>NC_079475.1:1620124-2870124 GCF_026230105.1 Diorhabda sublineata | reverse complement strand
TGTATAAGATAATATGTTCAAAGGATGGTGCAAATTTCGGTTTTATAACAGATGTCTGGTGACAGAATTCGAATTTCGCACATTGAAAACATTGAACTCGTCGCGGCAAGTTTACGCGATAATCCGCGTCAATCCGTTCGCAAGAGTGCGGCTGCCTTGAGCCTTCCAAAAACTATATTGAAAAAGGATCTTAAATTTCATCCATTTAAAATTCAAATTGTGCAAGCGCTTAAGCCTAATAATGCCTAAAAATTTCTGTGAGACAATGTTGGAGCGATTTCGCCCTGTGAACACTATCTTTCGGAGATGGTGATAAAGCCCATTTTCATTTGAATGGAAGACAAGGAAAATTGTCGTTATTGGACCCCTAAAAGATGAAACCTCCGCTTAAAACATCAAAAGCAACTTTACAGTCCTAAAGTGAAGGTTTGGTGTGCGTTGTCAAGTAGGAGAATAATTGGACCCTATTTTTTGAAAATCATCAAAGGCAAGCAATTTCCGTAGATGGTGTGGTTTATAGGTGAATGCTTAATGATTATTTATTTCCAACATTGAGAGAACATCCTGTCTCCACTTCACAGAAATGGTTTCATATAGCGCCACGCCACACACTGCGGGGGAGACCATGTTTCTGCTTCGTGATTTCTTCCCTATCAAATTGATAAGCCGTTCAGGTGACATCCCTTGGCCACCCAGGTCCCCGGATCTTTTTCTGTGGGAGTATCTCAAAGGTAAAGTGTACGAAACAAGCCTGGCGACAATCTCTCAACTGAAAGAAAATATCGTTCACGAAGTCAATGGCATCTCGGCGGCGCACCAGGTTCGAAGAATGTGTCCGACATAACGGCCAATTATTGGACGATGTAATTTTTTAAAAATAAAACCCGCATTTGTCTACTTTTTATGGATTAAAACTATAAATGCGTATAAACAGTAGTTTTTTTGGTTATATAGATTTTAAATCCTAATTTTGCCATAAGACACACATTGGTAGAAAATTTAAATATATCACTCATTCTTTCTTAAATAACGAAAAGTATAGATTTCAAAAAGCTAATCGAAGTCCAATTTCGTAATTTACATGTCTGATAATGTTTGGATTATACAGGGTGTTTTAGGAGGGAAAATAATGCTGTGAAAAAACAATTTCTCATTAAACACTTCTTTCCGAGTTATTGGACTTTAAAGCTGCGAAATTATAACTTTAGTATATTTCTAAATTATACATTCAAACATTATGAATATTTAATGGATGATAACGTATGTCCATGTATTGTGTTTCACCGAATGAATAATTCTACACTACTGAGGCCCAGGGGCGGCTCATGCCCAATGGTTAACAATCCGTAACTTTTACAGGGACCACCTGTACAATCTAAAGATAGCAAAAATAAATTTTTTAATAGATTTTTAACTAAAAGGTACTCTCTATTTAACTCGATAAAATTTATGATTTAGAAGATATGTAGATATTTAGATCGTTGTACATGCCGCAATAGAGACATTCTGAAGGAAATTATCATAAATTTTAATTATTTATTGAAAATACAGGAGGTATTAAATCAAACATTTCTAATTTAACTGCATACTGTCAAACATCGTGTTACTTACATAAGGAAAAAATTGAAATGTAGAAAAATTTTGTTGGTTTGCTTACAACTTATCAAATAAAAAAAAAACTATAATAAATGTTCAAAGTAGGCACCTTGCACTTCTACACACTTCCGGAATTTACTGAGGATATTTCTTTGAACTTGAAAGGGCATTCCAAGATTCTGCCTTATAGCGTCGCCATGGAAGTCGATCATTTCATTCCTTGTGTTTACCATTTTATTTAATTCAGGGGAACTTGGTGACCATACAAATGGACATACAAGACAAATCCGCCTATTAAGAAAAATTTAAGATGATTTTTTACATCATTTAGGAAGTGGGGAAGGGCTCTGAAAGGCTGTGAAATCATTTTGGAGAAATTCTATGTATCTCTGACCGTTCAGGTTATTATCAAAAAAATATGGATCTATCAAATTATTACCCACTATTCCTGCACAACACAAAATAGATGTCGACTCTTTGTTGAATTGTACCGTAAGAATTTTTATCAAGTAATAAAACCGTCTCGTGTGAAACTGGAAGTGTGTAGAAGTGCAAGGCGCCCAGTTCGAACATTTATTACAGTTTTTTGTTTTTATTCGATAAGCTTCAGGCTAACCAACTAAATTTTTCTTCATTTCAATTTTTTCCTTATGTAACTCCATATTCTACAGTATGGAATTCAATTAGAAATATTTGATTGAGTTTGAATACCACCTGTAAGTATTTTCCATAAATAATTACAATTTATAATGATTTTTTTCAGAATGTTCTTTTTGACGAACGGTTTTCTTGGCAAGTACAAAGATCTGAAAATCTATATAATATATCCTAAACTATAAATTTTATCGAGTTAAACAAAGAGTACCTTCTTGTTAAAAAATCTATTAAAAATTTATTCCCGGAACACCCTGTATAACTTGATTTTTTTTTTGAAAGAATGAATGGTTTGGCGTAGTTAGTTTTAATGTTATTTATATATCTTTGATTATTGATCCATATTACCGGTTTTTTCACAATTCCAGGAATAATAATAGTGTGAGTCAGTGTCAGATTTAAAGGTGTAGTGCACTGAAGTTATATTTAGCCAAGGTGACAAAAGCGACCAAGACGAACAAGGTAATAAATTTTATAGTTATCATGAATCGGCTAATGAATTAGATTGTTTGCCTGATGAAGAGGAATATTATTTGCACAAGAACCAAAGCTCTTGATATAGCAAATATTCTACCAAATGGTCCTAAAAGCTCTCAAAAAGTCTAAAGTCGAGTCTCACAACAGATATCTACCAGGACTGAAAGGACACGCACGGGCGAACCCACCTCCCACACGTCTAGAAGCTTGGAAACTATTGTTTTCGAATGATATGTTAATCATTATAGTAACATATACAAATGAAAAAATTAACTTCATTAACATAAAATATGCTACGTCCAAAAGACGCCGAAATAGTCGAAAACGTTGCTATGACAGATAAAATTGATATTGAAGTTTTTATTGGGCTATTATTTATGCATAGAGAAGAATTGTGAAATCAATTTAAGACCGATGAGAAAAGAAAATTGTGTCGTTGGCCTTGAATTCTTGTAGTACTGTGAAGATATTATTCATGGAAGGCTTATTCAAATCTTGCCGTAAAGATCAATGTGGGCAACAGGTGGTACAGGAAAAGATCTATTTAGATGTATCATGCCACTTGCCCATTTTTCCTTATGTCATGAATAAGACGAACTTGCTACAAAATTATTTGACTAGAGATAATGTAAAATCCGCGGAATAATTATCGAAAATTATCGAAAAACTTATTTTGGAAGACTAACGCGATATGGCTATAGAACTTATATGGGCGCAAGTGAAAGGATTTGTAGCAAGACACACCACGAAATTCAAAATGAAAGACGTTAAGCTACTGTTTGATCAAGCCATTAAGGAGGTGACACCAGAGAACTGGCGAAAAGCAGGCCAGCATGTCATTAAAGAAGAGGAGAAATTGTGGGATTTTGACTACTTGATCGATCGGACCGTCGACCCGTTAATTATAACGTCAAGAGAAAATGAGAGTTCCTCAGATGACGAAGAATATTATGATTTTTTATAATTTAATTTCTGTATAATGTATTTTTTGCATAATGTTCAATCAAAAATAAGTGTACCTAATACTATGTACATAATGCCTAATTTTTATTCTGTTAAAATAAAATTCTTTCCTTTCTACGAGTATCCTACCGGCACGCCTTTGGTACATTATTTTCAGTGTTTGTGGATAACAATAGGCTTAACCCCACCCAAACCGGATGGTACTAACTACACTTGATAAAAAGAAAGAATTTTACAATGAAGTCAATGCCAAACTATGAAAGTGGCTTAAATACTCGTTGGGTCACTCTGTGGTCCCTTTGCATACCTAATGAGATTTTATTACTCTATACCTTTCTGAAATTAGCTAATAAAATTTTCCTCAATATAGAGGTCTATTATGTATATCTTTACGCACTAAATGTTGACAAGCTCTTTCCAATGACGGCCATTTTTCTGATTGGTTTTCATTTTGCCTTAATGCCAAATGAGGAAAATTAGGAGTATATATTTTATTGTTTTGGATTATTGAAAATAAGTGGTAGAATTGAAAGGATTTGGGCTTAAGTATTACGAGGTGGACATCAAAAACTTATTTTGATTCGAAAATCAGCACATGAGTGCTTAAAAATTGATATGTAAGAGTGCTGTTGAATTTTGGAAGCTGGTTTTTCCTGTAATAATTCATTTAAATATTGAATCATGTCCAGTATTTCGTAACTAGAAAGAATAGATCTATATAGAGAATTAAGTTTCATTATTTATAAATGTTATTGTTGATTGGCAAATTAAATTATTATATCATATTACATAGTTTTTGAGGGATTCAATTTTATTATATTATTATTATTATTATAGTTTTTGATAGAGAAATGGTTTTTTTCGTGAATTCAATTTTCTTGATTTAAAATTTGATTTTGTCATCTACATCAAGGCTTCTTAAAATCCATTTAATTTATCCGATACCTCGGCAATTTGTAATATGAGGATTCAAAGGTTCAAAGTTTTTCTGAAAAATGTGATCAAATATTCCGCTCATGTTTTGTGTCAAAGACTGATATATAGTATCACTCTTTGGCACAAAATATCAAAATCTAATTTTTGAAGAAACTCATCTCCTCTTGGTAATAAGTATCAATGCTTGATTAACATTTTTCGACAATTTCGTTATTATATATTTTTTTTCGGATTCTTTCAAGCGCTTCTCAATTTAACCTGTTTCTGAAAAACATTTAACTTAGACCTTCCCTTTTCACAGTTTAAATTTGATTGTAAGTAATTGTTTCCAAATGCTGTCTCGTTACTCGCGGTTCTAAATTCAAACTTATCTTGAGATAATTCTTAATTTCATTTTGTCTCTTGTCCTGTTCTGTGTAATATTCCAATAGGTGGTTTGTAAGAATATACTTACCCAATTTCGCGTCCTTACGATCATATCACTGTATATCTTTCCTATCAATTTTTCAATTGATTTTTACAAGGTCTATGTTCAAATTCATAGTAATAAGATCTTATCTTTAATGCCTACAATTCTATCAAAACAGACGTTAAGTCGTAAAGTATGAAATTGATGTAATAATTGTTATATTTTAATCCTTAAAACACCGCTAATTATGTTTAATATTTACTTCGAAGTCTACTAGATATAACAGTGTCGGAATTATAGGTTTTTTATTGATTTAGACCTACCGGTATCAATTAATATTTTGGCTTTAGGATTTTTATATGTAGTAAAAAATTTCCTGAAATTAAGTTTAATTCTACTATCTTTGTTTTGGAAAAATCTACTACTGCTACTTCGCAAAATACTGAATATTCTACAAGTACTGATTAGTTAGGCCAATATTCTCTATTTATATTAGCTCCTATTGAAGTATTAAAAGGTTATTCGTATATTCAGTTATTAAAAGTTAAATAGATACTTACAAAAGAATTTTTTTATTTTAACAAGTGTTTTTAAAGCAATATACATAACTAATCAAAGATATAAATATCTAAGCTACAAATAACATAATTTGGAATTTATTGGATTGTTTATACTCGTAGTCATACAATCACACATAATCCCTAAATAATAAATAATATTTCAGTTCTGCCAACGCAAGAAAATGGGAAATAGAACTAGCGACCCTGAAAAGTAATAACGCCAGGTTAACTAGTGCACTTCAAGAAAGTACGGCTAATGTAGACGAATGGAAAAGGCAATTGGCGAGTCTTAAAGAAGAAAATATGAGAATGAAAGCTAAATATCAGACTGATTTGGAGAATAGTAAAGGTTTGAAAATATTTTTCTTATATGTAATATAGATTTGTTTATTGTTGCTTATATGTTATTATTTCAATTTTGAACTTTTTAAACTAAAAGCTATTGGAATTTATGGCATCATTCCATTGGGCGCTTTATATATATATATATATATATATATATATATATATATATATATATATATATATATATATATATATATATATATATATATATAGGTCTCTCCTATTTTAAAATTAATTTTTTATAATAATTTTGAAAGATTGATAAATAATTGACGTTTCGACTTAACTTCAGTCTTTATCAAAATATGATATTGACACTGACAATTTGCTCATTTTATTGATCTATAGATCAAAATAGAAATTTGTTCTAATAAGAAAACTTAATTTTTCCTCAGTTCTTACATTTCAAATATGTAATAGTAATCAATTAAATTAGTTGTAGTAGTATTAGGGTCTACAGAATAGACCTATAAATTTTACTGTAATTATTTAGGTCTTTTTTATCATTTATAGCTTTTTCGTTCTTATAAACGTGAACCATTTCTAAAGATTTTCTTTTTCGTGTATTAGATTCCGTTTCAAGAATTTTTGAATCTTTATAATTCAATACGTTAATGCAGTTTTATTTTTTTATATCGTATTGATAACCTCTTTGACTATTTTTTAAATACTAAAATGTGTGCCCTACGTAGACAGCTTGGCAATTAGTACAAGCCATATATATAATATTACTAATTTTATTTTTTGGTGTTTTAAATTTTAAATCAGTGAAATATTTGGATGACGTATCATGTCCTTTTTGTGTTATACTAATATCATATTTATTGAAATTAGATAGTCGTTGGGAACTTGTACATATGGTGAGGAAAAATGTTCTATGTTTTGATGCTTCGTTTTTGTTTTGCTTTTTAATTGATTATAGTATCTGTTTATCCTTTTCTTGCATATGGTATTTATCTTTTTTTCCGGATAATCATTTTCTTGTACATAATGGAAAAAGAATGAAATTGTAATGTCAAGTTTGCTTAGGACAGTTTCCTCGAGATCTTCAAACTCCTCTTACCCCATTATCTAATTATTTGAAAAATATTGAAAAAAATTTATACCAAAACAAATACTATATCAAAAACATATGGGATTTCAAAGAAATATATTTCGTTAGATGTAGTTTCTTTATATACAAATATTCCTATTTTCATAGTGAAAAATATATTAATAAAAAAATGGAACAGAATTAAATAATATACAGAAATACCTTATAATGAATTTATAAAAGCTATAGAACTCACACTTTTAACAACATATTTCAAATATAAAAATGAAATATACAAACAAATTTATGGTTGTGATATTGGGACTTCCATTTCAAGTATTATAGCACAATTAGTAATGGAAGATCTTGAGGAAACTATCCTAAGCAAACTTGATATAAATATTCCATTCATTTTCCGTCATGTATATTATTCAAAAATTCTTGGAACGGAATCTCAATACATGAAAAAGAGAATTTTTAGAAATGGCTTACATTCATAGAACGAAAAAGCTATAAATGATCAAAAAGACCTAAATAATTCAAATGAAATTTATAGCTCTATTTTATAAATGCTAATACGACTACAACTAATTTAATTGTTTACTGTTACTTTTTGTTGAAAAATTTTTATTTTGATATTTATGATGTAGATGATATTGATTAATATAAATACGAAAATTGTCAGTGTCAATATCATATTTGATAAAGACTAAAAGAAGTCGAAACGTCAAATTTTCATCTGCCTTTAAAACATTATAAAAGGAACTAATTTTAAATCAGAAGAGACCTAAAATCAAGAATATTTAGAGGCATCAACATATCAAAAGGTCTAACAAATAAGAAATTTATATATAAACCAAGACTAGTTAGATAAAAAACCAATATATTGGGGATTGCAGAGATTTATTTTTTAACTTACCTTGCCATTTATATTGTAGTTTCTCTGATGATGGGAAGAACACTTCCTGAAAGCTTGAATTTATGGGTTAATAAATAGTCCTCATTTTCTAAAATCCTCATATATTGTTTTTTGTTTCTAACTAATCTTGGTTTATATATAAATTTGTTCCCATGGTTACCGCATGTTACATATCATGAATAATATTTTCTATTTCTGTATTTTCTTAGGTGGTGGAGATTTAGCAGATGAGCTTAGAAAAGAAATACAAAATTTAAGGATTCGAGTAGAACAATTAGAATCAGAATTGGAAAGTAAAAATAATGAAATCAAAATGATTTCCACTTCAAATACATCGACTGAACTCCAAGTGAGTAAATTACATTGATAGTATACAGTTTACAACAATGACATCGTGCATTTTGATAGTGAAAGTAAATCTGTATATGCCTATTCATAAAAATAGAGCATACTATTTGTTTTATCATGGATGCTGGATGAATAAATATTCTTCTACTAAAATTAATCAACATTCTTATTTCCATAACTACTTCGTAGTTTAGATGGGTGATTGTGTGTCCTGTATGGGTAGTCATCCTGTAACCTTTTTTATACTCAGATTTTGACAATTCTGAACCAGAAAACTTTTCTGCAAATTCCACCAACGCCAATTAAATATCTAATCTTGACAGCAAAATCAGTCATCGTCTTCTTAGTAGAACAGTCATGATTTTAGCTGATTTAGCGCAGAGTACATCAAAAAAGCGGCTTATGACTCTATAAAATTCACCTAGATATCGTCTACAGCCGAGTATTGTAGTGATAATGTGCAAGAATAATATGTTAACTGTTTATTATTACAATATGTGTTCTAGCCAGTAGAATTATTACTTACTCACGCAGGCCATTTATGTGATCTAATCTAACCAATTAAAACTTCACGATTCAAAACACTTGATGGTTTTGAATCGTGTCATCGATGGCGACGATCATAATTATTTTTGTATTTTTATTCACATTCCCCTTTCCGATAAATTCTTTTAATTAGCCTACGCCTATACAACAGCTCAGCAGAATTACTAAGAAGCTGTAATTATACATCCAATTCGAAATTCTATAGAGGTATGTTAAGATATCAGAATACATCTCATCTATTATACTTTTTATATTTAATAGAAGAAGGAGGAACAAAGGGTACCAAATAGAAATCACACAAATATGAAGAGAGAAAGATGAATCTCCCTTAACACTCTTTGCATTATCCTTTAGTAAAGGGGAAGGTGCAAAAAAAGTATTCGAAATCAAAGCAATTTTACAAATGAAAGTAATCATAGCAACTTTTAGAAAACCTAAACCTTGTATACCACAGTGCACATGATGAAATATAGACATAGCTAAAAATATTATAGAAGAGAAAAAACTCAACCAAATATTATAAATAGCCACAAAATTAAGAACCAAAATGGTTATTACTACAGAAGATATGCCACAGCTGTTGCTGTCCAAAAGATACGAAATAAACAAACCATTACAAGTACTGCACAAGATCAACCAAGGAAAACGAATCCAATGCAAACACGCCCTCAAATAACCCATAATGAACTACAAGCTACAGGTAATGACTCTAATTCGATAACAAATATGCTGCATATGTTAATAGGACACATAAATAAGCAAGAATTTATCAAAATGGTCTTAAAATGACTAAAAGTATAGAATTTATCATTGTTTTCGCCCCACTGCTAGTGAAGGAGCAGAAGTAAAAAATATAAACACACTAAGAAAGGCCAAGCCATAAAACAGATAAATATATCGTAAACATAGCAATCGTATATTTTCCTCCAAAACATAATCTAAGAAAAGAAAACTATATCCATTTCTTTCTTACAAAAGGTAAACTATGCTGCTATAAATGAAAAATGACATTCAGTTGAAAAATCCATATACTGGTCTACCGATAGAAATTTAATTATAAATAATTTATAATATACATAATAATAAGATACCAGATTTGATTGGTTTTTCCATCTCAAGAAAAGTATCAACGAATCATAAAAATTGAGGATGATGGCCAAACTCAGATCATTCTCCTATATTATCAACATTTACCGAACACATTCTAGTAAGAGAATTTAACCAAACTTTAATAACTGGACTGATTGGAAAAGTTTTAAACAAGAATTAGATCACATCAGAGAAACTAATATTAAACATATAGTAAGATGCATGGAATAATACCAAACAAATTACAACAAAAACGAAAGGTCACAACTACCCCAAAGAAATAGGAGAAATAGTTCAAAGAAAAGCCAGAAAAATGTGTCCAGAGCTACAGAGAATAAAGAGATACTGAACGACTTCATCCAGAGACTAAGAAAAGAAATAGACAAAATCTAAAACGAAGCACTAAACCACTATCTAAGTGAACTAAACTATTATCAAATTACTCTGTGGAAATGTACAAAAATATTAAACACACCCATTTGAATAGAAAATGTATGATGATGAATAACAAAAAGCATCTGCATTTGCCTCATACTTAGCAAATACTTTCCAAACTACTGACATGAAAAATAATGAAACTAATACTGACGATGATGGAAAAATTGATAAGAAAGTAAATAATGAAGTCCAGAAGAAAACGAATTATTAAAAATTACAATTATCCCAAAATACGTCCTAATAACAGAAAAAATATTGCAACAGTTACCAAGAAAGGCAGTTGTGAAACTCGCAAACCTCATAAGTGCAGAATTCAGCCTCTGATACGTACCAATAACATAGAAAATAGCTAAAGTAATAGTGATGTTTAAACCAGGAAAACCAGTGTATCAAATAGAATCCTACAGGTGTAGTGGTGGTGTAAACAATGTAATCAGTATGAAGATCGCCAACAGTTCCATAAATTCCAACTTAGTCACGATCATTATTGCCAATTACTTCAAAATTATTTGAGAAGGCAATATTAATAAGAATACAAACAATACTTAATCAAAACGAAGTTATTCCACACTAACAGTTTGGCTTTTGCAACAGGCTCTCCATATATAACAAATATAATAGAAATATCTATTAAAGGAAATAAATTATTCTCATCTGTATTTTTAGACATCGCACTTGATAAAATATGGTAGTGATTTGTTACTGAAAATCGAAAATATTTACCTACTCATTTTGTTCTGCTAGTATTTTCCCTACTCGGAATACCGTATATTCAAAATTAAACAAAAATCGAATATTCAGAACTGGGATTGATTAAGGCTGGCAATGTTCGGGACTAAAATTTATACCTACTTGTGACGTTCCTGTTACGGAAAATGTTATACTGTTTCCATTTGTGGACGACACTGCAATACTAGCTGTTGAAGACTCAATTTGAGTGACAGTCATAATCATCAGTCAATGAAAATAGATATCTGGACAAACAAATAGCGTATTAAAACAAACAAAGGAAAATGTACCTATATTTACTTAGGATAGTAAAGTACTTAGTAGATTAGGTTAAATGTAAAATGTCTGTTAATTGTGAGATTAGGTATATTGTTTTTCTCATAAAAAGAACTATTCATCACATCTTCAGAATAAGAAAATAGTTTTGTGGCAATCATTTCCTTCTAAAATCCTCAAGATTATTTTTAACGAACCAAACACCTATAACTCATCTATTTCCTTTTCCCTTAGATTCGCAAAGGTTTGTGCTGAAAATATGAGACATACTCAATTGAATTTGGCTATCAATATCTAAAAAAAATCTTTTTATTCTAAATTTAAAACACACGTGTATTTTTTAGCTATTACAAAAGGAAAATCAAGAACTTCAGAGCACAATCAATTTGACACAATCAGAATTACAAATCGCCCAAAGCACATACGAATCCCAAAAGCACATTCTTTTGACACTGAATCAACAACTTGCTTCAAGAATTCACGAATTGGCAACCATTCACGACGAAATGACAACGGCATTACAGACATGAGAGAGATAACAATGTATTAAAGACCGCGTTTATATAGCGTACGTATAAAATCTGACGATTTCTTTTATTTCCAAGGGGTATACCTGCATCTAACGGTAGTCACAATATTTGAGAATCTTTCACATACCATCAAGAAATAACGTTGTAAATAAAAAAAATATTAGAATCAATAAGATATGAATGTGAAATATATATGATCGTTGCACATGACAAAATAAGAAAATGTAGTGCCGATATATTTTGGATTTAGCGATTGTGGTTGTACGATTTGCTAAGACAAATTCGAGGAAAAAAGCAAACGGCATTTGAATTGATGCGGAATCAAATAATTGTTCCAAAAAATCCGGTTTATTAACAATTTCAACTACCCTGAAACCATTGAAGCTTATATGCAGCAACTACAATTGCAGAATATCCACACAGAGTTCTTCAATCAGTGAAATTATCTTATTTTCAGATGCAACTTCTTTATATGTTTCTTTTGTACAAAAAGGTATACAATAATACATCGACAAAGCAATACATTTAGTAAAATAATTTTATTGTATTTATTGAATTCATTTAAAAAATCACATTTTATACTAATAAGGTATGTGTAAGATTTATTTACTTCCGGAGAGAGCAAGGTATGCTTCCATTTTTGTTGGTTAAATAACTGTGTATAATGGGAAATATTATTATGGCATGCTTAAATATATTTATTCTATCTTCAGTTATTGTTATGAACAACGGTTTCATCGATAAGTATTAATTATATCTGATTTTTGTTCCATTTCTCCAATCTATTACAATTGGTTAACATATAATTTTATTTATTTATAATAAACTATTTTTGTAACAATAAAAACCATGATTGTATCACTACATATTTTCTTATCGAGTATTCCATATACGAAAAAGATACACGTTAAATACATTTTACTATTTTTAATTAATATAAACTAAACAGGAAACATGTACATTTTTGGAGTATGTGTTTATGCGTCCCATGAGACTTCAATAAAAAATATTAGTATAAATTCACCACAATTGAATTAATTAGATAGAAATAATTTGCTTTCTTGAATAGATAATCTTTATTTTAGGTCTATTTTAATTAACAATGTATTTTTATTTTAGAGGCGTTAATTCGGTCCTCATAAAAATGTGGCATGATATTGAAAATTCTGGTATATGACTTAATAAATCACCTAAAAACTAAATATCAAAATATTGTTTTTAATCTGTTCCTATCCTTATTTGTTCAAATTCAAATTTTTATACATGAAAAGAAGCAATCAGTAATTTCAATGATTTATATTTAGATAGAAATATTTTTCTGAAATTGCTAAATTCTTTTTATGTAATTAATTTATAATTTCTTACTTTTGTGGATTATGTCTAAAAATTACCTTTTTTACTTGAATTTTTATAATATTTTTAAGCATATCACAATTATTATACATTATTACTTCTATTTTATAGTCTATTGTATTTCACGCTTCCAAATATTTCAATAACACTAGGCAACAAAAAAATTATTAATTTATATTTTAAAATTTCTTATTTCTTAGACTATTTGATATATTAATGCATCTAAATGTTCTTTATTTTAGGTATTTTCTGTTTTAAAATTATTTTTTTTTTTGGTAATTTTTAAAAGAACGATAAATTTTGACGTTTCGACTTTTCTTTAAGTCTTTATGAAAATATTAAAAATATTATATTGACAGTTTGCTTATTTATACTGATCTATAGATCACTTTCATCAATTAATTAATTGATGACTGCTATATATTTGAAATGTAGGGACCAAGGAAAAATTAATTTTTCTTATTAGAACAAAGTTCAAGTTGATTTTATCCTTATTTTGATATTCATGATATACATAAGTATTCGAAAGCTAGGAAAATATATTGAAGTTAGTCTAAATATATATCTATAAATAAGTACTATATATACTATATAAGTACTATATATACATATATATATATATATATATATATATATATATATATATATATATATATATATATATGTCAATTACTTATTTCTTAGACCTTTTGATATATTAATGTATCTAAATATTTTAAATATTTTTGATTTTAGGTTCCTTCTGTTTTAAAATTAGTTTTTTTGATAGTTTAAAAAAAAGATAAATTTTGACGTTTCGACTTTTCTTTATTAAAATATGATATTGACACTGACACTGACTTTATCATGAATATCAAAATAAGGATACTATCAACTTAGAACTTTGTTCCAATAAGAAAAATTAATTTTTTTTTGGTTCCCACATCTCAAATATATAGCGGTAATCAATTAAATTTATTGGAATTTACAAAATAGAGCTATAAATTTTACTTAAATTATTTAGATCTTTTTCAAGAATTTCTGAATCTTTATAATTGAATCTATGTTTTTTTGATATCTCATGGTTCGTTAATGCAGTTCTATATTTTTATCGTATTGATGACCTCTTAGTCTATTTTCTAAATACTGAGATGTTTGCCTTATGTAATTGTTGTGAAAGTCTTAGTACATATGGTAAGGAAAAATTATATATATATATATATATATATATATATATATATATATATATATATATATATATATATATATATATATGCATCTAAACTTTCTTGATTTTAGGTCTCTTCTGTTTTAAAATTAAAATGAAAATTAAATCAAAATAATAATCTGTTTTAACAACAGTTCCTATGTATGTGAACCTTTTCTAAAAATTCTCATTTTCATATTCATTCCATTTCAAGAATTTTTGAATCTTAATATTTTAATGTGTTTTTTTTTTGATATTTTTGAAGTTCACTGGCTATTATTCTCCTATTCTTTCACCTACTTCACAGAAGTTTTAGCGATTCTCCGAGTCCACAACCTGTTAGTTTTTATAAGACAATTAAATGAAACATATTATTTTATGTACTCTATGATTTTTTTATTCAATATAAAGTGGAACATTATATTTTATTTCATATTGCCTTTTCTCAATAATAATAAAACACGTTTTATCAACTTAACCTCTCTATATTTCGTCTTTTATTTTTATGTATACATCGTGACTAATAACTAAATTCACTAACACTGATTTATAAATTCTTATGTACCTGACACATTATTATAGCTACTTATTCCAATGTAAATATCTTGGAGACTAAGTGAATTTTGTGTATCACTCTCTTTTTGTTATCGTTAATATTTTATACAATATTGGTTTCACTCTTTTTTTATATTGATTGTAAATAGAACAAAATAATAAAATCCATTTTAACGATATTTGATGTTCCTAGTAATAATTAAACTAGTGACAAAGGAGTCAATATTTGGAAAATGAATTTGAGAAGTCATCAATATCATGAAAAAATAAAACTGCATTCACAAACCATTTAATTATAAAAATTAAAAAATCAGTCAAATACAAAAAGAGATTTTTTAGAAATAGTTCATCTTGAAATCTTAAAAAAATTCAAGTTCAGGCGAAATATATTCTATTTGATAAATTCCCATACAACAATAAATAATCTAACTTAATAATTGCTTCTTGGTATACAACTGAATTAATTCAAATAGGCCTAAAATCAAGAATATTTATTCAAGAAAATATAAGATTTAAAAAATTATAAATATAGTTATAATCAATAAACATCTAATTAGAGATATTTCGAAAAATAATTTGCCATTAATTAATTGAAAGTGTGTAACACATGAGTGAAGTGTTATATCCTCAATTGCATCAGCAGTTATAAAATACCATGTCCATACATGACCTATGGATCAGTATCCATAACTTCTCTATTCCCCAAGTTTTGTGAGGGACTTACAAGAAGAGATGGTTGATATTATCACATTTGGGTTTCAAAATAAATATACCTAACATGTAAAATATTCAATATATTTTTTTATTAATTTCGCTGCCTAAAAAGCTATCGCTAATGTGCATTTCCATTCTTAGTCTGTCTTTTTCCTACTTTCCAATGATTGCGCTAATTGTGAGTTACTGTTCAAAAATGTCCCAAACAATACATCAATCCTAAACGGAAAAATGTCATGATTTATATACCTAATCAAATTTCCCTTTTGGACAAATTAATTCATATTCCAAAATTTGATATTTAATTTACAAAAGAACTTTAGTACATAATATGTAGTACTCGTAGGTCAAAAAACAAAATGCATCGCTCAAGAAGTACCTATTAGTATCAGTTCATTCAAAACACGAATAATGTATTTTAACAAAAATTTGAACAATTGAACATACATGGGTCCATACACTTTCCTGTCAAAATTAAACTACATACGCTCTATTGATTTTATGTCCATATAACCTGATTCAGTTTTATCTAAAAGTTCCTTCTGATGGTGATTTTGGATCATTTTTTTAATCACTTAAAAAATTGTTACCTACTAACTTTAAATTTAGTACATCCTAAAAGTTTGCATTGGTAAATTTTTCACTACAACCACCTGGTTTTAAGGTTGTAGGTAGTGGTTATTCTTACAGATATGTTTAAAAACTCACTTAACAGTATTATCTTCAAGGGGTACTGGTGGATAAAGGTGAATTAGGTTAGATTGACATAAAATTATATTTAGTATCTGTAATTTTTGTTTCTGGGTGACTTGTTTATATAAAAAGATTATTTTTTCAATGTTTTGAAGTGGGATTATTACCAATTATATAATATTTTGGAGATCTGTGAAAAATTTCCCAAGTAAACTCTAATCATGTACATATTGCGCAAAAGTATTAGCTGCCTTGTAGAATCAGAATATCGCTCAGTAGTTAAGAATATTGGAATTATTGTTACATTTGTGAGAGGAATTGTGTCATTTAAATATGATTTTCATGTTTAAATTAAAGTTAAATTTTTGTCAAGAATGTGTCAAAAGATATTTTGGAATTTTAATTTTACGAACTTTTTAATGTATATACTTATATTTCGATATTTTCATCTATCAATATATTGTGTCATCTCTTTTTTCATGTAATAATTTGATGTGTTGATTCAAATAATTTTTTTAAATCATTTGTTTTTCATTTGCTAATTAATTTTTCTATATATTTATTCTACATTGGAATTTTTTATCACAATTTCAATGTTTATGTTTCAATGCGAGTATTTTCAGTATCATTCAAAGTTACAGTCAAGCTTTTTAAGGCTGCTTTACATTGTGCAAAAAATTTCAAGCAAGCAATTTCTTGCAAGGTCAAAATATTGCACATCACTTGACATTATGCAGGTCTCTTGCCATTAGATCATGGTTGCCAGTAATAAAACTTCAATGAGTGAATTAAACAATTACCTTATCTAAAATTTGATTCAATAGTTTGTGACCGGTGTGAAAATGATGGAAGTAACTAGATTTCTTCCTATAATTGCAGCTTGCACGTAATAAAAATGGCACCAAACCGATTATGTTGCAATTTCGAGATCTTGCATGAAACAAACAGCTGAACTTCATCTGCGCAAGCTTTCTAGCAAGAAATATTGTGCATTGTATTGCTCGTTGTATTGCATCGTGTCAAACGGCCTTTATGGATAAAAGAATCAAAGTTAGGACAGTAAGATATGACATACCATAAAAATATATTTATAGGGGATTTTGGAATATTTTAATAACCCTATTCCACTATATTTGACATCCAAGGCATTTTCCTTATAATTCTAAAATTGTCATTGAATTGAAAAAAAGACTACTATTAAAACTCCAATTTACAAAATTTATTATCTTTCATGTGCAAAAGTAGCAACCACTATTTTGAAATTTTCAGTGAAAAGGAAAACAAGTACTATGTGCTCTAATGTTCCCTCTCTATATTCTGCCAAGATCTAATAATTTACAACAGCAGCTATTTTACAAGTTGCTTCCGCTATCTCAGAATTTTCTATTCAAAAGATTTTTTTGAAATGTGCTGTTGTTTCAAGTCGACTCTGGCACATGGCAACATATTGTAACAATATCTCAGCACAATCTATATCATTTGGATGATGCAAAGTAACAAATCTTATTTATTTGACAAAAAAGGGCCTGTTGGAAAAAATAATTTTGAATATTCAGCTCAACATTTTGAATATTTCATATAAAAAGATTTCTCAAAATTAATTTTTAAATAATTGGGGGTATATCAAAGTCATTAAACACCTAGTAAAGATATATGTATTTCAAAAATATCTAAAAACACTTTTTAAATTATCTTTCTCGCACATTATCAAAATAACTGCTCACAAGTAATTTATTTGAAAGACTCAATAAACTTTTACAGTTTTGTATAATCGCCGATTACTGATCTGCCGATGTAGTATTAGTTTATCATAGTTACACAACATTTACAGATTGAAAAATATTGAATAAGGTAAAGTATTTTTCAATTATATAGATTTTGTTTCATATAGTTGAGTGTATATTTAAAAATTTGAATCTTAGCTTCCAATTATCAAAGCAATGGAAGTTTTGCGTCTTTCTTATAATAGATTTAAGATTGGATTCAAGCTTTGTTCACTGAACTTTTGCTAACTTGTGTCTTCAACAGATTAAGGTAAACCTGAATTACTATAGTTACAATACTAACCGATCTTCTAAATATCCCAATCATCACTGTGGAGCTGGTACCCTAATGGTGATGTTTAAAATAATTCTTATATCTTCTTCATAAGTGTTTACTGGTATTGAAGTATCCTTAAATACTTTTTTGAATACATCCTTTTGTACTTTTTCATACAGTTTTCTATGACACCAAAACTCTGAATCATAATTTGTTTGGTAGTTTATGCTTCAGTAATCTGCACTTCAAAGTATTCAATACATCAAACTGTTGCAATCTGTTTATTATTATTTTTATTATTTCAGCATTTCTATTGTTTGATAGTTGGTCCATCTATCAGATCCCTTTCTTTGCATTTACTTTAAATAACAAAAACTTCTCAATTGACTTTGTTGTTATTTGAAAACTGCTAAATACTTTACCTTATTATTTTTGTTTGTTAAGAGGGTACATATACATAACCTACCTTTTTTATGAATTGAATATTCACAAAGATCAAAAATGATCAAAATGATTATAAACATAAAATTAATAGTCCACTCTCAACAAATATTTATTCGTATTTTTGATTGTTGTTGAAACTTTGTGACAATAGTATTATACGTTTATCTTAATAGATTTCCTGTCAACTTGACGACATGCAAGAATATAGTATCCTAAAATAAACAAGTAGATGTACATTCAAGAACTTGAACCAATATACTTTTACATCAACTTGCTTTGATTCGAAAATTTATTTTTATGACGACCTACATGAAACACTTAATGTTTCGTTTTATGGACTAGTGCAACAAATAGTAAATTTCGCACTAATATGTAAAAATATCCTATTTCTCGCACTAGTTTCACGATATAATTTCATATTTATCTACAAGTTTTAAATATTTATTATTTATTTAATAGTTTACTTATGCGTATTATACACTAACGAGCAAAAAATTGAGGTCACCTTAAAATTTTCATGTTCTTTGAAATTTTACGTTTCCATATAGTATACACAAAATGTACATCATTGCATGTGCTTTTGTAAGCTGAATGTGATACTCTATACTGAAGAAAAATGCATTTTTTCTTGGATTTAATCATTTATTCTGAAAAAGCAACAAATCAACATTTTGGGCGAAATTCAACATTTTGTTGTTAGGGAAGATATGAAACGAACAAAATAAAAAAAATGACACTAATAACGTGTATTACCTCCTCTTGCATTAATGACTGCTTGAAGTCGGCGCGGCATACTTTGAATTAAGTTGCGAATCACATTCTGGTCGATGTTATCCCATTTCTGCAACAGCAATCTTCTCAGCTCTTGGTGCTGATATGTTTCTGCAGATCGGTCGTCCCAGACATGTTCTATGGGATTCATGTCCGGGCTGCGGGTTGGCAAGTCAATCTGCCTAATTTCTACCTCATCCAGAGACTCCCTGACAATTCTGGCTGTATGTGGTCTCGCATTATGTTGCATAAAAATGCCACTTTCCCCCATAGTCACCATGAAATGCATAACATAGTCTTCTAGCACCTCCGTAATGTACCCGTGAGAGGTTAGGGAGTCATTTTCTATGAAGACCAGCTCTATACTAGCTTGTGCAGTGATTTCCGCCCAAACCATAACTGACCCACCGCCAAATGGAAGACGCTCATCAATGCAAACTTCAGCACATCTTTTCCCAGGTCTTCTCCACACTCGTCGACGTCTATCGGACCCAGTGAGGCAAAACGCGATTCATCCGAGAACAATATCCAGCTCCAGTCATCATCATTCCAATAAACGGAATATCTGGCAAATGTCAATCTTGCAGTCCGATGCTGGCGTTGCAATGGAGGACCTGTAGCCATTCGTCTGCATGACAGTCCAGCAGCATGAAGTCTTCTTCTAACAGTACTTTCACTAACGTTGACATTCCCATTTCTTTCAACTGGTTTCGCTGTGAAACCGCAGTAGATGTCCTATTCCGCAAACTTGAACTTGTGGACACCAAAAAACGGTCATCTCGTTGAGTGGGGATCAGGTCAGTCTCACGAAAGCGCTGGTATACCCTTTACACACCACAAAGACTAGCACCAACAATTCTTGCAGTTTCACGTTGCCCCCGACCATCTTGTAACAGCACAATTCTTGCCATAACAATCGAATCTTAAACATTATGGGCCTGTTAAATCACTACACTTTGCAATCGTTAGGTTTTACACAAAGAATCAACAGTCAACTGGAAAATGGGAAATGTGAATGTTCAATTAGCACAAAGGCACATTTTTCATCAAACTCGTACTCTAATACATCGAATGATAGCTGTCAAGTCTCGGAAAAAAATTGCTTTAACGCCTATTTATCCTTATATTGACGCTAAAATTATTCGCAATTTCTTGCTCGCCAGTGTATTATGTAACTTATTATTTTTGTTTAAGAATAAGTTTATAGGACTTTCTGAATGTTTATTTTTTTAATCTCTAAGTATAAAGAATAAATAATGCAAGAGAATATTCATAAAGTGTATGTACAAATTATTTCCAGTTATACTAGACAGTAGTAGAGAATTGCAGATCTATTAGCAGACACATTAAAATGGCAATTTTAGATGCTGTCACATTTTTTACAAATTAGTAGTTTAGTCGTAAGCCTACATTGATCTATTTATAAGTATTTTGTACGAAAGCTGATCCCTTTTCCCGCATATATCTTTTCAATATCCAAATCGTTTAAAACAAAGGTTTTGGAAATCTCCGGTAATAGCTGGGGACTAAATCTTTCAGATTCTCAACTCATTTAAAACCTACTTGTTAGTTAATTTTAATGACTCGTATTAATATATAAAGATTCCGTCTTTATTACCTCAAAATATGGTTAGCATGATATTCCCTGCCGAAGATGCCATCTTGAATTTTTTCCGCGATGTTGAAGTAAACCTCTATATTATCACTTATTTCGATGCTTTTTTGCTCTCTTTACCATAGATCCATGACCCAATTTTTTCGAGAAAATGTCTTAACTAAATTGGAATTTTTGACACCGTTAGTGATATTCATATTGAACACACTGTTTACACTACTACTTGATGGTAGGTAAACTCAACTTAAGTTTACCATCAGTCTCTAGCGTCCGTCTATCCATAAAAGATAACAATAATTGTTTTTATTTATAAATAGGTCAGAGGCAGAGCAAACGAAGCAGACCTCGTATTTATCTATAGGTTATTGGCTGATATTGTTATAAATTGATAGAAGTTCTGCTTGTGTACATTCACAAAGCGTCTGCTCAATGTTTTTATTTTGATGGTTTATTTGTATAAAATCTCTATTATAAATATAGTTTTAATTATATTATCTTAGATATTTACTATTTTGAATATTATTTGAAGAAAAACTTATTTTTTGGAATTATTTAGGTCGTTCCCAAAATATTGTTGAACATTGACAAGATTAATATATAGTATCACTCATTACATGGATGTTAAAGTACAATTTGCAATTACTATATTAAAACTAAAAGAACTAATTAAACTTTTAGAAAGCACTATGAGCTGGTGCTTTTCAAGATCGTAAACAATTCAATATACGTTTATACAATTTTTTAATAACTACCTTGAAAAACTATGCTCACTACAATAGTCAGGCAATACTTCGAGCAGAGTCGCTATTGATCTTCCTCCGTCTATCATTTTTTTATTTTGGTATCTTATATATTAATTTTTGCACTTTTGCATTTGTTTTGTCTTCTTGCTTACATTATTCCAGCTTTTGTGACTATATTATTTTCTCAAATCTTGTTGGATCAAGTTTTCGATTCCCCGTTATTCTTCCATCCATCTCAAGCATTCCAAAACGTGTGATTAGTTGTATCTGGCCACTTGTCCACATTTTGTTCTGTGTTTAAGTTGAAAAGTAGTTTCATTGTACATACCTCCAGTTATCCTATGTTCTCATGTCTGTTATTATTTTTTTACCTGTTTCCTTTTGTTTCGTCTATTCCCTATCTTTCCAGCCGATATCACGATGTACTTAACACGCTGGAAAGGAACGTTACACTAATTTTACATTAATAAGGCTATTTACAATATCAGATGTTAATGTTATTATTATTTTCTTTCCCAAGCCAAAAAAATTTTGCCTTTCCTAAATATAAAATTATTTTTTTTTATCTATTACATGTATGTATTAAGTTATATCCTAATATTCTCTTTAATACAATCCATACCTTTTTGGAACAAACGCTCTGATATCTGCTTATTATTTAAATATTTGAGCTTGGTTAAGTTGGATTTTCTGAAACCATTGGTGATATTCATACTGAACACACTGTTTACACCACCACTACAACAAGAGTGATATATATGAAATTAGCTGTGGTGATTGGGACTGGAAGTATATTGGGCTGACCATGAGATCCGTAATTGTCCGGTTTAAAGAACACATAGCTCATTTAAAATATGGACAGACCGGAAAATCGAGTATTGCCGATCAAGCTGCTAGTCATAATCATGACATATATTAATGATGTAAAATTCTTAAAAACTGTATCCAATAATAAATTGTTGCTATATGTAAGAATAGCTTAAATTATGACAAAGGACCCATTCCTTACAGTCCACTCTATAGTTTAGTAGTCAAGGAATAAATGTGAAGATTTCCGCCAAGGAGGTAAGTCAAGTCATTAGAATTTAGTTTACCTTCAGTCTCTGGAAACGTTAACTTGATTATGGAAACGCGCTTCAGACAGTGTAATTGTGAGTGTTGGTGTAGTGGTGGTTTAAACAGTGTATTCACTATTTAAGCTTGGTCCCGATAATTTATATTATTTTGTTTTATATATAAACCATAAATTGCTTCAGATCTTTAAAATTCCGGATCAATTCTTTTATTTTTTGATTCCACTATTACTTGCTTACTTTACTCTATTGTTTAGATTTCCAATAGATAATAATATTCCTATAGAGCAAACCATTTTTCCAAAAATTTATTTCATTCATATATTTCCTTTATATATTTAGTCTTATTATACATTACTTTCAACCACATAATTTCAGCATTCCACACGTAAATAGTACGTTTTCGGAGTATGAAATAGCGTCCACGAAAATGTTTTATTGATTCATTCATTTTCTGTTCTTTATCTTTTAATTCTTCCTCAATATCATCAACAGATATATTTCCATCGACTCTATATAACGCACAAATTATTTTCATTAAATGTTTCGTTTATGGAGAATACAAATAGAAATGAAACTTTTTTCTTAAGAATTATACTGCTCATTTTCTTCCACACTTTTCTATTACCGGAATTGAAAGTTTTCCTAGAGAGATTCGATTTTCGTACATAGCGAGTACATAGTTACAAGCACTAACTTCATTTTTATGGTTGTTAGTGCTAGGAATTTCAATGGCTACCATGTCTTTATCAGATTGGTCGGGCATTTGAGTTGGATTTTGCTTCTTCCTCTCCAAATGTATCAAAGTACTTGTCATTGTTGCTGTTGTCATCAAATGGATCTTCTTGATCAGTTTCCATAAATGTTGATGTTTTAGAAATGGTACCTTCAATTTAAAGCATGATTGCACAATTGCACCTACTTTTAAATTATCAGCTATTATGTCGGTACCAAAACTATTCTATATTATGACGCCAGATAATATTATTTTTTTATTATAGTAGATATAACCTCATGAAACCGACAAAGAAGGAATATAGTCTATAGTGTCTTGCCATTAAAATCGACTACATAACGTCATTTGATGGATATCAAGGAAAGAATTAGGGGCTGAAGCAAGAATTTACAGATTTCAACCTTAGAGAGGGTTGTTTATGCTGAAATTTTTAGAAATTAGAAATGTTTGAACAATAGTCAAAGATTTCCTCGATTATACGAGAATAAAGAAATGAAATAAGGAGACCTTGTTTTTATCATCAGAGGGTTTAAATGGAAAACAGAATAGTATATTCGTAAACAATTATACCAAAGAATATACCATCTGCAATTTGAAAAAATTTTTACATTAGAATTTTAAAGGACAATTTGTTGTAGTGGAACATGAAAACAGTGGGTCATAGGCTTGTATTCACGAATAGAAGAAGTATATGCGAAATATTCTGTTTAATACAATCGTCAAAGTAAATGTTGCATCATAAAAAATAATTGCATCATTTCTAACACAAAATGCATCAGTAAGTAGATTTTATTTATTTTTTTTTCAACTTTCTCAACCAGCCAATGAGATTTCGCTCCCAAAACGACGCGCCAATTTGAAACAATTGAATTGAATGCATGATGTAAGAGTACAAGGTGTGTTATTGCGCACCAGCTGGGAAGCAGCCAATGAGAATTCGCTTCCAAATTTTTGGGAATTCTCATTGGCTCTTGAGAGATGCGCAGTACGAGTCGAAAATGACCCCTCAGGAAGAGTAGTCTTTACATTATGATTTTATCTATTTTTGAAAAAAAGATCAAAGAATTCCGACTACGAAAAAGAGATCGAATAAGCCGGTTAATTATTTCAAAAATGTCTCATTATTTGCATTAAATAAAATATTTCGTTTGACATCTACTGTGGTAGTGTTTCTATGTATATTATAATAAAATTTGTTTTTTAGATCTTAGTTCAGTTTTCAATTTTTCAATTCAATTTTAGTGTCTGATTTTTAATATTATCAATAATATAAACCCTTTGAGGTGGAATAGTGAAGAAAGTGTTAATATAAAAGTCAGTCGAGCGTTTTACATGAAGATTTACGTGTCTAATGTTAAAGGACTATTAAAATGTTTTAACTGTCTTCGAGAACATGGAGATCAGAAAATGTTATTACTAAACTAATTGAACATTTAATTTAAAGTCCATATTTTAACATGTATCGCACTGTACTTCTGATGGATGTTATAGATAATATTCTAAAACGAAACATAACCTAGAGACACTCCAGTGAGGTTTTAAACATAAAATGACGTTGTCATTCAAAGGGTTCCTAGATAAAATTTAATTAATTTATTAGTTAATTCCATACTTGAAACATCACGTAAACACTACTAACACTTTATTCTTCACCGCCTGGTTTATTGTATTGTTCGACTAGCATCTTCAATATTCAAGTAACTGCTCACACACACACACACACACATTTCCTTTGAGACGAGCCCGTCCCTCTAGGCATCCACCCCCGGATAAATCCACGAGTGGGTGCGAAGAAGAACATTCCAACCACCCCCTGTCAATTCCGACAGGTCCTCATCCTCTTTCACGTCGCAGTTTCGCGTGTAGAATCCCTCCTCTCCCCTTAGGTCTATGGGAGATTCTGGGATGTCTTATCTTTTTATTAAGAGATTAGCCTGTTGGCTATACACTCTTGGCTTCTTGTTCTGGACGTCTTCGTGTGTGTGTGTGTTTCACGGCCTCGGGTAAACCTCTTCCTACCTCCTACCGTAGGTAAAGATCTAATCCGAGTGGTCCTTCGCCTTCTCTATAGCTGTCCCCGATGTATAACTCTACATTTCCTTGTGAAATGCAGAATTACCGTGTCGGGGGGTGTCCTCTTGTAGTTTATTTTTGTTGGGCAATGAGTGTTGCTATGAGTATCTGCATATTTTGCAACATACTCAGTAGCTCTGGTGTTTTTTCTTCTGTCTTTGTTGTTTTCTTCGCAACTTGTGCGTAAGTGCGTCCTGTATTCTTTGCTTGGTTGTTTTCCGACTTTTTCGGGTGTTTCGGGCAACCCTTGTAGTTTGCGGGGTGTTCTCCCCCGCAGTTCCTGCAATTCGGTTTTTCCGTGAGCGTGCATTCCGCCGCTCTATGCGCTCCCGCGCATCTCACGCAGTGCACGTCCATGTTGCACGTGCTTTGTCTGTGATGGAATCCCTGACACCTGTAACATTGTACAGGTCCATCGTGCCTTTTTTGTTCTACCACACTTATTTTTGTGTGGAAGAGGTATCTCAACTTCTTATAAGTTGGTTCTTCTTTAGGTTCTATTACTACCATGTATATAGGTAGTAGTTTTCGTGTGTTGTCCAGATTTCTTTGTGTACGGCTTGTCAACTGCCATACTTTCTTCGGTCTAAGTCCATTTTCCTTCAATTCCTCCTCTACCTCCGACACTGGGGTGTTAACAGCAAGTCCTTTTATGACGAGCTTCCTCTCCTTTTCTTCATTGAGTAGGTATGTATACCACTCAATTTCCTTGTACTCGCTCAGGAGCATCTTCATCTTGTTAAAGTCGTCTTTAGTCGCCGTCGTTATTTTGCCTGTGTGTATTCCCATTTTACACTGGGCATCAATTTTTCTTTGCACTAGCTGTTTGCTTAGTGCTGTCCACATCAGTGGGGATTCTAGAATTATCGGAGGTGGCCTTCTCTCCGGTTTTGTCTGTTTCCTTTGTTCATCACGTTTTATCTTCTCCAATTCTTCTTGGATTTGATTGTCCGTTGATGTTTCTTCTTCTTCGTCTGAGGATTGTTTATCTGCGTTTTTCCTTTTTTTTTGTTCTTTACTTCCGTGAAGTCTCCTTCCATAGGGCAGTCTTCGATTTGTGTTGTTTTTTCTTGAGTTTTCATCTCATCTATTTGGGTTAGCTTCTTTCCTAATTCTTCTACCAATGTGTCGTTTTCGTCATCCAGTACTCTAACTTTGAACTCTAAGTACTCAATTTGCCTGTCTTTATCGATTATCGTTTGTTCGTAATTTTTCATTTTCTCCTCGAGGGATTTGACTTGTCCCAGCGCTTCATAATCAGCTTTTTGCTGAATTATGATTTTGGATAATTCAGTTTTCTCCTTATTCTTGGAGTTTTTAGGCTCCATGCCTGTTGCTCTCTGTCCCGGTTTTCCTATTTTGATTTGGTATCTAAAGTTACCTAAAAGAAAAGTTTAAGCCGTACTGATAAGTACGACTGTTTCGAAAAACGGATAATTCCGCACAATCAAATTTGTGTTGATAAACACAATTCTTTCATGCAGAAGTGTTTCAATTCATTATAAATAGAAGGCTGTGTCAAAGCACAGCTACCTGCTGAAAAGAAAAAGGAAAGTTTTATCAGTGTCTCACCTGACTACCTGAGTCCGCTTTCACTTCACTTCACTGTCGCACTTGTTCACTCGTCGAATTCTCGCTACTTACTTGCAGTTCCTGCTACTCTAACTGCTCTACTGTGAGCTTTGCCTTTTATATACCACCTGCAATTTGAAAAAATGTTTACATTAGAATTTTAAAGGACAGTTTGTTGTAGTGGAACATGAAAACAGTGGGTCATAGGGTTGTATTCACGAATAGAAGAAGTATATGCGAAATATTCTGTTTAATACAATCGTCAAAGTAAATGTTGCATCAAAAAAAAATAATTGCATCATTTCTAACACAAAATGCATTAGTAAGTAGATTTTCTTTATTTTTTTTTTCAACTTTCAAGTTCGTATATTATCTTTATTATTATTTCCTAACCTCCTTGCACTTTATTCTCAATTTTCATTCATGTGCGAGTAACACTGTATATTACTGACAATATAAAAGACATTATACCTAACAGTATTTAGAAGTCCATCCATCAATTTTTTATAATTAGAGTGATTTTTCAAGCTTAGGGAAACAAACAGAATTATAGGATTTTTTATTATTTAACACTAAAGGTTGAATTTTACAAATTAAAGATAAAAAGCTCTCGAATTATCGAAGCAGAGTGTATTTTAATATTGATGTATTGAGTAACATTTATCAGAATTGTCAATGTCGTGAAATATTGTAAAAAATAGATTATACATCAAGAATATTTATTAAAGAAAATATATAGATAGCTCTAAATATTCGAGTGTGGTTTGTTCATTTGTACACTAGTATATAAGGATACTAAAATATTCCATATTCATTACAAACGAAAATAGTAGTAACACCGTTAAAGAAAATGTTTGAAAGAAGTCAAATTGATATTTAGACACTTGTATTGACGAATGGTCGGATAAAATTAAAAACATTCTATTTACCTTAAATTTTATATCGGAATAGAAAAACCGTATTCCTCGTGTCTCAACTTTTGAAATTTATTATATTGGTTCTGACAAAATCCTAACTTGATAACTTCAAATATATTTATGAAACTTGTGCCAATTAACTGGTGCAAAATTATAAATTTTATTATATCAAACAAGTTTTTTGATTATTAAAGATATTCTATAATTATTAATTAAAATTTCTACATATTTAAAATCAACTTCATGTCCAAGACGTTATAATATCATAAATTTGTCAATGCATTTGTCATAAGATTGTAGATATTTCAAACGAATATATGTACTGATATTATTTATTGATTTTGTTATTTGGTAATTCTGTATAAGGAATAAAAGTATATGTGAATAATTTTATAAACTCACTTCCATTTGCTCATATGCAAAATTATGTTAAAAATTGAAAATAAGACTTATCGGTGGTTAATTATAGATACAAACAATACGTATTAACGATATTTCATCTGATGGAGCAAGACCAAATTGTACTAGAATGTTCAGTTTGTAGAAATATAACTTTACAATTTGAATGTTATTATTATCCATTAGGAGAATTGAGAGACGGGTATATCCAAAAACTAACACTCCTATTGTCGCAAAGCATGTTTTTAACGTTAACGTACTAATAAAGAATAGTTATATTTTATGTGTAAAGACTAGAAGGTCTGCTATAGCGCACCAGCTGGGAACCAGCCATTGAGAATTCGCTCCCAAAACGACGCGCCAATTTGAAACAATTGAATTGAATACATGATGTAAGAGTACAAGGTGTGCTATTGCGCACCAGCTGGGAAGCAGCCAATGAGAATTCGCTCCCATATTGGCGCCTCGTTTTGAGAATTCTCTTTGGCTCGAGAGATGCGCAGTACGAGTCGAAAATGACCCCTCGGGAAAAGTAGTCTTTACATTATGATTTTATCTATTTTTGAAAAAAAGATCAAAGAATTCCGACTACGAAAAAGAGATCGAATAAGCCGGTTAATTATTTAAAAAATGTCCCATTATTTGCATTAAATAAAAAATTTCGTTTGACATCGACTGTGGCAGTGTTTCTATGCATATTATAATAAAATTTGTTTTTTAGATCTTAGTTCAGTTTTCAATTTTTCAATTTAATTTTAGTGTCTGATTTTTAATATTATCAATAATATATACCCTTTGAGGTGGAATAGTGAAGAAAGTGTTAATATAAAAGTCAGTCGAGCGTTTTACATGAAGATTTACGTGTCTAATGTTAAAGGGTTATTAAAATGTTTTAACTGTCTTCGAGAGCATGAAGATCAGAAAATGTTATTACTAAACTAATTGAACATTTAATTTAAAGTCCATATTTTAACATGTATCGCATTGTACTTCTGATGGATGTTATAGATTATATACTAAAACGAAACATAACCTAGAGACACTCCAGTGAGGTTTTAAACATAAAATGACGTTGTCATTCAAAGAGTTCCTGGATAAAATTGTACAAGTTAATTCCATACTTGAAACATCACGTAAACACTACTAACACTTTATTCTTCACCGCCTGGTTTATTGTATTGTTCGACTAGCATTTTCAATATTCAAGTAACTGCTCTACTGTGAGCTTTGCCTTTTATATGCTCTTGCAATAATTATAGAATATATGGTGAAAACTTTCTAAAGTGTCTAATAATAGAAAATAACTGCTCAGTTACAGTTAACATCTTCAGAAATATCTAGTAATAAATGGAACAAGCCACCATCTCATAGTTTCCATTGCATCAAGTTATGACTGACGGTGCCAGAAAATAGCGGGCGGCTGTTTACCCGTCACAATAAAAAACTTGACAACAGAAGGGTTATTATAGAATCATGTCGTATCGTTGAACTTCACGAAGTATTGAGATATATAGAAACTGAAGCAGAAATACGTATCTGGATGGAATCTGGTTTGATACACATGACATAGTTAAATATGCTTGGGTTAATAATTCTAAAAATTATGTCTAAATACTCCTCATTCAAGGGTGGAACAAGTAATTTCCTTTCTGCTGACTGTGAAGATGCTTTTGTACAAAATGCATGACTTTGTCCTCTAAAAACAATTCCCAATCTTGTTCAGATTACTACAAAGACATGTATGCGGCATTATTAGAAAAATGGATCACCGATTAGCTTCTATCGAATATTCCGCCACATTGATTCATTATTATAAATAACTTATCTATATCTCAAATATAAACATAATTCCCAATAACAGTTTAAAACAAGATATTTATGAAAATTTAGAACATTAGTATTCCTGGGTAATCAAAAAAGGAGTTGCTTCAAATGGTTCTGGAAACGATGTCGAGTTTATATTTTTAAATGATTGGGTAACATAAATTTTGCAATTTACCGCACATCTCCAGCACTCATAATAGCGGTGAAATAAATTTTAAAGGCGGAATACTTTTTCTCCATCAAAAAGGTGTAATGTTATGAAAAGGAATACTGTTTTATTAAGTACAAGTAATCGGTTTTGTTGTGAAGATCATTTCGAGGTAAGTAGGTATTTTTCAAATAGCATATTCAAAAATTACGATACAGGGTAGTTTGACGAATTATTGTAACAATAATGTAGTTTAATGTGTTACTTATGATTTCATTATTTTTTTTTGAATTGGCGAGGCGTCCGTACCTGATTATTATTAAATAAAAAAATGAACAATAGGTTTTTAAGAATTAATAATTTCTCAATATTCATTAGCATGGAGAAGATTTGACCTCTAGAATATTTTTCTTGAGTAAAAAATAAAAGCGGTATGATTTTCATGTGGTACTTTTTTTCACAAAAACTACTTGTAAGTTAATGATTAACTAAATCAAATTAATAGAATCTAGGGGTACTATAACTTTTAAAAAACAATAATATTTCCCTTTCTCCTGTTAATTATTTTGTGATGAAAATCAGACACTTTTTTACTCGAACACCATAAATCCAACAAAATCGAATTTGCTCCAAATTAAAAGTAATATACTTTAACACTTAACACGTCGCGCATTTTAACAGATGCAAAATCGTTATTTGTGGCTAAATAACTAGCCATTGCAAAAGAATCTATTTTGGGGCAAGGTGTAGAAAGAAAAATGAAAAAAACCCAGCTCCATTTTTATCAACAGATCAATTATTTGTCGTGAAATAGCGACAAGTCATTGGAGCCAGTAGCATTTTGTCAAACACACCGGCCGCTCTCCTACGTAATCGTTGCTGATGATGTAGAACCTATTTGGAAGGAAAAATATTTTGATCACAGTTTCCGAACTTAACATCGCAATTTTCCTTGTAAAATTTAAAACATGATCTACAAGAACTTTTGGAATTTATCACTTTTGTACCTTAATTATTCTATATTGATTTAGTTATTCTAGACATTTAATAATTGTTATTGAGCAGTTATTAACGACTCACCATTCACAGGGATTTTCCACTAAAGTTTAATACTTATAAGCTATTTTAATGTCGAAAAGTATAAAGACCCCATAACTCAGTAATCTACCAATTGCACTGCTCATGAAAATTAATAGTAGACAGCTGTTTAAGGGGAATAAATAATTTAATAATTCAAAAAAAAATCATAGACAATCTAAACAATCGCATATCACTGATCTATGACCCTGGCAAATTTAAATTGAAATCACACACCTTTCGTTTTCATTTATACTACTAGAAACATACTATTGGATGATTTGCATCCCCCCAAAAAGAAAATAAGAAAAAACCTTGTTCTTGAAAAACGCATAATTCTGACAGAAAAATGAAACTTTTAATTGAATCAAGGAGTAAATAGCTTTATTTGAATTTGTAGTATCTAATTATGTCAAATTTTTTAGTTCGGATAAGCTACTCCAATGGTCGTACCGTTTGCGCACGTTCGGTAGAAAATCCTGATTCTAGCAGAAAACTAATTCAATTTAAAAAAAAATTACACATGACTCGCTTTATCTTCATTTGTGCTACCTATAAATTATTATTAATCAATTTGCACCATCATGTAAATTGGAAAAAGCATAAAATTGATACGTTTCGAACGCGTCGATTTTCGTTTTAGCGATTGACTGAATATCGAATCTACAGACTTAGTTATTTTGTACTATACCTTGTTTTTAAACTAGGAGGAGTAATTTGAAAAACCTGATTCGCACCACTAAAAATTACTAGATTTAGAGTGAAATAAAGTTTAATAATTTTGAATTTTTCTAAGTGGGCCAACTAAAATGGGACGAGGCTCGTAGGTGAAACCTAAACTTTTTACAGTAAAAGTTCAAGCCAACAACAATATATGTGTTAATTTATGCAGATATAATCATAATATTTGATATACTTACTTGGAATCATCAATTTTTATTGGACTTGGTGTGTGTGTGTAAGGAATGACAAATAGATATTGTAGGCTTTAAAATAGTCACTATAGAATGCATGTTGTTCTGGAGTAAAATTATCGTGCATTTCTTGCACATACTGAAGTTGCTTGGCCATTATGTTACTTTGTAAAGTGAAAGAGCCAGGTTTGAATTGAATAACCTTCACTCCATATTTACTCATTTTTGTTCTAAAACCATCATTAAATGCAGATAATGCTGCTTTTATTGCACCATACACAGCTGTTCCAGGAAGGGCAGCGTGTGCACAGTGACTAGTAACAGTAATTACTCTGCCTGCTCGGTTCTGTGCATTCTCAAGCATACGCAGTATAGATAAAGAGTCTCGAACGAGAGAGAAAATGAATATTGTCGGCACCGTAACGTAGTGACGTTTTTTTTTCCATACCAACTGTCCATATAGGGGTATTACATATAAGACAAAACATAACTGGTATGTTCTGTGGGTGTTTAATTATCTCACTCTGTGGCCGCTCGGTCGAGGATTTGATCGATGGAGGACTAATAAGCGCATACGCAATGAAAATTAAGGCTGCCAAATTGTTTGTGATAATGATAGTCATTATTATTTCCATAAGTAATGAATGTTATGAATAAAAATAGGTAATATGTAACGTAATATATGAAAGTAGTTTATGGATTCATTTCACTAAACGTTCACAGCGCCTGAAATACTCTTTTCGCCGTAACAACTATCGTTATGGTCGCGGCGAGAATGTCACTCATGACTAACGTTCACGACGACTCTAGTAATGAGCGTTGAATTAGCGGATTCACACATCTGCTATTAAATAATAATATCTAAATGAATTAATATTATTATTTTTTTTTAAAAAAACTTGGTATATCATTTGAATAGGTGACACAAATCTTTTCTCTTGAACAAAAAAATGTGGATCTTTATTCACCACATTTCAAATTAGAAATAGAGATACAAAACATAAAGAATCAGATTAATCTGGAACGATTGAAGGCAGAGATTGATTAGGACAGTAGAAACTAGAACAATATCATTTAATAGAATTGTATCTTCACCCCCTTGAGTACAAAGTAAAGTTATGGGTCTACAGTTTACTACACAGCATTTCCATGATGATATTATGTTTAAAGTTATGTAGCATTAAAATGTATGTAGGGCAATTTTAGAAATAAGGCTAGTCAATATAAATTCATGTTTGTCATCACATGGAATGATGTGATTTTCATGTTCTAACCTAATTAAACTCAGACCGACATAATTTATGGTTTTGAAGAGCTTTAATTACTTGACAAAATAAATTCAAATTACAAGCGAACTGGACTATATGAAGTAAAATAAAAGTCAAGATGACTGCACTTAAAAATTTCATTAGCAGGACCGCCAACCATTCATAATAAAAAAACCGTAGTCTCCGCAGTTTTTTATTAATTACTGTGAAAACTGACAATTATTTAAAGTAACAATTAACAAAAAAAAATAATTAAAGACATTTAAAGTATGTCCACTTTCTGGGTGAATATTCTCTTAAACTTCTTGTCTAATGATTATATAATTTTCAAAATGTCCGCTCCTGTGTATCCTTTAACATTAGGTACACCCATTATCGCATCAAGGTCTCCCCTAGGAGCTAGATGTCGTTGTGAATCAGTAGCCTCATTACCATTCGGTAGTCGAACATGTGCATAGTCAGAATTAGTATCTAGGAGCTCAACCTCTTCTACAAGTGGTTCAAATTTGCTTTGCCTCACTTGTTTTTTTTTAAGAAAACTGGACCAGGAGAAGATAGCCAAATAGGAACTGAATAGCCATTTACTGATCTTCGATGATGATTGAATTTACGTTATGTGGCATGCAGTTTATTACAGTACATAACAGAGACCTGAGTTATTCAGTCAGAACTTGCTGCCATTTCCAGATATTCAATTTTTTTGACTTTAGGGCAAACTGAAGCGTCTTCCAAATAACCCCATTATATCGCTCATATTGTCCATGGCAAACGCGGGTGTTTATACCAAGAATCCCTCTCTTCCCAAAAAACTTTCCATTTCATTTCAAACGAGTCCAATTCCCGGTTTCAGGGGTGGACCTTGGTATAAACTGCTTCTCACACGGTCAACCCTACGCTGCTCTCGTGAGTGAAGCAAATAATTTATTGATATAATTATCCCGACAAACCAAACGTCTAACGTTATATATAAAGAGGCATTGTAAATACTTACTAAAGAACTGTTTTTTTTTGTATATATATTATGTTGTAAGATTTGTAAGCGTAATTTTTGTTTAATATATTGATCTATTTATATCAAACATTGATTTTAATTCTCCTTGGTAGTACATAAATAATAAGAGTTTATAAAAAACCTTTATTTACGTGAACGAAGTCGCGGGCACAGCTAGTAATAAGTTTGTAGTTTATAGAACATGAACGAGGCTCCCCGATCAGTATGTAGAAGACAGAAAACAAATGTTTTAGACAGCAAATCACTGATGATGAGAAGACTATCCTTTATCTATGATCTGTAACAAAATACTTGTCAATACCTAACCTAAATATATTTTCTACTTGTAAACTTTGTTCATTCATCATTTCTGGTTGTTGTGCATTGCTTTATTTCAACTTAAAAAAAACAGTTCTTATCTTGTATAACTTTTGATTAAATATGGATACTACTCCAAGTACCAGCGGTCTTTCTTCTCCACCAAAAATTGATAGGTTTGGGTAATTTATCACTAAACGAAAAACAGAGTATGATAAATTTGTATAAACAAATTTTAACTGATCAACCAAAAATCAAGTTTACTGTTGTGTCTAAAATTGTTACAACGATGGGTAAGTTATGGAAAAATTACATTTTTGTATGAAATTAACTTGAAACATATTTAGTTTTTAGGAATTGCGAAATCGACTGTATATCGTACGATAAAAGAATATCGAAGTACGGGAACAGTTGTTAGTCCAAAACATTCTGGAGGTCGTTCAGGCCTTGTTAAAACATTTGATGAAACTAGTAAAATATCATTCGACGAATTATACATAGTTTCTTTTTTTAAAACAAGATCCCCGCATTGAACAAAATTTTAAATGAAATTAAGAAAAATACGGATTTACAAAATGTCGCTCGTTCATCATTATACAAACTTATGAAAGAAATCAATTTCAAGTAGTCAATTTTGTCATGTTTTATATAAAGGACATCATTATTTTATCATTGGTCACTTGTTTGTTATAGCTTATGATTTTTTTAACCAACCTAAATAATCTATTTAGTCAAAAATAATTATTTGTAATACAGGTACTCTTATCTCCAATTAAAAAGTGCATCATATTCATACATTAATGTAGATAAAATTAATAAAACTAAAAATAAGTTTCAAATAAAGACAAGCCTATTAAGATGTTAACAAATAATCTAGCATAACTATAGGATATTTTAATGAACTTTCCCTTATACAATCTGCAGACCATTATATTTAAATATACCTATGTTTATCAAATATAGAAATAAAAGTAGGTAGTGTGTGGGTGTCCCTTATTATTTTCTTTTATTTATTTAGTGTGTATTAAATATTCATGTAATATGTATAAATTTTTAGATATTTGAAAAGAAGCTGTAAGAGTGTTTTAATAGAACGTGATGATATTGTAAGATGGAGACGACAATACTTAACATCTATCAAACGTTACATGTCAGAAGGTAGATCAATAGATACAAATATCAAAATAAAACCCAAGCTTTTAACAAAGGATTATCTACAGGTCTTAAAAGCCCATCAGGAAAAGGTAAACATCTTATAATTCTTCATGCTGGATGTGAACAAGGATTTGTTAAAGAGACATTACTCGTTTTCGAAAGTAAAAAAACTGGAGATTATCATGAGGATATGAATGGGACAGTGTTTGAACAATGGTTTTCTGAATTTCTAAAAAAATTGCCAGATTGTGCTGTAATTGTAATGAACAATGCATCCTACCATAGCCGTCAAATAGAAAAGGTTCCCACAACATGTTCATTGAAGAAAGATGTGCAGTATTGATTACGATTAAAAAATATAGAATTTTATATGGGTATGGTTCGATCCTAACTTATTTAAATAATAAATCAATATAAAGAAAAATTCAACACATATGTTACTGATGAAATGACACAACAAAATAATAAAAGTTTTGTTAAGGCTACCGCCATATCACTGAGAATTAAACCCTATAGAATTAGTTTCGGCTAAATTAAAAAATGAGGTGGCAACCAAAAACGTTGCGTTTAAATTAAAAGATGTAAAAGAGTTGTTAATGGAAGCATTGGATAATGTTAACAATATTAATTGGCAAAATTGTATAGCACATGTATTAAAAGAAGAAGAAAACATGTACGAATTGGATGGGATTATGGATGATCTTCTACAACCTATAATTATTTCCCTTTCTAACGATACTGAGAGTGATTCTGCAACAGATACTGACGGTGATAATTAGGGTTCACACCAGCAATGAAAAATTAGTGGTCCAAAACGACCACCCAAGTTATGATTTAGTGGTTCAAAAATATAATGTGGTAGACAAAAGTAAAAAAATTAACATATGCATGCTACACACACTTTTATACATATTTTTACGGCATACATAAATTCTTTTATGCAAAAACAGCACAGTAAATATAAAGTGTAGGCATTTTTAGTTAGGCAGCCGTTATTGCATTCAAGTATTATGATTTGCCTATACAGCCGGGCATTCGAGACATGCGCTCTGTGCTTAAGGGTAGTGGGGAGATTATGTTAAAAGTCAAGGGACTGTAGTAAGACGAGGCCAGTTGTGTTAGAACGATTTATGATTATGCTTCGCGACGAAGTTTATGTACCATCCTAAAAAATAAAATATATTTATTTAACAAAAACCCAAAAATATTATTCGGATCAGTCCGAGCTTTTGATCCAGGTGCTCTACAAAACATAGGTTTTTTTAAAAATATTTTGGGCGACAAATTTGTCGTTGATGTGTATGATTTTGGCGACATTTCTTGATGATTTGGCGACAATTGTCGCTATGCTGGCGTGAACCCTAGTGATAATGTTTAGATTTGCATTTATTAATGCAAATTGTTCTACATAGTAAGTAGTACGGGTTTTTATTTTGGTATTATAATTTGAAGCATGTCTTTTCAAAACGTAAGTACAGTTTTGCCCTAAATTTAGTTTTGTGGTTTTTGAGGAAGTGTCATGCACATGCCCTGAAAAGTTTACAATAGGTGACGCATGGCACTCGCTACTGAAAAAACAAATAATCAATTTAGGGTGCAATGTCACTTAACAACGTTTTGGAAAAGCAGAAATTGATAAATATAGAATTGCAAAAAAATTGTTTTAATTGTTTAAAACAATCATTAATGCTATAGTTACATGTCCCATTTTATTTTCTTTTTAAACTTGTTTATTGAACATCCCTGGGTATTGCATTGAAAAATGAAATCCTTATACTTTTCGTTTAATATGGTTCTTAGGTTAATAAACAACATTATAGTATTGTACTTTGTAGTTATCACATTATAAAAGAAATTTTACATTAACAAATAAAACCAAAGAGTTAAAAATGTAATAGTCAGATCTGATGTTTTGTGTTTTGTAAAAACTCAATAAAAATTTCAAAATAATAAAAACATTATTTCTTATAATTCCTTGCAGGTTTGGTCATTATTGATATTTCTCTTACTAAAGTATGGGTAGGTAATTATGTAAATAATGGTATCGAGATTATTTCTTCGATATTTCTTGGTAGAAATATATTGAATTTTGAATTTGAATTGAAGTTGAATTTTATACATAGCTTGTATTATTAAGAACTAAGATGAGATTCGCATATATTATCTATAAATATATTTTTATCACTGCCAAACTTACCAAATTACTTTTCAATAAAAAATGTTTGTTAACATAAATGAGGTACAATTTAATACCACATACATAAAATAAATATTGAAGAAATCTTAATTTAAAAAATTTTAAACAAAACAATACATCCACTTTATTTATTTGTTACAACCTAATATTTAGCTTCGCGATAAGTTTAGGTACTTTTGTTGGATATAATTTTGTTAAAACGTTTTGTACATTATAAGTCATTTAAAAAACAATGAATATATAAGTGTAAATAAACCAAGAACATTTTATGATATATTACTTTATTTTTATTTAACAAACATCAGTTAACTTTTTCAATAATAGTTAACACAAATACGTGGTTCTCCTATAATTGCAAAGTTGTCAACTCGAACGCTATTCCATTCACCTTATAAATATTTGCAAAGTTATCGACTCGAACGCTAGTCCATTCACCTTATAAGTATCTGCAAAGTTGCTGTTTCTGTTGATTCTCAGATACTTATTGATCATTGTCTATGTTTTCTGTCCTGTGCGCGAGAAAAACAAACTAACAATACGTGACAGCTAGGAGGGTGAACGAGATGAACGAAGCAAGCAACGAACAACGTCAGAAGTTATGGCCAGAGCACTTTTTAGACAAATGATAGTGTCTTTGAACATTTTCTTATATAGAAGTTAATAAATATAAAAACTATCCACGTTATTCATTATTTTAACATGGTAGCAGAGCGTGGTTTGTTAAAAAAGGTAATTGAATAAGAAGATTAAGTCGATATTTGAAAAAGTAAAAAATTGAAGGTTAAATAGAATAGCTTGAAAGCATGGCCGGCAGAAGAGACGATTTTGCTTTGCCGATATTTGATGGTAAAGATTGGACCAAATGGAAATTTAGATTAATGATAGTATTGGAGAGTAAAAATTGCATAAATGTAATTAATGAAAAAATGCCAGAGGGAATAGAAGAAGAGGCACAGAGAACAAATTGGAAAAGAAATGATGTCAAAGCAAGATCTCTAATAGTACAAGGTGTGTCAAATGCTCAACTTGAACTAATTATCAACGAAAAAACAGCATCTGATATGATCCAAAAATTGAAATCAATATATGAGCCATCCTCAACAGCATTGAAGCTAATCGCAAAAAGAAAATTATTAGAATTAAAAATGAAAGAAAATGATGCTAAAGAATTCTTAACGAGATTCGAACAACACATAAATGAATTACGAAGTACAGGAGAACAAATATCAGAAGATGACCACCTTAATTATCTATTACTTACTCTCTCAGAAACCTATGACAATTTAATAGATATTGTAGATGCATTGCCTCCTAATCAAAGAACTGTAGGATATGTTAAGTCAAAGTTACTCATAGATTTCAAGAAGAATCCAATTAAAGAGAATAATACACAAGTATTTAACTCACAAGCAATAAACAGAGGAAATCATGTAAAAAATTATGAAGAACAGAATGGTATTAAAAAATGCTTCAAATGTGGACATATGGGTCATATACAGAGATTTTGTACAAGTTATTGCAATACAAGAGGTCATTACAGAGGTCACAGGAACCGTAGAGGATCTTTTAGAGGCAGAGGAAGATACAGAGAAGAAACAAGCAGTTCTAACTCGACAGGAAATTTTGCAGATGCACAAGAATACAACTCTTTTCAGGTAACAGTCATGAATTCAGAGAAAGATGTAACAGAAGCAAAAGAAAAAATAACATGGCTTCTAGACAGCAGATGCAGTGATCATATTGTTAATAAAGAGACTTATTTTAACGAGATAAGAGAATTAAAAAAAACAGTAAACATTAAGGTAGGTGATGGTCATATAATAAAAGCTTTGGCTGTAGGGACAATAGTAGTAAATTTTACTGTAGGTGATAAAGAAGTCAAAACACATATTAAAAATTGCTATTTTGCACCAGAAATGTCAAAAAACTTATTAAGTATGTCAAAAATAACTGATAATGGCAATAAAATTTGGGCTCAGCAGAATTATTTGAAAATTCTAAACAAAAATGATGAAACTATTGCATTAGCTGAAAAGAGAGGAAATCTATATGAACTAAATGGTAATATAGTTTTAGAAATTGAATCCAATGTTTGTAATGTTGTAAAAGAAAAGGAAAAATGACACAAAAGGTTAGGTCACGTAAATTTTAAAAATCTCTCAATTATGTGTAAAAATAATGTTTGTGAAGGTTTACCCAGTTCATTAGAAAATACACTTATTCAATGTGAAACATGTTTATTGTCAAAAATGACAATGACAATATGAATGTTTTTCTTTGTGAAGATCATGATACGTTCAAATCGTTTCTTTATTATGTTTCAAAATTTCATTTATTTGTATGGTTGAAAAACATTAATAAGATTGTGAAAGGGAAACAAAAAGTTGAAAAATCATCAGATAAGATAAAAATATATGCTGCACAAAAATTTGAAAAGCAATTAAAATATTCAAAAAAAATGAAAAATCTCAAATGTTTGAATATAATTTAAGTACCTATCTAGTTATATACTTAGTGTTAATAAAAATATATTGTAGGGAAAGTATTTTATTTTTGCTTTTCGTAATCCAAATAACCTGAACATTGATTTGAACTGAAAATTTTAAACATTCCGCCAAATCTTTAGTCGTTGCTGTTTCCTAAACCCGTAAGGTGGCGCTAATCGCAGTGTTCAAATATAATGTGAACAGTTTCCTATCTATCCCACTATCCTTTATCTATGGCTTGGATTCACCCTTAAGAGCAGGCAATTGATTATACAAACACCGCAGTGTCCAAGTGGTTGCCGAGTTACATGAACAACTAAATAATTATAATCATAGAGATATTACCACTGTAATATCTCTATGATTATAATGCGCTTAAATGGAATTAGAATATGATTTTATTTTATACTAGTTATAACTATTAAAAGTGTATAAATATATTGGAATAATGATTAAGGCAGATTATTTCTAATGACGCCATACTGATTTCATAAGTTTTAGAAATGGTGGAGAAAAGTGAAAATTGGATTTTACGAAAATCATTGCTCAAATTCGAAAACTGATGTGATTTTCACTCTATAGGTACAAAAATTCTCAATTTTTTGCAGAAAACCGAAAAATTTTCTTGGAAATTGTGACACGCATGAATAAAATATTCATTATTTTTGATAATAAGCGAAACAACAATCGAAAAAAAAAAACATTAAAATTGGATCTTCACGAAAAGCAATGCTCAAATTCAAAAACTGATGTGATTTTCGGAATCTCCATTTCTGATAATTTTCTTTTTCTGATGAGATTAGATAGCTGTTTTTAAAAATATCAAATTTGTATATAATTGATTAGTCTCACCCTTAAGGAAATGCAACCAATCATACACAATGTTTAGAACTGGTTGTTGAATAACACGAAAAAGACTATTAATGGTTTTCGGCATCGCTCGGTAGACGGCGACAAAATTGTAAAATGATAGGATAATTAAAAGGATTGAGGTTTCATTTTAAAAAAAATTATTATTTTATCTATGCTAGTCGTATAACGGGTTGCGGATATGACAGGCGCTACAAAAACACTTCCATTAGGAATCAAACAAGAAAATTGGATTTTCACGAAAATCGTTGCGCAAACTCAAGAGTTTCGCTTATTATCAAAAATAATGAATATTTTATTCATGCGTGTCACAATTTCCAAGAAAATTTTTCGGTTTTCTGCAAAAAATTGAGAATTTTTGTACCTATAGAGTGAAAATCACATCAGTTTTCGAATTTGAGCAATGATTTTCGTAAAATCCAATTTTCACTTTTCTCCACCATTTCTAAAACTTATGAAATCAGTATGGCGTCATTGGAAATAATCTGCCTTAATCATTATTCCAATATATTTATACACTTTTAATAGTTATAACTAGTATAAAATAAAATCATATTCTAATTCCATTTAAGCGCATTATAATCATAGAGATATTACAGTGGTAATATCTCTATGATTATAATTATTTAGTTGTTCATGTAACTCGGCAACCACTTGGACACTGCGGTGTTTGTATAATCAATTGCCTGCTCTTAAGGGTGAATCCAAGCCATAGATAAAGGATAGTGGGATAGATAGGAAACTGTTCACATTATATTTGAATACTGCGACTAGCGCCACCTTACGGGTTTAGGAAACAGCAACGACTAAAGATTTGGCGGAATGTTTAAAATTTTCAGTTCAAATCAATGTTCAGGTTATTTGGATTACAAAAAGCAAAAATAAAATACTTTCCCTACAATATATTTTTATTAACACTAAGTATATAACTAGATAGGTACTTAAATTATATTCAAACATTTGAGATTTTTCATTTTTTTTGAATATTTTAATTGCTTTTCAAATTTTTGTGCAGCATATATTTTCATCTTATCTGATGATTTTTCAACTTTTTGTTTCCCTTTCACAATCTTATTAATGTTTTTCAACCATACAAATAAATGAAATTTTGAAACATAATAAAGAAACGATTTGAACGTATCATGATCTTCACAACGAAAAACATCCTCTGTAAATTCATTTGTTTAAACCTGAAAATAAAAAAATATTAAACTCACATATTACAAACACAGTATATAATGGACTAAAAATTACATACTGAAACATAAAAAAACTAACCATTTTTAAAATCTGATTATGCCAAAAGTAAGGTATTTTATGAAGCATTATTTATTAAAAATCAAATTTCCTAAAAATTAAAAATGGTTTTTGTTTAATCTATATATCTTTTATCATTTATTTTACAAAAAAACTTACTTGAAATTTTTGATGGAGTACACATCATGACCTGGGATTGCATATTTTGTTCTGGTGTAATAAGTTTAGATGAAGAAACTGGTAAAACTTCTTCACAAATCAATTTTGAAGTTGATGGTATGGAGATGTTAATTGTTTCTGCTTCAGGTGAACCTATTTGCTCTGATAAACTATGCTTTGAGCGTAGTTTAACCATTTTGGCAGAAGAAACTGTAAAAAGACATATTTCTTTCATTTATCGTAAATACTTATAGTTATTATTAGTATTGCTGCTTCAGTGATATCCTTGAGAAAGAGAAAAGAAAAGAGAAAAATTTATAATTAATAGATTTGGAAATTGATTAAACTCACCTTCTTTCCTGTTAGAAGCATTAAGAAATAGAGAAGGAATTACATCCTGTTTTAAGGTCGATTAATTTCTGGTTCCAACATAGCGGGCATCTGCACTAAAGTGAATAGTACAAATACAGTACGACTTTCGGACTCTTTCCATAGGCTTCACCTTTAAGTCTTCTCGGCCAATTGCATTAATCCAAATATCATACAGCTACAACAAAATTTTATTTGTTAGTTTTCCTGTCTTCTGTGAACTATTATTACTATATATACCTATATAACATTATGTTGACTTAATTTTTCACACCTTTAAATATAAGCAAAAATAGGCATGCCAGATGTTATGCCGTTTTTGTTAACCATTGTTATTGTTAACTTCAGGCCACATAAAATTTCTCCAAAATATAAACCCTGGCATGGGCAAGAATGTATGACATGCACGTTAGGATAAAGTTAATGGCATATTTTTTTACTTACTATTTGATCTTTTGGAAAAATATGCATTTGGGCATCCTTGTTATAATTGTTACAGCCATTAACGCAACAGTTAAAAACCATGTTGAAAAAGTTCTTAATCAATAAGCTTAAAATCACAAAAAAATGGCGGAATCCGAATAATGAGAGAATAATACAAAACTATAAACGCACAAATCAAACTATCCAATTTACTAAACACCAATAATAACCACAATAGTAATAACTAAATAATAAACTTGTTGCTGTACCTCTCAGCTGATAGATCGATAAATAATTGTATACCATGCGCAATCGCGGAGCTGTGTTGCGCCCTCTGATGAGTTTAGGAAATAAGAATATGTAGTAAACTTTCACGCTCATTAGAGTTACCAGAGCATGATTCAAGCATTTCAAAGAAATTTTATTCCAAACTACTAATCAGATCAGTTATTTAGGTATTGTTCGATTGTTCCTAACGTAATAATGTAAATTATTGCTATATATATATATATATATATATATATATATGGAATTTTCAAAAGCACTATTGTGATAAGTAATAATAAACCGTATAGCAACAGACGCCTTTTTTGTTCCAGCTTCATCCTAGTACATTTTGTAATCAACATCTTCCGCCTTCTTTCTCTTCATTGTTCTCCTGACACGACCAAGAAGGCGTCTGCTAGTTAGTGAACAAATTCATTTATTTTTTCATATCTCACAGTTCTTGTGATCCTAATGTGAAATTATTGTCTTCCGTAAGCACAAATTTATTAATTTTGCTCAATTATGTATTGCTTCTTTATGTTTTTTTTTTATTTTTGCTCGAAACTATAATTTCAAATAAATGTATGATTCAACAAAATCACGTTGGCCAGCTTGTTCTTAGAACAAATTTTTGATACAATTTTGTTTTTTAATTCAGTTGTATGCTTGAAAATTATCTCCAATTATATTTTACATATACAACCAAAATTTTAGTTCCCAATGTTGAATACATATTTATACGAAAGCTTGTAAAGCATATTCAAAGTTGGTATGGTATGTTAAAGTCATAGGTTAATAGAAAAATTGACGTAGAAATAATATTACAATTATTGTCATATTATGTTGGCGCCGCTGCGGTCGCCATCTTGCCATTACTATTTGTTTTCATTTGATTTGGTTTTTGAGCAATTTTTAAATTAAATAAAATATTATTTTGTTATTATTCTTTGTTTGAGGGATAATTATACTGAAGCATCATTTAATTATGTATTACCGTATAATACCTTTTGGAACTAACAACTAAAATGCCTCATAAACAGCAGGTAAGAATTCAATATTTTGGAGATATCTTTATTAAATATGTTTAATTTCCGAATAGAACAAGACTGTATTAAGGTTAGGTTCATTTTTGGAATTAGGGATTGTTATAGGGCTATAACAATAACTCTGTTGTATTTATGACTTATAACTATAATTTTAATTCTTGTATTATTCATCTATAACACTAAATTCGAAGTAGTACATGTAAATCATATTTTTCATATCTATGTAAACATAAGTTGATTATATTTTAACGGGAAGGAAAAGCAATGCTGAATATCAGACTAACAAAATATTTTTTATATGGGAAAGATTTGCACTAAAAACATATCTACAAATTTGTCATTATTATTTAATAGAATGTATAATAAAAGATGTTAACCGGGGCGGTTGCAAGTTAAACAATAAATTTATCAGGTATTATATAAATTATTTAATTAAAATCAAATTAGCAAAACGATCATTCTGCAGGTTAAAGTTTATTCTGAAACAGCACATCTAAAGGACCTAGAGCTACTGTTTCAGGCAAATTAAAGTTATTGTCAAGTTATGGAAGACACTTCAATGTTACCATCGATGAACATGAAGTCTGAGAAGTCTCGGCTGGATCCATCTTGAATTGCAATCCTTTTGAAAACAAATATGAAACTTGAGCTGACAACTCTTAAATTGAAAAAAGGTGAGTATGTATCTGAATGTCTCAAATTTCATCAATATTTTACTTTTCTAATTCGATGTTTCATTGAACTTTGAAAAATTCTTTTTGTATATTCATATATTTGGCAATGTATTTGATACAAATGAAAACAGAACTAGATTCATTATATATTTTTTTTGAAAATGCTTAAATCAAAGATGTATTCTAGATTTGCTTTTTTTATTAATAAATTTCTTATGCAGTTTTATTATATTTCAACTGCTATCATGAATGATTTTGAACTCTTAAAAGTTGATCATATATCTGCCTGTTTAAATTTTTGTTCTTTCTCAATTTCAGATTTGAAGAGTACCTGATGCCTCCAATGTAAAAGCAGCAAACATTCCCATATGAAAGTGTTATCAAAGTTATGGATGGAAAGGGTCAATTTCATTACTTTTCAATATCTTGATGTTTGTTTTGTTGAAAATATAAAAAAACTATTAAAAATGAATACACCAAACTGAATAACATTTATGTTAGTTGGAATATCATTTTAATATAGAATAAAAGTTCCAAAACTGTAGCATCTTATTAGTAGTTTTACATAAATGAAAGTGTGTTAATAATTCGAAAATTATTCCAACGGTTAGAAAATTTAGGAATATTGGAACATATCATAGAAAACGAGCCAAATTGTCTTTGAAAGTGTATCATTAGAGAACCGATTAATCAACCGAAAACTCTTAATTTATCAGGAGATAAAGCATGGTGGAATGTATGTATGGATTAGATTTTCTGATTCATTTAGTATCAAACTGAAAACAAAGTTTCAAAATGGAAGATACCGTTTGTGCGATTTATGGGAGTTACACCTTCTTGCATTGCTTACTTACGATGGACTGTTATTGATTTTACTCGAATGAAATCAACATGCATTTGTTAGAGTGCAGCCTTGAATTGGATCCAATAGAGCAGCACCTCTGGGATGTTGTAAAAATATTAGTTTGGTATCTTTATCCTTTTCCAACAAGCCTCCTGAAGTTGGAGAGTATTATTTTTTTTTTCAAAGGGAAAACATCACTTAGACAACCATCCAAAACTCAAAAAGTTTCAAGAATTGGAGGTAATATAGGAGTTCGAGGAGTTATCAATAGTCTTATATATATATATGACTGGTAATTTACTAATTAATTGTTAGGGGTTGTTGCTGAATGCAATGTTGGGTTAAGTTTCAATCAATAATCCTTTTAGAACAAATACAAATCACATTACTGAAGTTAATTTTTTTTGGGAATAAGAAATTTTTTCATTTTTATAATTTTATTTAATGGTCAAATTTCGTATAATTCTGAAAGTTTAATTTATATGATCAAATCACACGAATGGATAATTTTAAAGTACCGAAAAAGATATCGAGGGAGGGGTAAAGAGAAAAAAGAAAGAACAAAGAAGAAATAGGGATAGAAGAGGTGAAGAAAGGTATAAGAAAGTTTGGGCAGAAGGGGCATATGACAGGATCAAATGGAGAAAAGCGGCATGTTTTGTTATATAGAGTGTCCCACATAAAAACCGACTCAGCAGAGGCATATAGGGGTTGTCACGATTGGGGATAATTCATCTCTATATCAATTTTTCCCCGAGGAGTTGTAAACAAATGTTTTCTTTGTAACCCTCCAACATAAAAATAGCAAATTTGGTACACTCGATGTCACTGTTAAGGGGATCAAGTAACGACGAGTAGAGGGCGAACGAACCGCTCTAGGGGGATTGATTAGGGGTGACCTAACAATTAAATGTGAATTTTTTTTATCTATAACTTCTCAGGGATGTAAATTGGTATAGAAGTGAATTGACCCTAAGGTTCGTATTTTGGGCTCCCCTATACGACTCTGCTCTGTGTCGTTTTTTATGACACTCTGTATATATAGCACTAACTCTAAGTTTTATAGCGTTCTTCTAATTTTAAACCAGAGTTAAATATTGTTTATAAATGTAAAAAGAAGTGTACATATATTCATTATATTTATTTAACCCCCATATTCATTCTTAATTGTGAAAAATCAAAATTATTTGATTTTTTTCATGAAATCTTTAGCTTTCAACTTGAAATCGAATGGATCATTTTAAATTTTCGTCTGTTGTCTTTGTATTCGAATATCGTTTGTTTCAATTGGCATTGTATTTCGAATTTTTAATATTTTTTTAGTATTATCAGATATTCCATTTAAATAGTTTTGTTTTTATAAACTTTCAAAACGGACAAGTGAGTCATCCGATGAGGAATAACGAAAATTATAAAGCAATGTAAACAGATATTGAATATTTCCGTGTAGATTACAAGTTTTTTTTTTATTATTTTATACGAGATCTCTAGATGATACTCCATACACATTTTTGCTATCGATTTTTAGTGATGAAGCGTTTACTGACATTATTTCTATATTAATTTCGTACGTCGCCACCCTTTTGTCTTTTTTGTCCCTAACAAAAATACTGAATGAAGATGGCGTCTGTTATTTTCACTAGATCAAGGTAGTATCGCAATGTGTGAACATATTTTTTTTAATTAGAAAAACAATTAGAACATCCAAAACCGAAGAACATACTCCTCGAACGATGGAAGGAGATCGAATATCAAATAGAGCCATCTCTATAGATCGATATCAAAAAAGTTTGTTCAGAAAAGTACTAGATGTCACTGAGGCCCATATTATAAAAATATCTCGAACGAGCGAAAAATAAAACTTTTAAAAATTGAGAATAACGTTTTTTGAAATATGGACAAGTTTATATGAAAACTGTTAATAAATAAAATAACACTCTGTAGCATATATTGTACGTTAAAGGAAAATAAATTTACCTAACTGACTTTCTTGATAAAATACAATATCCTCGTAGTCGATTAAATTGTAATTATTTTCTATTTTGCATACAGGGTGACTGGAAACTCTAAACTATTTATTTCTGCATTCAAATGTATCATACTGTATTATCAAGTGCTTTATAATATCTATTAGTTTAACGAAGATTTAATTTGTGTTATAAATACAGGGTGTAGGGTATTTTAAAGTAGAAAGAAAATTAAAGACCGGATCTTTCTTTGTCCACCGTGTATATAGGAGACTGATTTCACTATAATATACAAGTTGTTTATTAAATTTTAATAACATTTTTTGATATCTCTCAAAATTACTCAAATACCGAACGTTGTCGTAAGATTAGTACACTCTGTATAACATCTTAGTATGCAAGAAAATAAGAATTAATAACTAGGTGTTATAGATGTTAAAACCGTATACTATGTTTCTTTAATTATTCTTTTGACTTCCTGTAGATATGTTAAGATTGTAACCGTAATTGATGTTTAGATAGCTACAAAAATGAATTTTTTTGAATATCAAATACAGAAGACTCACCCTATATATGATCTACATTCCAAAGTTTTTACAAAAAAATGTGTTTGTAAGAACAGAATTTTTTTGCAAAACTACTAGGAAACACATAAATTATGGTATTTTTCTTAGATTATATTGTAAAATACAAATAGTTGAGAAAAACTCTGTAATAACTAACTCACTTAAGTCGAATAAATTATCTTTGGTTATATAACTTTGAATTTATAATACTTTATATTTATAATATAAAGACCCTTATTAGTTATTATAGATTGTAAAAATAAATAATCCTATAATAACACATTTGGAGGCCACATTTGAGTTATATGATGAACTTGGTCGATTGGTTACAATACAAAATTTATACAGAGTGGATCACAGAAAAACACCACCACCCCGATATTTGGCATGTTTCAATACATTTTGGGGAAGGTTGAATTACCTCGAATCTTGTTCATTTTCACGATGGTAAATAGCAATAAAATCAAGAAAAACTAGGGAAAACTAAGATATTGAAGTACAAAAAGTATAAAGTTTGATACAAAATGGGACGTCCTTAAATTTCCCAAATAAAGAATGTAAATGTATATTGGTATGGTAAATAGCTACTGTCTTCTCAATAATTTGAATTTAGATTCATTATGTTAGAATTTTTTGAAATGCTATATAAATAGGCTTTTCTTTTAAATCCAGTGATAATTATTGTTCAATATAAATTATTTATTCAGGGTAATTGGTAATTTTTCAATTGTTCCCAGAAAGATCTGTCGAAAAATCTTCATGAAAACTAAGACACATTATGAAATTTCAACTACGGGGTAGCGCGAAAAACAAATATGGTATTATCTTAGTGGTAGTCAACTAAAATGAGCTTTCCCGTTTATGAATTTTCCGAAAATTGTTACAGATAGTTTCCAATATACATGTCGACCCAATAAATGTCTTTCGAACAATTATACCATATTTTCGTAAGTTATTGAAAGAAAAATGATGCAAAAATTAATTATTTTGGAAAAATAATCACGATTTGTCTTTGTTGGAATATTATTTTGAAATTTCTACAAATAAAATCTAGTACTGGTATCGATAGAACAAGTTACAAAACTTGTTTGAAAAATGACTCATTGGTCAACGATTGATTTCAAGTCTAATTACCTTTTAAGGTATTATTAGTATGAATATGCATTCGACGACGGTGGCGGCGGCGGTAACAGAATGTACATTTCCGATTGAATTTTCAAAAATCGGTTTTAAAATAACTTTATTGCAATTTTCTTTGAATTTTCTTTCTGACATACGCAGAAGTTTTTAGTGAAATAATTCGCTACTTTTTCGTGTTTAAAAATAATATCGAGTTTTGTAAAGTGAAAAGATTCCATAGAAAATGGAAATTGGTAAGTGATTTTCAAGAAATTAATTTCCGTTTATTCATATTATGTGTATAGTTGCCCGATTGTAAACTTTTTACGAAGAACATCCACTCAATCCAACGCTCCATTATTTTTTTTCTGATACTAAGATAGGGACGAGGATCACATGATATTTTTGAAAAATGTTCAAACTACAGCATAAACATTATACTGTCATTCTTTTACTATTATGTTTTGAAATATAATTGCTAATCATCATGTATATACCGCAACACCAATGTTACTCTTCGTGCTCCATTCTCTCATTTTTTACAAAAAATCACAATGCAAATTGTAACAAGTATATATAAAGAATTTTGAATGAAGATCGAAAGTAATTGGAAAAAGAATATAAAGGCAAACCCTGTTCGAAAACTACAAAACATTATTCTTGAAACGTAGAATCTTATTTACACTTTTTTCCAAAGATATTTAAAAATGCTAGATACACATTTGTTTCGAGTTCACAAACATAATTATTTTCTCTTTAAATTACTCAATAGCTGAAATTAATCTAATAGATCCTTCTGTAAAACACTGACTTTATTGTGGGAAATGTGTGAATTATTCCAAGCTTCTACTATCAAATACAATTTGCCTTGAGACGTATGTCTCGAAAGATTTCATTTGCTTTAGTTGTAAGAACTCTACTATCTAAAAACAAAACTGCTAAAAATGTCCTTTCGTACGTCGCCACCCTTTTGTCTTTTTTGTCCCTAACAAAAATACTGAATGAAGATGGCGTCTGTTATTTTCATCTAGATCAAGGTAGTATCGCAATGTGTAAACATATTTTTTTTATTAGAAAAACAAATAGAACATACTCCTCGAACGATGGAAGGAGGTCGAATATCCAATAGATTATTGAATAGGGCGATATCAAAAAAATTTGTTCAGAAAATAACTAGATGTCACTGAGGCCCATATTTTGAAAATATCTTGAACGAGCGAAAAATAAAATTTTTAAAAATTGAGAATAACGTTTTTTGAAATATGGACAAGTTTATATGAAAACCGTTAATAAATAAAATAACACTCTGTAGCATATATTGTGTTTATAATATTTTATTGAGATTTGTGATTTATATAGTTACAGATATTAATTAATGAAGAAAAATAGATTGAATTTATTTTTGAATAACTTTTTTAACATTCAGAAAGTTTTAACAAACATCCAATTAAAGTTATAAAACAATGTTTTTAAAATCTTTAGGGATCTTCTGAAATATAAAGTTAAATATGAATATTTTATTTGTTGTTGTTAATCTCGATAGAATTGATCATGTTGTGATTAGAATTTCGTGTAAAAATTGAGAAAATGGAATGAAATATGTAATCGAAATATACAGAAAACAGTGTGAAAAATTATTATCTTAGAAAGATTATTCTAAATCAATCTATAACTTTAATTTAAAGGAATCATTTGAAAACAATACGTATATAAAAGTATCTAATTCTGAATTTACAACTTTCTTGTGGTTACACAAGCTTCAAAATATGTGATGATATAATGTCATCGTCTGGTTATCACCCGGTATAATTCAAAATTTGACATATTTAAATCTAGTATCTATATTTTATGACTTTGATGATGATTAATTATAATTCACATATTCCAATTGAGCTGTTCCAATACACCTCAAATTTCACTTTGATTCGAAATAGTAGTACATAGATCCTTCTGATCAATATAAATGATAATTAGATATTTAAGTAACTTGAAAATTTGATTGAATTTGATCATAAATGAGGCAGGCAACCGCCGCAATACGGAAAAGTGATTCGAAATTTTCGGTATCGGTTTTGGTGTGCCGCGAATCGATTTTAAGTGATGGAAATCATGGAAATGGAAAATGGATATGGAGGCTTTCCTTTGTGGACAAAGATATGTGAGTACAAATCATTTTACGTATCAAATTCCCCAACTCTAAATTATAAACTTCAATAATATTTGCATAGTAAGTCAAATTACTAATTTTTTTTTTATAATTTTACCATCTCAAACATTATTATTGAAAAGTAATGAACACTTTGTATAATTAGTATCCAAGCAAGATTTATACTCAAAGATTGTAAAATTAAACCTCATTTTGGAAAATTTTCTCAATTGTTTCAAAAAATTACCCAAGAATTTTTATATGAATGAATTCCTTCTCACCGATTAGTAATTTTAGCTATCATATGTTCAGAAAAACAATGCTTATTCTAAAAGAAATTTTTATAGTGAAGGTAGATTGTTTAGAATTCAATGTTTTAAATGGTTTACTATGGAGTCTGGTATGTTTATTTTAGATATATTCTACGGACCATTATTACACCCTTTTTTTTGTTAAAAGTATCCTTTATTTATTTTTCTACGTTATCGAGAATTTACAAGAAGTATAATATATTTGAAAAACAACACGTGAATTATAATTTTACAATAATTGAATGAATACAATTAATCTCACAAGCGAACTAACCGATATTCATTGTGTGTTTATGATATTTAATACAATTGCGCTTTATATAAATAATGTCCTTCTAGAATTTTCTCCATGTAACTCCTCCATAACTAAGAATGAAAAATGACGGAGGTATTTTTCATATCTTGTTGTCTTCTTTTTTCTAATTCGATGTTTTCTTTCTTCTTTTCTTCAAATTTCTGTTTTCTTACAAATTTACTTTTATATTTACGAATTAACCATAATGTTATTAAAATTACACAAATTATTATTATTATTATTATTATTATTATTATTATTATTATTATTGTTATTATTATTATTATTATAGTAAAAATAGTCCAATTGATACATGGCTTTGCGGATTATAAATTTCATGAATTGGGTTTATATTTCTAGCAATTTTATTTATTTCGTATAATTTGTCAAAATCTATGTTGGTTAAATTTGGAGATTTATAAATTTGATTATTTAAAAATTTGAAGTTTAATTTTGGTAATATTATCATTTTCCTTCTTTAATTTGTATGTTGGTTGAGAAAATTCCACTTTCTATTTGAATACTAAAGTTCTTTGGAATTATTATAATTGATTGATAACTTATTTTAAAATAACGGTCCGAAACACATTTAGAAATCACTTCAGTTTCTGAATTTGGAATTACTAAAAGTTCGTTATTTGTCACTTGTTCTAAGTATAGTTTCTTGGAGGTTAATTTCACTAACAACACAATTTTCAGCAGAGCGTCCGTTTAACAATTCAACATTACAATTGTCTTTTAACTTAAATGTTTCTTTACAATAATATTTCTCTTCTAATGCCGGACATTCTTCTTTAATAAAATTAACTTCTTGATTTCCGGCCAAGTAAGGTTGAGGAGGGATAAATATTGTATGATTTTGGATTATAGGATATAAATAGAAAAATTCATAGGTTTTAGATTTTAGGATTGGAACATGGGTAACAAAAATTATTTTAGATTTGGAATAGGTTACTTGTGAGCCCAGAAAGAGATAATACGTTAAAATATTATTAAATTTTGGGATTTGTTCTTCTTTATAAATAGTACTTAAATATTTCATCATTTCTAAAATTTCTTGACTAGATATTACTGAACTATGGATCGTATTTAATTTAGAAAATGTTATTGCATTTTCAATATTATCAATCAATGTAATCAGTCAGTTTGAGAGTCCAGATTAATCTGTGAAATTGTACTGTGAAATGTTATAAAATTATTCAAAGTTATTATTTTATTTTCTATCGAAATGTGAAATTTCTCTAAATTGTCAGAAAGTTTCTGTTGATTATTCCATAGAGTCGTAATCGATTTATTATAATGATCAATTAATTTTTTATGTAATGAAATTTGTAAATTTACTTCATGAATTATGTGTTTTTGATTTTGTTGTAAAATATTTATAGCATTATCATATCTTTCTTCATCATCTGATTCTAGAGTTCCAAAAAGCCATTTATCTATTTTTCCTACTGCATTTATTAATCCTCTTTTTAATCTTAAATGTGAATAAATATTTTCTGATTTTCTATCTAAGGTATTAATCAAAATTTCCGTTCTACCTAGTGATTGTTCGGCTAAATTATGATAAGAAATAGGATTTGTAGCGTTCGCTTGAGATAAATTATTTTTTAAACTATAATAATATTGTTTCAAATTATTTATTTGTTTATGAATAAATTCTAAACCTATATAATATATAAGTTATACAAGCTATTTACTTTTGTAATTGTTATGTCTTCTGTCTTAGTTGTCTTATAAAGTAGTAGTAATATTAATACTGTTGTCAGCTTCATTATTCTGTAACAACTTTTCTGTTTTAGTTTTTGGTTTTCTGATTATGTTTTTGTGATAGGTTCCTCTATCAGTTTCTAACAATATACCAGAGTCTTTTATGATTTCTGCCTTTTTAAATTTAGGTAATTTTTTATCTCGGAATTTTGTTTTTATATAAGCTGTATTTTGATTTTCATTTCTCTTATTTATTATTTTTTCTTTAATATTAGCATTTCTGTCTTTAATTTTTTCATATAATAATTTAGAGGTTTCAATTCTGTGCAATTTGCAAAAATCTTGCAGGTCGTTATTCTTGAACTCTGAACCACAATCAGCTGTAATTTTGTAAGGTAAACCGTGATGAGTAACATAATTTAATATATTATCAACAACTGAGATTCCATTCACACTTGACATTGAATATGCTTGACCGTAACGAGAGAATGCATCTAGGGTAAGGTACCTAGTCATTGGCACCTTAAGCGTAGGTGCAAAAAGAAATTCAAATTTCTTGACTATGGAATATTTTGTTATATTGACTTTTTTTTATTTATATACAAGAAACTTAGAGCTTTATCTAAATGTTTACATCATAAAAATATTCTCATGACACTTTTAACAAAAATTTTTTTTGTACACACATGTAAGATTCAAGAGTTATTGGCACCTAACGCTAGTCATTGGCATAGCTATCACTGTAGTCATTGGCACATATTTATACAATGTTGGCACCTTGAGGAGCCAGTTATTGGCATCCCAAATTTGAAATTTTTGAACTGTGGACAACAATGTACACTTAAATATAACAAAAAATAAATGGAGTTGTGGATATAATTTTTTTATTAATTAAAGCTTTTTGGATTGACATGATTTGCATAGAAAATGCTCTACATATAGATTGTGTTTTTTAAGGCATCGGTAATGGTAAATTCGAATACACTTTTCACATTTGATGGCAAAATTGGAAATTGTAGAATTGGAACAGCATATATAACATAACCCTTTATTTACGATTTTATTGTTTTTTGGAGGACCTTGCTCTTGTGATGTTCCATCTTCAGATAAATGTTTTTTATCAACTTTAATTTTATCTGTTTTAATCTGATCAAAATTTTCTTTCACGTTTTCTTCTGTCTGTTTCGTGTACTCGTTATGTTCAAGGGCCGATGATAAATTCCTGATGTGTGTTTTCTTTTTTAACGCTTTTGCTTTTGTAGATTTGGTAGCAGCATTCAATTCTCTCTTATTTTTGTTCTCTTTTTTCTTTTTTTCTTTTTCAATTTTTTCTTATTGCTTGTCTTCTTGGATCGGTTTTGTTAGGGTGCCATTTCTTTGTTCCATGTTAGATACTTCAAACTCACCTGAACAACTGGGAGATTGTAAAGATCGTTCAGAAATATTTTTGGACTCAATGTCATTGTGATTGTATTGCTCTTGCAGTTGGGTAGGCTCTGCTAAATCTATATCATAAATTGTAACAGCAGAATCGTTTTCTTCATCATTATGGTAATCCTCGTGTGTATTATTTGTTAGCTTTTTAAAAATATTTACTAATAGCCCAAAGTCTTCATTTGAATTATCTACGTTTGGAGATTGTGTTTTTGCCTTAATTTGCTCTAACTTTTCAACTCCGATTATTTCAACAAAGTCATCGTAAGTGACGCTGGAACACCCCTCAACATTTTGTTGAATAGGTTGTTTAATATTAGTTGATTTGCCGAGACACTTAGAAAAATCTATTCTATTCACATCCCACGGACACAAACCACAAGCTTCAAAGCCATTTGAAATAGAAGTGGTTTTTAGACTTGCTACAGCTTCTTTGAGAATAGGAGCAAAATGAACCTTATTTAACTGAATAAACGGGTTATTTCTCCTCCACTTTAAAACTGCTAATTTCCAAGCATTCTTTAAAGGTTTAAAACAAGAAACATCTGCCGGCTGTAGCAGTCTTGTGGCACTTGGGTATAAGGCGATAAGGATTATTTGTAGTTTGGAACATAAAGTGCTGAGTTAATACGTCATGTGGGTTTTATGCCCATCCACAAACAAAATTATAGGAAATGTAACGTTTTGTTTAACAAGATGAGTATGAAATATATTCAAAAAATAGTTCCGACTTCATCCACCCGTTGTCACTAATTCCTAAGCCCCAATCGCCTGGCACACTATTAACAATGTTACTAGGAAATCTTTTGTACGGATAGATGACCATTGACAGTGTGACAACACCAGACGCTGCAAATGTAAACATCACCGTCAAATTAGCTTTAGCGAGTCCCTGATCTATCTGATAAACGTTTTTTGAGTCCCGGGGAGCAATGACTTTTTCTTCTTTAGGGCATAAAAGGAAACAAGTTTCGTCGCCATTGTACACCCTTTCCGGGTCGTTTAGAATTTCAAAATAGTTTTTCTCTTTCAAATACTTTTCTATGCCATGAAACCAATTTCTAATGTCGTTTTCAGAAATAGCGCTGCTGGCTTTGGTGACTGCTTCCGGTGTTCGATTAACGAGGTTTGGGTGTCTGTTTAAAAATGTTTTGTACCAGTGTCTTCCTGGAGTATTGTCCTTAAATGGAGTTGGCCGAGGATTCAGGTCTAAAAACGTTTTCACAGATGCCTGCACATCGTTTTTTCGTCTGGGGAAACCCTTTCTATAGCTATCAATAATCCACTGCTCTAATGTATTTTCCTCTTCTTCTGTCAAGTAAGACGAAGGACCGTGGCGAATTTTCTTAAAATTTTCACTCAAGCGGTACTGTAGAGTTGGTCTAGGAATTCCATATTTCACAGCTGCTTGTTTTTTTGGCATCCCATTTTGAATGTCCACCAAAGCTTTTTGTATCAGATTTTCGTCGTATCCTTTGACATATTTGGATTTTTCTCTAACTTTCGGCATTGTAGTCTATTAAAAAAGAAAAAAAAATGTAGAAAAACTTACTTAAAGTTCAGTCAAAAGAAAATAAAATTAATTTTTGAGTTTTTTTAAAGAAATTCATGTGTAGAAGATTGCTCATCTAAATAATGTTAAAATTGTTCAGAAACAACATAACGTCTTTATATAATTGACTTTATTGCCCAAAAACCGTTTAGAAGTTTGAAATTTAATTGTTATTCAAAAATTTCATATGTGCCAATCACTAGGCACACACTAACTTCAGATTGCACTAGTTATTGGCACGTATGCCAATAACTACTCACACAAATAATTTTGTACCTAGTAATCGGCACCCACAAAATTAACAAAATTTAACGAACATTTTCCTAAGAATCAATACTCAACAATGCTAACGATCTTTATCGATCTATCGTAAAACAGATAAACATAAATCAAGTAAAAGAAAATATTATACAAACCTTTAAACACAACACTTTTCTAATCGACACAGTAAAGCAATGGCGTTCACCAGTTCACAGTTGAAATAAAGTGAGATTCAAAGAAGCCATTTGCAGAAATAAGGTGGCAACTTTATTACTCACTGAGAATACAGTGCCATCTAGTACTAATACTAAAGCTAGTAATGTAAAGAAATCTTGTAAATGTAATAAATGAATAGAAATGCCAATCACTCGGCCAGTGCCAACTATTAGGTCTCTTACCCTATTATAGTTAAATATGACTGATTTGCTATTTTAAAAATGTCTATATGTATGTGTTCGAATGGTTTAAATTGAATTGGGGTTAAATTGAAATGAATTTAATTACTGGGGGATTTCTGTCATATTCATTCTTTTGACATATTTCACAATTATCAACAAAATTTTCTATATCTTGTAACATTTTAGGCCAATAATATTTTTCAGTTAATGATTTCTTTAATTCGTTAATTCCTCTGTGTCAATTATATTTTCGCTAATTATTTTTTTCGTCCTCTTTCAAATAATTAAAATTATGAATTTCATATTGGCTTATTTCTAAAGGATAAACACTAAGAGGCTCATTCAAAATTATATAAATTGTCTTAAACGTTTTATTTGTGTTACACTGATTATAATTTAAATTTATTTATAGTATTTTCCTTTTCCATTGGTTAAATAAACAAAGTTATGAATTATATTATTAATTTTTTTATATATATTCTAATTAATAATAACTTTTTATTATTATTATAGTTTCTAAAAGTTTACTAATTTTTTTTATATTTTACTTATTTATTATCTATTAATTCTAAATCTTATCTATTTTTATAACATATTAATAAAAAAGAGAAAGGTCTTAGTATAAAAATCCATTTTATAATTTCTTGAATTGCGTACCATTTTAATGAATGATAATATTTATTTTTCCAAAATTGTTCTTCTATTATCTTTTCATTTAATATCGCATTTAATTTTCTATTGAAATATTTTAATCTTATATTACTATTATTCTTATCAATTTATTTGTTAATTATTTCATAATTAATAACCATTTTCTCATTTCCATTATTCATGTCTCTTTTATTAATCATATTATTTTGATTTTGTATATTCAATATATTTGTATTTAATTCAGGTTTTATAACATAACATTCTTCTTCTAATATATCATTATCTAATTTTATAACATCATTTATATTTTTTTCTCCCATTGTCATATCATTATTTATTTCATTTATTTCTCAGTTTAATTCTATTAAATTTTCATTCATTCATTCATTATCATTTTCATTCATTTTTAATTCATCTGATTCCGTATATTGTAATTTTACATTTAATTCCACTTTATCAAATAATTCTTTTGTATTATTATTCATTATTTATTATATCAATACTCCTACCATTATAATATTTTCTTCTGAATTCTTTTCTGTTACATTTAATTTACCTCTTTCTTCTGCATCAAATAATTTACTGAGATCTAGTTCTACTTGTTCATTTATTTCTTTACAATGATTTAATTCCGATTCTTTCATTTTTATGAATTTTTGAATTTTTGGTGATGAATTATTAGATGTAAAATTTATTTCAATTATTTTTTCACTGGGTTCTGATTCGTTAATTTCTATGAAATTTTCAAAGTATGCTAATAGATCATTAGGAGTAATTTATTTTTTCTGCTTTTGATTCTTTTTCCCGTGGCTCTTTTCGAAAATTTACGGTTTGATCATTATTTTCTTCTAGCTCAAATTGGAAATCAATTACTTCTTCTTCTTCTTTATTATTTTTATAATTATTATTGTATAATTCTTCAGATGTAAAATTTGGTTTTTCATTTCTTGATTGGAAATATCTATTATTATTTATATTATTATTATTATTATTATTATTATTATTATTATTAATTTTTACATGTCTACTGGGTCTATCAGTAAAACTTCTCGATGTCGTGGACCTCGGTTCTGGTCTTGGTAAACGGTTTACAGGTATTTGGTTTGGCCGGAAAACGTTTTTTCTGGTGCCAAACACCTGCGCGTTTGTTGGATAATTTTGTCTCTTTTGTGGTATAGGATTTATAGGTTGACTAGGGAAATTATCATAATTATTGTTGTTATTATATCTTTGATTGTTTTTATAGTTATTTCTTTTATAATTATTATCATAATATTGCCGGTAAAAAGAATTGTAATTACTATATTGGTTATTTCTATTATTTCTTATTTGATTCGTTTGAACATTGTTATTATTATTGTTATTGTTATATTTAACTCTGGGCTCATAAAATTGGCCATAGAGTTTTTCAAAATTTTCAAACTCGTCAACATAAGCCATAGCATCCTCTAGCGATACAGGCTTTTTTAAATACATGTTATTGCGTATGGTGCCTGAACATCCTACTATAAAGGTGTTCAAAGCTGTTTTTTCGCAATGGTTTATTTGACATTTTTTGTCAATTTCCCCTAAATTTAAATTATTAATGATTCTTTGGATTGTTTGACTTTTCAGCAATTGAAGTCTATTTCCAAAGGCTATCAGACTCTCATTTTTAAATGGTCGTGTTTTTGTTAGTTCTTTTAATATGCAATCTAAATCGCGTCTGTCTGCAAAGCATTGTATCAAAGCTTGTTTTAGTTTGAGCCAGGTATTTAGTTCATTCCTATTTCCTACCATCATTTCTAGTTTTAATTTAAACAATTTCCAATTTAGGGTTTTTGGACTTGAATTTGCCATTTTTTTTTCGGAATCTGAATTATCTTTTAAGTTTAATTTACACAATGTATTTAATAAGTTATCTAAATCGTTCATAAAAATTATATGTTCAAAATTATTAGATTATCTCTTCCTTACTCAGAGTTTGATAAGGATAGATAAAAAAAGGAATAAAAATAAGGAAACTTGGCACTTACAGCTATCTGAAGTCCTGAAGTTCCTCGTTGAACACGTAGATCTAGTGCTGCTGTACTGAAGTACTTAGTCGGAATTTTTTATCGCATTTTGCGTGAAAAATCGCGACCGCATTAATCCGAATGAATGCTCCAATTATAATTTTCGGTTTTCGAAAATTATTTTTAAAAATTTATTTTACAATAATTGTATGAATACAATTAATCTCACAAGCCAACTAACTGATATTCATTGAATAAACTATTATATATTCAAGAACGATACATATATTAATTGCTAAGTTGTTTACAATCATTTGTATTTATAATAAAATAATTGCTGATAAAGTGTTTATGATATTTAATACAATTGCGTTTTATATAAATGTCATTTTCTAGAATTTTTTCCATGTAACTCGTGCGGTGCAGGTTTGGAACCTATTTTATTAGTTTGTTTACACTATATCGAGGGTTTAATACCGGTAACGAAAAATGACCCTACAGCCCTTTTTTCTTCGCCTTTGTCTTTGTTCCAAGAATTGTTTGTTTCAAATATATTTTTTTTGATATTTATGAGATTACGTTCAACAAAATTCTTAGAGAGATAGGGACCACCCTACACTAAGAGAAATAAATAATCGATAGTAATACCAAAATAACTATACATGTTGAGGGTTTATTACTGATAACGAAAATTGACCGTGCAGCCCCTTTTTAGATGTCTTTATCTTTGTTCGAAGAATTTCTTATTTACTTACAATTCGAATTTATTTTTGATATCCATGAGAAAAATAACGTTTAATAGAAAATTTTCTGATATCGTTTGCCCAATTTGGGGATGAGGACCACCCTACACCAAGATAACACAAATGTTTTTTGATTTATATGTAGCTATTCTTATGAAACTTGAAATAAATTTCAGTAACATTAATGTTAATGTAACACTAATGAAAATACTAATTCGAAAAACGAAGATATATCGTAGAAAAATTAAAAGTTTATGCATAGTGTCTTAAAGTACTTTTTCGGACATTTAAAATGAGCTTTTATAAAATCGTCTAGCATGAAAATTAAGCGATGACAAATATTAGCTAAGTAACTCGAATTTGAAGAAAAAAATGTCAATAAATTTGATACCATGTGCGGCAAAATTAAAATTAATCATAGCCCATGTAAAATTATCTTTGTTTAAGCCCTAGCAACACGTTCCAAAAGTTTGGATGGTTTGGAACACGTATATTTTGATAGAAGTTGTCTAATGTGAATTTTTTTTTTTCGATTTAAAAAAAACGTTATTTTTTCAAAATATCCAAAAACTATTTGATCAACCGATAAATTTTTTAAAACTAAAATTTAGCTCTCATTTTACTGAACATTTTGCTTGTTTATAAACTCATGTAGCTTGAAAAGTGAACGAGATATAAGCGTTTAAAATATTGATTTCAATGCTAAGGGAGAGTCTTTTTTATTATTAACATAAAAATTCTCTGAAGAAAAGGGCATAGAAGGGTTTTAACTCTCATGCTTTTGTAGCTTATAAAATTCCCTACAAAATGATGTTAGGATGAATGCAAAAAGCTTAAAGGGAAGCCGAGTTATCATTAAAAAACTGAATACATTGATAGATATGGGAAATCACGAAACGTTTTGATCTTTTTGGAGTTTTGGAGTATTTATTCTTCTATACATGCTATGTCTTCTTTGTATTTATATATCTGGACTCCTACATGTATAAATACATGCAAAAAAATAATATATATGTATATATTGTAATTATTTATTTCTACCTCTATTATTGTTTTTATTATTGTTTTTATTTTTCTATTGTTGTCGCTAGCACGTTATTTGCCGGGCATGAAACTCATTCTCTCTTTGAGTTCTGACATAAATAAATAACTTATGGATGTTTTTCCTTTTAACAAATCAATAAAAGTTTTATGTTAAAAGTTAATTGTCAATGTAGTTGAGTACGCCTATAGTCTAACCTGAAGTTAGCCGTTCCTCTAATTTGATAATTCTACACAGTTCTCTGTTATAAATCGACTCAGATGAATATTCTATTATTTAGATGTACAATATAAGGAAAATACTAAAAAATTATGTCAATTTTATATGATATAATCAAGAAGTTCTATTTCTGTGGAAGGATTACATATGATACATTGAACAAAATTTAATTATACTACACAATTCATATTATTTCTACGGAAAAGGAATCTTAACCTCACAAATAAGGAATTTTATCCATTGTCAACGTAAGTATAGGTAATATTCCTTTTTTTTTAATTATTTTATATTGTTACTATTATTATTATTGGCCAATAATACTTGAAGGAACTGACCTGAGATGAAATATCTTGCAATATCAGATCTAAAACTTGCATTTACTTCTGTGAATTGTCAGTAACAAATCTTCAACTCATTGGATTTTCTTCAGTCCAGATATTTATCTTCCATTCATCTTTAATAATTCGCAATTATTTTGATTTTGATTCAAATTTAACTTCTATTATAACTTTGCACTCCCCATTCCAAATAATGATCCTCCTTTTTTTTCCTTAGCAACCATATAATATGACTGACTAGACTTTTGCTCTTGTCTCCTCACAATGTCCTTCACTTTTCAAACACTTGTCAGTTCTTATATTTATGTTTTTAAATAAACTTTTATTTCATTAATAGTTTATGAATTTTCACTATTATGGGTCATTTTGGCAACAGTTTCATATATTTTTTTTTTAAAAAAATTTAGTTTAATTATTATCTTTAGTAAAACTAATCTCAATAAATTATAAATTTTCATTATGTACCTACTTGCTTTTAGATTTCTGATCATTTCAATATATATATATATATATATATATATATATATATATATATATATATATATATATATATATATATATATTCATTAATATTTATAGGGGGTAAAAAATTGTAGAAATATTTCATTCAATCAGAAGCCAATTCATTTTCATTTTCTTAATGAAATCCATCACTTTAAGCTTTCAAAAAAATCGAAAATAAAATGATTTCATACTTTCAGCAGTTCTTTAAATAACTGTATTAGGGTAGTTACATATAAAAAATATCACTCACATTGTAAAAAACAACAATAATTTTGCATGTTTGTTTTTCGTATTTTCGTTCTTTTTACCACATTTTTTAAATAATCTTTGTATGATGAGGGTTTGTTTTTAAGGGTAGGTGAGCTGTAAGATATAAAATATCTCTCAATACAAAACAATGAACATTCATTATATTTGAACATAACTTCAGCCCATTACCGTTTTAATTCATTAGTTTTCAATTTATTGGAGTAAGGGGTGATTTTCACCTTTTACCGAGGATACGAAATGATTTTTATAATTGTACTGATTAATATAAAATGAGTGTATAACTTAATATAATCCAAAGACATGTTTAATAATCCAAATTCTAAAATTTATTTATTTTGAATAAGACAAAGAATGTATCAGAGCAAATATAATCTTAACAGCCATATAATATGACATTAGATAATTTAGCTTGCAATATTTAAGTTTAATAAACATGTATAAGCAAAGTATCGTTTTTAAATAGCTTTTTTATGGTCTACATAACTCGTTTTCTTTTTCGAGAGGTTGTTACGTTATCCTAGACAGACAGACAGGGTAGAGTACGATTGTTTCGGTAGCGTTACAGACAGGCCATGAAATTTTGAAATTTTAGCGTAATTTATGAACAGTCCCTTTACAACATATCACCAGATAACAAAAGAACACTTATCATTGGTGATTTTAATATTGACTGTCTAAAACCCACAACAAAGTCGAAGCTACTGTACAACCACCTGCAATCCAACTCAATAAACAGTGTAAACACTACAGATCGACCAACATACTAGCTTTGCCTCTGAATGCGCGAACGATAAACAAAGAGGGTTAGTGTGCGACAAAGAACGACTTCGCCCTTTCACGACGGTAGGAATGCTAACATCCTTATTCATTCGCAAGTAGAATATAATTAAAGGAATTATGCATAATCACTAGAGAGTATTTATTGTAGATGGATTAATAGTCACAACACATAGTGATATCCTTTCTACCTAATTGAATGTTCTATATTGTAATCCTAGTCAAAATTCATTTGAATAAAAGTTAAGGATTGAAATATATCAGATTATGAGCAAGTATTTTGAGAAAAATTAAATTGATGATTATATAGTTATTCAATGATTATTTAACAATTTTTAAGAATTTTTTGAGTACTACTGCCTATAGATAATATGACTTTTCTCCTACTGTTAACACATTCTCAGATTGGTTTACGTCAAGTAAATCTTCGATTTCGTCATAAAATCGTCCTCAAATTTCTTCGCTCTTTTGCTCTGGAAAAAATTCTTTGAAAAAATAGTCGCAATGTTGCATAACATCGTTGAAATTAAAAGATACATTTTTATTTGCAACATAGTCTTTGAATTCGGCCCAAATCGATTCGATTAGATTCAAATCCGGATGATATGGTGGTAGTCGCAAAACGTTATGATTTGCTGTTAGAAAAAGTTGATGTATTTCATACCGCTTATATTTTGGCTTATAGTTCTTTATGAGGCCATATAATTCAGGTTTCAGCATCGTTTTATTAAATGGAATAACTGATAACCAAGATTGCATCTCGGTATTTTGTCGATTTGTTTATTATGATAAGGTGCATTATCGATAACCACAACGCTCTTTGGCGGCAAATTTGGAAACAACTGTTCTGACACCCATTTCTTATAATTATGAGAATTCATCTCATTATGATAATCGCCTGTATTGCGATTAGATTTCCATCTTATATATGCATTAGGCACAAATTCATTTTCTCCACCTGTATGTATTATGATTAAACGTTGCCCTTTACTAAGAAGTTTTTTTAGACCATCCTCGGTATTATCACCCCAGCCTTTTTGGTGCGTATGTGTAGCCTGAATATAAGTTTCATCTGTGTAAATAATAGGTCGACCTTTTTTTCTGTAGGTCCGCATTTTTTTAAGAATTGTATTCTCAGTAGTCGAATGGGCTGACGCTCCATTAATATTTTTTCTGTTAGTTTTCACCTTCCTCCATCGAAATCCAAGCTTATGAATGTTTTTTCTCAAAGATTCTTTGCAATCCTGATAGTTCATATCGCGAAGAATGATATTTATAATATGAATTGCGAGGTTTGAATGTTTCTCACTTTAGTGTTCAAAGGCATTTTCAAAGTAACTCTCGTCCCACTTCTCCGACTAGTCTACTGCGCATCCAATTCTCACAGGCAAAGCTATATTGGTCTATATGTACGAGGATATATTGAGAAATTCTTAGCCTACTATAGAACCAAACAAAATTTCAATGTCAAAATATTTTATTACTCAACATATTCTCCTCTTATTTGGATACATTTATTACAGCGAACCTGCAACGTCTCTAGACCTTTCAAAAAAAAGTTTCTTCTTGCTGTGCAAACCAGACCTCCACAGCTTTTATTACCTCCTCGATGGAAGAAAATTTATACTTTTTTTCAGTTGAGTAAAGAGATGATAATAGGATGGTGCCAAATATGGTGAATGAGAGGGGGTGTTCTATTAATTCAAACTCTAAATCACGAATTTTTTTCATGCCAACATAAGATTTGTGTGCAGGAGCGTTGTCCTGCAAACACAAAACACTTTTGGATAGCTTTCCGCGTCTTTTCTCTTTAATTTTTTCCCGTAGAGCGGTCGGTAATGTCGAATAGTAATCTCCAGTTATTGTTCTACCCTTATCAAGCACAGATCGAACGCGATGCTTCTACCCTTGCACGCTTTTGGTCAACATTCAAACATTTGGGGATCCATTTTGCAGCAATTTTTCTCATTTCCAAATTGACATGAACTATGTGATGAACGCTTTCGTATAAAATATTCAGTGTCTCAGATATCCGTTTTAACCCAATTCGACGGTCTAATAAAATCATGTCATGAACTGCATAGATATTTTCGGAGACTGACACAGAAACTGGCCTTCCCGATCGGTCATCATCTTCAATGGAGGATATTAAACTTAAATCTTCTTACCTCTCAACCCTTGTAAATACAGGTACTTGATAATGGCTCGATACTCCAATTTTTCGATTTTCACATTTTCGGTGAACATCTTTTACTTTTTAATTCATTGCGTAACTCTGGTTCACTTTTTTTAAATCAAACTTTACACTGACACTTCTAATAAGTTATTGTTCGTTGCTATGGTAACACAATATTTTGTTTATGCATGGAACTGGTCTAGGCTAACTACATATAAATACATCCTCGTATTCCCACAGGAACCACAGCTACTTCAAGTAATCTTATACATTATGTACGTGTTAATAACAGCCAAGCATTAAATCACTCAAAGGTGTATCTCAGCAACATACCAATGAGTAATCACAAAGCCTACTACATATTACTGCCTTTGAAGTCAATTTGAGTAATCACAAAGTTTTATACTGTCAAAACACTAAATAAGCAAAGACTGATTACTACAATCAAAATATGGAGTCAGTGAAAGGAAATAGCAACAGGAAAGTTGAAAGAAAAACAGAAGCCATCCTAATTCAATAAGATTATGTTGTTATTTGTTACACAGCAGTGTTGATTAAAATCAATCTAGGTTTTTATATACATTTTATTTACATCTTCATATATATACATCATCTATCACTTATATCTTACAAAACCAACCATGTGTTGAAAACCCGGTAAAACCATATATTAACTTAACCTTACTTTTCTCAATAATAATCAACTATAAAAACAAAACTATGTACATAGAACATTAAACTACTATTTCTACAAATCAAGCGCCATCTCTATAAGAAAGCATTTACTTAATATAACTCCTAAAGATTTCTATTATAACAGATTATTTTGCAACAGCTGAAGTAGTTAGTAGGTGTGGACCATAATTTGTAGATGGCACCATGCATTCTACCTATATAAAAGGTGGTAGAATTTCTTTGTTTCACTGTGGGAACTTCTTTAACTGTTACAAACAGACAATTAACGGTTGGTGAAAGTTATTGCAAGTATTTATAGAATGGAACATGTTTATACAGGGTGATTCATTAAGAATGTCCAATCTCTGAGCTGTAGATTCTAGACCTCAAAATATGATGATTCTGCTCAACATGCCTTATGCAAATATTTCTAGTTTCCGAGATATGGGGTGTTCAAAGTTTAAATTTAAATTTTGATTTTCTCAATAATTTTTATATATTCTCATAATTTCTCTTTGGAAATTGGCAATTTTAAGTTTTTAAGTGTTAAACAAAACCATATAACATAACTTAAAATTCATATTTTGGTAATCACTGCATGGCACACAGGTTGACATCTACATGAGCTCATGGCAGTGAAAGTGTTAAGAAAGCTTTCAACACTGTGGACTGGAATATGCTCTTGGATATCCGGAATCGACTGGGGGTTAGAGGATTTGTATGGAATTGGTTCCGGAATTACCTTGAACACAGGTGCCAGTATGTAAGCTACAATAATCAAAATAGCCTAACAAAGATGTGTATGTGTAGAATACCTCAGGGCTCGATAATACAACCAACTCTGTTCCTGGTTTATGTAAATTCCTTGGCACTTTTAGCTCTACATGGGAGGATAAGCTTGTATGCAGATGATACATTACTAACATACTTCACACAAACAGCTGAAGAAACAAAAAGGTTTATGGAGAGTGATCTGTAACTAGTCTCAGGTGGGTTTAACTACCTTAAACTGACATTAAATATACATAAATCACAATACACCAAATACATCAACCTGGGATTATTTTGAGCTTAGTTTTAGATCAATTCCACTAGCAAGAACTAAGTAGGTCAAGTATCTGGGCCTTCTTATAGACTACAAACTTTCATGGGAATCACATATAGACAGTATCTGCAGGAAGATAGCATCGGTAGTTGGAATGCTTGGGAGAGCCTCCACCATTTTGTCTTCCAAAACACTTACTAATATTATACTACTCATTTATCCATTCCCACCTTTCATACCTCAATGTTCTGCGAAACAAAGCTATGAAACGAGTCTTTGGTTTGCCTCATCTTCACCCTACATCAGGCTTATACAAATGGATTCTCAAAAAACATTAGAAAAATATTCTCCCAGTCATCTGCTTCATAGTAAAGAGCTGTGCGTGTGGACTAGCTGCACTGACACTGATACACTAATGAAAAACTGGAATTTTTACTAAAAAAATTTCTAATTCAGACCAATTCATAACTGGCCTAACGTACTTACAACTGTTCATGCTGTATTTGAAGATGGTTTTCGAAGGAAAAATATTAAAGAAGGTTTTTATATCTTTACTTTCTATATTTTGCAATAAATTAACATTACAAAATTTGATAAGATTTAATTGTTTTTTAAACCATTACAATTGTTTGTAAATTATGAAACCAATTAAGAATTTTATTTTATCATGTATTATAACGTGAAACTAAGACACACGAGGCTATACGGCTATATATTATTTGAGAATCTACAAATAATTGTCTAATTAGGTACATAATATTTCACTTATTATCGTAACCTTCACTGTCTCTCATGACCAGCTGATTTTATCAAGTCTACCATACCAAATATTAGGGAAGAGCATAAAAAATCGATATATTTTGAGTATTGATAGTCGTATTATTCCACTGTACTGTCGTACTATTTTACCCGTTTTAAGTATATATTAATAAATTAATTGAATATACAAGTAAGTATACATTTAAGGGTATACCAGAAGTGCGAGCTCTACTATAAGATATCTATATTTTTTATTCTGCATAAATCGAGATTGAAAAATATCGATATATTTTTTTTATTTACCCATCCCTATTAAATATACCACAAAGTTCGATTCATAGATAAAAGATATACAAATACTTATTATGTATTACATATATGGTCAAGACGCAAGGAAAAGTTTATCTGTCGCATTCAAATAATAATCGAAAATTCATTTCAACGGGCTACTAAAGAGACGAGAAAAACTAATATTTTTCATTTTATTACTAAGTATGCCCAGTGTAATATGAACTATATGGTACACCGAATCCACATGAACCGAACTTTATTTTAGTTCGATGAACCACAAGATGACAGAAAAGTAAAAACAAGGATCAAATTTTGTATTTATAAGAGTGATTAATTTGAATTAGAATAATTTTATAGGAATTCCAAGTAAGTTATTATTCATCATAATCATATTTTACTTTACTTATAATAATATAAAATATTTTGCTCTTTCAAAACAAAATCACATCTTTAATTTTATATAATATTATTTAATTATGTATTAATACTCTCATTTTCAAGCCCTAAAAGAAATGTTATACGTTAAGGTAATCATTTTACTTAAGTTAGTTTTTTTAGATGCTGTATGAACAGAAAACATGACAAATAATCAGTTAACTTCCAAATGGAGCTGGACTAGCCTTTGTGGCACTGAGGAATTTCAAATATGGTCTCAAGATCGTCATGATTTTGGACTTTGTTTTCAACAACTATGTTTTCATATACCAGTACTAACCTTATTAGCTGTTTGTTCTTCCTATTATTTTGGACTCCAAATAGGTAAACATCAAATTTCAGACAGTAATTTCGTTGCTATTATTCATATTTTACCATAGCTTAATTGTGATAATTTGATTTTTTTAGGTTTCGTAAGGAGGAGTAAACTTCAAAAAATTGCAATTTTAGCTAGAAGTATAATCAGTCTCATTTTATTGTTCACTCCGATATTACAGATATACAATAGTATTAATTCTAAAGAAGAAAATAAAGAAAACGCCACGTTTTTACTTTGTGCAGTCCAAGCTATATCATGGTGCTCACATTTTCTTTACACATTGGGTTTGAGAAAGCGATTAGGAAATAATCCGAGAGGTCCAACATTTATGTGTATTATATGGTCCCTTATTTTTGCTTTAACTGTAGTATCAACAAGAAGTCAATATCTGGAATATTTATTACATCCAAATGAGACTACAAAATTGTCATTTGTGATTAGCATATGTTACCTCATTTTACAATTTCTATATGCCATAACATTAATACCTGGTTCTGGAGGCTCTGTCAGCTTAAGTGAGTTAGACCAATACTCAGAGGTAGGTGTATAATGGTGTATAATGATTATTTCAAAATGTTTCCAAATTAGTAAATAGAATTATCTGTATAGTTTTTTATCTTCTTCAGGTGAAATCTCCATTTAATGAAGGCTGGAGATAATTTCAGCATACTTATTTCAGGATTGCTTATGTTTTTCAACCACAAATGTTGCCTGCGACCAGGTCCACATTTTCCTTTGATTTTTCCTTCTACTATTAATTTCAGTATATCATACTTGTTAAAGTATATTTGGGCCAGATAAGCGGTCTTTCTTCTCTTTATTGCTGTAACTAACTCATTTTCCTTTCCCATATGTCTAACACTAGATTTCTAATAAACTCGATGTCTTGTTTGTCTAACCCATTTTTCTGTTGTGGTGTCAGAAGGACAGTATGATTAACTTAATCGAAGGCTTTCTCGTAGTCTATGAAACAGACGTAGACATTTTTCCTCTGGGTTGTAGGATTTTAAGCACTTAGCTCATCAAGCTTATCAGCCTGAATTCATCACATTTCTTGGGGAGGGGAATAAATACAGAGGTAAGCCAGTCTTGAATATTACCTGTTGCATGAACTGGAACATTGGCAAGGAATTTTCTTCTTCTATTAGTTTCATTATTTCTATGTGGATTTCGTCAGGACCTGTTGCTTTTCCGTTTTTATCAGCTTAATTGCTTTGGTTATCTCTGATTTTAGCATGTTTTGAGCCTCTTTACATTCATTATTCTTGTCGAATATTCAGGGTGTATCGTTAGAAGATGTTTTGGGTCCCAATGTAAATAACACCCTAATTACATACATTAATACAAAAAGTTCAACTTCAACTTTTCTCACAAGTGGTCAAATACACAAATTAATCACTATACCTTTTTCACAACTGCACAAAGTTGAAGAATATAAGTAAAGTAACTAAATATATATTTTAATGGTTAGTACAACAAGAATAACAATCAAGTATTATATCTCTAAACTGTTAAATATTTTATTTCAAATTATAATTGAAGGTGATGGTGACATTTGTATGTTGGGTGTTGAAGCAGCTTCACAAAAACTTGGACCCCTCTTCAAGGCCAAAAAGCTTCTATACCCTACTATACCTTTCTATACCCCACAACAGCTTCTAATCCTATAAAAGGCTAGATTCGTCCACCTTTGGAGTATTGCTCGACTTCCAAGATTTGATCAGAAACTGAGATAGCCTAGAGTATAGAAGAAAGGTTGCTGACTTTATTTTGTTTCACCGATACTAGCAAGGCAGATGCTCTTCTGAGCTATCTAGTATGGTCTATCTAGAGCAGTATTTGCAAAACCTACTTGACAGGTAGATGTGGATCATAAACACCCAGTTTGCATGCAGACACACAGAACATCAATTTATTGGGACTATTCTTTGGAGAAGTGCAAGATCAACATCTACAGGCATCTCCACATGGTAGGCACTACTCTTGTGCTTGCTTTTTATACAAAAAAAAACAGGAACGTTATTTTCTTTCAATAAATTTTATGTTATATTAATTATAGAACTTGAAGGTTGTTCAACTCTGTCTCCATTGAAGTATAGATCTTGACAGGTTTTTCAACAGAGTTGATGATTTTATTAGCAATGTTAATTTTATTTTTAATAGACTCCCTAATGTATTCTAGAAATAGTCACTATCGTCATATCATTTATTATTAATAGGTATTTAGATTTTTTGCGACTTTTACAAAAGTACGAATAAAAAAAATCACCTTTTATGTTCAATATTTTATTCCAGACACCAGAACGTCAGCCGTTGATAACTAGCAATGCATATATACGTTTTGTTGAAGAAGGTGACCCAAGTTATCTTGGAGTGGCTATGGAAAATGTTAACTGGTTCTCTTATTTATTCTTTTCTTGGGTTTATTCTCTTATAAGAAAAGGCACCGAGGACAAAATTGTGAGTCCTGAGGATTTATATGATTTGCCAGTATCAATCAACAGTGATTATAATACTAATAAATTACAAGCTTATTTAAATTTAGAAAATGGTAAGCAAATGTAACTTATTTATAATTTATACAGAAAGAGATGTATTTATATTTAATTTGTTCAGTTTTTCAGAAGCTGAAATAATATCTATTTTTGTCTTATACACGGTGTCCCACGAAGAGTTAATATTGAATATTGAATATTCACTTTAAAACATCAGACTATTTTCTTTTGGCTTTTAGTTTTCCATAATATTTTGTAGCTTATCTTATTATTGTCACAAATGGTTTAATTCGTTTAACTGTTGCTTAAAATGAATCAAATACTGTAAAGAAAGCACAAGTTCTTGTAACAAATTTGCCATAATTATCATGTATTAAAAGCAAATATACATAATCTTTTTTATTTTTTAGTGCTTATGTCAACGGGTCAAAATAAAATAAAAAAATAATTTATAAGGATCTGCAAAGGTCAAATTTTTTACAGAAAAATTAAAAAACGGAAGTCTGCCATCTTTGAAAATATTTTACTTAAAAAGATCGTATCCGAAAAACCAAACGTAGAAATTTTCATGATTTTACAAGGACAATTTCTTTTATTTCAACTCTCCAAAAAGTAAACTTCAATTAATAATTTGGTAATTATATAGAATTGGGGCTCCACCCCAAACTTACTCCAAAAATTTTTTCGCTCATATAGGCTTGTTTTCTAGGGCTCCGGAGGTACTTTAAGGGTGGGGGAGACACATATTTTCCATCATACCACTCATTATCTTATGCATATTGAATGTCAATAGTTATCCCTTCATATCAGAATACGCGGTCATCTAGAGCAATAGCACATGAGCTTAGGTTAGGGTAGGATAAGTTAAGTTAGATTAGGTTGAGTCAATCGTTGAGAGCTCATCGTGAAACATGTAAGTATTTCTTTTATTTAATATTATAGGTATCAAGGACGTGACAGTTATGTTGGAAAATATGTGTCTCCCTCCTTAAAGTACTTTCTGAGCACTAAAAAATAACCCTATATGTGCTAAGAAATTTTTGGAGTAAGTTTGGGGTGAAGCCTCAATTCTAAATAATTACCAATAATTTGTTTAATCCATACCATGGTGATATTTCCCTTTAGCTGTTAAGTTACCACTGGTAAATACTAGACTACCACTATCACCACTAGTTAACTATAGACCTTCACAAAGAGCAACAACCTTCAGTAGATAAGCTTCCTTTTCATTTTTCTAACAAATATAAATCTGTAGTTGACATTACATAACTGCTTTTTACATATTATGTGTTTTGAATAGGTTTAAAATTGCTGAAACTTTTTTTATCGATTACTCGAGTTTTAAATAAAATTTCATTGAAAAGTTGTTGGTATCCAACTTGAAATTAATTTATTTTTTTTAGTTATTTACTTTCTTTAAGGCAGTCAAAAAATGAACTAAAAATTTATCTCAAATGGGAGGCTTTTTAAGTGCGCAAATCAGATATTGGGTACATTTATAATTTTTGATGATTTCAAAAAAAAAGGTGTGCCAGGTTTTTAAGCCTTAGCGATCGTTACTTAAAAATTTTGTGTCTTATTTTACATAAGAATTAAGTGCAACTGATTCTTCTCAAAAACTATTCAACATTTAACCATCAAAAACTCTTTGATGAGACTGGTGCATGCTTATTTAAAATCGATTTGATATTTGAACAAGCACCGTCTCATCAAGATCCACAACTTGTATAAACGCTCATCGAAATAAAAGTCATTCAAGAAATTTTTGAAGATTATAAGTTAAATATAAAATTCTTCTTGACAGGAATCACTCAAATTCTGTTTTGAATGAATTTTTACTGGAACCATTAAATGAGTGTATGTTTGGTGAAGTATCAAAAGCTGGCAGATAAACCTAACCTAAACAAATTTTGAGAGAAGGAACAAAATCAAATTGAAATCGATTTTAAATACGATCATTGACATTGGAACATTCAACCGTCTCACCAAGATCCACCAATTGTTGGGTCATCGAAACAAAAGACATGGCACTTAATGAATATTTAATTCTTATTTGAAACAAAAGGCACAAAATTATTTTTATTTAATTAGGCATCGCCAAGTTTGAAAAACCCGGCAGACCTTTTTTTTGAATTTTTTAAAAGCTTTAAATGGACCTAATATTTGATTTGCGCACCTAAATAGCACCTAAAAAGTCCCTTATTTACTATAAACCATTTTTTCACTTAGGCCAGCCAATTTTATAGTGGTTTCTAATGCCAAATTCAACGTCCTGTGTAGGAAGTTTCAGTTGTAATTACATTTTGATTTGCATTTACCTTCATTTGCTAGTTTCCTAATTGTTCCATTCCTCAACTGTCTCTCCACAATTTTGATTATTTTGGAGCCAGTATATTAATCAATATTTTTTGTTCAAATTTTTTTTAAGACACAGGAAAAGGTTAATTTTTTATTTTAGACCTATTATCAGCTATTTGATCTGTAATTGACACCTTCTGTTCCATTCATTCTGTATCTTTTCCTTTTTTCTTGTTCCAATTTGTATCATATTATTTGATTATGTAGAGAATTTTATTTATAGGCCAAATGTGTACCTGTGAGATTTATAACTGAAATGTCACATGTGGCTTTGGGCAGTGGTGCTTTTATTCAATTTAAATCTTCAACAATATTATCATTTATCCCTATGCATTTACAATCCTTTGGTCCAGGGATTTTCGACATTTCTATGGTGTAAGGAAATAAATAAGAAAGAGTTTTAAAAGAGGGATGGAATCGAAAGAGAAGTATTCTGGAAGTGTCTCTTCGTGCTGGACCACTCCAAAAAAGGTCCTGTGGAATTTTGATACCACTACATCCAAAAAATATTTGGATCTCAGCTACATCCCCTCGCCAGTTTTCTGCACTACCTCTTCAGGAAGCACAGGATATATAAGGTGTAGTAGAAACTGCTGGGTGTAGATTCTGTGGAGGGAGGAGGTTGGAACTCCAGATACTTAAACTCAGTAGTAGAAATTAGAAAGTGATTTGAAAATAACTCTGATAGGTGGCACCGTGAAAGATCCCAGTGCTATGTATTGACGTTTATGTCAAGTTATATCAAAAGGATTTCGTAATAGCTTCTTCTTCTAGCAAAATCCATCACAAACCCATCTGTAAATTGTTTTTCTTTAAGATAGTGCAGTCAGGCCGCCCTAGTTTACTAGTGTATTGAGGGTAGTCGGTTTGACCGTTAGTAGTGAGATTCGACATTCATGGAATAGCCTAATTAAAAGCAAAAAAATCAATAGCTGTAGGGATACACTTCAATTTATTGAGAGAAAACTTATATACTTCAGTGGACTGTAACACTTTTATTTTAAACATAAAATATAATTCTCTGGTACAACACCCTACTTCGCTGATCATTTGTGATAAACTGACTTTTATTTCTAAGCGCTGTTGCTGATTTTACAAACAATGTTTTATACAAATCAACAATAGCTGTGACAGTTCTCAAAGATATGCATGTGGTTGCTGTTTTATATTGAAAATCTTAAAGCAATAAATTATCAACAAAATATCATGCCTCTTATAATTAATAAAGCGGGTTTTTTTAATTCACCTAATTGGTACATAAAATTATTAAATACTGTTTATTTTGAAATAATTATATGAATACTTTTAGATCCAGAAGCTGTACGAGAAGTTGAGATTTCTTCACCATCAAGAAGTTATAGTTTATTGAGGGCACTTCATAAGTGCTATGCTTTGCAGTTTTATAGCATTGGTATCCTTAGGTTGACTGCCGATTGTTGTGGTTTTGCCGGACCAATGTTATTAAATAAGTTGGTTAGTTTCATTGAAAATAAGTCAGTTGATATGAAATGGGGTTACATGTACGCTGTAGGACTCATTATTACTACCACTTTTGGTAAGTATTTTTTATATTAAAACAAACATATTATGCCTATAGAAAACTTGAATGGTGCTATTTTTTTCATCTTCCCTAATTTTGAAAAATTTGGCATATCAAATTGACAAATGTAGAAATGGCAAAAATTTATAAGCAACATATTTTGAAATAAATCCTGTCAATGTATATATGGTTACACAAGTGTCATTAAAAATGTATTTGTTGATAATTCGTTTTGATTTTATGTCTCTTTTCGAAATTTTCGACGTTTTTACCTATTTTTGTCTTTATCGAAACTCACTGTTTACACTACCGGTACACCAACACTCACTCAATTTTTTCTTTTATATCAGGTTCCAAATTATTAGATTTCTTTTAGTCCCCAAGGTACTTCAAGGTTTGCAGGATTGCACGCTGAAAAATAATGAGATAAAATGAAGATAAAAATTACCACATTTTCAATTTCTGTATTCTTCACTTTGTTGATAAATTCTAGCAAATTCTACTGAAAAACTTTTCGGTTTCATGGGTAGGTTTCATTGCTTGATTGTTAATTTTGGAAAGGTAACGGAGCTTTGAATATGTACCTCAGTGTACTGGTGACAACGTTCTCACAATTTTTAAATGTTTCTTTTTCACTCGAGATTATTTTATTCAGAGAAATCTTTGAGATTTTGTTGTATGGTCCTGTTTCGATTAAAAGCTATCAACTCTCTCGAAATAGTCCTTTCTGTCCATTATAACATCTTGTTTTCTTCGTCAGCTTTAAAGTAAAACTAATCTTTTTTCCTAAAACTCCTGACAGTATTCAAATCTTTACTGCTGACTGATGGGTTTTCATCCATGATAGATATATTTTTCGAGATTTGACTTCTGCACGCCTTTCAGACGAAATTCCTAGAATCATGAGGAAGTCACTGAATGGATCTTTCAATATATCCAAGCAATTTGCCAAGATCTCCATCGCCAGTAACACCAAAACCCTAAACCTTATTCAACAATTACATTTCTTTTCTGTCAAAAGTTTGGGAAGAAAGGATTTTTAACAATGTTAATAGGCCTCAAAGAAATTGTCTTGGATTAAATTTCTTTCAATTTCAGACATCCTCTTTTTAAATTTTGAACTCATTTTAACTTGATTACTCCATTTACTGTACAGATACATGTTTTCTAGATCCAACCATTTCTTTCTGCTCTCAACTCACAAACTCTATCTGAAACCATAGTCTTACGTCAACTTTGGAAAACTGGAAAAAAACTTAACCCAACGGCATGATTTAAGAAACCAAATGTCAGCACTTACCAATCTGATTTCAATACTAATTTTTAGGTACCTGTTTTGTGGAGTCACCACAATTAAGTTTGGAATTTTTGGAAACGTTGGTGATATTCATATTGAACACACTGTTTACTGTGTTGATGTAGTGGTAGTCGAAATAGTGTGTTCAGTATGTATATCATCAATGCTTATTTATCAAAATTTTTGCCTAATTATATTAATCAATAGATCACGTACAACATAAATACTAACTCATTGATGCCAATTTTTTTTAAAATTTTTTGAAATGTGTTTTTTTTTTGTTAATATTATAATAATAATCAATATGGAGTTACGCCCAAGGAACTAAAGTTGCTTCTGGTCACTTGAGGAGTCACTTCTACCAAGCAAACTCAGTGCAACAAATTGGGTATAATCAGGATTTAATTTAGGAAAATTATAATAGTCTCAAAAATATTTTTATTAATAAAAAATTATTAATCTATAGTTTAAATTACACACTAAGTTTCTTACTAATATATGTCACCTAATTTATCTCTAAACGTCAACAATTTATATTTTATGATTGATGGTACCCATAAAAACATTCCGGGTGGAGTAAAACATTTCATTTTCTTACAGAAGTAAATTGTTGGATGTTTGCATGATACACATACTTTATATTTAGATTAACCTTTCACAATCTAATGATCTAACTATTCTAACTGATCCAAACTAAACTCATCTTTTCCTGTAAGAGCTGGTCGTGGTCCACGACCAGATGATCTTGTTCCATAATGCTGCAGAATGTACAAAACACATCCCCCTGGAATTGCAAAAGATCCGTTTTTAATCCTAATCATCTATTCAATAGCTATCCTTGGATCATGCAAGCAATTATGGCTCAGGAAAAATAAGGCCACCACCTTTTTTGGACCTTATTCCAATCCTATATGTGAATATGAATTGGTTGCACAAATCGGTGCCTCCCGTATGAACACAATTTGTCAAAACTGTAACAACATTATTGTCATTCCATCAATTCATTTTTCCATTGGAAATTATTTCAAATTTACCCCTTACTTTTCGAGAAAATGAATGCGTACGTAGGGGAAGGACTTTATAATTTACTTTATTTTCACTTAATGTCCCTGTTCCTCAAAGACCTTTTTCGGTAAGGTTATTTACAAGTTTATGAGAAGTGAAAAAATTTTTAATAAATATTCGGATTCCTGCCACCCAGAGAAGTCGGACTATAGATGATAAATATATGAGGGACTCAGAGGTGGAGTGGATCAAGTCCACCAAACTAATTATGGAGAAAATGTAGGTCAAAGTTTTTGTAGGTTTATTAATTAAAACACAACAAGTCCGAGATGAAAAATGAACGAAATACTTTATTATACTTTATATTTTTACAGATGTAAACTAAAATAACTTCAAATACAACTGGGGTAATTTCTAAAAACGATTATTTATAATTTTTTGGACTTGAACTATTTTATGACTGAAAATGTTTTTATTTTAAACATAAACAGGTTCATCAGTATGTTCTTCTTCGTCAGTCAGGAATTTATTGCCTTCGCTTTATCTAGTAGTAAATTTTTATAAAAATTGCGGTATATGGGCGGGATAAAGCGAAGGAGATCTTTCATGTGTTGCTTTTTAGATTCAGTTACATTACGTCTGGATGGATAGAGTTGGTCCTGTTGGATGGTTAATGATGTGATTTTTCTTCCTCGTGCAGTTTTATTTAAATAAAATGTTTCAAACGCAATGTCTTCATTGAGAGTTTCTTTAAATTTTAGGGATATTGGCGATGCTCTTTCCAAACGCAACCACCTGATTTTTAACCATGATGCTGCTTCCAAATTGTTGGTTGCGTTGGTTGGTAGCGCTTTTTGAAGATCAAAAGTTAGTACATAATAGTTGAGGTCTGAAGCCTTTTTTTGGTCAGATTTCAGAGCATTGCGGGCTTGACCAGCTTTTGCAAAATGTATTTCTTTATCTATTTTGAGTTTCTTTTTTATTCCCTAATTTTCTTCAACATCAATTTTCATTTTAAGGTTGTCGCATAGAGAACAAGTATCTTTAGCTGGCGGTTTAAAACTTAACATGGTAGTAACATTTTTTTTGCAAGGAATCTCATTTTCTGAGATACATTTTTCTTTGTATAACCCATAAATTTTGCTGATAGTTAATTCCTCATTCAAATATTTAATGCCAGGGTTATCTTTTCTGGTATAATGACTCTGGTAGGCGGGAAAAGAGTTGATATGCTCAATAATTTTCGAATCATCCACTTTCTTTCTTGGATACATTCCTTATTACTAAACATACTTCATGTTTCAAATTACAATGATATAATCTACCAACTCTAATTTATAATGTATCTAAAAAATACTTCTTATATACTAATATGGTGTCATTTTCTATTCGGAAGCTGTACTTAAAAGACGTTTGTTTTGCTGCCCCTGTGCCACTTCTAATTCGTTTTCTTGCGACTCTTTGTGCTGTTACCAAGCCTCTAATAAAAACATTTTGACGGGAATAGTCAGCTAGTTTCCAAAAAGGATCAAAAATTATCTTGCGCTGATTTCTTGAATTTTAGTGGTGAAGTTTTTTTTGCACTCGCATTCTATGTTCTGGGATGTTTTCGAAGGTACGAGTCTTCCCGATGAAGAAATATATTCTTTACCGCAATTTCGTCGGCTTTTTTTCACATTAGCCTTCCAATTATTTTTATTTACACTTCGCTTTATAGATTTAGTTAAACTTAAATTAATTGTTCGCTGAATACACTGTTTAATTAGAATTATTTATTTATTTATACCTGTCGCAATATCATTCTGAATTATCGTGTCTGAAACACCCGCCATAGTTGGGCTTGTATCATTGTTTAGTGTGGGTATAATAACTTCAGGACATTAGATACTGGACATTTGTAATGGAAACACAACCTCACTTTTGGGAAGTAATGCACACTGATTAAAATAATAATAATAATAATAATAATATAATTAAACCATACCTTCACACTCGATAGAATCGGACCTTTCCGAAGGCTGATAATCTGATCCACTTTCTTGGAATGGTTCATACTCTGTTTCACTGTCATCCATTTTAAATTTTATTAGTTCTGTTCAGACCAAAGAAAAAGTAACACCCACACACAACAATAAATTTCATGGACTTGATCCATTTCACCTCTGACACGAATAAGCAAAGTTTTCAGAAACCAAATGAAAACCAACACTGGCCGCTTTAATGCATAAAGTGCGACTTGTTTCACTCCTCTACTGGAATAAATATTGTTTAATATACCTTTAAAGTCGGATTAAAATAGTGCGAAATTGGACTCGATCCACTTCAATTTTGAACCCCTCAAATAACAAAATATAAAAAAGATGTTTTGTTGTTCAGTTTTTTTTTTGAATAAAGCAAAAAAAATTAGTTTACTCAAGTGCCCAACAGCAAATTTAGTTCAAAATTTAAACGTGAAATTTTCATAAGTTAAATTTCATTTTTCAATTCCATTTTTAATGAAGTCATTTAGGTAACTAGCAGTAAAGGGAATTGCCTAAATCAACTCGCTTTCACTATCAGTCACATAGTTGTGTCAACCAAACTACCTGCTCTTCTTTACCTGAGACTCTAATAGCTAAAATATGTATCTTATATTCCTTAAAAAATTGAATTGTCATTCAACTTTAGTTGCGGCTAGTCACTAGTTAAAATAAAGCAGACAAAAATTAATTTATTCATAGTTGCTTTGAAATTTATGAAATAAAATTATGAATTTTATTTAAATTGTTAAGGTCTTTCACGAGCAATGACAGCTTTCTCGGTGCTATGTATGTGAATCATTTTTAAAAAGTCAGTTTTTTTGCATTTGATTCCTTTATTCTCTTTCAAGAATTTTCGATTTTCTGTAATTGAAAGTACGGTTTTTTGATGTTTTATTAATGCGATTTTATTTTTTGTGTTTTAGATTTTAATTTAGGAAATATTTGGAGAAAATGGAAATAATTTGATAGTTGTCGGGATAGTTTTTTGTTCCTATGATAAGAAACGGTGATTCACATTTTAATGCTTAGATTCTGTTATGTTTCTAATCGATATAGTATCCATTCCTTGATTATGTTATTCATAATTTTGTCAAGATAATCATTTTCTTTTAATACAGTTTTTGCTTTTTGAATAGCTAAGTATCTAAATTCAGGATCTGATAGTTGGATAGATCTATCAGCCAAACTTATAATCACTGATCTTTTTTGTGACATAGGATGACATGAATTAAAGTTTAAATATCTTCAGGACCAAATTGGTTTTGTATACCATTTTGTTTTTATTCTATTTTGAATTTTAATAATGTGAATCAAGTAAAAATGTATATAAATTTTTTGAAAATATATCGTGAATCCTAACACAAATAACAGTTTTATTTTTTTAACGACAGCTGTCAAATTCTGCAATAGTTAAATTATAAGATTTTTTTTATATACACACGTTTTTCTTGATAATAAGAAACTATAAACGCCGTCTATTGATTATTTTCATTGTTTCTAATAGAAAAAAAATATGGTTGAGCCTTAATTTCATCATATACACACAATAGAATCCAATTCTAGATAATTTGGACATGCTTCGAACCAGTTCTTTTTTTTTCATCACAATAAAACACTGGAATGGATTTACAGCTTGTGAACGACAAACATGAGTTGACTGTTGACTCATTTCGTCATCCCCTTTTTTTAATATTGGCAAAAGTTGTGGCGGCTGTCGACAATAAATTTTCTATCAAAAGGGTGATTTTAAAACTGTTAAAGGGTTAAATGGACCATTAGATTACTATATATTTGCATCTTTTAAAATACAAAAACATTTTTTCTCCCACTCCTTTCACTAATTTCTAAATACGAGTTTTCAAATCGTTCTAAAATAATTTGGCAACAAATCGAAGTTATAAGTAATATTAGTCCGTATGAAATTCCTCACACGGCTTTAATATGAATGTTACGTAGTTCACAACAAATTTTAAATTATGTGTTTCCCTATGAAATTGTCTGACATGATTTTCACGGCCACGTGAGAAGAATGGAAGAAAGTAGACTGCCACATATCGAACTTGAAGGGAAACCAATAGGGAAAAGAGAACCTAAAATATGGATGGGCAGCTGGCAGTCCACCTCCCACGAACTGATACAGAGGAATCTGCAAAACTAACAGATCATGAGATATTAAAAATGAATAATAAGAAGATATTCGATTCACAATCTCAAGTACAAACATTTTAAAAAATTACTATTATTTGAACCAATTTCTTTGGTATTTATTACAGCCTTGAAAATGCTTGAAAAGTCTTACGTATCACGTTCCTTCCTACTTTTTATAACATATTTACTGGTAGTACTAACAGAATTTATAGGCATGTCGAGGAAAATAACATCTTAGTGGTCGCAGAGGAGATCACCAATACAAACAATAATTTGCTGAGGACTCTGTGATACTTCGACAAGCACAAAAAAATCTCTGCTTTTATAGATTACAAGAAAGCATTTGATAGTGTACTTCATTTGTGGCTTGTGGAGGTCTTGCAGATTTCCAAAGTCCAGACAAATGTAGAAAGTGTTAACAAAAATAAGAGACCATTTAGTATATAACATCAGCTTGTTGTGTGTTAGCTAATACTGACTAATTTGCACAGACATTATCAAGTGTGCAACATAATTCACCAGGAACTGGAAAACAAGTTCGGTATGCACAATAATTATACACACCAGCCATAGAAGATGCTCACAAATCACAATTTTAAACTCTACAACGATAGGTCCATTATCACCAATAATAGACTTGACACCGTGGTGGTTGATAAAAGAGTCAATGCAGTCTTTCTCTTCCACGTAGCATATGTAGCACACACACACACACACACATACACACACACACACACACACGTGTGAAAGATACTGCACGATAGCATCGCCAAAATTATTACTGGGATTACCAGATGGCTGTGATAATAGATACTTACGACTGATCCTAATCCTTTCGATACTTTCTATTCGGAATAGGTAGATGATACCAACTCTATGTAATGCATAAGTCTTTTGCGTGATACTAGTATTTTTCAACTAATTGACAAACAAAATTGAAATTGACAAAAACATGACAGCTATATGGGAATGGTGTACTGGATACAAAACCTAAGGACCGTGCACGAAGAAAACGAGGTACCTACACGAAAAACTGACAAAAGAGAATAGCCCAGCAAAACCTTTAACAAAAATAGTAAATACAGTGAAATAACAAATAAAACAGACAATAAAATCAGGGCAAAAAGAAAAATGGAGCTAGATGGGCAGATTAGAAAAGAAATGAGATAGAAATGGTAAACCAAAAATAGACATGGGCATGGCTGACATATGCAAATCTCAAAACTGAAGCACTCATTATGGCGTATCAAGCCATTTCCACAAATTACATGAAAAGTAAAATAATGAAAACCAACCACAGACAAAAATGCAGACTGTGTTGGATATTTAATGAAACGATCCATCACATTATAGCAGACTGTCCTATCTCATGGTGGCCACAAAACTGGAAAATGTGGAAACGTCTGGGAATTTTCAATTTACTGGAAAAGACAGAGAATTTCTCTAAGAATCTGGAAAAAATGACAATTTTAAATTAGGCTTATTTAAAATTATTCAACTACTAGAATTTTTTCGTTTCTTTCGAATGAGATTGAAAAATTAGCGCGCATGCGATTGTCATACCGTCTAGAAAAGATGTTTAGAATTAAAAATAGCTTTCAGATATTCAACATTGTTTAATTACATTCAAAAAATATTTCTTTCTACATTTTCTCTGCAATTACGTTGGAAATTTAAATTTGCACATTAATGCATAATTATTCTAGGATGCACTGACATTTTTCAAAACTGATAATTAAAGTAGGCTTTGCGAACTGTCCAAATATCGAACATTCGAAAAAACGTCAACAATCGTATTTCAAAAAGTGCGACGATATAAACACTTTTTTAGTCAGTCTAATAGTGTTTTTCATAGTTTTTAGAGATCCGTATTGTACAGTTCTACGTTTGGCAGACGTATTTGTTTATGAAAAGTTAGACATGCCACCAACATTAAGAGGAAGAGAAAATTGATATTGTGCTAATAGTGGGTAATAAATATAAAATATTTCGAGAAGCAGCATCCGACATCCAGAAAAAAATATTCACAATGAAACTGTTGGAAAAATATTTGATAAATTTAAGACTTATGGAGATGTATATAATAAATTTAGCAAAAAACGCCAAAGCATTGTAGAAAATAATGACGTTGCGTTGCAAGTAATGCTCTCTGCAACTGAGCATCCTAAATATCCTTTGCGAAAAAGGGCATCTTCATTGCCAATGGATATAAAAAAAAGTACAGCTTCAAAGATTCCAAATAAATACAAATATCACCCTTACAAACCTCAAAAAATTCATACTTTAAGACCAGGAGATAATGATAGACGATTTGAATTCCGTTGTGACATACAGGGAATCTTAGTAGATAACCCATTTATGTCAAGGTGTATTATTTTTACGATGATGCTACATTCTCATCAAATGGGTCAGTTTCTAGCTAAAACTGTCGTTGGTGAAGTGATCCAAATCCACATTTTACGTTGAAAACTCGGGACTAATATTCCTTGAAAACAAACGTGTGGTGCGGAATGTACAAGAATCAAATAATTAGACCTTTTTTTATTCAAGAAACCTTGAATGCTGATCGTTATTTGTGATTTTTAAACAATAAATTAAATGATTTTCTTGACAACCTTCCCTTACATGAACGTCAGCAGATATGGTTCCAGCAGGATGGTGCCCCATGTCACAGCAGAATAGAGGTACGTCGATACATTGAAACTATTTTCAATGGAAGGGTTTTTCATCGTTTTTCGGAAATTCCTTGGCCTCCGCGGCCTCCAGATTTAACCCCACTCGGTTTTTTCTTGAGAGATTACTTAAAGTAAAAAATGCATATTCATTTAAATGCGTAGTTAGAATGTTACAAACTAGTGATTAAGCAACTTAAAGGTTATCAGTGTTCGATAAAAATTAAGAGATACAGTGAAACCTCTCAAGTTGTACACCACTTTAAGTTGTACACCTCTCAATGTTGTACGCATTTTGATTTAACCAAATGAAATACATTGACTTTATTTGAGAATTTTTCTCAATTTTTACACCTCTCTAACTGTATGTTGTACAATTTCTTCGCCATAAAAATGATTCGTTTGACCTTTCAAAGTTGTACAAATTACCATAAAAAATGACAAAATCCGTAATTACGCCGAGCGCAGCCAAAATTTTCATAATCTTCCTATCACTATATTCAAATATAGTTTCAATGCTGATGAGACAGCTTTAATATATGTATCGGCAGTCACTGCTGAAGTTTTACGTGAATAAAAACGACTCATGCAAAGGAAACAAGTTATCGAAAGAACGATTGAGCGTTCTGTTTTGCTGCAGTTCGACAGGCGAGAAGTTAAAACCACTTGTGATTGGAAATTCCAACAAACCAAGGGTACTTAAAAAAGAAGATATCAAAAACTTGGAGAACCTTCCTGTTCATTGGAAATCTAACAAGAAGGCCTGGATGACTTCTCAGATCTTCGATGAATGGCTTACCTAGGTCAATAACGATATGAGAAAAGCTAACCGCAAGATAATACTAACTGTTGACAATGCTTCATCTCATAAAACTGCAAAGTTATACAGCAATATAACAGTATTGTTTTTACCTCCTAATTTAACATCGGAGCTTCAGCCTTTAGATCAAGACATCATTAGGAGTGAAAAAGTAAATTACCGCCCGAAAATGTTACAGCATATGATTTTTCACGCATGATATTACTGACGGCGAAAGCGAAGGTGAGATTGACCAAAAAGATGACTATAAGATACCAGAAGAGCCTGCCTCTGTAAAATTTGAAAAGGCACTTTCTCTCATCAGAGATCTTGAAAAACTTGCTTCTGATATACAGCCTTCTTGGATGTCGTATATTTATAAAATGAACAGTGAATGTGAGGATGGTATATTTAGAAAGAATATGATACAAGCAAAAGTTAGTGATTTTTTTAAACCTGTTAATTAATTATTTATCAGTTGGAGGATTAATTTTTTTGTTATTGTAAATTTGTTATTCGTTGCATAGACATTTTAATTATTTTTATAAATATGAGCAAGTAACTATCTATTCAATAAATAACTATTGAAGATAAAAACAAATAACAACAAATAACTTTAATGATTGCATCGTCTCCCCCCACCCTTATCTCTCTAAGTTGTACACAAATGTTTGGAACTAAAGATATACAAGATAGAGAGGTTTCACTATAATTGTTTTTAAAAGTTCATTTAGAATTGTTTAATCCAATTGCATTAATGTGCAAACTTAAATTTCCAACGCAATCGTAGAGAAAATGTAGAAAAAAATATTTTTTTAATGTACATGAACAATGTTGAATATTTGAAAGCTATTTTTAATTCTAAACATCTTTTCTTTACAAGAATTTTCGATATTGTCAAAAAGAAAGGTACTTTACTTTAGAACTAAAATCACATTTTTTGACAAACCTCGCATGCGACTGAAAAAATTTAACATCTGATTGAATTTTATGTTTTGAACCATGAAGAACTTTTTATAAAAAATAACTTTTTTTCGTAGAATTAATAATAAAAAAGTTTCCCATATGCCGCCAACTTACGTGGACATACAGTATATGTATTACAAATGCTATTTAGATTTTTTCCACTAAGTATTAATTTTTCATATTTATTTAATAAATATAAATAAAATAAAAGTGTTATGGTAATTTTTTATTTACTACACTTTTCATAAGTAATATTATTCTTTAAATACATTTTTCTCCAACCATCAAAAAATGTTGACATTTTCAGGTGCAAAAGCCATCAATTCCCGTACAAAAATTTGCTCGTTGCTTAGCAACACTTTTAATCCTAGGATTAAAAACGCTACTTTTAATCCTAGGACTAAAAGTAATTGCATTTGAGCTCTCTAATTGAAATTTGAAGAAACAAACATTGTCTCTTACAAACTTAGTAAGACAAACTAATTGGGCAACTATATATTTTTATCGTGTTCGGGATTCATTTTGAAAGCAGCGTAAAAACTACTACAAAAATTATATGATAAGTACGTCTACTAACGTCTACTTGACAATCGATATTTACCAATAATACCAGATATCCATGACTACCGACTTGCTATCGCTGTTAAAATTAATAGGTGTTCAAATTTATTACCAAATTATTAACGATTTTTGAATAAAACTAACTTTTTTCTCCAACCATCAAAAAATGTCATTTTTGTACTATTTTCAGGTGCAAAAGCCATCAATTCTCTTACCGTACAAAAATTTGCTCGTTGCTTAGCAACACTTTTAATCCTAGGACTAAAAGTACTACTAAACTACTACAAAAATTATATGATATATATCAAGTACGTCTACTTGACAATCGATATTTACCAACAATACCAGATATCTATGACTACCGACTTGCTATCGCTGTTATAATTAATAGGTGTTCAAATTTATTACCAAACTATTATCGATTTTTGAATAAAACTAACTTTATTTTAATTTTGACTTGGTTGGAGAAAAAAATCTATATAAAAATCTATTTATTGTTACGTTACGTTACGAATTCTAAGATTTGGCGAAGTCGCGATCTGTTTGATGTTTTTATATAAATTTTTATCATAGCAGGCGATTTGTTTTCATTGTTTGTTTTGTGTTGTTTGCGCACGAAATACTTCGAAGCAAATGGTCGCCTGTTTTTTCGGAATAAATGTGTGAAACCAATCGCAGAAGACGAATCATTCTCCACCAAGGCAATGCGAGCTCTCACACATCAGTTCAAACAGGAACAGTCAAAACTTCGAATTGATTAATCATCCGCCGCATAATCCTTGTTTGGCACCCAATGATTTCTTCTTATTATCGCAGATCATAAAACGACCAAATTATCAATAGTACGAAGAAGATCTTATCAATGCTGTATTAAATATAACAAAACTTATATACAAGCGTATTAAGCAACTGTTATCCCATTACCACCATGAGTGCAGGACGCTGTCCCGGCCTATAGATATAGAAAAAAATTTAGCACATTGTCTTGTAGTTCGATCTAGAATGAGTTTGCCCTGCGATGAAAAGGAGATGTGCTGCTTAGTAAACAAATAAATTATAATGAAAAAATTGACACCATCAGGTCACGATTGGTATTTGGGCTTCATGGTGAGACACCTAAATTTGTCATCTAAAAAGCCCGAACCTTTGCAGAAAATTGAAAAGTTGCCTTTGATCCTAATTTTTATAAGAAGCTATGAAAAAGTCGTTAAACGCCCCAACTCAAGCTAACTTTCTATTTAGTTACACTTATAGGGTACGAGCAATTGATAATAAGGGAAAAACATTATCTAGAGTGTCAGAAGGCTCAGGAAAAGGACCTACCACAGTTCTGGCTGGAATAGCAAATATCTCCCTCCATTTTGATCAAAGGGATTGCTGTGCAGGTTAGGTTAGGAGAACGCCTTCCCCGGCACGCTGTATCTAGCATCTAAAAACGGATGGATGGTAGAATCGCACTTTTATCATAAGTAAAGCCGTAAGACTAAAATAGGAGGTACCAACACAGACAACATCTCTACTATTTGACGGCCATTATTTAGATTTTTCAGTTACATGACGAATACAAACCATTAGATAAATTCGTATTTAGGTCAGTCAAATTCAAATTGAACAAATTATTAGTGGTAAAACTGAAATGGAAAAATCGTCAGGACGACTAAGCAAACAAAAATGTGTAGAACTGATGGGAAGGTGTGACTAAAGAAAATATCGTATTAGGATTCAGAAATACTGGGAGTTTTACCCGTTGATACCTCTAAGTTTTCCGAAAATTATTTTGATCCTTTAACGCTAGAGAAATATAAGAAAAATATTTCATCTGCTTATAAAAATGTATTACGAGGATGTATTGATATCTAGTTATGCATAAACAAAATATTGCGTTACCATAGCAACGAAAATTAACTTATTAGAAGTGTCAGTGTAAAGTTTGACGCCAAAAAAGTAAACCAGAGCTACGTAATAAATTAAAAGAAAAAAGATGTCCACCGAAATACCTGTATTTAAAAGGGTTAAGAGGTAAGCAGATTTACGAAAATATGCTTAATACCCTTGGTGATCAATGTCCTTCGTATGCTACCGTGAAAAATTGGACTGCAAACTTCAAAAGAGATAAATTTTCCATTGAATATGATAACCGATCGGGAAGGTGGCCAGTTTCTGGGTCAGTCCCCGAATATATCGATGCAGTTCATGACATGATTTTATTAGATCGTCGAATTCGTTTAAAACGGATATCTGAAGCACTGATTATTTCATACGAACGCGTTCATCATATAGTTCACGTCATTTTGGACATGAAAAAATTGCTGCAAAATGGATCCCTAAATGTTTGAATGTTGACCAAAAGTTTGCCATTTTTTAACATATCTTCTATCTATCTATACGAGGCTCTCCTAAATGCATACAAAGTCCTGCCATCAAGGAAACAAATCTCAATGAAATGATTTTTCCTAATCAGACTCTACAGCAGAGGTGTCAAACTCAATTTTGAATTGAATTGAATTATTATACAATTTTATTTATTAAATTATATAAGTATATAATATAAGGTTGTTAAAAATCATATCAAAGTTATAAAAGATGGTAGATGGTGAATTATGTTGAGCTTGAGGATCCAGATATCTGACTTTTCTTGTTTTTGACAAGCTCATTGATGTCAGGTATCATATTCGTTGTAGTTATTTTAAGAATTGGTTGGAGATGTTCATTCGTAAGTCTTGTGCGATGTTTGTTCTTATTTATTTTCATGGCGGGAAACATCTTCTCACACATCACCAAACATGCAGAGAATGCAAACTCTTGAAATATTGTGTATAAAATGTAAGAGCGTTAATATCTACTGGAAGAGTTTCTTCATTACATCAGCCGAAGATCCTACGGGTGCACAGGGCGCCGTCGGAGCAAAAAAGTTTTAACGTTAATTGTTGAATGAATATTGTGAAAAAAAATAGTGAAAATGCCAGAATGGCAGTGCTTCAAGGTAAAAAATTGATTGTGTTTCTTTTTTAGTACGTAAAGTATCGTAAATGCCAGCATCAAAATACTCTTTGATTAGTGAAACGTTGAATTGATTTTATTGTTTTGATCGCGATTTACTTCGATAAATATGAGAATGAAGGAGACTTTCTTGACGAGTCTGATGTAAATATTCATAGCAAGTGTAGCCCAGAGTCTCAAGTCGTGAAATAAGGCTTTGCTATATAATATGTTTAGCAGTTTAGTTTAGTGGGCTGGAGAACAAGAAGCTGCTATATATTTATAATTTAATGATGAATTATAGAATGTTAAGGGTGTAATGTTAGCTGTCCGAAAATGCCGTATGCGCGAGGTAATATTGTGGCTAAAGTATTTAACCAAATTAAAAAAAAACACTTGCATATTGCAGCATAAATAATGCTTTACTCCGAAGCAAAGACTGATTAACAAAAAACAAAAAAACAGTATGTCTCAAATATGAGCGCGCACATCACTGAAATGTAAAAGAATGTACATAAAAACACTCTGCTTCGGAGTGAATTGAATCTTGAACTTTGCAGTCATCAACTGAAAAACATAAAATGTTGAACAATGAGGGCACAATTTAACCCCTACGAACGGATGTTTATGTAGAGAAGGTTGCTTAGTCATATTGTTCAGCAATTACGTGAACAATAATGTATGGGATATTACTCCATTACTAGAGGATGCGGGTTCTAAAATATATTAGGTATCTTAAACAACAAAATATCAGATACAGAAAAAAAAGTTCATAACGTATCAATAGGTTTATAACAGAACAAATACTTAAATATTTTCTCATCTTCTAAGATCCTTAATACGCCTTTTGTTAATATGTTGCGGATTGATGATTTCTGGTAACAAACATTTGAAATAAAACTCCTCTAGATGCTTACACATTTTTTGGTCCCAGAAGTTGTCATCTCGAAATATCTAAAAAAAACAATTATGGTAAGTATTAGTTATAATATACTTACTGGATAAACTTACAATTTCAGACTCAATTCCAATAGGTGTCCAAACAATAAAAATACAATAACGACGTTGTGTTATATGGAGCTCCCTTGTACTTGAAAAAAGTAATTGCCGCTACGTTTTAAAAACATACGTCCTTCCCGAAGTTCTGCAAATTTAATAATTTATTTTTGGATGGCGTTTATAGGAGTCGTTTTAGCTGCTGAATAAGGACACTTCACCTCAATAATTCCGTTATCTCCTATTAGACTATCAGGTGTAGCTGCCAAATAGGGCTTTTCAGCATCAACGAATAAACCGCATTCTGCTACAGCGACGTTGTGAATTTCTTCATACAAACGAATTGCAATTTTTTCATGTCCTTTGCCCCAGTTTGTGGCTATATTGCCGTGAAATGGATTGTACAGAATTGTTTTAACAAGAGCTGCGCAGTGGGTATTTGCACGTTGTTTGCAAATTTGTCCGAAAACAGAAGCTGTTAGTCTCTTAGATCTCTCTTCTTTCCACAATAAACAGTCTGCTTGGCCGATTGTGTTGTTCTGTAAAATCTCACATTCTTCTTTGCTCAGATGAAGGTTATTGAGGAATTCTTTAACTCTTGATTCGTATTCTTCTTCATGCATATCTGATGACGGTAATCCAATCTTCATCAGCCTCTGTTATTGCTTTTCTCTTTTGTTTTATTGTACCAGAAAACAATGCTCGCCTACTTTTTTTCCATGCAATGTTTTGTGCACGTCTTGCAATGATCTTTTTGGTATACTTTCCAGGGCTCGCATGGGTCACTTTTTTATGGATATAGCGCGGAAATTCGCCAGCAGGTACGTTGTAGGATATGGCAGCCGCTTCACATCTTGTTGCATAGGAACGTCGCGTCGTATAATTGATTCTGTTCCCGCCAACAAACTTTGCTACAACAGAATTATAACATTCTGCAACATTGTTGTCCATATTTAAAATCAAACTTTCGGCATTTCGCGTAACACATTCTGCGACATACAAAATATCCTGGAACAGTCCAGTCCGGAAGCTTTCATTTCAGTTACCCAATCATATTCTTTTTTCTGTTCATCTTGGTCAATGTTTGTCATTTTAGAACAGAAATATGCTTCACATTTTTCGTGGTTTCCAAAAACGTGGTAGGGTCCATTGTAAATGTCTTTTTTCAATAATCGGACTTTCTCAGCATGGCACTCTTCGCTTTTTTCAGTGGTAATATAATTGATCGCTCCAATAATCCCACTGCGTAAACGTTTTATACTGTTCATCAAAATATTCCCTTGTTTAACACTGACAGGCAGATTTTTGGAACTTGTTTTCTTCTAGGTTAGTGCGCGCAACCGTGTACAATAATTTCGCAACAAGTGATTGCGGCATTCGATTTTTGATACTGGTGTATCATAGGGACGTGCATCGGCCAGTTTTTTTGTCACGCTACTATCACCATCACCAACAAGATATAAATATTTAACACCATGCATCTCGATGCTGTGTTTGAAACCTTCAACTATGATGTTAGATTCCATGCCTGTTGATGGACCAGACCAGTTTTTAAAACACGTGTGTGCAATTGGTTGTTCTTCCTTGTTTTCGGCTTTGCACACAAGCAACAATATTTGTTGCGTATTCCTAGGAATAATACCTTTTTGGTTTCTTGACCAATGATTACTCCCACTCCTGATGCTGCATCATAGTTTACTTTATAAGAGCGTTTGCTCCAGGCTCCATTAGCTATAATGGTGATGTATGGAATGCAATCTTTACCTATGTGTCCCTTTTCGATAGCAATTCTGCGTTCTTGTATGCCAGCTTGTTCTATTATTTCCCAAGCTATCTCATGAATACTGTCGGCCAATTCATTTTGTATTTTTTGGTACAAATGTGAACTCATTACAGGCAAATCGCAAAACCCCAATTATTCCTCTATTTGTGCTAAACCACCACCAGTGGATATTGCACCTAAGACAATCGCTTGATTCACATTTAACATAGTAGGATCGGGATCAATGTCCACCCTCTTAGATTCAAGACAGTTAGTGCACTTAATTGTAAAAACACTTCGATATCCCTGACGATATTCACTCACTATTTCTAAATTCTCATTTCTATAATTGAAGATGTCTACATGTTTAAAGTTTATAATGTCATTGAAAAAATGTTTCACATTCACAATTCACCGACCTGTTACTTTGAATTGTAACTTTTCTTGAGGTCCTTCCAGTAGGGTGGGGGTATGTAAACTTTCTCGCTGTTTTGGAACACCATCTTCTATGTGCAAATACGTGGAGCTTGTTGCCTCAACTTCGACTCGTACGTCCTCTCTAAAAGGTAGTGATGTAGCACTACTACTAGTACTTGGAATGTTTATTTCTTCTGTAGCCACGTTTTTCGGTCTGGGAGTTACATTTTCGTCACAAAGTAACTGCCTTGTTCTGCAAGTAAGTGAGTGTTTTTAATCAGTTAAAATACATTGAGGAAATTTGAGACTTGAAGCGCGTGGAAGATTCTTTCGTTCTCGACAAAAATAATAGGATATTTCCGCTTACAACTAAGAGATGGCGATACTATCTTTTACTCTTGCTTGTCTAGACACAAGCTTTAAAAAACATGATTCTTCTTTCTGTGACACATTATGATCGCGGCCCTTATTGATACATTTCAGGGGCCGGAAGTGGCCCGCGGGCCGTATCTTTGCATGACTGCCCTACAGCCTGTTGTTACCGTAAAGCATTACAGGAGGGACGGATATTGTTGCTGATCTGGTTCCTGAAAAAGTGGTTTCCCATTTCAAGCAATCTATATACGGCGGAGTTTTATCAACAACTGCAAGAAGCTGATAAAGAGAATAAAATCAAAAAGACATAAAGTTCCAAACAGATGTGAGAATTATAAAAAAGACAAATACTGAAATTATGTGATACTGTAAGAGAACATGTAAAATCTTTATATGAAGAAATCGAGTCGAGTCGAGTTCAATCTCACCAAACAGTCAAATATAAGGAGGTTGTCTTGCAAAAACACAACACCTTTGAATAGCTTTCCGCGTCTTTTCTCTTCAATTTTTTCCCATAGAGTGGTTTAGTAATGTTGAATAGTAATCTCCAGTTATTGTTCTACCCTTATCCAAAAAATGAATCATGATTACTCCATGGCAATCCCAAAAAATTGAAGCAAGAACTTTTCCAGCAGATTTTTGAACACGAAACTTCTTTGGTCTTGGAGAACCAGAGTGTCGCCATTCCATCGATTGTTGCTTTGTTTCTGGATTGTAGAAATGTATCCAAGTCTCATTCATAGTAACAATTCGGTTTAAGAAGTTTACATAGTTTTCAAATCGCGCACAGATGGAACGCGATGCTTCTACTCTTGCACGCTTTTGGTCAACAATCAAACATTTGGAGAAACATTTTGCAGCAATTTTTCTCATGTCCAAATTGACGTGAACTATATGATGAACGCATTCGTATGAAATATTCAGTGCTTCAGATATCCTTTTTAACCCAATTCGACGATCTGATAAAATCATGTCATGAACTGCATCGACATTTTCGGGGACTAACCCAGAAATTGGCTACCTTCCCGATCGGTCATCATCTTCAATGGAAAATTTACCTCTTTTGAAGCTTGCAGTCCAATTTTTCATGGTCACATACGAAGGACATTGTTCTCCAAGGGTAACAAGCATATCTTAGTAAATCTGCTTACCCCTTAACCCTTTTGAATACAGGTACAATTTTTCGATTTTCACAATATCGGTGGAAATGTTTTTTCTTTTAATTTATTGCGTAACTCTGGTTTACTTTTTTGACGTCAAACTTTACACTGACACTTCTAATAAGTTATTGTTCGTTGCTATGGTAACACAATAATTTGTTTATGCATGGAACTGGTCTAGTCTAACTACATATTAATACATCCTTGTCAATGCTGACAATGATTTTTTTATTTTATTTTAGCTGCTCTTTGTGATTCCCATTTTAATTTCTTGATGTCAGTGGTTGGTCTGAAAATGCGAGGTGCTATAATAAATAGTATATACAGAAAAGTATTATCAGTTCGATCAACAATTCTTTTATCAAAATTGTCTGTTGGAGAAATAATGAATTACATGTCAACCGATACAGATCGTATTATGAATTCTTGTCCAAGTTTTCACGCATTATGGAGCATACCGTTTCAGGTAAATAAAAAAATAAATAAATTTTCTCTTTATTTTAGAATTTCGTGACAATTTCAGCTCGTCGTAACTCTTTATTTGCTTTACGAACAAGTTGGTTTAGCATTTTTAGCCGGTGGTATATTCACCATAATACTTATTCCGATAAACAAATTCATTGCTAACAAAATAGGACAGCTCAGTACTAAAATAATGGAACAAAAAGATGAAAGGATGAAATTAATGTCGGAAATTTTAAGAAGTATCAGAGCAATTAAATTGTATGTTTGGGAACAGCATTTCGTTCGAAATATTACAAGTTAGTTGTAAATGTCGATGCTCAATAGAAAAATTGATAAAAACTTTGTTTTAGAAAAACGAGATGCGGAACTGAAGTACTTGAAAAGTCGTAAATATTTGGATGCACTTTGTGTATATTTCTGGGCAACTACTCCTGTAATCATATCCATTTTAACGTTTATCACTTACGTTCTTATGGGAAATAAGCTAACAGCTGCGACTGTATTCACTAGTATCGCATTATTGAATATGCTAGTTAGTCCATTAAATGCGTTTCCTTGGGTATTGAATGGTATGACCGAAGCTTGGGTATCAATAAATCGCATCCAAAAATTATTAGATGTAAGTAAAAATGTGACCATCTCATATTTTAACATTTATAGAAGTATCATAAATATATTAATAGAAATATCTACTTCTTCTTCTGCTGCCTTGCACCTACAGTGTCTTGGCGATTATCTTATGGTCAGGAATCTATTTATAGCAACATTACACAGTTCACCTTATAAAAGAAAAACGAACGAATGGCTTAATAGGATGATAAAAGAAATAAACGATGATGGAAATACAAATAACAATTCTACAAAAAGATAAAATATCAAAACTATAAAACAATAATAAAAACAAGAGGGATAAAAGCGAGAGACGGCAAAACAGAACACCTCCCACAAGAGATGAGAAATATGAGAATGAATGCCCCACAAAAATGAGGTGAAAGACGAAACAAGAAAACTGCGGAATGACAAAGCCCCGGGAGATGAAGGAATAGAAACGGAACTTCTTAAATATGATGGAGAAAAACTAAGTTAACATATTCATCAACTAATGGAGCAAATATAGAAACAACAGAAAATCCCTAACGAGAGCACAGGCATAATCACGTCAATATATAAGAAAGGTAATAAGGAAACATGTGAGAGCTATAGAGATAAAAGGAAGGAATTAGCAGAGACAGAACTAGGGGATTATCAAAACGGCTTTAGACCAGGAAGATGAACTATAGACGCAACCCACTTCATAGACCAAATGATAGAAAAGACAGCGGAATTTATAAGAGAAATACATATAGTCTTTATTGACGTCATAAGTGATTTCAACTCAATAAAAAGAGAGAAAATAACAGAGAAATTAGAAAGACAAGGATATCCAAAAAAATTGAGAAAACTCATAGTAATAATACTAAATAAGAGTGAAATTAAAAGTGAGATTCCAAGGTATAACGTCAGATAAAATGCACACAAATAAGGGCGTTAAGCAGGGAGATCCAATGTCACCAACGCTATTCAATATAATTTCGGAAGGCATTGTGAGAAACGCAGGACTACATACTACTTATAACAGATGGAATACAGATAGTAGCATAAGCATATGATGTAACGATCATAGCAAATGGAAAGAGGGAATTAATAAAATCGATCAACAAATTAGAAAAAGAAGCAGAAATTACGGACTGGAAATAAATGCAGAAAAAACAAAATACATGAAAATAGGGGGAAAACTAAAACAGAGAGCAAACCAACTGAAAACTTGCAAATATAATTTTGAATTTTGAAACTATCTAGGAATAACGTTGGGACAAACAACCAGAGAGAGGATAAGGGATAGGATACAAAAGGGCTATCAAACCTATGGAAGAAACAAAAACCTACTAAAAAACAAAAACATAATTAAGCAAAACAAAATAAAAATGTACAAAACCCTAATGAGACCAGTAATCACATATGCGATGGAAACAACAGTAATAAACAAAAGAGAAGAAGAAGAACTTAGAGGAACCGAAAGGAAGATAATGAGAACTATAACACAGGAAGGAGAAAGAAGAACAAAGAAAAACGAAGAAATAGAGAGAGAACTGGGGAAGGAGAATATAGTGAGATACATAAAAGCGCAAAGGCTCAACTGGGCCGGGCACATAATGAGAAGAAAATCAATTTAAATGATCAAAAGAATGACGCCAGGGATCCCATTGTGGTCAAGGAGAAGGGGCAGGCCGAGAACAACTTGGAGAAACGAAATAGAGGAGGACACAAGAGCACTCAATATAGAAAACTGGAGAGCAAAATGCCGGAAACGAAAAGAATGGAAAATAATAACAAAAGCAGCCAAAACAAACTATAAAGAAAATAAAAATTAGAAAAGGAGGAGTAATCCATCTCAAAAAAAAAGAATTCAAAGCGCCAAAAGCAATAGCCATAATCCACGTGGGATTGAAAGGCTTGATGATAATGATGAAGTAAAAAATCTGACTTTCTCATATTTTAACGTTTATAGAAGTATTATAAATATATTGATAGAAATATCTTCTTCTTCTCCTACTGCCTTGCACCTACAGTGCGTTGGCGATTATCTTATGGCCAGACATCTATTTATAGCAACATTACACAGTTCACCTCTGTTGTTTGTGCCAGTCCAACGTTTTATATTACGTAACCATGACATTTGTTTTCGGCTTACGCCTCTCTTTCCTTGTATAATCAATCTTTCTCCTCTAAGAACGTGCCCCAAGTACCTTGATCAATTTGTCTCAGTCCCCGCTCTTCTAAGTACATCCTCGTTTCTCACTCTGTCTGTCCATGATATACGCAACATTCTTCGAAGGGTCACATTTCGAAGGTTCTAGTTTATTGATGGACGATAGACGTGTTATCTATATGCAGTTGGGCACTTAAAATTGCATTTCTACTTATTAACATGCACTTGGTTTTTGTTGCATCTATTTTTAAGCCATATGATTTCCCAATATTATTTAGTAATAATTGCATCTCGAGTACGTTGTCTGTGAGTATTGCCGTATCGTCCGCATAGCGAATATTATTCAGCGGGTATCCATTAATTTTAACGCTATAATCAGAGCCCTCAAGAGCCTCAGCAAAGACATTCTCTACATTGAGGTTGAACAGCATAGGAGACAAAATACACCCCTGGCGTACCCCTTAAAAACTTTGAAGTCTTCTGTGTTGATTGTCTGATTCAGCCTAACCCGTGCTTTCTGGTTCCAGTAGAGGTTTTGAATAATTCTTATATCTCTGTTGTCGATGCTGACGCTCTGCAGCGTTTTTATCATAGTGTCATGTTTGACGGTATCAAACGCCGTCTCGTAATCGATGTAAACGTATTTTCATTGGTCAATGCAGTTTTGAAAGAGGATATTTAGGCAAAAAACTGCTTCGCGTGCACCCATACCAAACTGGGTCACTCTACTTAGTTCTTCTAACTTTCTGAACATCCTTGTGTGAACGATACGGAGGAATAGTTTGAGTATATGACTCATCAAACTAATCAGTCGATGATCTTTGTAAAATACAAATACCGCTTTTGATGTCTTTATATATTATTATAAAAGTTAAGTAACCCGTGCTATAGATGTCTTTGAAAAGGTTTACCAACATGTCAATGTTATCGTCTAACAGATTTATAGCTGTCATCTGGTCCAGTAGCTTTACCCAGCTTTGTTACTTTTATCGCGTGTTCTATCTCACTTCGGATAATGGGACGGCCGGATAATTTTTCAGTGGGTAGGCTTATGCTAGGATGTTTTGGTCTGTCATCACTAAATAGAGATGAAGCGTAATCCCCCCATGTCTTGGCCAGTTCCTCCTGGGTATTTATAAAATCATTTTGGTCATTTTTTAGGCGGGTGGTTTGATATTTCGCGAGATCTCTTTTACCTATTTGTGTGGTTCTAAGCTATCGCCCCTCGTTTGTAAGAGTTCTAATTCTTCGCAACGGTCCTTTATCCAGTTTTCCTTTGCTAGCTTAATTTTTGTTCTTATCATTTGTATTTCTGTTGGTTTTGTTGGGTTTTGTATAGTCTACATTTTATTGGTTCTTTTTATATTATTTGCGACTTCAGCATTAGCCTCGGTTATAGCTGTCTTTATTTTTCCTTCTATGTCCTGATGATCTTGTTCTATCTTTCTTAGGTTCTGGTTGATATGTCTACTATAAGTTGCTTTAAGATGTTCGTCTCTCACTAGTTTCCTCGTGTGCATGTATTTGTTATTAGCTGTTTTCTTGATCGTTGAAGGACGAAGTTTTATATTCGCAATCAGTGGATTATGATCAGATGCAATATCTACATCGGGATATGGAGAGAAATATAACTTTCTCCTTTTTCTAAAATTCAATATATCAACTTCATCCTGTCGTGTGCAGTTATTATAGTCAAACCGATTCTCCCTCTTTGATTTTTCAAACAAGACCATCAAAGGTGAAATTACAGTGGAAAGAAGAATCTAACCAATTCAACAACCTATATAGCTGTTGTTATTTTCAGTGGGTTTGGGTTCTTAGTTGAGAAATGATGAAGTCCAAAGTTGACAAAATGTTCAGTTTATTGAACAAAGTTTGAAAAAGTACCTGTCAATGTACACAAAAATCAGTATCGTAACTTTTACAAATTTAATAAGAAAAATATTCAGGACTTTATATAACTTATACAACCTATTGGCTTGTTTACAATTCTGTGATAAAAAATTAATGAACAAAGTTTTGGCATGTGGCGACAAGATTTGAATACAAAAATAAAGCTTAATTTGATACGAAATGAACATACCTTTTGAATCGATTGATAATACTTGTTTTGATCAACAAAACTCTTGCTGAATAATCGTCGGATTGTTGCTCAATACTTAACAATTCTTGAAATTAAAGTAAATTAAAAATTAACATGAACATGGTTACCAACTTTGATTCTATATAAAACAAAATAATGTGAGGTAAGTATAGGGTCAAGGCTGGGATAGGTCGGGTCAGCTGTTTGATCAATTCTCAACAATACTTCGTTTTATTAGCAAATCTAGATTCAGTCCCCTATACGTATTCAGAATCATCAGGAAGGTTGAGGAACTCGATTACGTGGAAGTGACTGTATCGATTTAAGGCGACCAGCTGAAATAATTGGACAAGTTTGTGAGGTGAAATTGATGGAAACCATGCAAAAAAATGAAAATCGAAAAACATCCTTAAGAGGTGTTAAGCAGGACGGTATTTCAGCCTATGCAATGCTGTATATACAATAGAAAAATAGTAGACAATATCAGAAATGGGAAAGGAGAAATTTTGAGGTGGTTAAGGTGAAGAGAGAATATAAAATCGAGAAAAGATTCAAAAATTTTATATAAACCAAATCGCTGCCCTAGTGCTAAACTATCACATTTCAAAACCAATCATTCATAAGGTTTTGTTTTTATTAAGGTGTAGACGAACACAACAATGAAATTGGACGAACACTGATTTCATTGACAGTAGTTTTTATATCTGACGCAAGGTTAGACAACTTGAAAAAAATGAGGTAATTCTAGTAGTACTAATTTCACGATGACACTTCTTTCTTCATGACAGTCCCAACAGTCTTCCACGCTTACTAAGACATTATATAATCTTTCAAGTAAGAGGACGTTTTGGGAGGACGGTTGGATCGCCTGATATCAGTAGTGGGAGGCTCTGGAGCGGCCCCTACAACTGGAACCTTTGGTGTTGAAGTCGGAACTTAAAGGTATCCCCCGTTGACTACGGTCAGAGTCTGGATCATGAATAGGTTGAAAGTCATGTAGGTTTAGAGGAGAAAGAGCAGTCGAGATATCTCCTTCTGGTTCAGGGGCAAAGTGGAATTTCTGAACGCCGAAGCAGGTCAATTTATCTCCACTTGTTGATCATCGATCTGAACGATGTAGTGAAGTCTTCCGAGCTTCTTGAGAATGGTGCCGAGATTCCGGTTGTTGGCATAGTATTCACAAAGTTTTACTTCCGCCCATCTTGACTTAGCATCGATCACAATAAGAAATGGGTTACAATGAAACGGGCCAGCGTAATCGATATAAATACGCTGCCAATTTGATTCTGGTTCATGCCATGTGCTTTAGGGGGGCTGGTTTTATGTTTGGTTCGTGGAAGACGATCAATGTCCTTGCCAGTACACATGTCGAAGGGCTAATTGTTTCATTTTAGTTGTACCTAATGAGTCCGATGAATTTCATCCAAGATTGCCTTTTGTAGAGATTTCGGAACGACAATTCGAACAATATACCATCTTCAACAGTGTATTCACATGCCAATGTTGGATCGATTTCAGCAATTATCTTTTAAATTTCACGATCAGAGAATGAAGCAGTTTTGATGGTTTCGGCATTCACAATTTGAGATGAAATTTGATTGACGTTAGCCATGCAAATGTTAGAAATTCCAAGATTGAGGGCTGCGTCGGTTGAAATTGTTGCCCGATGCACCAAAGCTCTGGAAAAACCATCTGCGTTGGCATTTAGACGACCGCTCTTGAATACTACATTGTAGTTGAACGCAGAAAGATATGTTGCATACGTAAAAAATGTATCGTCAGTCAGGATATTTGGTATTAGGACTGATGATTTTGCTCAACGGTTTGTTGTCAGTTTCTTATCTTATTCAATCTTATTTAATCGGTGAGATTCACAAAAATTACACATAAATCATTTCTAAGAATTAAGTTTAAAATAATTATTACAATAACTCTACTTCGAGTTGTTACAGTATTGCCCAGATATATAAAAAAATGATTTTGCATTGTTATTATTTGTTTGTTATGTTACTGTATTGCACTAAAACTTTTACATAACATTTTTGATTTATGCTAATTTCTTATAGGACTATTATAATCCTATAATAGTATCCTTACGTCAAAGAATTAAAAAAGGCAAGATTTTTTTAATAAAATTGTAAGATTAGGCTACAATTTTTTTGTATACAAGATTTTAGTTTGTTGAATTAGTCGTCTTCAGATTGTTCGTCGACTTCACCAACAGTGAAAGTTCACAAATTTTCGAAAAAAGAATGGTATATACGTGAAATGAGGTTCTCTATGCACAAACTCAATAGATCCGCTTTCTTCAAAACAGTAATACCTGGGGGAATTGGGTATGCTTGTTTGACTCCAAGAGTTGGAGTGTTGAGTGTGTCATTGTTTACTGAAGAGGCAACACATTACTTTGATTTCACTTTCCTCGACGTTGGTCTAAGTTGGTCTAGGTATTTGAAGTGATTTTGGACGATAAACCTCTGGGAATGATTGTTATAGAGCCTCCTCTTTTCTTTACTTTCTTGTCATCCAAATTAAATGATGTCTTTTTATTCATAAGATGTTTTGTAAAACACAGAGTTTCCTGTATCCTTCCGAACCTCAAACATAATAACATTAGCCCACACTATTCTTTCTCCCGATGTATCATATTGAAGGTGAGTAGCTCCTCTCCAATCCAGGACATCTCGTGTGTCCATTTCTTTGACAACAAACTGATCATGTTTCTGTTTTGATTTAAAATTTTTCTCAAAAAAATGTAAGTACAATAAGTACAGGTAAGATAATGGCTATTGTTAGCAGGAGGTCACAACACGTGTTAATTCACATGAGAGTAAAAACTGTATTTTCACTTATTAATAAATACGTATTGCACTGTAACTTAATGATACATTTACGATGAGAGTAAAATTAAATGAGAGTTGCACAGAAAAATCAAAATGATACGTATAACAGTCACTGCTACTACGATCGATACAAAAAGGAAATTGAAATTATAAAATTAGAATTTATGATACTACAATTATTATAGTCCATTGCCATCTTGCAATCCTATTGCGGATTTGTGGATATAATTAAAAAATTAAAAAACCGCTATGGAAAAATAGGGCTTGACCGTATAAGGGTGAAAAATTTAGAGTAATATAATATTTTTTATTTTAAGCCATGACAAAAAAGAATAAAAATCTTGCCAAAAAAATCAAAGTTTATAATAAACAAATAAAAAATAGGGGTTGATCGTAGAGGATTAAAAATTTGGGGTTGTATGTATTTTTTAATGCTGTATCACTCGCAAAGTATTTAGAATGTTCTACTACGAAATTAAAATTTCAAAATTCGCAAAATTCAATTAATCCGTGATCACTGTTTATTTTTAGCTTCCTTTCATGGATCTTGATAAAATCTATGATCAATCTGCTCTAGATGAAGGAAATACCGATAATGTGATTATTAATGGTACTTTTGAATGGGAACAGGCGGTAGCCTCTATAAAAATTTCAAAAGAAAAAGGTAAAATGACAAAAACTGTCACTGTTCCAATTATAAGTGAACATGAACAATCTTCAGCCAGTGAAACAACGGACAAAGTTATTTTTAAATTAGTAGATATAAATTTGAAGATTAAGAAGGTAAGGAAGATTTATGGTTTTATTGATAAATTCTGACTTTTACTGCCACGTGTATACTTAAGTATACCCCCTTTGTCTTTACATTAGTCCACGTGTATGCCAGGCCTTTTCGTTATTTTGTTAAGGGACTTATGTTGGTATGGTTATGGTTTGGTCTTGAAAATTTGCGAGGATTTTTAATAATGCTTTCGTTCTGGATGTAACTTTTTAGAAAAAAATCAAAAATATACATCAATTTTAGTATACAAATAAACAAATTGAAAAATATACCAAGAATATAAGAAATGAAAAATAAATTTTTTTCTTTTAAAAGATGAATTCTAAACAGTTATTTTTCAGGACAATATTGGCACTTGGGTGAGACTTGATTGGTTTTTCTTATACTATATGTTTGCCGTTGAGCTGCTCTATTTCAATGATGATAACTCACGCATCTATTCTTCTTCTCGTGTTGTGATATAGTCTGGAAGATTGTTATACATTAATAGCAGTTGAATACTTATATTTTCTTTGAATTGACTTATACCCATTTTCTTAGCAGGAAATTAAGTATTGTAAACATAATGAGCATTTACAAGCGCTGTCCCGGTTATCAATTAAACTGCAATTGTTTTGATCCACATTAGGCTTCCACCTAATTAATGTCGAGTAGGATGAAAGTTGATCTGAAACATCTATAAATCCTTTGGTTTTATTATTTCTATAACTGCTTGAGGTTTCTGATGATCTTCATTTCTGCCAGTGATGGTGATCAATATGTCTCTGTGGTTTGTAATCTGCATTGAAACCTCACGATAATCTTTCCATTAAGTACGCCATTAAGTGACGCCATTTTTTCATCTATACACATGCTCATCTGACAATTTAACAGTTTTAAAATTTGCGGTCAATATATCCACCAAAATTAAATTTTTTTGTAATTTTTCTCCATCAGGGCACAAATCCTTGTCTGCGAAATGCAAGAATTCTACTAGTATTTCAAATATATTTTTTGACATATGTGAGGTAGCTTTAGACCAAAACAAATAAAAAAAAAATTTCTCCAATAGTTCAATAGTTCGACATTTTTTATCCAAACCCATTCACACTAGAATACAACACACCAACGCACACTGAGACGAAACACCAAACAATTATTAGACGTTGTCATGTTAAAATCAGACTTTTAGATATACGAAAAAAAAAAATAAATGCAAATTCCTATTGTTTTTTAACGAGGATTCAATCTCTGTATTCAAATTTTAATTTTGATGTTCAGGGTGGCCCGGGAGACACTTGTTTTTAATTGAAACCCTCCTATTTGACGTAGTAAATTGATTCAACACCCTACTTCCAACAAATTTTACTTGGATCCCTTTTTTAATAGGAGCAAGCGTATACAAAGTGTTACGGGGTTTTTCGACAAAACAAAATCCTCCTTTTCTATTTAAGAGGAGTAGGTATCATTTAATGTACAATAAATTTTTCGCGCACACAAAACTCCTTTTTCTTAGTATTATTTTCCGGTTCAAAATCGTGAATCCATTGTCCATATACCCGGTTATAATCTTTGTTCTGAAAAAAAATTTAAAACGTCGCGATTGTTGTGAATAAGAGGTACCATTTACGAGAACGTGGACGAGAAATACGAGGATATATTGAAAAATTTTTAGCCTACTATAGACCCAAACAAAATTTCAATGTCAAAATATTTTATGACTCAACATATTCTCCTCTTAATTGGATACATTTATTACAGCGAACCTGCGAGAAAAGATAGTCGAACGGAGCCAAATCTGGCGAATAAGGAGGGTGTTCTAGTAATTTAAACCTCCAATCACGCATTTTTTGCATGGCAACATGAGATTTGTGTGCAGTGGCGTTGTCCTGCAAAAACAAAACACCTTTGGATAACTTTCCGCGTCTTTTCTCATCAAAATTTTCCTGTAGAGTGGTCATTAATGTCGAATCTCCAGTTGTTGTTCTACCCTTATTCAAAAAATCAATCATGATTACTCCATGGCAATCCCAAAAATCTGAAGCAAGAACTTTTCCAGCAGATTTTTGAACACGAAACTTCTTTGGTCTTGGAGAACCAGAGTGTCGCCATTCCATCGATTGTTGCTTTGTTTCTGGATCGTAGAAATGTACTCAAGTCTCATCCATAGTAACAATTCGGTTTAAGAAATCTACATCGTTTTCAAATCGAGCACAGATCGAAAGCGATGTTTCTACCCTTGCCTTCTTTTTTTCAACATTCAATCATTTGGGGATCCAATTTGGTAGCAATTTTTCTTATGTCCAAATTGACGTGAACTATATGATGAACTCGTTCGTATGAAATATTCAGTACTTCAGATATCCGTTTTAGTCACATTCGACGGTCTGATAAAATCATATTATGAACTGCATTGATATTTTCGGGGACTGACACAGTAACTGGCCGCCTTCCCGATCGGTCATTATCTTCAATGGAAAATTTACCTCTTTTGAAGCTTGCAGTCTAATTTTTCACGGTCGCATACAAAGGATATTGATGACCAAGGGTATTAAGTATATATTAAGCGTAAATTTGCTTACCTCTTAACCCTTTTAAATACAGGTACTTGATGATGGATCGATACTCCAATTTTTCGATTTTCACAATTTTGGTGGACCTCTTTTTTCTTTCAATTTATTGCGTAACTCTGGTTTATTTCTTGACGTCAAACTTTATGCTGACACTTATTTTATAAGTTACTTATGTTATTTTTCGTTCCTATGGTAACGCAATATTTTGTTTACGCATGGAACTGGTCTAGGCTAACTAGATATCAATACATCCTCGTACGTTTTTTTTGTTATAACTCTCTGGTTTGAAGGAATATATCATTGATTGACTCATTACCAATTAATGTAAGCAATATGCTTGTTTTTCCTCGTATCCTCGGCCGTTTAATTATTACAGAGGTTGTCGCTCCATCTCTTGCGGGGTCTTCCAACGCTTCGGCGCCCCAACAGCGACTTATTTCTAGATATTTTCACTATTCTGTTATCATTTACTCGATCTATGTGTTCGTTCCACTCTATCTTTCTTCCCAATATCCATTCGTTTACGTTGTAAATCTTACATGTTTTTCCTATGTCCTCGCTTCTCTCCTGTCAAAAAGTTTTCCAGCGATCCTGCGCACCATTTTCATTTCGGTGGTTTCTAATATCCTCTTTGTGTTCGATGTGTCTGGTCTGGATTTCTCTTTGTATGTTAATATAGGCCGAATGACAGCCTTGTAAATTCGGGATTTGGTCTCGATTGTATCGATTCTATCTTGATATTTCTATGCCTAGATATTTAAATTTCATCTCTTGTTGTATAATTTCATCATCTACCAGTTTGCATCTGATAGGGGTCGTGCATTTCGTTTTTGATGCAGATATCTTTATTTTTGAACTTTTTGCCGTTGCATTGAATTTGAATAGTAATCTCTCTGTAAGTCATCTTCGTTTTCTGCAATCAGAACAGCATCATCTGCATAGCATAGGATATTGACGTCTTTGTTCCCCATTTAATACCCTTTCAGGTAACGAGTGCTTTTTATTACTTCGTCCATAATGATATTGAACAATACGGGCCTAAGAAGATCTCCTTGTCGAATACCATTGTTTACAGGAATTTCTTCGGTGGGTATGCCATTGATTTGGCCTGTATTTTGTTTCTCTGGTAAATATTTTCGATAGGTTTTATGATGTTATATGGGATTTGTCTGTTGTATAGAAGGTGTACCATATCCTCCAGTTGTATTCGGCCAAACGCCTTTTCCAGCCCTATAAAAACAGTTTGTTGTACTCGATGGATTTTTCAGTTATTTGTCGCAGGACAAATATCGCATCTGTACAAGATCTTCCTGTTCTGAATCCTTGCTGTTCATCGCTCAATCATTTATTTTGTTTGTCATGATATTTGTTACTAGCTTCAAGGTTGTATTTAGAAGGTTTATGCATCGGTAGTTTACGTGTATCTTTTTGTCTCCTTTTTTTCAACACTGAAATTGTTGTACTTAGGCGCCATTCATCCGGAATTTTTTGATGTAATAGGATTTTGCGAGTTATAGCTGTTAGCTGCTGTGTCAGGCTTCTCCCCCCGTATTTAAGAAGTTCATTCGGAATGCCGCCTGGGCCTGGACTGTTCTTAAATTTCATTAATGCAGTTTCTATATCTCTTTCTTCTATGTCAGCTACTTAGTTGTGATTTCTGGAGTATCCGGTATGCTTTCTGTATCTTCTTTTTTATACAATTCTTCAAGATATTGGACCCAAGTTTCCTTCGTTATATGCTTTGAGATAATATATTCACTTGCTTCTTTTCTCTGAGTTCTGATGAATCTCCACATCTGTTTTTGGAGACAATAAAAGTCATTTTTTTCTAAAATGCTTCCCAATACTGTTCTTTTTCTGCCTAGTATATTGGTGTCGTTTCTTCCCCTCTTATAGTTATCGTAGTCTTCCGGCGTTTTTGTTGTCATGTGTTTTAGATAAATCTTCTTTTTTTTTATACATTGTTTTTTGACTTCGTTGCAGAACCATGGGGTTTTATTGGGACCGTGTTTTTGTTGTTTTACATTTCGGGTGCCAAGGGCTTCTGTTGCAACTTCTATTATGTTCCGTTTTAGTTTTTCTCAGCTGTCATTCACTCATTCTGCTCCGCTTATTGGGCTCTTACCAACTTTCCCCTGTAGTCTTTTTTGGTAAAGTACTTTTATACTAATATCTCAAAGTGATTCAACATTTTTTTTGCGTTTGTGTCTCTGGTTCTAATTTTTCCTTATTTTTCACTTTTATTCCAATTTCAATTTCTAATAGTAGTAATCTGTGATCGCTGCCCACATCAGCCGAGTTTGGGGTTCTTATATCTTATTTGTGTCGGATGTACCAACCTGTTAGGTTAGGTAGTCGTAGTTAGGTAGATGTAGTCGATTGTTGTAGTCTGGTATATCTGAACGTATACTTGTAGTTTATTTTGTGATAATCACCTCTTAATCTCTGAAATCGTTGTTTTACACCTGGAATTATTTCGTTGCCTATACGATTGATTCTCCGATAGTATCTCAACTGAACTGTTTGAGTTTAAGAACTATTATACTGACATTATTATAATGTCAGTATAATATAATGTGTTATTGTCCTTGATATTTTTTTTTTTGTATTGCAGCTGCTTTTCCTTCCTTTGCTCGTTCATTTTTGTCTACTCCTCTTTATACGATTATTTAATCTCCTTAAATCCTTTTTTCTTTGTCTCTTGTGGTGCACAGATCTCCATGTGGTTATCCTGGAGCTCTTTAGCAACTTCTTGTTCCTTGTTGCTAAGTGTTCTTATGTTCCAAGTAGTGAAGCGAAGTACATTTCTCTCTTTCCATCTCGTTTTCCTTTTTCATGCATGGTTCGTCATCTTTACATCCGTCTTTGTCCAATGCACAGCTTCGGCTCTGTGAGCTTGCTGCTGTTGTTTTTTACTTTGAGCAGGGAGCTGGCCTGACCCATGAACCCTCCTCCTTTTATCGGGCATGGGACCGGCAACGTAGTCACAGGGCTACTCAATTCAACCGCGATCATGCAGGCGGAATAAATACCTTATATAAATTAGTGCTTAGAAAATGTAGTATTTAAAAAGTAAGACAACATTTATTTTAGGGAGAATTTATTGGAGTCATAGGTTCTGTTGGTTGTGGAAAATCTACACTTATTTCTTCCATTTTAGGAGAACTCTCGAAAGAAAGTGGCACTATTGCGGTGAAAAATCTCGAAGCAGGTAAATGGATTTTTAAAGTCCCTACAAATATGACATAATACGCTTAGTTCAATGACGTCGTTAAGTCCTAATTCCGTGCGAGCAATTGACTTCCTTACATATTAATAAATTCTGCATCGTATGACAAATTAAAGCTTTATGTATGCAAGACCATTAAACAGTGTAAAGATATGTACGTATATATGGTGTGTGTGTGTGTGTGTGTGTGTGTGTGTGTGTGTGTGTGTGTGTGTGTGTGTGTGTGCACTACATGGTTGGTATATTCCAGGCGCCAAAAACTAGCATTTTGTAAATATTGTACGTTGTTACTACCAAATCCAAATTCATTTAAAGGCATATTGGGATCATTTACAATAAGGCCCTTTCGTAAGTTCAAAGATATTCACGAGCAGTGCAAAAAGCACGTTGAAACGCATTTCCCTAAGGAGGAATTGAAAGCTGCTTTTCCCGAAGGTGTGCCTGGACTAGCAACTGAATAAATATTCCCAGGAAATTATTGAAGAACGTCGCAAAATTATATTATTACCTGCATCAAGTCACACGACTTAGCACTGAAAGGTAAACATTATGGTGAAGGTATACTCGAGGATTTATACAGGCTGCGAATTGACGCGGGAGATTTGATTTTAACACATTGAAAAAGGGAAAAAGAATGTAAGCTACCGTTCAGTGGATATTCAAAATGAAATTATTGGTATTTGAGGAAGCGGTCTTAAGCTACTAAGAAGCAGCAGCATGTAGTGTGCTAGCAGATAAAACAGTTAATATTTCTGGCACTGAACAACTATCGATTGGGATGCGATATTTTGATGAAACATGATGAAACACACACAGGAAGTCCAAGAAATGTTTGTCGGATTCATTGAGCTAAAAGATTTGGATGCGAAATCGATTGCACATAGTATAGATGAGTTTCTGGTTTTGATTTTGATAGTTGTCAGGCGAAGAGGTACAAGGGATCTTACGCAAAAAGTACTCCAAAGCCCTCTACTTTCATTGCTTGTTCCACAAACTGAATCTAGTTATCAATGATCTACCAAAGATACTATAAACTTTGTAGCTTTGGACGTGATCAAAGCCTCGGAACACCTTAAAAGGATTTTACTTTTAATTAAAAACCACCGCGAAAATCCGGAAAAAGTGACAGACGAAATTATAAAGAAAGCTGCTGTTGTTGCTGATACTTGGATTCAATTACCACCTCCCTTAAAGTACGTTTTGCTGAAGAAGACACGCCATAATTCGCATTATCGCACACCCAGATGGAAAAGATGATCTATTGCCCAGTTTTATGATTTATCGAACATAAAGAATGAAATCGAACTTTGGCAGTAATTGTGGCACGATAGGCTTAATCTAACGAATCTAACAGTTGTTGATATCCTAAAAGAAACTACTCCTTCTTTCCCTAAACGGAAAAAGCATTAAAAATTTTGATCGCTTTCCCATGCACGACCTGTACAGTAGAGCGATTCTTTAGCAGCCTCAGAAGACTAAAAACCCGGCTAAGAAGCACTATAGCATAAGGTCTGGCCATGATGAGTGTACACAGATCTATAATAAATAAAAACCTCAATAATTTTAAAGATAAAGTGGTTGAAAGTTTTGCAAAAAATCCCCGCAGATTATGTTTCAATTAAATATTATTTTTGATTTATTTATTTCGCTGTCGAGGGCTTGTGAAGTTTTATACATTGATATTAGAACTGTTTGATGGAAAATTAATTTCCCATTGATATTTTTACTATTATTAGCTATAATTTAGCAAAAGCTTTGACGACCTATCTAATTATGCAACTACCAACGACTATTTGAAATTAAAAGAAAATACTGCTGCATTTAATATTTATTTATATAAAGTCATTCAAAGATAACTGCTATCAGAAATGGAAATATGAAAAGTGTTTTTTATTATTCGATTAAACTTTGTTCTACAACCATTAACATACACTGGCGACCAAAAAATTGAAATCAGTATTCGCAAACTGTACATCATTGCATGTGCTTTTGTAAGCTGAATGTGATACTCTATACTAAAAAAAATGCATTTTTATCTTGGATTTATTCGATTTATTTGATTTAAATCTTGGATTTATTCTGAAAAAAGCAACCAATTAACATTTTGGGCGAAATTCAATATTTTGTTAGGGAAGATATGGAACGAACAAAATGAAAAAACTTGACACTAATAACGTGTATTCCCTCCTCTTGCATTGATGACTGGTGAGAAGCTCAACGCAAGTTCAACGGTTCAAAGAGCTCCTATGGAGCTGGATATCCTCCAGACCACCACACTGCTAGTTACTTCTATTTTTTCCAGTATTTGAAGACTCTCCTTTAACGGTTATCGAGCTACATCAGAGATAAGGACTCTAGGATCATTGTACAGGTGGCAACGTTCCTTGAAAGGGGAGTACAAAAACTTGTATCACACTACTCACATCTTGTTTTTATGTTTAAAGTTTCCAATCATATTAGATGTATACTTTACTGATTGTTTCATTTGATCAAACTCAGATTTGACAACGAATCTGTAATAGGTCATGAAATCTCAAAAAGTACAGAGAATCTTGAATTACCAAGAAAAGTACAAAACTGTCACAATAAATAATTACATTTTGTGGTAGAGATTTCTATCTCTTAGAAATTTTCTTGATTTACGTAGGGTAGTTGCTCCACGACGTTACAGAAGAAGATAACATTGTGGAAAAAGAAATAGATTCCACAGACCTGGGCTTACCAAGTATGGAAACAAAAACACAAAGAAGAAAAGGAATCAACCAGGAATAATGTGCTCTCTTGGACATATTTAGATCTAGAGAAGGTGAGAATTAAGTATAGAGATCCAGATATAATCAAGAGTTATACTAAAAATACAAGAAACTACAGCTCTCAGAATTTCTCAGAGTACCTAAACTGCAATGGACAAACCTATAGTACAATTGCAACGTTAATAAACATGGATACCTAGGCACGATCATCACAAGAGAAAACAAAATGAACGCAGAATAGACCAACAGGACCAATATATCAACGCTATTTCACAGATAAAACCGTCCATAGTATTGGATTATTTAAGGAAACGCCAAACTAAAATGGGTCAGAATTAGAAATAACTGCATAAAAGAGCTAACATCATGAACATATGAGAATGAGTCGATAAAGAAGAGCCAGGAAACTAATGGAGGTATGTAAACAAAGGAAAAAAGAAAGAGGAATATAAAAAAGACAATTGACATGGCAAAGGAAATAGAATTTATTAAAATGGAATATAATGTAACCAAAGAAACAGAAAAGTATGAACAACGGGTGGGAGAGGACACAAACCCCTAATCTAACGTCTGAAAGAAATAAGAATATGACAAGATGTACTTCAGAAACTAATGTCCTCCTTTTGTCGAAGAAATGATCGATAGTTCCTTGAATTACAATTTTGCATAGATAAAAATAATGACATATTCAAAATCGGATTTAATGCTCATAATAACCAATTTTGACATTTATCGGGACTCCTTTCTTTGGGGAAGCTAAAGCCTGTGGAATTAGCTACCATGGAACGTTTACTACTTACAGCAGTTCAAGATCCATATCCACATGGCAGGCACCACTCGAACTACTTGAGTGTAATTGGCTTCTCACACACACTTGTGCTTGCTTTTTAAATAAGAAAAAAAGATCTTATTGACTAGTGACACTCATTGGACACTAATTGGAATTTCTGGAACTGTTAATGATGTTCATACTGATCACATTGTTCAAAATCAGTTTATCTTCAGTCTCTGAAGACAAAAACTTATCAGAACGCACTTCAGTTATTATAATTGAGAATTTTGGTGTAGTAGTAGTGTAAACAGTGTGCTCAGTACAAACTTCATTGCCGTCATTGACCAAACTTTGTATTAAGTTTTGAAATTTTGTAGGATTTGGTCTAGTTAGTCAACAGCCGTGGTTGCAGAGAGGTACTATACGAGATAACATATTATTTGGAAAACCTTATGAAGAAAAAAAGTACATGAATGTTATTTTTGCTAGTGGGCTAGTTGAAGACCTAATGATGTTACCGTCTCGTGACAACACAGGTACCCTTTTCTAATACCAAAGTATTTTTATTTCTTTAATTTTTTATTTCTTTTGATATGTTTATGTTTCTAAATGTTCTCGATTTTAGGTCTCTTTTGTTTCATAATTAGTTTTTTTTTATAATAAAGATAAATATTGACGTTTCGACTAATTTCTAAAAATCTTTCGTGTATCAGATTCCGTTTAAAAATTTTTTGAATCTTTATAATTGAATTTATGTTTTTTTGATATATCATGGTTCGTTAACGCAGTTTTATCTTTTTTATCGTATTAATGATCTCTTAATCTATTTTATAAATACTGAGATGTCTGCCCTATGTAGGCAGCGTCACAATTAGTACAAGGCACTTGATATATGTTTTTTCTTTTGTTTTTTGGTGTTTTAGATTTTAGTTTATTTAACAGTTACTGTTTGGAATATAATAAATTATAGTTAGATTCTATTTTCTCAAGTAACTTGTCCTTCGCCTATACAATTATCTAGATATTGAACTATTGCAAGAAAATCAGATTGGTTTCATAATAAATAAATGTTAATTCTCGAAATCTGTCAATAAATACAGTTTCAACCCTCCTTGTGTTAAAATATTGACAGCTTGCTTCGATATTTCAAAATAAATTCCGATTCCAAACTTGCCAAAAATCAAAAATAATACGTCATGACGAATTTTACACACTTCCATCATATATAGAGCCCCTCAGGGAGGATATCATGTGGCTACTAAAAAATATCAACTTCTCTTCTTTATTAATTTATAGGGTGATTTGTGAAATTAATAGTGTTTATACAGCTCATTTCATTTTTAAAAATTGTTCTTGATCTAGTACACTACTATCAAGCATTTGACTGGTATTAGCTAAATTTCTACTATCGGCTCTGGAAAATACATTTAGGGCTTCGTATTAAGTAATTTTAAAACTACAAAATAACCAATCGAACCACTTAAGTTGCAACCTCGTAACTCCATAGCACCAAATTTTACAGTAGAAAAAAAACGATGAAAAAATGATTAAATGAAGGTTTGAAATGTGTCTTTCAAATAAAAGTTCGATGTTCAAAAAATTATTGAAATAAAACAGCTCAAATAAGTTAACACGGAATGCGGTTAGCTTTGAACAAAATGGCGATCTGAAGTTCTGTATTTAGACTTTCAAATTATAACGTTTTTTTAGTTTTATCGAGTTTTTTAGTTAGATGCGTTGAGAAATTATCAAATGGTATCAAAAAGTTCATTTTGATAAAAAAACGGGGTCGCGTGGCTTGCGACTTAAACCGACGATATGCGACAATGTTGTCGCTCTTTTATCCAAATTTTAGTGAACGATCAAATCTTACCAAAAATAGAAGAATCACGATGATAACACATAACCTAACCTAATCTAAGGTAACCTAATTAGCTTGAACAAATGTTATAAATTTCGAGTATTTTAATTAAAACGATAAACTGTATCGAATTACAATAACGACAAACATAAAACAAAAATAACAGTAATCAATAGCAATAACGAGTGACAACATAAATAACTGGCAAAAAATACTATAATTGTAACAATAAAAATAATTTGAAGTAGATTCTCGAAATAGAAACTAGCAGCCTCTACACATTTTTTTGTCTAATTCTTGATTGTTGTATCAAATTACGGAAAGTCTACAATAAACTGCAAGAAAATACTAGAACTGCAACAAAAAAAAATGAATTTAAGGTAGATTCTCGAAATGGAACCCAGCATCCTCTACACATTTTTTGCCGAATTATTGATTGTTATATTGAATTACGGAGAGTCTACAAAAAACTGAAAAAAATACTAGAATTGCAACAAAATGAAAATAATTTGAAGTAGATTCTCGAAATGCAACCTAGTAGCCTCTACACATTTTTTTATCGAATTGTTGATTGTTTTATTGAATTACGGAAAGTATACGAATAACTGCAAGAAATACTAGAATTGCAACAAATCAATAATAATTTGGAGTAGAATCTTGAAATTGAATCTAGCAGACTCTACACATTTTTTTGACGAATTGTTGATCACCGTATCGAATTACGGAAAGTCTACAAAAAACTGTGAAAAATACTAGAATTGCAAAAAATAGAAATAATTTAAAGTAGTTTTTCTAAATGGAATTTAGCAACCTCTATACATTTTATTATCGAATTGTTGATTGTTTATTAAATTACGAAAAGTATACGAGAAACTGCAAGAAATACTAGAATTGCAACAAAGCAAAAATAATTTGGAAAAGATTCTTGAAATGTCTAGTCTAGCAGACTCTACACATTTTTTTTGCCGAATTGTTGATTACCGTATTGAATTACGGAAAGTCTACAAAAAACTGTTTAAAAATACTAGAATTGCAAAAAATAGAAATAATTTAAAGTAGTTTTTCTAAATGGAATTTAGCAACCTCTACACATTTTATTATCGAATTGTTGATTGCCGTATTGAATTACGGAAAGTCTACAAAAAACTGAGAAAACTACTAGAAATGCAACAAAAAGAAATGAATTTAAGGTAGATTCTCGAAATGGTATCTAGCAGCCTCTAAACATTTTTTTGCCGAAATGTTGATTGTTGTATTGACTTACGGAAAATTACGTAAATCAACAAAATACTGCAAGAAATACTAGAAATGCAACAAAATAAAAATAATTTGAATTCGATTCTTGAAATGGACCCCAGTAGCCTCTACATATTTTTTTGCCGAATTGTTGATTACCGTATTGAATTACGGAAAGTCTACAAAAAACTGTCTATAAATACTAGAAATGCGAAAAATAGGAATAATTTAAAGTAGTTTTTCTAAATGGAACCTAGCAACCTCTACACATTTTTTATCGAATTGTTGATTTTCGTATTGAATAACTGAATGTCTACGAAAAACTATAAAAAAATACTAGAACTGCAACAAAAAAAAATGAATTTAAGGTAGATTCTTGAAATGGAACCCAGCATCCTCTACACATTTTTTGCCGAATTATTGATTGTTATATTGAATTACGGAGAGTCTACAAAAAACTGAAAAAAATACTAGAATTGCAACAAAATGAAAATAATTTGAAGTAGATTCTCGAAATGCAACCTAGTAGCCTCTACACATTTTTTTATCGAATTGTTGATTGTTGTATTGAATTACGGAAAGTATACGAATAACTGCAAGAAATACTAGAATTGCAACAAATCAATAATAATTTGGAGTAGATTCTTGAAATTGAATCTAGCAGACTCTACACATTTTTTTGACGAATTGTTGATTACCGTATCGAATTACGGAAAGTCTACAAAAAACTGTGAAAAATACTAGAATTGCAAAAAATAGAAATAATTTAAAGTAGTTTTTCTAAATGGAATTTAGCAACCTCTATACATTTTATTATCGAATTGTTGATTGTTTATTAAATTACGAAAAGTATACGAGAAACTGCAAGAAATACTAGAATTGCAACAAAGCAAAAATAATTTGGAAAAGATTCTTGAAATGGTATCTAGCAGACTCTACACATTTTTTTTTGCCGAATTGTTGATTACCGTATTGAATTACGGAAAGTCTACAAAAAACTGTTTAAAAATACTAGAATTGCAAAAAATAGAAATAATTTAAAGTAGTTTTTCTAAATGGAATTTAGCAACCTCTACACATTTTATTATCGAATTGTTGATTGCCGGTTTGAATTACGGAAAGTCTACAAAAAACTGCAAACTCTAAGAAAAACTGTCTAAAAATACTAGTGTTGCAACAAAATAAAATTAATTTAAGGTAGATTATCGAAATGGAACCTACACCGTATTGAATTACGGAAAGTCTAGAAAAACTGTCTAAAAATACTAGAATTGCAAAAAATAGAAATAATTCAAAGTAGTTTTTCTAAATGGAATTTAGCAACCTCTACACTAAAAATACTAGAACGGCAACAAAAAGAAATGAATTTAAGGTAGATTCTCGAAATGGAACCTAGCAGCCTCTACACATTTTTTTGCCGATTTTTTGTTTGTTGTATTGAATAACGGAAAGTCTACAAAAAACTGACTAAAAATACTAGAATTGCAACAAAATAAAATTAATTTGAAGAAGATTCTTGAAATGGACCCCAGTAGCCTCTACACATTTTTTTGTCGAATTGTTTATTGTCGTATTGTAGCCTCTACATATTTTTTTCCCGAATTGTTTATTGGTGTATCGAATTACGGAAAGTCTACACAAAACTGTCTAAAAATACTAGAATTGCAAAAAAGAGAAATAATTTAAAGTAGTTTTTCTAAACGAAATTTAGCAACCTCTACATATTTTATTATCGAATTGTTGATTGTAGTATTGAATTACGCAAAGTGTACGAAAAACTGCAAGAAATACTAGAATTGCAACAAAGCAAAAATAATTTGGAGTAGATTCTTGAAATGGAATCTAGCAGACTCTACTCATTTTTTTTCCAAATTGTTGATTACCGTATTGAATTACGTTAACTCTACGAAAAACTGTCTAAAAATACTAGTGTTGCAACAAAATAAAATTAATTTAAGGTAGATTATCGAAATGGAACCTACATATTTTTTTGCCGAATTGTTGATTACTGTATTGAATTACGGAAAGTCTAAAAATACTAGAATTGCAAAAAATAGAAATGATTCAAAGTAGTTTTTCTAAATGGAACCTAGCAACCTCTACACATTTTTTATCGAATTGTTTATTGTCGTATTGTAGCCCCTACATATTTTTTGCCGAATTGTTGATTACCGTATAGAATTTCGGAAAGTCTACAGAAAATTGCAAGAAATACTGGAATTACAACAAAATGAAAATAATTTAAGTAGATTCTGGAAATGGAACCCAGCAGACTGTACAAATTTTTTTGCCGAATTGTTGATTGGTGTATTGAATTACGGAAAGTCTACAAAAAACTGACTAAAAATACTAGAACTGCAACAAAAAGAAATGAATTTAAGGTTGATTCTCGAAATGCAACCTAGTATCTCTACACATTTTTTTATCGAATTGTTGATTACCGTATTGAATTACGGAAAGTCTACAAAAAATTGCAAGAAATACTAGAATTACAACAAAAAGAAATGAATTTAAGGTAGATTCTCGAAATGGTATCTAGCAGCCTCTAAACATTTTTTTGCCGAAATGTTGATTGTTGTATTGACTTACGGAAAATTACGTAAATCAACAAAATACTGCAAGAAATACTAGAAATGCAACAAAATAAAAATAATTTGAATTCGATTCTTGAAATGGACCCCAGTAGCCTCTACATATTTTTTTGCCGAATTGTTGATTGGTGTATTGAATTACGGAAAGTCTACAAAAAACTGTCTAAAAATACTAGAATTGCAAAAAATAGAAATAATTCAAAGTAGTTATTCTAAATGGAATTTAGCAACCTCTACACTAAAAATACTAGAACTGCAACAAAGAGAAATGAATTTAAGGTAGATTGTCGAAATGCAACCTAGTAGCTCTACACATTTTTTTATCGAATTGTTGATGGTTGTATTGAATTACGGAAAGTCTACAAAAAACTGAAAAAAATACTAGAATTGCAACGAAATAAAATTAATTGAAGGTAGATTCTCGAAATGGATCCTAGCAGTCTCTACACATTTTTTTGCCGAATTGTTGATTACCGTATTGAATTACGGAAAGTCTAAAAATACTAGAATGGCAAAAAATAGAAATAATTCAAAGTAGTTTTTCTAAATGGAACCTAGCAACCTCTACACATTTTTTATCGAATTGTTTATTGACGTATTGTATCCTCTACATATTTTTTTGCCGAATTGTTGATTACCGTATTGAATTACGGAAAGTCTACAAAAAACTGCAAAAAATACTAGAATTGCAACAAAATAAAAATAATTTGAAGAAGATTCTTGAAATGGACCCCAGTAGCCTCTACACATTTTTTTGCCGAATTATTGATTACCGTATTGAATTACGGAAAGTCTACAGAAAACTGAGAAAACTACTAGAAATGCAACAAAAAGAAATGAATTTAAGGTAGATTCTCGAAATGGAACCTAGCAGCCTCTACACATTTTTTATCGAATTGTTTATTGTCGTATTGTAGCCTCTACATATTTTTTTCCCGAATTGTTTATTGGTGTATCGAATTACGGAAAGTCTACACAAAACTGTCTAAAAATACTAGAATTGCAAAAAAGAGAAATAATTTAAAGTAGTTTTTCTAAACGAAATTTAGCAACCTCTACATATTTTATTATCGAATTGTTGATTGTAGTATTGAATTACGCAAAGTGTACGAAAAACTGCAAGAAATACTAGAATTGCAACAAAGCAAAAATAATTTGGAGTAGATTCTTGAAATGGAACTTAGCAACCTCTTTTATTATAGAATTGTTGATTGTTGTATCGAATTACGGAAAGTCTACGAAAAACTGCAAGGAATACTAGAATTGCAACAAAGAAAAATAATTTGAAGTAGATTCTTGAAATAGAATCTAGCAGACTCTACTCATTTTTTGCCGAATTGTTGATTACCGTCTTGAATTACGGAAAGTCTACAAAAAACTGTCTAAAAATACTAGAACTGCAACAAAAAGAAATCAATTTGAGGTAGATTCTTGAAATGGAACTTAGCAACCTCTTTTATTATAGAATTGTTGATTGTTGTATCGAATTACGGAAAGTCTATGAAAAACTGCAAGGAATACTAGAATTGCAACAAAGCAAAATAATTTGGAGTAGATTCTTGAAATGGAATCTAACAGACTCTACACATTTTATTATCGAATTGTTGATTGATGTATTAAATTACGGAAAGTCTACGAATAACTGCAAGAAATACTAGAATTGCAACAAAGGAAAAATAATTTGGAGTAGATTCTTGAAATGGAACTTAGCAACCCTCTTTTATTATAGAATTGTTGATTGTTGTATCGAATTACGGAAAGTCTACGAAAAACTGCAAGGAATACTAGAATTGCAACACAGCAAAATAATTTGAAGTAGATTCTTGAAATAGAATCTAACAGACTCTACTCATTTTTTTGCCGAATTGTTGATTACCGTATTGAATTACGGAAAGTCTACAGAAAACTGAGAAAACTACTAGAAATGCAACAAAAAGAAATGAATTTAAGGTAGATTCTCGAAATGGAACCTAGCAGCCTCTACACATTTTTTATCGAATTGTTTATTGTCGTATTGTAGCCTCTACATATTTTTTTCCCGAATTGTTTATTGGTGTATCGAATTACGGAAAGTCTACACAAAACTGTCTAAAAATACTAGAATTGCAAAAAAGAGAAATAATTAAAAGTAGTTTTTCTAAACGAAATTTAGCAACCTCTACATATTTTATTATCGAATTGTTGATTGTAGTATTGAATTACGCAAAGTGTACGAAAAACTGCAAGAAATACTAGAATTGCAACAAAGCAAAAATAATTTGGAGTAGATTCTTGAAATGGAACTTAGCAACCTCTTTTATTATAGAATTGTTGATTGTTGTATCGAATTACGGAAAGTCTACGAAAAACTGCAAGGAATACTAGAATTGCAACAAAGAAAAATAATTTGAAGTAGATTCTTGAAATAGAATCTAGCAGACTCTACTCATTTTTTGCCGAATTGTTGATTACCGTCTTGAATTACGGAAAGTCTACAAAAAACTGTCTAAAAATACTAGAACTGCAACAAAAAGAAATCAATTTGAGGTAGATTCTTGAAATGGAACTTAGCAACCTCTTTTATTATAGAATTGTTGATTGTTGTATCGAATTACGGAAAGTCTATGAAAAACTGCAAGGAATACTAGAATTGCAACAAAGCAAAATAATTTGGAGTAGATTCTTGAAATGGAATCTAACAGACTCTACACATTTTATTATCGAATTGTTGATTGATGTATTAAATTACGGAAAGTCTACGAATAACTGCAAGAAATACTAGAATTGCAACAAAGGAAAAATAATTTGGAGTAGATTCTTGAAATGGAACTTAGCAACCCTCTTTTATTATAGAATTGTTGATTGTTGTATCGAATTACGGAAAGTCTACGAAAAACTGCAAGGAATACTAGAATTGCAACACAGCAAAATAATTTGAAGTAGATTCTTGAAATAGAATCTAACAGACTCTACTCATTTTTTTGCCGAATTGTTGATTACCGTATTGAATTACGGAAAGTCTACAAAAAACTGTCTAAAAATACTAGAACTGCATTAAAAACAAATGAATTTAAGGTAGATTCTTGAAATGGTATCTAGCAGACTCTACACATTTTATTATCGAATTGTTGATTGTTGTATCGAATCGAAAACTGCAAGGAATACTAGAATTGCAACAATGCAAAATAATTTGAAGTAGATTCTTGAAATAGAATCTAGCAGACTCTTCACATTTTTTTGCCGAATCGTTGATTACCGTATTGAATTACGAAAAGTCTACAAATAACTGCAAGAAATACTAGAATTGCAACGAAGCAAAAATAATTTGGAGTAGATTCTTGAAATGGAACTTAGCAACCGCTTTTATTATAGAATTGTTATTTGTTGTATCGAATTACGGAAAGTCTACAAAAAACTGTCTAAAAATACTAGAACTGCAACAAAAAGAAATGAATTTAAGGTAGAATTGCAACAAAGGAAAAATAATTTGGAGTAGATTCTTGAAATGGAATCTAACAGACTCTACACATTTTATTATCGAATTGTTGATTGTATTAAATTACGGAAAGTCTACGAATAACTGCAAGGAATACTAGAATTGCAACAAAGCAAAATAATTCGGAGTAGATTCTTGAAATAGAATCTAACAGACTCTACACATTTTATTATCGAATTGTTGATTGTTGTATTAAATCACGGAAAGTCTACGAATAACTGCAAGGAATACTAGAATTGCAACAAAGCAAAATAATTTGAAATAGAATCTAACAGACTCTACACATTTTATTATCGAATTGTTGATTGTTGTATTAAATCACGGAAAGTCTACGAATAACTGCAAAAAATACTAGAATTGCAACAAAGGAAAAATAATTTGGAGTAGATTCTTGAAATGGAACTTAGCAACCTTTCATTATAGAATTGTTGATTGTTGTATCGAATTACGGAAAGTCTACAAAAAACTGTCTAAAAATACTAGAACTGCAACAAAAAGAAATGAATTTAAGGTAGATTCTTGAAATGGTATCTAACAGACTCTACACATTTCATTATCGAATTGTTGATTGTTGTATTAAATCACGGAAAGTCTACGAATAACTGCAAGGAATACTAGAATTGCAACAAAGCAAAAATAATTTAGAGTAGATTTTTGAAATGGAATCTAACAGACTCTACTCATTTTTTTGCCGAATCGTTGATTACCGTATGGAATTACGGAAAGTCTACAAAAAACTTTCTAAGAATACTAGAACTGCAACAAAAAGATATGAATTTAAGGTAGATTCTTGAAATGGTATCTAGCAGACTCTACACATTTTATAATCGAATTGTTGATTGTTGTATTAAATTACGGAAAGACTACGAAAAACTGCAAGGAATACTAGAATTGCAACAAAGGAAAAATAATTTGGAGTAAATTCTTGAAATGGAATCTAACAGACTCTACACATTTCATTATCCAATTGTTGATTGTATTAAATTACGGAAACTCTACGAATAACTGCAAGAAATACTAGAATTGCAACAAAGGGAAAATAATTTGGAGTAGATTCTTGAAATGGAACTTAGCAACCTCTTTTATTATAGAATTGTTGATTGTTGTATCGAATTACGGGAAGTCTACGAAAAACTGCAAGGAATACTAGAATTGCAACAAAGCAAAATAATTTGAAGTAGATTCTTGAAATAGAATCTAACAGACTCTACTCATTTTTTTGCCGAATTGTTGATTACCGTATTGAATTACGGAAAGTCTACAGAAAACTATCTAAAAATATTAGAACTGCATCAAAAAGAAATGAATTTAAGGTAGATTCTTGAAATAGAATCTAACAGACTCTACACATTTTATTATCGAATTGTTGATTGTTGTATTAAATCACGGAAAGTCTACGAATAACTGCAAGGAATACTAGAATTGCAACAAAGCAAAATAATTTGAAATAGAATCTAACACTACACATTTTATTATCGAATTGTTGATTGTTGTATTAAATCACGGAAAGTCTACGAATAACTGCAAGAAATACTAGAATTGCAACAAAGGAAAAATAATTTGGAGTAGATTCTTGAAATGGAACTTAGCAACCTGTTTTATTATAGAATTGTTGATTGTTGTATCGAATTACGGAAAGTCTACAAAAAACTGTCTAAAAATACTACAACTGCAACAAAAAGAAATGAATTTAAGGTAGATTCTTGAAATGGTATCTAACAGACTCTACACATTTTATTATCGAATTGTTGATTGTATTAAATTACGGAAAGTCTACGAATAACTGCAAGAAATACTAGAATTTTAACAAAGGGAAAATAATTTGGAGTAGATTCTTGAAATGGAACTTAGCAACCTCTTTTATTATAGAATTGTTGATTGTTGTATCGAATTACGGGAAGTCTACGAAAAACTGCAAGGAATACTAGAATTGCAACAAAGCAAAATAATATGGAGTAGATTCTTGAAATGGAACTTAGCATCCTCTTTTATTATAGAATTGTTGATTGTTGTATCGAATTACGGAAAGTACAAAAAACTGTCTAAAAATACTAGAACTGCAACAAAAAGAAATGAATTTAAGGTAGATTCTTGAAATGGTATCTAGCAGACTCTACACATTTTATTATCGAATTGTTGATTGTTGTATTAAATTACGGAAAGTCTACGAATAACTGCAAGGAATACTAGAATTGCAACAAAGCAAAATAATTTGGAGTAGATTCTTGAAATAGAATCTAACAGACTCTACACATTTTATTATCGAATTGTTGATTGTTGTATTAAATCACGGAAAATCTACGAATAACTGCAAGGAATACTAGAATTGCAAAAAAGGAAAAATAATTTGGAGTATATTCTTGAAATGGAATCTAACAGACTCTACACATTTCATTATCGAATTGTTGATTGTTGTATTAAATCACGGAAAGTCTACGAATAACTGCAAGAAATACTAGAATTGCAACAAAGGAAAAATAATTTGGAGTAGATTCTTGAAATGGAACTTAGCAACCTCTTTTATTATAGAATTGTTGATTGTTGTATCGAATTACGGAAAGTCTACAAAAAACTGTCTAAAAATACTACAACTGCAACAAAAAGAAATGAATTTAAGGTAGATTCTTGAAATGGTATCTAACAGACTCTACACATTTTATTATCGAATTGATGATTATTGTATTAAATTACGGAAAGTCTACGAATAACTGCAAGGAATACTAGAATTGCAACAAAGCAAAATAATTTGGAGTAGATTCTTGAAATGGAACTTAGCAACCTCTTTTATTATAGAATTGTTGATTGTTGTATCGAATTACGGGAAGTCTACGAAAAACTGCAAGGAATACTAGAATTGCAACAAAGCAAAATAATATGGAGTAGATTCTTGAAATGGAACTTAGCATCCTCTTTTATTATAGAATTGTTGATTGTTGTATCGAATTACGGAAAGTACAAAAAACTGTCTAAAAATACTAGAACTGCAACAAAAAGAAATGAATTTAAGGTAGATTCTTGAAATGGTATCTAGCAGACTCTACACATTTTATTATCGAATTGTTGATTGTTGTATTAAATTACGGAAAGTCTACGAATAACTGCAAGGAATACTAGAATTGCAACAAAGCAAAATAATTTGGAGTAGATTCTTGAAATAGAATCTAACAGACTCTACACATTTTATTATCGAATTGTTGATTGTTGTATTAAATCACGGAAAATCTACGAATAACTGCAAGGAATACTAGAATTGCAAAAAAGGAAAAATTATTTGGAGTATATTCTTGAAATGGAATCTAACAGACTCTACACATTTCATTATCGAATTGTTGATTGTATTAAATTACGGAAAGTCTACGAATAACTGCAAGGAATACTAGAATTGCAACAAAGGAAAAATAATTTGAAGTAGATTCTTGAAATGGAATCTAACAGACTCTACACATTTTATTATCGAATTGTTGTATCGAATTACGGAAAGTCTACGAATAACTGCAAGAAATACTAGAATTGCAACAAAGCAAAAATAATTTAGAGTAGATTTTTGAAATGGAATCTAGCAGACTCTACTCATTTTTTTGCCGAATCGTTGATTACCGTATGGAATTACGGAAAGTCTACAAAAAACTGTCTAAGAATACTAGAACTGCAACAAAAAGATATGAATTTAAGGTACATTCTTGAAATGGTATCTAGCAGACTCTACACATTTCATTATCGAATTGTTGATTGTATTAAATTACGGAAACTCTACGAATAACTGCAAGAAATACTAGAATTGCAACAAAGGGAAAATAATTTGGAGTAGATTCTTGAAATGGAACTTAGCAACTTCTTTTATTATAGAATTGTTGATTGTTGTATCGAATTACGGGAAGTCTACGAAAAACTGCAAGGAATACTAGAATTGCAACAAAGCAAAATAATTTGAAGTAGATTCTTGAAATAGAATCTAACAGACTCTACTCATTTTTTTGCCGAATTGTTGATTACCGTATTGAATTACGGAAAGTCTACAGAAAACTATCTAAAAATATTAGAACTGCATCAAAAAGAACTGAATTTAAGGTAGATTCTTGAAATGGTATCTAGCAGACTCTACACATTTTATTATCGAATTGTTAATTGTTGTATTAAATTACGGAAAGTCTACGAAAAACTGCAAGGAATACTAGAATTGCAACAAAGCAAAATAATTTGGAGTAGATTCTTGAAATAGAATCTAACAGACTCTACACATTTTATTATCGAATTGTTGATTGTTGTATTAAATCACGGAAAATCTACGAATAACTGCAAGGAATACTAGAATTGCAAAAAAGGAAAAATAATTTGGAGTATATTCTTGAAATGGAATCTAACAGACTCTACACATTTCATTATCGAATTGTTGATTGTATTAAATTACGGAAAGTCTACGAATAACTGCAAGGAATACTAGAATTGCAACAAAGGAAAAATAATTTGGAGTAGATTCTTGAAATGGAACTTAGCATCCTCTTTTATTATAGAATTGTTGATTGTTGTATCGAATTACGGAAAGTACAAAAAACTGTCTAAAAATACTAGAACTGCAACAAAAAGAAATGAATTGAGGTAGATTCTTGAAATGGCATCTAGAAGACTCTACACATTTTATTATCGAATTGTTGATTGTTGTATTAAATTACGGAAAGTCTACGAATAACTGCAAGGAATACTAGAATTGCAACAAAGCAAAATAATTTGGAGTAGATTCTTGAAATAGAATCTAACAGACTCTACACATTTTATTATCGAATTGTTGATTGTTGTATTAAATCACGGAAAGTCTACGAATAACTGCAAGGAATACTAGAATTGCAACAAAGCAAAATAATTTGGAGTACATTCTTGAAATAGAATCTAACAGACTCTACACATTTTATTATCGAATTGTTGATTGTTGTATTAAATCACGGAAAGTCTACGAATAACTGCAAGGAATACTAGAATTGCAACAAAGCAAAATAATTTGAAATAGAATCTAACAGACTCTATACATTTTATTATCGAATTGTTGATTGTTGTATTAAATCACGGAAAGTCTACGAATAACTGCAAGAAATACTAGAATTGCAACAAAGGAAAAATAATTTGGAGTAGATTCTTGAAATGGAACTTAGCAACCTCTTTTATTATAGAATTGTTGATTGTTGTATCGAATTACGGAAAGTCTACAAAAAACTGTCTAAAAATACTACAACTGCAACAAAAAGAAATGAATTTAAGGTAGATTCTTGAAATGGTATCTAACAGACTCTACACATTTTATTATCGAATTGTTGATTGTATTAAATTACGGAAAGTCTACGAATAACTGCAAGAAATACTAGAATTTTAACAAAGGGAAAATAATTTGGAGTAGATTCTTGAAATGGAACTTAGCAACCTCTTTTATTATAGAATTGTTGATTGTTGTATCGAATTACGGGAAGTCTACGAAAAACTGCAAGGAATACTAGAATTGCAACAAAGCAAAATAATATGGAGTAGATTCTTGAAATGGAACTTAGCATCCTCTTTTATTATAGAATTGTTGATTGTTGTATCGAATTACGGAAAGTACAAAAAACTGTCTAAAAATACTAGAACTGCAACAAAAAGAAATGAATTTAAGGTAGATTCTTGAAATGGTATCTAGCAGACTCTACACATTTTATTATCGAATTGTTGATTGTTGTATTAAATTACGGAAAGTCTACGAATAACTGCAAGGAATACTAGAATTGCAACAAAGCAAAATAATTTGGAGTAGATTCTTGAAATAGAATCTAACAGACTCTACACATTTTATTATCGAATTGTTGATTGTTGTATTAAATCACGGAAAATCTACGAATAACTGCAAGGAATACTAGAATTGCAAAAAAGGAAAAATAATTTGGAGTATATTCTTGAAATGGAATCTAACAGACTCTACACATTTCATTATCGAATTGTTGATTGTATTAAATTACGGAAAGTCTACGAATAACTGCAAGGAATACTAGAATTGCAACAAAGGAAAAATAATTTGAAGTAGATTCTTGAAATGGAATCTAACAGACTCTACACATTTTATTATCGAATTGTTGTATCGAATTACGGAAAGTCTACGAATAACTGCAAGAAATACTAGAATTGCAACAAAGGAAAAATAATTTGGAGTAGATTCTTGAAATGGAACTTAGCAACCTCTTTTATTATAGAATTGTTGATTGTTGTATCGAATTACGGAAAGTCTACAAAAAACTGTCTAAAAATACTACAACTGCAACAAAAAGAAATGAATTTAAGGTAGATTCTTGAAATGGTATCTAACAGACTCTACACATTTTATTATCGAATTGTTGATTGTATTAAATTACGGAAAGTCTACGAATAACTGCAAGAAATACTAGAATTTTAACAAAGGGAAAATAATTTGGAGTAGATTCTTGAAATGGAACTTAGCAACCTCTTTTATTATAGAATTGTTGATTGTTGTATCGAATTACGGGAAGTCTACGAAAAACTGCAAGGAATACTAGAATTGCAACAAAGCAAAATAATATGGAGTAGATTCTTGAAATGGAACTTAGCATCCTCTTTTATTATAGAATTGTTGATTGTTGTATCGAATTACGGAAAGTACAAAAAACTGTCTAAAAATACTAGAACTGCAACAAAAAGAAATGAATTTAAGGTAGATTCTTGAAATGGTATCTAGCAGACTCTACACATTTTATTATCGAATTGTTGATTGTTGTATCGAATCGAAAACTGCAAGGAATACTAGAATTGCATCAAAGCAAAATAATTTGGAGAAGATTCTTGAAATAGAATCTAACAGACTCTACACATTTTATTATCGAATTTTTGATTGATGTATTAAATTACGGAAAGTCTACGAATAACTGCAAGAAATACTAGAATTGCAACAAAGGATAAATAATTTGGAGTAGATTCTTGAAATAGAATCTAGCAGACTCTACTCATTTTTTTGCCGAATTGTTACACATTTTATTATCGAATTGATGATTGTTGTATTAAATTACGGAAAGTCTACGAATAACTGCAAGGAATACTAGAATTGCAACAATGCAAAATAATTTGAAGTAGATTCTTGAAATAGAATCTAGCAGACTCTTCACATTTTTTTGCCGAATCGTTGATTACCGTATTGAATTACGAAAAGTCTACAAATAACTGCAAGAAATACTAGAATTGCAACGAAGCAAAAATAATTTGGAGTAGATTCTTGAAATGGAACTTAGCAACCGCTTTTATTATAGAATTGTTATTTGTTGTATCGAATTACGGAAAGTCTACAAAAAACTGTCTAAAAATAATAGAACTGCAACAAAAAGAAATGAATTTTAGGTAGATTCTTGAAATGGAATCTAGCAGACTCTACTCATTTTTTTGCCGAATTGTTGATTACCGTATTGAATTACGGAAAATCTACAAAAAACTGTCTAAAAATACTAGAACTGCAACAAAAAGAAATGAATTTAAGGTAGAATTGCAACAAAGGAAAAATAATTTGGAGTAGATTCTTGAAATGGAATCTAACAGACTCTACACATTTTATTATCGAATTGTTGATTGTATTAAATTACGGAAAGTCTACGAATAACTGCAAGGAATACTAGAATTGCAACAAAGCAAAATAATTCGGAGTAGATTCTTGAAATAGAATCTAACAGACTCTACACATTTTATTATCGAATTGTTGATTGTTGTATTAAATCACGGAAAGTCTACGAATAACTGCAAGGAATACTAGAATTGCAACAAAGCAAAATAATTTGAAATAGAATCTAACAGACTCTACACATTTTATTATCGAATTGTTGATTGCTGTATTAAATCACGGAAAGTCTACGAATAACTGCAAAAAATACTAGAATTGCAACAAAGGAAAAATAATTTGGAGTAGATTCTTGAAATGGAACTTAGCAACCTCTTTCATTATAGAATTGTTGATTGTTGTATCGAATTACGGAAAGTCTACAAAAAACTGTCTAAAAATACTAGAACTGCAACAAAAAGAAATGAATTTAAGGTAGATTCTTGAAATGGTATCTAACAGACTCTACACATTTCATTATCGAATTGTTGATTGTTGTATTAAATCACGGAAAGTCTACGAATAACTGCAAGGAATACTAGAATTGCAACAAAGCAAAAATAATTTAGAGTAGATTTTTGAAATGGAATCTAACAGACTCTACTCATTTTTTTGCCGAATCGTTGATTACCGTATGGAATTACGGAAAGTCTACAAAAAACTTTCTAAGAATACTAGAACTGCAACAAAAAGATATGAATTTAAGGTAGATTCTTGAAATGGTATCTAGCAGACTCTACACATTTTATAATCGAATTGTTGATTGTTGTATTAAATTACGGAAAGACTACGAAAAACTGCAAGGAATACTAGAATTGCAACAAAGGAAAAATAATTTGGAGTAAATTCTTGAAATGGAATCTAACAGACTCTACACATTTCATTATCCAATTGTTGATTGTATTAAATTACGGAAACTCTACGAATAACTGCAAGAAATACTAGAATTGCAACAAAGGGAAAATAATTTGGAGTAGATTCTTCAAATGGAACTTAGCAACCTCTTTTATTATAGAATTGTTGATTGTTGTATCGAATTACGGGAAGTCTACGAAAAACTGCAAGGAATACTAGAATTGCAACAAAGCAAAATAATTTGAAGTAGATTCTTGAAATAGAATCTAACAGACTCTACTCATTTTTTTGCCGAATTGTTGATTACCGTATTGAATTACGGAAAGTCTACAGAAAACTATCTAAAAATATTAGAACTGCATCAAAAAGAAATGAATTTAAGGTAGATTCTTGAAATGGTATCTAGCAGACTCTACACATTTTATTATCGAATTGTTAATTGTTGTATTAAATTACGGAAAGTCTACGAAAAACTGCAAGGAATACTAGAATTGCAACAAAGCAAAATAATTTGAAGTAGATTCTTGAAATGGAACTTAGCATCCTCTTTTATTATAGAATTGTTGATTGTTGTATCGAATTACGGAAAGTACAAAAAACTGTCTAAAAATACTAGAACTGCAACAAAAAGAAATGAATTTAAGGTAGATTCTTGAAATGGCATCTAGCAGACTCTACACATTTTATTATCGAATTGTTGATTGTTGTATTAAATTACGGAAAGTCTACGAATAACTGCAAGGAATACTAGAATTGCAACAAAGCAAAATAATTTGGAGTAGATTCTTGAAATAGAATCTAACAGACTCTACACATTTTATTATCGAATTGTTGATTGTTGTATTAAATCACGGAAAGTCTACGAATAACTGCAAGGAATACTAGAATTGCAACAAAGCAAAATAATTTGAAATAGAATCTAACACTCTACACATTTTATTATCGAATTGTTGATTGTTGTATTAAATCACGGAAAGTCTACGAATAACTGCAAGAAATACTAGAATTGCAACAAAGGAAAAATAATTTGGAGTAGATTCTTGAAATGGAACTTAGCAACCTCTTTTATTATAGAATTGTTGATTGTTGTATCGAATTACGGAAAGTCTACAAAAAACTGTCTAAAAATACTACAACTGCAACAAAAAGAAATGAATTTAAGGTAGATTCTTGAAATGGTATCTAACAGACTCTACACATTTTATTATCGAATTGTTGATTGTATTAAATTACGGAAAGTCTACGAATAACTGCAAGAAATACTAGAATTTTAACAAAGGGAAAATAATTTGGAGTAGATTCTTGAAATGGAACTTAGCAACCTCTTTTATTATAGAATTGTTGATTGTTGTATCGAATTACGGGAAGTCTACGAAAAACTGCAAGGAATACTAGAATTGCAACAAAGCAAAATAATATGGAGTAGATTCTTGAAATGGAACTTAGCATCCTCTTTTATTATAGAATTGTTGATTGTTGTATCGAATTACGGAAAGTACAAAAAACTGTCTAAAAATACTAGAACTGCAACAAAAAGAAATGAATTTAAGGTAGATTCTTGAAATGGTATCTAGCAGACTCTACACATTTTATTATCGAATTGTTGATTGTTGTATTAAATTACGGAAAGTCTACGAATAACTGCAAGGAATACTAGAATTGCAACAAAGCAAAATAATTTGGAGTAGATTCTTGAAATAGAATCTAACAGACTCTACACATTTTATTATCGAATTGTTGATTGTTGTATTAAATCACGGAAAATCTACGAATAACTGCAAGGAATACTAGAATTGCAAAAATGGAAAAATAATTTGGAGTATATTCTTGAAATGGAATCTAACAGACTCTACACATTTCATTATCGAATTGTTGATTGTTGTATTAAATCACGGAAAGTCTACGAATAACTGCAAGAAATACTAGAATTGCAACAAAGGAAAAATAATTTGGAGTAGATTCTTGAAATGGAACTTAGCCAACCTCTTTTATTATAGAATTGTTGATTGTTGTATCGAATTACGGAAAGTCTACAAAAAACTGTCTAAAAATACTACAACTGCAACAAAAAGAAATGAATTTAAGGTAGATTCTTGAAATGGTATCTAACAGACTCTACACATTTTATTATCGAATTGTTGATTGTATTAAATTACGGAAAGTCTACGAATAACTGCAAGAAATACTAGAATTTTAACAAAGGGAAAATAATTTGGAGTAGATTCTTGAAATGGAACTTAGCAACCTCTTTTATTATAGAATTGTTGATTGTTGTATCGAATTACGGGAAGTCTACGAAAAACTGCAAGGAATACTAGAATTGCAACAAAGCAAAATAATATGGAGTAGATTCTTGAAATGGAACTTAGCATCCTCTTTTATTATAGAATTGTTGATTGTTGTATCGAATTACGGAAAGTACAAAAAACTGTCTAAAAATACTAGAACTGCAACAAAAAGAAATGAATTTAAGGTAGATTCTTGAAATGGTATCTAGCAGACTCTACACATTTTATTATCGAATTGTTGATTGTTGTATTAAATTACGGAAAGTCTACGAATAACTGCAAGGAATACTAGAATTGCAACAAAGCAAAATAATTTGGAGTAGATTCTTGAAATAGAATCTAACAGACTCTACACATTTTATTATCGAATTGTTGATTGTTGTATTAAATCACGGAAAATCTACGAATAACTGCAAGGAATACTAGAATTGCAAAAAAGGAAAAATAATTTGGAGTATATTCTTGAAATGGAATCTAACAGACTCTACACATTTTATTATCGAATTGTTGATTGTTGTATTAAATCACGGAAAGTCTACGAATAACTGCAAGGAATACTAGAATTGCAACAAAGCAAAATAATTTGAAATAGAATCTAACAGACTCTACACATTTTATTATCGAATTGTTGATTGTTGTATTAAATCACGGAAAGTCTACGAATAACTGCAAGAAATACTAGAATTGCAACAAAGGAAAAATAATTTGGAGTAGATTCTTGAAATGGAACTTAGCAACCTCTTTTATTATAGAATTGTTGATTGTTGTATCGAATTACGGAAAGTCTACAAAAAACTGTCTAAAAATACTACAACTGCAACAAAAAGAAATGAATTTAAGGTAGATTCTTGAAATGGTATCTAACAGACTCTACACATTTTATTATCGAATTGTTGATTGTATTAAATTACGGAAAGTCTACGAATAACTGCAAGAAATACTAGAATTTTAACAAAGGGAAAATAATTTGGAGTAGATTCTTGAAATGGAACTTAGCAACCTCTTTTATTATAGAATTGTTGATTGTTGTATCGAATTACGGGAAGTCTACGAAAAACTGCAAGGAATACTAGAATTGCAACAAAGCAAAATAATATGGAGTAGATTCTTGAAATGGAACTTAGCATCCTCTTTTATTATAGAATTGTTGATTGTTGTATCGAATTACGGAAAGTACAAAAAACTGTCTAAAAATACTAGAACTGCAACAAAAAGAAATGAATTTAAGGTAGATTCTTGAAATGGTATCTAGCAGACTCTACACATTTTATTATCGAATTGTTGATTGTTGTATTAAATTACGGAAAGTCTACGAATAACTGCAAGGAATACTAGAATTGCAACAAAGCAAAATAATTTGGAGTAGATTCTTGAAATAGAATCTAACAGACTCTACACATTTTATTATCGAATTGTTGATTGTTGTATTAAATCACGGAAAATCTACGAATAACTGCAAGGAATACTAGAATTGCAAAAAAGGAAAAATAATTTGGAGTATATTCTTGAAATGGAATCTAACAGACTCTACACATTTCATTATCGAATTGTTGATTGTATTAAATTACGGAAAGTCTACGAATAACTGCAAGGAATACTAGAATTGCAACAAAGGAAAAATAATTTGAAGTAGATTCTTGAAATGGAATCTAACAGACTCTACACATTTTATTATCGAATTGTTGTATCGAATTACGGAAAGTCTACGAATAACTGCAAGAAATACTAGAATTGCAACAAAGGAAAAATAATTTGGAGTAGATTCTTGAAATGGAACTTAGCAACCTCTTTTATTATAGAATTGTTGATTGTTGTATCGAATTACGGAAAGTCTACAAAAAACTGTCTAAAAATACTACAACTGCAACAAAAAGAAATGAATTTAAGGTAGATTCTTGAAATGGTATCTAACAGACTCTACACATTTTATTATCGAATTGTTGATTGTATTAAATTACGGAAAGTCTACGAATAACTGCAAGAAATACTAGAATTTTAACAAAGGGAAAATAATTTGGAGTAGATTCTTGAAATGGAACTTAGCAACCTCTTTTATTATAGAATTGTTGATTGTTGTATCGAATTACGGGAAGTCTACGAAAAACTGCAAGGAATACTAGAATTGCAACAAAGCAAAATAATATGGAGTAGATTCTTGAAATGGAACTTAGCATCCTCTTTTATTATAGAATTGTTGATTGTTGTATCGAATTACGGAAAGTACAAAAAACTGTCTAAAAATACTAGAACTGCAACAAAAAGAAATGAATTTAAGGTAGATTCTTGAAATGGTATCTAGCAGACTCTACACATTTTATTATCGAATTGTTGATTGTTGTATTAAATTACGGAAAGTCTACGAATAACTGCAAGGAATACTAGAATTGCAACAAAGCAAAATAATTTGGAGTAGATTCTTGAAATAGAATCTAACAGACTCTACACATTTTATTATCGAATTGTTGATTGTTGTATTAAATCACGGAAAATCTACGAATAACTGCAAGGAATACTAGAATTGCAAAAAAGGAAAAATAATTTGGAGTATATTCTTGAAATGGAATCTAACAGACTCTACACATTTCATTATCGAATTGTTGATTGTATTAAATTACGGAAAGTCTACGAATAACTGCAAGGAATACTAGAATTGCAACAAAGGAAAAATAATTTGAAGTAGATTCTTGAAATGGAATCTAGCAGACTCCACACATTTTTTTGCCGAATCGTTAATTACCGTATTGAATTACGGAAAGTCTACAGAAAACTATCTAAAAATACTAGAACTGCAACAAAAAGAAATGAATTTAAGGTAGATTCTTGAAATGGAATCTAACAGACTCTACACATTTTATTATCGAATTGTTGATTGTTGTATTAAATTACGGAAAGTCTACGAATAACTGCAAGGAATACTAGAATTGCAACAAAGCAAAATAATTTGGAGTAGATTCTTGAAATAGAATCTAACAGACTCTACACATTTTATTATCGAATTGTTGATTGTTGTATTAAATCACGGAAAATCTACGAATAACTGCAAGGAATACTAGAATTGCAAAAAAGGAAAAATAATTTGGAGTATATTCTTGAAATGGAATCTAACAGACTCTACACATTTCATTATCGAATTGTTGATTGTATTAAATTACGGAAAGTCTACGAATAACTGCAAGGAATACTAGAATTGCAACAAAGGAAAAATAATTTGAAGTAGATTCTTGAAATGGAATCTAACAGACTCTACACATTTTATTATCGAATTGTTGTATCGAATTACGGAAAGTCTACGAATAACTGCAAGAAATACTAGAATTGCAACAAAGGAAAAATAATTTGGAGTAGATTCTTGAAATGGAACTTAGCAACCTCTTTTATTATAGAATTGTTGATTGTTGTATCGAATTACGGAAAGTCTACAAAAAACTGTCTAAAAATACTACAACTGCAACAAAAAGAAATGAATTTAAGGTAGATTCTTGAAATGGTATCTAACAGACTCTACACATTTTATTATCGAATTGTTGATTGTATTAAATTACGGAAAGTCTACGAATAACTGCAAGAAATACTAGAATTTTAACAAAGGGAAAATAATTTGGAGTAGATTCTTGAAATGGAACTTAGCAACCTCTTTTATTATAGAATTGTTGATTGTTGTATCGAATTACGGGAAGTCTACGAAAAACTGCAAGGAATACTAGAATTGCAACAAAGCAAAATAATATGGAGTAGATTCTTGAAATGGAACTTAGCATCCTCTTTTATTATAGAATTGTTGATTGTTGTATCGAATTACGGAAAGTACAAAAAACTGTCTAAAAATACTAGAACTGCAACAAAAAGAAATGAATTTAAGGTAGATTCTTGAAATGGAATCTAACAGACTCTACACATTTTATTATCGAATTGTTGATTGTTGTATTAAATTACGGAAAGTCTACGAATAACTGCAAGGAATACTAGAATTGCAACAAAAAGAAATGAATTTAAGGTAGATTCTTGAAATGGCATCTAGCAGACTCTACACATTTTATTATAGAATTGTTGATTGTTGTATCGAATTACGGAAAGTCTACGGAAAACTGCAAGGAATACTAGAATTGCAACAAAGCAAAATAATTTGAAATAGAATCTAACAGATTCTACACATTTTATTATCGAATTGTTGATTGATGTATTAAATTACGGAAAGACTACGAATAACTGCAAGAAATACTAGAATTGCAAAAAAGGAAAAATAATTTGGAGTATATTCTTGAAATGGAATCTAACAGACTCTACACATTTTATTATCGAATTGATGATTGTTGTATTAAATTACGGAAAGTCTACGAATAACTGCAAGGAATACTAGAATTGCAACAAAGCAAAATAATTTGAAGTAGATTCTTGAAATGGAATCTAGCAGACTCCACACATTTTTTTGCCGAATCGTTAATTACCGTATTGAATTACGGAAAGTCTACAGAAAACTATCTAAAAATACTAGAACTGCAACAAAAAGAAATGAATTTAAGGTAGATTCTTGAAATGGAATCTAACAGACTCTACACATTTTATTATCGAATTGTTGATTGTTGTATTAAATTACGGAAAGTCTACGAATAACTGCAAGGAATACTAGAATTGCAACAAAAAGAAATGAATTTAAGGTAGATTCTTGAAATGGCATCTAGCAGACTCTACACATTTTATTATAGAATTGTTGATTGTTGTATCGAATTACGGAAAGTCTACGGAAAACTGCAAGGAATACTAGAATTGCAACAAAGCAAAATAATTTGAAATAGAATCTAACAGCTACACATTTTATTATCGAATTGTTGATTGATGTATTAAATTACGGAAAGACTACGAATAACTGCAAGAAATACTAGAATTGCAACAAAGGGAAAATAATTTGGAGTAGATTCTTGAAATGGAACTTAGCAACCTCTTTTATTATAGAATTGTTGATTGTTGTATCGAATTACGGGAAGTCTACGAAAAACTGCAAGGAATACTAGAATTGCAACAAAGCAAAATAATTTGAAGTAGATTCTTGAAATAGAATCTAACAGACTCTACTCATTTTTTTGCCGAATTGTTGATACCGTATTGAATTACGGAAAGTCTACTGAAAACTATCTAAAAATACTAGAACTGCAACAAAAAGAAATGAATTTAAGGTAGATTCTTGAAATGGTATCTAACAGACTCTACACATTTTATTATCGAATTGATGATTGTTGTATTAAATTACGGAAAGTCTACGAATAACTGCAAGGAATACTAGAATTGCAACAAAGCAAAATAATTTGAAGTAGATTCTTGAAATGGAATCTAGCAGACTCCACACATTTTTTTGCCGAATCGTTGATTACCGTATTGAATTACGAAAAGTCTACAGAAAACTATCTAATAATACTAGAACTGCAACAAAAAGAAATGAATTTAAGGTAGATTCTTGAAATGGTATCTAGCAGACTCTACACATTTTATTATCGAATTGTTGATTGTTGTATTAAATTACGGAAAGTCTACGAATAACTGCAAGAAATACTAGAATTGCAACAAAGGAAAAATAATTTGGAGTAGATTCTTGAAATGGAACTTAGCAACCTCTTTTATTATAGAATTGTTGATTGTTGTATCGAATTACGGAAAGTCTACAAAAAACTGTCTAAAAATACTAGAACTGCAACAAAAAGAAATGAATTTAAGGTAGATTCTTGAAATGGTATCTAACAGACTCTACACATTTTATTATCGAATTGATGATTGTTGTATTAAATTACGGAAAGTCTACGAATAACTGCAAGGAATACTAGAATTGCAACAAAGCAAAATAATTTTAAGTAGATTCTTGAAATGGAACTTAGCATCCTCTTTTATTATAGAATTGTTGATTATTGTATCGAATTACGGAAAGTCTACGGAAAACTGCAAGGAATACTAGAATTGCAACAAAGCAAAATAATTTTAAATAGAATCTAACAGACTCTACACATTTCATTATCGAATTGTTGATTGTATTAAATTACGGAAAGTCTACGAATAACTGCAAGAAATACTAGAATTGCAACAAAGGGAAAATAATTTGGAGTAGATTCTTGAAATGGAACTAGCAACCTCTTTTATTATAGAATTGTTGATTGTTGTATCGAATTACGGGAAGTCTACGAAAAACTGCAAGGAATACTAGAATTGCAACAAAGCAAAATAATTTGAAGTAGATTCTTGAAATAGAATCTAACAGACTCTACTAATTTTTTTGCCGAATTGTTGATTACCGTATTGAATTACGGAAAGTCTACAGAAAACTATCTAAAAATATTAGAACTGCATCAAAAAGAAATGAATTTAAGGTAGGTTCTTGAAATGGTATCTAGCAGACTCTACACATTTTATTATCGAATTGTTGATTGTTGTATTAAATTACGGAAAGTCTACGAAAAACTGCAAGGAATACTAGAATTGCAACAAAGGAAAAATAATTTGGAGTAGATTCTTGAAATGGAATCTAACAGACCCTACACATTTCATTATCGAATTGTTGATTGTATTAAATTACGGAAAGTCTACGATTAACTGCAAGAAATACTAGAATTGCAACAAAGGGAAAATAATTTGGAGTAGATTCTTGAAATGGAACTTAGCAACCTCTTTTATTATAGAATTGTTGATTGTTGTATCGAATTACGGGAAGTCTACGAAAAACTGCAAGGAATACTAGATTGCAACAAAGCAAAATAATTTGAAGTAGATTCTTGAAATAGAATCTAACAGACTCTACTCATTTTTTTGCCGAATTGTTGATTACCGTATTGAATTACGGAAAGTCTACAGAAAACTATCTAAAAATATTAGAACTGCATCAAAAAGAAATGAATTTAAGGTAGATTCTTGAAATGGTATCTAGCAGACTCTACACATTTTATTATCGAATTGTTGATTGTTGTATTAAATTACGGAAAGTCTACGAAAAACTGCAAGGTATACTAGAATTGCAACAAAGCAAAATAATTTGGAGTAGATTCTTGAAATGGAACTTAGCATCCTCTTTTATTATAGAATTGTTGATTGTTGTATCGAATTACGGAAAGTCTACGAAAAACTGCAAGGAATACTAGAATTGCAACAAAGGAAAAATAATTTGAAGTAGATTCTTGAAATGGAATCTAACAGACTCTACACATTTTATTATCGAATTGTTGTATCGAATTACGGAAAGTCTACGAATAACTGCAAGAAATACTAGAATTGCAACAAAGGAAAAATAATTTGGAGTAGATTCTTGAAATGGAACTTAGCAACCTCTTTTATTATAGAATTGTTGATTGTTGTATCGAATTACGGAAAGTCTACAAAAAACTGTCTAAAAATACTACAACTGCAACAAAAAGAAATGAATTTAAGGTAGATTCTTGAAATGGTATCTAACAGACTCTACACATTTTATTATCGAATTGATGATTGTTGTATTAAATTACGGAAAGTCTACGAATAACTGCAAGGAATACTAGAATTTTAACAAAGGGAAAATAATTTGGAGTAGATTCTTGAAATGGAACTTAGCAACCTCTTTTATTATAGAATTGTTGATTGTTGTATCGAATTACGGGAAGTCTACGAAAAACTGCAAGGAATACTAGAATTGCAACAAAGCAAAATAATATGGAGTAGATTCTTGAAATGGAACTTAGCATCCTCTTTTATTATAGAATTGTTGATTGTTGTATCGAATTACGGAAAGTCTACAAAAAACTGTCTAAAAATACTACAACTGCAACAAAAAGAAATGAATTTAAGGTAGATTCTTGAAATGGTATCTAACAGACTCTACACATTTTATTATCGAATTGTTGATTGTATTAAATTACGGAAAGTCTACGAATAACTGCAAGAAATACTAGAATTTTAACAAAGGGAAAATAATTTGGAGTAGATTCTTGAAATGGAACTTAGCAACCTCTTTTATTATAGAATTGTTGATTGTTGTATCGAATTACGGGAAGTCTACGAAAAACTGCAAGGAATACTAGAATTGCAACAAAGCAAAATAATATGGAGTAGATTCTTGAAATGGAACTTAGCATCCTCTTTTATTATAGAATTGTTGATTGTTGTATCGAATTACGGAAAGTACAAAAAACTGTCTAAAAATACTAGAACTGCAACAAAAAGAAATGAATTTAAGGTAGATTCTTGAAATGGTATCTAGCAGACTCTACACATTTTATTATCGAATTATTGATTGTTGTATTAAATTACGGAAAGTCTACGAATAACTGCAAGGAATACTAGAATTGCAACAAAGCAAAATAATTTGGAGTAGATTCTTGAAATAGAATCTAACAGACTCTACACATTTTATTATCGAATTGTTGATTGTTGTATTAAATCACGGAAAATCTACGAATAACTGCAAGGAATACTAGAATTGCAAAAAAGGAAAAATAATTTGGAGTATATTCTTGAAATGGAATCTAACAGACTCTACACATTTCATTATCGAATTGTTGATTGTATTAAATTACGGAAAGTCTACGAATAACTGCAAGGAATACTAGAATTGCAACAAAGGAAAAATAATTTGAAGTAGATTCTTGAAATGGAATCTAACAGACTCTACACATTTTATTATCGAATTGTTGTATCGAATTACGGAAAGTCTACGAATAACTGCAAGAAATACTAGAATTGCAACAAAGGAAAAATAATTTGGAGTAGATTCTTGAAATGGAACTTAGCAACCTCTTTTATTATAGAATTGTTGATTGTTGTATCGAATTACGGAAAGTCTACAAAAAACTGTCTAAAAATACTACAACTGCAACAAAAAGAAATGAATTTAAGGTAGATTCTTGAAATGGTATCTAACAGACTCTACACATTTTATTATCGAATTGTTGATTGTATTAAATTACGGAAAGTCTACGAATAACTGCAAGAAATACTAGAATTTTAACAAAGGGAAAATAATTTGGAGTAGATTCTTGAAATGGAACTTAGCAACCTCTTTTATTATAGAATTGTTGATTGTTGTATCGAATTACGGGAAGTCTACGAAAAACTGCAAGGAATACTAGAATTGCAACAAAGCAAAATAATATGGAGTAGATTCTTGAAATGGAACTTAGCATCCTCTTTTATTATAGAATTGTTGATTGTTGTATCGAATTACGGAAAGTACAAAAAACTGTCTAAAAATACTAGAACTGCAACAAAAAGAAATGAATTTAAGGTAGATTCTTGAAATGGTATCTAGCAGACTCTACACATTTTATTATCGAATTGTTGATTGTTGTATTAAATTACGGAAAGTCTACGAATAACTGCAAGGAATACTAGAATTGCAACAAAGCAAAATAATTTGGAGTAGATTCTTGAAATAGAATCTAACAGACTCTACACATTTTATTATCGAATTGTTGATTGTTGTATTAAATCACGGAAAATCTACGAATAACTGCAAGGAATACTAGAATTGCAAAAAAGGAAAAATAATTTGGAGTATATTCTTGAAATGGAATCTAACAGACTCTACACATTTCATTATCGAATTGTTGATTGTATTAAATTACGGAAAGTCTACGAATAACTGCAAGGAATACTAGAATTGCAACAAAGGAAAAATAATTTGAAGTAGATTCTTGAAATGGAATCTAGCAGACTCCACACATTTTTTTGCCGAATCGTTAATTACCGTATTGAATTACGGAAAGTCTACAGAAAACTATCTAAAAATACTAGAACTGCAACAAAAAGAAATGAATTTAAGGTAGATTCTTGAAATGGAATCTAACAGACTCTACACATTTTATTATCGAATTGTTGATTGTTGTATTAAATTACGGAAAGTCTACGAATAACTGCAAGGAATACTAGAATTGCAACAAAAAGAAATGAATTTAAGGTAGATTCTTGAAATGGCATCTAGCAGACTCTACACATTTTATTATAGAATTGTTGATTGTTGTATCGAATTACGGAAAGTCTACGGAAAACTGCAAGGAATACTAGAATTGCAACAAAGCAAAATAATTTGAAATAGAATCTAACAGACTCTACACATTTTATTATCGAATTGTTGATTGATGTATTAAATTACGGAAAGACTACGAATAACTGCAAGAAATACTAGAATTGCAAAAAAGGAAAAATAATTTGGAGTATATTCTTGAAATGGAATCTAACAGACTCTACACATTTTATTATCGAATTGATGATTGTTGTATTAAATTACGGAAAGTCTACGAATAACTGCAAGGAATACTAGAATTGCAACAAAGCAAAATAATTTGAAGTAGATTCTTGAAATGGAATCTAGCAGACTCCACACATTTTTTTGCCGAATCGTTAATTACCGTATTGAATTACGGAAAGTCTACAGAAAACTATCTAAAAATACTAGAACTGCAACAAAAAGAAATGAATTTAAGGTAGATTCTTGAAATGGAATCTAACAGACTCTACACATTTTATTATCGAATTGTTGATTGTTGTATTAAATTACGGAAAGTCTACGAATAACTGCAAGGAATACTAGAATTGCAACAAAAAGAAATGAATTTAAGGTAGATTCTTGAAATGGCATCTAGCAGACTCTACACATTTTATTATAGAATTGTTGATTGTTGTATCGAATTACGGAAAGTCTACGGAAAACTGCAAGGAATACTAGAATTGCAACAAAGCAAAATAATTTGAAATAGAATCTAACAGACTCTACACATTTTATTATCGAATTGTTGATTGATGTATTAAATTACGGAAAGACTACGAATAACTGCAAGAAATACTAGAATTGCAACAAAGGGAAAATAATTTGGAGTAGATTCTTGAAATGGAACTTAGCAACCTCTTTTATTATAGAATTGTTGATTGTTGTATCGAATTACGGGAAGTCTACGAAAAACTGCAAGGAATACTAGAATTGCAACAAAGCAAAATAATTTGAAGTAGATTCTTGAAATAGAATCTAACAGACTCTACTCATTTTTTTGCCGAATTGTTGATACCGTATTGAATTACGGAAAGTCTACTGAAAACTATCTAAAAATATTAGAACTGCATCAAAAAGAAATGAATTTAAGGTAGATTCTTGAAATGGTATCTAGCAGACTCTACACATTTTATTATCGAATTGTTGATTGTTGTATTAAATTACGGAAAGTCTACGAAAAACTGCAAGGTATACTAGAATTGCAACAAAGCAAAATAATTTGGAGTAGATTCTTGAAATGGTATCTAGCAGACTCTACACATTTTATTATCGAATTGTTGATTGTTGTATTAAATTACGGAAAGTCTACAAATAACTGCAAGAAATACCAGAATTGCAACAAAGCAAAAATAATTTGCAGTAGATTCTTGAAATGGAACTTAGCAACCTCTTTTATTATAGAATTGTTGATTGTTGTATCGAATTACGGAAAGTCTACAAAAAACTGTCTAAAAATACTAGAACTGCAACAAAAAGAAATGAATTTAAGGTAGATTCTTGAAATGGTGTCTAACAGACTCTACACATTTTATTATCGAATTGATGATTGTTGTATTAAATTACGGAAAGTCTACGAATAACTGCAAGGAATACTAGAATTGCAACAAAGCAAAATAATTTGAAGTAGATTCTTGAAATGGAATCTAGCAGACTCTACACATTTTTTTGCCGAATCGTTGATTACCGTATTGAATTACGAAAAGTCTACAGAAAACTATCTAATAATACTAGAACTGCAACAAAAAGAAATGAATTTAAGGTAGATTCTTGAAATGGTATCTAGCAGACTCTACACATTTTATTATCGAATTGTTGATTGTTGTATTAAATTACGGAAAGTCTACGAATAACTGCAAGAAATACTAGAATTGCAACAAAGGAAAAATAATTTGGAGTAGATTCTTGAAATGGAACTTAGCAACCTCTTTTATTATAGAATTGTTGATTGTTGTATCGAATTACGGAAAGTCTACAAAAAACTGTCTAAAAATACTAGAACTGCAACAAAAAGAAATGAATTTAAGGTAGATTCTTGAAATGGTATCTAACAGACTCTACACATTTTATTATCGAATTGATGATTGTTGTATTAAATTACGGAAAGTCTACGAATAACTGCAAGGAATACTAGAATTGCAACAAAGCAAAATAATTTTAAGTAGATTCTTGAAATGGAACTTAGCATCCTCTTTTATTATAGAATTGTTGATTATTGTATCGAATTACGGAAAGTCTACGGAAAACTGCAAGGAATACTAGAATTGCAACAAAGCAAAATAATTTTAAATAGAATCTAACAGACTCTACACATTTCATTATCGAATTGTTGATTGTATTAAATTACGGAAAGTCTACGAATAACTGCAAGAAATACTAGAATTGCAACAAAGGGAAAATAATTTGGAGTAGATTCTTGAAATGGAACTAGCAACCTCTTTTATTATAGAATTGTTGATTGTTGTATCGAATTACGGGAAGTCTACGAAAAACTGCAAGGAATACTAGAATTGCAACAAAGCAAAATAATTTGAAGTAGATTCTTGAAATAGAATCTAACAGACTCTACTAATTTTTTTGCCGAATTGTTGATTACCGTATTGAATTACGGAAAGTCTACAGAAAACTATCTAAAAATATTAGAACTGCATCAAAAAGAAATGAATTTAAGGTAGGTTCTTGAAATGGTATCTAGCAGACTCTACACATTTTATTATCGAATTGTTGATTGTTGTATTAAATTACGGAAAGTCTACGAAAAACTGCAAGGAATACTAGAATTGCAACAAAGGAAAAATAATTTGGAGTAGATTCTTGAAATGGAATCTAACAGACCCTACACATTTCATTATCGAATTGTTGATTGTATTAAATTACGGAAAGTCTACGATTAACTGCAAGAAATACTAGAATTGCAACAAAGGGAAAATAATTTGGAGTAGATTCTTGAAATGGAACTTAGCAACCTCTTTTATTATAGAATTGTTGATTGTTGTATCGAATTACGGGAAGTCTACGAAAAACTGCAAGGAATACTAGATTGCAACAAAGCAAAATAATTTGAAGTAGATTCTTGAAATAGAATCTAACAGACTCTACTCATTTTTTTGCCGAATTGTTGATTACCGTATTGAATTACGGAAAGTCTACAGAAAACTATCTAAAAATATTAGAACTGCATCAAAAAGAAATGAATTTAAGGTAGATTCTTGAAATGGTATCTAGCAGACTCTACACATTTTATTATCGAATTGTTGATTGTTGTATTAAATTACGGAAAGTCTACGAAAAACTGCAAGGTATACTAGAATTGCAACAAAGCAAAATAATTTGGAGTAGATTCTTGAAATGGAACTTAGCATCCTCTTTTATTATAGAATTGTTGATTGTTGTATCGAATTACGGAAAGTCTACGAAAAACTGCAAGGAATACTAGAATTGCAACAAAGCAAAATAATTTGAAGTAGATTCTTGAAATAGAATCTAGCAGACTACTCATTTTTTGCCGAATTGTTGATTACCGTCTTGAATTACGGAAAGTCTACAGAAAACTATCTAAAAATATTAGAACTGCATCAAAAAGAAATGAATTTAAGGTAGATTCTTGAAACGGTATCTAACAGACTCTACACATTTTATTATCGAATTGATGATTGTTGTATTAAATTACGGAAAGTCTACGAATAACTGCAAGGAATACTAGAATTGCAACAAAGCAAAATAATTTTAAGTAGATTCTTGAAATGGAACTTAGCATCCTCTTTTATTATAGAATTGTTGATTATTGTATCGAATTACGGAAAGTCTACGGAAAACTGCAAGGAATACTAGAATTGCAACAAAGCAAAATAATTTTAAATAGAATTTAACAGACTCTACACATTTCATTATCGAATTGTTGATTGTATTAAATTACGGAAAGTCTACGAATAACTGCAAGAAATACTAGAATTGCAACAAAGGGAAAATAATTTGGAGTAGATTCTTGAAATGGAACTAGCAACCTCTTTTATTATAGAATTGTTGATTGTTGTATCGAATTACGGGAAGTCTACGAAAAACTGCAAGGAATACTAGAATTGCAACAAAGCAAAATAATTTGAAGTAGATTCTTGAAATAGAATCTAACAGACTCTACTAATTTTTTTGCCGAATTGTTGATTACCGTATTGAATTACGGAAAGTCTACAGAAAACTATCTAAAAATATTAGAACTGCATCAAAAAGAAATGAATTTAAGGTAGGTTCTTGAAATGGTATCTAGCAGACTCTACACATTTTATTATCGAATTGTTGATTGTTGTATTAAATTACGGAAAGTCTACGAAAAACTGCAAGGAATACTAGAATTGCAACAAAGGAAAAATAATTTGGAGTAGATTCTTGAAATGGAATCTAACAGACCCTACACATTTCATTATCGAATTGTTGATTGTATTAAATTACGGAAAGTCTACGATTAACTGCAAGAAATACTAGAATTGCAACAAAGGGAAAATAATTTGCAGTAGATTCTTGAAATGGAACTTAGCAACCTCTTTTATTATAGAATTGTTGATTGTTGTATCGAATTACGGGAAGTCTACGAAAAACTGCAAGGAATACTAGATTGCAACAAAGCAAAATAATTTGAAGTAGATTCTTGAAATAGAATCTAACAGACTCTACTCATTTTTTTGCCGAATTGTTGATTACCGTATTGAATTACGGAAAGTCTACAGAAAACTATCTAAAAATATTAGAACTGCATCAAAAAGAAATGAATTTAAGGTAGATTCTTGAAATGGTATCTAGCAGACTCTACACATTTTATTATCGAATTGTTGATTGTTGTATTAAATTACGGAAAGTCTACGAAAAACTGCAAGGTATACTAGAATTGCAACAAAGCAAAATAATTTGGAGTAGATTCTTGAAATGGAACTTAGCATCCTCTTTTATTATAGAATTGTTGATTGTTGTATCGAATTACGGAAAGTCTACGAAAAACTGCAAGGAATACTAGAATTGCAACAAAGCAAAATAATTTGAAGTAGATTCTTGAAATAGAATCTAGCAGACTACTCATTTTTTGCCGAATTGTTGATTACCGTCTTGAATTACGGAAAGTCTACAGAAAACTATCTAAAAATATTAGAACTGCATCAAAAAGAAATGAATTTAAGGTAGATTCTTGAAACGGTATCTAGCAGACTCTACACATTTTATTATCGAATTGTTGATTGTTGTATTAAATTACGGAAAGTCTACGATTAACTGCAAGAAATACTAGAATTGCAACAAAGGAAAAATAATTTGGAGTAGATTCTTGAAATGGAACTTAGCAACCTCTTTTATTATAGAATTGTTGATTGTTGTATCGAATTACGGAAAGTCTACGAAAAACTGCAAGGAATACTAGAATTGCAACAAAGCAAAATAATTTGAAGTAGATTCTTGAAATAGAATCTAGCAGACTACTCATTTTTTGCCGAATTGTTGATAACCGTCTTGAATTACGGAAAGTCTACAGAAAACTATCTAAAAATATTAGAACTGCAACAAAAAGAAATGAATTTAAGGTAGATTCTTGAAATGACATCTAGCAGACTCTACACATTTTATTATCGAATTGTTGATTGTTGTATTAAATTTCGGAAAGTCTACGAATAACTGCAAGGAATACTAGAATTGCAACAAAGGAAAAATAATTTGGAGTAGATTCTTGAAATGGAATCTAACAGACTACACATTTCATTATCGAATTGTTCATTGTATTAAATTACGGAAAGTCTACGATTAACTGCAAGAAATACTAGAATTGCAACAAAGGAAAAATAATTTGGAGTAGATTCTTGAAATGGAACTTAGCAACCTCTTTTATTTTAGAATTGTTGATTGTTGTATCGAATTAAGGAAAGTCTACGAAAAACTGCAAGGAATACTAGAATTGCAACAAAGCAAAATAATTTGAAGTAGATTCTTGAAATAGAATCTAGCAGACTCTACACATTTTTTTGCCGAATCGTTGATTACCGTATTGAATTACGAAAAGTCTACAGAAAACTATCTAATAATACTAGAACTGCAACAAAAAGAAATGAATTTAAGGTAGATTCTTGAAATGGTATCTAGCAGACTCTACACATTTTATTATCGAATTGTTGATTGTTGTATTAAATTACGGAAAGTCTACGAATAACTGCAAGAAATACTAGAATTGCAACAAAGGAAAAATAATTTGGAGTAGATTCTTGAAATGGAACTTAGCAACCTCTTTTATTATAGAATTGTTGATTGTTGTATCGAATTACGGAAAGTCTACGAAAAACTGCAAGGAATACTAGAATTGCAACAAAGCAAAATAATTTGAAGTAGATTCTTGAAATAGAATCTAGCAGACTACTCATTTTTTGCCGAATTGTTGATAACCGTCTTGAATTACGGAAAGTCTACAGAAAACTGTCTAAAAATATTAGAACTGCAACAAAAAGAAATGAATTTAAGGTAGATTCTTGAAATGACATCTAGCAGACTCTACACATTTTATTATCGAATTGTTGATTGATGTATTAAATTACGGAAAGACTACGAATAACTGCAAGAAATACTAGAATTGCAACAAAGGGAAAATAATTTGGAGTAGATTCTTGAAATGGAACTTAGCAACCTCTTTTATTATAGAATTGTTGATTGTTGTATCGAATTACGGGAAGTCTACGAAAAACTGCAAGGAATACTAGAATTGCAACAAAGCAAAATAATTTGAAGTAGATTCTTGAAATAGAATCTAACAGACTCTACTCATTTTTTTGCCGAATTGTTGATACCGTATTGAATTACGGAAAGTCTACTGAAAACTATCTAAAAATACTAGAACTGCAACAAAAAGAAATGAATTTAAGGTAGATTCTTGAAATGGTATCTAACAGACTCTACACATTTTATTATCGAATTGATGATTGTTGTATTAAATTACGGAAAGTCTACGAATAACTGCAAGGAATACTAGAATTGCAACAAAGCAAAATAATTTGAAGTAGATTCTTGAAATGGAATCTAGCAGACTCCACACATTTTTTTGCCGAATCGTTGATTACCGTATTGAATTACGAAAAGTCTACAGAAAACTATCTAATAATACTAGAACTGCAACAAAAAGAAATGAATTTAAGGTAGATTCTTGAAATGGTATCTAGCAGACTCTACACATTTTATTATCGAATTGTTGATTGTTGTATTAAATTACGGAAAGTCTACGAATAACTGCAAGAAATACTAGAATTGCAACAAAGGAAAAATAATTTGGAGTAGATTCTTGAAATGGAACTTAGCAACCTCTTTTATTATAGAATTGTTGATTGTTGTATCGAATTACGGAAAGTCTACAAAAAACTGTCTAAAAATACTAGAACTGCAACAAAAAGAAATGAATTTAAGGTAGATTCTTGAAATGGTATCTAACAGACTCTACACATTTTATTATCGAATTGATGATTGTTGTATTAAATTACGGAAAGTCTACGAATAACTGCAAGGAATACTAGAATTGCAACAAAGCAAAATAATTTTAAGTAGATTCTTGAAATGGAACTTAGCATCCTCTTTTATTATAGAATTGTTGATTATTGTATCGAATTACGGAAAGTCTACGGAAAACTGCAAGGAATACTAGAATTGCAACAAAGCAAAATAATTTTAAATAGAATCTAACAGACTCTACACATTTCATTATCGAATTGTTGATTGTATTAAATTACGGAAAGTCTACGAATAACTGCAAGAAATACTAGAATTGCAACAAAGGGAAAATAATTTGGAGTAGATTCTTGAAATGGAACTAGCAACCTCTTTTATTATAGAATTGTTGATTGTTGTATCGAATTACGGGAAGTCTACGAAAAACTGCAAGGAATACTAGAATTGCAACAAAGCAAAATAATTTGAAGTAGATTCTTGAAATAGAATCTAACAGACTCTACTAATTTTTTTGCCGAATTGTTGATTACCGTATTGAATTACGGAAAGTCTACAGAAAACTATCTAAAAATATTAGAACTGCATCAAAAAGAAATGAATTTAAGGTAGGTTCTTGAAATGGTATCTAGCAGACTCTACACATTTTATTATCGAATTGTTGATTGTTGTATTAAATTACGGAAAGTCTACGAAAAACTGCAAGGAATACTAGAATTGCAACAAAGGAAAAATAATTTGGAGTAGATTCTTGAAATGGAATCTAACAGACCCTACACATTTCATTATCGAATTGTTGATTGTATTAAATTACGGAAAGTCTACGATTAACTGCAAGAAATACTAGAATTGCAACAAAGGGAAAATAATTTGGAGTAGATTCTTGAAATGGAACTTAGCAACCTCTTTTATTATAGAATTGTTGATTGTTGTATCGAATTACGGGAAGTCTACGAAAAACTGCAAGGAATACTAGATTGCAACAAAGCAAAATAATTTGAAGTAGATTCTTGAAATAGAATCTAACAGACTCTACTCATTTTTTTGCCGAATTGTTGATTACCGTATTGAATTACGGAAAGTCTACAGAAAACTATCTAAAAATATTAGAACTGCATCAAAAAGAAATGAATTTAAGGTAGATTCTTGAAATGGTATCTAGCAGACTCTACACATTTTATTATCGAATTGTTGATTGTTGTATTAAATTACGGAAAGTCTACGAAAAACTGCAAGGTATACTAGAATTGCAACAAAGCAAAATAATTTGGAGTAGATTCTTGAAATGGAACTTAGCATCCTCTTTTATTATAGAATTGTTGATTGTTGTATCGAATTACGGAAAGTCTACGAAAAACTGCAAGGAATACTAGAATTGCAACAAAGGAAAAATAATTTGAAGTAGATTCTTGAAATGGAATCTAACAGACTCTACACATTTTATTATCGAATTGTTGTATCGAATTACGGAAAGTCTACGAATAACTGCAAGAAATACTAGAATTGCAACAAAGGAAAAATAATTTGGAGTAGATTCTTGAAATGGAACTTAGCAACCTCTTTTATTATAGAATTGTTGATTGTTGTATCGAATTACGGAAAGTCTACAAAAAACTGTCTAAAAATACTACAACTGCAACAAAAAGAAATGAATTTAAGGTAGATTCTTGAAATGGTATCTAACAGACTCTACACATTTTATTATCGAATTGATGATTGTTGTATTAAATTACGGAAAGTCTACGAATAACTGCAAGGAATACTAGAATTTTAACAAAGGGAAAATAATTTGGAGTAGATTCTTGAAATGGAACTTAGCAACCTCTTTTATTATAGAATTGTTGATTGTTGTATCGAATTACGGGAAGTCTACGAAAAACTGCAAGGAATACTAGAATTGCAACAAAGCAAAATAATATGGAGTAGATTCTTGAAATGGAACTTAGCATCCTCTTTTATTATAGAATTGTTGATTGTTGTATCGAATTACGGAAAGTACAAAAAACTGTCTAAAAATACTAGAACTGCAACAAAAAGAAATGAATTTAAGGTAGATTCTTGAAATGGTATCTAGCAGACTCTACACATTTTATTATCGAATTATTGATTGTTGTATTAAATTACGGAAAGTCTACGAATAACTGCAAGGAATACTAGAATTGCAACAAAGCAAAATAATTTGGAGTAGATTCTTGAAATAGAATCTAACAGACTCTACACATTTTATTATCGAATTGTTGATTGTTGTATTAAATCACGGAAAATCTACGAATAACTGCAAGGAATACTAGAATTGCAAAAAAGGAAAAATAATTTGGAGTATATTCTTGAAATGGAATCTAACAGACTCTACACATTTCATTATCGAATTGTTGATTGTATTAAATTACGGAAAGTCTACGAATAACTGCAAGGAATACTAGAATTGCAACAAAGGAAAAATAATTTGAAGTAGATTCTTGAAATGGAATCTAACAGACTCTACACATTTTATTATCGAATTGTTGTATCGAATTACGGAAAGTCTACGAATAACTGCAAGAAATACTAGAATTGCAACAAAGGAAAAATAATTTGGAGTAGATTCTTGAAATGGAACTTAGCAACCTCTTTTATTATAGAATTGTTGATTGTTGTATCGAATTACGGAAAGTCTACAAAAAACTGTCTAAAAATACTACAACTGCAACAAAAAGAAATGAATTTAAGGTAGATTCTTGAAATGGTATCTAACAGACTCTACACATTTTATTATCGAATTGTTGATTGTATTAAATTACGGAAAGTCTACGAATAACTGCAAGAAATACTAGAATTTTAACAAAGGGAAAATAATTTGGAGTAGATTCTTGAAATGGAACTTAGCAACCTCTTTTATTATAGAATTGTTGATTGTTGTATCGAATTACGGGAAGTCTACGAAAAACTGCAAGGAATACTAGAATTGCAACAAAGCAAAATAATATGGAGTAGATTCTTGAAATGGAACTTAGCATCCTCTTTTATTATAGAATTGTTGATTGTTGTATCGAATTACGGAAAGTACAAAAAACTGTCTAAAAATACTAGAACTGCAACAAAAAGAAATGAATTTAAGGTAGATTCTTGAAATGGTATCTAGCAGACTCTACACATTTTATTATCGAATTGTTGATTGTTGTATTAAATTACGGAAAGTCTACGAATAACTGCAAGGAATACTAGAATTGCAACAAAGCAAAATAATTTGGAGTAGATTCTTGAAATAGAATCTAACAGACTCTACACATTTTATTATCGAATTGTTGATTGTTGTATTAAATCACGGAAAATCTACGAATAACTGCAAGGAATACTAGAATTGCAAAAAAGGAAAAATAATTTGGAGTATATTCTTGAAATGGAATCTAACAGACTCTACACATTTCATTATCGAATTGTTGATTGTATTAAATTACGGAAAGTCTACGAATAACTGCAAGGAATACTAGAATTGCAACAAAGGAAAAATAATTTGAAGTAGATTCTTGAAATGGAATCTAGCAGACTCCACACATTTTTTTGCCGAATCGTTAATTACCGTATTGAATTACGGAAAGTCTACAGAAAACTATCTAAAAATACTAGAACTGCAACAAAAAGAAATGAATTTAAGGTAGATTCTTGAAATGGAATCTAACAGACTCTACACATTTTATTATCGAATTGTTGATTGTTGTATTAAATTACGGAAAGTCTACGAATAACTGCAAGGAATACTAGAATTGCAACAAAAAGAAATGAATTTAAGGTAGATTCTTGAAATGGCATCTAGCAGACTCTACACATTTTATTATAGAATTGTTGATTGTTGTATCGAATTACGGAAAGTCTACGGAAAACTGCAAGGAATACTAGAATTGCAACAAAGCAAAATAATTTGAAATAGAATCTAACAGACTCTACACATTTTATTATCGAATTGTTGATTGATGTATTAAATTACGGAAAGACTACGAATAACTGCAAGAAATACTAGAATTGCAAAAAAGGAAAAATAATTTGGAGTATATTCTTGAAATGGAATCTAACAGACTCTACACATTTTATTATCGAATTGATGATTGTTGTATTAAATTACGGAAAGTCTACGAATAACTGCAAGGAATACTAGAATTGCAACAAAGCAAAATAATTTGAAGTAGATTCTTGAAATGGAATCTAGCAGACTCCACACATTTTTTTGCCGAATCGTTAATTACCGTATTGAATTACGGAAAGTCTACAGAAAACTATCTAAAAATACTAGAACTGCAACAAAAAGAAATGAATTTAAGGTAGATTCTTGAAATGGAATCTAACAGACTCTACACATTTTATTATCGAATTGTTGATTGTTGTATTAAATTACGGAAAGTCTACGAATAACTGCAAGGAATACTAGAATTGCAACAAAAAGAAATGAATTTAAGGTAGATTCTTGAAATGGCATCTAGCAGACTCTACACATTTTATTATAGAATTGTTGATTGTTGTATCGAATTACGGAAAGTCTACGGAAAACTGCAAGGAATACTAGAATTGCAACAAAGCAAAATAATTTGAAATAGAATCTAACAGACTCTACACATTTTATTATCGAATTGTTGATTGATGTATTAAATTACGGAAAGACTACGAATAACTGCAAGAAATACTAGAATTGCAACAAAGGGAAAATAATTTGGAGTAGATTCTTGAAATGGAACTTAGCAACCTCTTTTATTATAGAATTGTTGATTGTTGTATCGAATTACGGGAAGTCTACGAAAAACTGCAAGGAATACTAGAATTGCAACAAAGCAAAATAATTTGAAGTAGATTCTTGAAATAGAATCTAACAGACTCTACTCATTTTTTTGCCGAATTGTTGATACCGTATTGAATTACGGAAAGTCTACTGAAAACTATCTAAAAATATTAGAACTGCATCAAAAAGAAATGAATTTAAGGTAGATTCTTGAAATGGTATCTAGCAGACTCTACACATTTTATTATCGAATTGTTGATTGTTGTATTAAATTACGGAAAGTCTACGAAAAACTGCAAGGTATACTAGAATTGCAACAAAGCAAAATAATTTGGAGTAGATTCTTGAAATGGTATCTAGCAGACTCTACACATTTTATTATCGAATTGTTGATTGTTGTATTAAATTACGGAAAGTCTACAAATAACTGCAAGAAATACCAGAATTGCAACAAAGCAAAAATAATTTGCAGTAGATTCTTGAAATGGAACTTAGCAACCTCTTTTATTATAGAATTGTTGATTGTTGTATCGAATTACGGAAAGTCTACAAAAAACTGTCTAAAAATACTAGAACTGCAACAAAAAGAAATGAATTTAAGGTAGATTCTTGAAATGGTATCTAACAGACTCTACACATTTTATTATCGAATTGATGATTGTTGTATTAAATTACGGAAAGTCTACGAATAACTGCAAGGAATACTAGAATTGCAACAAAGCAAAATAATTTGAAGTAGATTCTTGAAATGGAATCTAGCAGACTCTACACATTTTTTTGCCGAATCGTTGATTACCGTATTGAATTACGAAAAGTCTACAGAAAACTATCTAATAATACTAGAACTGCAACAAAAAGAAATGAATTTAAGGTAGATTCTTGAAATGGTATCTAGCAGACTCTACACATTTTATTATCGAATTGTTGATTGTTGTATTAAATTACGGAAAGTCTACGAATAACTGCAAGAAATACTAGAATTGCAACAAAGGAAAAATAATTTGGAGTAGATTCTTGAAATGGAACTTAGCAACCTCTTTTATTATAGAATTGTTGATTGTTGTATCGAATTACGGAAAGTCTACAAAAAACTGTCTAAAAATACTAGAACTGCAACAAAAAGAAATGAATTTAAGGTAGATTCTTGAAATGGTATCTAACAGACTCTACACATTTTATTATCGAATTGATGATTGTTGTATTAAATTACGGAAAGTCTACGAATAACTGCAAGGAATACTAGAATTGCAACAAAGCAAAATAATTTTAAGTAGATTCTTGAAATGGAACTTAGCATCCTCTTTTATTATAGAATTGTTGATTATTGTATCGAATTACGGAAAGTCTACGGAAAACTGCAAGGAATACTAGAATTGCAACAAAGCAAAATAATTTTAAATAGAATCTAACAGACTCTACACATTTCATTATCGAATTGTTGATTGTATTAAATTACGGAAAGTCTACGAATAACTGCAAGAAATACTAGAATTGCAACAAAGGGAAAATAATTTGGAGTAGATTCTTGAAATGGAACTAGCAACCTCTTTTATTATAGAATTGTTGATTGTTGTATCGAATTACGGGAAGTCTACGAAAAACTGCAAGGAATACTAGAATTGCAACAAAGCAAAATAATTTGAAGTAGATTCTTGAAATAGAATCTAACAGACTCTACTAATTTTTTTGCCGAATTGTTGATTACCGTATTGAATTACGGAAAGTCTACAGAAAACTATCTAAAAATATTAGAACTGCATCAAAAAGAAATGAATTTAAGGTAGGTTCTTGAAATGGTATCTAGCAGACTCTACACATTTTATTATCGAATTGTTGATTGTTGTATTAAATTACGGAAAGTCTACGAAAAACTGCAAGGAATACTAGAATTGCAACAAAGGAAAAATAATTTGGAGTAGATTCTTGAAATGGAATCTAACAGACCCTACACATTTCATTATCGAATTGTTGATTGTATTAAATTACGGAAAGTCTACGATTAACTGCAAGAAATACTAGAATTGCAACAAAGGGAAAATAATTTGGAGTAGATTCTTGAAATGGAACTTAGCAACCTCTTTTATTATAGAATTGTTGATTGTTGTATCGAATTACGGGAAGTCTACGAAAAACTGCAAGGAATACTAGATTGCAACAAAGCAAAATAATTTGAAGTAGATTCTTGAAATAGAATCTAACAGACTCTACTCATTTTTTTGCCGAATTGTTGATTACCGTATTGAATTACGGAAAGTCTACAGAAAACTATCTAAAAATATTAGAACTGCATCAAAAAGAAATGAATTTAAGGTAGATTCTTGAAATGGTATCTAGCAGACTCTACACATTTTATTATCGAATTGTTGATTGTTGTATTAAATTACGGAAAGTCTACGAAAAACTGCAAGGTATACTAGAATTGCAACAAAGCAAAATAATTTGGAGTAGATTCTTGAAATGGAACTTAGCATCCTCTTTTATTATAGAATTGTTGATTGTTGTATCGAATTACGGAAAGTCTACGAAAAACTGCAAGGAATACTAGAATTGCAACAAAGCAAAATAATTTGAAGTAGATTCTTGAAATAGAATCTAGCAGACTACTCATTTTTTGCCGAATTGTTGATTACCGTCTTGAATTACGGAAAGTCTACAGAAAACTATCTAAAAATATTAGAACTGCATCAAAAAGAAATGAATTTAAGGTAGATTCTTGAAACGGTATCTAACAGACTCTACACATTTTATTATCGAATTGATGATTGTTGTATTAAATTACGGAAAGTCTACGAATAACTGCAAGGAATACTAGAATTGCAACAAAGCAAAATAATTTTAAGTAGATTCTTGAAATGGAACTTAGCATCCTCTTTTATTATAGAATTGTTGATTATTGTATCGAATTACGGAAAGTCTACGGAAAACTGCAAGGAATACTAGAATTGCAACAAAGCAAAATAATTTTAAATAGAATCTAACAGACTCTACACATTTCATTATCGAATTGTTGATTGTATTAAATTACGGAAAGTCTACGAATAACTGCAAGAAATACTAGAATTGCAACAAAGGGAAAATAATTTGGAGTAGATTCTTGAAATGGAACTAGCAACCTCTTTTATTATAGAATTGTTGATTGTTGTATCGAATTACGGGAAGTCTACGAAAAACTGCAAGGAATACTAGAATTGCAACAAAGCAAAATAATTTGAAGTAGATTCTTGAAATAGAATCTAACAGACTCTACTAATTTTTTTGCCGAATTGTTGATTACCGTATTGAATTACGGAAAGTCTACAGAAAACTATCTAAAAATATTAGAACTGCATCAAAAAGAAATGAATTTAAGGTAGGTTCTTGAAATGGTATCTAGCAGACTCTACACATTTTATTATCGAATTGTTGATTGTTGTATTAAATTACGGAAAGTCTACGAAAAACTGCAAGGAATACTAGAATTGCAACAAAGGAAAAATAATTTGGAGTAGATTCTTGAAATGGAATCTAACAGACCCTACACATTTCATTATCGAATTGTTGATTGTATTAAATTACGGAAAGTCTACGATTAACTGCAAGAAATACTAGAATTGCAACAAAGGGAAAATAATTTGCAGTAGATTCTTGAAATGGAACTTAGCAACCTCTTTTATTATAGAATTGTTGATTGTTGTATCGAATTACGGGAAGTCTACGAAAAACCGCAAGGAATACTAGATTGCAACAAAGCAAAATAATTTGAAGTAGATTCTTGAAATAGAATCTAACAGACTCTACTCATTTTTTTGCCGAATTGTTGATTACCGTATTGAATTACGGAAAGTCTACAGAAAACTATCTAAAAATATTAGAACTGCATCAAAAAGAAATGAATTTAAGGTAGATTCTTGAAATGGTATCTAGCAGACTCTACACATTTTATTATCGAATTGTTGATTGTTGTATTAAATTACGGAAAGTCTACGAAAAACTGCAAGGTATACTAGAATTGCAACAAAGCAAAATAATTTGGAGTAGATTCTTGAAATGGAACTTAGCATCCTCTTTTATTATAGAATTGTTGATTGTTGTATCGAATTACGGAAAGTCTACGAAAAACTGCAAGGAATACTAGAATTGCAACAAAGCAAAATAATTTGAAGTAGATTCTTGAAATAGAATCTAGCAGACTACTCATTTTTTGCCGAATTGTTGATTACCGTCTTGAATTACGGAAAGTCTACAGAAAACTATCTAAAAATATTAGAACTGCATCAAAAAGAAATGAATTTAAGGTAGATTCTTGAAACGGTATCTAGCAGACTCTACACATTTTATTATCGAATTGTTGATTGTTGTATTAAATTACGGAAAGTCTACGATTAACTGCAAGAAATACTAGAATTGCAACAAAGGAAAAATAATTTGGAGTAGATTCTTGAAATGGAACTTAGCAACCTCTTTTATTATAGAATTGTTGATTGTTGTATCGAATTACGGAAAGTCTACGAAAAACTGCAAGGAATACTAGAATTGCAACAAAGCAAAATAATTTGAAGTAGATTCTTGAAATAGAATCTAGCAGACTACTCATTTTTTGCCGAATTGTTGATAACCGTCTTGAATTACGGAAAGTCTACAGAAAACTATCTAAAAATATTAGAACTGCAACAAAAAGAAATGAATTTAAGGTAGATTCTTGAAATGACATCTAGCAGACTCTACACATTTTATTATCGAATTGTTGATTGTTGTATTAAATTTCGGAAAGTCTACGAATAACTGCAAGGAATACTAGAATTGCAACAAAGGAAAAATAATTTGGAGTAGATTCTTGAAATGGAATCTAACAGACTACACATTTCATTATCGAATTGTTCATTGTATTAAATTACGGAAAGTCTACGATTAACTGCAAGAAATACTAGAATTGCAACAAAGGAAAAATAATTTGGAGTAGATTCTTGAAATGGAACTTAGCAACCTCTTTTATTTTAGAATTGTTGATTGTTGTATCGAATTAAGGAAAGTCTACGAAAAACTGCAAGGAATACTAGAATTGCAACAAAGCAAAATAATTTGAAGTAGATTCTTGAAATAGAATCTAGCAGACTACTCTCATTTTTTGCCGAATTGTTGATTACCGTCTTGAATTACGGAAAGTCTACAAAAAACTGTCTAAAAATACTAGAACTGCAACAAAGCAAAATAATTTGAAGTAGATTCTTGAAATGGAATCTAGCAGACTACACATTTTTTTGCCGAATCGTTGATTACCGTATTGAATTACGGAAAGTTCAAAAAACTGTCTAAAAATACTAGAACTGCAACAAAAAGAAATGAATTTAAGGTAGATTCTTGAAATGGCATCTAGCAGACTCTACACATTTTATTATCGAATTGTTGATTGTTGTATTAAATTACGGAAAGTCTACGAAAAACTGCAAGGAATACTAGAATTGCAACAAAAAGAAATGAATTTAAGGTAGATTCTTGAAATGGCATCTAGCAGACTCTACACATTTTATTATAGAATTGTTGATTGTTGTATTAAATTACGGAAAGTCTACGAATACTGCAAGGAATACTAGAATTGCAACAAAGCAAAATAATTTGGAGTAGATTCTTGAAATAGAATCTAACAGACTCTACACATTTTATTATCGAATTGTTGATTGTTGTATTAAATCACGGAAAGTCTACGAATAACTGCAAGGAATACTAGAATTGCAACAAAGGAAAAATAATTTGGAGTAGATTCTTGAAGTGGAATCTAACAGACTCTACACATTTCATTATCGAATTGTTGATTGTATTAAATTACGGAAAGTCTACGATTAACTGCAAGAAATACTAGAATTGCAACAAAGGGAAAATAATTTGGAGTAGATTCTTGAAATGGAACTTAGCAACCAACCTCTTTTATTATAGAATTGTTGATTGTTGTATCGAATTACGGGAAGTCTACGAAAAACTGCAAGGAATACTAGAATTGCAACAAAGCAAAATAATTTGAAGTAGATTCTTGAAATAGAATCTAACACTCTACCCCTTTTTTTGCCGAATTGTTGATTACCGTATTGAATTACGGAAAGTCTACAGAAAACTATCTAAAAATACTAGAACTGCAACAAAAAGAAATGAATTTAAGGTAGATTCTTGAAATGGAATCTAACAGACTCTACACATTTTATTATAGAATTGTTGATTGTTGTATCGAATTACGGAAAGTCTACGGAAAACTGCAAGGAATACTAGAATTGCAACAAAGCAAAATAATTTGAAATAGAATCTAACAGACTCTACACATTTTATTATCGAATTGTTGATTGATGTATTAAATTACGGAAAGTCTACGAATAACTGCAAGAAATACTAGAATTGCAACAAAAAGAAATGAATTTAAGGTAGATTCTTGAAATGGCATCTAGCAGACTCTACACATTTTATTATAGAATTGTTGATTGTTGTATCGAATTACGGAAAGTCTACGGAAAACTGCAAGGAATACTAGAATTGCAACAAAGCAAAATAATTTGAAATAGAATCTAACAGACTCTACACATTTTATTATCGAATTGTTGATTGATGTATTAAATTACGGAAAGTCTACGAATAACTGCAAGAAATACTAGAATTGCAACAAAGGGAAAATAATTTGGAGTAGATTCTTGAAATGGAACTTAGCAACCTCTTTTATTATAGAATTGTTGATTGTTGCATCGAATTACGGGAAGTCTACGAAAAACTGCAAGGAATACTAGAATTGCAACAAAGCAAAATAATTTGAAGTAGATTCTTGAAATAGAATCTAACAGACTCTACTCATTTTTTTGCCGAATTGTTGATACCGTATTGAATTACGGAAAGTCTACAGAAAACTATCTAAAAATATTAGAACTGCATCAAAAAGAAATGAATTTAAGGTAGATTCTTGAAATGGTATCTAGCAGACTCTACACATTTTATTATCGAATTGTTGATTGTTGTATTAAATTACGGAAAGTCTACGAAAAACTGCAAGGTATACTAGAATTGCAACAAAGCAAAATAATTTGGAGTAGATTCTTGAAATGGTATCTAGCAGACTCTACACATTTTATTATCGAATTGTTGATTGTTGTATCGAATTACGGAAAGTCTACGAATAACTGCAAGGAATACTAGAATTGCAACAAAGCAAAATAATTTGAAGTAGATTCTTGAAATGGAATCTAGCAGACTACACATTTTTTTGCCGAATCGTTGATTACCGTATTGAATTACGAAAAGTCTACAGAAAACTATCTAATAATACTAGAACTGCAACAAAAAGAAATGAATTTAAGGAAGATTCTTGAAATGGTATCTAGCAGACTCTACACATTTTATTATCGAATTGTTGATTGTTGTATTAAATTACGGAAAGTCTACGAATAACTGCAAGAAATACTAGAATTGCAACAAAGGAAAAATAATTTGGAGTAGATTCTTGAAATGGAACTTAGCAACCTCTTTTATTATAGAATTGTTGATTGTTGTATCGAATTACGGAAAGTCTACAAAAAACTGTCTAAAAATACTAGAACTGCAACAAAAAGAAATGAATTTAAGGTAGATTCTTGAAATGGTATCTAGCAGACTCTACACATTTTATTATCGAATTGTTGATTGTTGTATTAAATTACGGAAAGTCTACGAAAAACTGCAAGGTATACTAGAATTGCAACAAAGCAAAATAATTTGGAGTAGATTCTTGAAATGGTATCTAGCAGACTCTACACATTTTATTATCGAATTGTTGATTGTTGTATTAAATTACGGAAAGTCTACAAATAACTGCAAGAAATACCAGAATTGCAACAAAGCAAAAATAATTTGCAGTAGATTCTTGAAATGGAACTTAGCAACCTCTTTTATTATAGAATTGTTGATTGTTGTATCGAATTACGGAAAGTCTACAAAAAACTGTCTAAAAATACTAGAACTGCAACAAAAAGAAATGAATTTAAGCTAGATTCTTGAAATGGTATCTAACAGACTCTACACATTTTATTATCGAATTGATGATTGTTGTATTAAATTACGGAAAGTCTACGAATAACTGCAAGGAATACTAGAATTGCAACAAAGCAAAATAATTTGAAGTAGATTCTTGAAATGGAATCTAGCAGACTCCACACAATTTTTTGCCGAATCGTTAATTACCGTATTGAATTACGAAAAGTCTACAGAAAACTATCTAATAATACTAGAACTGCAACAAAAAGAAATGAATTTAAGGTAGATTCTTGAAATGGTATCTAGCAGACTTACACATTTTATTATCGAATTGTTGATTGTTGTATTAAATCACGGAAAGTCTACGAATAACTGCAAGAAATACTAGAATTGCAACAAAGGGAAAATAATTTGGAGTAGATTCTTGAAATGGAACTTAGCAACCTCTTTTATTATAGAATTGTTGATTGTTGTATCGAATTACGGAAAGTCTACGAATAACTGCAAGGAATACTAGAATTGCAACAAAGCAAAATAATTTGAAGTAGATTCTTGAAATGGAATCTAGCAGACTCTACACATTTTTTTGCCGAATCGTTGATTACCGTATTGAATTACGAAAAGTCTACAGAAAACTATCTAATAATACTAGAACTGCAACAAAAAGAAATGAATTTAAGGAAGATTCTTGAAATGGTATCTAGCAGACTCTACACATTTTATTATCGAATTGTTGATTGTTGTATTAAATTACGGAAAGTCTACGAATAACTGCAAGAAATACTAGAATTGCAACAAAGGAAAAATAATTTGGAGTAGATTCTTGAAATGGAACTTAGCAACTTCTTTTATTAAAGAATTGTTGATTGTTGTATCGAATTACGGAAAGTCTACAAAAAACTGTCTAAAAATACTAGAACTGCAACAAAAAGAAATGAATTTAAGGTAGATTCTTGAAATGGTATCTAACAGACTCTACACATTTTATTATCGAATTGATGATTGTTGTATTAAATTACGGAAAGTCTACGAATAACTGCAAGGAATACTAGAATTGCAACAAAGCAAAATAATTTTAAGTAGATTCTTGAAATGGAACTTAGCATCCTCTTTTATTATAGAATTGTTGATTATTGTATCGAATTACGGAAAGTCTACGGAAAACTGCAAGGAATACTAGAATTGCAACAAAGCAAAATAATTTGAAATAGAATCTAACAGACTCTACACATTTCATTATCGAATTGTTGATTGTATTAAATTACGGAAAGTCTACGAATAACTGCAAGAAATACTAGAATTGCAACAAAGGGAAAATAATTTGGAGTAGATTCTTGAAATGGAACTAGCAACCTCTTTTATTATAGAATTGTTGATTGTTGTATCGAATTACGGGAAGTCTACGAAAAACTGCAAGGAATACTAGAATTGCAACAAAGCAAAATAATTTGAAGTAGATTCTTGAAATAGAATCTAACAGACTCTACTAATTTTTTTGCCGAATTGTTGATTACCGTATTGAATTACGGAAAGTCTACAGAAAACTATCTAAAAATATTAGAACTGCATCAAAAAGAAATGAATTTAAGGTAGGTTCTTGAAATGGTATCTAGCAGACTCTACACATTTTATTATCGAATTGTTGATTGTTGTATTAAATTACGGAAAGTCTACGAAAAACTGCTAGGAATACTAGAATTGCAACAAAGCAAAATAATTTGGAGTAGATTCTTGAAATGGAACTTAGCAACCTCTTTTATTATAGAATTGTTGATTGTTGTATCGAATTACGGAAAGTCTACGAAAAACTGCAAGGAATACTAGAATTGCAACAAAGCAAAATAATTTGAAGTAGATTCTTGAAATAGAATCTAGCAGACTACTCATTTTTTGCCGAATTGTTGATTACCGTCTTGAATTACGGAAAGTCTACAAAAAACTGTCTAAAAATACTAGAACTGCAACAAAGCAAAATAATTTGAAGTAGATTCTTGAAATAGAATCTAACAGACTCTACTCATTTTTTTGCCGAATTGTTGATTACCGTATTGAATTACGGAAAGTCTACAGAAAACTATCTAAAAATACTAGAACTGCAACAAAAAGAAATGAATTTAAGGTAGATTCTAGAAATGGTATCTAGCAGACTTACACATTTTATTATCGAATTGTTGATTGTTGTATTAAATCACGGAAAGTCTACGAATAACTGCAAGGAATACTAGAATTGCAACAAAGGAAAAATAATTTGGAGTAGATTCTTGAAATGGAATCTAACAGACTCTACACATTTTTTTGCCGAATCGTTGATTACCGTATTAAATTACGAAAAGTCTACAGAAAACTATCTAATAATACTAGAACTGCAACAAAAAGAAATGAATTTAAGGTAGATTCTGGAAATGGTATCTAACAGACTCTACACATTTTATTATCGAATTGATGATTGTTGTATTAAATTACGGAAAGTCTACGAATAACTGCAAGGAATACTAGAATTGCAACAAAGCAAAATAATTTGAAGTAGATTCTTGAAATGGAATCTAGCAGACTCTACACATTTTTTTGCCGAATCGTTAATTACCGTATTGAATTACGAAAAGTCTACAGAAAACTACCTAATAATACTAGAACTGCAACAAAAAGAAATGAATTTAAGGTAGATTCTAGAAATGGTATCTAGCAGACTTACACATTTTATTATCGAATTGTTGATTGTTGTATTAAATCACGGAAAGTCTACGAATAACTGCAAGGAATACTAGAATTGCAACAAAGGAAAAATAATTTGGAGTAGATTCTTGAAATGGAATCTAACAGACCCTACACATTTCATTATCGAATTGTTGATTGTATTAAATTACGGAAAGTCTACGATTAACTGCAAGAAATACTAGAATTGCAACAAAGGGAAAATAATTTGGAGTAGATTCTTGAAATGGAACTTAGCAACCTCTTTTATTATAGAATTGTTGATTGTTGTATCGAATTACGGGAAGTCTACGAAAAACTGCAAGGAATACTAGATTGCAACAAAGCAAAATAATTTGAAGTAGATTCTTGAAATAGAATCTAACAGACTCTACTCATTTTTTTGCCGAATTGTTGATTACCGTATTGAATTACGGAAAGTCTACAGAAAACTATCTAAAAATATTAGAACTGCATCAAAAAGAAATGAATTTAAGGTAGATTCTTGAAATGGTATCTAGCAGACTCTACACATTTTATTATCGAATTGTTGATTGTTGTATTAAATTACGGAAAGTCTACGAAAAACTGCAAGGTATACTAGAATTGCAACAAAGCAAAATAATTTGGAGTAGATTCTTGAAATGGAACTTAGCATCCTCTTTTATTATAGAATTGTTGATTGTTGTATCGAATTACGGAAAGTCTACGAAAAACTGCAAGGAATACTAGAATTGCAACAAAGCAAAATAATTTGAAGTAGATTCTTGAAATAGAATCTAGCAGACTACTCATTTTTTGCCGAATTGTTGATTACCGTCTTGAATTACGGAAAGTCTACAGAAAACTATCTAAAAATATTAGAACTGCATCAAAAAGAAATGAATTTAAGGTAGATTCTTGAAACGGTATCTAGCAGACTCTACACATTTTATTATCGAATTGTTGATTGTTGTATTAAATTACGGAAAGTCTACGATTAACTGCAAGAAATACTAGAATTGCAACAAAGGAAAAATAATTTGGAGTAGATTCTTGAAATGGAACTTAGCAACCTCTTTTATTATAGAATTGTTGATTGTTGTATCGAATTACGGAAAGTCTACGAAAAACTGCAAGGAATACTAGAATTGCAACAAAGCAAAATAATTTGAAGTAGATTCTTGAAATAGAATCTAGCAGACTACTCATTTTTTGCCGAATTGTTGATTACCGTCTTGAATTACGGAAAGTCTACAGAAAACTATCTAAAAATATTAGAACTGCATCAAAAAGAAATGAATTTAAGGTAGATTCTTGAAATGGTATCTAGCAGACTCTACACATTTTATTATCGAATTGTTGATTGTTGTATTAAATTACGGAAAGTCTACGATTAACTGCAAGAAATACTAGAATTGCAACAAAGGAAAAATAATTTGGAGTAGATTCTTGAAATGGAACTTAGCAACCTCTTTTATTATAGAATTGTTGATTGTTGTATCGAATTACGGAAAGTCTACGAAAAACTGCAAGGAATACTAGAATTGCAACAAAGCAAAATAATTTGAAGTAGATTCTTGAAATAGAATCTAGCAGACTACTCATTTTTTGCCGAATTGTTGATTACCGTCTTGAATTACGGAAAGTCTACAGAAAACTATCTAAAAATATTAGAACTGCATCAAAAAGAAATGAATTTAAGGTAGATTCTTGAAATGACATCTAGCAGACTCTACACATTTTATTATCGAATTGTTGATTGTTGTATTAAATTTCGGAAAGTCTACGAATAACTGCAAGGAATACTAGATTGCAACAAAGCAAAATAATTTGAAGTAGATTCTTGAAATAGAATCTAACAGACTCTACTCATTTTTTTGCCGAATTGTTGATTACCGTATTGAATTACGGAAAGTCTACAGAAAACTATCTAAAAATATTAGAATTGCATCAAAAAGAAATGAATTTAAGGTAGATTCTTGAAATGGTATCTAGCAGACTCTACACATTTTATTATCGAATTGTTGATTGTTGTATTAAATTACAGAAAGTCTACGAAAAACTGCAAGGTATACTAGAATTGCAACAAAGCAAAATAATTTGGAGTAGATTCTTGAAATGGAACTTAGCATCCTCTTTTATTATAGAATTGTTGATTGTTGTATCGAATTACGGAAAGTCTACGAAAAACTGCAAGGAATACTAGAATTGCAACAAAGCAAAATAATTTGAAGTAGATTCTTGAAATAGAATCTAGCAGACTACTCATTTTTTGCCGAATTGTTGATTACCGTCTTGAATTACGGAAAGTCTACAGAAAACTATCTAAAAATATTAGAACTGCAACAAAAAGAAATGAATTTAAGGTAGATTCTTGAAATGACATCTAGCAGACTCTACACATTTTATTATCGAATTGTTGATTGTTGTATTAAATTACGGAAAGTCTACGAATAACTGCAAGAAATACTAGAATTGCAACAAAGGAAAAATAATTTGGAGTAGATTCTTGAAATGGAACTTAGCAACCTCTTTTATTATAGAATTGTTGATTGTTGTATCGAATTACGGAAAGTCTACGAAAAACTGCAAGGAATACTAGAATTGCAACAAAGCAAAATAATTTGAAGTAGATTCTTGAAATAGAATCTAGCAGACTACTCATTTTTTGCCGAATTGTTGATTACCGTCTTGAATTACGGAAAGTCTACAGAAAACTATCTAAAAATATTAGAACTGCATCAAAAAGAAATGAATTTAAGGTAGATTCTTGAAATGGTATCTAGCAGACTCTACACATTTTATTATCGAGTTGTTGATTGTTGTATTAAATTACGGAAAGTCTACGATTAACTGCAAGAAATACTAGAATTGCAACAAAGGAAAAATAATTTGGAGTAGATTCTTGAAATGGAACTTAGCAACCTCTTTTATTATTATAGAATTGTTGATTGTTGTATCGAATTACGGAAAGTCTACGAAAAACTGCAAGGAATACTAGAATTGCAACAAAGCAAAATAATTTGAAGTAGATTCTTGAAATAGAATCTAGCAGACTACTCATTTTTTGCCGAATTGTGGATTACCGTCTTGAATTACGGAAAGTCTACAGAAAACTATCTAAAAATATTAGAACTGCATCAAAAAGAAATGAATTTAAGGTAGATTCTTGAAATGACATCTAGCAGACTCTACACATTTTATTATCGAATTGTTGATTGTTGTATTAAATTTCGGAAAGTCTACGAATAACTGCAAGGAATACTAGAATTGCAACAAAGGAAAAATAATTTGGAGTAGATTCTTGAAATGGAATCTAACAGACTCTACACATTTCATTATCGAATTGTTGATTGTATTAAATTACGGAAAGTCTACGATTAACTGCAAGAAATACTAGAATTGCAACAAAGGAAAAATAATTTGGAGTAGATTCTTGAAATGGAACTTAGCAACCTCTTTTATTTTAGAATTGTTGATTGTTGTATCGAATTAAGAAAGTCTACGAAAAACTGCAAGGAATACTAGAATTGCAACAAAGCAAAATAATTTGAAGTAGATTCTTGAAATAGAATCTAGCAGACTACTCATTTTTTGCCGAATTGTTGATTACCGTCTTGAATTACGGAAAGTCTACAAAAAACTGTCTAAAAATACTAGAACTGCAACAAAGCAAAATAATTTGAAGTAGATTCTTGAAATGGAATCTAGCAGACTACACATTTTTTTGCCGAATCGTTGATTACCGTATTGAATTACGGAAAGTACAAAAAACTGTCTAAAAATACTAGAACTGCAACAAAAAGAAATGAATTTAAGGTAGATTCTTGAAATGGCATCTAGCAGACTCTACACATTTTATTATCGAATTGTTGATTGTTGTATTAAATTACGGAAAGTCTACGAAAAACTGCAAGGAATACTAGAATTGCAACAAAAAGAAATGAATTTAAGGTAGATTCTTGAAATGGCATCTAGCAGACTCTACACATTTTATTATAGAATTGTTGATTGTTGTATCGAATTACGGAAAGTCTACGGAAAACTGCTAGGAATACTAGAATTGCAACAAAGCAAAATAATTTGAAATAGAATCTAACAGACTCTACACATTTTATCATCGAATTGTTGATTGTTGTATTAAATTACGGAAAGTCTACGAATAACTGCAAGGAATACTAGAATTGCAACAAAGCAAAATAATTTGGAGTAGATTCTTGAAATAGAATCTAACAGACTCTACACATTTTATTATCGAATTGTTGATTGTTGTATTAAATCACGGAAAGTCTACGAATAACTGCAAGGAATACTAGAATTGCAACAAAGTAAAAATAATTTGGAGTAGATTCTTGAAATGGAATCTAACAGACTCTACACATTTCATTATCGAATTGTTGATTGTATTAAATTACGGAAAGTCTACGATTAACTGCAAGAAATACTAGAATTGCAACAAAGGGAAAATAATTTGGAGTAGATTCTTGAAATGGAACTTAGCAACCAACCTCTTTTATTATAGAATTGTTGATTGTTGTATCGAATTACGGGAAGTCTACGAAAAACTGCAAGGAATACTAGAATTGCAACAAAGAAAAATAATTTGGAGTAGATTCTTGAAATGGAACTTAGCATCCTCTTTTATTATAGAATTGTTGATTGTTGTATCGAATTACGGAAAGTACAAAAAACTGTCTAAAAATACTAGAACTGCAACAAAAAGAAATGAATTTAAGGTAGATTCTTGAAATGGCATCTAGCAGACTACACATTTCATTATCGAATTGTTGATTGTATTAAATTACGGAAAGTCTACGAATAACTGCAAGGAATACTAGAATTGCAACAAAGCAAAATAATTTGGAGTAGATTCTTGAAATAGAATCTAACAGACTCTACACATTTTATTATCGAATTGTTGATTGTTGTATCGAATTACGGAAAGTCTACGAAAAACTGCAAGGAATACTAGAATTGCAACAAAGCAAAATAATTTGGAGTAGATTCTTGAAATGGAACTTAGCATCCTCTTTTATTATAGAATTGTTGATTGTTGTATCGAATTACGGAAAGTACAAAAAACTGTCTAAAAATACTAGAACTGCAACAAAAAGAAATGAATTTAAGGTAAATTCTTGAAATGGCATCTAGCAGACTACACATTTTATTATGGAATTGTTGTATCGAATTACGGAAAGTCTAAGGAAAACTGCAAGGAATACTAGAATTGCAACAAAGCAAAATAATTTGAAGTAGATTCTTGAAATAGAATCTAACAGACTCTACTCATTTTTTTGCCGAATTGTTGATTACCGTATTGAATTACGGAAAGTCTACAGAAAACTATCTAAAAATATTAGAACTGCATCAAAAAGAAATGAATTTAAGGTAGATTCTTGAAATGGTATCTAGCTGACTCTACACATTTTATTATCGAATTGTTGATTGTTGTATTAAATTACGGAAAGTCTACGATTAACTGCAAGAAATACTAGAATTGCAACAAAGGGAAAATAATTTGGAGTAGATTCTTGAAATGGAACTTAGCAACCAACCTCTTTTATTATAGAATTGTTGATTGTTGTATCGAATTACGGGAAGTCTACGAAAAACTGCAAGGAATACTAGAATTGCAACAAAGCAAAATAATTTGGAGTAGATTCTTGAAATGGAACTTAGCATCCTCTTTTATTATAGAATTGTTGATTGTTGTATCGAATTACGGAAAGTACAAAAAATCGTCTAAAAATACTAGAACTGCAACAAAAAGAAATGAATTTAAGGTAGATTCTTGAAATGGCATCTAGCAGACTACACATTTCATTATCGAATTGTTGATTGTATTAAATTACGGAAAGTCTACGAATAACTGCAAGGAATACTAGAATTGCAACAAAGCAAAATAATTTGGAGTAGATTCTTGAAATGGAATCTAACAGACTACACATTTCATTATCGAATTGTTCATTGTATTAAATTACGGAAAGTCTACGATTAACTGCAAGAAATACTAGAATTGCAACAAAGGAAAAATAATTTGGAGTAGATTCTTGAAATGGAACTTAGCAACCTCTTTTATTTTAGAATTGTTGATTGTTGTATCGAATTAAGGAAAGTCTACGAAAAACTGCAAGGAATACTAGAATTGCAACAAAGCAAAATAATTTGAAGTAGATTCTTGAAATAGAATCTAGCAGACTACTCTCATTTTTTGCCGAATTGTTGATTACCGTCTTGAATTACGGAAAGTCTACAAAAAACTGTCTAAAAATACTAGAACTGCAACAAAGCAAAATAATTTGAAGTAGATTCTTGAAATGGAATCTAGCAGACTACACATTTTTTTGCCGAATCGTTGATTACCGTATTGAATTACGGAAAGTTCAAAAAACTGTCTAAAAATACTAGAACTGCAACAAAAAGAAATGAATTTAAGGTAGATTCTTGAAATGGCATCTAGCAGACTCTACACATTTTATTATCGAATTGTTGATTGTTGTATTAAATTACGGAAAGTCTACGAAAAACTGCAAGGAATACTAGAATTGCAACAAAAAGAAATGAATTTAAGGTAGATTCTTGAAATGGCATCTAGCAGACTCTACACATTTTATTATAGAATTGTTGATTGTTGTATTAAATTACGGAAAGTCTACGAATACTGCAAGGAATACTAGAATTGCAACAAAGCAAAATAATTTGGAGTAGATTCTTGAAATAGAATCTAACAGACTCTACACATTTTATTATCGAATTGTTGATTGTTGTATTAAATCACGGAAAGTCTACGAATAACTGCAAGGAATACTAGAATTGCAACAAAGGAAAAATAATTTGGAGTAGATTCTTGAAGTGGAATCTAACAGACTCTACACATTTCATTATCGAATTGTTGATTGTATTAAATTACGGAAAGTCTACGATTAACTGCAAGAAATACTAGAATTGCAACAAAGGGAAAATAATTTGGAGTAGATTCTTGAAATGGAACTTAGCAACCAACCTCTTTTATTATAGAATTGTTGATTGTTGTATCGAATTACGGGAAGTCTACGAAAAACTGCAAGGAATACTAGAATTGCAACAAAGCAAAATAATTTGAAGTAGATTCTTGAAATAGAATCTAACACTCTACCCCTTTTTTTGCCGAATTGTTGATTACCGTATTGAATTACGGAAAGTCTACAGAAAACTATCTAAAAATACTAGAACTGCAACAAAAAGAAATGAATTTAAGGTAGATTCTTGAAATGGAATCTAACAGACTCTACACATTTTATTATAGAATTGTTGATTGTTGTATCGAATTACGGAAAGTCTACGGAAAACTGCAAGGAATACTAGAATTGCAACAAAGCAAAATAATTTGAAATAGAATCTAACAGACTCTACACATTTTATTATCGAATTGTTGATTGATGTATTAAATTACGGAAAGTCTACGAATAACTGCAAGAAATACTAGAATTGCAACAAAAAGAAATGAATTTAAGGTAGATTCTTGAAATGGCATCTAGCAGACTCTACACATTTTATTATAGAATTGTTGATTGTTGTATCGAATTACGGAAAGTCTACGGAAAACTGCAAGGAATACTAGAATTGCAACAAAGCAAAATAATTTGAAATAGAATCTAACAGACTCTACACATTTTATTATCGAATTGTTGATTGATGTATTAAATTACGGAAAGTCTACGAATAACTGCAAGAAATACTAGAATTGCAACAAAGGGAAAATAATTTGGAGTAGATTCTTGAAATGGAACTTAGCAACCTCTTTTATTATAGAATTGTTGATTGTTGCATCGAATTACGGGAAGTCTACGAAAAACTGCAAGGAATACTAGAATTGCAACAAAGCAAAATAATTTGAAGTAGATTCTTGAAATAGAATCTAACAGACTCTACTCATTTTTTTGCCGAATTGTTGATACCGTATTGAATTACGGAAAGTCTACAGAAAACTATCTAAAAATATTAGAACTGCATCAAAAAGAAATGAATTTAAGGTAGATTCTTGAAATGGTATCTAGCAGACTCTACACATTTTATTATCGAATTGTTGATTGTTGTATTAAATTACGGAAAGTCTACGAAAAACTGCAAGGTATACTAGAATTGCAACAAAGCAAAATAATTTGGAGTAGATTCTTGAAATGGTATCTAGCAGACTCTACACATTTTATTATCGAATTGTTGATTGTTGTATCGAATTACGGAAAGTCTACGAATAACTGCAAGGAATACTAGAATTGCAACAAAGCAAAATAATTTGAAGTAGATTCTTGAAATGGAATCTAGCAGACTACACATTTTTTTGCCGAATCGTTGATTACCGTATTGAATTACGAAAAGTCTACAGAAAACTATCTAATAATACTAGAACTGCAACAAAAAGAAATGAATTTAAGGAAGATTCTTGAAATGGTATCTAGCAGACTCTACACATTTTATTATCGAATTGTTGATTGTTGTATTAAATTACGGAAAGTCTACGAATAACTGCAAGAAATACTAGAATTGCAACAAAGGAAAAATAATTTGGAGTAGATTCTTGAAATGGAACTTAGCAACCTCTTTTATTATAGAATTGTTGATTGTTGTATCGAATTACGGAAAGTCTACAAAAAACTGTCTAAAAATACTAGAACTGCAACAAAAAGAAATGAATTTAAGGTAGATTCTTGAAATGGTATCTAGCAGACTCTACACATTTTATTATCGAATTGTTGATTGTTGTATTAAATTACGGAAAGTCTACGAAAAACTGCAAGGTATACTAGAATTGCAACAAAGCAAAATAATTTGGAGTAGATTCTTGAAATGGTATCTAGCAGACTCTACACATTTTATTATCGAATTGTTGATTGTTGTATTAAATTACGGAAAGTCTACAAATAACTGCAAGAAATACCAGAATTGCAACAAAGCAAAAATAATTTGCAGTAGATTCTTGAAATGGAACTTAGCAACCTCTTTTATTATAGAATTGTTGATTGTTGTATCGAATTACGGAAAGTCTACAAAAAACTGTCTAAAAATACTAGAACTGCAACAAAAAGAAATGAATTTAAGCTAGATTCTTGAAATGGTATCTAACAGACTCTACACATTTTATTATCGAATTGATGATTGTTGTATTAAATTACGGAAAGTCTACGAATAACTGCAAGGAATACTAGAATTGCAACAAAGCAAAATAATTTGAAGTAGATTCTTGAAATGGAATCTAGCAGACTCCACACAATTTTTTGCCGAATCGTTAATTACCGTATTGAATTACGAAAAGTCTACAGAAAACTATCTAATAATACTAGAACTGCAACAAAAAGAAATGAATTTAAGGTAGATTCTTGAAATGGTATCTAGCAGACTTACACATTTTATTATCGAATTGTTGATTGTTGTATTAAATCACGGAAAGTCTACGAATAACTGCAAGAAATACTAGAATTGCAACAAAGGGAAAATAATTTGGAGTAGATTCTTGAAATGGAACTTAGCAACCTCTTTTATTATAGAATTGTTGATTGTTGTATCGAATTACGGAAAGTCTACGAATAACTGCAAGGAATACTAGAATTGCAACAAAGCAAAATAATTTGAAGTAGATTCTTGAAATGGAATCTAGCAGACTCTACACATTTTTTTGCCGAATCGTTGATTACCGTATTGAATTACGAAAAGTCTACAGAAAACTATCTAATAATACTAGAACTGCAACAAAAAGAAATGAATTTAAGGAAGATTCTTGAAATGGTATCTAGCAGACTCTACACATTTTATTATCGAATTGTTGATTGTTGTATTAAATTACGGAAAGTCTACGAATAACTGCAAGAAATACTAGAATTGCAACAAAGGAAAAATAATTTGGAGTAGATTCTTGAAATGGAACTTAGCAACTTCTTTTATTAAAGAATTGTTGATTGTTGTATCGAATTACGGAAAGTCTACAAAAAACTGTCTAAAAATACTAGAACTGCAACAAAAAGAAATGAATTTAAGGTAGATTCTTGAAATGGTATCTAACAGACTCTACACATTTTATTATCGAATTGATGATTGTTGTATTAAATTACGGAAAGTCTACGAATAACTGCAAGGAATACTAGAATTGCAACAAAGCAAAATAATTTTAAGTAGATTCTTGAAATGGAACTTAGCATCCTCTTTTATTATAGAATTGTTGATTATTGTATCGAATTACGGAAAGTCTACGGAAAACTGCAAGGAATACTAGAATTGCAACAAAGCAAAATAATTTGAAATAGAATCTAACAGACTCTACACATTTCATTATCGAATTGTTGATTGTATTAAATTACGGAAAGTCTACGAATAACTGCAAGAAATACTAGAATTGCAACAAAGGGAAAATAATTTGGAGTAGATTCTTGAAATGGAACTAGCAACCTCTTTTATTATAGAATTGTTGATTGTTGTATCGAATTACGGGAAGTCTACGAAAAACTGCAAGGAATACTAGAATTGCAACAAAGCAAAATAATTTGAAGTAGATTCTTGAAATAGAATCTAACAGACTCTACTAATTTTTTTGCCGAATTGTTGATTACCGTATTGAATTACGGAAAGTCTACAGAAAACTATCTAAAAATATTAGAACTGCATCAAAAAGAAATGAATTTAAGGTAGGTTCTTGAAATGGTATCTAGCAGACTCTACACATTTTATTATCGAATTGTTGATTGTTGTATTAAATTACGGAAAGTCTACGAAAAACTGCTAGGAATACTAGAATTGCAACAAAGCAAAATAATTTGGAGTAGATTCTTGAAATGGAACTTAGCAACCTCTTTTATTATAGAATTGTTGATTGTTGTATCGAATTACGGAAAGTCTACGAAAAACTGCTAGGAATACTAGAATTGCAACAAAGCAAAATAATTTGGAGTAGATTCTTGAAATGGAACTTAGCAACCTCTTTTATTATAGAATTGTTGATTGTTGTATCGAATTACGGAAAGTCTACGAATAACTGCAAGAAATACTAGAATTGCAACAAAGGGAAAATAATTTGGAGTAGATTCTTGAAATGGAATCTAACAGACTCTACTAATTTTTTTGCCGAATTGTTGATTACCGTATTGAATTACGGAAAGTCTACAGAAAACTATCTAAAAATATTAGAACTGCATCAAAAAGAAATGAATTTAAGGTAGGTTCTTGAAATGGTATCTAGCAGACTCTACACATTTTATTATCGAATTGTTGATTGTTGTATTAAATTACGGAAAGTCTACGAAAAACTGCTAGGAATACTAGAATTGCAACAAAGCAAAATAATTTGGAGTAGATTCTTGAAATGGAACTTAGCAACCTCTTTTATTATAGAATTGTTGATTGTTGTATCGAATTACGGAAAGTCTACGAAAAACTGCAAGGAATACTAGAATTGCAACAAAGCAAAATAATTTGAAGTAGATTCTTGAAATAGAATCTAGCAGACTACTCATTTTTTGCCGAATTGTTGATTACCGTCTTGAATTACGGAAAGTCTACAAAAAACTGTCTAAAAATACTAGAACTGCAACAAAGCAAAATAATTTGAAGTAGATTCTTGAAATAGAATCTAACAGACTCTACTCATTTTTTTGCCGAATTGTTGATTACCGTATTGAATTACGGAAAGTCTACAGAAAACTATCTAAAAATACTAGAACTGCAACAAAAAGAAATGAATTTAAGGTAGATTCTAGAAATGGTATCTAGCAGACTTACACATTTTATTATCGAATTGTTGATTGTTGTATTAAATCACGGAAAGTCTACGAATAACTGCAAGGAATACTAGAATTGCAACAAAGGAAAAATAATTTGGAGTAGATTCTTGAAATGGAATCTAACAGACTCTACACATTTTTTTGCCGAATCGTTGATTACCGTATTAAATTACGAAAAGTCTACAGAAAACTATCTAATAATACTAGAACTGCAACAAAAAGAAATGAATTTAAGGTAGATTCTGGAAATGGTATCTAACAGACTCTACACATTTTATTATCGAATTGATGATTGTTGTATTAAATTACGGAAAGTCTACGAATAACTGCAAGGAATACTAGAATTGCAACAAAGCAAAATAATTTGAAGTAGATTCTTGAAATGGAATCTAGCAGACTCTACACATTTTTTTGCCGAATCGTTAATTACCGTATTGAATTACGAAAAGTCTACAGAAAACTACCTAATAATACTAGAACTGCAACAAAAAGAAATGAATTTAAGGTAGATTCTAGAAATGGTATCTAGCAGACTTACACATTTTATTATCGAATTGTTGATTGTTGTATTAAATCACGGAAAGTCTACGAATAACTGCAAGGAATACTAGAATTGCAACAAAGGAAAAATAATTTGGAGTAGATTCTTGAAATGGAATCTAACAGACCCTACACATTTCATTATCGAATTGTTGATTGTATTAAATTACGGAAAGTCTACGATTAACTGCAAGAAATACTAGAATTGCAACAAAGGGAAAATAATTTGGAGTAGATTCTTGAAATGGAACTTAGCAACCTCTTTTATTATAGAATTGTTGATTGTTGTATCGAATTACGGGAAGTCTACGAAAAACTGCAAGGAATACTAGATTGCAACAAAGCAAAATAATTTGAAGTAGATTCTTGAAATAGAATCTAACAGACTCTACTCATTTTTTTGCCGAATTGTTGATTACCGTATTGAATTACGGAAAGTCTACAGAAAACTATCTAAAAATATTAGAACTGCATCAAAAAGAAATGAATTTAAGGTAGATTCTTGAAATGGTATCTAGCAGACTCTACACATTTTATTATCGAATTGTTGATTGTTGTATTAAATTACGGAAAGTCTACGAAAAACTGCAAGGTATACTAGAATTGCAACAAAGCAAAATAATTTGGAGTAGATTCTTGAAATGGAACTTAGCATCCTCTTTTATTATAGAATTGTTGATTGTTGTATCGAATTACGGAAAGTCTACGAAAAACTGCAAGGAATACTAGAATTGCAACAAAGCAAAATAATTTGAAGTAGATTCTTGAAATAGAATCTAGCAGACTACTCATTTTTTGCCGAATTGTTGATTACCGTCTTGAATTACGGAAAGTCTACAGAAAACTATCTAAAAATATTAGAACTGCATCAAAAAGAAATGAATTTAAGGTAGATTCTTGAAACGGTATCTAGCAGACTCTACACATTTTATTATCGAATTGTTGATTGTTGTATTAAATTACGGAAAGTCTACGATTAACTGCAAGAAATACTAGAATTGCAACAAAGGAAAAATAATTTGGAGTAGATTCTTGAAATGGAACTTAGCAACCTCTTTTATTATAGAATTGTTGATTGTTGTATCGAATTACGGAAAGTCTACGAAAAACTGCAAGGAATACTAGAATTGCAACAAAGCAAAATAATTTGAAGTAGATTCTTGAAATAGAATCTAGCAGACTACTCATTTTTTGCCGAATTGTTGATTACCGTCTTGAATTACGGAAAGTCTACAGAAAACTATCTAAAAATATTAGAACTGCATCAAAAAGAAATGAATTTAAGGTAGATTCTTGAAATGGTATCTAGCAGACTCTACACATTTTATTATCGAATTGTTGATTGTTGTATTAAATTACGGAAAGTCTACGATTAACTGCAAGAAATACTAGAATTGCAACAAAGGAAAAATAATTTGGAGTAGATTCTTGAAATGGAACTTAGCAACCTCTTTTATTATAGAATTGTTGATTGTTGTATCGAATTACGGAAAGTCTACGAAAAACTGCAAGGAATACTAGAATTGCAACAAAGCAAAATAATTTGAAGTAGATTCTTGAAATAGAATCTAGCAGACTACTCATTTTTTGCCGAATTGTTGATTACCGTCTTGAATTACGGAAAGTCTACAGAAAACTATCTAAAAATATTAGAACTGCATCAAAAAGAAATGAATTTAAGGTAGATTCTTGAAATGACATCTAGCAGACTCTACACATTTTATTATCGAATTGTTGATTGTTGTATTAAATTTCGGAAAGTCTACGAATAACTGCAAGGAATACTAGATTGCAACAAAGCAAAATAATTTGAAGTAGATTCTTGAAATAGAATCTAACAGACTCTACTCATTTTTTTGCCGAATTGTTGATTACCGTATTGAATTACGGAAAGTCTACAGAAAACTATCTAAAAATATTAGAATTGCATCAAAAAGAAATGAATTTAAGGTAGATTCTTGAAATGGTATCTAGCAGACTCTACACATTTTATTATCGAATTGTTGATTGTTGTATTAAATTACAGAAAGTCTACGAAAAACTGCAAGGTATACTAGAATTGCAACAAAGCAAAATAATTTGGAGTAGATTCTTGAAATGGAACTTAGCATCCTCTTTTATTATAGAATTGTTGATTGTTGTATCGAATTACGGAAAGTCTACGAAAAACTGCAAGGAATACTAGAATTGCAACAAAGCAAAATAATTTGAAGTAGATTCTTGAAATAGAATCTAGCAGACTACTCATTTTTTGCCGAATTGTTGATTACCGTCTTGAATTACGGAAAGTCTACAGAAAACTATCTAAAAATATTAGAACTGCAACAAAAAGAAATGAATTTAAGGTAGATTCTTGAAATGACATCTAGCAGACTCTACACATTTTATTATCGAATTGTTGATTGTTGTATTAAATTACGGAAAGTCTACGAATAACTGCAAGAAATACTAGAATTGCAACAAAGGAAAAATAATTTGGAGTAGATTCTTGAAATGGAACTTAGCAACCTCTTTTATTATAGAATTGTTGATTGTTGTATCGAATTACGGAAAGTCTACGAAAAACTGCAAGGAATACTAGAATTGCAACAAAGCAAAATAATTTGAAGTAGATTCTTGAAATAGAATCTAGCAGACTACTCATTTTTTGCCGAATTGTTGATTACCGTCTTGAATTACGGAAAGTCTACAGAAAACTATCTAAAAATATTAGAACTGCATCAAAAAGAAATGAATTTAAGGTAGATTCTTGAAATGGTATCTAGCAGACTCTACACATTTTATTATCGAGTTGTTGATTGTTGTATTAAATTACGGAAAGTCTACGATTAACTGCAAGAAATACTAGAATTGCAACAAAGGAAAAATAATTTGGAGTAGATTCTTGAAATGGAACTTAGCAACCTCTTTTATTATTATAGAATTGTTGATTGTTGTATCGAATTACGGAAAGTCTACGAAAAACTGCAAGGAATACTAGAATTGCAACAAAGCAAAATAATTTGAAGTAGATTCTTGAAATAGAATCTAGCAGACTACTCATTTTTTGCCGAATTGTTGATTACCGTCTTGAATTACGGAAAGTCTACAGAAAACTATCTAAAAATATTAGAACTGCATCAAAAAGAAATGAATTTAAGGTAGATTCTTGAAATGACATCTAGCAGACTCTACACATTTTATTATCGAATTGTTGATTGTTGTATTAAATTTCGGAAAGTCTACGAATAACTGCAAGGAATACTAGAATTGCAACAAAGGAAAAATAATTTGGAGTAGATTCTTGAAATGGAATCTAACAGACTCTACACATTTCATTATCGAATTGTTGATTGTATTAAATTACGGAAAGTCTACGATTAACTGCAAGAAATACTAGAATTGCAACAAAGGAAAAATAATTTGGAGTAGATTCTTGAAATGGAACTTAGCAACCTCTTTTATTTTAGAATTGTTGATTGTTGTATCGAATTAAGGAAAGTCTACGAAAAACTGCAAGGAATACTAGAATTGCAACAAAGCAAAATAATTTGAAGTAGATTCTTGAAATAGAATCTAGCAGACTACTCATTTTTTGCCGAATTGTTGATTACCATCTTGAATTACGGAAAGTCTACAAAAAACTGTCTAAAAATACTAGAACTGCAACAAAGCAAAATAATTTGAAGTAGATTCTTGAAATGGAATCTAGCAGACTACACATTTTTTTGCCGAATCGTTGATTACCGTATTGAATTACGGAAAGTACAAAAAACTGTCTAAAAATACTAGAACTGCAACAAAAAGAAATGAATTTAAGGTAGATTCTTGAAATGGCATCTAGCAGACTCTACACATTTTATTATCGAATTGTTGATTGTTGTATTAAATTACGGAAAGTCTACGAAAAACTGCAAGGAATACTAGAATTGCAACAAAAAGAAATGAATTTAAGGTAGATTCTTGAAATGGCATCTAGCAGACTCTACACATTTTATTATAGAATTGTTGATTGTTGTATCGAATTACGGAAAGTCTACGGAAAACTGCTAGGAATACTAGAATTGCAACAAAGCAAAATAATTTGGAGTAGATTCTTGAAATAGAATCTAACAGACTCTACACATTTTATTATCGAATTGTTGATTGTTGTATTAAATCACGGAAAGTCTACGAATAACTGCAAGGAATACTAGAATTGCAACAAAGTAAAAATAATTTGGAGTAGATTCTTGAAATGGAATCTAACAGACTCTACACATTTCATTATCGAATTGTTGATTGTATTAAATTACGGAAAGTCTACGATTAACTGCAAGAAATACTAGAATTGCAACAAAGGGAAAATAATTTGGAGTAGATTCTTGAAATGGAACTTAGCAACCAACCTCTTTTATTATAGAATTGTTGATTGTTGTATCGAATTACGGGAAGTCTACGAAAAACTGCAAGGAATACTAGAATTGCAACAAAGAAAAATAATTTGGAGTAGATTCTTGAAATGGAACTTAGCATCCTCTTTTATTATAGAATTGTTGATTGTTGTATCGAATTACGGAAAGTACAAAAAACTGTCTAAAAATACTAGAACTGCAACAAAAAGAAATGAATTTAAGGTAGATTCTTGAAATGGCATCTAGCAGACTACACATTTCATTATCGAATTGTTGATTGTATTAAATTACGGAAAGTCTACGAATAACTGCAAGGAATACTAGAATTGCAACAAAGCAAAATAATTTGGAGTAGATTCTTGAAATAGAATCTAACAGACTCTACACATTTTATTATCGAATTGTTGATTGTTGTATCGAATTACGGAAAGTCTACGAAAAACTGCAAGGAATACTAGAATTGCAACAAAGCAAAATAATTTGGAGTAGATTCTTGAAATGGAACTTAGCATCCTCTTTTATTATAGAATTGTTGATTGTTGTATCGAATTACGGAAAGTACAAAAAACTGTCTAAAAATACTAGAACTGCAACAAAAAGAAATGAATTTAAGGTAAATTCTTGAAATGGCATCTAGCAGACTACACATTTTATTATGGAATTGTTGTATCGAATTACGGAAAGTCTAAGGAAAACTGCAAGGAATACTAGAATTGCAACAAAGCAAAATAATTTGAAGTAGATTCTTGAAATAGAATCTAACAGACTCTACTCATTTTTTTGCCGAATTGTTGATTACCGTATTGAATTACGGAAAGTCTACAGAAAACTATCTAAAAATATTAGAACTGCATCAAAAAGAAATGAATTTAAGGTAGATTCTTGAAATGGTATCTAGCTGACTCTACACATTTTATTATCGAATTGTTGATTGTTGTATTAAATTACGGAAAGTCTACGATTAACTGCAAGAAATACTAGAATTGCAACAAAGGGAAAATAATTTGGAGTAGATTCTTGAAATGGAACTTAGCAACCAACCTCTTTTATTATAGAATTGTTGATTGTTGTATCGAATTACGGGAAGTCTACGAAAAACTGCAAGGAATACTAGAATTGCAACAAAGCAAAATAATTTGGAGTAGATTCTTGAAATGGAACTTAGCATCCTCTTTTATTATAGAATTGTTGATTGTTGTATCGAATTACGGAAAGTACAAAAAATCGTCTAAAAATACTAGAACTGCAACAAAAAGAAATGAATTTAAGGTAGATTCTTGAAATGGCATCTAGCAGACTACACATTTCATTATCGAATTGTTGATTGTATTAAATTACGGAAAGTCTACGAATAACTGCAAGGAATACTAGAATTGCAACAAAGCAAAATAATTTGGAGTAGATTCTTGAAATAGAATCTAACAGACTCTACACATTTTATTATCGAATTGTTGATTGTTGTATCGAATTACGGAAAGTCTACGAAAAACTGCGGAATACTAGAATTGCAACAAAGCAAAATAATTTGGAGTAGATTCTTGAAATGGAACTTAGCATCCTCTTTTATTATAGAATTGTTGATTGTTGTATCGAATTACGGAAAGTACAAAAAACTGTCTAAAAATACTAGAACTGCAACAAAAAGAAATGAATTTAAGGTAAATTCTTGAAATGGCATCTAGCAGACTACACATTTTATTATCGAATTGTTGATTGTTGTATCGAATTACGGAAAGTCTAAGGAAAACTGCAAGGAATACTAGAATTGCAACAAAGCAAAATAATTTGAAGTAGATTCTTGAAATAGAATCTAACAGACTCTACTCATTTTTTTGCCGAATTGTTGATTACCGTATTGAATTACGGAAAGTCTACAGAAAACTATCTAAAAATATTAGAACTGCATCAAAAAGAAATGAATTTAAGGTAGATTCTTGAAATGGTATCTAGCTGACTCTACACATTTTATTATCGAATTGTTGATTGTTGTATTAAATTACGGAAAGTCTACGAAAAACTGCAAGGAATACTAGAATTGCAACAAAGCAAAATAATTTGGAGTAGATTCTTGAAATAGAATCTAAACTCTACACATTTTATTATCGAATTGTTGATTGTTGTATTAAATCACGGAAAGTCTACGAATAACTGCAAGGAATACTAGAATTGCAACAAAGCAAAATAATTTGGAGTAGATTCTTGAAATGGAACTTAGCATCCTCTTTTATTATAGAATTGTTGATTGTTGTATCGAATTACGGAAAGTACAAAAAACTGTCTAAAAATACTAGAACTGCAACAAAAAGAAATGAATTTAAGGTAGATTCTTGACATGGCATCTAGCAGACTCTACACATTTTATTATCAAATTGTTGATTGTTGTATTAAATTATGGAAAGTCTACGAATAACTGCAAGGAATACTAGAATTGCAACAAAGCAAAATAATTTGGAGTAGATTCTTGAAATAGAATCTAAACTCTACACATTTCATTATCGAATTGTTGATTGTATTAAATTACGGAAAGTCTACGATTAACTGCAAGAAATACTAGAATTGCAACAAAGCAAAATAATTTGGAGTAGATTCTTGAAATGGAACTTAGCATCCTCTTTTATTATAGAATTGTTGATTGTTGTATGGAATTACGGAAAGTCTACGAAAAACTGCAAGGAATACTAGAATTGCAACAAAGCAAAATAATTTGAAGTTGATTCTTGGAATAGAATCTAACAGACTCTACTCATTTTTTTGCCGAATTGTTGATTACCGTATTGAATTACGGAAAGTCTACAAAAAACTGTCTAAAAATACTAGAACTGCAACAAAAAGAAATGAATTTAAGGTAGATTCTTGAAATGGAATCTAACAGACTACACATTTTATTATCGAATTGTTTATTGATGTATTAAATTACGGAAAGTCTACGAATAACTGCAAGATATACTAGAATTGCAACAAAGGGAAAATAATTTGGAGTAGATTCTTGAAATGGAACTTAGCAACCTCTTTTATTATAGAATTGTTGATTGTTGTATCGAATTACGGGAAGTCTACGAAAAACTGCATGGAATACTAGAATTGCAACAAAGCAAAATAATTTGAAGTAGATTCTTGAAATAGAATCTAACAGACTCTACTCATTGTTTTGCCGAATTGTTGATTACCGTATTGAATTACGGAAAGTCTACAGAAAACTATCTAAAAATATTAAAACTGCATCAAAAAGAAATGAATTTAAGGTAGATTCTTGAAATGGTATCTAGCAGACTCTACACATTTTATTATCGAATTGTTGATTGTTGTATTAAATTACGGAAAGTCTACGAAAAACTGCAAGGTATACTAGAATTGCAACAAAGCAAAATAATTTGGAGTAGATTCTTGAAATGGAACTTAGCATCCTCTTTTATTATAGAATTGTTGATTGTTGCATCGAATTACGGAAAGTCTACGAAAAACTGCAAGGAATACTAGAATTGGAACAAAGCAAAATAATTTGAAGTAGATTCTTGAAATAGAATCTAGCAGACTACTCATTTTTTGCCGAATTGTTGATTACCGTATTGAATTACGGAAAGTCTACAGAAAACTATCTAAAAATACTAGAACTGCAACAAAAAGAAATGAATTTAAAGTAGATTCTTGAAATGGCATCTAGCAGACTCTACACATTTTATTATCGAATTGTTGATTGTTGTATTAAATTACGGAAAGTCTACGAATAACTGCAAGGAATACTAGAATTGCAACAAAGCAAAATAATTTGGAGTAGATTCTTGAAATAGAATCTAACAGACTCTACACATTTTATTATCGAATTGTTGATTGTATTAAATTACGGAAAGTCTACGATTAACTGCAAGAAATACTAGAATTGCAACAAAGGGAAAATAATTTGGAGTAGATTCTTGAAATGGAACTTAGCAACCTCTTTTATTATAGAATTGTTGATTGTTGTATCGAATTACGGGAAGTCTACGAAAAACTGCAAGGAATACTAGAATTGCAACAAAGCAAAATAATTTGGAGTAGATTCTTGAAATGGAACTTAGCATCCTCTTTTATTATAGAATTGTTGATTGTTGTATCGAATTACGGAAAGTACAAAAAACTGTCTAAAAATACTAGAACTGCAACAAAAAGAAATGAATTTAAGGTAGATTCTTGAAATGGCATCTAGCAGACTATACACATTTTATTATCGAATTGTTGATTGTTGTATTAAATTACGGAAAGTCTACGAAAAACTGCAAGGAATACTAGAATTGCAACAAAGCAAAATAATTTGGAGTAGATTCTTGAAATGGAACTAGCATCCTCTTTTATTATAGAATTGTTGATTGTTGTATCGAATTACGGAAAGTACAAAAAACTGTCTAAAAATACTAGAACTGCAACAAAAAGAAATGAATTTAAGGTAGATTCTTGAAATGGCATCTAGCAGACTATACACATTTTATTATCGAATTGTTGATTGTTGTATCGAATTACGGAAAGTCTACGGAAAACTGCAAGGAATACTAGAATTGCAACAAAGCAAAATAATTTGAAATAGAATCTAACAGACTACACATTTTATTATCGAATTGTTGATTGTTGTATTAAATCACGGAAAGTCTACGAATAACTGCAAGAAATACTAGAATTGCAACAAAGGAAAAATAATTTGGAGTAGATTCTTGAAATGGAACTTAGCAACCTCTTTTATTATAGAATTGTTGATTGTTGTATCGAATTACGGAAAGTCTACAAAAAACTGTCTAAAAATACTAGAACTGCAACAAAAAGAAATGAATTTAAGGTAGATTCTTGAAATGGTATCTAACAGACTCTACACATTTTATTATCGAATTGATGATTGTTGTATTAAATTACGGAAAGTCTACGAATAACTGCAAGGAATACTAGAATTGCAACAAAGCAATATAATTTTAAGTAGATTCTTGAAATGGAACTTTGCATCCTCTTTTATTATAGAATTGTTGATTGTTGTATCGAATTACGGAAAGTCTACGGAAAACTGCAAGGAATACTAGAATTGCAACAAAGCAAAATAATTTGAAGTAGATTCTTGAAATAGAATCTAGCAGACTACTCATTTTTTGCCGAATTGTTGATTACCGTATTGAATTACGGAAAGTCTACAGAAAACTATCTAAAAATACTAGAACTGCAACAAAAAGAAATGAATTTAAGGTAGATTCTTGAAATGGCATCTAGCAGACTCTACACATTTTATTATCGAATTGTTGATTGTTGTATTAAATTACGGAAAGTCTACGAATAACTGCAAGGAATACTAGAATTGCAACAAAGCAAAATAATTTGGAGTAGATTCTTGAAATAGAATCTAACAAGACTCTACACATTTTATTATCGAATTGTTGATTGTATTAAATTACGGAAAGTCTACGATTAACTGCAAGAAATACTAGAATTGCAACAAAGGGAAAATAATTTGGAGTAGATTCTTGAAATGGAACTTAGCAACCTCTTTTATTATAGAATTGTTGATTGTTGTATCGAATTACGGGAAGTCTACGAAAAACTGCAAGGAATATTAGAATTGCAACAAAGCAAAATAATTTGAAGTAGATTCTTGAAATAGAATCTAACAGACTCTACTCATTTTTTTGCCGAATTGTTGATTACCCTATTGAATTACGGAAAGTCTACAAATAACTGCAAGAAATACTAGAATTGCAACAAAGCAAAATAATTTGAAATAGAATCTAACAGACTCTACACATTTTATTATCGAATTGTTGATTGTTGTATCGAATTACGGAAAGTCTACGAATAACTGCAAGAAATACTAGAATTGGAACAAAGCAAAAATAATTTAGAGTAGATTTTTGAAATGGAATCTAGCAGACTACTCATTTTTTTGCCGAATCGTTGATTACCGTATGGAATTACGGAAAGTCTACAAAAAACTGTCTAAGAATACTAGAACTGCAACAAAAAGGAATGAATTTAAGGTAGATTCTTGAAATGGTATCTAGCAGACTCTACACATTTTATAATCGAATTGTTGATTGTTGTATTAAATTACGGAAAGACTACGAAAAACTTCAAGGAATACTAGAATTGCAACAAAGGAAAAATAATTTGGAGTAAATTCTTGAAATGGAATCTAACAGACTCTACACATTTTATTATCGAATTGTTGATTGATGTATTAAATTACGGAAAGTCTACGAATAACTGCAAGAAATACTAGAATTGCAACAAAGGGAAAATAATTTGGAGTAGATTCTTGAAATGGAACTTAGCAACCTCTTTTATTATAGAATTGTTGATTGTTGTATCGAATTACGGGAAGTCTACGAAAAACTGCAAGGAATACTAGAATTGCAACAAAGCAAAATAATTTGAAGTAGATTCTTGAAATAGAATCTAACAGACTCTACTCATTGTTTTGCCGAATTGTTGATTACCGTATTGAATTACGGAAAGTCTACAGAAAACTATCTAAAAATATTAAAACTGCATCAAAAAGAAATGAATTTAAGGTAGATTCTTGAAATGGTATCTAGCAGACTCTACACATTTTATTATCGAATTGTTGATTGTTGTATTAAATTACGGAAAGTCTACGAAAAACTGCAAGGTATACTAGAATTGCAACAAAGCAAAATAATTTGGAGTAGATTCTTGAAATGGAACTTAGCATCCTCTTTTATTATAGAATTGTTGATTGTTGCATCGAATTACGGAAAGTCTACGAAAAACTGCAAGGAATACTAGAATTGGAACAAAGCAAAATAATTTGAAGTAGATTCTTGAAATAGAATCTAGCAGACTACTCATTTTTTGCCGAATTGTTGATTACCGTATTGAATTACGGAAAGTCTACAGAAAACTATCTAAAAATACTAGAACTGCAACAAAAAGAAATGAATTTAAAGTAGATTCTTGAAATGGCATCTAGCAGACTCTACACATTTTATTATCGAATTGTTGATTGTTGTATTAAATTACGGAAAGTCTACGAATAACTGCAAGGAATACTAGAATTGCAACAAAGCAAAATAATTTGGAGTAGATTCTTGAAATAGAATCTAACAGACTCTACACATTTTATTATCGAATTGTTGATTGTATTAAATTACGGAAAGTCTACGATTAACTGCAAGAAATACTAGAATTGCAACAAAGGGAAAATAATTTGGAGTAGATTCTTGAAATGGAACTTAGCAACCTCTTTTATTATAGAATTGTTGATTGTTGTATCGAATTACGGGAAGTCTACGAAAAACTGCAAGGAATACTAGAATTGCAACAAAGCAAAATAATTTGAAGTAGATTCTTGAAATAGAATCTAACAGACTCTACTCATTTTTTTGCCGAATTGTTGATTACCCTATTGAATTACGGAAAGTCTACAAATAACTGCAAGAAATACTAGAATTGCAACAAAGCAAAATAATTTGAAATAGATTCTTGAAATAGAATCTAACAGACTCTACACATTTTTATTATCGAATTGTTGATTGTTGTATCGAATTACGGAAAGTCTACGAATAACTGCAAGAAATACTAGAATTGGAACAAAGCAAAAATAATTTAGAGTAGATTTTTGAAATGGAATCTAGCAGACTCTACTCATTTTTTTGCCGAATCGTTGATTACCGTATGGAATTACGGAAAGTCTACAAAAAACTGTCTAAGAATACTAGAACTGCAACAAAAAGGAATGAATTTAAGGTAGATTCTTGAAATGGTATCTAGCAGACTCTACACATTTTATAATCGAATTGTTGATTGTTGTATTAAATTACGGAAAGTCTACGAATAACTGCAAGAAATACTAGAATTGCAACAAAGGGAAAATAATTTGGAGTAGATTCTTGAAATGGAACTTAGCAACCTCTTTTATTATAGAATTGTTGATTGTTGTATCGAATTACGGGAAGTCTACGAAAAACTGCAAGGAATACTAGAATTGCAACAAAGCAAAATAATTTGAAGTAGATTCTTGAAATAGAATCTAACAGACTCTACTCATTTTTTTGCCAAATTGTTGATTACCGTATTGAATTACGAAAAGTCTACAGAAAACTATCTAATAATACTAGAACTGCAACAAAAAGAAATGAATTTAAGGTAGATTCTTGAAATGGTATCTAGCAGACTCTACACATTTTATTATCGAATTGTTGATTGTTGTATTAAATTACGGAAAGTCTACGAAAAACTGCAAGGAATACTAGAATTGCAACAAAGCAAAATAATTTGTAGTAGATTCTTGAAATGGAACTTAGCATCCTCTTTTATTATAGAATTGTTGATTGTTGTATCGAATTACGGAAAGTACAAAAAACTGTCTAAAAATACTAGAACTGCAACAAAAAGAAATGAATTTAAGGTAGATTCTTGAAATGGCATCTAGCAGACTATACACATTTTATTATCGAATTGTTGATTGTTGTATCGAATTACGGAAAGTCTACGGAAAACTGCAAGGAATACTAGAATTGCAACAAAGCAAAATAATTTGAAATAGAATCTAACAGACTCTACACATTTTATTATCGAATTGTTGATTGTTGTATTAAATCACGGAAAGTCTACGAATAACTGCAAGAAATACTAGAATTGCAACAAAGGAAAAATAATTTGGAGTAGATTCTTGAAATGGAACTTAGCAACCTCTTTTATTATAGAATTGTTGATTGTTGTATCGAATTACGGAAAGTCTACAAAAAACTGTCTAAAAATACTAGAACTGCAACAAAAAGAAATGAATTTAAGGTAGATTCTTGAAATAGTATCTAACAGACTCTACACATTTTATTATCGAATTGTTGATTGATGTATTAAATTACGGAAAGTCTACAGAAAACTATCTAAAAATATTAAAACTGCATCAAAAAGAAATGAATTTAAGGTAGATTCTTGAAATGGTATCTAGCAGACTCTACACATTTTATTATCGAATTGTTGATTGTTGTATTAAATTACGGAAAGTCTACGAAAAACTGCAAGGTATACTAGAATTGCAACAAAGCAAAATAACTTGGAGTAGATTCTTGAAATGGAACTTAGCATCCTCTTTTATTATAGAATTGTTGATTGTTGTATCGAATTACGGAAAGTCTACGAAAAACTGCAAGGAATACTAGAATTGCAACAAAGCAAAATAATTTGAAGTAGATTCTTGAAATAGAATCTAGCAGACTACTCATTTTTTGCCGAATTGTTGATTACCGTATTGAATTACGGAAAGTCTACAGAAAACTATCTAAAAATACTAGAACTGCAACAAAAAGAAATGAATTTAAGGTAGATTCTTGAAATGGCATCTAGCAGACTCTACACATTTTATTATCGAATTGTTGATTGTTGTATTAAATTACGGAAAGTCTACGAATAACTGCAAGGAATACTAGAATTGCAACAAAGCAAAATAATTTGGAGTAGATTCTTGAAATAGAATCTAACAGACTCTACACATTTTATTATCGAATTGTTGATTGTATTAAATTACGGAAAGTCTACGATTAACTGCAAGAAATACTAGAATTGCAACAAAGGGAAAATAATTTGGAGTAGATTCTTGAAATGGAACTTAGCAACCTCTTTTATTATAGAATTGTTGATTGTTGTATCGAATTACGGGAAGTCTACGAAAAACTGCAAGGAATACTAGAATTGCAACAAAGCAAAATAATTTGAAGTAGATTCTTGAAATAGAATCTAACAGACTCTACTCATTTTTTTGCCGAATTGTTGATTACCCTATTGAATTACGGAAAGTCTACAGAAAACTATCTAAAAATACTAGAACTGCAACAAAAAGAAATGAATTTAAGGTAGATTCTTGAAATGGAATCTAACAGACTCTACACATTTTATTATCGAATTGTTGATTGTTGTATTAAATTACGGAAAGTCTACGAATAACTGCAAGAAATACTAGAATTGCAACAAAGGAAAAATAATTTGGAGTAGATTCTTGAAATGGAACTTAGCAACCTCTTTTATTATAGAATTGTTGATTGTTGTATCGAATTACGGAAAGTCTACGAAAAACTGCAAGGAATACTAGAATTGCAACAAAACAAAATAATTTGAAGTAGATTCTTGAAATAGAATCTAGCAGACTACTCATTTTTTGCCGAATTGTTGATTACCGTATTGAATTACGAAAAGTCTACAGAAAACTATCTAAAAATACTAGAACTGCAACAAAAAGAAATGAATTTAAGGTAGATTCTGGAAATGGTATCTAACAGACTCTACACATTTTATTATCGAATTGATGATTGTTGTATTAAATTACGGAAAGCCTACGAATAAACTGCAAGGAATACTAGAATTGCAACAAAGCAAAATAATTTGAAGTAGATTCTTGAAATGGAATCTAGCTGACTCTACACATTTTTTTGCCGAATCGTTGATTACCGTATTGAATTACGAAAAGTCTACAGAAAACTATCTAATAATACTAGAACTGCAACAAAAAGAAATGAATTTAAGGTAGATTCTTGAAATGGTATCTAGCAGACTCTACACATTTTATTATCGAATTGTTGATTGTTGTATCGAATTACGGAAAGTCTACGAAAAACTGCAAGGAATACTAGAATTGCAACAAAGCAAAATAATTTGAAGTAGATTCTTGGAATAGAATCTAACAGACTCTACTCATTTTTTTGCCGAATTGTTGATTACCGTATTGAATTACGGAAAGTCTACAAAAAACTGTCTAAAAATACTAGAACTGCAACAAAAAGAAATGAATTTAAGGTAGATTCTTGAAATGGAATCTAACAGACTCTACACATTTTATTATCGAATTGTTGATTGTTGTATCGAATTACGGAAAGTCTACGAATAACTGCAAGAAATACTAGAATTGGAACAAAGCAAAAATAATTTAGAGTAGATTTTTGAAATGGAATCTAGCAGACTACTCATTTTTTTGCCGAATCGTTGATTACCGTATGGAATTACGGAAAGTCTACAAAAAACTGTCTAAGAATACTAGAACTGCAACAAAAAGGAATGAATTTAAGGTAGATTCTTGAAATGGTATCTAGCAGACTCTACACATTTTATAATCGAATTGTTGATTGTTGTATTAAATTACGGAAAGACTACGAAAAACTTCAAGGAATACTAGAATTGCAACAAAGGAAAAATAATTTGGAGTAAATTCTTGAAATGGAATCTAACAGACTCTACACATTTTATTATCGAATTGTTGATTGATGTATTAAATTACGGAAAGTCTACGAATAACTGCAAGAAATACTAGAATTGCAACAAAGGGAAAATAATTTGGAGTAGATTCTTGAAATGGAACTTAGCAACCTCTTTTATTATAGAATTGTTGATTGTTGTATCGAATTACGGGAAGTCTACGAAAAACTGCAAGGAATACTAGAATTGCAACAAAGCAAAATAATTTGAAGTAGATTCTTGAAATAGAATCTAACAGACTCTACTCATTGTTTTGCCGAATTGTTGATTACCGTATTGAATTACGGAAAGTCTACAGAAAACTATCTAAAAATATTAAAACTGCATCAAAAAGAAATGAATTTAAGGTAGATTCTTGAAATGGTATCTAGCAGACTCTACACATTTTATTATCGAATTGTTGATTGTTGTATTAAATTACGGAAAGTCTACGAAAAACTGGAAGGTATACTAGAATTGCAACAAAGCAAAATAATTTGGAGTAGATTCTTGAAATGGAACTTAGCATCCTCTTTTATTATAGAATTGTTGATTGTTGCATCGAATTACGGAAAGTCTACGAAAAACTGCAAGGAATACTAGAATTGGAACAAAGCAAAATAATTTGAAGTAGATTCTTGAAATAGAATCTAGCAGACTACTCATTTTTTGCCGAATTGTTGATTACCGTATTGAATTACGGAAAGTCTACAGAAAACTATCTAAAAATACTAGAACTGCAACAAAAAGAAATGAATTTAAAGTAGATTCTTGAAATGGCATCTAGCAGACTCTACACATTTTATTATCGAATTGTTGATTGTTGTATTAAATTACGGAAAGTCTACGAATAACTGCAAGGAATACTAGAATTGCAACAAAGCAAAATAATTTGGAGTAGATTCTTGAAATAGAATCTAACAGACTCTACACATTTTATTATCGAATTGTTGATTGTATTAAATTACGGAAAGTCTACGATTAACTGCAAGAAATACTAGAATTGCAACAAAGGGAAAATAATTTGGAGTAGATTCTTGAAATGGAACTTAGCAACCTCTTTTATTATAGAATTGTTGATTGTTGTATCGAATTACGGGAAGTCTACGAAAAACTGCAAGGAATACTAGAATTGCAACAAAGCAAAATAATTTGGAGTAGATTCTTGAAATGGAACTTAGCATCCTCTTTTATTATAGAATTGTTGATTGTTGTATCGAATTACGGAAAGTACAAAAAACTGTCTAAAAATACTAGAACTGCAACAAAAAGAAATGAATTTAAGGTAGATTCTTGAAATGGCATCTAGCAGACTATACACATTTTATTATCGAATTGTTGATTGTTGTATTAAATTACGGAAAGTCTACGAAAAACTGCAAGGAATACTAGAATTGCAACAAAGCAAAATAATTTGGAGTAGATTCTTGAAATGGAACTAGCATCCTCTTTTATTATAGAATTGTTGATTGTTGTATCGAATTACGGAAAGTACAAAAAACTGTCTAAAAATACTAGAACTGCAACAAAAAGAAATGAATTTAAGGTAGATTCTTGAAATGGCATCTAGCAGACTATACACATTTTATTATCGAATTGTTGATTGTTGTATCGAATTACGGAAAGTCTACGGAAAACTGCAAGGAATACTAGAATTGCAACAAAGCAAAATAATTTGAAATAGAATCTAACAGACTACACATTTTATTATCGAATTGTTGATTGTTGTATTAAATCACGGAAAGTCTACGAATAACTGCAAGAAATACTAGAATTGCAACAAAGGAAAAATAATTTGGAGTAGATTCTTGAAATGGAACTTAGCAACCTCTTTTATTATAGAATTGTTGATTGTTGTATCGAATTACGGAAAGTCTACAAAAAACTGTCTAAAAATACTAGAACTGCAACAAAAAGAAATGAATTTAAGGTAGATTCTTGAAATGGTATCTAACAGACTCTACACATTTTATTATCGAATTGATGATTGTTGTATTAAATTACGGAAAGTCTACGAATAACTGCAAGGAATACTAGAATTGCAACAAAGCAATATAATTTTAAGTAGATTCTTGAAATGGAACTTTGCATCCTCTTTTATTATAGAATTGTTGATTGTTGTATCGAATTACGGAAAGTCTACGGAAAACTGCAAGGAATACTAGAATTGCAACAAAGCAAAATAATTTGGAATAGAATCTAACAGACTTACACATTTTATTATCGAATTGTTGATTGATGTATTAAATTACGGAAAGTCTACGAATAACTGCAAGAAATACTAGAATTGCAACAAAGGGAAAATAATTTGGAGTAGATTCTTGAAATGGAACTTAGCAACCTCTTTTATTATAGAATTGTTGATTGTTGTATCGAATTACGGGAAGTCTACGAAAAACTGCAAGGAATACTAGAATTGCAACAAAGCAAAATAATTTGAAGTAGATTCTTGAAATAGAATCTAACAGACTCTACTCATTTTTTTGCCGAATTGTTGATTACCGTATTGAATTACGGAAAGTCTACAGAAAACTATCTAAAAATATTAAAACTGCATCAAAAAGAAATGAATTTAAGGTAGATTCTTGAAATGGTATCTAGCAGACTCTACACATTTTATTATCGAATTGTTGATTGTTGTATTAAATTACGGAAAGTCTACGAAAAACTGCAAGGTATACTAGAATTGCAACAAAGCAAAATAATTTGGAGTAGATTCTTGAAATGGAACTTAGCATCCTCTTTTATTATAGAATTGTTGATTGTTGTATCGAATTACGGAAAGTCTACGAAAAACTGCAAGGAATACTAGAATTGCAACAAAGCAAAATAATTTGAAGTAGATTCTTGAAATAGAATCTAGCAGACTACTCATTTTTTGCCGAATTGTTGATTACCGTATTGAATTACGGAAAGTCTACAGAAAACTATCTAAAAATACTAGAACTGCAACAAAAAGAAATGAATTTAAGGTAGATTCTTGAAATGGCATCTAGCAGACTCTACACATTTTATTATCGAATTGTTGATTGTTGTATTAAATTACGGAAAGTCTACGAATAACTGCAAGGAATACTAGAATTGCAACAAAGCAAAATAATTTGGAGTAGATTCTTGAAATAGAATCTAACAAGACTCTACACATTTTATTATCGAATTGTTGATTGTATTAAATTACGGAAAGTCTACGATTAACTGCAAGAAATACTAGAATTGCAACAAAGGGAAAATAATTTGGAGTAGATTCTTGAAATGGAACTTAGCAACCTCTTTTATTATAGAATTGTTGATTGTTGTATCGAATTACGGGAAGTCTACGAAAAACTGCAAGGAATATTAGAATTGCAACAAAGCAAAATAATTTGAAGTAGATTCTTGAAATAGAATCTAACAGACTCTACTCATTTTTTTGCCGAATTGTTGATTACCCTATTGAATTACGGAAAGTCTACAAATAACTGCAAGAAATACTAGAATTGCAACAAAGCAAAATAATTTGAAATAGAATCTAACAGACTCTACACATTTTATTATCGAATTGTTGATTGTTGTATCGAATTACGGAAAGTCTACGAATAACTGCAAGAAATACTAGAATTGGAACAAAGCAAAAATAATTTAGAGTAGATTTTTGAAATGGAATCTAGCAGACTACTCATTTTTTTGCCGAATCGTTGATTACCGTATGGAATTACGGAAAGTCTACAAAAAACTGTCTAAGAATACTAGAACTGCAACAAAAAGGAATGAATTTAAGGTAGATTCTTGAAATGGTATCTAGCAGACTCTACACATTTTATAATCGAATTGTTGATTGTTGTATTAAATTACGGAAAGACTACGAAAAACTTCAAGGAATACTAGAATTGCAACAAAGGAAAAATAATTTGGAGTAAATTCTTGAAATGGAATCTAACAGACTCTACACATTTTATTATCGAATTGTTGATTGATGTATTAAATTACGGAAAGTCTACGAATAACTGCAAGAAATACTAGAATTGCAACAAAGGGAAAATAATTTGGAGTAGATTCTTGAAATGGAACTTAGCAACCTCTTTTATTATAGAATTGTTGATTGTTGTATCGAATTACGGGAAGTCTACGAAAAACTGCAAGGAATACTAGAATTGCAACAAAGCAAAATAATTTGAAGTAGATTCTTGAAATAGAATCTAACAGACTCTACTCATTGTTTTGCCGAATTGTTGATTACCGTATTGAATTACGGAAAGTCTACAGAAAACTATCTAAAAATATTAAAACTGCATCAAAAAGAAATGAATTTAAGGTAGATTCTTGAAATGGTATCTAGCAGACTCTACACATTTTATTATCGAATTGTTGATTGTTGTATTAAATTACGGAAAGTCTACGAAAAACTGCAAGGTATACTAGAATTGCAACAAAGCAAAATAATTTGGAGTAGATTCTTGAAATGGAACTTAGCATCCTCTTTTATTATAGAATTGTTGATTGTTGCATCGAATTACGGAAAGTCTACGAAAAACTGCAAGGAATACTAGAATTGGAACAAAGCAAAATAATTTGAAGTAGATTCTTGAAATAGAATCTAGCAGACTACTCATTTTTTGCCGAATTGTTGATTACCGTATTGAATTACGGAAAGTCTACAGAAAACTATCTAAAAATACTAGAACTGCAACAAAAAGAAATGAATTTAAGGTAGATTCTTGAAATGGCATCTAGCAGACTATACACATTTTATTATCGAATTGTTGATTGTTGTATCGAATTACGGAAAGTCTACGGAAAACTGCAAGGAATACTAGAATTGCAACAAAGCAAAATAATTTGAAATAGAATCTAACAGACTCTACACATTTTATTATCGAATTGTTGATTGTTGTATTAAATCACGGAAAGTCTACGAATAACTGCAAGAAATACTAGAATTGCAACAAAGGAAAAATAATTTGGAGTAGATTCTTGAAATGGAACTTAGCAACCTCTTTTATTATAGAATTGTTGATTGTTGTATCGAATTACGGAAAGTCTACAAAAAACTGTCTAAAAATACTAGAACTGCAACAAAAAGAAATGAATTTAAGGTAGATTCTTGAAATAGTATCTAACAGACTCTACACATTTTATTATCGAATTGATGATTGTTGTATTAAATTACGGAAAGTCTACGAATAACTGCAAGGAATACTAGAATTGCAACAAAGCAATATAATTTTAAGTAGATTCTTGAAATGGAACTTTGCATCCTCTTTTATTATAGAATTGTTGATTGTTGTATCGAATTACGGAAAGTCTACGGAAAACTGCAAGGAATACTAGAATTGCAACAAAGCAAAATAATTTGAAATAGAATCTAACAGACTCTACACATTTTATTATCGAATTGTTGATTGTTGTATTAAATCACGGAAAGTCTACGAATAACTGCAAGAAATACTAGAATTGCAACAAAGGAAAAATAATTTGGAGTAGATTCTTGAAATGGAACTTAGCAACCTCTTTTATTATAGAATTGTTGATTGTTGTATCGAATTACGGAAAGTCTACAAAAAACTGTCTAAAAATACTAGAACTGCAACAAAAAGAAATGAATTTAAGGTAGATTCTTGAAATAGTATCTAACAGACTCTACACATTTTATTATCGAATTGTTGATTGATGTATTAAATTACGGAAAGTCTACAGAAAACTATCTAAAAATATTAAAACTGCATCAAAAAGAAATGAATTTAAGGTAGATTCTTGAAATGGTATCTAGCAGACTCTACACATTTTATTATCGAATTGTTGATTGTTGTATTAAATTACGGAAAGTCTACGAAAAACTGCAAGGTATACTAGAATTGCAACAAAGCAAAATAACTTGGAGTAGATTCTTGAAATGGAACTTAGCATCCTCTTTTATTATAGAATTGTTGATTGTTGTATCGAATTACGGAAAGTCTACGAAAAACTGCAAGGAATACTAGAATTGCAACAAAGCAAAATAATTTGAAGTAGATTCTTGAAATAGAATCTAGCAGACTACTCATTTTTTGCCGAATTGTTGATTACCGTATTGAATTACGGAAAGTCTACAGAAAACTATCTAAAAATACTAGAACTGCAACAAAAAGAAATGAATTTAAGGTAGATTCTTGAAATGGCATCTAGCAGACTCTACACATTTTATTATCGAATTGTTGATTGTTGTATTAAATTACGGAAAGTCTACGAATAACTGCAAGGAATACTAGAATTGCAACAAAGCAAAATAATTTGGAGTAGATTCTTGAAATAGAATCTAACAGACTCTACACATTTTATTATCGAATTGTTGATTGTATTAAATTACGGAAAGTCTACGATTAACTGCAAGAAATACTAGAATTGCAACAAAGGGAAAATAATTTGGAGTAGATTCTTGAAATGGAACTTAGCAACCTCTTTTATTATAGAATTGTTGATTGTTGTATCGAATTACGGGAAGTCTACGAAAAACTGCAAGGAATACTAGAATTGCAACAAAGCAAAATAATTTGAAGTAGATTCTTGAAATAGAATCTAACAGACTCTACTCATTTTTTTGCCGAATTGTTGATTACCCTATTGAATTACGGAAAGTCTACAGAAAACTATCTAAAAATACTAGAACTGCAACAAAAAGAAATGAATTTAAGGTAGATTCTTGAAATGGAATCTAACAGACTATACACATTTTATTATCGAATTGTTGATTGTTGTATCGAATTACGGAAAGTCTACGGAAAACTGCAAGGAATACTAGAATTGCAACAAAGCAAAATAATTTGAAATAGAATCTAACAGACTCTACACATTTTATTATCGAATTGTTGATTGTTGTATTAAATCACGGAAAGTCTACGAATAACTGCAAGAAATACTAGAATTGCAACAAAGGAAAAATAATTTGGAGTAGATTCTTGAAATGGAACTTAGCAACCTCTTTTATTATAGAATTGTTGATTGTTGTATCGAATTACGGAAAGTCTACAAAAAACTGTCTAAAAATACTAGAACTGCAACAAAAAGAAATGAATTTAAGGTAGATTCTTGAAATAGTATCTAACAGACTCTACACATTTTATTATCGAATTGATGATTGTTGTATTAAATTACGGAAAGTCTACGAATAACTGCAAGGAATACTAGAATTGCAACAAAGCAATATAATTTTAAGTAGATTCTTGAAATGGAACTTTGCATCCTCTTTTATTATAGAATTGTTGATTGTTGTATCGAATTACGGAAAGTCTACGGAAAACTGCAAGGAATACTAGAATTGCAACAAAGCAAAATAATTTGAAATAGAATCTAACAGACTCTACACATTTTATTATCGAATTGTTGATTGTTGTATTAAATCACGGAAAGTCTACGAATAACTGCAAGAAATACTAGAATTGCAACAAAGGAAAAATAATTTGGAGTAGATTCTTGAAATGGAACTTAGCAACCTCTTTTATTATAGAATTGTTGATTGTTGTATCGAATTACGGAAAGTCTACAAAAAACTGTCTAAAAATACTAGAACTGCAACAAAAAGAAATGAATTTAAGGTAGATTCTTGAAATAGTATCTAACAGACTCTACACATTTTATTATCGAATTGTTGATTGATGTATTAAATTACGGAAAGTCTACAGAAAACTATCTAAAAATATTAAAACTGCATCAAAAAGAAATGAATTTAAGGTAGATTCTTGAAATGGTATCTAGCAGACTCTACACATTTTATTATCGAATTGTTGATTGTTGTATTAAATTACGGAAAGTCTACGAAAAACTGCAAGGTATACTAGAATTGCAACAAAGCAAAATAACTTGGAGTAGATTCTTGAAATGGAACTTAGCATCCTCTTTTATTATAGAATTGTTGATTGTTGTATCGAATTACGGAAAGTCTACGAAAAACTGCAAGGAATACTAGAATTGCAACAAAGCAAAATAATTTGAAGTAGATTCTTGAAATAGAATCTAGCAGACTACTCATTTTTTGCCGAATTGTTGATTACCGTATTGAATTACGGAAAGTCTACAGAAAACTATCTAAAAATACTAGAACTGCAACAAAAAGAAATGAATTTAAGGTAGATTCTTGAAATGGCATCTAGCAGACTCTACACATTTTATTATCGAATTGTTGATTGTTGTATTAAATTACGGAAAGTCTACGAATAACTGCAAGGAATACTAGAATTGCAACAAAGCAAAATAATTTGGAGTAGATTCTTGAAATAGAATCTAACAGACTCTACACATTTTATTATCGAATTGTTGATTGTATTAAATTACGGAAAGTCTACGATTAACTGCAAGAAATACTAGAATTGCAACAAAGGGAAAATAATTTGGAGTAGATTCTTGAAATGGAACTTAGCAACCTCTTTTATTATAGAATTGTTGATTGTTGTATCGAATTACGGGAAGTCTACGAAAAACTGCAAGGAATACTAGAATTGCAACAAAGCAAAATAATTTGAAGTAGATTCTTGAAATAGAATCTAACAGACTCTACTCATTTTTTTGCCGAATTGTTGATTACCCTATTGAATTACGGAAAGTCTACAGAAAACTATCTAAAAATACTAGAACTGCAACAAAAAGAAATGAATTTAAGGTAGATTCTTGAAATGGAATCTAACAGACTCTACACATTTTATTATCGAATTGTTGATTGTTGTATTAAATTACGGAAAGTCTACGAATAACTGCAAGAAATACTAGAATTGCAACAAAGGAAAAATAATTTGGAGTAGATTCTTGAAATGGAACTTAGCAACCTCTTTTATTATAGAATTGTTGATTGTTGTATCGAATTACGGAAAGTCTACGAAAAACTGCAAGGAATACTAGAATTGCAACAAAACAAAATAATTTGAAGTAGATTCTTGAAATAGAATCTAGCAGACTACTCATTTTTTGCCGAATTGTTGATTACCGTATTGAATTACGAAAAGTCTACAGAAAACTATCTAAAAATACTAGAACTGCAACAAAAAGAAATGAATTTAAGGTAGATTCTGGAAATGGTATCTAACAGACTCTACACATTTTATTATCGAATTGATGATTGTTGTATTAAATTACGGAAAGCCTACGAATAACTGCAAGGAATACTAGAATTGCAACAAAGCAAAATAATTTGAAGTAGATTCTTGAAATGGAATCTAGCTGACTCTACACATTTTTTTGCCGAATCGTTGATTACCGTATTGAATTACGAAAAGTCTACAGAAAACTGTCTAAAAATACTAGAACTGCAACAAAAAGAAATGAATTTAAGGTAGATTCTTGAAATGGAATCTAACAGACTCTACACATTTTATTATCGAATTGTTGATTGTTGTATCGAATTACGGAAAGTCTACGAATAACTGCAAGAAATACTAGAATTGGAACAAAGCAAAAATAATTTAGAGTAGATTTTTGAAATGGAATCTAGCAGACTCTACTCATTTTTTTGCCGAATCGTTGATTACCGTATGGAATTACGGAAAGTCTACAAAAAACTGTCTAAGAATACTAGAACTGCAACAAAAAGGAATGAATTTAAGGTAGATTCTTGAAATGGTATCTAGCAGACTCTACACATTTTATAATCGAATTGTTGATTGTTGTATTAAATTACGGAAAGACTACGAAAAACTGCAAGGAATACTAGAATTGCAACAAAGGAAAAATAATTTGGAGTAAATTTTTGAAATGGAACTTAGCATCCTCTTTTATTATAGAATTGTTGATTGTTGTATCGAATTACGGAAAGTACAAAAAACTGTCTAAAAATACTAGAACTGCAACAAAAAGAAATGAATTTAAGGTAGATTCTTGAAATGGCATCTAGCAGACTCTACACATTTCATTATCGAATTGTTGATTGTATTAAATTACGGAAAGTCTACGAATAACTGCAAGAAATACTAGAATTGCAACAAAGGGAAAATAATTTGGAGTAGATTCTTGAAATGGAACTTAGCAATCTCTTTTATTATAGAATTGTTGATTGTTGTATTAAATTACGGAAACTCTACGAAAAACTGCAAGGAATACTAGAATTGCAACAAAGCAAAATAATTTGGAGTAGATTCTTGAAATGGAACTTAGCATCCTCTTTTATTATAGAATTGTTGATTGTTGTATCGAATTACGGAAAGTACAAAAAACTGTCTAAAAATACTAGAACTGCAACAAAAAGAAATGAATTTAAGGTAGATTCTTGAATTGGAATCTAGCAGACTCTACACATTTTTTTGCCGAATCGTTGATTACCGTATTGAATTACGAAAAGTCTACAAATAACTGCAAGAAATACTAGAATTGCAACAAAGCAAAATAATTTGAAATAGAATCTAACAGACTCTACACATTTTATTATCGAATTGTTGATTGTTGTATTAAATTACGGAAAGTCTACGAAAAACTGCAAGGAATACTAGAATTGCAACAAGCAAAATAATTTGAAGTAGATTCTTGAAATGGAATCCAACAGACTCTACACATTTTATTATCGAATTGTTGATTGTTGTATCGAATTACGGAAAGTCTACGAATAACTGCAAGAAATACTAGAATTGCAACAAAGCAAAAATAATTTAGAGTAGATTTTTGAAATGGAATCTAGCAGACTCTACTCATTTTTTGCCGAATTGTTGATTACCGTATTGAATTACGAAAAGTCTACAGAAAACTATCTAAAAATACTAGAACTGCAACAAAAAGAAATGAATTTAAGGTAGATTCTGGAAATGGTATCTAACAGACTCTACACATTTTATTATCGAATTGATGATTGTTGTATTAAATTACGGAAAGCCTACGAATAACTGCAAGGAATACTAGAATTGCAACAAAGCAAAATAATTTGAAGTAGATTCTTGAAATGGAATCTAGCTGACTCTACACATTTTTTTGCCGAATCGTTGATTACCGTATTGAATTACGAAAAGTCTACAGAAAACTATCTAATAATACTAGAACTGCAACAAAAAGAAATGAATTTAAGGTAGATTCTTGAAATGGTATCTAGCAGACTCTACACATTTTATTATCGAATTGTTGATTGTTGTATCGAATTACGGAAAGTCTACGAAAAACTGCAAGGAATACTAGAATTGCAACAAAGCAAAATAATTTGAAGTAGATTCTTGGAATAGAATCTAACAGACTCTACTCATTTTTTTGCCGAATTGTTGATTACCGTATTGAATTACGGAAAGTCTACAAAAAACTGTCTAAAAATACTAGAACTGCAACAAAAAGAAATGAATTTAAGGTAGATTCTTGAAATGGAATCTAACAGACTCTACACATTTTATTATCGAATTGTTGATTGTTGTATCGAATTACGGAAAGTCTACGAATAACTGCAAGAAATACTAGAATTGGAACAAAGCAAAAATAATTTAGAGTAGATTTTTGAAATGGAATCTAGCAGACTCTACTCATTTTTTTGCCGAATCGTTGATTACCGTATGGAATTACGGAAAGTCTACAAAAAACTGTCTAAGAATACTAGAACTGCAACAAAAAGGAATGAATTTAAGGTAGATTCTTGAAATGGTATCTAGCAGACTCTACACATTTTATAATCGAATTGTTGATTGTTGTATTAAATTACGGAAAGACTACGAAAAACTGCAAGGAATACTAGAATTGCAACAAAGGAAAAATAATTTGGAGTAAATTTTTGAAATGGAACTTAGCATCCTCTTTTATTATAGAATTGTTGATTGTTGTATCGAATTACGGAAAGTACAAAAAACTGTCTAAAAATACTAGAACTGCAACAAAAAGAAATGAATTTAAGGTAGATTCTTGAAATGGCATCTAGCAGACTCTACACATTTCATTATCGAATTGTTGATTGTATTAAATTACGGAAAGTCTACGAATAACTGCAAGAAATACTAGAATTGCAACAAAGGGAAAATAATTTGGAGTAGATTCTTGAAATGGAACTTAGCAATCTCTTTTATTATAGAATTGTTGATTGTTGTATTAAATTACGGAAACTCTACGAAAAACTGCAAGGAATACTAGAATTGCAACAAAGCAAAATAATTTGGAGTAGATTCTTGAAATGGAACTTAGCATCCTCTTTTATTATAGAATTGTTGATTGTTGTATCGAATTACGGAAAGTACAAAAAACTGTCTAAAAATACTAGAACTGCAACAAAAAGAAATGAATTTAAGGTAGATTCTTGAATTGGAATCTAGCAGACTCTACACATTTTTTTGCCGAATCGTTGATTACCGTATTGAATTACGAAAAGTCTACAAATAACTGCAAGAAATACTAGAATTGCAACAAAGCAAAATAATTTGAAATAGAATCTAACAGACTCTACACATTTTATTATCGAATTGTTGATTGTTGTATTAAATTACGGAAAGTCTACGAAAAACTGCAAGGAATACTAGAATTGCAACAAGCAAAATAATTTGAAGTAGATTCTTGAAATGGAATCCAACAGAATCTACACATTTTATTATCGAATTGTTGATTGTTGTATCGAATTACGGAAAGTCTACGAATAACTGCAAGAAATACTAGAATTGCAACAAAGCAAAAATAATTTAGAGTAGATTTTTGAAATGGAATCTAGCAGACTCTACTCATTTTTTTGCCGAATCGTTGATTACCGTATGGAATTACGGAAAGTCTACAAAAAACTGTCTAAGAATACTAGAACTGCAACAAAAAGAAATGAATTTAAGGTAGATTCTTGAAATGGTATCTAGCAGACTCTACACATTTCATTATCGAATTGTTGATTGTATTAAATTACGGAAAGTCTACGAATAACTGCAAGGAATACTAGAATTGCAACAAAGGAAAAATAATTTGGAGTAGATTCTTGAAATGGAATCTAACAGACTCTACACATTTCATTATCGAATTGTTGATTGTATTAAATTACGGAAAGTCTACGATTAACTGCAAGAAATACTAGAATTGCAACAAAGGGAAAATAATTTGGAGTAGATTCTTGAAATGGAACTTAGCAACTTCTTTTATTATAGAATTGTTAATTGTTGTATCGAATTACGGAAAGTCTACGAAAAACTGCAAGGAATACTAGAATTGCAACAATGCAAAATAATTTGAAGTAGATTCTTGAAATGGAATCTAGCAGACTCTACACATTTTTTTGCCGAATCGTTGATTACCGTATTGAATTACGAAAAGTCTACAAATAACTGCAAGAAATATTAGAATTGCAACAAAGCAAAATAATTTGAAATAGATTCTTGAAATAGAATCTAACAGACTTTACACATTTTATTATCGAATTGTTGATTGTTGTATTAAATTACGGAAAGTCTACGAAAAACTGCAAGGAATACTAGAATTGCAACAAAGCAAAATAATTTGAAGTAGATTCTTGAAATGGAATCTAACAGACTCTACACATTTTATTATCGAATTGTTGATTGTTGTATCGAATTACGGAAAGTCTACGAATAACTGCAAGAAATACTAGAATTGCAACAAAGCAAAATAATTTGGAGTAGATTCTTGAAATGGAACTTAGCAATCTCTTTTATTATAGAATTGTTGATTGTTGTATTAAATTACGGGAAGTCTACGAAAAACTGCAAGGAATACTAGAATTGCAACAAAGCAAAATAATTTGAAGTAGATTCTTGAAATAGAATCTAACAGACTCTACTCATTTTTTTGCCGAATTGTTGATTACCGTATTGAATTACGGAAAGTCTACAGAAAACTATCTAAAAATATTAGAACTGCATCAAAAATAAATGAATTTAAGGTAGATTCTTGAAATGGTATCTAGCAGACTCTACACATTTTATTATCGAATTGTTGATTGTATTAAATTACGGAAACTCTACGAAAAACTGCAAGGAATACTAGAATTGCAACAAAGCAAAATAATTTGGAGTAGATTCTTGAAATGGAACTTAGCATCCTCTTTTATTATAGAATTGTTGATTGTTGTATCGAATTACGGAAAGTACAAAAAACTGTCTAAAAATACTAGAACTGCAACAAAAAGAAATGAATTTAAGGTAGATTCTTGAATTGGAATCTAGCAGACTCTACACATTTTTTTGCCGAATCGTTGATTACCGTATTGAATTACGAAAAGTCTACAAATAACTGCAAGAAATACTAGAATTGCAACAAAGCAAAATAATTTGAAATAGAATCTAACAGACTCTACACATTTTATTATCGAATTGTTGATTGTTGTATTAAATTACGGAAAGTCTACGAAAAACTGCAAGGAATACTAGAATTGCAACAAGCAAAATAATTTGAAGTAGATTCTTGAAATGGAATCCAACAGACTCTACACATTTTATTATCGAATTGTTGATTGTTGTATCGAATTACGGAAAGTCTACGAATAACTGCAAGAAATACTAGAATTGCAACAAAGCAAAAATAATTTAGAGTAGATTTTTGAAATGGAATCTAGCAGACTCTACTCATTTTTTTGCCGAATCGTTGATTACCGTATGGAATTACGGAAAGTCTACAAAAAACTGTCTAAGAATACTAGAACTGCAACAAAAAGAAATGAATTTAAGGTAGATTCTTGAAATGGAATCTAACAGAATCTACACATTTCATTATCGAATTGTTGATTGTATTAAATTACGGAAAGTCTACGATTAACTGCAAGAAATACTAGAATTGCAACAAAGGGAAAATAATTTGGAGTAGATTCTTGAAATGGAACTTAGCAACTTCTTTTATTATAGAATTGTTAATTGTTGTATCGAATTACGGAAAGTCTACGAAAAACTGCAAGGAATACTAGAATTGCAACAATGCAAAATAATTTGAAGTAGATTCTTGAAATGGAATCTAGCAGACTCTACACATTTTTTTGCCGAATCGTTGATTACCGTATTGAATTACGAAAAGTCTACAAATAACTGCAAGAAATATTAGAATTGCAACAAAGCAAAATAATTTGAAATAGATTCTTGAAATAGAATCTAACAGACTTTACACATTTTATTATCGAATTGTTGATTGTTGTATTAAATTACGGAAAGTCTACGAAAAACTGCAAGGAATACTAGAATTGCAACAAAGCAAAATAATTTGAAGTAGATTCTTGAAATGGAATCTAACAGACTCTACACATTTTATTATCGAATTGTTGATTGTTGTATCGAATTACGGAAAGTCTACGAATAACTGCAAGAAATACTAGAATTGCAACAAAGCAAAATAATTTGGAGTAGATTCTTGAAATGGAACTTAGCAATCTCTTTTATTATAGAATTGTTGATTGTTGTATCGAATTACGGGAAGTCTACGAAAAACTGCAAGGAATACTAGAATTGCAACAAAGCAAAATAATTTGAAGTAGATTCTTGAAATAGAATCTAACAGACTCTACTCATTTTTTTGCCGAATTGTTGATTACCGTATTGAATTACGGAAAGTCTACGAATAACTGCAAGGAATACTAGAATTGCAACAAAGCAAAATAATTTGAAGTAGATTCTTGAAATGGAATCTAGCAGACTACACATTTTTTTGCCGAATCGTTGATTACCGTATTGAATTACGAAAAGTCTACAAATAACTGCAAGAAATACTAGAATTGCAACAAAGCAAAAATAATTTGGAGTAGATTCTTGAAATGAAACTTAGCAACCTCTTTTATTATAGAATTGTTGATTGTTGTATCGAATTACGGAAAGTCTACGAAAAACTGCAAGGAATACTAGAATTGCAACAAAGCAAAATAATTTGAAGTAGATTCTTGGAATAGAATCTAACAGACTTTACTCATTTTTTTGCCGAATCCTTGATTACCGTATCGAATTACGGAAAGTACAAAAAACTGTCTAAAAATACTAGAACTGCAACAAAAAGAAATGAATTTAAGGTAGATTCTTGAAATGGCATCTAGCAGACTCTACACATTTTATTATCGAATTGTTGATTGTTGTATTAAATTACGGAAAGTCTACGAATAACTGCAAGGAATACTAGAATTGCAACAAAGCAAAATAATTTGGAGTAGATTCTTGAAATGGAATCTAACAGACTCTACACATTTTATTATCGAATTGTTGATTGTTGTATCGAATTACGGAAAGTCTACGAATAACTGCAAGAAATACTAGAATTGGAACAAAGCAAAAATAATTTAGAGTAGATTTTTGAAATGGAATCTAGCAGACTCTACTCATTTTTCTGCCGAATTGTTGATTACCGCATTGAATTACGGAAAGTCTACAAAAAACTGTCTAAAAATACTAGAACTGCAACAAGAAGAAATGAATTTTAGGTAGATTCTTGAAATGGAATCTAGCAGACTCTACTCATTTTTTTGCCGAATCGTTGATTACCGTATTGAATTACGGAAAGTCTACAAAAAACTGAAAAAACTACTAGAAATGCAACAAAATGAAAATAATTTTATGTAGATTCTGGAAATGAAACCCAGCAGACTTACAAATTTTTTTGCCGAATTTTTGATTACCGTATTGAATTTCGGAAAGTTTACAGAAAACTCACTAGAACTACAACAAAAAAATATGATTTTAAGGTAGATTCTCGAAATGGAACTTAGCAACCTCTTCTATTATAGAATTGTTGATTGTTGTATCGAATTACGGAAAGTCTATGAAAAACTGCAAGGAATACTAGAATTGCAACAAAGGAAAAATAATTTGGAGTAGATTCTTGTAATGGAACTTAGCAGCCTCTTTTATTATCGAATTGTTGATTGTTGTACTGAAATACGGAAATTCTACGAATAACTGCAAGAAATACTAGAATTGCAACAAAGCAAAAATAATTTGGAGTAGATTTTTGAAATGGAACCTTACAACCTTTTTTATTATAGAATTGTTGATTGTTGTATCGAATTACGGAAAGTCTACGAAAAACTGCAAGAAATACTAGAATTGAAACAAAGCAAAAATAATTTGGAGTAGATTCTTGAAATGGAATCTAGCAGACTCTACTCATTTTTCTGCCGAATTGTTGATTACCGCATTGAATTACGGAAAGTCTACAAAAAACTGTCTAAAAATACTAGAACTGCAACAAGAAGAAATGAATTTTAGGTAGATTCTTGAAATGGAATCTAGCAGACTCTACTCATTTTTTTGCCGAATCGTTGATTACCGTATTGAATTACGGAAAGTCTACAAAAAACTGAAAAAACTACTAGAAATGCAACAAAATGAAAATAATTTTATGTAGATTCTGGAAATGAAACCCAGCAGACTTACAAATTTTTTTGCCGAATTTTTGATTACCGTATTGAATTTCGGAAAGTTTACAGAAAACTCACTAGAACTACAACAAAAAAATATGATTTTAAGGTAGATTCTCGAAATGGAACCCAGTAGCTCTACACATTTTATTATCGAATTGTTGATTGTGGTATCGAATTACGAAAAGTCCACGAAAAACTGCAAGGAATACTAGAATTGCAACAAAGCAAAATAATTTGAAGTAGATTCTTGAAATGGAATCCTAACAGACTACTCTACACATTTTATAATCGAATTGTTGATTATTGTATCGAATTACGGAAAGTCTACGAAAAACTGCAGGAAATACTATAATTGCAACAAAGCAAAAATAATTTGGAGTAGATTTTTGAAATGGAACCTTACAACCTTTTTTATTATAGAATTGTTGATTGTTGTATCGAATTACGGAAAGTCTACGAAAAACTGCAAGAAATACTAGAATTGCAACAAAACAAAATAATTTGATGTAGATTCTTGAAATGGAATCTAGCAGACTCTACTCATTTTTTTGCCGAATCGTTGATTGTTGTATCGAATTACGGAAAGTCTACGAAAAACTGCAAGAAATACTAGAATTGCAACAAAGCAAAATAATTTGAAGTAGATTCTTGAAATGGAATCTAACTACCCTACACATTTTATTATCGAATTGTTGATTGTTGTATCAAATTACGGAAAGTCTACGAATAACTGCAAGAAATACTAGAATTGCAACAAAGCAAAAATAATTTGGAGTAGATTTTTGAAATGGAACCTTACAACCTCTTTTATTATAGAATTGTTGATTGTTGTATCGAATTACGGAGAGTCTACGAAAAACTGCAAGAAATACTAGAATTAAAACAAAGCAAAAATAATTTGGAGTAGATTTTTGAAATGGAATCTAGTAGACTCTATACATTTACTTGCCGAATCGTTGATTACCGTATTGAATTACGGAAAGTCTACAAAAAACTGTCTAAAAATACTAGAACTGCAACAAAAAGAAATTAATTTAAGGTAGATTCTTGAAATGGTATCTAGCAAACTCTACACATTTTATTATCGAATTGTTGATTGTGGTATCGAATTACGAAAAGTCTACGAAAAACTGCAAGGAATACTAGAATTGCAACAAAGCAAAATAATTTGAAGTAGATTCTTGAAATGGAATCCTAACAGACTACTCTACACATTTTATAATCGAATTGTTGATTATTGTATCGAATTACGGAAATTCTACGAAAAACTGCAGGAAATACTATAATTGCAACAAAGCAAAAATAATTTGGAGTAGATTCTTGAAATGGAATCTAGCAGACTCTATACATTTACTTGCCGAATCGTTGATTACCGTATTGAATAACGGAAAGTTTACAAAAAACTGTCTAAAAATACTAGCATTGCAAAAAATAGAAATAATTTAAAGTAGTTTTTCTAAATGGAATCTGGCAACCTCTACACATTTTTTTATCGAATTGTTGATTGTTGCATTCAATTACGGAGAGTCTACGAAAAACTGCAAGAAATACTGGAATTGCAACAAAATAAAAATAATTTGAATTAGATTCTTGAAATGGACCCCAGTAGCCTCTACATATTTTTTTGCCGAATTGTTGTGTACCGTATTGAATTACTGAAAGTCTACAAAAAATTGTCTTAAAATACTAGAATCGCAAAAAATAGAAATAATTTAAAGTAGTTTTTCTAAATGGAACCTAGCAACCTCTACACATTTTGTTATCGAATTATTGATTGTCGTATTGAATAACTGAAAAAACCGCAAAAAAATACTAGAACTCGAAATGGACTCTAGCAGCCTCTAAACATTTTTCTGCCGAATTGTTGATTACCGTATTGAATTATGGAAAGTCTACAAAATACTGCAAGGAATACTAGAATTGCAACAAAGCAAAAGTAATTTGGAGTAGTTTCTTGAATGGAACCTCTTAAACATTTTTTTGCCGAATTGCAATATTTTGTTGCAATTCTAGCATGTTTATTCGGTTTTTGGTAGAGGCCTCTAGCTTTCATTTCGATGATTTTAAAAGTCCAATCCAAGGGCCAGGAAATGTTTAATCGAACCTAGAATACGCTGGGTGTCGTTTCCGTTCATCAGATGTCTATGGCTGATTCAACGGAACAGACTTAAGTAATTAAACGAAAAATTTTGAAATTTGTATAACAGAGAGAATCTCAAATCTTGTGTATCAGTGATTTTTATATAGTTGATGGAATATCCCTCACTGAAACTTCCAAGAAAAATATTCTTAATCTGACCTGACCGCTGGAATACCCGGCTGTTATCAAATGATTTACCAAAGCGATTTCTCAGTACCTCTATAAGTATTGTACATTTCCATAAGGGACAAGTCACATAGTCTTATATAAAATTGAATTTTATTTATTTATTTCAATCCAAGATTCCATGATCTCAATTTTGAACCTGAAAGTTTGACACCTTAGGAGCCAGTGCAGATACTCCTGAAACACAGCTATCAATTTGACTAGAGTTTTTCCGAAAATCCATTTGTAATTAATATTCAATAAAACTTGTACTGTATTGTTTCACTCGACTATCTCACTCCAGTATTAACTATTAACTATTAACTAACTATTAACCTAACCAAAGTAGTTTTGTTATATTGACATTGAGTATACTGCTCATAGTTATGACAGTGTCTATCGTGCCCTTAATCAAACTGTAGTAGTTTGTTCTTTCATGACCTCTAATTATGGTTAAAATGGTGAATATTAATTGAACAATTTTCTTACAGAAGTAGGAGATAGTGGCGGAACTTTATCGGGTGGACAAAAAGCTAGAATAGCTCTGGCCAGAGCACTTTATCAAGAAAAACCCATATATCTTTTGGATGATATTCTTTCGGCAGTTGACGTTAAAGTTGGCAAACATATTTTTCAGCATTGTATAATGGATATGTTACAACATAAAACCAGAATACTATGTACGCATAATGTGAAATATTTGTTGCAAGCTGACCAAATAGTTGTATTAGAAAACGGGAGAATCACAACTGTGGGTAAGTAAAAATTGTTTCGAACCACCCAATTGATTGGTATATACAATTGGGGGCAAATGAAACAAGTGTATATTGATGTCATAGATCGTTTCGTATATAAGATCGTCCACAATCATATCTAACTTGAACAATTTCAACTTCTTCTTTTATGATATGTGTAACACAATTTTGCCAGTTAATGTCACATTTTCCAAGGTTGCATCCTTTACATTTTTAACTTGAGTCCAAATCAATTCTAGGATTCTTTTCATAATGATATGGTGACAGCCTAATTACAGTTTTATTTTTTTGTTGTGTCATTATATCGGTAACATATGAATTATATATTCGTAACAGTTTAGATAGAACTATATTCATATCAAACTGTATATTCTTAGATTGTAACCATTTTTGCATATCTTTTTTAATATAGATGTTGTTGAAACCTTTTCTGGCCTACGGCTGGCAATTTTTTAGAAATTCACAATACCAGCTTTCAAATACCAATCCACTCATATCCTCATGATAATTTCCAGTTTTTTCACTTCCAAATATTAGCCATACATCTTCAACAAATCCATTGTCTGCTTTCGCATGGAGGATTATTAAATGTTTGCCTTTTCCAGATGGATTTTTCAAACCTATAGGCAAGCATCTCTTTTATCTCAAATAGCTGGATCTATACATATTTTGGAATTAATTTGTATGACCTTCATTTAGCCAGGTTTCATCAAGATGATAAATGGGTTTCTGTTCCCAACTATACTGTTTGATGGATCTTCAACACCTTACATTTTAACAAAATACTCTTTCTATTTTTTTTCAAATATCTGGAAAATTAAATTTTCTTTTATTATTTCAAATTTTCGAAATTTTTGGACACATGCACTAAAAAAATTATATTTCTAAGTTTAAGTGAGTCAGGTCTAATATTTTTGGGATTTTGACAAATAACACTTACAGCTTTCAAAATCTGTGAAAACCTTGACAAAATGTATATAGGGTGTTCAGAAAATGGTGCCGAATTTCGCTATCTATAAACTTCGAAAATTTTGTCAAATAGCAAGCCCCATTTTTCTCTTTACTATTAGATTTCTATGCTTTAAATTAATGGGACTTCGTTAGTAAATTTATATATCTCAAATTAACTGCTTTTGTAGAAACTTGAAAAAACTGAATTTACCGGGTCAGCTAGTCATAATATACGTCAAAAATTCTGTTCTTTTGATAGATCTGTTTTGATTAATCACCAACTACTATGCAATAACTACAATCGAATATTTATAATTTCGTTTTATTTAATAAAAATACTACTAACAGACAGATGTAAGTTAATCACGAGAATTCTTACTAGCCATTCAACTCTAAAACTTCATTATTTGTGTTAGCAGTGTTTACCCTGTCCCTTTGTTTTTATTTTACTTCGTCTGGCCTCTTTTGTTACTAGTCTCATACAAAACACCGTTGCCGTTGTGACACAACTATCTCAGAAGGGGAAACTAAATGCTTTAAACATACACCTACCTTGAAAACTCTTGATTTTTAACACAAGCAAATAAATTGTTAAACTACAAAATGTGGCTTCCCTTGAAGATAAATACAAATTTCAGCGATTAATACATTATAAAGCTAAATTTTTCGTAAAATCTTAGAGCTAAAGTTCACTTCACTACAAAATGTCTTGTTTATAGAATATTTAGTCAATTGGTAAGACGCAAATATATCTAACAGCTCCACGAATTTTTTAATGGCCACAACTCTACTCAAACCATCGTCACCCCGATACATTTTCATGATTCTTCCCAACTGCCACTCGCATGTTGGAATATTATCACTTTTGATCAGCACTAAACTGCCAATCTTGATCAATTCATCTGAATGTTTCTTCCATTTTGTACGTGTGTGTAGCTCATTAAGAAACTCCTGCCATCTCGACCAAAGGTTTGTAATTTCTGCCACTTGAATCAATATATTAGAAAAATCCTCAAATGTGTAAACGAACTATTCTTTAAAATCCGCTTGAGAAGGTATTTTGTGCTTTTTATTCCCAAATTCCTACAAAAATAGGAATGAAATGCCATTTGACACATTCAGACACTAATGCATGTGCTATTTTATCTGAGTTATATTTAAGGAATTCGTAGATTTCAAAATTTTTCTTTTTTCTCCTAAGTAGTTTGTATCGTTATCGGAAAAAAGGTTTTCCGACAAATCTTTTAAATGTAGCTAAAAACGCTTCGGTAGTTAATACTTAAACAACTCCAGTCTAAAATCGGTTGTGTTTTGACTAATCAGGAATCTACAGAACTGCCAATTTAGAAATCGGTAAAAAAATTGAAAAAGTGAATTTTCCTAAACCTCAGTCGAACACAGCACCTGTAGTTTGGAGGCAAGGAACATTAACACTGAGCTATCATGAATGTGTTTGACGTATTTCTGTTTCTTAGCGTACTATGGCTTTGTGAAATAATTTATAAATTGAAATAGCTTTTGAAACAAAATAAATTTGACTCAAAACTCTCGAGATTATCGTGTGTTCAGATTTCTCAGTGTTTCAATATTTTATGCAAAATCATTTAGACATAAAAACCAACTAAAAATTGATAAAGAAAATGACACTTTTCTTTAACATCACTAGAAATTAGAGAAGCTACTAAAGTTGACAAATCAAATGTATTACCGGGAAAGTTAAGGAAACAGAAAGAAAACAGAAATATCTACTTTAACAAACACAGGCAAATCAAAGGCTATTCAAACAAGCATAGATTTTAAGAAGAGTAATAAGCTACTACAAAAATGGCAAGATTCTCAGGAAAAATGAAGGGGATCCAGTTATGAGAGTGTGGATAGAAGATGAATTGAAAACGTAAATAAGAAATTTTAAAGTTTTAAAAAAATGTAAAAAATTGGAGCAAAAACAAAAAGAATATAGATAAACATAAGAAGCTTAGGAATTCATATTCAACATTCTTCTAAAACCTGGTTATATCAAAATGAGGTACACCTATTCAATATTGACTCATATACAGCAATCCATAACTGTAGATAGAGGAGGAACCACTTTATATATAAAGAATGAACTAAATTTTAAGCACCCTTGACAGTGATATATTGCCCAAAATGTTCAATGCATTTATAAGAAAACTGATTTAAATAACCTTAGTGCATATCTTTTCAATTTTAAAAAACAAATTCCATAAAAAATCAACGATATTAACAACCAACTAACCCAATCTAACCTATAAATTTCAACCTCACTTATAACCTATAAAATTTATTGTGATTATATTCGAACCAATAAATATTCAGAGAAATTTACGATGAGAGTGAAATTAATATGAGAGCTGCACAGAAAAATCAAAATAATTCGATCGATTCACAAATAAAACCAAAAAAAGATGGCCAAAAACCAAAGATTATATACTCTCAGCTTATCGCTTGCTTATTCGTCCATATCCTGGTGCACAGCAGGCCTTTACTCATTTACTCATATTGAGTAAGTAAAAACGACAGCACAATTCGCAACAAATAATGACTTGTAAATGCACAAAAATGCAAATAGCTAATAAACAAACTATATCAAACACATTTGCAAAGATTTTATACACCTTTGCAAGATGGAGGTTGTTCATTTAATAATCTTGGTTGTTTCTCGATACAAGATTGCAACTTAGTTTCAGAATCCAAATTGACAAACATTCAAAAATAAAAGACCAAAAAGTAAGCATTTAGATGTGAGCCAGTCACAGAGATGGCATTGGTAATCGCTTGAACTTCACCTATTCCAGTGCACAGGCCCTGCCAAAAACTGTATAGTGGTAAATTCCATGATGTTTTCTGGATGAGAAGTGACAATGGCGGGGATAACTGATCGATTGATAATTGAAAAAAAAATCATAATAAAAGGAAAAAAAGCGATGGAAAGGTAGGGTTGATCGTATAGGGATGAAAATTTAGGGTTGGAAATTTGAACTGAAAAATTAGGGGTGGACTACCCTTAACATTTGGGGGGATGAAAAATAAATGTTCGAATAGTGCTTCTAATAATGTAACAAAATTGCAAACAAAAAAACTACAACAAAAATATTCAGTAGTCATGGAATAAGCATAGTATTCTACTCGCGTATATAATGAGTTATTAATCACTCGGTCGTTTGTCACTCGCGACAGTAAACCTCACCTCGTTAATAATAACATTCACTATACACTTGTAAATAATATACTATTTCAAATGTAGGAAAACCCACTGAAGTTCTTCGAAATATCAACGACACCCTTTCCGTTGATTTGGAATTGGAAGATTCAGTTTCCACTGGTTTTGGAGAGTTGACTAACTTCGTTAACATCGAAAATATTTTTTGCGAGGATGATTCCCGGGATGATCAAGATACTGGATTATTTGAAGAAATTAGCGAAAGAGGCAGTTTGAATTTTAGTGTCATAGTTTCTTATTGGAAAGGTATTGGACATTTGATCAGTTGTTCTATTTTGATTGCTTTAGTTGCGATGCAGTTCTCAAGAAATTTGACTGACTGGTAAGTATAAATAGGGAAAGAAGAGAAGTCGTTGTATCCTTCATTTGAACAGATGGATCCTACTATTATTTTTGATCGTTTTTGTAGAATAATAATTCGTAGCATTACCAATTAAATCTCAATGAAGAACATGACATATATTTAAATTACAGCCCATGGCAACTTTTCACAATTAAAAGAAATTTATAAAATATATATTTCGAACTCTTTGAGTTGTTTTGTTTTCCTTCCTCCTTCCTATATTATATCACTCCATCTGTTTCTGTCATCTGTTCTTTTGGTCCATCCCGTTATTATCACTCTTCTCAAATCTGACGTTACCTCTCTTATCCATTTCTTTTTCGGCCTACCTCTTCATTCCTCCTCACTCTGTCTTGTTCTTCCTCTACTACTTTTACTACATTATATAACTCCATCTGTTTCTGTCATCATCTGTTTTTTCTGTCCATCCAGTTATTCTTACTCTTCTTGAATCGGATGTATCCGATCTGAAGTTACCTCTCTTATCTATTTCTTTTTCCGCCAACCTCTTCTAATTTCCTCCCCTCTATTTGACAATTCTGTTTGCATTCATTCAACACACCCCAACTACTTGACTCTTTGTGCTCTGACCTTCTATTTTTCTGCACTCTTCTGGTTTAGTACTCAGGAGTTACACCCATAAAATACATTCGGCTTAATCATTATTTTGTTCCATTTTATGTTTGTTGCCTCCGAGATTGCTTTTGATTTCAGAGTATTATTCTATTACTCTAGTACTCTATGCTATCCGATTTTCTAGTGCTTTCATCTGTATTTGAAATCAGCACTCCTAGATAGTCAGAAGTCTCAACTTTTTTCCAAATGATACTCCTCGTTGTCCATTCTGAAAATTCTGTTTTCTTTCCAATTTCTACGGGTGATAAACTTTAATATTTCCAGTAATAGATTCACGCTTGTGTCCGAATTTGCGCTTTTTATTACTTTTAAGGTTAGGTTGAAAAGTAAACATGTCCTTTTGCTTCAGCCCTCTTTTACCTCAAGAATTTTCGATAGCCTTTCAGACAATAAAATTTATCTAAACTTTATTCCAAGTCTCTTTCATAATTCTTTTCTTGAAATACCAAAAAAGCCTCATATAAGTTTATCCTCTTTATTATATCGTAAGTTTAGTTTATAATCTATGGACAGTAGATATTGATCTTACTAGTATTAATCTTTATTGTTTTGAAGGTAAAAATTTTGTCCGCAGTGCATCGCCCCTTCCTAAAGCCTCCTTGAAATTCAACGACTTCTTGGTTATGACTTGGTCCCAGTTTGTTTCTGGTCAAAACTTCGTAGGTCACATACAGTAATGTTATGCTCCTGTAGTTCTCGCATTAGGATTTGTCACCTCTCTTATAGAGCTTTGTAACCATCTGGTGACCGCTCTTCATCCCAAATTCTCCTCATCAATCGGCAGATCATTTTATGCAGCTGTTGCTTACCCATGTTTAATGTTTCTACTGTGTTACTACTGTTACTTTTCTCTTCCACTTTTATTAATTTTCATTTGCGTATTTCGCGTTTCATCTCTATGGTGAATGGTTCTACTATTTCCATTCTATCAACCTTGCTTTGTTGCCTGATGTTAGATGATTTCCACTGTTTACACGAACACTCACATTACACTGTCTGACGCACGTTTCGATAACCAAGTTATCGTCTTCAGAGATTGAAGATAAACTAAAACCTAATGACTTGACTCACCATTAAATTAAACTAATAAACCTTCTCCCGTAAAAAATTAATTACAGCGGGAATCCTCACGTTCATTCCTTAATTACTAAACTGTAATAGAGTGTGCTGAAAAGAATTGGCCCTTTGTCCCTATTAAGCTACTCTTACATCTGGACTATGATTATGAAAGAAGAGTGAAAATGATTATATATGTAGCTAAAACAGCACATTTAGTTGAACGAGAAAATGCAGAAATAAAAATTTATGAAAAAAAAAATAAAAAAAGAGTAAAAATTATAATATATGCAAGTAAAACAGCACCTTTAGTTGAACGAAAAAGTGCAGTAATGATGATTTATGAAAGAAGAGTAAAAATGATTATATATGTAGCTAAAACAGCACATTTAGTTGAACGAAAAAGTGCAAATTGAAGATTTATGAAAGAAGAGTAAAAATGATTATATATTTGGTATATAAAACAGGACTAAATGTTAAAAGAGTAAAAATTATAATATATGCAACTAAAATAGAACATTTAGTTGAACGAAAAAATGCAAATAGAAAATTTATCTTAGAAACTGAAGAAAGGTTGAACGAAAAAGTGCAGAAATGATGATTTATGAAAGAAGAGTGAAAATGATTATATATGTAGCTAAAACAGCACATTCAGTTGAATGAAAAGTGCAGAATTGAAGATTTAAAATAGAAAATGAAAAAATTGGAGATTTATGGAAGTAAATGAAAAAAGGGTAAAAATGATAATATATGCAGCTAAAACAGCACAATTAGTTGAACGAAAAAGTGCATAATTGAAGATATATGTTCATAGAGGCGTTAACTTGGTTATCGCAATGCGCGTCCGACAGTGTTGGTGTAGTTTTGGTGTAAACAGTGTATTCAGTATGAATATCGCCAACGGTTCCAGAAATTACAAATTAGTTGGTCTCCATGATTGCTCCCTCTTTATCTCTACCATATCTTATTGCTCCGGTTATGAACATTGACAAATATGTATCATTATCGAAATTTCTGATGACTTAATATTTCAAATAGCAAGCATAATCCATCAATTTACTAGGGTCTAGCCGAGCAACAACAGTTCGTAAGGAGGCACGATATTGTCATTACCACATTCAATTAGGTCCCACTAGACCGATTCTTTTTACTCATTGCAGTTGCAAGCAGTCAGAGATATCGATAAACGTCACGTTCTTTCAATAAAAAGGTCTCAGTTTCCTGAATTACTCTTCGAATTTTTTTAGGTGGCTAGCCAACGGAGTAACAGATACATCTCAGAATTCCACTACTAACTTTACATTATATCATGAAGTAACTAGTATTAGGGATGAAAACCTGTATTGGACGATTTCCACTAACATGACAACATTTTTAAAGGTTTACATCGAATTTGTGTGTATTAACACATTATTCACATTGTTGAGGGCATTTATATTTGCCTATGGTGGAATAAGGGCTGCGATCAAATTCCATAAAATGTTGCTACGGACAGTGGTGAAAGTAAGTATATGTACTCTATTAATGGAAACTATTATAGTTTTTTCTAGCACGTGCTTGTCATATTTAGATGTAAGTATTTTAGCCTAATCTAAAATTAACCTACAGAAAACTAATCTAAAACTACGTGTTTTTTGTTAACTTAGTTTTTATATTGGATTAGGGAGCAAAGAATCTTCGGACTCATCATCAGACACTTCAACCGAAGTTGAGCTAGCAGATTCTAATGACTCTGGTATTATCCCAAAACAAAAAATTTTAACCTTTACTCCCATCTGACACGTTTTCTGGTTCTTTAAGAACCATATCAACAATCTGCTGAACGTTATATAATATTTTGTAACAACTCTTGAACCTGTACAACATTGTTTCTGTTTGCTTGTTAATTTGGGGTTTCTTCAAAAGTTATGCTTGGCCTCATTAGACGATAGGCGTTCCCCAGTAATGGAAAATTGCCATTTCGATGAAGCCAACCTGTACTAGTAGAAAACGACTCAATCACCATTCATTGATTGATTCAATTGAACACAGTAGTCTAGTTTGGTGGTTTCTAGTTCTACAGCTTTGTAGAATTTTATTTCTGATCTATAAATATGTTTATGTTGCTAAGTAAGTCAGTTTTAAATGAATAGTCGTAACGAAAAGAACGAAATAGTAAAAGTAATTACAGAAATTGTTTAAGTGCTATTTATACGTAAATTCACCTTACGAATAGAAAAAGTTTAAATAAATACGCAAAACATTACATTATATTAGTCTAATTATTGCTAGCTGTTAAATAAACAGCATTTATTTTTAAATAAAATGTCGTTAAAAGCCGATTTCTATTGGTCATTTTCCAAATGGATGCGGTCGGACGTTTTTATTGCAATCTGTGAAAGAATTGAATGCGTGGTGGATCGAAGATGTTCTCAACAATTTCTATAACTCCTGGTCCTATCAGAGTCCCGAACAAAAAACAAATGGACAGTGATAGGCAAAGTGAGTGCCAACTCTGTTCCACGAAAGTATTAAATTCTACCTGCTCTAGGGTTCTTCGAAACAATAACTAACAAACAAATTGTTTGGAAATTTGTGCTATATTTCTCACCTTTCAAGTTATCTAAGTAATAATAAACCATTTTGTGTTTCATCTTGAACCTCCTATTTTCAAACAGGATTTTCATATTGATCTATGTGTAACTAATTAATCAATTTTTTTAGACCAGAAGCTCGTTTTTTGATGTCACTCCAATAGGAAGAATTATAAACAGATTTTCCAGTGATACATACACTGTTGATGACTCATTACCATTTATTCTAAATATTTTTTTGGCTCAATTATTCGGATTAATTGGTGAGTATTCAAAAAAGAAATTGTTTTGTCTCCTTTATGATATTTTTGGAGTTAAAATTCATGTTGTATCTATTCATGAGGAATAGCTATTTTCTAGCTATATTTTTCAAGTATAAGCAGCAGTTACTAGTATTTTAGATTGAATATAAAATTTAGTAGAGTTTGCTTTTTCTTAATCTAATTGTAACTAAGTACGTTCATTTCTTTGATTTGTATAAGTGCGGCTAAGAGTAGTAAAAATGGTGATAGGTAGAATCAATTGTAGGCTTCAACTTTTTGTTATTTGGTATTGGTATTGGGACTTATACAGGGTGTCCCATGACGAGTTAAAACTATCTGTTTATGACAAATTACTTATAGTAAAATCATGAAAATTTCTACGTTTGGGTTTTCGGATACGATGTTTTTAACTAACATATTTTCAAAGATGGCCGACTTCCAGTGGAACCGGAAATCGACTATAACTTTGTTATTTTAAATAGAACACCCTATACTTTTGTCTAAAAACTTTCTTCGAAAAATGCATACTTTTTAAATTATTTTTTTTGTACTCAAAAAGTATGTACCCTTTAAATTTGGATTTAATCCTTTCCTTAGGTCGCTTTTGGTGGTAAATCACTCCTTCGAATACGGAAGTTACTCGGCAGTAATGTGAGGAAGCTTGGGAAGGGTTTTCGAAAACTAAACCATGCTTTCATAAGTGCTGCGTTTTTCTTTCTCTTTACGGGGCTTTCAGGTGGCTGGATAGGGCAAACACTTTTCCCCCAAGATTTCAAAGTTGCCGGCCCTAGAGATAAAGTGTTAAGGAACATCGTTTTACTCACTTTTACATGAGTATTGGTATCACTTTTTGGCAAAATTTAAATGTCTTTTTTTTCTTGTTTTCATGGCATTGTAGGCGTTGCACAAATAATTGCTTCGCATTCCATCACAATTTCCAAAATATGTTAAAAATTAAACGCCTCTCATTTTCATCAATTGTTAAAAACTTGTATGTTTCCGGCATATAGTTGCACCGTGATTTCATTTTTTATTTTCTTCTCTGCCGCGTCTTTCTAGTCTTTCTCCCAACTGTATCATTCATCTGAGCTTTCTGGGTTATTTCCGATTTGTTTATGAATAGGTTCATTCATATCTATATTTTCCACAGTGTGATATTCAGGTAACATTGCGCCTTTGTCAAAGACGTCTTCATTTGTCCAAAAAACATTTTCACTGTTCGCAAATTCATTAGACATAATAAAAACCTTATCTTGGTCGCCTACTTCATCAGTGTTATCATATTTTTCTTCTCCTTCTTATGCCAAATTAAAAATATTGTCTTGGCCGCCTACTCCATTAATGTTATCATCTTCTTCTCCTTTTGTGGCAAAATAAACATATTGTCTTGGTCGCCTACTCCATCAATGTTATCATCTTTTTCTTCTCCTTTTGTGGCAAAATAAACAAATTGTCTTGGTCGCTTACTTCATCAATGTTATTATCTTTTTCTTCTCCTTCTTGTGACAAAATAAAAATATTGTCTTGGTCGCTTACTCCTTCATTTTATATCTTTTTCTGCTCCTTCTGTGGCAAAATAAACATATTGTCTTGGTCGCTTACTTCATCAATGTTATCATCTTTTTCTTCTTCTTGTGACAAAATAAAAATATTGTCTTGGTCGCCTATTTTACTGTTGGAACATTAACTTTCTCCAACAAATAATTAAGAATAATATTTAAATTTCATAAATATTCAAAAAATCAACAATATAACTCATAAAATAATAAAAATATTGACTCGACTTGAAATTTTCCTGTCCGCCATTTCACATTTACACTGTTTGTTGTATTTAAAATATTTCTTCGCTACGGTGGCCGCGCAGCATTTTTTACGGAACACAATGGTACCAGTAACTCATTTTTGGCATTTTTTAGATTTAAGACATTTGCAGATTAAGGTATCGATATTTAGGAAAGGTAGACAAATAAAATAAAAATGATTTTATAATAACAGAAAAGTGATTTTTGTAATTTTCAGGATCAGTTTGTGTAACTATGTATGGTCTACCATGGATATGCGTATTTCTAATTCCATTAATTCCGGTTTATACGTGGTTATTGAATCAGTACAGAATAACGTCAAGAGAACTCAAAAGAATATCAAGCGTAACACTTTCACCTATATATAACCATTTCAGTGAAACATTACAAGGTAAATAGACTCATTCTGTATATTTTATAGTCAACAAGTAATTCGATTCAATCTATCAAACTTCATTCATATATTCACATATTCATTTTAATTTGGATGGCTTTGTAGTATGAGTATAAGAGTAACTGAAAATCTAGTATCAACAGTAACCAATCCATTTTTCAATAAAGTCGATAATATCGATATATCGATACATAAAAATTTTGGCTAAGCGATATATTTTTGTGTCTTTAAAAATTTCTAATTTTGCAAATAACTCAGAATCTATGCCGAATTTCGAGAAAAGTGAAATGTAATTCAAGTAATTTTCTACAAAAAGGGTTTCCTGTGATTTTTTCTTAATCTCAAAATTACAAAAAGCGAATTTGTTACTGGTTTTTTTCAACAGTGCATTTTTTACGGATTACTCTTGAAATTTAGAGGTAAATTTTCGAAAAAAAATGCCGAGAAGGAAATTACCTTCGAAGAAGCTCAAATATGATTTTTCCTAAATTACAAAAAACTCTAAAATTCCAGAAATCCTTTTTTAAAATCTTGATTGTTTGTAAGTACTCTAAACTTAAATGTGGGATAGGGATAATCCTTAAAAACGCTATTCTTGTGATTTATCAAAAAATATAGAAAATATTAAAAATTTAGTCGATTTCATCATCACTCTCGAACATTTCTTCCAAAAGGAATTCCGTGCTCGTCAGGGTGTCTTTACAGTCTTCTACTGCAGGACTTATCTCTCCGTCAAAAAATTCTTCCCCCAAGTCAACAGGAATCAGATTCGTGCATGAATTTTGTAAACACGACCCACCCAGCTTTCTTGCAAGTACACAAAAAATCATTTTTAAAATTTCCCATCCCCATTTTACTTGATCTTGGGTGATATTTGAGTGCGATTCTTGATCCAGGAAGTACACTCTTGAGCAATGCTATTAAGCTGAATCTGAGGTTGGAGGAAGAGACCCTAGATTGACCACATTTTTCTCAACAACAGCCTTTGAAAAAACATGTATATCTATACAAATCGAGGTCAGATACATTACGAGACGCATTATATAAAGTAAGAACTGCATTCACTCCATTTTCCACTATACACTGTCAAACCTTCAAGAGCTTCTCTGAGATTATATTCAACTTTTAATTTTTGTTCAATCGACTTGACAAACACCTTTCTTACCTCTCTTGAAAAAACAAAAAGTTGTATCGCAACCAGTAAAAGCGTGTAAAATTTTGTGAAAGAGCTACAGAGTCAAATTTAGTTGGCTTATCAATATCACTGTTTAACATCGTATAATCCCATCATTAAATTATAAATATATAGCAGCTCCTGTTTCTCCTGCCCACTAAACTAAACTGCTAACCAAATTTTATAGCAAAGCCTTATTCACGACTTGAGACTCTGGACTACACTTGATATGAATATTTACATCAAACTCGTCAAGAAAGTCTCCTTCATTCTCATATTTATCGAAGAAAATCGCTATTAAAGCAATAACAAACAATTCAACCTTTCACTAATCAAAGAGTATTTTGTTGCTGGCTACGACACGTACTAAAAAAAGAAACAATTAACTTTTTACCTTGAAGGACTCCCTTAGGTCTTTTTCTGGCATTTTCACTATTTTTTTTTCACAATTTCTATGCAATAATTATACTTTACATGTGCACTAAGATGTCTGTCTGTTTTGCTCCGACGGTGCCCTCTACACCCGTAGAATCTTTGGCTGATGTGTTGAAAAAACTCTCCCAGTAGAAAGAGGTTTTTTTTGTAATGGATATCTATATAGAAGGTGATGCGTGATTTGGCGAGTTTTCAAATTTTTGATGGGAAACCAAAGGTATGATATGGGGATGATATTAATGCTTGACAACTTGTATGCTTTAGTTTTCTCATTATTTTGCGAAAATGGTTGGTATCCAACAACTTATAAAAAAGTATAGTCAACTATAAAAAAATCTCACATTAATAAAAGTATTTTTTTTGCTATCACAGAGTGAGTTCAAAGGTATAATTTTAAAGGTTATCATTTAATTAACGACTTCAAGCAAGGTGCTGCTGCTGGGTGCAGCAGAGTCACAGACACATGTGTTCACCCAGGCAATCAGCATAAAACAATTCCATTCGTTTTTTTTGCAGGTGCAGTTGAAACTCTAACGATTAAAATTCATTTTCATTTGTCTCGAAATGTTGACTTTTCGAGGAGATTCAGCAGTTTCTTCTTCAGCTGGTGACGTAATTTCTCTCAGATTCTGCGTGGCAAGAAATCTTTTTAGTATGATTGTAACCTCGAAGTTTGAGCGCATTTTACAAAGAAATGACAGCTCTTAAGGAAAAATCACAGGAAATCTTTTTTATGGATTTCTTAAGCTACATTTTTGATCCCTTCGAAACACAAAAATATATCGCTTAGCAGCCAGAATTTTGATTACTGTATCAATAAAGCACACTGAGAACTACTTAAATCCAGAAAATCAGCGTCATAACTAATTTTCGTGGGTCCAGGAGTTGTGATCACTGGACTGTTTGCACAAAATGGTTTTTTTCAATATCCATGGTTCTGCGGGGAATTATAAAACAAATTTTAACTATATGAAGATTTGATACTTCGGCTACATAGTTTTATAATTAATTAGTATAAAAAAAATTGAAACAAAATTTTTAAAGAGTAAAAAGTTGGCAAAGTTACCTCGACTTTGGTATTACTTTGCCGACTGGCAATTTTGCACGTTTTTATAGGCCAAGTTAACAGTCTGGAAGGGTTACTTCGCCCTTCTTTAATGTGTTTTAACAAAATATTTACATAAACATAATCCATTATATTAAAAAACAAAATAATAATAACTCAACTAAATAGTAACAAAATGATAAGAACATAATTCTTAACTATTCTGAGTACCGAGTAAGTTACAAAAGAAACTTAACGAATGCTTTATAATAAATATTTGAATTTTTACTTAACAAAGAACTAAAACATGTTATGTTTGGAGACATTAAAATTTTCGAATATAAAAATTTGTCTTTATGCCGATGAAAGTTTTGGGGAGATAGTCACAATACCGTGTTAAAGAGTGAGACCTGTGTCTCGATAACTCGTCGTGTATATTCAAAATCGAACTGCTACATCATCTACTTTTCCTTGATCTATTTCAGCATTGAACGTATATCTTTTGTAAAACGAAGAATTATCTGATATATTTTTCAGGTTTCACGTTTACAGAAATGACAAAAATTTGTTATTTGCAGGTCTTACAACAATTAGAGCAATGAGAGCTGTTCAAAAATTCAAACAAGATAATGACGAAAATCTCGAAGCTAACCTCAAAGCCCAATTCGCAAGTCAAGCTGCGGCTCGTTGGTTAGGAATAAGACTGCAATTTATCGGCGTGGTTATTATTACTGGAGTCAGTTTAATAGCTGTTATTCAACATCAGTACGACATTGCAGATTCAGGTAATTAAATTATATGGAACAACTAACCCAAGCTAATGCCGAAATTTCTATCTGGCCAAGGATGTTTTTAAAAAGAAATTATTCATCAATAATATTTGTTTTACTTGGGGACCACTTGTACACCTATGGGCATGATTTTTTTTAATTTTAAAGAATTTTTGAGAATAATCTAGATTCATGTAACTCCTCCATCCCTAGGAATGAAAAATATCAGAGATTGTATTTCGGTTCCTGTTCTTTCTTTAAGTTCAATTTCTTCAATTTTCTTAAAAGTTCTCCTATGTATTCCCTAGTTAACCAAAGTATTGAATTAGTCACAAAAATATTATTATTATTGAAAATAGTCCAATTGATACATGGCTTTTCGGATTTTGTATTTCGTGAATTGGTTTTGTTTTTAGCGGTTTTATTTATATCAGTTTTTCAAAATTATTTTACTTGGGTTTGGAGATTTGTGTATTTGATTATTTAGAAACATAAAATCTATTTTTGGTAATATTACTGATTTTCCTTTTTTAATTTGTGTATCACTTGAGAAAATTCCATTTGAATACTACAATTTTTGAAATTTTAATAATTGATAGATGATTTACTTTTAAGTAGCGGTCCGAAGCACATTTAGATGTTCACTTCAGTTTCTGAATTTGGAATCACTAAAATTTCATTGTTTGTCACTTGTTCTAATATAGTTTCTTAGGTTCACGTAACTAACAAAACAGTTTTTAGGAGAGCGGCAACAGTTCTAACTATATTAAAAGTATCACAAGTGTTACTTTTGAAAACTAAACCGCATCTAACCAACCCAAAAAACACTTTGCATGTTGTCTATTAAATTGGATAGGTTTTGAGTATATCTTTCACCACGAGCGGAGCCAAGTGGAGTGTTACGTGCTGATAAGAAGACTGCGATGACAAGTGGACCCTCGACCTCAATCAAAATACCGAATACGCGAATCAAGAAAAAATCTTGGATGAATACTTAAAAGTCCAAATTCTGAAGACGCCATGGAACACACAAAGTTTTCTATTTCCACAAAACGAAACTTGCGCTTTCAATTGAAATAGATAGAGAGATTCCCCTGATTGTCTATTCGGGATTTAAAAGTGGAGCATTCTGCAGAGTTTGCGTGGTAATGGTACGTTCGCTTGATGAAGGTAAAGGCGGTCACCAAAGTATCGGCCAGCTGGTAACCGAACCTTTTTGTAAATGAAAAATTCCCTAGAAGTATTTGAAGATCATGCGAAATCAGAATACCAAAAGCGAAATAGAGAACTGGCAGATAACTTTCTTAAAGTAATGTTTTCGGAGGCTTTTTCGGTCACTGAACATCTGTCTTCTGAAAGACTAAAAGAGGAGAACCGAAAGAAACTAATCCCCATCATAAAAGCAATTATATTTCCGGCAAACAAAGCATCTTGAGAGGTAAAATCGATTCAGGGCGCATACAAATTACACCAGAACCTGAACAACCACCGCAGAAAGATGGTAATTTTAGAGCCCTTTGCGGTTTGCGGCTGAGTCTGCAGATAAAGATCTGGCTGAGAATTTGAATACTTCACAGAAGAGTGCCCTGTACACAAGCCCTCAGATCCAAAACAAAATAATTGACTGTGCTGAATTAATTCAACATAAAATAATTGAAGAAGTAAAGAACGCCAAACTATCTGTGATTCTGGCTGACGAAACCACCAACATCGATAAGTCTCATTTATATTCGATATGTTGATTTTACAGATAATAAACACCATAGACTTAAAGAGATAATCCTTGAGTGTCCTTGATATTCTTATTTTTACAGAACCATTACTTGAATGCTCTCATGTGGTTGGTCAAAGTTGCGATGGGGCTGTAGCTATGAGTGGGTAGTTGCACGGTGCTCAAGCTTATGTTCTCTTTACGTACATTGTACCATCCTCTCTCAACCTTGCTATTGCTGATTCATGTTCATCAGCAAATGTCCGAAATTGCTTTGGGATTGTGCAGTATTTTGGTTCCTATTTTCGACGTTCTGTCAACGCACTGCTTTGTTGGAAAAAATATTCGAGAGCTTGAAGAGCTACGGTAACCAGAAAGACTTGCTCTCAATATGTGAAACACGGTGGGGGATCCACGAACATGAACAAAAGATTCCATATAACCCCAATTTAATCACAGTAAGGAAACGTTGCAACCAGCCGCCCAATTGCTAAGTACACTTCGATCTTCGGATTTTGTGATGATTCATCAAAAAGTTATGAACTAATTACAAACAATTGACAGATCTCATCACGGTATTCAAACATGTAGATGATGTCCTTCAACTCCTGAGAAACAACACTGATGTCGAATATCGTTATCTTTAAAAAGACGCAAATATATCACTGGAAGAAAATTGTGGTATACTGCGAATGTCACGCCTCGCCGGAAGACACTTAAATAGAACGAATGTTCGTTCCTGTATCGGATATATACAAGTATTACAAAATTAATTTGTTCATTCCATTTCTTGATCATACAATTCAACAATTGCTTGAAAGGTTTACCAAACATCGTATAGTAAAGTAAGTATCAGCATTATCTGGTGTGCTACCTTTAAATTTTACTGCCGTTTTGAAATTGAAGAGGCAATTTCCATGTACTCGTCACTGCTTCTTGAAAGCAACATATTCAGTGGTTAAAGCAGAACTTGAAGTATGGAAAATAGTGATGAAAAGTACCTACCCCTACCCTAAAATTTAGTTTGAAATGCCAAAATATGTGCGAAGTAGTTGATACAAAGAGAGTTCTGGATCACTTTCGAGTGATCTAGAACTTTCCTTGTATTTCGGTGAGCCCCTGCACCCCAGACCAAACCCCAGCACGACGAAAGTCATGTTGACGCCAGACCAACAACTCTCTTACTATCGCACCCCCACACCCTTCTGTACTCACTTTGCCCATACACTTACGCCATGCGCAGAGGACAACGCTCGAAATACAAGGAGAGTCTGACACAGTTCTTGGTAATTGGTCTTGTATCAACTACTGTGCGATAAAAATCTTTATCCTAATATTTACATAGTATTACAAATCTTGACTACCATTCCTGTATCCACTGTTACCCCAGAAAGGTATTTCTTGAGCCTAAGGAGACTGAAAAACTATTTACGGAACATTACAAGTGAAAACAGACTCATGAACATTCACTATGGAATAGATGCAGATGGATATATTTAAAAGAAAAAGTCGAAGATTTCTTCTTTAATGGTTTTAGATTTAGCGCAGAGGAACGAAATTAATTTAACCATTTCATTTAATGTTAAGAACTTTATAAATACCTATGCCGTAATTTTTCCGATGAAAATATAGAGTAAGTATATTCAAACCAACTCCTACCACAAAAAAAACTAAACCCTGGCTACATCCGTGTATTTTACCCCAGGGGTAGTTCAAGTACAGATAGGAACAGGTCCCTTAGGTTGAGTAAAGGTAGTTACTTGTCGTCATCGGATGCAGCGGACGGATCGCTCTCTCGCCAGTCGTGAGTTTGATTTGCATTTTGTCGCTGTGGAAGTTTTATGAGGTTGGTTTTTGATTTCGTTTATTATAAAAATTTTGATTTTTGTCGAATGTACAGTGTGGGTATTGCTTGCTGACAGGAGAGAATTCCTGATACTGTTGACACACCGTACGGATGATTCGGAATGAATTCACCTTCTAGGCATTTCCAATCTCCGATATGTACGATGCGATGATCCATTTGAATCAATGTTTTTAATCACCCTTGAAAAATCCGGTCAGTCCGACACGTACGTGTGCTTCGTCCGATGACAAGTGCGTGACTACCTAACAGAGGAGAGGCAACTAGCTGGATTATAGTTCTAACTTGCATTCCCCAATGAATTTAAATAAAATGTTAGCTTAACGTTAAATGGATTTTAATTAGATTCTCATACATTTCTTTTTAATTTTTGGGGGTTGCGAAGTCGGCACCCTGGTCAGTTTTTTGTTATTAACAATTTAATTGTCTAAACAGCCATAATTTATTATCTACAATGGTTACAGAGTTTCCGATGAAACATTCTGGTTGTAAATCTTCTAAAGATTATTTCCGTTTTTGAATTTTGGAAAAATATTAGAACCAGAGTTATAGGCAAAGTAGTCTAAAAAAATGCAAAAATGAGCTGATTTCTCTTTTAATCGGTTGAATTTCGGCCTGAGCAAATACTATTGAGATCATTTTAAAGAAAATATTTTTCCCTTCAAAACTAGCCCTCAATCGTACATTTTCAAGCATTTGAAATAGTTTTATAGCACTTGGAAGACAAAATTTTAATAGGAAAATTGTACTTTTATGTGTTTATTTATAGACCATTCGTGCAAAGGCCAAACATTTTCGAAAAAAAAAACATTTTATTCCACATATTAAAAGACAACTTTTTATCCCTCACTTGAAGTGCCGCCGCACGTGAATCAACGATCTAAGCGACCGTTTTCTTTGGGAGTCTGAAGCATACATATTTTTCCAAATATCAATTAAACAACACTTGTTAATTGCTTTTGCATTTTTTAATAACATCTTACACAAGTTATTACTACATTTTCTTAACCGATTCCATTTCGCTTCTATGTATATGAAATATTTATTTGTCACAAAATAAATTATATTGTAGTATTATTTTTCAACAATATTTTTAGTTAGCTTTCAATATTAATCTTTTTACATTATTTACAAGTTGCAACGGTTTTCATAAGTTTTACAAGCGCAGAATGAAATGCAAGGTAGTCAGCTGCTTTGCAAATACAATATTTTGTTACACATTTTTTATTCGGTACCAATTCACTTTTTGGTGGATATAGAACATTAATTTTTTGATGTATGCTGCGGATTTATCCGAATATGATCAGTGTTCAATATATTAACTTGCTTGTAGTTTGACAAGGGAAAGACCTCCATTATTGTTTTGTACTCATAAAATTTTTGTTCGTAGCGATTATCATCAAACGTGATTGGTGTTGTAAAATTATTCTTGAATCTGCTTCTTCTATGTTCTCATCTTGTTATATATTTAAATTACCGTTTCCGTGTTAGACTGCCAAGGTATTCCATTAGCAGCACTGGCCCTCATTTTTTACAGTTCTTGAAAATATATTCACGAAGAAAGTTTTGTAGAAAAATTTTATTTTTACTGTTACCCCAAAACAAGGTGTCGTCTTTCGGCATGTCTATCTCAAAAAGTGCTACTTGAACTTAAGACAAACCTTACTACATTAGTTCTATGACTATAGTAATTCTTGACTGCAAAATTTGTATATTCCCGACCGTTTTGGGCTATTTCAACTAATAAAACTTTGCATATCAAAGTACAATGTAAACAGCATTTCTATATTATATATTCAACTTACCACCACACGAATACAGTGTCTTGAAAAACTGTACTGTTGATTAATAATTTAAGGGCTGTTATCAGTAATTTATTTATTAGTTCATCAGGTATGTGTCTTGTACACAACGTTATTCATTCCACTTATTCAAAAAGTTTCGCATTATTACTTCAAACTGCGTTTTGCGAATTTGCAATTCTTTGCACGAATGGCCTATAAACAAATAAAAGTGTCATTTTCATATTAAATTTTTGTTTTCCTACGTATGAGGGCTAGTTTTCAAAGAAAAAATATTTTCTTCAAAATTGATTCAATAGAATTTGCTCAGGCAGAAACACGACAGATTGAAAGAAAAATTAGCTATTTTTTGAATTTTTTTAGACTACTTTGCCTATAAATTTGGTTCTAATAAATATTTTTCTAATATTCAAAAACGGAAATATTCGATAGAAGATTTACCAGACTTCATCAGAAACCCCGTAATTTTAGATAATAAATTATGGCGGTGTAAACAATCAAATTGTTTACTGACTAGGGCTCGTAACCCCCAAAAATCGATTCTCCCGACCAAAAAACAATCATTTGTTCCTGACGACCCATAAAGAGAAACTCCTGGCTATGTCGCACAAGTTTGAACCTACTTCTGAATGTAATTTTGTATTTCTTGTTGATATGTTGATGCGATATTTGTTCCAAAAGTGCTACACCACTCTTTCAACTTAATTTTTATTTGGGTTTTTACATTCTTCCACAATTCTTTTTTTCTTTATTGACAGTCCTTTTCTGTTCATGTTCCTTATGACCGAGTCCGATTTGTGCTTTTATCTACAAATCTCATTGGCTTTCAGTTTAATTTTGAACAGTTTAATTTTGAAAAGTTTTATTTATATCAAAAGATTGTGACAACTGATGTAGAGTGGGATTTTCTATAAACATGCTACCATTACCACCATCAACGAAACGTCAAAATAATAAGTAGAACATTTTTTTAAATAAATAATTAGAATCCCCCCGGGTATTTATGATTTATATGTTCCATTTTTTTAGGATTCATTGGATTGGCTATATCCTATGCACTAGGAATAACAAGTGCTCTTAGCGGTTTGGTAAATTCCTTTACAGAAACAGAACGAGAACTGGTAGCCGTAGAACGTGTTAATCAGTACATCGATTTCAACGAATTGGAAACTAAATATTTTGTTATGGATCCTCCTTTTGCGTGGCCAAGTCAAGGTGTTATTAGTTTCGATAACGTCTTTTTGCAGTATAGGTTTGTATATAATAACAATAATTACATTTTTTCATTTTCCATAGCGGTTGCTTTACCGGAGAAAACACTGTTAATGACTGAATCATAATAGTACATGCAATGAAAAAAATTGCCGGTTATTTTTTAGTTTGGAACTTTAGATAAATAAGATGAATTCAAATACAACTGGCAATCCCTAAATGTCAGAAGAGGTAGCATGTGGATTTATATGCCATATGGGAGAAAATTTCTACTGTAGAATCAAAATTGAAATTCAACTCAACAAGAAATTTAGTTGGAATTCAAAAATAAGATGAAACCAGAAAATTCTTTATATATTGGAACACAACAAAAGTAATAGAATTAGAAAATGTTAAATAAATATGTACATCAAATTAATCATAACAATGGAGGAACCAACATTAGTCAATGTTGTTATTTACAGTGGGTTGGGTTCTTTGTTTAGAAATGATCAAATCCAAAGTTGACAAAATATTCAGTTTATTGAACAGAGTTTCAAAAGGTACCTGTCAACGCACAAAAATCAGTATCTAACTTTTACATATATCTATAAATTTGTTTCTTCTTCTCCATTGGCCTTTTGTCTAACAATATACCTCCAAGATCTGTTTGCTTGCTACCAGCTTGTTTGAAGAGTGCACCGTGAGGTACGTCTGAAGATCTGCTTCATGTTTTTCAAAAGTAGGAATAGATGACTACAACACAACATTCCTCATATGGTTGTGTAGACATGTGCCCTGTGGTAATCCCTTCATATTTTCCTGGCGTCAACATGTCTGTGATTCATTTAGATGTTTTGCTAATATATTCAAATGAAAATTATCATAGATTCCAGAAATAAGCAAAAATATGCATAACGTTATTAAGTAAATGTGCCCTAGTATTTTATGTACACACGATGATAATGCTATTGGGCGGTAGTTATTATGACAATTAGCGACTTTTTCTTCTCTTAGTTTCAGTATTATTAAAGATGCTATTGCTCAGGTAAGGACAGTTATCCCTTGATAATGTTTATTTTTATTTAGCAAATTTTTGATCATGATCTATGGTAAGTTGGTCAGCATTGAGTGAGTTGATGATCTTTTCCTCTTTATCTTCATAAAAAATGATCGTGGTCATCTCGTCCAATATTGTTTCAATCATTGCTCCGTATCGGTACGGATGTTCCGTAAAGGATTTAAAACTCTCCTGTTTTCTATTCTTCATGATCCTCGTAGCCATTTTCGTATATTCTTATATAGCTTTCTTGGGAACAGTAGTTAATATATCTTCAATGTACTACTTTTTAAACTCGGAGCTTTTCCACAGTCACGCTTGTTTCTGGGATATCTATATTAGGTCCTTTTTCAATTTTTATTTCCCTCTACTATTTCAATGCTTACCAGTACCTTCTTGAATTTATTCCAATCAACTTTGTCTTGTCCTACATCTTCTTATTGATTGTTTACCATATGTTGAATAGATCCCATCTTAAGAGATGGTTATTTGTGGTAGCTGTAGGCATGTGATCTCTATTTTCGGCTGTTTCCCATACTTCTCTTGGACTATTAGAGCTAATTCTGGAGTCTCCAGTGTTATTTTCATGACACTTCGACTTTGACCTAGTTGTAGTTGCTTCTCCCGTATAGCTCTTCAATCACATCCATTGAGTGTATACCTTTCGTTTTCGTAGGTCCTGATCTCCAGCTTCATTCTGGGCGTTCATTCCAATAATGATAAATGGTCCGTGTATTTTTCTAAATATCTCTAGATAGCTTTGCTTTATATTGTACAAGTCCGGTGGAGAATAGATGGTAACTATTCAGATTTGTTTAACCTCATCATTTCTACCTTGCCGCATGATTATTCAGTGTCGGAAAACAATGCTTTGGTCCAATTTCAGGAATGTTTCATTCAGAAAAATTATGTCCGACTGAGTTAAAACGGTTAACTCAGTATAATTCGAATATAAGTTTCTAATGTTCCATTATAGAATAATTAATTCTTTGTAAGTCGGATTCATCATTAACTGTTTCACGTTTTAGATCTTTTCAAAAGTCATATCCTGTTGTTTTTGTTACATTTATATATCTACAACTTCAGGCGATTCTAGAATATGCGAATTTCTGAAAGAACTTCCCTTTTTGTTATTCCTTAATTTTTGATTGTTCTAACAATCTCTTAAAAAAATCAACTACTCGTGATAGGGTCTGGTTGGTACTCCTGTATCTATTATTGTTTTTATCTCTGCGACTTATTGATTATCTCTGGAATAAGAGTCCTAGATGGTGGAGGGAGTAGGCACTTGGTGTTGATGAGGAAAATTGTTGTTACTTCTTTGATGCACTTCTATTACATTTTGTTGCCTTTGACTCGGTATTTTTAATACAGGAAAATCTCTACCTGTAAATATGACTTTATCTCTTTGTTGTTCAATTTTAGGAAAACTCTGACTAGTTTCAAAGTATGAGCATTTTTTGTCTTTCATGCTCCGTACAATTTCTGTCCGTGGATTTATGTTGAGTATTACAAAAAATGCATGTAGGTTCCTTCAGTCGTCATTTCTCTTCCTTGTGTTAATTATTACATATGGCGCATCTCTTCTGGCTCCGACATATATTTTTTGGGTGCTCGAATCCTAAACAGTTCATACATTGGATTACTGTACCTGGACCCAAAGTAATTTTCGTCGATCATTTCTGGTAATTGCCTCTAAAGGTGACTACTATAGTCTACGCTGGTTTATAATTAATTGTATTATCTTTATTTATGATTCTTTTACTTAATCTTTTTGCTGTTGCGATCGGTTTTTTAGCCACTTCCTCCGCAATTACTTCTTCCATTGAGGTGTTTATATCAATGTCACTGACTATATCCCTTTTACTGAAACTAGTCAAGAAGGGATGAATGCGTCCCAGTGTTTTTTTATTTTTGGTTTCAACTACTTCAATGTACGGGGATTTATCGTATACTTCACAACTCTTTATTGAGTTCTTGTTATGTTAACTTGTGATATATGATTATCAGGTGGTTAACGATGTGAAGGCCCAAGGCTTCTCGAATCTAATGACATGAGTACTTAAATTAAGGTTATAGGGGTTAGGTTATAATATGACAATACTGAAGGAATTGAGCAATGAAACGGAACTTATTGCGTGTTCTAGAAGGTCGTATTTGCACTATCAACAACTTAAACATTCCAAAATACAAGATTTAATTTAAATTTTAAGGAATAATCAATTTCACACGTGATCACCTCAAAAGTTAAGCACGGAATCGCATTTAGTGTATGTAAATTAATATTGAATATTATGTTGTCAAATTTGTAACCTGTAAAGACAATAGGAGATCACTCTCAGAGTAATTACAAGAAACAGACTTAGTTAAAGAACACAATTATAAAAAAAGACGATTGTCGAATAGAGTAGAAAAAGCATATAATTGCCCGTGAAAAAATATCGAGAGAGGCGAACCGAAGAAGAAAAAAATCTAGAAAAGCATAAGAAACTTGATATTCAGCAAAGATTAGAGAGGAGATATGCCAAAAAGTAACCTCGGAAACACAAATGATGGATATACCAACCAGCAGAAGATTCTTCGAGAACCCCGAATTGGCTGCAGAAATCACTGAGATAAGTTATGACTTGATAACTAGATTAAAAGTGATATTAGAAGCCATATCAAGCGGCCATAAGATTGACGTAGCAAAATATGATAAATACGCCATGGAAACTGCGAAACTATATGTTGAGTTATTGACTCCAACGATGCATAAGGTCTTACTTCATGGAGCTTCAATAACAGAGGGATTAGGGATTAAATTGGAATTAACTAGGATACTTTAGTTGGCTTTTAGAAGTTCGTCGACTTGAGTCGTCAATGATAAATAAATGCATATGTGACGTTGCTACTACCTATTGCTTTAATGTAGTCAAATAGTGGAGATTTTGCTGAGGTAGCTGCAGCATATGATAAGGGTGGGGAGTGAATATTTGGATTGGTTTTTGATAGTGAGGGAAGGCTAGACATATTGCTGTGATCTTGTTTGCCAAAATCACAATCAATAGATGAAAAAAAATAAGAGAAACGGATCAACTATATAAATAAATCTGAACGGGAGAAAAACCATACAAACTGTGTTTCAGTGATTTCCAGATACCAAATAATTTTAAGTTTATGATAAAAACGCTGCCTCAACAATTTGTGGTATCACATTTTAATAACAAAAAGCGAAAAATTTATTATTGTTGGGATTTAGCTTAACGATCTGAACCTGAGAGTTAGAAAATTATGATCAAGTTTCACTACGAGAAAATAAGTTGTATGAACTACACTTTCATCCACTTTATTATATTGAATTATGTAATTGTCTCTATATACCTCGCGAGATAACCATCGGACTTCCGTATGTAAAAGAAGAGATGTATGTACACTTCCCATGTCTTCACATAATATTTTAAATAAACGATTAGTTAGGGGCCTAGACTTTATGAAATTTACAACTTTAGCATCATCAAGAGCAATTTCATAAGAACAGGGTAACTTTTTTGCAGCAAGTGCCTGTATGAATCATACAGTGGCTATTAAAACAGTTTCTGGCAACATTTTTAATATGTTGTACAGCCCTATTAATATTGCTACTTATATTATAACCTTCTCTCTTGAGGAAATTGAATATTTCTATTCCAGTAGTACGTGTGGTAAAGATTTACAAAAAATTTCCCAAGCGATACGTTGAATTTCCGAAATATTCTGACTGCGCCAATTACATTACTGAACTTCGAGAAGGCGTTTTTAAAAAACGAATTACACATTGAGAAACGTTTATTCTATTTTTCGCTTTCATATTCATATCTAACAATGACAATTAATATTGCGAGCCCAGCTATATCAGTAGATTCATCCATTTTTATAAAAATTCGCATGATTTCAAGCGAAAACTTTAGTTCGTTATTTATACCGGCTGCAAAATCTATGATACGCTGAGTTAGAGTAATTTATATCACTTTCATTAGTACAACCATCGCTATCTTTGTTGAATCCGAGGCAGAAGATGAAGAGCCAACATCTGCAATAGTACGGTTTATAGTACTTTTTTGGAGCCACCTTTCCATTCTGCAACAAATATTCGAAAATTTCGATGCAAAAAAAGCATAAGTTTTAAATTCTAAAACTTATTTTAGATAGTTACCTATTTTTATATATTGAAATACAGGGCTATTCATGGTAACCGGATGTTTTTAAAATAATCATAAAAATTTGAATATTTACTTTAAAAAAGTTGTATTAGTACACTTGTTAAAGCTTAGCATTTGTGACTTACGAAAAATTATGCCCGGCAAGTGGTGTCCATTTTGGGCAATACATTGTTGTAGCCTTTGACGGAAACTGGCCTCACTCAATTCTTTACAGCATGTCTATATCAATCTGGGTGACGCGTTGACTAATTGCGATCTTTAGGTCCACCAAAGTACATTTAGATTAAAATAAGCATCGTCACTCATTAACAATACAAATTTTCATTTTCTACAAAAATGGTAAGCATTTGTGGACACATAGTAATCGCTGCTGGAAATCTTGCCCTTTGGACTGCTGCTGTCGGCTATCTTGTAAGGATGGAAATTTAGATATGTATGCAGAATTACTCTTATCGTACATGTGCTCATATGAAGTGCTGCTAAATGCGTCTGAATAGAGAGGCGTGGGCTTCTGTCAAAGGCTTCCCTTACTCGTTCAATATTATCCGGAGTGCTAGCAGTTCGTTGGGGACCCGGTGATTTTTTCTTCTTGTTCGATGGTTGTTCACCCATCGCAATATGAGAAGAGACACTTGCATTACGATGGATATTAAACGGCGGAAAACTCGCTAAACAGCAGTTACGGATTCGTCATTTTGCACAAAATTGTCATACGTGTACAAACATTGATCTAGCGTCCACGGTTCCATCTCTACTTATTCAATTGTTAAAACTAAATAATGCATCATTGAATATAAATCAATAAGTAAATATTTGTTAAACACTTCAATGTACCTTTAATGTATAATCTTTATTTCACGTTGTCACGTTAGGTTAGATTTATAACAATAATAATCCACCACTAATGATAGGTAGAGGTAGACAACCCGCCCTATTAAACTCAAAAAGGCACGATAATTCAATTAGTAGAAGTTCCTATGAATATAATGGGACTATTGCTTTCAATTCATTTCTCAATTTCGTACAGCGTCATTTTATTTGTCACAAATGACAGATCCAGAATAACAACAATAATATATTTTTTATGTTTCCAAATGTTTTTGATTTTAGATCTTTTCTGCTTAAAAATTAGTTTTTTTAATAAAATATAGACAAAAAATGACGTTTCGACTTTTCTTTGAGTCAATCTATCTTTTAAAAAGTTATTAAAAAAAACAGAAGAAACCTAAAATCAAGAATATTTAGAAACATAAACTCATCAAAAAGGTCAAAAAAATTGAAGAAATTTATATTTTATCTAGATCATTATCTTCGAAAACATACAACTGTTTAAACTAGTTAAGAAAAATGTGTTCCTCAATTCAAGTATCGTTACTTTGTTAAAAAATATAAGGTTCATATATTTTGTATACAGGGCAAGTAAAAATTTTGGAAACAACATTAATGTTACAGCTATCCTTATTAAATTTGTTTTTTTCTATATTTTATATCGTGAACGATAATACATCGCGATTGTAATCCAACGATTCCTTGTCTTTTTCTCAATTACTTGCCGAACATTACAATAATTTGGCGCCCAACGGGGGGCCATGAAACGAACTATATTATCTAGTTATTAAGGTTATTCTTTGCCCTTATCCTTAACGGATCTGATGACATAGTTGTTGACGTTAAATAGATTATCTTTCTTTTACTAGTAACATGTCTTTTACATATATGACTTATCAAATATTTAGTGAAAGTCCACTTACTATTTTTGTCTATCCCATTTATTCCTAGTACCCTCTCATCAGCTACTTCATAGTTAATTTTTTATGCTCCGTTTCTCTGCTAGTATCTTTACATTTGATCCTAGGTTTCTGTACGTCTGTTTCTTCCAAATATTCCAAAGAAACCATCTACGTTTTTCATTTCATTATTGGTTCTTTTCCATTCTTCTACTGTGTTGACATATTTTTTCCGCTTTGTGTTGTTCTCATTATTTTCTTCACCATCATTCAATCTGTTGTTTTTCAATTTGTTTGGAGACCCAAGCTTCACAAGCTTAAGTTGCCGTGGATCTAATTTTTCATTAACGTCCTGAGCACTCGATAGTTTTTTTTACCATTCGCTATTCTACGTTGTTTTCTTTTTTTTGGCTCTTCCATTATTACCGCCTTTGCCTGCGTCTTCTTGTATTTGTTCTATTACAAATGTAGTTTTATTTATTTGTTTAATTTCTTAGATCTTTTGATATATTAATTCATCTAAATGTTTTTGATTTTTCTGTTTTAAAATTAGTTTTTTTTGGTATTTTTAAAAAGAAAGATAAATGTTGACGTTTGGACTTTTCTTTAAGTGTTTATTTATCATTTAATCATATTGCTGTATCTATCACAAATCATTTAGTATGTATTTAAATTAGGTTCCATCGATATCCACATATTTTATATTTTTAGGAGGCATTTAAATCCGTCTCTTAATCACATTTCATTTACTACTAGACCTTATGAAAAAATTGGAGTGGTGGGTCGTACTGGAGCCGGAAAAAGTTCACTAATATCGGTTTTATTTAGACTATTTGATCAATATTCAGGATTAATAACTATAGATACTGTCGATATCAAGAATATATCCCTTGCTGCCTTAAGGTATGTACATTCAAAAACATTTTTTTGTCGTTTTCTATAAAAAAATCATATGAAAATGTCTAAGAAGTAAATTACAGATATTTTGGTATAATTTAATCTTTTAATTTTTTATGTAAATATCTTTGCTACTTCTTGAATTATGGAATTGGAATATAATCCTGAATTAATCGGTAAAAACAAATTATTTATAATTTTCAATATTTGTTTTAAGATCAAGAATGTCCTGCATACCTCAAGAACCATTCTTATTCAGTGGAACTTTGTGGGAGAATCTCGATCCGCTGGGAGAATTCAAAGATTTTGAAATATGGAATGCTTTAGACAGAGTTTATTTGACTGGTATAATCAAATCACTTGGTGGATTAAATTACAAAATAGACGGAAGCGGTTCAAATTTTTCTGTTGGACAGAAACAATTGGTTTGCTTAGCCAGGGCAGTACTTCATAACGCAAAGGTAAGATCTAATTGTACATGGTAAGCGTTTATAAAATTATATTTGATTAACACACATATACAGATGTCTGGATTATTATCCATATTTGAAAGTGTCTAGAGGACTAACAAGCACATATAAGGCAGTAAAAAAATTACTACTACGTTTGATGATGTATTGATAAAAAATACTAAAAATAAGATTTAGTGAATATATGGACTAAAGAAAAAGAAAATATGAAAATGTACGTGAGTATATGTAAAATCAAAGTAATGATTATGATCAAAATACAAATAGAATAAAATGCAAAACAACAACTGAAACAGTAACAGCGTATTAATGTCTATTTTCACAAAGAATGGGAAAATATAGATATTGACACGGAAGTGAAAATGAAGATCCACAATACAATAACGATACCAATTGTAAGAATAATTAAACCAAAATGAATACAATTAAAATGAAAAGCGTAGGAAGACTAGCGGGGAAAACAGAGTGAGAAAATTGTAGAAATTAAGAGAAGGGAAGAAAACAAAACATGTGATAAGAAAATAATATAATTGCTATAGACATATCCTCAGAATGAAAACAAACGGACTTACAAGGAAAGTGATGGAAGCTGCCAGGAGATCGAGAAGAAAGTGGATAGATCAAAAATAGAAGTTATGAGAGAGGAAAGAATGGAAACATTGGGAACAAGAGATTGAGTTGAAATTTCTAGAATTAGGTTATAATTATAATGTTATCGTCTTCAGAGACTGAAGGTAGAGTAAAACATATCAACATGACCTACCTATTTATAATAAATTTTCCCACCAATGAACTGTGAGAAATAATTCTAGCGGGAAAATCTTTTCGACGGAAAATTCCACATTATTTCTTTTACTACTAAACTATAGAGCGGATAGTAAGGAATGGTCTCTATTCAAACTATTCTTACATTTAACAATCTTCATGTACTCTTCAAATCGAACATAACAGATATTCTGCCCAACATAATTCATGTCACAATCATTACAGTTAATTTTATAGTTATCGGTATCACCAAACAATTGTTTTGACGTATTGATTGAATTTATAAACCCATTTTAATAAAATTATAAACCCATTCTAATAAAAATTCCTTCTAATCCTTTTGTGTAAAGAACACCAAAGCAAATATTTCCTTATTAAATCGTTCGATGTTAAGTGGAAAATTAATTGAACGACGTAGCAGAAAATGTACCAGAGTTGGGTGCAATGGAAAGAATCTATCGGGATGTACCTGCAAGAAGTGGTGTTATTCCTAAATACATCAAATTCTAGTCTATTTCTATTTATGAATGAACAATTTGAATTGAGTTTGAAAATAAAATGATATACCTTTTTCGTATCAAATATAGCAAAAATATCTTCTAAATACCTGCACCATATCTTGAGAAAATATTGGAACTCTTGACTAATCAGTTTTTCAAAGTAGCTCATGAATAGTTCAGCCATAAACGGTGGTAGGCAATTGCCCATAGCTATTCTTCTTCGTGTTGTTTCCAAAATTCGTTTTTGTATTAGAAATATCAGCTTCCTAATTATTGGAGTCCAGTAAGTCCTTAACTACTCCAAGGCCTCCTATCTCAAAAATGATTCACCGTCTGAGGAAGTTGTAGAGACTTTTAATGTTTTACATTATTGATAATAAATACAAATAGCGTTTTTTTTATTTTTGACCCCCAATTTTGAAAATTGCTCAAATCGAATTAAATGTGAGTTTTGAGAGGAGTTTATTGATGTCACACGAACAAGTTTAAACGACTTTATAGCTGGTATCTCGATTTTCCTATGTGAACCTTAAATAACTGGACTACTGAGTTAACTTGAGGTAAAACTACCAACTTTTTCCATCTTTTCAATATATAATTATAATGCCTGCTTTATTCATTTCTATGTTTAATGAAAAATGTGATCCAATGCCATATATAATTTGTTATTGACTATGTTTTTTAGATAATATGTATCGACGAAGCAACTGCAAATGTGGACGTCGAAACTGATAGACTCATACAAAATACAATTCGCACTGCATTCCGAAATAGTACAGTAATAACCATAGCTCATAGAATCCAAAGTGTGTTCGACTCAGATAGAGTGTTAGTCATGGATAAAGGAGAGATCGTGGAATTTAACAAACCTGATATATTATTATCAAACCAACAATCTTATTTTTATAAATTAGTTGAAGAGATGTAAGACTAACTGAAATATAAATATATTATTCGGTTAGGTGATTTATGTTTTATTTCTCCCAAGTTTTACTTCTCATTGAAAATGACTTTTAGGAAAATTTAAAAATATTGACATTTCCACCTATAACATACTTTTTTCTACGCCCATGTCTGTAAACGTCAAAAATCGCACTGTCAAAATTCCTTGTAAATGACATTTAACAATGCACATGCACGTAATGTGATCTCAGAACATACACGTGCGTTTTGAGAAGAAAACTTAAACTTGGTTTAATTAAATTATAATCAAATTTTCATTTACGTAAGACCATTGTATAAAGATTAGGATAGTAAAACAGTGACAATGTTGGAGGCAATTTTGCATGCCATCTAGTTACTTTTACGCTCATTCTTCATAAAAATGTCCCGTTGCTTAGTGCCATCTGAAATAAAGTTTTTTTTATCTTCGAAATTCGAACCGATAGTAAATTGTTAACGATTTTATTTTTTATTACGAAAGTGACACAAATTAACTATTCGATAGGAATTTTTACAATAGACATTTTGAAATATCTTGTTTCTAATAATGTTATAGCAGATATTCATCTCGAACCGAAAATAAACTATTTTGTAGGTTTTTTTCAACTTTCAGTTGATTTATGTGATTTGTCCATTTCTCCTTTCTTCTTGGGAAAAATATTTTTGATTTTGTTCCGCTTTCGTACTCTATTGATATATTTGATAAAATTAAAAACAATAACTTGTAAAAAGTTCTAACTATACTAATATTTTAAACGTAACGAGATGAAATATACTAAATGTATATTTATACAATATCGTTCTAATAAATCAAATAATGACATTGCAGAATTCTTCAATTGTGCAATATGTCCTTTCTTGAAGAAATGTCGTCGATATTTGTTGCATATAATTCTAAAGATACCTAGATGATAATTTTTTAGCATGAAGGTTCTAACAGGTCAGAGGTCGGTTGGGCAATAAACATCTTATGGCATTACCCAATGCTTGGACTTAGTTAAATTGTAAACAGACGAATTTCAATGTAAATAGAGTAGGATGAGTTAAAATTTTGTATTTTCAAAGGTATGAAGTACATTATGAATAAATTGAAATAAATAAATGTATTTTATGTATGAATTTTATTTCATCTATTGTCGTAATTGCATATTCACAAGAGATTTTGTAAAATTCGTGAGAGTTCCTTCTCTATACAAAACGTTCGCAGTGACTTGCGTTTTCAAATCCTTCACTTTCTGAATTTTCATCATTTTTGTAACGGAATGGTAGGCAATCTTTTAGATTGACTAATATTTTCACTGAAATGTTTGCTTTTGTTAGTGATTTCTGGCTTATATTTGCCAAAACAGCATTCATTACCTGTAATAAGGAACATCAATGGTAACATACATATTTATTGTAATGGTTATGGTAAAGTATTTTTTTATGTCCAAAAACTTGAATTTATTTCATTTCAATAATGGGCATAAATGGAATAATTGTATCTTATATCATCGTCGGAATGACAGAATCTTCCGAATTGTGTATCATTCTCAAAAACAACTACACATCATTGAAATTTCTTGGTATGCTCAAACAACGGTAAAAACACTCAAACTTATCTTTAATAAGGGTTTTTAAAATCAAACAAAACCAGAAATAAAAAGTATACAAATAAATATATACGTACCAAAGATATTTAAATAATCTGATTTTAATATAAATATTATAATCATTGAAATTCAATGCGAAAATTTTTATAAGACCAATAAATAAAAAAACTTTCTAATAAAGAAAAAAATTTGTCCTATCAACTATTACCAAAATACCTACTTATAATCGTTTTGTCAGTTATTATTTATTGTATTATCTATTTATAATTTTTCGATTGACCACAATATAATATAGAAATGTTAAAACAGCTCGTTGTTGAGTTAAATATATTTATATTACTACTGGTACTAATTTAACAAAATGATTTTATTCACAAATCTTTTATAGGTAAATCAAGTATGAGTCATATATTTTTGAAATTAAAACCAATTAAAGTGCAATACAAAAAATATATACCATTAAAAATATATCCAAGACGCCATATTTAATATATTTATAACGTTACAAAGAAGACACCAACTACTAAAGTTGAAAATATAAATTGCTCTTCTCTAGGATTTTTCATACGTAACATTTTTTAAAAATAATTAATTTGTTCTATAGTTTTAAATAGGCTGTTTCTATTATCACTGTAGGAGTTATGGATAGGTAAATCGTGAAATAAATAACCAACAATATTTGTTGGGATGATAAATTCATTCATAATGTGCGACTGGAAAAATGTACTTGAGGAGCTTCAACTTTCAGAAATTATATTTTACAATGAGACCAAAGACATGAGACAAAAGGTCTACTTATCTGAACCAAGTATGTATGGTCATAAAAACATTACTTACCCTTAATAGATACAAGGACAAAAATGAACATAGACCAAAATGATGATTATATTATGGAGGGACATTACATTGGTTAAAAAAGCTCTTTTTTATATCGAAAACAGCAGTATGTTTAAAGTAAAGCTACATTTTTTGACAAAATCAAAACGAGTATCTACGAAAGAAACGTATTCAAGAATAATCATTAGTGATGTTAGTTATTCGAGATAAAAGTGTGCTATATCGCTTAAATTGACTAATAATTATAATAAATAAGCATATCCTCATTAACAACCTATATGTTTGCCTCGTGAAGGCACGAAACGTCGTATCGAAGATTTGTTGTACATGTCTATATTTGTATTGAAATAAAACTAATGTTTGATATTATTTCATTCAAACATTCTATGCTGGATAAAACAAAAGCATAATTTCCATGTATAACTTGAGAATGGAGGAAATTATAATATTCTCCCTAAATGTTACTATTTTGTCAATCTGTTATGGCATAGAATATAGTCTTATGTCCACATTATAATATGACAGGTGAAATTTTTGCCTCATTGACAGGAAAATTTCCAAATATAAACACAGACACTTGACCTTATTAATAAAAATAAATATCACGTCATTTATAGTGTCAATTTCTTGAACATATAATTTGTTACCGGTAAAATCGAAAGAAAGGTACGAAATTACCTATCAAAAATTTATGGATTGGCGACACAAGTTAAATTCTTTTCGAAGAATGTTTTACATTTTACATTAACATAGCATATTATCCAAAACTAATCGCCCTACTGAAGCGGAAAAATCGAAAATCCTTTCTACAGAACAAATTAATAAGTTTCTGAAGATGCCCCAGATAACATTTGTTGTCAAAGGTAAAAAATTAAAATGTATAATTGTCATTTTATAAAAATGAGTTTTTGTTTTCAAGTTATCCTCATTATTGGATCAAGCGGGGCTTGCCGGAAACAAGAACTTAGAAATATAAAAATATAAAAAAAAACGAGACGTTCATTTGTAGTATCAGAAACGTTTCATATCACGTTTCAAAATACATGATTTTGCGTCCTGCTGAAATGGTACTTCCTTTATTTATTAATTGCAGAAATGCAAAATGCATAAAACAGGTTGTGGGGATAAACACAATCGGTAATACATCACGTAAAAATGCTGAATATCTTGAGCTGCCGGACATTGTTTCAGATCATCAGCCACTATGTTAGTTGATGCAGGTGATATGCTATCATTAAAACGACTCGGCGTGGCTGGTAATCTTCTACAGTAGCGGAGGCTATGTGAATCAATCTCTTAAAAATAGAAATGACAACGCATTATAAATATCGCAATTACCAATTATCAATCTTCGTCTACTACAATTATAAATAACCGTTCATCATTATTAAATAATAAGGCACATAGATTTACAATAATTGTTTAATTGTTATTAACAACTAATATAATAATGTTTAAATAATTACGATATTTTTTATTTAATGAAAAAAAATTAATGGGCGTAGATCAGTTGGGTAACATAATGAGTAGATGGTTTATTTGATGCACAACAAATAGGAATGACATTCTATAATATTAATGTTCATTTTCTGATATTTAGTGAAAATATGAAGACTGGATAGGTCTAATAGGACTGATAGGTCACAAGTCGTCTATTATGTGGGCGATTTCCGCAGGTTACTCATTGTCATGATAATTGTTCATTTTATGCATAGAGATATTAGATAGAGTAGGCATGCTATAGGTGTCCATACAAGTGGGAGCGTCTTGCCGATAAAAAGAGAGAGCGAATAATTTATGTATTGCTGTCTCTGTCTAATGGCACATACGCGTCGATTAGATTTCGTGTCAGAACATAAATTGAAACAGAATAAGATCTTTCCTGCAATACTGTTGATAAACGAAATCTAGTTCAATAAAAACAATTGTATATTTCCCAAGTAAATATTCAATAAAAATAGGTTGAGCTAATTTACAAATCATTAGGCTAAGCCTCTCAGCCCACAACTTTTTGAAGTACTTCACAGTATATATGTCCATGAATGTACGGTGGCCGAGGTGTTAAGATCTCAGCCTTTAGATTTTGCTTTTCTCGGTTCGATTCCCGCAAATGCCAATTTTTTTTAATGTTTTTTTTTGCTAATATATATATAGGAATATTGTTTTGAGAGAATTTTTTGGCATTCTTTTATATTTTTGCGGAATTAATTTTGCAAGGCTAATTAATTATCATTATAACTGAAAATTTATTCCTATTGTATCAATCAACATTTTTTATTGCATTCCATTAAGTCAACATTATTTATCAGTAGTGCACGTAATAATTTGAAGAATAAATTCAGTTTATCAGTACTTAAACAAAATGGAATACTCTGAAGGACCAAAACTCAATTACAATTAACTAAAACACTTTAACAATTCTTTAATAATAAATTAGTACAACTACATAAAAAGACAGTACCGTATACTAATATTACTTCCGGCTTTTCAATAAAATCTTTTTAATTGGGTACGATAGATTCGATTATATTATATTTCAAATCGTAAGTCATGCACATCAGCTATTTTTTGCTACTCAATAAAATGTAATATACTCAAGTTTTCAAAAAACTTGTGTTTACTTAAAACTGTAAGTTCCTTCATAAAATATTTGTCAGCAATAAATAACAGACAGACAGACTCGCAATTTTTTACGCTCATTGTAAATTATTTCGCACAGTATTTTAATAATTTACAAGAGTCTTCTTTTTACGAGATCCATAACAAATATCTGATCTTTAAATTTTATGAAACCATACGGCGAAGATTATTTTAATACAGTCTTCGACTCACCACTCTCAATAACTTTAGAATATTTATCATACATTTATAGTGACAGTCACTTCAGTCAGTTTTTTTATAGATACGTTATTGTAAATACATACTAGAAACCGTGCATTATTAGTATCATAGTAGTTGCAGAATCACAATCATATCATCACGAAAACTATTGACCTTTGAAAATTCTCAACTTATTATAAAGCATACGGACCCTGCTTTTCAAGTCATTTAGTTTTTCACTTTCATGTTTTAAACGCTTATAAATATAGTTTTGAATTATCAAGTAAATCAATGATGATCGTACAAAGGTTCCTGTTCCAACATATGTTCGACATCGTCAAATACATGAGGAGGTAAAATTTTGACGGTATCGGTAACAATTTTGAAATTAATATTACGAGATTTTAACACATTTTTGTTTTGTCTAATTACTTTTTCTGTCAACAAGCATGTCAAATACCATATACCATATACCATAAGTTCGTTCTTTGTTAAATATTTTCTTTCAACTTCTCATTAGATTTATCTATAATATCGCAATTGGCATCAGAAATGATCAAAGTATTATCCTGCGGAGTACAATTCGCACTGGCCGGCACAGTAACGTTCATATTATTTAACAACAGTTTTTTCATCGCAGACTGGAATTGTATGACCGTCGGGTTACTAGTGAAACCATTCATGCGCCTTATCAAAGCAAAAAACATTTCTACGTGATCCTGGGAGAGTTTGTAGGCCAAGACATAAGAGACAATTTTTTCTTCAAATAATTTCTTACAAAGAGAATAAAAGTTTTCAAGGCAAATTATGAATCCTAAAAATCCTGTACGCACACTCGTACATTTCAGCACAGGTATTCTTTTTGCAACATTATTCTGCGGTAAATTTTGACTAGGTTCCGTTTCGACATCAACTTCCAATTTTTCTAAGTAATCTTTAAACTCGTCAATTTTTTTTCTAAATTCTGGCATACGTTCTTCCGGCATACCTTTTCTTCCAGGTGTTTTACAAAATTTATTTTTGCTATTCAAAATGTCAAAAGTTTCATCAATCAATTTACAAAATTTAGCAGTAGCAGCACAGTCTTTAAGCAATGGATCCTTTAACTGTGATTCCAAGTACGTTAAGGCAGCAGCTGTACTTGCACTAAATACCTGAGCGGCAAGAAATACTTTCATTTTTTCATTGTGAAAGTACACATGTCTATTTCGTAATTTGCAAGCACAATGTAATTCTTCACTGTATTGCTTGTCGTTCAGATTTTTGATGCGCTTCCAATCTACACTTTCTTTATTATCATAAATGAAAGGTCCCTTTAAAGCTAGGTAATTTCTAATTAGTTTCAGCATATGACATGCGTCAAAGAAACAGTACACAGGTTCATTTGTCGCGGGATGATCAAAGTATGGGCGAAAATTTTCTTTGTCTATATAATCGAAATTCGCACCTAAATGCTTGCAGCATTTTTGATTAGACTCGTCGCCATCAAAAGTTGTACTTACAACATTGATACTTGGTTCGTGCAATACTATTAATAAATCCCGCAGTAAAATAGATTTACTTTCGACAGTCAGCTAATTAACTAAATAATAAGCAACGGGAGTTTTGAACCCGCCGTTGATATTAACCAGCATAAATACTAGAGCTTTCTTAGCTTTCTTTGGTATTTGATTGCAACTGACCTCCAAAATCTTCGTATCCTTGCTATTCTTTTGTTTGCTTACAATACTTCGTCCATTCCTTTATACTCATCTCATCGAAAGTAAGATTAAAAACTGGCTTTTTTCCTTTTCTTGATTCGGCGTGAACCATCTCCGAAACGTGATTGATTATCTCTTCTGATACTCCAGATTTGTAATTTTTTGAACAGTACCATCTGTTGAGGGTTTCTACACAAGGTAAACATTTTAAAAAACTCTGACGAACCATTTCGTAAGCAGCTGGTGAGTGGAAATACGTGCAAAAGTTTTTAGATGGGCAGGAAACGGACTAGATGGTTTGTTATTCTTCATTCTAGAAATTAATTGCTTGACGTGCTCAGGGAGTTCCTAGCAATAGGAAAAAAATAAACAATTGTTACTGAAAGTAAATCAAAAGATATAAAAATTATGAAAATGTGATGGAAAAGGGGACATTGAGTTAAACCGTTAAAATATGAAAAGGTAAACAAAAGTTATTTTTCTTACGGCACGTGCGGCTTGCCTTTGTTTGTATATGGTAAATTTGAGAAAACGTGACCAAGCTTCAACAGTAGCAAAATCTTTTCGCGACATGCACATTGGCTGCGGTCCATCATAAAAACGAAACTGTTTCGTCGGAGGTATATTCGAGACATGAATGTATGGCATGTGTCTAAAAAATGATTATGTTCGTTAAGAAGCTATTCATAAAATATTTGGTATGTTGATAAATAACTTCTGTTTACCTTTTCATATTTTTACGAGCTTCGTTAGATTTCAAATTGCTGGCAACATCTTTTGCAGGATCCGACTCAAAAATATTAGAGGGACACAATTTTTTGCTAGGTGAAACATCTGGATTCTCGGAATTTATAGTATCTGGCAGACACCTTGAAAAAAACAGGAACAAGAAGTAAACAATTGAATCTATATGTACTCATGAGAAGCTATTTTATAAGAAATTTTGTAACGCTTACCTTTTCATAGTGGTATCAGGCAAATTTGGTTGAGATTTTTCGCAAATGGCTTTGTCACTTGCTCCGCTATGTGCATACAATCTTTTGCTGGGAAAAATATCTGTGATATTGCAAAGTGGCAACTTCCTAAAAAATAAGTGTAAAATACATAAATGTATCTATGTACGATAACAATATAATTATGAGCAGAATTAACCTTTTGAGATTTGTACAATGATCATTAAACTGTGTATTACTAAACACAGTTTGCTGTGTGATTTGCTCTTGCAACACTTGAGTTAAAGAATTATTTCTTGAAATGTTACTGACATTACTGACACATGACTGTTTTTGCAAATTCAGTTGTGTTTCATCTTTTGCGACTTTTGCTAACACTTTGAACTTTATCTGTTGATACAATTCTGCAAGGGACCGCAGTTTTCCGTAAAGATCTCTTAATTTTACTTGCATTCGAGTCTTCATAGGCACTCTTATCAAATGATCACTGCAAAGTTTTGTAAACTTGGTTATAGAACTTAGTCCAGCAAAAGCCATCCATTCCTGTCTTAAACCATTATCATCCGGAAATCTACAATAAACAATACATATTTTAATGATAAAACATTATACAGATAGTACTAATTTTTATAACACTTCTTTTTTAATATTGTGCATACAATCTAACAGGATACTTTTGAGTAATTCTACCTTAAAATATTTGTACCTAACATTCACTAAATATTACTATATAGTTTGATGTATTTACGTTATGTATTGTTTCAATTCATTTCAAAGTTATTAGAGTGTAGATTTAGTTCATTATCTTTTCATCTAGAATCAAGGACAGTCCACAAGAACTTGTTCAGTCTCAGTCTTGTATTAATTTTTTATTACATTTAACAAAGTCAATTTGAGAATCTTGAAAGTGATTGAATTTTTATAAATTGGATCTTCAAAATAAATAAAATATTTAGTTTTAGGTACTATGTATTCTTTCACGAAATTAAATCACATTTTGCTCAAAATTGTTTTTAGATAATTGCACAATAATTCTTTGTTTATTTTCATACTAGGTAAGGCTGGTTCGAAATTTACTTCTGAAAATATTAATTGATTTTTATCAACATTTATCGCTGAATCTAAAATTGGTATAACAATTGACAGGATTTTCTTCATTTGTATGAACAGTTATATTGTTGTCGTCATTCTCATCTTATTACTTTCATTATCTGTTTCAACTATTATCATCGGGAGTTGATGAGTTTTTTTTATTAAATTTGTCCATATAAACTAATAAATTTTTAGAACATTCAGGTACTTGTAAATTCAGTTTCATTTATTTGAATTCGGAATAAACAATTGCTATTGGTATTTAAAGCACCCTTTTTGTATACGATATCATATTCAAGTGCCATCTAACAAGCTTTAAATGAGAATAACCATTTGAGTGGTTTATGATCGGTAACTATTGTAAATTTTCTGCCAAAAAGATAGGGGCGGGAGTATTTGGCTGCCCAAACTATGGCAGAAGGTCTTTCTCGATTACAGAATAGTTGCATTCTGAATCATTTAGGATTCTGCTGGCGTAAGCCACAGGTAAGTCAGAGCCTATTTTGCCTTGACTTAGAACAGCACCTAAAGCATAATTGCGCTGTCTGTCGTAAGATTAAAGGGTGTTGTAAAATCTGGGTATTGAAGTATTGGTTCATTCATACAGATTTTTACACATTTCAAAGCATTCGACATAATCTGAATCATTTACATTGATAATTGCATCTATTTTAAATCTAATAAACGTTTAGTCAATTTTTATTATTTAAATCAATAATTGCATTAAGTATATTTAAATTATCTAATCCTAACAAACAATTAAAATGATCGTGAAATTTGAAAACACAATATTCTAAATTGAGCGGTTGTCTATAATTAAACTTTATAATGTGGAAAACTTTTGTTGACTGCTACGAAGGCAGATTTTCCATGGAATGGTTTTTTGACATAAGATTTTTTTAAATATGGTTCCGAGGTAGGTGTCTCTAAAAAATTATCGGAATCATCTTTATTGCAATAGGAATCGTCTTTATTATGGAGTTCTATCGAGATAAAATTTCTAGGCTGATTAGGAAAGGCGTTTCATTACCTTGTTTCATTTCTGAAAGTTCTATATTTAAAGTGAAAATATCTCTTTTAGATTTTCCCAAGTTCTTATCGTACAAGAAGAAATGTTTATGGCTGCTTGACCTTTTATTTTTGCTAAGATACTGGACATCAAATATTCGTATTGAAAATCCCCTACATCTGCAGTATTATAAAACATATTTACGAATTTCTCTGAAATTTCAATCAACCTAGGAAGTAATGCATTGTTTCCATCAAATTCGGGTAGAAATTCGGGTAGAAAAGATACTCTTTTTTTAAAATAGGCAATTAGCCATTTTATTAAAATTATTCGTAGGAAAAAGTTTTGGTGATGCTAAGTTAAGTTTTATTTTAGTATTAGCAGAGTTTGAGCCTGAATTTGAATTATTTGAGTCAGAATCGTTAGATTTATCAGATAAATAATTAATATTTCCTCTATATGATATAAAAACACTTACAGCAATAGAATGAAGTTCCTTTCCATTGGCTCGGACTGCACAAGAACAATACCTTGATTCTTCCGGTTTCTGGCACAACACAGATCTTCTAGTTGAGTTACTCAATTCGCCCAACTAAGAGTTCCAATAATTAACCTTCACTTGTTCGAATAGTCAACAAATCGTAGAAACCAACCGAATGTTATATGCTTTAACATCAACAATTTCAAATACAAGACTAATATTTTTATTACAATCATGAATTAAATGAACTTTTAATAAATACAAACTAAGCAATTCTACAATAAAATAAATCCTTAATCAGCACAATTATACCATAGCTGGGGACCTGCGGCCTCCGCGAGGTTCTTGTGCGCCCCTTGCCACCTAGTACAAAATGGTAGAGTTGTTCGTTTCAAACAACTATTATACATCAACGCCAACACAGTTGCGCGAAAAATCCCGCCAAAGACAGTCATGACGTCAGAATACTAGTCTGAAACGGATCCTAACATGAATGAGTGAGGCTCTGGACCACAGACCATCCGTTTCAGACTTGACACTCGATGTTAATATTTTAAACAGTTTTTAGCCCCCCAAGTTGCAATAAGAATGAACTAAACGAAAAAAAGCCGGCTTATCTGTGTGTTTTTTCTTTTTTCTTATTTTTTTCTTTTTTTATTTAGAAGGAATATTGGGAATTAAGAAATTGTAGAATTTTCAGGTAAGTGATAAAATCATTTATTCGGAGATATCAGAATTTCAGAAATCAATTATGCTTTTTTCAGAGTATTGCCGAAATGTTGGTTTTATATCGAAATAAATAATTTTTCACTTTACTGAAAATTCCACAATGTTTATGTAATTTACATATAGAAAAGAAACGAATAATGTTCTATGTAATATTTTTTTGAAAATAAATTAAATTACATACATACGATATACTATTTACAAAATTTGTCTTACAGAGTAGCCACATGCTAGATATGTTTACATCGATATTGATTGATTGCATCATCGATTACACAGAGCAATTCATTAGTCAGCTGATTGTCTTTGCAAAAAAAATTTAAATTAGCGCTAGCAGCACCAACTACCTAAGAAGTAAACAAAACTCGGTTTCAGATCTCCCATTTGAGTGTCACACCTTGCTTTGGCTTCTCTGACTCGCTTCTCTCAACGCTTCACTGTTGCGATCTAGAGCAAACTGTAGTTAACAGTGCGTGCTTATAACAGTTACACGGTTTTATTGTATTTCTAGAAAGTATACGCTTTGTTAAAGGTATTATTTGAAATTCGTTTTTTTATCCATCATGTCAAATAGTAAGAGAAGAGATTAGGTGATGAAAACAGAACATTTAATGTAGAGATTTTTTCTTTATTGCTGAGAAAGATTAAATGATGTGTTTGTTGTGCAATACAGTTTTAAGTAAGTACTTTAAAAAAGCGAATGCAAATAAACACTACTTGACTCATAAAGAACATCAATATTTCACTCTAAAGTGAAATATTGGTGAATCATGAAAAGTTGCACTTCAAAAGTTGAAAAATGAGAAGCATCATCTTTTAGTGTCTTTGTAAATCAAAATTCCGCTGCAGCTGCTGTTACGTATAAAATAGCACATATATTTGGAAAAAGGGGCAAAGCATTTAGTGACATTGAAATAATTGAAGAATGTATTGTTGAAGCAGTGAGTATGTTGTATCCAAGAAATATCGACAAATACAAACAATTACCTCTTTCAAAAAGAACTCTAACAGATCGTCAGCACGAATTAGCGCAAAATGTAACAGAGCAACTTCATACAATTATCCAAAATGAAGATGTTTATTTTTCAATTGCTTTAGATGAAAGCACCGATAAAACAGATTCGGCACAAGTTTTATATTTTATTCGTGCTATAACTAAAGATTTTCAATGTTACGAAGAAATCGCGGATCCGATATTTTCGAAAACTTCAAAGAAGTTGTAATAAATTACAATTGAATGTCAGTAATTTAGTCAGTGTCTGCATCGATGGCGCACCTTCCATGAGAGGCAAAAAATCCTTCGATTCGTTGCTTTGTTAAAAAAGGAAAACTGAAACTTGAAAAAATTTATATCATTTCACTAAATTTTGCATCAGCAAAATCTTAGCGCAAAATCTACCATTTTGCAAGACACTCTGGATAGAACCATTGCCATTGTCAACTATATTCGCGTAAATGCAATGCGTCATCGTGAATGTCGGCAGATGCTCTCTTTAGATGGGTAACGTATAGTGTTGACCTACCATACTACTTACTGCAAGGTTCGCTGGCTATCAACAGCTCAGGTTTTGATAAAAGTTTTGTCTTTACGAAGACAAATTTTAAACTTTCTCAGAAACCTTGCATTTTTGTCTGATATGATGAGAAAACAAAACAATTTGAATATTTACCTGCAAGGTGAAACGGGGTATATTTATGAAATGTGGCAAATTATCAAAGGGTTTAGAAAAAAATTATAATTTTTGAAAACTAGCTAAAATGTTAAATGAGCAGAAGTGTAAAAATAAAATATTCGATGGATATCTAGGTGTCTTGGATTGTTTGTATCATCAAATCCCTTTTCAACGCTAAAAAGGATCCCCATAGAAATCTGGAAAAAAGCTGTTGAATATCCATGCCTTCGAGAACATGCTCGCCGTTTACTTTCCTGCTTCGGAAGTACCTACTGTTGCGAGACAACATTTTCTCTAATGTCAAAAATAAAAACAAATTACAGATACACATTTAGAAGATCAACTAAAGCTGTGTGTTACGAAGCTTCATCCAAATATGCAATCACTGTCAAACAAAAAACAAAGTAAGTCACTAAATGCAATAATTTGTTAAATCTATAGAAAAACTATAATAATTTCATAAAAGTCACTTTCTTAGGTCAATCAGCTTATGCGGTCTCTCTTATTGCTGACTAATTTAAATGTGGCCTCTAATGGTAAAAAGGTTCCCCACCTCTTTATACTCCTTATACTAACAAGTCAAGTTGAATACACACTGTACAAAAATGGCGAGTATATGCGGATAATTTCTTTTCAAAATCTTTTTAGAATAAGAATAACTAACGTTTATATTAAACACAAAATTTAAGGATAACTCGGTTTAACCCACATAAAAAAACATAATTGATTTTAGTTTTTACCGAACCTTCAGTATAAATTTCAATGTAGAAAGCATATAACATAAAATATGGCTTTATTAACCTCAATTTTGCAATTAATGTGAACTTCTTTCTTGGATTGTCAGAATAAATTCAAAAAAACTTCCCTTTCTAGAGCGCAAAATTCGAAATAAAATATAAACATGCTTACATTAAATAGTCTTAATGTATATACATACCTTCCACTTCCATATCCATAATAATTTTAATGAGATTCCAGCAGCAGACACATTGAAATTCTATCTAAAGATGACGTTTCAAAATAAGCATTGAAAACAAACATAAAAACGATGTAAACATTAATTACGTTGTTAACAGTTGTCACACTGTTATAAATGGCATGGCATTATAAATATGTCTGTTTATAGGTGGAACTGTTATTGAGCTTTATCGATGAAGAATGTGAAATCTTTTTTAACAAAATTCAAATAGCTGACTTTTGATCGAATTTTTTATACAAATAATCCACTGTGCGGCACACACTGTGGTAGCCTGTGGACAAAAGTCGTAAATGCGATTATTTTCTCTAACTTTTTCCTTTAGTAATCCTTTCATAGTAACCTCAATGATACGGAATTGTAGCTTTTAATCTCATATTTTAAAAACATAAGATAGAAATAATGTTTGAACAAGTGGCAGATCGCTTATCTGTCTCATCGAAAGAATTTCAATTTAGTGGGCCCTTATTTAATGTTAAGTACACATCAACGTCACTTGAATGTTTAGTATGGCAAGGAGATAAGAAATAACTATTTTACATTAATACTTTTGAATAACTTTTTTTTCTTAATATCTTTAAATAACATTTTTTCGTTGATATCTTTATAATATTTAAGAAAAACTTGAAATCGACATATTTCAATTTCGAATTTAGACCTGAAAAACATTTGTGTTCTGGAAACTGGAAATTCCAAAGGACCAGACAGAGTTTCTGCTGTTTACGCTGCTATCCTGGATCGTTTACACCTTTCTGCACCTTCAGATTTCATACATAAGGGTATTCAAAAAACGATAAAAATGTATGATTGGGCGTTGAGAAGAAAATGGCAATCGTGTGCTCGTCAGCGGAAAAACTTGAAACGTCACCATAATATATGGTTATATAAGAAGTGAAACCAAATCAACCGCTGATGATTGTACAGTCACATCAGATATTTTCTTAATATTAGATTTATTCAAAGATCTTTAATATATTGTTTTTTAAGTTATCAACAACAGTTTCATTAAAAGCCAGTCAATAATGACTATTGTCCACTTCGACCATAAGAGCGCCGCAGTGTGCAGCGTGTCAAATCGTAGTTAGGATCAATGGCCGAATATCGTCTCATATCATCGCGACATTGAGATCATCTGTGTCTGAGTCATTGATCATAGATCGGTTTTCTAAGACAACAAGAAAGTTAGATTTCATATTATAAATTTGTAATAGTTGTTGGAGTTGTATTAATTAATATCCATATCTGTATGTACATATTAGCATAGTTTAATTTTTAATAAATTACTTTGGTAAAATTGTCATTGTCTGTAGTCCTTAGACCCTTAGTCAGTCTACCTTCAAATACATAATAAGATGTAGTTTTGAGTTAGAATTGATAAACGTTATTATAATTATTAACAAGTCAAAAGAGACTAAATAAAAACCTTTCGCATTATTTCTCAGTTATTCAACTAATGGAGATTACATTAGAAAAAATAACAATATACAGTATACTGACTGACGTTGTAATATATGGTTCAAAGTTGATGACGAATTGAGGTTTAAAGTAAAAATTGCGTAAAATTCGTCATTATGCTGTCGAAAACAACGTAATTAACTTATATTTTGTGGGTAAAAGACTTAAAATGCCATGTCTGATGACCCCCCCTTTGTCAATATCCTGGATCCGCCCTTGTATCCATAATCACAAAAATGAAAATAGGGCTTTGTATATTTCAGTTTTATTCAATAATCAAAAGTTTCTTATTACTTTTAGGAAAAATTTGAGAAGACTGAAGCATGCTTAGAAGGAACCGGCAATGAATACGGAATGGCCGAAGATTATTATTATTAAATTCAAGATTAGATGCAGATATAGACGAAGTTCCCGAGAAATAAAATATAGTAAACAGTGATAGTGTACATTTAGTATGTCCTGAACTACGGGTTCAGTGTTGTCAAATTGAAATTCTCACTCATAGAACAAACCAACTGAAGGTTGAAAAGCCTAAATGTTCTTAGCATATGATTCAGTTTCAAGAAGAGCATACTCAACTCAAAATTAAAAATAAAGTTCAAAGTCAGCCTAATGTAGAACATACATGTTCTGAATAAGAAAATACTCAAACTACAAGGTCAGAAATGAGGCTCACAAGTTTTTGAGTACTTTACATTTATTGGGCTAAGTGGAACTACCAAATAGGAAAATGTATTGGGAAACTTTCGAATACTAATGTAACAGGGTTTCTAGGTAAAATTGAAAATCAAAATCCTGTCTTTCTATCAGTTTTCCCAGATTTTCACATTTTCCTAGTATTGAAATTTCGTGAATTTCCTGTTTTTCCAGTTTCCAACTTAGCGATTTTTTGTCTTTTTGCGCTGGGCTATATCTTGAGCAGGCATTCCTCATAGATTTTGAAATATCTACATTTTTGAGTCCACAAATTATTTGTACAATAATCTTTGGCCTATAAGTAATTTTTCTATAATTTCCATCCAAAAATTATCTACTCTATGACATCTGTAATAGTTTTTCATCTCATTACGAGTGATCTGATTCATCAGAATCTCTCCAAAAGCTCAGTCTGCATCTTCCAATGTAATGGCATTGCATTTGCTTGCAGTCAATAAAATTTTAAAATCTTCAGACATCACGGATTGTTCCGGATCGTTGCCAGTCTTACTGATATTGAGGAAACTTATTGCTAAGTTAATTTGAATGCTATAAGGGGGAATTTTTACAAAAGTTTGGAAAACTTATACATCAAACAGTTTCTACAATCCTTGCAAAATATCAACATGTCCGTCCTTATCTTTGACCCCAATGCATTTTTTCAAAGCCGCTCTTGCGGCATTCCCTTAATCGATATTTTGTACTTTTCTGTGGTGCAGAATAAACCATCGGTATCTTTTGTTAAAATGTCTATTTTCTGAATAGGAGTGCTTTGAAAAATTTTGCCTGCACGAACCTCTTCATTAAATTATTTAGAACCGAAATCAGGTCTTCATAAAGAAATGGTACAAAAATATTTATTTCTTTAGAATGCCCTACTATATTTTTTACAGACATATATTGTATTTATATACATGTATCTGTATCTTGTATCTCGGAACTATTAGACCTACAAAGCTGGTCTTAAACGATATCGATTCTAATCTACTTTAAAAAGTTATATAATATCTTTTTCGGTAGGATGGTTTGGAAGTTATAAGCCAAAAACTGAAACAAGTCCGAAAATATCGTGGTTTTTCTGCCACCCCCACTCGAGCACAGGCTAGATTTATTCGAAAACTTGGATTTAGCTTCCCTATACATTCCCAAACAAGCCTCCAAAATTTCATTAACTTTCTTATTTTGTCCAGGCAAAAGTACATGACTCCTGGACTATCATTTTAGTTTATTTTTTTAGCCTAGTCTCAAATATTTTTTGCATTTTACGTTTAATACTCCTCAAAGTATGAGTATCATCAGTATTAAACTGGTCGTTAAAGGCAACAAATTTTTGCAAATCTGTTATATCGTTAAGTGCCTCGAAAATTTTGTTGGCTGAAACTGTTCTTCGGGATCCTGCTGGTCTTCATTTTCTTCGTCAGTGTTACGAAGCTATCATTAGAATTGCATCCAGAACACAAAGACTTCTAAAATCTTTACTGTTTTCAATATTCTGTATCATTTGTAGCACTTGAAGTTTTATGTATTGTATTTTTAAAGATTTTATCACTCATTGGTTTATGTAAGACAAAGGTGACATTGGGCGGTAAAAACACAAGCTTTATGCATTTCAAATTGGAGACTACAGTGTGAGCGGACAGTCGTCTACTAGGAGAAGAATTTTGTTTCCTCCAGACCTCATTCTGCATCCCAGCTACGCAGTCATTTTTAAAAAATTTGTGATGTCATCTAGGACCTAGTGTTGTTTTCTTAATGTTCTTAAAATAACGCGTGTATCCTTTGCACAGTGCAGGCCACTTTTGAGAGAGCCACTCTTCAGACAATTCTTCAAGAACGCGAGCCGCTTCACCATAAACTTTTCTTGCCACAATATTATGACGAACACGAAATCTCAAGACGACGAACACTCAAAATTTTCCTTACTTATAAGACGAGTAAAGTCATTGACTTTTTGTTGTAGAATCGGACCACTTATTGGACGTTGTTTACCCTATGATGTTTAAATCATGTTAATAAAGTATCTTATGTTCACTTTCTCTCGCTCGTTTAAGTTGTTTTCGAGAAAAACTTTAATTTTATCTCTATTCTTCCATAGCGTTGATATCATAGAGTGCGAAACTTCACATTCCTTTGCAATTTCACTATTCGATTCGACATTTTCTAATCTCCATATGTCATGAGATTTTTCTTCAATAGAAAACATTTTCATTTTATTGCAACATGATACCTCATAAATGCATGGTGCAAAACTAACACACTGTCACTCACGCAGTCATTTAGTGAACAAAACAATTGTAAAATCTGCCGGGAAGAGGTTCGGATGAGGTGGGAGAAAGTGGCTTAGGTAATAATACGCCTAAATATTCTTTCAATGCTTATCCATAAGATTTAAAATCGTTCGTATTGTTTTGTTTTGCTGGGACAAGAAGCGGTTGGTCGTTATAGTCGATGAATATCGATAGTTTCGTTGTTGTAAGCGATATGTCGCTGTATCCGATGTTGTTATGGGCGGTATGTACTGAATAGTTTAATGTCTATTAAACGAATGTCTATTCGGACGGGACTTTACAATCTGGATTAAAAACCGATCGGTCGTTGTAAACGATGTCGTTATAATCGGTTTCGACTGTACGTGTTCAAAATTTTTATTGTCTACTATTTTATTTAAATACTTTCTTAGCAGAAAAATGTTTTACGTAATGTATTGCTAAATGGTTGACTATAACTTTTGCTTTGAAGTACAAATTCGTGAAAATGCCTGTTTATGTGTTTTAAATGTTTTTAAACATGTTTCAAACGTCCAAACAAAACAACCCTGACCTAAAATACCTAAAAACTAATATTAGTATTAGTATTCTTGTAAAAAATTTTAAAATACATAGGTTTCAAAATTCAATATTCAAATTGGCGTTGATAGAAATATTGATTCTGGTTACTATAGAATTAATTTTTAATTGGTTAGATTATAATGACGTTGATTTTTTATAGGTTAGATGAGGATAAGTTGTAGTGAATGATGTTCAATATTGATTGGTTAATTTATGGATAACATTAAATTTAAATAGGCTAGGTCATTATGAATGTAGCTGAATATAAATGACAATAAATTTTATACGTTAGGTCGTTATAAGTTAAGTTGAAATTTATCCGTCAGGTGAGGTTATTTGGTTGTTAATGGCATTGAATTTTTATAGAATGTTTTTTCAAAATCTAAAAGATATGCATAAATTACACTAAGGTTTTTTAAATCAATTTTCTTAATAATTTATTGATCATTCTGGATAATATATGTTGCTACTAAAAATGAACGTTTTTTGTAGTTTTTTCAAGTTGTCAAAACTTTGGCAGACTATTTAATGAAGAATAATTTGAAGGTTAATATAGATATTACAAACTCCAAGATATAATCCATTACATAATCTGCTAATATCGGGGATATTGAGGACCCCATTGGTGTTTGTTAGTAATTTTTATTATTATAAGAAAAATATGTATTGATACAAATGAATATTATTAATTCTAATAGTTTTTTCATTAAGTTTGCAATATTTACTTATATCGCTCCATTTATGTTGTAGAGCTGTAAGGCATATATTTAAGCGATCATTACTAAATAGAGATATTACATCCAATCCAACAACTCATTATTAAATTTTTATTTAATTTTAAAGGAGTCTTTTATATAATAATCATTGTGATAATCATAAGATTTAGTCAAAATTTCAGTTAACCAATTTGTGAGGGGTTCAATGGGAGTGTTAATTGATGCTACAATGGGTCTAGCTGATAGCCTAGATTTATGAATTTTTGGTAAACAGTAGAATTTAGCAGAAATACCGTTATAGTTTGTTAATTTCCTCTGAGTTTCTTTGTCAATTTGTTTTTTGTTAAAAACTTTTTTTATTAATTTGTTACAATTGTTAGTTGTTTTTATAATCTGGCCGCTCATTACAGAGAGTAATCACGTCCATAGTGCGTGAGAGAGAAATTGTAAGCCTGATCACACCATACACAACATGTTTATTTGAATTTTAAATACTTTATTTTAATATCATATCATATAAATAATACTTTCATTTATCAATTGCACATTAAAATCTTCGTTCACTTAGTTAACTACTAAATGTTATACCTACATATTTCACACGTTGCCTTGATTTTTTTAAAAGTATCTATAAATATATATAATTATTATTTTAATCGTAATTTTGTTTTCCCTAACCTTAAATAGCTAGACTGTTTTTCAAATTTATGGTATATTAAATAAAAATGTAAGGGTACCTAATACTGTAAAGTAATATCTAAGAAAGAAATGTGCTATATGTTTTATTCAAATACGTATCAAAGGTTATAAAGTAAATTCATACAAAACGATATAAATAATAATAATAATCTTTATAAACAACACAAGGTCCTTTCCTGAATAAATTCTTTGTTTTCAAAAAAGGTGGTTGAGAAGGATATAATGGCGGATGAATTTTTATTTTAATCCAAATCGGAATCTGATTCCAACGAGAACGAATCAGCTCTTAAATTTATTATTAGAGGTTCCACTTGTTTTTCCATTAAATTATCAATGTCCCACATTTTATTTAGAAAAAAGCGGACATGTTGGATTGCCTTACTCCAATTGGTTTGGGTAACATTATTTAAAGCTTTAGTAAATAAAGTTTGGACATCACTAATTTTAAATGTTGTGTTTTTCCTTGCCACCTCAACCTTGATTTGTGCCCATATGAGTTCAAATGGGTTATGGGTTGAATTCACAATGGTAAGGTGGCAATCGTAAAACAATTTTATTTTTCTCTTTGGCCATCTCATCAACGACATATCTTTGGACTAATGGCCGATTCTCTTTAACCAATGCCAATAGTTCTGCCCGCATCATATTGTTTTCAATATTAATATTTCGTTCCCTTAACCACTGTTGTATGTCCACTTTTCTTGTGGAACTTGTGGGACACTGGTCTAATTTTCTGGATTGGTAGGATGCATTGTCCATTACAATGACTGATCCGTCCTCAAGCTTATTTAAAATTCCCTTAAACCAACCCTCGAACCTATCTGAGTTCATCTCCTCATGATAGTCACCCGTTTTCTTGGATTGAAACATATCTAGACCATTCTCTACAAAACCATTTTCGGAGCCAATATGTAAGATTATTAATCTTTGTCCTTGCCCGTCGGGTTTTTTAAGCCCGTTGAAAGGCCACGGATAAATGCATCTCGTGCACTTAAGACTGTAGTATCAGTCCACACTTTGTTCAGCGTGTGACCAGCATTTACCCAAGTCTCGTCAAGATAATATATTTTTCTTCCTTCCTCCTCGAATTTTTTAATATCCCTTAGAAATCTTCTTCTCCAATTAATTATTTCGTTTTTTTCTTTCAAAACACAGTTCCTAGAACGGCCCTTGAAACTGCAATGAACAAAATATTTCATTATTTAATTAGTAGTTTAATTTTAAGTTTGAACATACTGGAAATTAAGCGAGTGGAGTAAAGTTTTCAGGGTTGTTTTCTTTAAGTTCGGCAAATCTTCATGCTGTTCAATAGCCATCATTATTTTTTGGACAGTTGGCAATTCGTTGATTAAGAAAAAGGAATGTACGATTCTTTTAATCGCCGCCTTCTGTTCGTCATTTATACTATATGTGAAGGAACTTATCGGTATTTTTAGGGATGGAAATGACCTAACCGTAATTGTTGACCACCGGATGATCACATTCCATTGTCATTGTGACTCTTGTCGTCTTAGCGTGGAATTTAAAAACAGTGCCACTTTTATCCAATATGTAAACATTATAGTCTTGGAATATTTTTTTACCCACACTAACCAAAAGATTGCAACTACAATAAAAACAATAACTTGGTTGCAATGAGGAAAATCGCTCCAGTTTTTATAAATAATAAATATTTATTATGCTTTGTATCCTCAGATGCATTTTGTCAAAATTCTAAAAGTATTAAAGCAATGACGCGTTTAGAAATGATTGTTCTTCAGATTGAATAACGTAAATAGACAGTTTAAATTTAGTTCCATGAATATCACAGCCACTTTTAACAATAAAATTTATTTTAAAATAGAGGATAGTCAATGTATAACATAACTATAATACGACATATTAAAGAATAATAAAAATTCTTACTGTAAAAGCGCATGTTAGAAATGTAGTTTAATTTTTATCAAAGTAAATAAATAATAAAATAAAAGCTTAAAATAATTATTAATATAAAATTTTTAGAATATAATAATAATCAATTAATGTAACGTGCAGCTGTGTTAACTTGACTTTCTCAGACATTGCTTTAGCCAATACGAATCATTATAAAAGGTCCCATGAGCCGATCACGCATTTTTTATTGTTCTCACTACCGACCGGCCTGATTATAGAGTTGGATCATTATGAAGTTCTTTGTATGATGTATTATTGTAGATAAGTTATTTGGATAAATAACTTATCTACTAGTTTTAATTGAAATATCTTTAGTAATTATAGGTTCAATACTGAATTTAGATCCTAACAATAAAAACTGTAAAATATCCTTAGGTATCTCTATATTTGAAATATTTTTAATCCAACCTAACCCATAAAATTTATTGTTATTCATATTCTAACCAATAATATTCATAACGACCTAGCCTATTGAAATTTAATGTTATCCATAAATTTACCAAGCAATATTGAACATCCAACAACTTATCCTTATCTAACCTATAAAAATTCAACGCCATTCATAATCTAACCAATTAAAAATTAATAAAAATTTCTATAGTAACCAGAATCAATTTTTCTATCAACGTCAATTTGAATATTGAATTTTAAAACCTATGAATTTTCAATTTTTTTCACAATAATACGATTCAAAACCACCGAAAATCTAAATTATTGAAATGAAATTTTATTATTGTTATACATTTATACATATTTCTTATATTGTATTTGACCATAATTTGAGTCCTAGTCGAATGAGTATTCGAAAGCTCGGAAAATATGTTAAAGTTAAAGTATAGAGCTGGCAAATGTATATATATATATATATATATATATATATATATATATATATATATATATATATATATATATATATATATATATATATATATATATATATATATATATATATATATATATATTTCTGTCTTTCTGAACTAACAAAAGAAATGAGTAATATCAGTTTTCGATAAAAATATTGGAAACCAGGTTCTGGAGGACAAAACGTTTGCAGTTACTGCGATCAAATGAAACATTTTTATTAAGGTATTGTTCAAAAATTAAAATATTAAAATATGGAATAATTTAACAGTATCCAGAAAATCTTAGAAAATTGCTAAGCATATTTAAGTGCAATGGAATTCTCAATCAATGGGAAGGTTGAAAAAGTTTGCCATATAAAATTATCAGATAATTTAACGTAAGAACATGTTACGAAGTGCATTCATTGTGCAGATTTCTAACAGAACATACCTATAGTTAAATTGCAAAATCTCGTAAGTTCATGAATAATAATAATTATGATAATTTTTAATACTTGTAGTGACATCTTTCAAAAGCTAGCAAGATTGATATGAAAAATATATAAAAAAAGAAACCTCTTTAGTAGACTTGGGAGGTTTTGACATTTAAGTATATTATTAATGAAAAATAAAATTGAGGTTAAGTCTTCAGTCGCGCCAAAAATCATTTCGCGGTAAGCCAACTTAAGGTTTGTTTTTGGGCCCTAAACATTCATAAAATCAAATAGTTTAATATTTAACAAAAATATCACTGGGTAAATCGTTTATTAACTTAATATAACCGTGATTTCTAAATATTATGTTGGGGGTTAATGTTAATGTCTTGTAGAAGAGAAAAGAGTAAAACCAAAGATGATTTCTGCAAATTTCAGATTTAAGAGCCAGTAGTAGCTTTATCATCAGTGATGATTTGAATATTTTGAACAATATCACTGAGAAACAAGTATCAACCAGTAATATTCCTTGTTCTGAAAGAAATTAAGATAATGATATAACTGATATTAGTAAAAGCGTGACGCCTACTTCCACGGTGCCAACCAACATCACCTTTGGAGGAATCCTTATTAATTCTCGACTTGAATAATACAGGACAATACGACATTAATACGAGTGTCTGACTTGGAGATTCAAAATTCTAATAACGAACCTAGTGACAGTGGTTCTGAGTACGTTATTTCAGAAAATGATCAAAATAAGACAAATCAAACTGTTGCTCCAAAACGTAAAAGATCTAGAGGAAAAAACGTGAATAGCATCAACTTAATAAGAATAAATTGAAATGAATAAAAGGAGAAAATTATACTTCAATTAAATTAAATAAGGAAACAAAAAACTATAAAAAAAATTGAGACAGTAACAAGGAAAATGGGCCCCCCTTGTGATTGCAGTATTTCCAAAAAATCCAAGAAGTTTTATTGCCGATTATTTTCTGAGGAAGAAAGGAACCCAATATTTGAAATTTTTTGGCAAAACCTAGATTGGTGTGAAAAAAAGATTTATAAATCGGTATTGGTCGATGCTGCTCCTGTTAAATTTCATCGCACTGGTACTATTTGTTTAACCTATTCCTGTGAACTATTAAACAAATTTTCTGTATTTTCAGATATTGAAAGTAAGCTAAGAAATGTCTCTCAAGTGTTTCATCATAAAAAAGAAAATATGCGAAGACTAGTTCGCAACAAAATGTTTCTTAAAACTATTGCTATAATCTGCCAACAATTAACACAACAACGCAGAAGAAAAATTGAAATATTAGACCAGTTTCTAGAGACAAAGAATTTCTGATCAGATTTTTGAGTGAACTGCCCAAGATGGAAAGTCATTATTGTCGTAAAGATACAGCTATATTATATTTAGATTCCCAGTGGCAAAATATTAATGATCTGTACAGATTTTATTCTAGTGAATGTGAGCGACAAAGATTTCAAACTTTAAACCATACCACATTTAGACAAGAGTTTCAAGAACAAAATCTGTCTGTTTTTAAACCGAGGTAATACAACATTAATCATTTTAGCTATTATATTATTCTATTTGATTTTAAAATATTCATTTTATAAATACCAATGCGATACTCTGCGGGAACCATCAAAGAAGATGAATATCAAACGAATATCACAAGAAAAAATTTGGCTCGGGCTGAGAAAGAAACTCAAAACGAACTCGCTAAGACCAATTCATCTACAGTAATATTTACCATGGATGTACAAAGCTGTCCTGACGACACCAAGATTGCGAGTTTCTGCGTCGTATTATAAAATGAATTTTACGTTTTATAACATGGTTAATGGTATAGCAGACTGTTACATCTGGCATGAAGGTGCTGGTGGAGTGACTGCCAATGAGTTTACCTCAATCATTCTGGATTATATTAATAAAAATTTAATTCAAGATACTAAAACTATAATAATTTTCAGTGTCGGACGAGGGTACCAACACCCTAACGTAACTTTATCAAATGCCCTAATAAACTTTGTTGAGAGTAAGAAAATTGAAATCTATCAATATTTCCTTGAAAAGGGTCACACTCAAATGGAGTGTGACTCAATTCATGCTTGTATTGAGAGGAAACTGAAAAATGTAGAGGTTTATGTGCCTGGTTGCTACGTTCAGATTTGCAAAACGGCAAAACTAAAAAAATCCATACAGGGTTCATTATATTTTTTCCAAAAATATTCAGTTTTACAAACTAGTTATTCTTTACTTCGTCCTGGTAATACAACCAAAGATCCTATAATTACAGATATTCGACGTCTAGCCTACAATTTAGATGGTACTATTAACTATAAAATAAATTATGGGGACAACTGGGAGGAGCTACCCAGGCGAGTAAAAAAACAAAAAGAAAACTCGATTATTTCTAATCTATATTCCGGGCGACTAAAAATAAAACCGGAAAGTAGAATCATTTAAGAGAATTGAACAAAATTATATCTGAAGGTTTCAAGACATTTTATAAAAATCTTTCATACGGCTAAACATTTTTATTCCTTTATAGCAATGTTAATGTATTATGTTTGGTCTATGTGTATTTTTCTGATTACCTGATTACCAATTCCAAAAATCCTACTATAAATCTTTATTCTGACGTAACGGGACGAGCTAGACTGTTTTTTGGGGGTTCTAATAAAAGCAGACACGCTTCGATGTAGGAAAGAATCCACTAAGGAAATGTGGACCACGAATACATCCATTCGTAGAGCATTTTTCACTGCTTCGTTATCAAGAAAAATAGATTTGAGGAAATCTCAACTTTTTTACGATTTGACGACAAATCTACTAGAGCAGAAAGAAAGGAGAATGACAAATTAGCAGCCATAAGAGAAGTATGGAATCTTTTTGTTACCAATTGTAGAAAAAGTTTTGAGCCATATGACCATATTACTATTGACAAGCAGTTGGTTAGTATTCGTAGAAAGTACCCTTTTAAGAAATACATTAAATCAAAGCCAGGTCGATACGGCATCAAAATATGGGCAGCTGCTGACGTACAACATTCTTATCTTTGCAATCTTCAGGTCTACACTGGAAAACTTCCTGGAAATTTATCAGATAAAAACCAAGGCTATAGAGTCATATCTGACTTAGTACAACCATATCACGATACTGGGAGAGGAAGAACTACTGACAATTTCTTCACAAGCGTCCCTTTAGCTAACTATTTAGTATCCAAAAATCTAATCTCATTGGGAACTAACTGTTCGTAAAAATAAACCCGATACCCTCGCAACCCTAATTACACGTCTAGGCCAATCATGATATTGTAAGCTTGTAAGGGAATATTCATGTAGTAGGAGGTTATTTTTCTATTATAGACATGTGTACAATGAATGCTTATGTCATTTATATGGAGTAAAATTCCATTTGGAAGAAAAAGAACTATGCCGGCGACGTCTCTTCTTACTGCAATTAAGTGATGACTTGGCTGGAACCTATAATGAAAAAAGAGTACAATATAGGAACCATAAGTAGCACACAAAGGCGGCACTACGAGACTGTGGGATAGCAGAATACAGTGCCACAAAAGCTGCTGGACAAACAGCGAACCAAAACAGAAAAAGGGCAAGATGTTTCCAGTGTCCCAGAAGATGTGACAATAAAGTGATAATAAACGCATAAAGCGATAATTGCAAACAATTTATATGTCAAAATCATGGAATAAGCAAACCAAAATATTGTAAGTACTAGATGCTCATCGGCTTAAATTCTTTTTTAATTTTTAATGAGCATAATGAATTATTCCTGATTTTTGGTAATTCTTTATTTCTTTTTCCTAATATTTGTTTGTTATATTTTGAATATATTTTTTATTTTCTTCTCCAGAATATTCAATAAAGTTTCATTGAATGTCTAAGTATAATTTATTTTTCCCTAAAGCTATTTGATCTAAAAATTGAATTAAACTAATTTAAAATCATATTTTTAGCTGGGGTCTCTGAAGGACCCCGCATGGGTGTTTATGTTGATTTAGATAGCATGGGAATTTAAGGGTTAATAACAAAGTGATGAGGTTTCCTCCAAAAACTGAAATCCTTAAGGCCATATTGCAGCTTTCATTGTTTTTCAAATAACTAAATTGATAGATGTAATCAATTTTTCTTCTCCCTATAAAATTTCAACAAATCGACTTCGAGCTTTGCAATTTAACCATCGATACTATAAATCGAAATGGTAACAATTGAGTTTTTCACACTCTGAACTCTCCGTAATTAGTTTTAATTTGAATATTTAAATGGAATGCAATATTTCTTTGCCAAAACTTTTACACTACATGTTATATTTTTAACAGTAGATATCTCGAAATTATACTTGAAAAAAATCGACGACAAATTAATCTGACTTTCGAAAAATAAACTCCTTAGATTTTCTCAATAAAACTAAATTTACATCAAAAATTTACAATCAATACTTCGAGAAATCCTACATTCATGTATTGTGAACTAACATGTATAAGCAGTCTTTTAAATTGAAAATATACGATCTTCATTTCAATCAATTCACTTCATTGTAAGAAACAACTTTCATCTTTTCAAAGTATGTGAGAAGGCCGTACAGTCGTCTCTTAACTTTTTTCTGATCATCGACAGTACATCCCAATAAGGCTGATTCAAAGATTTTGTCCGTTATACCCTAAAACAAAGATATTATTAAAAAAATGTCACAAAAAAAAAGATTTCTCACATCAATAATTTCGACAAATGTTTAGATTATACACTGTAACGAGTTGTTCATGTGTTTAAGGCATTCTTGTTTCTCTTGTAGCTTATCCATTGCCTATAATTATGCAGTTATCGAATATACTGGAGCTTTTCTGACTAGTTCCAGAATATTCTAGAAAGTTACATTAACAGATTTGATTTTAGAAAAAGGTCAAAATTACAAGTCTAAAGTTTCAAGTTTTGATTTGTGTTTACACACAAATTAAAAGCATTCGGTGTATTACAAATTGGTATTAGGTATGGAGAGACCTGGAAAGAAACAAATGTTCATGGCAGAGGAGAATTTAAAGCCAAAGGTACCAAGAAGTGGCTACTGCAAGAGGTGATTTAACTTCTTCTCATAAACAAAAAAAAGACCACACCTGAATCTCTTAAAATGTACAGAAAACATTTAATATTTGGATAACGGTAAGGTTTAGGGAAGTATACATAAATTTGCCTTATTTTTACCCCTGAATGCATTAAAATGGAAAAAACCGGGTAGTTGTATTTAAAAAATTAAGAAATTTGATATTTATGAAATCAAACTTTGACCACTTTTATACACACCCTGTATAAAATGAAAAATTTTTCAACATAGATTCAAATACGTCTGACCTTGCTAAAAGCAACAGAAACCATTTTCATATATTTAAGGGTATCCTCGTAAAAAAATAATTATAAGGGTCAAATTGTTTACAAAAAAAAATTAATAACTCAAAAAGTTTACATTTTTAGAAAAAAGTTATTAGACAAAAGTATACTAAAATTTTAGGTAGATTTCAAAAATGCATTAATATACAAGGTGTTCTATTTAAAATAACAAAGTTACAGTCGACTTCCGATAGAACCGTAAGTCGGTCACCTTTGAAAATATTCTAGTTAAAAAGATCGTATTCGAAAACCCAAACGTAGATATTTTCATGTTTTAACCATAAGTATTTTATCATAAACAGATAGTTTTATTTCGTCGTGGGACACCCTGTATATATAAAGCTTCCGGAGTATTACAAATTGGTATTAGGGATGAGACCTGGAAAGAAACAAATGTTCATGGCATAGCTCAGAGGAGAGTTTAAAGCCAAATGTATCAAGAAATGTCTACTGCAAGAGCTGGATTCTAATGTGGGATTACCATGCACGATTGATTGGATGATGTTACTAGAATGAAAAATGATACGACGTTTCCCGACCGACGCACCCGCTGACAATGCGACTGGAATTGAGTCTTTGGGTCAAACAACTTTGAAGGTGCTGTTCAATAATTATAAAAGACTACTGTGTGACTTATTGTTTAACTGCAAATCTACTGAAGATGATAAGTGGTTGAAAAGATTATCGACGAGGTAATTCGAAGTATTTTTGGAGTTCTATTAATCTATTTTGAGATCGACAAATAATTAGTTTCCTCTAAGTGGTTTGCACTCGTATCAGTAGGGCTATCAGTATCTAATCTTTTCAGTCTTACTATACTCCATTCGGAAAGGGTGTAGAGTAATAAATCAATCCCTCTCCTGGACACCATAGCCGTAGTCACATTTAAGAACAATTTATTATTTTATTTTATTAAACCTTAGCAAACGAATACAACATTTATTTTCTAAGAAATTTATTGCATCAAGTTCAAATTTCCAACTATGTTTACTTATCGGCCAAAACAATTCCTTTCGGGTATTTTAAGAAAGGAATGATGTTGACAGGTGAATATTTCATGCCCTTTATAGTATATACCTATACCGCATAGGTTAATTTGTAAATAAAAATGTTTTCTGTGAAAAATGATAATTAGGTACATTTTGCAAGAGGGTAATAAAAGATTGAGTTATGAGGTATACTTAAACGGTTAAAGACAAGTTTCAGTTTAAGAAAAAGTCCTATAAAAGAAAATTTCCAATACATTGCACACTGCATTTCTAGCGCAGTGTTTGTCACAGAAACGTTCACAAAACTTTAGTTACTATCCAATATGTCGACCTTTGAAAACTATACTCCGATACATAAAGTGAAGACGCACGCACTTTCAGTTAACGAGAAAGTCTTGGCTTAAATGTGGATGATCTAACAAGTATGTGTTCGAAGATGACAGCTCTAGGAAAATCAATCAATCTACAAACTTCTTAAGGAAAGGAAAACAAGTGGTCCAAAGTGTCGGTCAGGAAAGCCATAGGTTTACATCGATGAAGATTACAAATATGCAATCCGCAGGAAAGTACACTCATTTTACTTTAAAAAGAAAATTCCTACAATTGATAAAATTTTGGCGTCCTTTTTGGAAGACGGAGGTCTTATTTACGGATGATTAAGAAACTCCGGGAGGAAGGAAAAACTATTTTTTATTTGGATGAGACTTGGGTTAACGAGGGGCACAACGTAGGAAAAACGGTTAACAATTTTAGACAAGCTTTCTTGGAGGGACTATCAACAGGATTGAGAGGCAGGGCAGGAAAAGGCAGGCAATTAATTGTAACACATATTGGCAGTTAGTGGTTTTGTTGATGGTGGCCTACTGTTATTTGAACAAAAAAAAAACCGGTGATTATCACGAGAATACGAATGCAGCTGTGCTCGAGGAATACTTTATACCAATGCTAGATCTTATTCCAGCCGGATCTGTAACTATTCTTGACAACGCCAGTTACCACTTGAGACAAGTTGAAAGTCTACCTACGACGTCATGGAGAAAACAAGACATTGTTAACTGGTTAATACAAAAAAATATTACATTCAACAATGACTTGAATGAATGAAGTGGCAAGAAATCGCCAAATTACTATTATTCGTCTTCCTCCCTATCATTGAGAACACAGTCCGATCGAATTGATATGGGCCCAAGTTAAAGGCGAAGTAGCTCGGAAAAACGCAACATTTAAATTAAAGGACGTTAGAATATCACTAAACGAAGCTTTAAAAACTTTACTCCTGAAAACTGACAAAAATGCATTTAGTATGTTATTAAAGAGGAAGAAAAAATGGGGGAATTAGACAACATTATTGATCAAACTGTAGAACCTCTCATGATTAATTTAAACAATTCATCCACTAGTTCTTCAGAATAAAAAATATATCGTCGGTGAACTACTAATACCATCTATCTTCAAATTTCGAACCTTACAGGAGACATAGAAAACTTATTTACATGTTTATTTCTTATTTATATGCAGATTTTTTTTTATTGCATATTTCTTTTTCGATTAATGTCACATATTCTGTATTGTTGCACAATAAACATTAATTTTCTTTTCAATATTGTATTCTCTACCATGACAAGGAAACAAAACAAAATTTGGTAGTTGATAGATTTGAACTTTGTATAATTTCATAAAACATTTTTTTAATACATTTTCAAATACAAAACAATAGAACATGGAACGTAACTTCATAAAAATTATAAACAAATTTAAAAGCTAAAGTGGAAAACATGGGAAAAAGAAACTATCCCCTCTGAAAGCATATTAATGCGGGATAGTATCGTAAAAAGCATGACAATCAGATGTTAATACGGTTTTTAAACTCTGCAAATGCTTCTTTTCTGAAACCGGTAACTTGTTTGAATTGAGACTTGGGTAATTTGTTATAGGGGCAACTATTATCGCTCAAATGACCATACACCATCTTCAAACCAAGTTTTTCCTCAATTATACCGTTAGGAGTATATTTTATTTATTTTAAATCAATTACTGTCGGATCGTCCACTTTTTTACCCGGTCTGATTGATGAGTATCGCAGAAAGTATGATCAACCATTAAAGCTTCTTAGGACTTTGGCTTTCTTCGTGCTTCTGTGTTGCTTTCAGGTAATCTCTGGGTAACTGAATGATTCGGTTTTTCAATTTTCTCTCGATACAACTATGAACGGAGTCACACTCTATCTGAGTGTGACCATGTTCTAAGAACTTTTGTTTATTGTTACGTCATGTAACATTTATAAATTTAACAACGCATTTGACATAATGCAGTTCCTATTTTGGTACGTGCATCCGTCCGAAAATATTACAATTGGAAACGAAGGTTAAGACACACAATCAAGAATCAATTTCAGTGAACCAGTAGGACGTTGCGTCGCTGGTGCCACAATGAAAGATGGTAAAATTATGGCAGCAAAGTTTCGTTTCAAAATAAAGATAGTTAGCATTAAGGTAAGGTGTAACCTTCACTGCCGGCAAGTCCATTGTGAGCAGAATAAGTTCGTTATTCTGGGCTTTTTGTTTGTCTCTTGCTTGATTCTTGTTCAAAATGTGTTTTTTCCATACCCTTTCTTCTACATTTTTGACTTTATGTTCGCGAAATAGCGCCAAGTTCTCTTGATAAAACTTTCGAATATTTTTCTGCATGAAATAGGCAATCCTTTTTCCGTACAATAGTTCTTGTAAATTTCATGTAGATTTGATAATGATTTTATTTCCTCATCCAAAAAAGCTTTGTGGAGTCTCTGCATATATAGTGTTAAGGTACTTTTGCCAACTGATCAAAAAATTCTTTTAAAGGAATATCATAAGATAAAGATTTTTGGACACGATAGCTATTTTCTCTGCGTGACTGGTTCAATTTTTCCTTTTCGGTATGCAATGCTAGCACTGAATTCTTAACCTAACTCTGGACTGTGAAAGATTTTAGAGCAAGTGTATTCAGAAACATTTCTCTGCATACAGTCCAGGTGTTCTCTCCATCATTTATAGTATATACGAAGGTTCCTAGTCTCGTAGAGTTTTCATCGCTACTTTTTGTGCACCTTTTAGTGCCAATTTGAGAAACATGAGATGAACCAAATACATTTCTTTGATCCCACGTCATGTTTTTCAAAATTCTGAGAATATTTTGTTTCTTGTATCCTCTGAAAATTTGCTGCAGAATTTGATGTTTCACATTTTTTTGACGCACAACGTGGTCCAAGTTTTCTGGCACTTCTCATTTATCATGTTTCACTTTTCCTTCTCTTGAGCGAGTGTAACCTAAATACGCCTGTCATGTCATTCTCATCTTCTTTGTTCTATTTTTTTTCCATTTTTCTGGATTACCATTCTTGCATCTTTTTCGGCCTTTGTTCATATTTCCATACTCGTTTTCGGTCTCAGTAACGTACTCACTTTCAGAAGAAGAATCAGTTTCAGGAATGTCAGTTTCAGAAATATAATCTGCATCATCTTTATCAGTTTCTTTAGATGGCTTCCCGGCTTCATATTTGTTTTGAACAGCAAAATTATCGATGCTTGATAGTAATAATTGTGTGACGTTTTCTTCTTTGTTAACCATAATATCGTATTCATTAGAAAGTAAAGTGAGGCAGTGACTCACATTATCACAGTCAGTGTTTGTAGCATTAACATTATGGCACTCATTTGAAACTTAAGTGGAGGAACGACTAATATCACAGTCTTTCGTAGTCTCATTTGATTCTTTATTACTATTGACATTAAGTCTATCACAGTTGGGAAATTCAAGTTCCTGTGTATGATTGAAGTCAAAAATGATGGGCACAGATTCTATACCCGTAAGTCTAAGTCTATCAACTGATGTTGATGAACAACTACTCCAGCTTCTGGTTCATTCACCATTTCAGTTTCAGTATCGGTGTTGTCTACTGTTTGAAAGAAATATTACCTATCTGAACGACCATTAATTTAAGTGCTTTTCGCAGTGATTACATTAGATAGCATCTCAAAAACTTCACAAATAGCAGACTATAATGCCACAGTTAGTAGCTAATGTGCATATTTTAACATCCAGGCCAATAACCAATTAAGTCCAAAAAGTTATTTTGTTGACTTACCTTAGCAGAAACAGTCACAACAAACTCTGCACAGTAACTGCCATTATGGTTTCAAGTAGGAGATATTGCCATGCGCAGTATAAATAGGAGGTATTAGAATACAAAGATTATGTACATTTCTGAATTTTTTAGCATTTTGGCGCTATTTCTATTCGATCCGTAAGACGATATATAGGCCTTTTAATGTTTGCTCAGCGCACTTGCGCCCGCCATTTTGAAACGGCGGCATTATGAAAGTTTCGGGCACTTTTTCTGAATATGGCCGGGCAACAAGTTGTAACCTTGTAACCTTTGTAACAAATAAAATTAAATGAAAAATTAATTGATGGTGCATCATTAGTGCATCCAACGGTAGAAGCTCATAATTGTATCGTATAAGACGATGGTTAAAATGTCTCGGACGTCCTCAAGGTAGAAATAAGGCAGAATTAGTTGAGAGGTTAGAATCAAAATTTTAATGACAAGTAAAACTGCATTCCTCTGTAAATATTTAAAAAAAATCTAACCATTAAAATTGATTGTAACTTTTTTAGGGTAAAGAACGCAATTCGTAATCGTGTCCCAGTAGATCCAAGTCTAGACAAAGGAAAGTGAAGTTGAAGCTAGAACAAGACTAGCAACGAAATCGTCAAGCAGTAAATAATAGTCCTTTGTTGAGTTTCCCAATTGTATGGCAAAAATTTCCATCGACAAGTTTGCTAAAATTATTTGATGAAGCTTCTATCTATGATCTGATTTCATCTTTCATAGTCGAGAAAGAAAATTATAATTCTTGTGATGACTATGAAGAAAATGAGTCAAACATTTTAGATTACAGTACAGCAAACCTATTAAAAGAGGGAAGCTATATGTTGACAGTAATCATGTTACAGATATTTTTGATTCCATCACATCTCAAAATATTTATTGTTTGACAAGTCAAATAAAAGCATCGTATAACACAAAAACTAGCCACTCTGTCCAGGTTATGATAAATTCCTTGGACGAATAAATAAAAAGAATGGACTTAAAGTTGACCTCAGTATTGTCAAATTTCACAGTTAATATTTATTATCTGAATGCATTGTACGTTTCACAAATAATTATTTATACATCTTAATTTTATTAAAAATCAATAAGAATATGGCTTTAGTCCTCACTAGTTTGGTGAATGGGAAATATTTTCCACAATTGATCTCAACAAAAATGTTTTCATGACCAAGAAAATAATTTTGCTCGAAAAGTTTGAGATAAAATATAAGTTGGGCAACATCGCTATGTATCTGTTTTCGTTTGCGGTAAAATGGCTGCCTTTGTTTACTAAATAATGAGAAAGAATTTTGAATAGATTTGTTGAAGTGGAATATATTTGTTGTTTGGATATTGTGACATATTAGTGCTAAGACAATGGGTAAATCGTGTTATGTTTGTAAAAAAGTGGATTATTTTAATCCCAACCTTTCATTCCGTATCAGTGGCGTAACTCAATCTTATTTGTTAATAAATCGATTAACTTCTTACAATATAAAATTGTTGATTTCGTACGAATGTACGAATGTAGACTAAAGTGGCTAGCTGTATTGAAAATACAGGAAAAAGATTTATTCAAAGCTTATATTTGTTGATTTCATTTCAAAGTAGACGATTTTCAATGGAAAGGATATCCTGAGAAGATTTTTTTGAAAAAGAATGTAATACCTTTACCATACTTTCAATAAGATAGCAGTACAGATGATGAGGTATCTTCCAGTAAGAGGTATTAATTTAAGTAATTGATAAGAAAATTATCTTATTTACAAAGAATATTGTTTTCAGGCAAAAAGTTATGTTAAATTTGGATATTAAACCGGGTACTTCTTGGCAGTGTTTTGATTCAACATTTGAAAAGTATTTATTGTCTGTTTGAAAAATGTTGTTAATTCATCCAAATTTTCAGGAATTATATTATTGCACTCAGAAAAGAATGTTCTCATAAAGTCACTGATGTTAAGGTTTCAAAAAAACAGAAAACTTCTATAAAAAGGTAATTAACAAAATTCTTAAATGTAGATATGGATAGTTATTATTCAAGTGTTTCTTCAATTCGGGAAAAGAAAATTTCTTCGAAGAAAAAAGATTACGGGACTCCAACAATCTGTTCGAAGACTAAGATCCAAAGTAAATTCTCTAAATTCTCTGGTTTCTGTTCTAAAAGAAAAATCTTTGATTAGTGAAAATGCCGAAACAAGTAAGTTACTTGAGTAAAATTTTTCTTATAATTGAAAGATTGTTTATGAACAGTTTATTTAGAAATTTATTTCTATGACTGTTGTGCTTCATTTAAATTAAACACACTTTTTGATGTTTGATGAATTTTGATTAAAAGCAAAGTAACTTCTTTCTAATCTAAAATAAAAGTTGGTTTTTTTAAAATTTATACAGCCAAAATTTCTATTTTTAGGCTTCCATTCCAGGCAGCGCTAATGAGATTTTTAAATGAATGCTGAAAGCAGGAAGTGAAGAAAAGTATTCTCCAGACTTACCACACATTGTTACCATTTCGAAATGGTATCAAACTGTGGATGGTTCCCCAAGATGGAGCAAAGAAGCTTTAAGTGCTTTAAAATCAAAATCAAAAGAATTTTGTGACAGGCAAATTGTATGCAATTTAATTTTGGATGAAATGGCAATAAGAAGACAGGTTGAATCGACAGGGAAAAAATTTACTGGATATGTCGACATTGGAACAAACATGAATACTGATGAATTACCCGAATCAAAGGAGGTGTTAGTTTTCATGCTAGTTACAGTAAATGGATCATGGAAGATACCTATCGGTTACTTTTTTTGCAAGGACTATGTGGTAGCTAAAAAGCTAATTTAGTGAAAAAATGCCCTGAATTTATTCATGAAAGTGGGGTAAAAGTTTTGTCAATGACATTTGATGATGTTGCAGCTAATTGGCAAATGGTTAAGTCTCTAGGGGCAGATTTTTCGAATTTAAATTCTTAAAAAACATTTTTTAACTATCCATCACCCAAGAAAAGGTTTTCATATTTTCCGCTCCCTGTCATATTATGGTTAAATTAGTTCGTAATTGTTTAGCTACTTACAAAATTCTACAGAATGGTTGCAATGATGTCATTGAGTGGAAATACTTAGAGGAGTTAGTAAGACCTCAAGATAATGAAGGACTTAGAGCAGGAACAAAAATTAAAACCCGACATATTTTTTATGAAAAGGAAAAAATGAAAGTTAAATTGGCATCTCAAATCTTAAGTAAACGTACTGCAGACGCGCTTCTTTATTTATCGAGAACGGATATTAATACATATTTCCATAATGCAGGTGCTACAGCTGAATTTGTTTTAATGATTATTTGATATTTTGAACTTTCGTAATAGATTGGCAAAATACATATTTAAAAAACCACTTAGTCCAGCAACAAAACATATTATTTTTAATTAGATTGAATGAAATCAAAAATTACATATTATCATTAAAATATAATGGATTCTGGAAGAAAAACTGGTTTTTATAAAACATGTGATAATTCAAAAAATGTTTGTTTACTTATAAATTTTCACAAGACCACTTGAAACTGTTTTTTGGTGCTATTAGAAGTAGAGGTGGATTCAACAATAATCCTACTGCATGTCAATTTGAAAATACCTTTAAGAAATTCACCAAGAAGTAAAAGCAGGAGATTTCGGGAATATTATTAGATTGGATTCTACTGGCATATTGCATTGTAGTAGCCAAGGACCTAGTAAGACTGATAGTATTAAAAAAATGCAGAATTTGAAAACCAATTGAAGCAAAATATTGAAGAATTTCAGTATTTAAACTCGGAATCATGGAATTTGACCGATTATGTTTTATATGTAGTTAGTTATATTGCAGGATTTGTTGAAAAATTTTTAAAACAGATTATTAATTGCTAGAATCAGAAAAAACCTTTATCAACATTGCAAGTGTAAAAATAATTTCTCCATTTAACAAGTGCTTCAAATTTAGTAATTAAGGTATGTCAGTGTGCAGAAAAATATTTTCGATTTTTCAACAAAACCACCAATATTTTCAACAAAAATATAAAGAATTTGGAATTGATTTTAATTTCGGAAACAGTAGCTAACTTGCCTAGTACCATTTTAAATGAATTTAATGATCATCAATATGATGAAGATCCCATAGACAATCACGAAATTAAATTTATTAAGCTTATCTTAAAAAAGTACTTTAAGGTGCGAATTCATCACGAAACTAATAAAAAAATAGAAAAAATTCTCTAACTCTAACTTACAGGTTTCCATATGCATTGCTCGCCCTCGCACGGACACGTTATTCGCTGTGGCAGACTGTTGGTGACGGAATTTCTTTCTGACATTAGATATTATGATTTATTAATCAATTTTATTTATTCTGTTAAAATTTCAAGATTGACGAAAGAACAAAATTGGATTTTTTTAAATAAATATTTATAATGTTCTGTCAACAATTAGGAGGGATGTAAATGTTCTGGCAAAAATTTTATGAAGTAATAATACTGTCGAAAGTAATTCCTAGAATACTTTAACAAAAATAAGGACTCTCCTTAAAATTTAGGGTAGTTCACTCCGGCCACATAGGTCTGCCAGAAGTGGCTTTTCAGTATCTGTAGGTATTAAGGTTTGACTGTGAAAAGTTTCATAACTTTTGAAATGACCATCTAAAATTGGTCACTGGCTCTCCCTCTACAATGTTAGACGAGAAAATGAAAAACAACAATGGGCTTTATTTTTCATGCACTAATTCTTTGAAGTTTTTAGTACAAACGCATTTTATATTTTCTTTCAATATTTTTAAATATTTTTCTTAGAAAACTACAATCTCCCAAGATCATATTAATGCTATTGTCATTTGCTATCTTTGACTGTTTTGTCTATAGTCATTTGTGTTGTGAGTGTTATATGCCCATTTCGTTTTTTGGAGTCCATGTTCATGATCCAATACCATTAGAATACTAAACAAATATTACCCTTTATGCAGGGTGCGATAAGAAAAAATTAATTATTTCATTGATATAAATTAAAATATGATATCAAACACATTGATTTGGTTATAGACTCCAAACCTTTGATCAAAGTTTTTTTACATAATTAACTCACCTGTACCATATTTGATGAACAAGCATTCATATAACTTTCACATTTAGTTCTAGCTGACTCAGCATCAGTTTTGAGGGCGATTACAAGACCATCAATCAAGTGATTTACTTGGAATAATGCTTCTTCTTGCATTTTATCCCTTTGTGTGAGCACTTTCACTTCTACAGTAAGGCATCTATTCATTACACGTTCAGCGTATCTGATTATGTCATCTTTGTCATCTGAAATACAGATCGCAGAAGATAAAATGCAACAATAAAATTCCAGATGTCAAATTATGCCTATCGAGTTAGGGAGCTTATGTCTGTAAACGCATCCTTTCCAAGATACAGAAATGTAAGCATAAGGAAACAGAAGACGGTTGCCGGCCGACATGTTTAATCAGCAGATGAGATATTATAAATTACCAGAACACTTGTTTTTTCACGACTTTTGTATAGTAAGATCTTTATTGTAACCTTTGTTGTAGTAAAATCTATTTAAGTACTATTCAAATTCCAAAAATGTTGTAATAAGTGTATTATTTAAAAAGTGACAAATGTTACCAATGATATTTATGGCGCTGAGAAACAGGATTCTCGTACAGAAGCCACCCGTTTACTGGTCAATTTCAATTGTTTCACGAGAATTCACCGAACCTGGGAACAGGGAAGATCGTACTGAGGAAATCATCAGTTATCATTTTGTAAGTGTTTATTCTCTTTTATCCCTTTATAAGCGTTTTTAGTGGCTGGATAATTTACATTTATTTTTCGATAATCTTGTCAGATATTTCTAATAAACGTATTTCAAATTTATCAAATAACTCAATAAGCAATATGCCAATGAATAACAGTGATATCTCTAGCCTTTGTGCTACATTGCCCGAATTTTCCTCGGGAGATAATTTATCAACCTTTATAAAATCAGCCGATAACTTAATTGTTTTCCTATTGACACATACTTCAGCACAAGAATTCATTATAAATGCTAATATGATATATCGTATCAAGGGAGAGCCTAGAGATTTTCTGAATTATTCAAACAAATCTATTTGGACAGACGTACGACCGGCCCTATTATTTAAGTACGGTGTCAGATGGTCTGATGCTCTTTTAATTACGCAGATATCGACAACAGTTCAAAAATTTAATGAAACTTACGACCAATATCATCAACGCGTGTCGAATAATTTAAATGACTTACTCCAACATATTACAAACCACTTATTTTAAAAATATGGCCCTTAAAACCTTTTGCTCGGGTATACTTGAATCCTATTATGAATAATTATCGCACTTCCAAATTACTTCTCCCGAAAAAGCCTTTGAAAAATACATAGCATATGATAATCACAAGAGTTAGCAGCAAGATGAATTTCTTAAATAACCAACAAAATAGGATGCCTACATCGTCTAGACAAAACTCTCAACATAATCGATCAAACAATTTTTCGATACAACCACGTAGTAATCCAGATCGTAATTTCAATTCTCATAATAACTTTCAACTTTCAAATAATAAATCACAATCAAGCAATTCTTCACAGTCCTCTCGTAATTACCCTCAACAGAACTTCAACTTTCCGAGAAATAATTTCCAGAATAACACCCAAAATTCAAAGATCATTGGAACATTCAGTATTTCGTAATTGAGTACAGAAACAAGGCGCTATGTTTGATTTGCAATGAAAGCATAGCTGTTCTCAAAGAATATAACATTAAACGTCATTATGAAACAAAACATTTTCAAAATTACTCAAAATATACAGGAAGTTTGCGGACAGAAAAATTCGAAGCTATGAAGTGCGGATTGAAATCGCAGCAATCTTCAATTACAAAACTCATAACTGAGCAAGAGGCTGCAACTCGTGCCAGCTTTCGTATGGCTCTTAAATTGCAAAACGTGGAAAACCATTCACCGATGGAGAAATGATCAAAGAATGCATAATTGCAGTAACCGAAGAAATGTGCCCTGAAAAGGTAAATTTAATAAAAACTGTCAGTATGTCAGCAAACACTGTGGCTCCAAGGATAGAAAACATCGCTGAAAATATATCCTCTCAACTCTCAACGACAAAAATGGACATGTTGAGAGTTAAATGGAGAAAATTCTAGAAGGACATTTATATAAAATGCAATTGTATTAAATATCATAAACACTTTATTAGCAATTATTTTATTATAATTACAAATTATTGTAAACAACTTAGCAATGAATATATGTATCGTTCTTGAACATATAGTTCATTCAATGAATATTAGTTAGTTCGCTTATGAGATTAATTGTATTCATTTAATTTTGTGTAAAATAAATTTTTTTAAATAATTTTCGTAAACCGAAAATTATAATTGGCGCAGTCAGTAGGATTAGTGCGGTCACGATTTTTCACGCAAAGTGCGATAAAAAATTCCGACTAAGTACTCTACTACTCTAAGTACAGCAGCACTAGATCTACGTGTTCAACGAGGAACTTCTGGACTTCAGATAGCTGTAAGTGCCAAGTTTCCTTATTTTTATTACTTTTTTATCTATCCTTATCAAACACTGAGTAAGGAAGAGATAATCTAATAATTTTGAACATAATTTTATGAACGATTTAGATAACTTATTAAATACATTTTGTAAATTAAAAGTCCAAAAACCCTAAATTGGGAATTGTTTAAATTAAAACTAGAAAATATCAAACCGTACGACGGAAATATAAATACTTTAAATAAATTCATAAGCAGATGTGAAAATTTAATAGAGACGTATTCGATCTATAATGATCAAGATATCAATAATCATGTCTTGGAATGTATCCAAGAAAAATTAATTGTTAAAGCAAATATGTAGGTAGGAAATAGGATTGAACTAAATACCTGGTTCAAACTAAAAGAAGCTTTGCAGACAGACGTGATTTAGATTGCATATTACAGGAACCAACAAGAACACGACTATTTAAAAACGAGAGTCTAATAGCATTTGGAAATAGATTACAATTACTAAAAAGTCAAACAATCCAAAGAATTAGTAACAATTTGAATTTAGGTGAAATTGATAAAAAATGTCAAATAAACCATTGCGAAAAAACAGCTTTGAACACCTTTATAGCAGGATGTTCGGTCATCATATGTAATAACATGTATTTAAAAAAGCCTGTATCGCTAGAGGATGCTATGGCTTATGTTGAAGAGTTCCAAAATTTTGAAAAATACTATTTTATGAGCCCAGAGTTAAATATAACAATAATAATAACAATGTTCAAACGAATCAAATAAGAAATAATAGAAATAACCAATATAGTAATTACAATTCTTTTTACCGACAATATTATGATAATAATTATAACAGAAATAACTATGAAAACAATCAACAATAATTATAATAATTTTCCTAGTCAAACGATAAATGTAAATCCTATACCACAAAAGAGACAAAATTATCCAACAAACGCACAGGTGTTTGGCACCAAAAAAAACGTTTTTCGGTCAAACCAAATACCTGTAAACCGATTACCAAGACCAGAACCGATGTCTACGACATAGAGAAATTTTACTGACAGACCCAGTAGACATGTAACAATTAATCATAATAATAATAATAATAATAATAATAATACGAGTAATAATAAACATTTCCAATCAAGAAATGAAAAACCAAATTTTACATCTGAAGAATTATACAATAATAATTATAAAGAAGAAGAAGAAGAAGTAATTGATTTCCAACATTTATTTGAGCTGGAAGAAAATAATGATCAAACCGTAAATTTTCGAAAAGAGCCTCAGGAAAAAGAATCAAAAACAGAAGAAATAAATTTTACTCCTAATGATCCATTAACATATTTTGAAAATTTCATAGAAACTAACGAACCAGAATCCAGTGAACAAATAATAGAAATAAATTTCACATCTAATAATTCCTCACCAAAAATTCAAAAATTCATAAAAATGAAAGAATGGGAATTAAATCATTGTAAAGAAATAAATAAACAAGTGGAACTAGATCTCAGTAAATTATTTGACGAAGAAAAAAAAAATAAATTAAATGTAACAGAAAAGAATTCAGAAGAAAATATTATAATGGAAGGAGAAATGAATAATATATGAATACAAAACGAGAATTAGAAGTAGAATTGTTTGATAAAGTGGAATTAAATGTAGAATTACAATATACGGAATTAGATGAATTAAAAATGAATGAAAATGATAATGAAAGAAAATGTGATAGAATTAAATAGAAAAATAAATGAAATAAATAATGATGAGAAAATGGAAGAAAAAGATATAAATGATGTTATAAAAATAGAAAATGATATATTAGAAAAAGAATGTTATGTTATAAAACCTGAATTAAATACAAATATATTGGATATAAAAAATCAAAATAATATCATTGATAAAAGAGAGATAAATAATGAAAATGACGAAGTTGAGATTAATTATGAACAATTAATAAAGAATTTGATAGAAATAATAATGAAAAAAGTTCAAAATATTTCAATAGAAAATTAAATGCTAAATGAAAGTTTAATTGAAGAACTATTTTGGAAACGTAGATATTATCATTCATTAAAATGGTACGCAATTCAAGAAATTATAAAATGGATTTTTATACTAAGACCTTTCTTTTTTATTATTATGTTATAAGAATAGATAAGATTTAGAATTAATAGATAATAAATAAGTAAAATATAAAAAAAAATAGTAAACTTTTAGAAACTATAATAATAAAAAGTTATTAATTAGAATATATATAAGAAATTTAATAATATAATTCATAACTTTGGTTATTTAACTAATGGAAAAGGAAAATAATATAAAAATTTAAATTATAATCAACGTAACATAAATGAAACGTTTAAAACAATTTCAATAACTTCAAATGAACCTCTTAAAGTTTATCCTTTATAAATAAGCCAATATGAAATTCATAATTTTAATTATTTGAAAGAAAACGAAAAAATAATAAGCAAAAATATAATTGACATAAAGGAATTAACGAATTAAAGAAATCATTAACTGAAAAATATTATTGGCCTAAAATGTTACAAGATATAGAAAATTTTGTTAATAATTGTGAAATATGTCAAAAGAATAAATATGATAGAAATCCCCCAGTAATTAAATTCAATTTAACCGCAACAGCCAGTAAACTATTCGAACACATACATATAGACACTTTTAAAATAGCAAATCAGTCATATTTAACTATAATAGATGCATTCTCTCGTTATGGTCAAGCATATTCAATGTCAAGTGTGAATGGAACCTCAGTTGTTGATAATATATTAAATTATGTTACTCATCACGGTTTACCTTACATTACATTACGGCTGATTGTGGTTCAGAGTTCAAGAATAATGACCTGCAAGATTCTTGCAAATTGTACAAAATTGAATTACATTATACAACATTAAAAAACAGTAACTCCAAATCACCTGTAGAACGTTTTCACTCTAGTTTAATTGAACATTTCAGATGTATAAAAGAAAATAACAAAGATTTAACACCCAATCAATCAATAAAATATTCAATATTGGCATATAATAACATATAGTAACACAATTTACACCATTTGAAATTATTAAAGGTCATATAAATAACTCCGATCCGATTAAAGAAAAAATAATAAATAAGAGAAATGAAAATAGAAATGATCCCCCTTCCTATGAAAATCAAAATACAGCTCTTATATAAAAACAAAATTTCCAGATAAAAAATTACCTCAATTCAAAAAAGCAGAAATCATAAAAGACTCTGGTATATTGTTAGAAACTGATAGAGGAACCTATCACAAAAACATAATCAGAAAACCAAAAACTCTAGACTCTAGATTCAGATGATGAAGAAAGATACGATAATGCTATAAATGTTCTACAACAAAATCAAAAACAAATAATTCATGAAGTAAATTTACAAATATCGTTACGTAAAAAATTAATTGATCATTATAAAAAATCGATTACGACTCTATGGAATAATCAACAGAAACTTTCTGATAATTTAGAGAAATTTCACATTTCGATAGAAAATATAATAATAACTTTGAATAATTTTATAACATTTCACAGATTAATCTGGACTGTCGAAGTTTGATTACATTGATTGATAATATTAAAAACGCAATAACATTTTCTAAATTAAATACGATTCATAGTTCAGTAATATCTAGTCAAGAAATTTTAGAAATGATGAAATATTTAAGGACTATTTATAAAGAAGAAGAAATCCCAAAATTCAATAATATTTTAACGTATTATCTCTTTCTTGGTTCACAAGTAACCTTTTCCAAATCTAAAATAATTTTTGCTACCCATTTTCCAATCCTAAAACCAAAACCTATGAATTTTTCCATTTATATCCTATAATCCAAAATCATACAATATTTATCCCTCCTCAACCTTACTTCGCCAGAAGTCAAGAAGAAGTTAATTTTATTAAAGAAGAATGTCCGGCATTAGAAGAGAAATATTATTGTAAAGAAACATTTAAGTACTATTGAATTGTTAAACGGACGCTCTGCTGAAAATTGTATTGTTAGTGAAATTGACCTCCAAGAAACTATACTAGAACAAGTGACAAATAACGAACTTTTAGTAATTCCAAACTCAGAAAATGAAGTGATTTCTAAATGTGTTTGGAACCGTTATTTTAAAATAAGTTATCCATCAATTATAAAAATTCCAAAGAACTGTAGTATTCAAAAAGAAAGTGAAATCTTCTCAACTAACATACAAATCAAAAAAGGAAAATCGATAATATTACCGAAATTAATCTTCAAAATTTTTAAATAATCAAATTTATAAATCTCCAAATTTAACCAACATAGATTTTGACAAATTATACGAAATAAATAAAATCCCTAGAAATATAAAACCAATTCATGAAATTTATAATCCGCAAAGCCATGTATCGATTGGACTATTTTTACGATAATAATAATAATAATAATAATAATAATTTGTGTAATTTTAATAACATTATGGTTAATTCGTAAATATAAAAGTAAATTTGTAAGAAAACAGAAATTTGAAGAATAGAAGAAATAAAACATCGAATTAGAAGAAAGAAGACAACAAGGTATGAAAAATACCTCCGTCATTTTTCATTCTTAGGGATGGAGGAGTTACATGGAGAAAATTCTAGAAGGACATTTATATAAAACGCAATTGTATTAAATATCATAAACAATTTATCAGGAATTATTTTATTATAAATACAAATGATTGTAAACAACTTAGCAATGAATATATTATGTATCGTTCTTGAATATACATTTCATTCAATGAATATTAGGTAGTTCGCTTAATGAGATTAATTGTATTCATTTAATTTTGTGTAAAATAAATTTTTAAAAATAATTTTCGAAAACCGAAAATTATAATTTGAGTGGTTTTCTTTGGCCTTGGATGAGTCAACGGATGTGTCAGATACTGCTCAGGTATTGATTTATATTCGAGGAGTAAATAAAAACTATGAAGTGCATGAAGAACTTCTTGATATGTATAGTATTCATACTACTGGTACAGATATTTTTAAAGAAGTTGAAATGGTCATTAATCAAAAAAACCTTCGATGGAAAACTTGAAAAGTATTACAACTGATGGAGGCAAAAACATGAGTGGGAGAGATAAAGGAGTGGACGCTCATATGTCAAAGGCTGTAGAAAATGACGGTGGTTCAAAACCATTAGTCTTACATTGTATCATTCATCAACAGTCTTTGTGCGGAAAATGTTTGAATATGTCTGAAGTTCTGAAACCAGTCATATCAACTGTTAATTTTATCAGATCTTTTGGGCTGAATCATCGACAATTCCGACAATTTATTGAAGAAATTGGAGAAAATGACTTACCTTATCAGGCTGCCGTACGTTGGCTTAGTTGTGGGAAAGTCATTCAGCGTTTTTTTGAACTTCGAGCAGTGATCGAAATTTTTTTGAATGAAAAGCATCGCCCTCTTACTGAATTACAAAACAACGCATGGCTGTGGAAGTTAGCATTCTATGTTGATTTGACAAAACATGTGAACGAACTGAATTTGAGATTGCAAGGAGAAAACCAGCATCTTCCTGATTTATACACTAATATCAAATCATTCCTGAAGAAATTGATACTGTTTCAATCACAACTACGAAGTAAATGTTTTTCACATTTTAAAACACGTGAAATATTCAGCCACACCACTGCGACTGAGTTTCCTATCGATTTGGCAATCGAAACTTTGAGTGCTTTGAAAATAAATTTTGATACTCGTTTCTTGGACTTTGATGCCATTGCAATAAAATTAACCCTCAACTGGTATGGTTGGGTCAATGATGACCCAGAATAACTTCAAGCATGTAATTTGTTCCGGAGTAGGCATCACTCGATATCGTGCGTGAACGTATTCCCCCACTATTCATTGCTCTGCCGAGCAGTACACTAGAAGTTCGGTTCCCGTTTATCGTTCAAGCTGTCTAGTCGTTGCGGGTCAATTTTGACCCCACCATACCAGTTACGTACGTAAATAGCAAAACGGTGTTTATATCAAAATAACGGAATATCTTAGTGATAAAGAACTGGAAGACGTTGCTAATAACTTGGAAAGCTTGAGTGACAATGAGGTGGACCTCGAAAACACTTTTGAGGATAATGATGACGATATTAGTGACGTGGAAGTGCAAAGTGAGCACTCAGAGCATGAAACGGACACGGAAATTGAAGGATCCAGTGATGAAGAACCTATTCAGGATGAAATGAGAGAATACTTTTATGGTCGTAATAACTTCAAATCATCAAAAAATCCACCGGCACCTTCTAGAACACGAAAAGAAAATATTATAACGAAACTACCAGGTCTCAAAGGTAATGCTGCTGTAAACAAACCAGGTTCACCTTTAGATGCATGGTCTCTGCTTTGTACAGACGATATTCTTGAAATTGTAATAACGTACACCAATCAAAAAATTACACTACTTCAAGCATACTATGGAGGTACCGCTTTTTTTTACCAAGCATGTTGATAAAATATAGCTAAAGGTATTTTTAGGATTACTATATCTAACCGGTGTTTTCAAATCGCCTCACGAAGACGCAAGTTCCTTATGGGATACCGACGGCACAGGACGAGATATATTTTGTCTTACTATGTCTTTGAAGCGTTTTCTGTTTCCGTTAACAGCTTTGCGTTTTGATGATGCAGAAACCCTCCTATATCTGAACTCTTTTACAAATTTATCGATAATTGCAAGAACAATTATACACCATATGCTTACACTACTGTTGACGAGATGTTGGTTGGATTTCGAGGTAAATGCAGTTTCCGTGTTTATATCAAGAGTAAACCTAAGCGTTACGGAATAAAAAATATTATGCTTGCGTGACTCCAAAACTCATTACCTTCTGAACGCTTTCGTTTACACTGGAAACAAATTACATACTGATAATCCTAAAAAGCTGTCTATTCCAACACTCTCAGTCTTAGAATTGATAACTCCAATTATGCACACCAACAGAAACGTTACTGCGGACAATTGGTTTTCTTCCATGGACCTGCTGAATGAGCTTAGAAGCAAAGGACTGACATATGTAGGACCAATACGAAAAAATAAGCGAGAACTGCCTCCACAGTTTTTACCCAATAAAACTCGTAACGTGAATTCTTCTTTATTTGGTTTCACTCGCGAGAATACCTTGGTTTTATTTTACAATTCTTCAAAAAGTAGAGTACTCTCTGGATCAAAAATGTGCGGTATTTTGTAGCCGATTGCGCACATATACTTCAACCTCATTATCGCTGTGGAATTTTTGCCCTCCCAAAGCTTCCTTGAGAGGACCAAAGACATGGAAGTCGCAGGGAGACAGGTCTGGACTGTATGGAGGGTGTTCCAGTGTCTCCCAACTCAGTTGCTCCAATTTTTGTACTGTCAGGGCTGCCGTATAGGGGCGAGCATTGTCATGGAGGAGAATCACTTTTCTCATTGGAAGGTGTCGTCTTTTGCGGCGATATGCAAGTCTGACCTCAGTCAAAATTTTGCAGTAGTACGCCGTATTAATTGTTCTGCGCTCATGCAAAAAATCAATGTGCAGCAGGCCACACTAGTCAAAAAAAAACGGTAGCCAAAACCTTGCCAGCCGATAATCATGACTTGGCTTTCACTAGTCCGGTTTCTCCTTTCTTCCTCCACTCCATACTCGCTTGTTTCGACTCAGGGGTGTAGTGATGCACCCACGTTTCATCACAGGTGACAATGTGAGAAAGAAATGGGTCTCCTTCTTCCCGAAATCGAGCAAGAAGACGCTCACACACTTGAAAACGATTCAGTTTCTGGTCAACTGTCAGAAGATGAGGAACCCACCTGGCACACACCTTGCGATACCCTAGCTCCTCTGAGAGTATAGAGTAAGTACTCCCATAACTTATTCCAACCTTAATTGCAATATCCGAAGTTGTTAGACGCCTATCACCTTCAACAAGTTGACGAACACTGTCGATGTTGCCCGCTGTAATGCTGGTGCGGGGTCTGCGGTCATGGCTCTCATTTTCAACACGTTCACGGCCCTCCACGAACTGTTTGCCAAGCAAACACTCTAGCTCGCGACAGCGTCTTTTCCCCGAACTGTGCAGTCAATCTTCTCAAGATTTCGGACGGTTTTACACCTTCTGCAGCTAAAAACTTTATAACAATACGTTGCGCAATAGAGGGAGGTACCTCCTGCTCGGACACCGTAACGATGGACACTGAGCGAGTCTATGATGATGAGTCACGTGCTTCCCCCACTCCTGACAAACCAACCTAACAGCCAATAACAGCGGAACGTTCTTCCATCACTATTGCGCGCGCAGGTCCAAAAGTCTTGTTTATATTTGATTCACCCTCGTAGTTGAAATATTTTTTGTTTCTAAAAATTATTGATTTAAGTAATTTTTTGTTGGTTTTGAGTCATATTAATATTTTTTTTGTTTTTTTTTGCCAATGAATAGACCTATTAATTTTGTGATATCATTTTTCTTTCAAGCATTATAAAAAAATAAATAATTTTTTTTCTAACAAAAACTTGTTTTATTACTGCTAGATTACTCTATAAATAGTTGGTTATATGAGAAAAATAAAATCTTTATTAGGTTCTTTAAACTTTGAATGGGTCGTGGGAGACCCGACCATATCTGTTACGTCATTTAAAATCACCATACCAGTTGAGGGTTAAGCCCCGGAACTTCAAATGGAAATGATTGATCTACAGTGCATTGATATAATTAAGAACAAATATCAAAACTCATCTTGTTGGAATTTTATAAGAGTCTTCCACTGACACAATTTGATAATTTGCATAAATTTGCTCGTGGGCTGTTTTATGTTTTTGGTAGTACTTATTTGTGTGAGAAGACCTTCTCCAAAATGAAGTACACAAAAAATGTTTACATTAACTGATAAGCATCTAAATTCTCTTTTAATAATTGGTACAAGTAAAATTAGTCTACAACTACAAACTATTGTCACTGGAAAATCTCAATTACATAAATCTCATTAGTACTTCATTGTCATTATGCTTGTTATAAGTTTTATTTAAAATGTATAAAATATTAGTTGGATTCATTTCAATAATTTGTTAGTTATTAAATACTGAAGTAAAATTTTCTGCATATTGTACATATCTTTACTCATTACAATTCTGTTTCTTTATCCAACTTATCACAAAAACAATAACAATAAGCCTACAACAATGTTATGAGTAGTTAGCCCATGACCATATCAAGGTAGATGTCATATTAATAATGAATCAACATAAAACTAGAATACTTCAGTAAACTAAATTTAATTTGCTATAAAAAATATGTTCTCTAAAAGGAATTTTCAAGTATGCTAGCTTTCCGCGGACCGGATGTAGTCCTCGGGTCGTAGTTTGGAGACCCCTGTACTAGACGACCACACAATTTCAATATAAATTACACAATCGAAAACGAAACAGAAAACTACGACGAGAATAATTTTTAGGATTTTCACGAGAACCTTACCGAAGAAAAATCGCCTCCCGCATAATCTTAAATAATATTTGAGACTACCCTCAAGTACCCTATTTTATAATACCGAAATCAAAATAAAAAGTTTTAATCGAATCAGGTGGATCTAACACCATAATCTTTCCGAAAGCTGCAAAATATTTCAACAAATCATATTTATCATAAACCATTTACATTAACTTCCATGAAACTAACTCGTAAATTCAGCTCTATAGTCTATTTCAGAAATGTATAGAGCAATAAAATGGGGAATTCCGTCCAGTTCGACTCAACTTCGGTGTCGGCCATAGGTGTAGGTCTTGAAATATTGTGTAGGGATTACTTAGATAGTAGATTATACAGTTACGTTTTGCGTTTAACAGGTACCGTTTAACCTTCTATGAAAAACTTATTATTTTAAATGTACACGATTGCATAAAATACGATTACCTGTACAAGAAACTGTCGACCGATGTTCCCGAATGACTGAAGCTGGAATGTCCACCATTTTTAAATTATTGCGGGGGAGAAAGATAGCAGGCCAAGTGGAACCTCCCAAAAAGTCCAGGCAGACCAGTAAAAGTCCTTGATGAAGACACTAAAAGTGTAATTCGAAGAAAAATTTATTCTTTTTATTTTAAAAAAGAAATACCCACCCTAAATAAGATTTTAATGAGGCTTGGCCAGGATGACAGTATTCCGTTGATAACTAAAAAACTTTTATGGAGCACTTTGAAAAATATGGATTTAGTCTGGGAAAAGCATAACCGTAAAGCATTTTTACTGGTAAGCGTTGAAATTGTTTGCTGGCGTCGAAAACACTAGAAAAGTATAAAGCAGTACAGAACAGAGCAGAAGAAAATCTTTTATCTTGATGAGACGTGGATTAATGAAGGTTATACAGTACCAAAAATGTGGCAAGACAAAAATATTACCAGTGCTCGCCAAGCTTTCATGGCCTGTCAACGGGTATTAAGGTGCCTTCAGGTAAAGGGAAACCACCAAAAGTATTGAATTTGAAGATAATTTGATAAAAAAAGAACTATTAGCTACAGCAAATTTACACAAACATCGTTTGATGAAATACGCCGTAGAAGATATAGCGGAAAAACATAGTTTAACTGTGCTGCGCACACCGCCATATCATTGCGAACTAAAGAACTTATATGGGCGCAAGTGAAAGGATCTGTAGCAATACACAACACGACATCAAAATGAAAGACGTTAAGCTACTGTTTGATCAAGCCATTAAGGAGATGACACCAGAGAACTGGCGAGAAGCAGTCCAGCATGTCATTAAAGAAGAGGAGAAAATGTGGGATCTTGACTACTTGATCGATCGGACCGTCGACCCGTTAATTATAACGTCAAGAGAAGATGATAGTTCCTGAGATGACGAAGAATATTATTATTTTTTATAATTTAATTTCTGTATAAGGTATTTTTTGTATAATGTTCAATAAAAAATAAGTGTACCTAATACTATCTACATAATGCCTAATTTTTATTCTGTTAAAATAACACTCTTTCCTTTTTACGAGTATCCTACCGGCACTCCTTTGGCACAATATTTTCAGTGTTTTCGAATGGATAACAATCGGCTAAACCCATATATTGACCCCAACCCAGGTGGTACTACCTGCACTTGATAAAAAGAAAGAATTTTACAATGCAAAACTATAAAAGTAGCTTAAATATTCGTTGGGTCACTGAGTGATTTGCATACCTAATGAATTTTTATTGCTCCATACCTTTCTGAAATAAACTATAGATTGAAACCGTTTTTGTTAATAATTCTACAAGTGAATCAACAACATAAAATAAAAATAATTATTGCAAAAAAAGGTATTATGTGGATTATTTTGTGATTTACGACATTCATTTATAGGCCAGGTATTCAAGCATTTCCCCTCCGAATTCTTTAATGCAGCACCGATTTATTTGAAATTTTGACAGATGATACGTGTGTATCCAAAAAGCGAGATCAACATGGTGCCGAAGTGTGCAACACCCCTTTTCGATGGCGGAAAATTTTTCTTCCAAAATAACCCCAGAAATCGAAAGATCAGCCAATTTAAAGAGAAAAATGTCACATAAAGTTTTTTTGCCAAATCAATAATTTTTGATGTATTTGCAATTCGAAAGTACGATTTTTCGTCAAAAAATAGTATTTTTCATCAGTTTTTTTTCGTATAACTCTGTAATGATGCATTTTATCGAAAAAAGTGTAATGGAAAAAATGAAGCTCATAAAAAAACAAAGAAATTTAGCTATATTTTTAGATCTTGATGGTCTACCTCTAAAACAAGTTATAGATACTTTTGTTTTACGTAATTGAGCATTTAACCTCAAATAACGGAAAAACGGTACATATTTCAACAAAAAATCATAAAATACTTTTAAAAGAGCTTAAAAAAACCTTTCAAATGACCACTGATATAAATTGTTTCGACTGAAATTTCGGTGAGATATGATGTAAAATAGTTAAAGCTAAAAAAATTGAACTAATGCCACTTCATTGAAAATCAAAATTAAACTTATTCCTTGTATCAAATACTTTATTTGGATGTTATTTACGATATATGAAAGTTTTGCTGATTAGAAATGCATAATTTTTAAAAAAAAATAGCATTAAGTAATATTTTTTTTTGATTTTTGAAAAAAAAAATTTTGCTCATTTTTTCTCCATATCTATAAGAGATACAAAAACAAGTAAACAGTCAAATGACGGTTATTTTGCTTTTTTTATTTTTTTTGTAGCATAAAAATTGACAGTTATAACCAAATTAATCAGTCACTATAGTGCGAAGATTGCTTATCCACAGCCCTTTGACTATTTATTAATAAAATGTGGAGGGTATCAAACCCTTCTAACAGCTTGTAGCCCTGAAAATTACTTTTAAAATGGTTTTTTGTAGGATGTGAAGTCCGCAGAAAGGAACAGCATTTCTTTAAAAACTACTTCCAAGGAGTATATATTCACCAAAAACATGGAAGTACCAGATGGTCAAGATGCATTTTTATCTAATAATAACAACAAAAGTCGTTTTACTACTTTTCTTAGGGAAAATTTGAAATATCGATGTATACAGTGCTACCAGACGCAAGGAAAGCTGACGAGACAATATTTGGAGTGTCCCTTCATAACCAGTCAAATTTAAAAACAGTTATTGTCGCTGAAAATATTTATATTCTGGTTATTTTTCCTTCACCTGCAAGAGCCGATTAAATTTACTTTCTAAAGTTAATCAAATCGAATATCGCTCCAGTAATTTATTCATCAGAAAGTTTTGGGGTAAATTGCGCTGAGCTTCTACTTTTTGCTCATGCATTTACCACGTGTGATGGAACTTCGGCCTTTTTTGATAATGGGAAAAAAATTCATCGACCTTCTAAATATTAGACCCAATTTGAGAGAAAAAGCTCAAATATTTTATGACTGCAATGCAGGTCTCGATGATCTTCTGGAATCAGGCAGGTTTTGTACAATTTTATAATATAGCCTCGCAAAAGACACGCATATCAACAAAATGAAGAAGGTTCAAAATTATTCAGCATTGCTACAACAGATGAGACACTAATTGTTCATAAAAGCTAACACAAAAATATTGCTGTGAAGCTAGCCAGATATATCTAGGGAATAAACAAATTAACATCTTAGTTTGGGGATGGTTCAAAAAAGACGATTCACTTCAGCCCATCAAAATGAAAAACTTGCCTGCTTAAGAATTGCTGAAAATGATTTTTTGTAATTGCAAAACGGGTTGTGGAGCTTCATGTGGCTGCAGGAAGCTTGGCTTATACTGTAATGCTGCATGCGGAATTTGCTCTGGAAACTACTAATATTTTTATTAATAAAAATATTATTTTTTTTTACAGTAAAAAATGAATTTTAATTCATGAAAAATGTATAATAACATTGAATGTTTATTGTATTTTTGGCAAACGGGTGATTCTTAAAGGGTGTCAGGGTATAGAGAATGAAAAATCACTTCATGTTTGGAAAATACACTTGAATAGCGAAAGAATTAAAAATTAAAACAATAACAGTTATTAAAAATTTTTTTATTTTTTATCAAAGGGGTGGTTCTTAAGGGTTGACACGGTATAGACAATTAAAAATTAGTTCAAGTAAAGACAAGAAACTTTAATACCAAAAAGAATGCAAAATCTAAAAGTTGGCAGTCATTAGATTTATTTTTATTTCATTCTCTGCAAAGGGGTAGTTTTTAAGGGTTGAATAATAATAATTAATAACCAATTAAATTTTATTAAAATACTATGAATTTTTCACATTAAAAATGAAATTGCAATTTTTTAAATGATTAAAAGATTTTTTCTTATATTATTTTCAACTATAATATTGGTATTTTTAGATAAGGGTTGGTTTTCCCTCCTTAAAAACAATTTGCATACCTTGCGACCATGTAGATCTTGAGATATGGAGGGTAAGATGAGCTCAATTATAAATTTTAAGGAAAATCGGAGCTGCATTAAAGAATTCGGAGGTTTAACACCATTTTGAACTTTAATGCCTGCATATTTTAAATTAATTATATCCTCTCGATCACAGGGTCTTAACCACTGCTCCGCCAAGTCTTTATTTTTGAAAACCAGAATAATTTGGTATTTCGTTTATTGTTTTTGCATGTACAATATTTTAAAATAAAATAATAACAGTTAAATCAACTCTATAATAGTCGCTAAACACAAAAAAAATAACACAACACACAAAAACCCTGTAAATACGTACAACACCAACCTAATCTTAATGACCAAGAAAACATTTTGATTCCAGCGTGACGTCATGCGCGAGGCGTGTCAAATCTGAGCTAACACTTCAGCATATCAGTTTATCGTGTTTTTTACTACATTATTTTTAAAACACATTTCGATAAGAGTATGATAAGCCACCCCACAACGATCATCATGAAACTCTATACATAGATTATTAATGATACGAGAAATCGATTTATCATATTCATTTTATGCGGAAACGTTTACTTTCGGAGATAGCGGAAGTGGCCAAGTACATTTTTTCCTGTGGTAATAAAAGAATTTTTTCAAACAGTTGGTAGTAAAAAAAATTTATGGTTGTTATTTTGAGCAGCAAACTTTGAGCTTTCACTGATGATGTACTCCAAAATTAAAAAACTTCATGAGGACTTTTTCCCTTCAATTCCATTTTTATATCGTTGTGTTTTTCACTCTATCCTGTGCTCGTACGTTTCTGTTCTAGAGAAACTTATGGTTCTATTTTTTCCCACTTAGAAAAAAACCTTTTCTCTATTCTTTTTTGTGTTCCTAAGTGATTGTTGACTCCTTTTTTTATTTTGATGAGGAGTGGATGTATTCGATTTCACACCAGAATCATGTTCTAAATGGACATTATGTATTTCAAAATCACGAGATTTTTTTACCCGAAGTAACGTTGTTTTCCTAGTTGGCTGGTAAGCTGAAGTACTCAGACCATTATCTACAGTATCTTCTGCATTAATACTGTGAACTTCCAGTGTCCCAGGAACTTCTGTGGGGGATTAAACTTCTAATAGATATTCGTCAAAATCCTCACAATCTGTGACTTCATCTACAACTTCTGGTGGTATTTCAACAATATCAATTTTATTGATGTCATCATTATCCTAAAAGTTAGGATCATTTAATATCTGTTCAAGGTCTCTTACAGACAGACATTCTCGATAGGCCATTCCTGTGAGAAACATGTTCAACTAAGAAGAGAAGAATATATCAAGATCCCCAAATGGGGATCAATAAAAAAAATCATATAAGTATATGAAGAGACGTATTGATGACACATCAGATTCAGAACAACGGGAACATAACAAATTTTCACCCTATCATGTTAAAATCAGAAATATGTTCGAACATAACCTCAAAAATAAATAACAACTAAGAGTTTAGTAACTCAGGCTGATTTTAGTACACTGTTCTTACTATTTTTGTTTGAAAACACAGAATTTACAAATTCAAATTTAGATTCAACAAAATGAATGGGTCTCTTGGTACTTAATGGGTTAAATGGTCTGGCATATATAGATTTATTGGAAAATAGTATTATACTTGAGTTGGCTCGGATATTTTCAGATCCAAGTATTTTCAATTACTTTAAGAAAAATTTCATTATTAGAAATTTTCAGACAATAACAATATGCCAAACAACAATATTTGGCTACAACAAGATGGTGCCCTACCTCGCTATGTGTGTGAGATGAGGCGTTTTTTGTGGGGTCACTTAAAAAACATCATTTATAAAACAATACCTGCCAATATTCAGAAATTAAAAGATAGGATTACCACAGAGATAAGAAGAATTGAGCATATGAAATAAAGAAAGATCTCTGGTAGCTACAGCCATCCCACATTCTGAACTTTCTAAAAGGAGTGGGATTAACAAATCAGCTGTAAACCCAGTATAACTGCAAGAAAGGGGGATACAATAGATCCTTTGGATCGAGGTGTATATGATACCACAATATATAAATACATACATATAAAAAATTAACAATAACGAAATTGGGTCAATGTCTCGAAATAAAACTGTCTGTAAGAGATTAGATAAGTTACCAACGTTTTAATCCTTTATTTGATCTTTATCAAGGCTTTGTGGCATATGTATTGTTGATAGATTTAAAAAACTCAGGTGAAGATGTCATTTTCAATATTATTGTCCTTCCTGGTATGAAGGGGTTGTGGGTTTTTCAAATTTGTCGACAATACATATGACACAGCCTTGATAAAGATCAAATAAAGGATCAGAGCATTGGAAATTTAAAGCAAAACTCTTAGACAGTTTTATTTTGAGTCCATAACCCAAACACCATTTTGTATTGGGAAGGACAATAATATCAAGAATGACATTAACAATAACAACAGAATGGAATACAAAATCAATTTGGTCCTCAAAATATTTGAACTTTGATATATTACTTTGTAGAGAACCTTAGTGCGAGTTGAATATTGTATTGAAATGAAAAAAATTAATTATTTGTGTATTTTCTAGCAACGAAAGTGTTAAGCAATCACAGTTTCTAGATATTTCGCTTTCACCTATAGGTTTCATTAACAAATATATTTATGCTGGTTTGAACTTATATATAATATGGATAACTCCTTATAAATTAACAATTTTTTTAGATAAAAACTTACTTTCTTCAAGATTATACATCATATCTGCATTCATAACAGAATCTAAAGTTGATAATAAAGCATCCTTGTCTTCTTCAAGTTGACTTGCATTTTTTCTTAGTTTTTCCACATGAGTCTCTAGTAGATCTAGTGTTTCTAGAAGTTTTTCTTTTGGGGTTTTTGAAGATAAAACATTATCTTCATCTATTTTTGGTAAAGTTTGTAACACTAAGGAGGTAGTCAAACCTAAAAGTATTTTGAGAAAAAGTGATACTAATTGTATTATAATCATGACATTGTAATTATTTTTTAACACCATAAATGGCTTGATGTGAACATATGTGTAAATTTTAAACAATAGTGTTTTAGGCTAGTACAAAAGAGTATTTGAGCGGTACAATGAAAACACTTTTCATCAAGTAAAACCCAATTTTTATATATCAATTTTTACAACAATGTGAATCTGGAAATTATTGGAGTAATGGCGGTTATTTCTTAATAACGATACTCATTTGTAAATACCTCCTGACATTCCTGGCAAAGGGTCGACATCCATTCTGCTGTAATTACTCTCTGGAGAAGCCAGTTCTAATTTGATAAAGAATATATTTTTCTACTGGAAATTTTTCTTTTTAAATATGTCAGTATTTGAAGATGGAAAACAAAGGTTATCAATGGTTGAAATTATTCCTACCGGTTGACATGACAGCATCTCAGATACGTTTTATATGTCAGAAATGAGAGATCTCGAAATTCTAGATTGATCGGAACATATCCACAGATCTATAAAAAGAATATTTTCATGAAATAACTTTTTTTTAATGAAACACATTTACAGTTCTAATTTGATTGAACTGTTTTATTCATATATGTAATACAGTAGAAGTATTATATATATGGTTTTATTTAAAATATATTTTTTTAAATGTTCTGCTAACATTGTACATAGACACCAAGGATTACAAAGGACTTTTCGGCAACTATGATCGGGTTAACCCGATCATGATCTAAATCATAGATAAAGGATAGTGGGATAGATAGGAAACTGTTCACATTATATTTGAACATTGCGACTAGCGCCACCTTGCGGGTTTAGGAAACAGCAACGACTAAAGATTTGGCGGAATGTTTAAAATTTTCAGTTCAAATCAATGTTCAGGTTATTTGGATTACGAAAAGCAAAAATAAAATACTTTCCCTACAATATATTTTTATTAACACTAAGTATATAACTAGATAGGTACTTAAATTATATTCAAACATTTGAAATTTTTCATTTTTTTTGAATATTTCAATTGCTTTTCAAATTTTTGTGCAGCATATATTTTCATCTTATCTGATGATTTTTCAACTTTTTGTTTCCCTTTCACAATCTTATTAATGTTTTTCAACCATACAAATAAATGAAATTTGGAAACATAATAAAGAAACGATTTGAACGTATCATGATCTTCACAACGAAAAACATCCTCTGTAAATTCATTTTTCAATAATGATCTCAACACTGAGGTAATGTTTGCCAAGTGACATAATTGAGGCAAAATATTACTTAATAAAAATATACATTTATTGAAAATTTTATTGAAATTGGTAGAAGGTGCCAGCAAAGCATTTGCAGAATATGCTCTAGCATCTATAACAAAATTATCTGGTTCTTTTCCGTCACCTCCTACCAAATCCTGTCGGCACCGCGGGCACATTTTTATCGATTTTAAGAGCTTTTTTGCCACAAATCCTGCAACATATGTCAGCTTCCCTTTTTTTAAAAGACTACTTGAGTCTGATTTATATTCGGGGAATTCAATATTTGGAAGGCTGAAAAAAGGTATTGGCATTGAAACTGAGGAAGTTAACATATGTTTTAGGTTATCCAAGCCTTCCAAATTATCATTTTCACAATTGGACGAATAAGAATGATTCGATAAAAAATTATTCACAATTACAGATTTAAATGAATTTACAAAGGAAGCAGCGTTGGGATTTATATTCCTAACACCATGACTTCTAATGGAGCCAAAAAAATTTTCTAAAGGATCCTGATTCATGTGTTTTGTACATAAAAAGGCGACACCATCTTTTTGGAATTTTGGATCCAATTTTTTATAGAAGGAGGAACAATTCTGGCTCTCTTCGTATAAAAGAACTCCACTGTTTGGAAAACTTTAATAGCTTCCATCCAAAACTTTTTATGTACTGATTTTGATGAAACAGCACATTTTAAATCTCGTGGGTGTTTCATTTTAATGCACGTCCCATTGACACTATCAAACACCTTATTCATGAAGAGTAAAAATTCGGCAGTTTCTTCTGCCTCTCTTGGCATTCCCTCTGAATTATTTGTAGTATTGCCCATAGCCATTCTCTTCATTACAGCTGCCACATTGTTGCTGAAAACTTGTGCTGCCAACAGACACTTTCATTTTTTTGGTATTTTCTATGTGATGCGCTGTTATTTTTTTGCAGAGCTTATAGTCATCATCCTCAGAGTTCTCAATTTCAAATAATTTGTTGAGGTGTTCCCATTTTGCAGTTTCATTAGAATTTTTTCTCCACTTGAAACGAAGAGAATACTTAAATAAATTATTTCTTATACCTTTAAGTAGGTGTGGAGGATCATAGAGAGGGACGACCTCTTTACCTCCAATGAGGACACCAAACAACCTGTTATCATCCCCTTTTCGTAGAAAATACTCTTTTGTCTGGTCATACAACTTGTTTATGGCTGCAGCATTAGCAGTTCCCTGATACAAATAATTGATTTCACATGTAAACCAGCATCTTGACATGATTGGACCACCTCTTTTATTGTTTTTACAAGCATGTCCGTTTTCATTCCAGCTTCATTGAAAAAATATGCTAATGGTTGTTTCCACTTCTTGCATACTCCCCGTGCCATAAAAACCATGACTTTGTCAGCTATAACTGGTTTTCTTCCTTCTTCACCACCATTGTCTTGAAAGCCATCAATATCTTTTTTTTTGTTATATTGGAGAGTAGGATCTAGGGCCATTTCATCAAACATAACGCTGCAATATTTATCCATTTCTGACATGTTTTTTTCTGAACTGCGAGTGAGTCCATGATAGCTGGATTTATTCCCATGTTAAAAGGAATTTTTCCCAGCAGGTTTGTGAGTGTTTTTCTTGATGGTGCAGCAAATATTTTTCTTATTAGTTTGTACCCCTTAGGACTTTGCTTAAGAAGTGACAAAAAAAATATTTTTTCATCAAGGGAATACCTCCTTCCCTTAGGTTTTACTCCTTGGCACCTCACTTGGGACATAATAAAATCATAAGTAGTTTTATTTACTTTGGTTTTTAAAACTTCAGCAGTATAAGACACTTTTTCCAGTACCCTTATCCTTTTTTTAAGGGATGTATGACCAAAGTTTAATTTCTTTGAAATTTTTCGAAGACTGGAAGCTACCCTATAGAGCTTTTTTGCTTTTGGTGTTAGTTCCGAAGCTTTTCTTACACCGATGCTAGAAAGCAATCTTGTGGCTTTGTTTAAACCTGAAAATAAAAAAATATTAAACTCACATATTACAAACACAGTATATAATGGACTAAAAATTACATACTGAAACATAAAAAAACTAACCATTTTTAAAATCTGATTATGCCAAAAGTAAGGTATTTTATGAAGCATTATTTATTAAAAATCAAATTTCCTAAAAATTAAAAATGGTTTTTGTTTAATCTATATATCTTTTATCATTTATTTTACAAAAAAACTTACTTGAAATTTTTGTTGGAGTACACATCATGACCTGGGATTGCATATTTTGTTCTGGTATAATAAGTTTAGATGAAGAAACTGGTAAAATTTCTTCACAAATCAATTTTGAAGTTGATGGTATGGAGATGTTAACTGTTTCTACTTCAGGTGAACCTATTTGCTCTGATAAACTATGCTTTGAGCGTAGTTTAACCATTTTGGCAGAAGAAACTGTAAAAAGACATATTTCTTTCATTTATCGTAAATACTTATAGTTATTATTAGTATTACTGCTTCACTGATATCCATGAGAAAGAGAAAAGAAAAAAAATTATAATTAATAGATTTGGAAATTGATTAAACTCACCTTCTTTCCTGTTAGAAGCGTTAAGAAATAGAGAAGGAATTGCATCCTGTTTTAAGGTCGATTTATTTCTGATTCCAACATAGCGGGCTTCTGCACTAAAGTGAATAGTACAAATACGGTACGACTTTCGGACTCTTTATATACCTATATAACATTATATTGACTTAATTTTTCACACTTTTAAATATAAGCAAAAATAGGCATGCCAGATGTTATGCCGTTTTTGTTAACCATTGTTATTGTTAACTTAGGCCACATAAAATTTCTCCAAAATATAAACCCTGGCATGGGCAAGAATGTATGACATGCACGTTAGGATAAAGTTAATGGCATATTTTTTTACTTACTATTTGATATTTTGGAAAAATATGCATTTGGGCATCCTTGTTATAATTGTTACAGCCATTAACGCAACAGTTAAAAACCATGTTGAAAAAGTTCTTAATCAATAAGCTTAAAATCACAAAAAAATGGCGGAATCCGAATAATGAGAGAATAACACAAAACTATAAACGCACAAATCAAACTATCCAATTTACTAAACACCAACAATAACCACAATAGTAATAACGAAATAATAAACTTGTTGCTGTACCTTTCAGCTGATAGATCGATAAATAATTGTATACCATGCGCAATCGCGGAGCTGTGTTGCGCCCTCTGATGAGTTTAGGAAATAAGAATATGTAGTGAACTTTCACGCTCATTAAAGTTACCAGAGCATGGTCTTTTGCACGTAAAATGAGTGAGCTGTAATGCAAGTAAGAGGAACATCTAATGGTTTTTTTCTTTTAAATCAATGGGTTTCATAAGTGCCATTTCCACCAAAATTAACATTATTCGTATTTCGTCCAGAATTAACTTTAATGTAGAAAGTTTGATGGATTCTAACAGTTTAGCTGCTTTAAGATATATATTTTTCAAAAAAATCCAAATTTTAAGAAAAAAAAATTTCGAATTTTTAAGAAACCGCCTTCTTCTCATAATATTTCAAAAACGATGAATAATACGTATAAAAAAATGATGATAGAGAATGTCGGTAATTTTCTGATAAGAAATTTTTGGTTTTTTTTTCTGTCACACAAAAATTGACGGTGATATGAGTGTTTAAAGGACGCGCGGCAGCGCAATCACAGTCTCTTTCGAACCCTTTGACCCTTCACCGTTTTAAAATAAAAGGTTTTTCACTATATATTGTGACCTTTAAAATGGTTGTTTATGAGTTGTTTTAGCATCAAAATTGTAGGAGTTGCGGTCTACTTAATAAACTGAAAATTTCTGAATGAATATTTGGAAGCAAAGCAAAGTAATAATATATATATATATATATATATATATATATATATATATATATATATACATATATATATATATATATATATATATATATATATATATATATATATATATATATATATATATATATATATATATATATATATATATATATATATGGATAAGTGTTTATATGGGGACAGTATAAGTTTAAATTGTATAACATATACGGTATAAACTTATACCGTATATACCTTTCCAATGACCCCAAACACAAATTTATATATCAAAAATGTCAGGTCCTCAAACAAACTTATACGGTACAAAAGTATACGGTATAAACCTTCAATTGTCCCCAAAGATACAATTACATATGAAGAACCGCATCATCAGTACTGTAACAGCACTCTTTTGTTCACCTAACAATAAGTTGCATGTATCAGCCCCTATACCTACATAATAATAACTAGGATTAAGATAGTACTTTCTTAATTACTAGCATGACAATCAATGAATCCTACCAAACTTTCTTGTGGGTCAATAAACATTTGTGATGCGTGGCAACATCTGTCGTTTCGTCAAAAATAACGCTATAGTATTAGCTTAGCATAATTCAACGTAATATTTGTTATAGTATTTCATTCCCGGAGGCGCCTTTAATTGATTCCTGACACTACTAATATTTTAAAAAATTTTAAAATGAGTTTGTGCTTTCTGTTATTCTTGGGTGTATGTGTATTTTAGGTTGAAACTGATTTTTCTTTCTCTTCTAAATTCCATAATCTTATGTGAAGGGGCTTGATTACCCCACTACCTACTAAATATCCCATGTTAGCTATGAATTTCAGCCATGAGTTAAACTGTATAAAAAGTTACCAAAAACATTGCTGAAATGGTTATTTTGTGAATTTGTTTCCGATGTCATAGAGTAAATTTTGTATATATGTGAATTATTAAGAAATTACTTCTTGTAGTTCGTGTTTATAAGAGACTTTTAGGTATATCATTATTTACAGTGATACAATTCTTTGAATTTTTTTTAGAAATTTTTAGTATCATACAGTTAGTCATTGTATGTATTTTTATTTTACATTTTATAGTTAATTTTACGATGAGTCAAACCAAGACTTGAAATTTGAGATTCAAACTTATACATTTTACACATATCACTTCAGTACAAACATAATGAACACAAATTAGGTAATGATACTAATGTCATTTTATTATTATAAAAAATATTGTGTAAAACTTGTGTCACAATGACTTTTTGTAGTACTCGTGCTACAAAACGAGTTATTGTGACAGTAGGAACAGTGTTTCAAAAAATAATCATTGTAACTTTGTTTTTAGTAATTTTTCATGTCATGCAGTTAGATGGATTAGTTAACTTGAATTTTGACGGACTTTGGTGTTGGCAAAGATAAACTTAAATCGTATGACTTTTTAAGTCACAGTTTACAGCTATTGTTCACTCGTGGTGGGCACCTTTGATCTCTGTTCCAATTTTTCCATTGCGCAACATATCATTGATTCCCACACGCATGGAGGTGGAGCCAACTGATACAACGATCGCATGATGTTTTGTGAACTTATTATAACAGCCAGTAAGTAATAAATGACAAATATTCTGCGTATTGGATTTGTTCCCCGGGAGAAAGAGAATTAGGAGTTTATTCCTTATTCAAAGTTATGAAATTTCAGATCCAGTTTCAAACCAGCCAAATATTTCGAAAATTTATTTTCATAAGATAGTAATCAATGTAAAAAATACTTTATCGTACTCAATAGAAATAGCAGGATTGGAGAACATTCTTTAAATATATGTTTTAAGCTTAACACGTTTTAACCAAATTGAAATGATATTGTCACGTTTACATCGCTAAATATCCGTAAATGCAGAAAAAATTACTTCATTTACTACCAATGTGTTTGATTTTGTTTTAATTTTAGTTTTAATTTTTTATTTAGAAATTCATTCTACTCTACGCCTCTGGCAGTCTCTCTTTCTTCGTTACTTGTCGTTTTTATGTAGCGAGACGAGAACGTAGTATATGTATTATATAGACCGAAGCAAGAACGTTTGGTTCTAATAAAAAGAAGCTTTGCTTCCAGAAAATAAATGGGACTTTGTTTCATTTAAAATAAATAGAAAATTTAAATACAAAATAAAATTATACAGTCCACTTCATTCAATACAACATTTTGGTCATTCGAGCCGATGATTAACAAATTATAAATAAATAAAATTGTGTTGTGCACAAGAAGATCCTTTCAAACTACTGCATCAGGAAGAAGAAACCTGTAAGTCCTTTCCATTTTATTATTTATTCCTCCTCATAGTGTCGTCGATTTCTGATGGAAGAGTTTTTTATTATTGTTTTGCAGTAAATAATATATAGTTCAATACAATTGCAAGATAAAATATTTCAGGTTAACGTTAAACAAAACTATAGGTATTACCTTGTCGGTAAGGCACACTTATTTGACGTAAATTTAAAGACAGGTAAAAATTGGTTTCAATATAGGAATATAGTATTGTTCTTTACTTTATTATAAAAAAAATTGCCTTATTTTCTTGCTCAAATATTATCTTCAATATTAAGGTATCGAGATGAATTCACAAGTAATTTGCAATTAATATAAATATCGATTAATACACAACAAATTATTTTGAATTATTCATGTTGTATCTTTAGAAAGGTATTTGCAATATTTGCTTCCTAGATCCTAGTAAGAAAGTAGTATACTCCGTTTTTTTTATCATTAGCCAAGTAGACAAAACATTCGGACGGCGCCAACGGAGCGGCTAAGTACAAAAAGGTCGCAGTTTTTCTGTAAAGTTATTACTAGTAAACAAATCAAAACTCATTTCATAGGCGCGCGATAAAAATAAAATAAAATGGCCGAGTCGGAAAAAATGAAGAATTTATATAAGAAAAGGTCTATTATTAAGGCATCAGTTACAAGGTTTGAGAATTTTTTGAAGGAAATCGAACAAGATCCCTCAAAAAGAATTTACGTAGCCGATAGATTCGAAAGATTTAAAGTATCTTTAGACGATTTTGAAACAATTCAATCGGAAATTGAGGAAAATTTAGAAGATACGGAAAGAAATCAAATTGTTTTTGATAAGGATCGTAGAGAATTTGAAAACAAATTTTATGAGTTACTAAATGATGCTAAAACCTTGATGAACACGAACGATGGTGTATCAGATATTGAATCTTTGATAGTCGATAGTTCTAGGCCGCGATCAGGTATATCTCATAATCTAAGATTACCAAAAATTTCCTTACCATTTTTATCGGGTGAAGAAAATTATTGGTCATCATTTCACGACCGATTTAAATCACTAATTTATGATGATTCGAGTTTGTCTACAACAGAAAAATTCTTCTATTTGCAATCAGCAGTAAAAGGTGAAGCTGCAAAATTAATAGGTGACTTAGAAAGTACTGATTCAAATTATGAAATAGCATGGGATATGTTAAAAGACAGGTACGAGGATACAAAATCTTTTATTATAATCCATTTAAAAAATATTTTTGATTTGCCTAAAATCAATAAAGAAAATTTCTTAGACATATTCAATTTAAATTATAGAGCATTAAGGCAACTAAAAGAACCCGTAGATGAATGGGACAGAATTTTATTATTTTTATTAGAAGAGAAACTTGACAAATATACACGTAAGGAATGGGAAACTAAAATACATAAAATAAAATCCCCGAAAATTGATTTATTTGTTGACTTTTTAAAGGAAAGATGCAGTATAAATAAAAATATAAATAATAATACCAATGTAAAACAGAATAAAGTGCTAAAGCTTCTTTACAGACTAAAGGTCAATTTTGTATATATTGCAATAAATCTGATCATTTAATTTATAATTGTGAAAGTTTTTTGCGGTTTGATGCAGTCTCTAGGCTAAATTCAGTAAGGAAATTAAAGGGTTGCGTAAATTGTCTTCGCAAGGGCCACTTTGCTAATGTTTGTAGAGGATACAATTGTAGCATATGTAACAAGAAACATAACGTATTATTACATATAAGTGAAGTTAGTAATGCAACTAGATTTTTTAATACTAAAGGAAATTTGTCTAACAAATAACGAAAATGAACTTGAAATTAAATCTACAATCGTCAAAAGTGGTGAAACTGCATCCGAAATTAATAGTTTGAGTTCTACAAGTATTTTTAATAACTGTGTTATTTTATCCACTGCATTGATAGATATCTTCGATGTTAATAATAAACCACTGCGGTGCAGAGCTCTTTTGGATTCCGGAAGCCAAAGTTCATTTTGTACGACCGAGTTAGCACATGCATTGAATTTACCATATAAATCTGTTTCAATTCCAGTAGTAGGTATAAATGCAACAAATTCTACGAATGTTTCTAAAATTTTTCAGGCAAAAATAAAATCAATTCATACTGAATTTGAAGCAAATTTGCCATTTTTAGTCATAGATCAAATTACAGGCAAGGTATCACAGTTTAATATAGATTTTTCAAACATTAAAATTCCTAAAAATTTATTGCTGGCTGACATTACTTTTGATACATCAGCTAAGATTGACATTTTGCTTGGTTGTAATATATTTTACGAACTTTTATTAAGCAATCAAATCAAGTTAGGGAAGAGGCTACCTATTCTACAGGAATCGCATTTGGGGTGGATCATTTCAGGAAATTTTACAGCCCCTTCATTGGCTACATTTTGTAATCTTTCTAAAATAGACGTTCAGGAACAATTAGAGTCCTTTTGGAAAATTGAGGAAGTTTCTAATACGAATCAATCCGTTTACTCAGTAGAAGAAAATATTGTGAGGAGCATTTCGTAAAAAACTTTTATAGAGAAGGTGATGGCCGATTTGTTGTTAAATTACCTTTAAAAAAAAAACCTATTTTTGGCCAAACTAGGGATATAGCTCTAAAGCGACTGAAGTCTGTAGAAAAAAGAGTGCTGAATAATAGTTACTTGAATACGGAATATTCTAAATTCATGGAAGATTATTTCAAGTTGGGGCATATGTCCTTGGTAAACGAATCTTTAGGGTCAGAAGTTAAATTCATTTTACCTCACCACTGTGTACTAAAATCTAGTTCTTTGACTACTAAAGTACGGGTAGTTTTTGATGGTTCCTGTAAATCAACTAATAATATCAGTCTGAACGACGTTTTGATGGTGGGTCCAATCATACAACCTGATATATTTAATACATTGTTAAGATTTAGAAAGCACCAAATTGCCTTTACGGCAGATATAGAGAAGATGTATCGACAAATAAAGTTACATCCCTCGGATCGACAATTTCAACATATATTATGGCGAGAAGATAAGTCCAAATCGGTTCAAGAATATGAACTTAATACTGTAACTTACGGCTTAGGTCCTAGTTCATTCTTAGCCACCAGATGCTTGAAGCAACTGGCTTTAGAAAATTCAAAGGATTTTCCCGAGGCAAGTCACGTTATAGAAAACAATTTCTACATGGATGATTTAATCTCAAGAACCGACAGTGTAGAAGACGCCATTTATTTAATCAAACACTTGATAAATATTCTAGATTCTGCTAAATTTCCACTTCGAAAATGGACGTCAAATAGAACAGAAATATTTGAAAATTTAAATCTGGATCTCTCTTCCTCTGAATTTATGATTAAGGATGGATCCAGTACAAAAACGTTAGGAGTCTTTTGGTTCTCCTTAGAGGACGTTTTTAGTTATTCCGCTAACAAATTAAGTATAAAAACTTATACCAAAAGATCGATTCTATCTATAATATCACAAGTTTTTGATCCGTTGGGATTAATCGCCCCGGTGACAATAACGGCAAAAATTTTACTGCAGAAATTGTGGTTACTCAAGGTAGATTGGGACGATGTTTTACCGGATTACTATGTTAAATCGTTTTTAAATTTTTATGACAACATATGTGAAATTAATAAATTAAAAATATCACGTTGTCTGATAATCAATAATGCCATTGACTTAGAACTTCACTGTTTCACTGATGCCTCCACAAGCGCTTATGGAGCAGTGATTTATATTTTATCCCGAAATAATATTGGCTATAAGGTAAGTTTAGCTTGTGCAAAATCCAAGGTAGCACCTTTGAAAACAATTACCCTTCCCCGCCTGGAGCTTATGGCAGCACTTTTAGGTGCACAATTAGCTTCAAGGCTACTGGAATCATTGAATTTATCCTTTGATAAAATAATGTTTTGGTGTGACTCCACAATTACATTGGCGTGGATAAAAAAGGAACCTAGTACTCTTAAGACTTTTGTAGCTAACAGAATATCTCAAATTCATAGCTTAACGATGAACAATGAATGGAGATATGTGCCTTCTTCGGAAAATCCAGCCGATTTCGTATCAAGGGGAGTACAACCTTCAGAAATTAGCTCATATAAAATGTGGTGGAATGGGCCCTCCTTTTTGCCGCATTCTAGCCAATGGCCTTTAGCTCCAAATAATGGTATTACAAATTTACCAGAAACAAAACTTTCTATAAATTTAACCTTGGGAGCACAGATATGCAATGATTTTGACATAATATCTAAATACTCTAATTACAAAACTTTATTGCATGTGACTGCGTATTTATTTAGGTTTGCATCGAATTGCAAAAGGTCAGTAAAACTCAGAAATTTAGGTGAACTAACTTTGGAAGAAATTAATATCGCTAAATGTACTTTGATAAAATCAGTACAGTACAAGAATTTTAAACCAAAAATAGACAAACTCAAATCAGGAAAACAGATTTCACGTAAAAGCAAATTGCTTCCTCTTTCACCATTCTTAGATTCCGAAAATATATTGAGAGTTGGTGGCAGGCTGAACAAATCTGATCTATTTTATAACCAAAGGCATCAAATTATCTTACCTTGTAAGGATTATTTCACAGAATTAATTTTTAATCATGAGCACAAAAGGCTTTTTCACGCTGGTACTCAAACAGTACTAGCTACCAGTCGAAATGAGTTTTGGCCTCTTTCTGGTCGCCAAGCTATCCGCAAAGTTTTACGAAAATGTGTAAAATGTTTTCGAGTACAGCCTACTGGACTAATTCAAAAAATGGGTGAACTACCTTCATCAAGGGTTAACCCATCAAAGCCATTTCATACGGTAGGTATTGACTATGCTGGCCCATATTTAATAAAGGACAGCAAGCTGCGTAACAAGAAATACATAGTCTTATATATGTTTGTTTATATGTTTTTCTTCCAAGGCCACTCACTTAGAACTAGTTAGTGATCTTACCGCTGATGGCTCCTTAATGCATTCAAAGGATTTATTTCTCGTCGTGGTTTATGTAGGCACATTTATTCAGATAATGCAAGTACCTTTGTAAGGGCAAATAAGGATTTATTAAAGTATTTTGAATTAAGCCAATCTCTAGTTGTTCAAGAGTTTATAACCGATAACTTGATTACTTGGCATTTTAATCCTCCTTACTCTCCTCATATGGGAGGATTGTGGGAACGTGCAGTTCGCTCTACTAAACACCATTTGAAACGTGTACTTAACAACACTTACCTTACTTATGAAGAATTTTATACTCTTCTATCTCAAATTGAGGGCATCCTAAATTCTCGACCTCTCCTTCCTCTTACCGAAGATCCTGATGATCTACAGCCTTTGACTCCAGCACATTTCTTAATCGGTACTGCTATTCAAACAATACCAGAGCCAGCTGTTCCTGCTGACCATAAAATTCAGTTATCTCGATACAAGCACATTACTATGATGATACAGCACTTTTGGACTAGGTGGTCCAAGGACTACTTGAACTTACTATCCAAGTGGGATCTATGGTGCTCTTAAAGGAAGATGATACCCCTCCAATGAGTTGGAAATTGGGATGCATAGTAAAGACTCATCCAGGCAGTGATGGACTTGTTAGAGTAGTGACAGTAAAGACTTACAGTGGTATCACTAAACGTGCCATAAATAAAATATGTGTTTTACCTATAGACGATTAAGGGTTATTTGGTTGTACTTATTTTTTACTTGTATATAATTTTAAGCTATGTTTATTGCTTTAATGTATATTTTTTTTCTTTTTGAAAGCTGGTACTTTCAAGGCCGGCGCTATGTTTGATTTTGTTTTAATTTTAGTTTTAATTTTTTATTTAGAAATTCATTCTACTCTACGCCTCTGGCAGTCTCTCTTTCTTCGTTACTTGTCGTTTTTATGTAGCGAGACGAGAACGTAGTATATATAGACCGAAGCAAGAACGTTTGGTTCTAATAAAAAGAAGCTTTGCTTCCAGAAAATAAATGGGACTTTGTTTCATTTAAAATAAATAGAAAATTTAAATACAAAATAAAATTATACAGTCCACTTCATTCAATACAACACAATGTTATATGAAAATTAGGTCTGTGAAAATCGGAGATACCGACCACCAAATTGGATTGCCCACATAACATCAATTTTCCAACCATTCTCTTTTACTTGTTTTGCACAAGCTCAATCCAACTATTTATCCTTTGCTGTTTTTACTCATTTCATCATACCTAGGTTCTTTTGTAAATTTATGCATGCCCATTGCACAATACCTAATAAGTACCAATTGCTTCTCCCCCCCCCCCGGGGTAATTTACCATGTTCTAATTCGTTATCAATTTTTCTCTAGAACCCTTCATATTATTTGGTTTACGTCTCAGATAAGAGCGTATTATACCGTATTGGTGAGATCGGAATAAGATCGAAAGTAGTCGGCGGTTACACCTCTCTCCTTACGATTGTGAAACATCGAGATGTCTGTCTCGAAATGTCGATCGGCATCACGTTCTTCATTGTGTTGGAATTCAATGTTCGGCGTGGTATTAGTCAGAAAAGTAGTTGTTGTCCACTTCGCAGAACGGTCAAATTATTTCGAAAATATTTTTGCGACGGATTTATGAGAAAAATACAATTACTAAAAAATATAATACTCCTCACAGTTTTATAGTTTTAAAATTGAGAAATCAATCTTTTTGGATTATTGAAATTATTTTTTCTAATTTTGACATAAAATGATACTTTATAAAACACAAAACACAAAAAGTGAAATATTCCCTAACTGGTGATGAAAAGTAAATTTCGCCTCTATTTGCGAAAAGTACAGAATAACTGTAAGACTAAATTACTTGAACTACCTCTTTATTGTCGTTAAATATGGTGTACTACCATAATATCAAGAAAGTTTTATAGGACAAATAATCACACTTGCTCTTCGACTTTAGGAATAATTGTAAATAACGCAGATTAATCCGCTTCTTCAATGTCGCTCGGTACGTCGTTCTCTGAATCTGACATTGCAGTATTTATATATTCTTCTACTTTTATTAAAAAATAGTGAATTATTTAGGAAAAAGAAACAATTTTTAATTTCTACTTATTTTGACAATCAAAATCACGAAACATGACATTAAACAATACTTCTTGCTTCCATAGTAACAAATAAACGTCTCCAATTTTACTAGGCGACTTAAAAGGAAATACGAGGGACGCTCGTAGGGACGTTTCAAGTACTTTAAATTTGAATTCAAATAATCGCATCCATCTAAAAATTAGAAAAAATATTGTGTGAAACACGTTGGAAAACAGTATTTTTTGCCAAATTTTAGAGGTAAATGCAACTCGGAATTGAGTCGATGCGATTAGTTCTTTATAATATGACAAAACAAGAAATATTTAAAATTCTACCGATTACGAAGATGCCTGTCAATTGGTCATTTGGTGACATTCACTCACTTAAACCGCTGTAAAATCGATAAGTTCCGCTCTACCTAAATATATATGTTTTTAATATATTTATTTTTGATATACCTACCTATTTAAAATTAAAAAATGAATAACTTGAATTCAAACGTTACAGATAAAAACGCGGCTTAAGCGATATTCCTTTTTATGATAACAAAAATCGTTCGTCATTTGATTTTAACGTAAAACAATAATCGTTTTACTCTCAACGGAAAATGCAAAGGTTACACAGCATTACCAATGTGTTAGAGATATAGTGAGACAATCTAAAGTCAGCGTAGATTATTACAGTTGAAATAAGGATACTAGACTATACACCGAATGTACATTTGTTTCTTTCTAACACATTGTCGCTTATTAAAGTGTTAAATCCTAAGTTACCACGAAATATTCCTAACACTGTATATTCTATAACATCACATAAATACATACAATTCAAATTATTTGTAAGGTTTTCATGAAATTCTAAATAAAAATGTTTCTTTGATTTGCATGGTAAATAAGGCTTAAACTGTTCAAAAGATTTTGTTGATTGTAACAATTTTTGTCCATGTATACAACAACAACATTATGAAACCAAATCAAAAATTATTGTATTGAGTTGCCTTCCTTGTGCACAGCTGTTATGTGAAACGGGAGTGACTAGTGACCCGTGCAAAATCCGGCCGACAAACAATAACCTAATTCTAAACATAAACTAGTTTATTCATGTACTTATTTAAAATTATTATATATTGCATGTCATATAAACGTTAGTCAAGTAATACCGAACGGGTTAATATTAATTGTACGATTTTCAAAGTTAAAATTATTTTCCTTCGTTAGACTGTTGGCGTTTGCCGTTAAGTCGATGAAGTTTAAGCTTCTTGAAAATTTTCATTATGATTACCTGACTTTGAACTAGACGGTTGGGGATCTGTTGGTATGTTTGGTCAATGGTTACTTATCTTAACTTGGGATCGGTGAGTGGACACATCCAAATAAACTCACTGGTTGTTCTGTCAGATTATAAGTACCCGATGCAGTTCTGTACTGTGGTTCTGTGCCAAATTAATTTTCACAAAAAGAAATAATTCAAATTTTATTTAGAAAATTTCATTTTCATATGAACTAAAAGTAACAAAATAAATAAGGTACCTACCTTTTTCAACAAATATATGGACAATAATATCTCACATACCCACCTTGGCGCATAATTACTATTATTTGATTGATCTTATTCTATCAATTTACTAAACCTAGTTTTATGATAGTATGTTGTATTTATTGGTTATATTTTGAAAATTCTTAATAAAAATGGATCGCATACACCATGGGTACCAAAAATTTCTCCTGGTGCTTAAGGTAAACACTGAATAAATTCTCTGCTAAAAATATTGGACTTTTTTTGGACAATACCCAACAGTTTAGTTCTCTTTTCAAGCAAACGGGTAACGAAATAAACTGATAGAAGTCTTAATGAAATGATTTTACTCACTCATTTTGGAGTAGCATTTCTTGAAATATAGGTGCTAAGAATATTTCATGGTGACATAGGATTCTACACACAGTCCATAAGCGACAATGTGTTTGTTGATGAGAAATTTTTCGAGCAATTTTTTAGCAAGAGGTTGTTTTTAAGGGTCGAAAGGGGGTTAAAATTTGATAATTAAGATAGAGAATATAAAATTTCATTTATTCTATACTTAAATCTTTTTATGTCATACCAAAATAATTTTTTGTGATTTATTTGAATTTAGGGATTGTTTGTAAGGGTTGTAAGGTTTTCTAGAGGTTGAAAATAATTTTTTTATTAGGTAAGTGTGCTAGAAAACACTTTTCAATTTTACCCCTCAATATTAAACACGTTTTCCAGCGATAAAATAGCTCAATGTCAATTTTTCTATGAAGGGGTTGTTTACACCGCTTAAAAATATTAGGCGAAGCTTAAATCATTTTCAGTTTTGAAGTTAAAGGCAGGATGGTCCTAATTCCAAAATTTCATGCAAATCGCTTCACAGTAAAAAAAATTCGGAGGTAAGACCGTATTTTTCGCTTCAATGACTGCACTATAATAAATACTGAAGACAGCTTAGATTCCGAATCAGATGAACTCTAAAGAAAAATTTTCTGAACCAATTTTTGTTCTATATATTGAATGTGGTTGTGTTGATTTTTTGATGAGTAGATTTCATTATTTTATGTAGGAAGTCAACTTTCATTTATAAAAAAAATGTAATTTTGCAATCAAGGGAATGTTTTTTCAATGTCATCTTAGCTGCAAAATTAAATCTTGTGCGGATACGTCTTTTTTCTACGACCGTGCGTTTTAACCCACTTTCCCGCACTAGTGCAAAATTTGACCTTATTAGATAGTTTTTTACATCTGAGATTATAACTATTGTTACTACAGGTAAATAAATATTTACGAAATAGTTCATCAAATAAAATTTAAACCTTTTCTAGCTTTTTATAGCATTTTAAATTTTTTGAAAATATAAAATAATACAGATATTTTTTATAAAACCATGTAATTGTTACTAAAACGTCAAAGCAGTTCAAAACGTCTTGGAAGTGACCGAATAAGTGCAATCTTCTTCTAAATTAAATCACATTAAACCGAATCCGATTCAATAATATTAATGGATTCATCCGACGAAGAACTTCCCGAAGCCATTTTGAAGGCTGCTAATGAAACTAATTCCGAACTAATTCCAAATGACTTAAAACCGTTGCCGTCACCGTCATCGTCATCTTTATGCGACCTGCAACCGATGCCATTCTCATCGACGTCATCTACCTTCCAGTTGAAACCAAAAAACTCCACTGGACTGGCAATTCTTACTACAGAATACAACAAATTGTGTTTTCAATATTAATATTTATAATAGTTAGTAGTTTTTAATTAAAGATTTGTATATTATTATGTTTGTTGGAATAAAATAATTTTAAAAAATGGGTTGGTATACTTTTTTGTATATACGGCCGTAGAAAAAATAATGTTCCTAACTCATGCGTAAAGTGTCTTTCCCACACTTGACCGCTTGCTCGAACTCCGCTCCGCGTTTTTCGGGACAACTGCTGTCGCGTGCGGGAAAGTATCACTTTCCGCACTTGTTAGGAAAATAAGTATTTTTTTCATAACTTTTTGTTACGTAGATCGAAATTGCATAAAAATAGCTTTTATTTAAAAAAAAAACTTGAGTTTCGTTGAAAAACCACGGAGATACAGACCGGAAAAGTGAAAAATTAACTGTACAACAAGTTGAAAAAAAAATACCCCATATTTTTTTTTCTACAGTACTCTCATTACATGAAAAATCACGTATCTTGTGGAAATACCTCCCTGAAAAAAAAATTTATGAAAGACAGCGAAGCGCTCGATTTTCCTTGATCAGGCGCGGCGGCGTTGTGGGGATAGCTGATTTGAGCGCGGTAATAAGTTGTTTCGAGCGTTCAAATTCGACCGCAATTGTTTAGCTGTTCTTTTCTCGGAGGCTAAATGCGATAAAAGGATGATTTTTTTTAATTTGATTTCTTGCCACGAGAAGAATCCATTTGCATAGACAAAAACTACCTTATTTCAATTTTGTTAAGAGGAAATGAGTTCAACAAATTTCATTGCGATTTATTTTTACTGAATATAAAAATAAAATTAGCAATATATGAGAAAGGAAATATGTTTATAACTAATATCCATACATTTGTTAATACAATTATATCTTACAAAGATTATTTTTATTAATAAAATTACAGTTATTAACAGCAAGTAACAATTCATGCTTTTCATTATAAATATCCGGATACATATTAATTCAACAAGTTATCTATTTTCACTAATAGCCTCGATGACACTAGACTAGTTTACAAGCTGCTAGTCGGCGAGTTCGCGAGTAGCTTGTAAACTTGCTCTGTGTCATTTAGTTTTTTACAATTTGCTTTTAAGTATCCGATTGTGAAAAAATAGAAAGCCGGGCTAATTTACTAGCCATTCGCTGGCGTATTGGCCTGTAAGCTAGTAAACTAGCCGTGTGTCATCGTCGCTGCTAGTGAATTAGTTGCGAGCATCTTTGTGTTTTGGACTTTTGGCAGTTCAAGCTAGGTATGTCAAAGGATGTAGTTCGACGTTCTTCTGAGAAGACATCGTTGTCGCTTTCAGAATCGACACTTTTATTGTCTTCATCTCGTGCTGTGTCTGGAGTACTTTGTAACAGTTCCTAGAAAAAACATTAAAATTTAACTTTTATTTATTCTCAAGTTCCTAAAACAAGCTGATGAATAAAAAGAAATCGAAAATGAATTTCTTCAGCGTTGGAATTTTCCTTGATGTTTTGGTGCAATCGACGGAAACACGTTATCGTCAAGAGGCCGCCGTGTTCCGGTTCATCTATTTCAATTATAAAAAAACCTACAGTATAATATTATTTACTATGGTTGATGCTGATTACTGTTTTATTTACATAGACATAGGTGCAAATGGACGAGCAAGCAATAGTATATTATTTAGAGATAGTAGGTTGAACATTGCGATGGAAAACAAGACTCTTGGCTTGCCTGAATACGGCGTTATTATAGGAGATGATGCTTTCCCTTTGAGGACAAATCTCATGAAACCGTACAGTAAAATAGGTCCTAGTGCTGACGAAAAAATATTTAATTATCGTCTTTCTCGTGCCAGATGAGTCGTAGAAAATGCATTTGGCATACTAGTATGGCGATTTAGAATATTTTCGAGACCGATTGCTTTGGCGCCGGAAACTGTAGATAAAGTCATTTGGACTGCTTGTTGTCTTCATAACTGGCTAAGAAAGACTGATCCTGGTAACTCCATGCCACAACAAGTAGTAGAATACCGGAAATATCATACCTAGAATTTGCAGGGGAAAATGCTAATAATATACAGCCTATTAATCATTTATCCATTTTACAGATGAAAATCCCCTGCCGTGGCAGTGGAAGAAAACTGGAATACCGTCTAATATATATATTTTTAATATAACAATTAAAATACTCACGTGGTTTAATTTGCTCTTTGTGTGGCCACAACCATTGCCAAAACTTTCGCTTCATTGAACCATACCAACTTTGGCGTGTATACTTCCTCAGTACAACATCCACTTTTCTTGGATTTTTTAATTTTATTTATTTCTTTACTGTATACGTCTTTAATTGATTTTATTTTTACCTTTAATTGCTTCACATCCATATCCTCAGTTAATTGATTTTCGTTAAGTTTAACTACGAGATTTTTGAAACTTTCATCCTTTACTTTTGTGTTACAATAGTCTTTGTTTTTTATATTTATAAAATTGGGTACTGCTCGTAGATGATGAGAAAGTCTATTATATCACGAGTGTTCCACTCCATTTTTCAGCTTAAAATTTAAACGAAAAATGCAGACAGCACGCCACAAGGTCACACAAAACACGTGGTGTGTCATCGAGACTCGCTTACTCGCTCACTCGCTAGCTTTTGAACTCGCCGACTAGCAGCTTGTAAACTAGCCCAGTGTCATCGAGGCTTAATCATATATACATTTTCAACTATTTTCGGCCTAAAATTCCTTTTATTGGGCAATGAAATTTATTGGACTCATTTACTCTTAGCAAAATTGAAATAAGGTAGTTTTTGGCTATGCAAATCGATTCTTCTCGTGGCGAGATATCAAGTTGAATAAATCATACTTTTATCGCATTAGCCCCCGAGAAAAGAATGGCTAAACATGCCCCGGTCAAATTGAACGCTCCACACAACCGCTCTCGAATCAGCTATCCCCACCACGCCGTTGCGCCTGATCAAGGAAAATAGATCGCTCTGTCTTTCATTAATTTTTTTTCAGGGAGGAATTTCCACAAGATATGTGATTTTTCATCTAATGATAGTACTGTAAATAAAAAATTATGGGGTATTTTTTTCTTCAACTTGCTAAATTTGTACAGTTAATTTTTCACTTTTCCTTGGTTTCCCAACGAAACTCAAATTTTCTTTTTTAAATAAAAGCTATTTTATGCAATTTCGATCTCTGCAGCAAAAAGTTATGAAAAAAAAGTCATTCCGAACAAGATTTCATTTTGCAACTAAGATGACTTTGAAAAAACATTCCCTTGTTTGCAAAATTACATTTTTTTTTATAAATGAAAGTCGACTTCCTACATAAAATAATGAAATCTACTCATCAAAAAATCAGCACATTCAATACATAGACCAAGAATTGGATCAGAAAATTTTTCTTTAGAGTTCATCTGCTCGAGTGAATCATTTCTGTCTTGAATGCATTGAGATCGAGAACTTTCTAAGCCAGCGGCTCTCAAACTTTTTTAGTGACGGAACTCTTTTGGAAAGCGAAATAGTTGACGGAACCCTACAATAAAACAATAGTCTCTAAAAGTATATTCTTTATTAATAAGCATAATAAACGTAGAATGTAACATGTACTTATTACTTACTTACATAACAAGTATAATAATAGAAATAGAAGATATTAAAAAAGAAAAAAAAATAACTAATGGGAGGTATGAAACTGTTTTTTATTTTTCATTAATTGGTTGATATCAGGTTTGATAGAAGACAGTTGAAGTCTCATATCAGGTTCGGCGTCCAGTCTATTCCGGTATTTAGTTTTCGTGGCTGCATAGGTTGAGAATCCTGTTTCGCACAAATATGTTGTTGAAAATGGAAGAAGAATATTCAGAGCCATTTTGGCAAGCGTTGGGTATTCATCACGGATTCTGCATCAATAATCGTTGAGAGATGTCGTTCTGAACAATGACTCCATACTTGTGTCTGATGACATTTCTAAAAGAGATTTATATATCTCATTTGACATACTTTCGGGCTTTTGCAAGGTGGGTAAAAAAGGATTATGAATCCATGAATTCAGTTTGAATTTTGTATTCTGTTCTTCGGGAAAATACTTCTTAAAAGATGCGCGCATCGAAGTGAGATATTGGACCAATTCTTCAAATACATCATCTTGAAACATTTCTGAGTCGTTATCGCTAACAAACTCACTAAGTAACGTAAAGCTTTCTATTTCTCTCTTACTTACGCAAATAATCCAAAAATCTAATTTTCTTTTAAAGGCAGTTATTTTGTTACAGGCCTGGAACACTGTTGTCTGTTTACCTTGCAATGATAAATTTAATTCGTTCAGATTTTGAAAGATATCCGCCATGAAAGACAGTCGGAACAACCAAGTTTTATCATACATACGGTCTTTCAAATTAAAAGAAGTATCTGAAAGAAACATTTGTAACTCGGCTTTAAGTTCAAATAGCCTTGTTAAAGTTTTACCCCGAGACAGCCATCGCACTTCTGTATGGAGCAGCAGTGTTTTATGTTTGCTACCATAATCTTCACACAATAATAAGAACAATCGGGATTGTAGTGGTCGTGATTTGATAAAATTAATAATTTTTACCGCTTCATCCATTTCTAATTTTAGGTTTGACGGCATTTGCTTCATTGCTAGTGTTTGTCTATGCAGGAGACAATGACTAGAACCACAATTAGGTGCTTTTTTTGTATTCGTGACACGACTCCTGCTGTTTTACCCGACATTGCCTTGGCCCCATCTGTACAAATGTCAATGCAATCGTTCCAACTGAGATTATTTTCTTCAAAAAATATATTTATTTTAGTAAAAATTTCTTCTCCGGTAGTGTTTGTGGGCAACGGTGAACACATAAGCATGTCTTCTTCAAAAGAACTTCCATATGGATATCTCACGATAACTAGCAAGATAGCCAGACCAGCGACATCAGTAGACTCATCCATTTGCAAGATGAATCATGTTTTTTGTAGACGTATAACTAGCTCTTGTTTGACGTAGCTTGCCAGATCATGAATTCGACGTGAAACAGTATCGTTTGATAGTGGCACAGTAGAAAGATACTTTGCAGATTATTCATCGAGCATACATTTTGTTATGTCTAACACACATGGTTTTATTAAAATCTCAGAGATAGTGTGCGCTTCACCTTCTTGTGCAATGCGATAGTTAACTAAATATGATGCCTTTGTGACCTTTTCATTGATAGTTTGGGTTACTTGCATCATCGTTTTTTGACTTTCCAATAACTGTTCTTTTTTATGTACAAAAAATTCTCTATTCTTGTCTTTAGACTCGGGGTGTACAGTTTCTAAATGTCGGCGGAACTTGGCAGGTGCCATGGAACTATTAGAAAGCAGTTTACTACATAACATGCAGAGAGGTGAGCCGTTGGAATCAACAAATCCGAAACTGATATATGATTCATCATACTTCCTTTTTTTCGCCTTTGAAACCGTGGAACTTGACGTCGTTGCATAATTATCATCGATAATTGCTGTACACTCCGCGCGTACTGCTTTTGAACATTCGGCTTCGTTAGAAGATATTGTTGCAACACGTTTAACGCCTTTAAGCCAACGTTCCATTCTTCTTTATTAATAATTGCTTGTCAGGGTGGTGGGGTCAAATTAACGCACGATCGTTACTGAGTAGAAGAGTTCAGTCCAAAGAAGATATGTACAAAACAGATACAATCAGAATACTGCAATAGAATAAAAAAAACTTCATTTCTAGCAAATAGGTACTTATCGCTCGGAACGCTAATCGTCGACTGACTCGAGTGTCGAAGCGCGGTCGTCGCTTTTATAGTCCTAGCCTCGATCTCGAACATTCTTAAAAATACTCGAGTCGGCGCCTTTGATAAATAAAAAGCCGAAATAAAAATAGATATACAAAAAATGCGGTGTAAACAATCTCGACTTGTTTTGAAGTTATTTAGCCGAAAGTCGCTTGTTTACAACTATAGCGTCTAATCTCAGCGGCGGCTTTTATCAAAGTGACTGCGCGCTCACAAGTAGATATCGTCGGTCGGTTTTCATCAAGACAAAGGCTAAAGCGGCTTGCGGATCTCATCGGCGAGACATAAAGCATAAATAAATCACCTTAAACTTAAGTATTAAGTCTATTCTTTTTATCTAGGCGCGTGCCGTCCTGAATAAATATTTGGGCTACTGTAGAGATATATTTTTTGAATTTCTGACTCTCGTATTTTGTACAGGGATCGGTGTAAGTAAAGAACTTGCAATAGGTTTGCCATAAAGTTTTATTGAAGAGCGGCGTGATGTTAAACTCTCCTCGTAAAATGCACTGTATCAAGTTAGAATGAAATTACTTTACTCTGCTGGGTGGCGACTGAGTTCTAAATTCTTGCGGAACCCCTACAGAGGTTTCGCGGAACCCTAGGGTTCCGCGGAACACACTTTGTGTACGGCGGTTCTAAGCAAATTGTGTTATTGTATAGTGAAAATTTAAATTTATTTTGTTAATAGTGTATGTGCCTCAACGTTTAACAATACATGTGACGAATGAAGAAGCCGCTAGAATAATCGCGCTCATTCAAGATGACCGCAGTCAAAGATACAACCCCGGGGTAATTGGAGTTCAACAAAGCACCATATCCAGAGTTGTAATCGCTACCAAGAAACAGGGCAGCTAACCAGAAGACCAAGGCTGCGGAAAGGTAACTTCGGTAGTAGATGATCGTTATTTGAGGTTAACGGAGCTAAGAATTAGGCATACCACCTCTCGAAGGCTGCAAACAGCAAATTGGAATATTCAATATTGGTCCAATATTTTATTTACGGATGAATCAAGATTTTGTATGGATTCAGATAGGCGTGTACCAGTATATAGGCGAAGTGGTGAACGACATGATCATGTTAATTTTTGTCAATCTGAAAGCTTTGGAGGTGGGTCTATCATGGCTTGAGGAGGAATTTCTTTCGAGGGTCGCACGGAGTTAGTTCTAGTGAATGATGGAAGACTAAATACTGACATGTGTCTCATATGTATCATATCAGTGACAACTCTGTGCAAATTCACGATAAGGCTCGTCCACCCGCTGCTAGAGTGGTTCGGTAGTACTTAGAAGAGGTCCTGCCCTGAATTGGCCTGCACGTAGCTCGGACCTTAACCCAATAGGGCATGTCTGAGACTATCTAGGATGGCAAATTCAGCAACATCCAGCACCAATAAGAACACTAGATGATCTTCAAAATGTTCTTTTCAACTTCTGGGAAAATATGCCGCATGGATACGTCCAGAACCTGTTTAGAAGCCTTCAAAGACGAATGGAAGCTGTAATTAGAGCGAGGAACGGCAACACACGCTATTAGAAATTCATTGGCTGGCTTTAGTTTGAGCACCATTCATTTTTTTGTATAGATGCTTTGTACAATTTTTTTGATATTTTCTATGTTTTGGTAAATCAAACTTTTTGTCCTCTGTAGATTAAACTGATATGAAATAAATGTTGCAAAAGGCGTATCTATTGGTGTTTTAATTCGTAATAATAATAAAACAGGCATAACATTTCAAATAATAATGAGTGATGCGATCATTTTTGTAGAGTGTTTATCATAAGTGAGTTTATGAAATGTGATTTTAGGCACTAGAATTAATATTATGGCGTTAATTTTATTAAATCCACTATATAGTCCTTCTTTTTTTTAATGGTTCATATATGACTCATGTGTTTACAGTGATTTTTTCATTATTTCCATTTTCGTTTTGTATCCGATGTTCAAATCCTTAAGTTTTTTTCCTTTAGTTTTCACTATAAGGACGATATTATGTTTTTTAAAAAAATCATATCTGATATCTCTATAGTGAACCGCCATAACTATCACCTCCTTCAAAAAAGAGACGAATTTCCAGGTTAGAAATACCAGCTCTTTTCTTTTAAGTCGACTTTATCAAAATGAAAGCATGTCAAGTAGTGTACAAGTAGTTTTTTAAAAATAGCTTTCGGCTTTTTTCAACTTTTTCAACGGTACATCCAGTACTTATCCCTAGTCGCTTCGGTCGGTAAGGATCTGTTTGTTGATCCCGACAAAAGAGTTAATTAAGCATGATCGAGAAGTTCGATCGTCTTCGAAATTGAAAAAAAAAACGCAAAAGAGTGAGATAGAAGATGCTTCCGTTAAAATTTTTCATCGATTCGTTTATCGCGCGAAATGATTGTAGTTCCAATGGAATTGGTAGTTCAAATTGGTGCAATTTAGACGTGTCAGATAAGAGCAGACACAACCACCTGACATTCGAGTGGCTCTTCATTGCGGCAACGGCGGTATACAACAACAGAATTTATCTACAGCAATTTGCCACAAGTGCCTGCAATACAAATTGGAAAATAAACAGTGGTGGGCTCGATATATACCTACATAAACTATATAATGTCTATTATTTGAAATAAATTGATTAGATTAAACATTATTTTTCTCAAACGCTTGATCCTGTATTTCGAATAGTGCGATTTAAAATAAAATAATAATACAAGGTGTCATACGACGAATTAAAACTATCTGTATATGGCAAAATACTTTCGGACACGATCTTTTTAACTAAAATATTTTCACAACAAGAAAAATACTTTTTTATTTCTTAGTGCTTGTATCAACGGGTCGAAATAAAATTTAGAGCACATCTGCATCTCTAAAAATTTACAGAAAACATTTAATATTTATATAACGGTAAGGTTTAAGTATAGGAAAGTATACATGAATTTGCCTTATTTTTCACCCCTGAGTGCATTAAAATAGAAAAAACCGGGTGATTCTATTTAAAAAAAAATAAAGAAATTTGAACTCTTTTTATACACATAAAATGAAAAATATATTCAAATACGCCTCACCTTGCTTGAAACAACCGAACAGAAATCATTTTCATATCTTTGAGGGTATCCTCGTAAAAAAATAATTTATAAGGGTCTGTAACGGTCAAATTTCTTACAAAAAATTAATTAACTCAAAAAGTATGCATTTCCCGGAAAACTTTTTTCCACAAAAGTCTACTAAAATTTCACGTAGATTTAAAAAATGTATTAATGTACAGGGTGTTATATTTAAAATTAAAACAAAGTTACAGTAGGTAGAACCGGAAATCAGCAAATCGATGCAGTTTGTGAGGTTTAAAGGTTTCGGAAAATTTAAGAGTAACTGATATTTCATATGGTAAAGATGTATAAATAGAAAGGTTATTATTAGTAGAAATTGTATCACTATATATTAGCTTTGTCTAATGTTGAATTCAATGCTAGAAGTATTACATAAAAATCTTTTCAAAAGATATAAAGGAAATATGTTTTCAAAAAATTGTTTGTACAATGTACATACGTTTGAAGTTTCAACGAATTTTGTAGTGTAATTTCACTCGAACTTCTTGGTTGATTCTAGAACTTGATTCGGCGTCATTTTTTTACATTCTGTTTATTTATCAGTTTGTTGTGAGTTTCACTAATATGTTACCCAGAAGTAAAATTGATAAACCATTATCATAAGCAAAAAGAAATGCTAATGAACTCATAGTAATCTTTTACCTGAAATATGTTTTTATAAAAATGTTTGTAAATTGAACGCTAATTTTTGAATATCCCCCTACACAATTCTTCAAATTGATTGAGTAATGGGAATTTCATTAAAGCCGACTTGACATGCTTCCATGTTTAATAAAGTCGACTCAAAAAAATGGATTTTTCGGAACATGGTCGCATTCGATGCATAGTTGGTATTTCTAACCTGGAAATTCGTATTTTTTTTAAGGGGGTGGTAGTTATGGCGATCCACTATAGAGATATTAGATATGATTTTCTTAAAAAACATAATATCGTCCTTATAGTGAAAACTAAAACTGTAAACAAAAAAAGAAGAACAATAAAGTCAATTTTAATGAAATTAATGCCACAATATTAATTCTAGTATCCTCTGAATTAAATTAAAATCACACTCAGATACTGATTTATATTATGAGCGTTATTGTCCAGGCGAGATAGCCCAAAAATCTTCATTTTGCTTAGTTTTCCACGATATGTGTGAAACTTTATATTTCGGTGGTGGAAAATATGTACAATGACATATCTTTATCCGTGGTCTGAAATAATTTCTTGTCATTGTCAAAAACTCCTATTTATGTCGAGTTTTGAGGCAATTTCTCATTTTTTACTTCTAGCTTCGTTGCTGGCGACTTTACATGTCACAAGTTGAATCCTTTTTTTCTTGTCATTAAAAGACCTACAAAAGAAGACGTTGCACGTTGGAAAATATCAATTAGTTCAAGAGATAAACGGAAATAATAATGATTATTGTTATTTCTAGATAAAAAATCATAAAGGAGTTTATTTATTGTCAATGAGTCTTGTAATTGTGCCAAAATCTTCTGAACTATCGAAAAATGGTGTGTGCAAAAGCTGGAGATTGTACATTTAATGATTTAATGACTTATTACCTTATAAACAATTTAATAGCAATAACAAAAAACTTGGTCTATGTATTGATTTGGTTGTGCTGATTTTTTGATGAGTAGATTTCATTATTTTATGTAGGAAGTCGACGTTCATTTATAACAAAAATGGAATTTTGTGATTAAGGTAATTTTAGGCCGAATATAGTTGAAAATGAATTATAAGCGCAATTCAAATTAGCATATGCTTCATATCCCTAAGATCCTCGTGTATACAAGTACAACTTGATTTTATTTATTAGCGAAAATACATAAATAAGTTTAATTAATATGTATCGAGATATGTATAACGAAAAGCATGAATTGTTATTTGCTGTTATTAACTGTAATTTTATTAATAAAAATAATCCTTGTAAGATATAATTGTATTAACAAATGTAACATATAATCCTTTTCTTATTTTTACATTCAGTAAAAGTAAATGAAAATTGCAATGAAATTTGTGGGACTCATTTACTAGCAAAATTGGAATAAGGTGGTTTTTGACTATGCAAATCAATTCTTCTCGTGGCGAGATATCAAATTAAAAAAAAATCATCCTTTTATCGCATTTAGCCCCCGAGAAAAGGACGGCTAAACATGCGTGGTCCAATTTGAACGCTCGAAACAACTTGTTACCGAATCGCTATCTCCACCACGCCGTCGCATCTGATCAAGGAAAATCGAGCGCTCCGCTGTCTTTCATCTATTTTTTTTTCAGGGAGGGATTTCCACAAGATTCGTGCAACAAGCAACAAAGATGACTTTGAAAAGACATTCTCTTGATTGCAAAATTACACTTTTTTTATAAATGAAATCGACTTCCTATATAAAATAATGAAATCTACTCATCAAAAAATCAGCACAACCACATTCAATACATAGACAAAAAATTGGACCAGTAAAATTTTTTTTTAGAGTTCATCTGATTCGGAATCTAAGCTGTCTTCAGTATTTATTATAGTGCAGTCATTGAAGCTAAAAATACGGTCTTTCCTCCGAATTTTTTTACTGTGAAGCGATTTGCATGAAATTTTGGAATTAGGACCATCCTGCCTTTAACTTCAAAACTGAAAATGATTTAAGCTTCGCCTAATATTTTTAAGCGGTGTAAACAACCCCTTCATAGAAAAATTGACATTGAGCTATTTTATCGCTGGAAAACGTGTTTAATATTGAGGGGTAAAGCTGAAAAGTGTTTTCTAGCACAATGACCTTATATTAAAATTATTTTCATCCCCTTGAAAACCTTACAACCCTTGCAAACAACCCATAAATAAAAAAATTATTTTGGTATGACATAAAAAGATTTAAGTATAGAATGAATAAAATTCTATGTTCTCTATCTTAATTATCGAATTTTAACCCCCTTTCGACCCTTAAAAACAACCTCTTTGTAAAAAATTGCTTAAAAAATTTCTTTCGATAAAATGAAAAGGAATCAAATCTTATTCCATTCTCGAAAATGATTATGATATTCTCTTTACTTTATTCAAAATATAAATTCAATTTCATAAAACTTCCTGATATTAGATGCAGAGTGGATCAAATGCTGCTATTATGCTCTTTGAAAAATACGAACGCCTTAGGTGTTTACTAATTGCTGGTAGATTATATTTCCATTAGATTTTTCAATAATATAATTTTATGGTACAATTTCAATATAAACTAATAAAAAAACAGTTTTTTCATGTACTTACATTTTTTTATTAAAAAAAGTGTTGAAATTTGACGTCTAGTTAAAATATTACATTAAACACGTGCAAAGCAGATCACCTGGTTTTTTCGTGGTTGGCCTCTCCGAGCAATACACATACTTACGTTCATTCAAATGCATATATACATATATGAACATTGGTTAAGTAATTTCTAAAGTCTACGGACGTAGAAAAATTTTTACATGAAACTCATGAGTAAAGTAACTTTTTTTTACTCGTAGGAATTGTCAAACCGTCCTACTCGTGAAACAAAGTATTACTTCACTCGCATGTTGCATAAATAACTATTATCTATCAACGTAGCTTCATTTCAAGTATTTAAATTTTTTTAGCGATATCTTAATCTTTTTAACCCTTCCAAATAATTGTTGCCGCCTCTCTTGAAATAGGCCCGCAAGTGAAACTTCAAGGTTGTGACATAGAAATTCTGGTGAATTCGTTGAGAGGTCAATTAATTTAAAGTGCAATTTCTGATGATGATACCCAATACTCTTCTGTCATTGTCTTTTTCAAAACAACTAGATCTTTGTAACCCACTATCTTGACTTATTTTCAGCTACAGTAGACGAAGAAGAATTTTTGTATGAAATTGGTGAGTAAAGTAACTTTTTTTCTTTCGTAGGAATTGCCAGAATAGGTCAAATTATCAACTAATAAACACACAGTACAACTTATTGCAATAATTTATTAAATTTAATTTAATTGCACTTACTGCTTGAGTTCCTATTATCACAAGAATCACTTTTCGATTTTTTAAGAGCTTTCCTAACCATACGCTTTCCTCTTGATTCCAATGCAGTTATTTTCCGAATATTATTTTTTCAAAGAGAAATGATTTAGACATACGTTACAGGTTGGAGAGGATGTTTATCAATTACCTAAAGGTTATCCATGTAAATAAAATCTCATGTTCGGTAGTTTACGAACATGTTATGATACTCAAAGTCGTAACTTTTAAAATGGAAGAAGATGTCTTGTACCCATTGGACGTTCTTTCACTAACAACACGGCATCGACCTATGCCCATAACAAGTTCATATACTGGAAATAGCATTATTGGAAGGGTTTGCGAAAAGGGACAACATTTCCTAAAAAATGTCACTTGTTCATCTTCTAAGCTCTTCAATTAATTTCAGGCATTCTAGATACTTCTTCCAATCTCTTCACCAAATTTTCATCACAAGATTATAATACCAGGTGTGATCAGAAAATACAATTCGTAACTTTTCAGGAATTTTCTTTCTCAAGATTATGGCTAGTTCAAAATGATAATTATATAAAAATCATCCCCCACCCCCTATCGACTTGAGGTTGAGAAAAGTGTACTGAATACAAAAAAATTATTCCAGCCCTCGATCATCCCTTGTTAAAAAAATAGAGAGGGTTAAAGAATAAAAATTTGACATTTTCGGAATTACGTCTGTTAACAAATTTTATATCAAAATGTATAAACAAAAAATACAGCTAAATAGTAAAAAATGTTATGTGAAAATAATATATGAAATTGATTCAGTGAAATTATAAACAATTATAATTGTTAATTGACGTAACCATAAGTAATTATTATTTTTTCATGAAAAAAAAAATAGAAAAATTGAAAATTTAATTAGTTTTTTTATTGGAAAATATGGGAAAAAGGATCAAGGGTCGTGGCGGGGGATAGGGTGTTGAAAGAGTACGGAAAGATGTTATATAAATAGTGTTCTTGAGTATAACCTAACCTAACCTAATCTAAACCTAACCCAACCTAATAGTAAAAAATGATATGTGAAAATAATATATGAAATTAACTCAGTGGAATTATGAACAATTATAATTGTTAATTGACGTAACCATAAGTAATTATTATTTTATCATAGAAAAATACATATGGAAAAATTGAAAATTTAATAACAATTTTTTTTATTGGAAAATAGGGGAAAAAGGATCAAGAGTTGTGGCGGGGAGTAGGGTGTTGAAAGAGTACGGAAAGATGTTATACAAATAGTGTTCTTGAGTATAACCTAACCTAACCTAATCTAAGCCTAACCTAATCTAAACCTAACCTAACCTAACCTAACCTGACCTAACCTAACCTGTCCTAATTTAACCTGACCTAACCTGACTGGGAGGACAAAAAGTTGTCATTTCATCAGCATACTTCCCATCTTTCTCCTTTTTAACCTTGAATGCTCCTGTCCTCCTTTTCCTTTTTGGTCATAACGTCGGTGATGAATTTCGTTACCATATTACAGGTTCCTTTATTGTTAAATATATTTCCTATGATTTCACCTACCGCTGGCAATTAACCTATATGTTCTTCGAGTTTCGTCCTTTCCTCACTCGATCGAACAAATTTTTTTTCTGGATTTTTTTCAGTGAATATAAACCATGTCCCGTAATAACTTGCGTGACATAGTAAGAAGTAGTTCTGTGGTTACTTCGCATATGGCCTGCCATCTTTTCTTTTTTTCATTTTTGATTAATTTGCCCAGAGCTTTTCTTTTTTGTTTATATAAATCTTTATATTTTTCTTTCCCCCCACTTCTGGTGAATCTTCTCTGGGCAACGAGGCAATCCTCTCTCAGCTTCTCTATCTCGTCGTTCCACCAATATGGCATGTGCCGGTTCTTATTTTTATTGTTGGTTTTTTTATTGTTATTCCTTTCCATTATTATTGACTTAACAACTGACTGGAGTGTGTCATAGTTCATCACCTCGCCTTCCTTAATTTTCTTATTTATTTCTTTTAGTACTTCTTTGGTATCAATTTTGTTTTTATTATTTATAAAGTTCATTTTTCTGGTTTTAATTTTTATTTCGAAGGTGATGAACCTGTGGTGGGTAAACACCTGATCCTCGAGGACATCCCAGTTTGCGATTTTCCTGGACGACCCTTCACTAGCGAGAGTCACGTCAATGTGACTCCTGCTAGCGCCTCTTAAGAATGTTGGCTTTCCGTTATTTATACATATTATATTAAATTAGGCCATCCAGTCATCCCACAGGTCGCACCTCTCATCATTGATTGGGGAACCCCACTGGGACGATTTCGCGTTGATGTCCCCAACAATCAAGTAATTTCTTTGTTTGGTGGCGGCGTTCACTATGTTTTTTACTTTTTTCCTCTATTCTATAACAGGGATGTTGGGGGATATATAACAGGCCACTATCGCAATTTCGCTGTTAAGCTCCACCACGATGTAGCCCGATTCTCGGATGATTTTCCGTACCCCAACATCCCTGTTTCTGAAGAACACCGCCACATCCTTTCTTTTGTCCTGTACCCACCCACATCCCTCAGTCAGTTTCTTGTTTGGTTCGGAGACAACGAGAAGATCCGCTTCGAGCTCCGCAGCTTTCATGTGGGTTAGGTCATGCGCTAGCCTGGCCCTCCCCACATTAATCTGCAAAACCCTGATGCCGTCCTTGTAGTTGTTAAGGGCCATATTTTTATCCTAACATGACGACTGTATATTACCTAACATATTACAGGAGTATGTGCTGTGCCCGATTCCAGGCACCTATAGCACCTTAGGGGGGTGAATCTTTCTTTTATGGTACATAGTTGCCAGTGTACTCTTATTTTATTCGTGGCCCTTACCACAGCCGCACTTTATTCCCTCACCGCGACTGTGGCTGTTTGGCCTCCCCCCCTGCTGTCCCTCATGCTTCTTATATTTATGTCATCATCCTTGAGGCCGGTCCACTCACAGATAGCCGTCTTAAGCTCTTGTGAGCTTATCGACGGGTCTACCTCCATTACCGTAAAGACCTCTTCTTTACTCTCATTGTCATGTCCCCCATTTTTTCTGTTAGGGCACCTTTCAGCTTTTCGGCTTTTCGTCCCTTGAGTTTAACCAGGAGGTCCCCCCCCACGGTTTTCTTTACCGCCTCTACCTTAATGCCCAGTTCGTCAACTCGCCGGTTTTGATTAACAGTGATTCCCCCCCGTACCCCCATTATTTACTGCATCACCAACTCTAGATATTATTTTGTACTTAATTTCTTGTTTATCTCCTCCTCCTCCGATATTTGTTGACAAATGTTAAAGGTTTCCCCCCTCCCCTCTTCTTCGCCACTCACCTTGGCTATATGGTTATACCATTTTATTTCTTTTTTTTTGTTTTAATTTTATTTTCAATCGTTTCTCATTCCCCCTTACCCAGATCTTCCCATACCGTCCAAATTTCCTCCTTCGTTCTTCTTATAGTGTCTGCTGTCACTCCGTTGTTTTCCAGCTTTCCTAAAATTACACATGTTTACCTCCGCCTCAGCGCCTCCTCTACGCTGCTCGCATGCCATGCTGTATTGGAGTAGACTTCCTCCTCCCATTCTTCTTTTACCAGACTGGCCCATTCCTCGTATTTTCCGTTGATTAGTGCTTCCTTTAATTTTTCTCTGTCCTCCTTTTTCTTCTTATTTTTTCTTCCTCTTCTTGACATTCTTTGCATTTTGATTTTACTTTACCTTCTATCATTCCCTTAATCTCTTTTATTTTTCTTAGTATGTTTTCCTCTGCCGTCATATTTTCTATTTCCCCCAATGTTTCTATCAACTTTTCCTCCCATATATCCCCATCCCTCTTCTTTTCCTTTTCCTCTTCCTTCTTCTCTTCTTCTTCTTTTTTTTCTTTCTTTGTTTCACTTTCTTCTATCCTGCTTTCTTCTCTTACCCTTTTTTTTACTTGATCTTTTCCCTTTTACCTCCTCAAACATAATTTTTCTCAAGATGTTTCCCTCACTGTCTGTGTCCGTTTTTTCTTCTTCCTCTTCTTCCCTTTCCTCTTCGATTATGGTTGATTGTGTTACCAGGTCCTTACTCCTGTTAACTTAACTTAACCTAACCTAACCTAACCTAACCTAACCTAACCTAACCTAACCTAACCTAACCTAACCTAACCTAACCTAACCTAACCAAACCTAACCTAACCTAACCTAACCTAACCTAACCTAACCTAACCTCACCTAACATAACCTAACCTAACCTTTTTTTTTTTTGCCCCCAAGGTAGGGTGGAAGCTAATGCCGTCCTCACAGCGGGCGGGTGCAATGCTGTGAGTTTGTGTGGGACTCTCACCCACTAAACCACCCTCCTTGTTTACATATCCCTGGGGATTTGCGTGCGCCGGGAGGACAACAAGTTGTCATTACATCAGCGCAACCTAACCTAACCTAACCTAACCTAACCTTTTTTTTTTTTTCGGGGGGTAACAAAATGTTCTAAACACGCGCTAGCCTGGTGGTCTGGCGGCTAAGCAGTGTCGGATTCAGCCCTTTTTGAGGACCGCCTACCGACTAAAAAACCCCTCTTCGACCCTGGAACCGCTTTTGCAAACATTACTTCAGGGTGTTAACAGTCTTCACATAAGTTTTAACCGTTGGGCAGGGCTGCCTCTCTTCTAATCTCGTCTTTCACCTTTTCATTCATTATGTTTTTAATCATGTCTGTCAACGCCTTCCAGTGATCCTCTTTACTTGTTATTAATTCAGCTACATTGTCCTTGGTTATTTCTGCACCGCACTTTTCTCTTGCTACTTTTCTGATATTATGAAATTTTTCGAATCGAAAAATTGTGTGTTCCGGATCATCTCTGAGATCGCAGAACCAACAGTAATCATTTTCCTGCTTCTTAATAGTTTTTAAGTAAGTCCCGAAGACACCGTGACCCGTCATGGCTTGTGTTGTTAGATGTTCCAAATCGCCCCACTTTCTGTTCATCCAGTTGCGTATGTTTTTCACGAAGACCTTTGCCCAGCCGTTGTAAGTTTCCCATCTGCTTTGCCACTCGTCCAGTAATCTTTCTCGAGCTTCTTGCCTATAAGTTTTACCATTTTTGTGAATTTGTACCCGTTCTTTTGCTAATAGATCTATTGGTGGCAAGCCTGCCAGGACCTGGACTGCTTCAGTCGAAGCCGTTTTGTAAGCCGCCGTTACTCCCAAGGCTAGTCTTCTTTCTAGCAACTTCTTATGTTTTTTATATTTCAGTGCTTCTATCCAAATTGGTGCCCCATATAACATTGCAGATATAACTGCAGTGCTTAGCAACTCTCTTTTACCGCTCTTAGGTCCACCGGTCTTTGGCATTATTCTCAGTAAAATATTTATCATTTCGTTGCCCTTCTTAGATATCTTTAATAAATGTTCTTTCATTTGGAAATCTTTATCAATAAACAAACCCAGGTACCTAACCGCATTTTGACTTACAATGTTCACATCGTCTATTGTTACTTCTACTTCTGTGACAGTTCTTCTTCCTGCCAGTATGACTATTTCGGTTTTCTTTGGTGCTGCTTTTACTTCCATTCTTTGCAGGGTACAGAGAACCCGTTGCGCTGCATACTGCGCTTTGTCTTCTAACTGTGCCCGGTTCCTGGCTTTGACTACTATGGCCAGATCGTCGGCGTATGCTATAAGGTCTACCCCTTCCTCCATTTCCTGTCTTAGCACGTTGTCATAAAATAGATTCCACAATATTGGACCCAATATGGACCCCTGCGGGACCCCGCAGGTCACCTCAAAACTCTCACCACTTGCCGTTACTATTGTTCTTTCACTTAGATATGACTTCAGAATATTTTTAAGATAGTTGCTTACTCCTCCTCTCTCAAGAGAGTTTACAATTCCTCTCCATGGGGCCGAGTTGAAAGCATTCTCAATGTCTAACAATATCATTATGCAAAATTCCTGATTTTTCAGCGCTTTCCTTCTAATTTGGCCAACTATTCCTTGCACTTTACTTATTGCGTCTATTGTGGATTTACCTTTGGTTAGGTTAGGTGCTTCCTTAGAGACCGTTATCATTAACTCGCGAGTGATCATGTCTAGACCAGGTGCTTTTTTTAGTTTCAGTTGAGCGGTTGCGGTAGCGAGCTCGTCTTTGCTGAAAGTGGGTATTCCAGTCACCTCCACTACTTCAGTCACCCAGTCAATTCGGCTTTTTGCAGGAAACAGTTTCCCAATTTGTGCCTTAACTACATTGTCGTCAATTTTTTGTCTTGGACGCAGCTTCATTCGTTTTGTGACTATTTGGTATGCTTTCCCCCATATATCGTTGTTCAATTCGTTGCAGAGGTCTTTCCATTTGTTCTTCTTGCTTTTCAGAATCACCTGTTTTAATTCATTTTTTGCTACCCTATGCTGTGCTCTTGTAGCGGCTCTCTCTTCTTCGGTAGAATTCCTTCCTCTAAGTCTCGTTAGTATTCTTCTGAATCTAATGCATTCTTTTCTTTTTTCTGCTATTTCAGAGCTCCACCAGTATACCGGTGTGCGCCCGCTTATTGATGTATTAACTTTGCGGAAATGTTTATTTATAACTGATGTTATGACTTCAATTAGAGCTTCTGGCTCATAGCACTGACCTTGTAATTTGTTTTTTATATCACCAGTAAAGTTCTTCATTTTCTCTGGTATATTTTTCCACCCGGACTCTTGACTCCCAGAAGTTAGTTTTCCATACGGCACGTTTTGGATATTAAATCTAATATTTCTATGGTCACTTAGATTTTCCGTTTCTTCGTCTACCCTCCATTTGACAACCCTTTTACTTATCCTCGATGTTGCTATGGTGAAGTCTATTCGAGAACACCCTGTCGCCCCAACGAACGTCGGACTATCTCCTGTGTTTAGTACCACCATTTGATTTTGTGCTATCCAGTCCTCAAAAATTGTCCCTCGAGTATTGTAGTTATCGGATCCAATGGCTAAGTTTTTTGCGTTGAGATCGCCCGCTATAATCACGTCTTTCCCTTCCCTTTTTATAATTATTTCCATCTCCCTTAGTAAAACACTGAAATCATCTATTTCTCCGTTTGGTGGGAAATAGCAAGAAATTAAGTAGAAGTCTTCCAGCTCCACGCCAACGAAGCCCTTTCCTACGACATGTTTTATCACAGGTATTTTCTTGTTTAAGTTAATAAAGCTATCACAGTCAATATCGCAGTAATCCTTAAATTCTATTTTCCTATTTGGCTTCTGTCCTAAGATAACGTCAATAAATCCTTCAGAAATTTCCTTAGTCATTAAATAATGTGCAGCACGACATCTGTTCATATTGAGCTGTGCAACTCTAAGATCGTTTTTAACTTTATTATCTTCCATTTTTAATTTTTTCGGCTCTAGCCGTTGACAGCTGCCTTCTGAATTGCTTGCATTTCCCGCTTCCCGCCTTATGATCTGCCTGCTGGCAAAGTGGGCAGTTTTCCTCGTTTTTACATTCTTTAGCAGTGTGTCCTATACCACATCTGAAACACAGGTTTGTTCTGTCAGTGCCTTTGCATTCCAGCATTTTAGGCATTTTCTCATTTTTATTCTTGCTTCTACCCGACAACTCACCAGTCCGACTTTTTTTCAATAAGTTTTTTGCCGAGTTCTTTATCTATTGTTAAAGTTACTGCTTGCATTTCGTTTGCCATAGGACGTAATTCCCCGAGTTTGTACCTTTTATCTTCGAGACTTCCTAGTGTTTCCTCCAGACTTTTGATAACTTCTTCTTTCGTCGTTAGTGAGTCAAAACCCTTTATATGTACTGTCGTCCATTCCCAGAGTATACACTCTCGTGCCTCCCGAGTTTTCGGACGTATTAAGTGCATTCTGAATATTCTTTATAGTTTCATCGTTTTTGTCCATTGTTATAAGCAGCTTATTGTCTTTTGTTTTTCTAATTTCCCTAATTCCTTCTTCTCTATTTTTGTCCAGGAGCGTTTTTACTTTTTGTAAAGTTTCTTTATAGATCTTCCCTTTTTCTTCCACAACGAGTGCGTAAGAATTTCTTCCTCTGTTTGTAGCCTGTGGTTTCGTTGGATCCAATTTATTTGTGTATATAACAGACTTCGTATCTGTCGAATGAAAAATTGCTTCAGCCATTTTTCTTAGTCTGCTAAGGCTTATCCCTTGGACTTTGTGAAGTTTCCGTCTTAAATTTACCGAGTTTATTATATAAGTCTATTTCCGTTCCATCGAAATTCAGTTTGATAATTTTTCTGGTTGTTTCTTGTTCGCCTTTGTTTGATCTGGTGATTTGTTTTTGTTCAATTATACCTATTTCATCTTCTATGGCTGTTAGCTCTGGGTACCTGTCTACATACATTTTCTGTATTCCAGTCGTCATATCCTTTGTATTTGGTCCCACTATGACTACTTTTACGGTATCATCTTTGGTGTTTAATGGATTTCCAACCTTAATTTCTGTGTTAGTGAATGTACTTTCGTCCCAATGCCTATTCCCTTGTTCGGACCATTGCTTGTAGCTTGTCATCTCACTGAAATTAACCATAGGCTCCTCCACTCCAGTCTGCGTGCTAATGCTACTATGCGTTTGATTTGAGGTTTGCACTTCTACATCAATTGTCATTTTTTCCACCTCTTCAAATTTGTGGTTTTCCAGCCAGGTTCTTATAGATTCTCTATTTATTACTTCCAGTTGTCTTTTCATTTTAATTGCAAGCTCTTTAATCTCTTTTTTGGTGTTTTGCTCTATCCTGCTTTCTAATTCTTTTCCAAGTTTTGTGATCATGTCCAGTGTCTCCCTGAGCACGAAAGCTTCCGCGCTCTCTTTCCTCTTATAAGGGCTTAGTTGCACATCTGACTCCATCGATGTGTCTGCGACTTTCCTTTTCTTTAACGTATCACTTGAAATCGATCTACTTTTAGCTAGTCTAAGCATTGCTTGTACTTCCAATGGAACTGTCTTTTTTTCTGTTGATTTATATATTTCCATATGTGATCCCACGAGTTGGGTCGAAAGAGTGTCCCGCGGGGCAGTGCGCCCTTACCCCGCTAAGGCTAAAATACTCTGGAGATGTCGCCAGGTATCCCCAGAGGCACACGTTTCAGACTGACTCCGCGCAGCCATTCATCCCGTAGCCACGGTAGCTCACAACGTGGGATTACGGATTTTTTCTCGAAGTTTACTCCTCTATGTCTTTTTGGTCCGCGGGCAATTATTGGGGAACGGCATTTGTTCCTTATTCATTACCTATCCGAGAAGATTGGTCGATCGTGTTTCCTCTTACAAATGGTTGAGCGACTCACGATCGACCACTCCTTTCGGAGACACCCTATGAGCCATTGGGACGCGTCGTGTCGGGTAGACCAAACCCCATCCCAGGGAACTCGTGTTGAGGATTTGGGCTGAGTCAGTTCCTGCCTCCTCAACCCGACCTTCCTGAGCACGAAACCTAACCTAACCTAACCTAACCTAACCTAACCTAACCTAACCTAACCTAACCTAATCTAACCTAACCTAACCTAACCTAATCTAACCCAACCTAATCTAACCTAACCTAACCTAACCTAACCTTTTTTTTTGCCCCCAAGGTAGGGTGGAAGCTAATGCCGTCCTCACAGCGGGCGGGTGCAATGCTGTGAGTTTGTGTGGGACTCTCACCCACTAAACCACCCTCCTTGTTTACACATCCCTGGGGATTTGTGTGCGCCGGGAGGACAACAAGTTGTCATTACATCAGCGCACATCCCCTTTGAAAATCCCTTTCCTTATTCTATTACTATCCCTGAGAGTTTCTATCCTCTTTTTCCTTTCTGTTCATTACTACGGTCATGTACGTCGTTACCGCATTCCAGGTTGCTTTATCCTCCAACATTTTCCCTATGATCTCGGTTGCCGTAGGCAAGTCACATCCTAGTTGTTCTTTTAGTCTGGTTCTCTCCTCGCCCCATCTCGCACATTCGTAGAGGACATGGGCCGGGTCGTCCCTTTGCCCACATGTTTTACATGTGTCATCCTCGGTTTTACGGATTCTTTTAGTGAAGGTTCCGAACGAACCATGCCCCGTCAGAATCTGCGTGATGTAGTAAGAAGTGGTTCTGTGTTTACACATGACCCAGCTTCTTATGTCTTTATTCAATGTTTTTGTCCACTGGGCCTTCGTCTCCAGACTATCCCACCTCTCCTGCCACTTTTTATATGTTCTTTCTCTTGGCATTCGTCTATTGCCGGCTAACCTGCCTCCTATTTTATATAGAAAACATCTCTCTGCTATCATGAGATCAATCGGTGGGAAACCTGCTATAACCTGGACTGCCTCGGCCGAAACGGTCCTATAGGCAGCGGCAACCATCAGTAAGCCTTTTCTTTGCGCGGCCATTAATCTTTCCTTGTATGATTGTATCTTCATAGCTTCGCACCAGGCTGGTGCCGCGTACAGGAGGACGCTGTGCATTACTTGGCACAGAACCCTGCGCTTGCAATAATCAGGCCCTCCCACATTCGGCATCAGTCTCCGTAGTTGTGTGATCTTTTTATCGGCTTTTTCGACCGTGTATTTCATATGTTCCAGGAAGTTGAGGTTTTTTGTTATTATTACTCCCAGATATTTTATTTTCTTTTTGGCCTCGACTCTTTGTCTTTCCACTACCATTTTGAAGGGACCGTTTGTTTTCCGTGGTCCCTTCACCGTCAGTATCTCCGTTTTCTGAGGAGCAATTTAAGTCCGTTTCTTGTTATCCAACGGACCGCTAGAGCTACTGTATTCTCTGCTCTATTCCTGACCTCATTTTCTTTGTCTCCTACGATGTAGAAGACGAGGTCATCAGCGTACGCGATAGTGGAAACTTTTGGGCCATAGTCCAACACTAGGATACCGTTGTACATGATGTTCCACAGAACCGGTCCCAGGACGGAGCCCTGCGGAACACCCATCGTGCATCTATGTGAAATGATGCCGGAGGTCACCCTCCTGTCACTCAGGTAGTTCTTTATGTAGTTCGTTAGGTAAGGGCTAATTCCGTTATCTTTACAAGCCATGACTATTTTATGCCATTTCGCGGTATTGAAGGCATTTTTTATATCAACAGCCACAAGTACACCCCATTTGTGGCTGGTTTTACCTACTATTTCTTTTAGTTCGTTTATTGCCGACACCGTTGATCTTTTGGGTCGGAAGCCATGCTGATGCGGAGATAGGAGGTTCTTATTCTCGATCTCCTCAGCCAATCTATTTGTAATCATACGTTCTAGTAGTTTTCCGAAAGAGTTGATCAGGCATATAGGGCGATAGCTGCCTGCCTCGTTTGGGTCTTTACCCTCCTTCGGAAGTAGAACGACTCTGGCTGTTTTTCAGCAGTCGGGAAACCGTTGTTGCTTCAAAAGTTCGTTTAGATAGTTAAGAACTTGCAACGGTTTAGTTTTCACCGCTATTTTTAGAGCTTCGTTTGGCAGGCCGTCTGGTCCTGGTGCCTGGTTTTTAATATCTCTAATCGCTATATCGAACTCGTCACTGGTGAAACTATTTCGTTCGTCGTCGTCGTCATTTTCCCTCTTGTTGTCGGGAAGAGGGTGCGGAGAATATTTTTTCTCCTTTCCGCGCTGAGTTGGCCTTGTGTTCTATTAGCCAACTTGCCCGTCACTATCCTGTAACCCTGTCCCCATATGTCGTTTTCAATGTCTTTCATGAGGTCGTCCCAACATCTCTTTTTGGCTTGCATAATTAGACTTTTTAGTACTTTGCCTTGTAACTTCATACCGTCTTCCCACTTTTGTTTTAAATGTGGGAGTTTTTCTCGGGTGTATTTACGTCTATGTTTATTATATTCTTTTCTGGCATTCTCGATTTCAGGATTCCACCAGAATGGTTGCATCGAGGTGTTAGCGTCGTTATTATTGGAGGCATCTTTATATGCCTTCAGTATTTCCTCGTATGTTCCATTACTTTTTTTTAGTATTTCTACGTACTTTTCGGTGTTCAAGTATGTCCTTTTCCTGTTGTTAGGGCTCATCTTTTTTATTGCTCCTTTCGTTTTTATCTGATATCGAATATGTCCATGGTGTGTGTAGGGATTGATATATTCTATACACCAGTTGGTGATCTTATTATAATGACTGGTATGACAGAGAGTAACATCTATATGTGTTTTAGAGTTACCTCTTTCAAAGGTGTGATGGCCGTTATTGATTGCTACCCATCCTGTTTGGGCCAACCACTCCTCTACCATTTGTCCTTTTGTATCAGATATAGGAGATCCCCATATTGCGGATTTCGCGTTTATATCTCCGGCCATTATGGATAGTCGTCCTCCATTGTTATTGGTAGCCGTTTCAAAAGTTTTATCTATGGCCTTTTGGTATTCTCTATCGCTGATATTCGGTGAGATATAAACGGCCGTCATAATGGTGCCATTGGTTTCTATTTGTACGCAGTTATCACCTCGAAGCGTCTTGTCTATTTCCAAGTTTTTATTTATGATGGCTATCGCCACTCCTGCATTCTTATCGACGAGCCACCCTTTTTTTTGCAATGTTTTTGTTTGGCTCGGATATTATCATAACGTAGATGTGATGTTTGTTTGCTTCGTCAAAGGCGATATCATGCGCTATCTTGGACCCAAGTTCACTTGCAGTACGTTTATCTGGTTTTTGCCTATTTTTTATCGTTAGCCATTTTGCTTGTATCAGGCCCACATTCTCACCACGCTGTGCAGTAAGATACGTGACCCCGGGCTATCATATGGGAAATTTATTTTGATATTAATCTTATGAATAACCGAAGGTATCCTAGTTGGGATTTTGTAATAATGGTCGGGATATGCTCTTCTAAAATCTAGATTAAAATAAGATAAAATGAAATAAATAAATATAAAATAAATATATAAATAAAAAATAAATAAAACCTTTGTTGTCGTCATGTTGATAGTATAGGGATCAACCGACGACAACGTTCTAAAATAGGCCTCCGGTGTATATTGCCGGAACCTTGGAGCAACAGCGACGATTACTAACATATTAAAATCTGGGTTACTTCTTTTGGGGTCTAGATCCTGGACAAAGAGGTTGTAAAAGGACCTTTTGTCCATTTTATAGATTTAGACCTCTTTAGTCCTTGTTCCCAAGGACTAATTTCCTATATTCTGGACAACTCATGGTGTCCATCCTATGTCCTTCTATTTTGCAGGCCATACATTTCGCTACGGCCTTACAGTCCTGGGCTCTATGGTTGAGCCCGCCACAATTGAGGCATTGTTTGCTTCTGTCCTCCCCCTTACAGGAGGTCAGACTATGTCCGTATTCCAGACATCTATAACATCTCAGAGGGGCTATTCGGTCCCTCACCCTACAGGCCGACCATCCTATTTTGATGGTTCCCATCTCTCTTAGCTTGCCGGCTTTGTTATTCGGAACGGAGAGAAGACACATCTGCCCTCCGAATTTTGTTTTTCTAAACAATTTAATTTCGACCAAGCCTGCTAGGCCGGTCTGTTTTTCGACCTCAGCTTTCACCTCCTCCGAGGTGACCGCCGGGTCAAGGTCAGTGACGCTAAAAACTGTCCCCCTATTTCTGGTCGTTACACTGACCTTCTCCATTTTATTCATTATTGCATTTTTTAGGGTCTGTGCCTGACCCCTGCCTTTGAGGCGGATGACAATGTCACCGCCATTTGTTTTTTTAACCTTGTTAATGTTGACGTTGAGACTCGCAACGTCAACTTTCTCTTGCATACTTTTCAGTACTTCGGCGACCTGGACAGATTCCCCCTCCTCCGACCTCCTATCTCTGGAGGCTCTCGGGTGTATGATCATATTGTATTTTCCACCGCTTTTAGTAGTGAATTCTATAATTTTCCTCGTGGAAGCTATCTCCCCACCGAGTATGAGGACATTCATGTCCTCGCCCAGGTTCTCCCCGACCATGGCGCCAATCATTTTGAAATCCTTGCCGGGTTCTCCATTAAGTCTGGCGACACAATGCCTCCAGGCTTTTTTTGTTTTCAAGGAGGTTACCGAATTCTCGATAACCTCGAATTCCCCGGGATTAAAGGCTTCCGCTAACTCCCTGATTTCAGGAGTCATATTTTCTGTCTCTTTTTCAGTGCTTGGATTTATTAGGACCATACAGTCCTTTCTATCCAGCGCGTCCTGGCTCCTCATAGGGAGAATCTTGGTTTTGGAGAACACTTTGTCCTCCCAAAATTTATCTTTGATTCCTTCAAAATCTTTGAAGGAACCTCCCTTTTCCAAGGCTGCCATGATTTTTTTGGCAGCCTCCGCTTTTTTAAGCTTTTCCGGCTTCTTTCCGGCATTCATTGCATTTAATGCCACTTAATGTAATATCGGATGTATTTTTTCCATCCGTAGCCTTGCTTAATCTTTTTGTGAGGGTTCTCATTTCCCCTATCCTCCTTTTAATATCTTCGTTTTCAATATTAAGGCTCGTGAGGATCTGTTCGACCTCGCTGAGCTTTCGTTTAATAGCCTCTGGGGCTTTTTCGTCGTTCCTGGAGTTTTCCTCCCTCCTGGATTTTTTTTTGACTTTTTTTTCTTCTTTATTAAAGCTTTGGCACCAATAGGGTGTGGTGACCTTTTTCTCGATACCTAGTAGGATCGAGACTTTCTGAAGTCAAACTCGTCGCTTGACTCCTTCTCCTCTTCAACTTCCTCCTCCATCATTTTCGATTGTCTGACAGATGCGAAGGATTTGTTTACCATTTCCTTATGTTTTTTGATTAGCTCCTGCTCGAAGAGCTCCCGGGCGAGGTCATCCTCGACCGTTTTTTTCTCTTCATCAAATTTTTTATTGTCGTCTTCACCAGAAGACGACGCGCATTCCTCATCAACAACTTGTCTTTTTCTATCGTGAGACAGAGATGCCTCTGTCTCCGACGAAATATTCCCCCTCCTACGGCGTTTTGTACTTTGTTTTTTAAATGTATCCATGCGAATCCCACGAGTGGGGACGAAATAAAGGTCCGGCGAGGCAGTGCGCCCTTACATATAGGGCGATAGCTGCCTGCCTCGTTTGGGTCTTTACCCTCCTTCGGAAGTAGAACGACTCTGGCTGTTTTCCGGGAAACCTAACCTAACCTTTTTTTTTTTGCCCCCAAGGTAGGGTGGAAGCTAATGCCGTCCTCACAGCGGGCGGGTGCAATGTTGTGAGTTTGTGTGGGACTCTCACCCACTAAACCACCCTCCTTGTTTACACATCCCTGGGGATTTGCGTGCGCCGGGAGGACAACAAGTTGTCATTACATCAGCGAACCTAACCTAACCTAACCTAACCTAACCTAACCTAACCTAACCTAACCTAACCTTTTTTTTTTTGTGGGTGGGAAAATCTTCAAAAGACTTCTGGGAAGGTGTCCCAGGCGCGCTGGATTCACCCGTTACCCGGGCACCTACCAGCTAAAAAGCCACCCTCTTCTCCGCCGACGCATGTGGAACTGTTCTTAGCGAACATCGCGTCACATGCGCCGGCTGTACTCTTCATCTCCGTGTTCTTCATCTAGTAAATAAATAAAACATGCACTACGCATAAGAAACATCACATACAGAAGTAAAACAGAGGTAACGTTACACATAATGAATATAAATAAAAACCTACCTAATTAAACTGTATAAATAAAACTTAACCTAACTTATCCTATATCTTTAAAAGCATATGTACAGATTAAAACTTAGCCTATCTTAAAATTTGTAGAAAAGGAAAATAAAATTTAAAAATCTAATATAAATAAAATACCCTACTTTAAATAAAACTTAAATCTATTTTAAAATTGTATAGATAAAAATGTATAAATAAAATCCTAAATCTAATTTTAAAATTTTGTATAAATAAAATAATAATAAACTTTAAAATTGTATAAATATATAAAACTCCCTAACTCTACTTTGTATATATAAAAAAATAAAATCGGTGTATAGACATGTAATAAAATTTTAAAAACTTCTATAAATAAAATCAATTAAAATTAATAAGTTAAGACGCCACACGCTACAATCACAACTACATATTAAAAATCTTCACGCTTTCTTTCCTTTTCCTCTTTGGCCTTTATCATTCCCGTAACAATATCTATAACCTTGTCGTACACCTTCTTTTCTTTGATGGCAGCGATCATAATATTCCTGCACCTCAGGGTGCCGTTACTTCTTATTGCTTTTTTTAGTTCGTTCTGTTTCTGCCGGTGGACTCGACATTCCGTCACCACGTGACGGGGGTCCTCCGTCACACCGCAGATGGGGCATAGGTCATCTCTCGTTTTTTTTATTCCATAGGTATATTTTCTGAAAGACCCATGCCCCGTCAGAAATTGTGTAAAATAATAATTCGTTCTGCGGTGTGCGCACTTATACCACTCCGTCACATCCGGTATCAGTGTCTTTGTCCACGCGGCTTTGGCACCCTCTTCCCTCCACTCTCGCTGCCATTTGTCCAGGCTGACTTCTCTTTCTTCTTTTTTTATACGTTCGATGTTTTTGTCCCTATCAGCCTGAACTCTCCTATAGATTCTGACCCTCTCGTCCACCATTATGTGGATCGGGATCACTCCCGCGATCGTCTGCAGCGCAATTGCAGAGACAGTTCTGTATGCGCTGCAGACCCTAAGCAGCGGTTTTCGTTGTGCTGTTGTGTATAGATTTTTGTACTTTTGTATTTTCATAACTTCCGCCCATACCGGTGCCCCATAGAGGAGGATCGAATGTATATTTTCCAATAGTACCCTCCTCCTCTGGCTGCCGGGGCCACCTATGTTAGGCAGCATCTTTTGTAGGGCGGAAGTTCTTTCTCCTGCTTTTTTAACCGCTGCTTCCACGTACTTCGAGAAGATCAGTCTATTATCGAAGGTTACGCCCAGGTATTTTACTGTTTTTTGGGAATTGACAAATTGGCCGTCTCCGAGATCGAATTGGATTCGATCCCGGAACGCTCTAGGTCCTCTAAGCACTATTATTTCCGTTTACTCTACTGCTATTTGCAGGTCCATCTGCTCTATCCAGCTTTTTATTCTAATCAAATTTTCTTTAATTATATCTACGATGCCCCAATTCATATCGCTTTCCGCTAATATGGCTAGATCGTCAGCGTATGCGATCGATTTGGCACCGCCCTCTAGTTCTAATCGGAGTACCCCGTCATAAAGTATATTCCAAAGGGTCGGTCCTAACACCGACCCTTGGGGCACTCCGGCGGTCAATTGGATTTGTTGCCTTCTCGATACGCATACTCTCCTTTCCGTTAGGTAGTCCTTTATAATGTTTACCAAATATACTGGGGCCTTCATTTCACTTAATTTTTTGATTATCAGGCCCCAGTTGGCCGAATTAAAAGCGTTTTTAAAGTCGACCATTATAAGGACCACCCATCTTTTTCTCGAAGCTTTCGCCGCATCGTGTACCCACTTTGTGGCGTCCACTGCTGAACGACCTTTGCGGAAGCCGTACTGCTGATCTGACAAAGCTGCTGTCCAGGAAATTTTCTAATCTTTTTTTAATTAAGATTTCATAGTATTTTCCCAGACAGTCTAACAAGCATACCGGCCTGTATGAGGCCGGCGAATCGGGGGGTTTCCCAGGTTTCAACAATAGTACTAAATTTGCTATTTTTAATTCTCTAGGAAACTCTTGCCTGCACAGTAGTTCGTTAAAAACGGATGTAATAATTTCAGGCCTCGTTTTGATCAGGGTTTTGATTGCCTCTGGTGGCAGGCCATCAGGGCCGGGGGCTTTACCCTGCTTGATATCTTCGGCAGCGGCCAGGATCTCTTCCGACGTGAATTTTGGTACAGCCGCGTCGCTTTCCATGTGGAAGTTTTCTTCCCTTTTATTAGGGAAGAGTAGCGACGCGGCCTCCAGCCGCTGCTCTTCGTTTAAGTTGTATGGGGCGACGGCTTTCAACGCTCTCATTGTGATTTTATATGCGTCGCCCCATATATCCTTTTCAAGGTCTTCACATATGGCCCGCCATCTTTTCTTCTTTTCATTTTTTATTAACTTGCCCAGAACTTTTTTTTTCTGTTTGTATGTGTCTTTATACCTTTCTTCGCCCCCGCTTCTGGTGTATGTCCTCCGGGCAAGGAGGCAATCCTCTCGGAGTTTCTCTATCTCATCGTTCCACCAATATGGCATTTGTCTATTTTGATTTTTTTTGTTTTTGTTATCCTTTCTTACTTTGTCTTTAATATCTTTTAGTACTAACTGAAGAGTCTCGAAGTTCACCACCTTTTTTTGGTCTATTTCTAAGTTTTTTATTCTGTCTATTAATTTATTCCTGTATATGTTTTTGTTAGTTCGGTTTGTGTTATTATTTGGTTTTTTGTCCTGCTTTTAATGTCGTAGGTGATGAACTTGTGGTGGGTAAATATCTGATCGTCGAGGACATCCCAGTTTGCAATTTTTCTGGATGACCCCTCACTAGCAAGAGTCACATCGATGTGACTCCTGCTAGTGCCCCTAACAAACGTTGGTTTTTTATTATTGATTGCCACTATATTCATTTGGGCCATCCAGTCGTCCCAGAGGTCACCCCTCTCGTCATTAATAGGGGATCCCCACTGAGACGATTTTGCGTTAACGTCCCCGACAATCAGAAAGTTCTTATTGCCGGTGACGGTATTCATTATTTTCTTTATTGTTTTTCTATATTCAATCATAGAGACATTGGGGGAAACGTAACAGGCCACGATCGTGATCTCGCAGTCAAGCTCGACCACAACGTAGCCCGCCTCTCTTTGCAAGTTCCTCACCCCAACATCCCTATTCCTGAATAATACCGCCACGTCCTTTCTCTTATCTTGTACCCAACCACCCCCCTCAGTCAGTTTTTTATTTGGTTCAGAAACGATAAGTAGATCCGCTTCGAGTTGAGCAGCTTTAACGTGGGTCAGGTCATGAGCTAGTCTAGCCCTTCCCACATTAATCTGCAAAACCCTGATGCCGGTCTTGCTAGAGGCCATTTTTATTTTATCCTAAAAGCGTGTCGATTGGTACTCTATATCTATTCTAAATACCCCAGTCGCTATTTACCAAATACTATATTTCGATATTTAGGGCACGCCATCGTATCCGTCCTATGGCCTTTATTGTCGCATGAGAGGCACCACGCCTCATTTTGGCACTCTTGTGCCCGGTGCCCCTCTTTGATACAATTGAAGCAGCACCTGCTTCTATCCTTGCCGCTACAATTGTAGGTGCTGTGGCCATATTCCAGGCAGCGATAGCACCTAAGGGGGGTAAACCTCTCCTTTACGGAGCAATACTGCCAATGGACCCTTATCTTCTGGGCAGATCTAAGGGCGGCCGCTCTTTCTTCTCTTATTGCTAGGGTGGCCGTCTGTCCGCCTCCCCTGCTCTCCCTCATGCCTCTCACCTCTATTTCTTCCCTATCGATGCCGGTCCACTCACAGACGGCCTCCTTTAATTCTGACGGAGTGACCGATGGGTCTACCTCCATGACGGTGAAGATTGATTCTTTCCTCTTCACCGTCATATCCATTTTTGTTCCAATTCTGCTTTTTATTTCTTCTTTTAGTCTTTCGGCCGCCCCTTGGCCCTTTACTTTTACTAGGAGGTCCCCCCCTCCCGTTTTTCGGACGGACTCGACTTTGACGCCTATTTTCTCAACATTCACTACATTTTTAATGTTTTTCAAGACGTCTGAAAATTTTTTATCGCCCGTTTTGATAAACATCGATTCTCCCCCTCCTGTTTTGATTCCACCACCACTTTCCTCTCCCTTGGTAATTACCTTCCACTCCGTGTCCTCCCTCCTACCTACATATTCTAATAATTGTCTGATTTTGTTTTTCTTAATACCCTCTCCTATTATGACATTGATTATTTTTTCCCCCCTCTCCGCCGCCAGTTTGGCCATCTCCTTTATGATTTTATATTTTTGATCTTCTTCCTCCCCTACCCTAACCAAATAATCGTGCCATTCTCGCTCCTTGTTTTTTGTTTTGATCCTATTTTCTATAATGTCCATCTGTCCCTCCTCTAGCTCGTCTATTATTCCCCAAACTTCTTCCCTTAATTTTTTAATTTTTTCTATTGTTTCCCCTCCCCTTTCTTTTCCTATTATTATCAGACTACTTATTCTATTTCTTAATACTTCCTCTACCCTATCCCTTTCCCATCTTGTTTTTTTATATACCTCTTCTTCCCATTCTTCCCCTGCTAATCTTTCCCATACCTCATATTCTCCACCCCCTGTATCTAATTCCCTTATAATATTTTGTGTTTTCTCCTTTTTTCTTTGTTTTTCTTTCTCTTCCCTGCATTCCCTGCACCTCACTTTACTCAGATTTTTTTTGGATATAAGTTCCCTCAGCTCCTCTAGTTTTTTTATTAATTTTTCATCCCCTCCCATCATGTTTTTAATTCCTAAAATTTTGTTATCTATTTCCTCCTCCTCTCCCGTTGTTGTTTCTCCCTCTTTCCTTTCTTTTTTATTTTCTATTTCCCCCTCAACCTTGCTTTCCTCCCTTTCCCTTTTTTTTCCCGTTTCTCCGAATATTATTTTTTTCAGTAGTGCCCCCTCACTACTCTCGTCTCCCTTTTGGTTTTCTTCTCCTTCTTCATTCTCCTCTTCCAGTATCGTTAATAGTATCCTGTCCGTGCTTCTGTTTATTTTTTTGTTCTTTTTTTGTCTTTGTATTAGTTCCCATTCGAATTTCCTCCTTTCTTCTTCCTCTTCTTCCTTTCGTCTAACTTCTTCCTCCACTGTTCTCCTCTTCTCCTCCTTCTTCTTAATTTGTGTTTGTTTGGATCCATTCTGTTCCCACGAGTTGGGACGTGTGAAAAGTCCGGCGAGGCAGTGCGCCCTTACTCCGCTAAGGCTAAAATACTCTGGGGAGGTCGCCAGGTATCCCCAGAGGCACACGTTCGAGACTGACTCCGCGCAGCCATTCATCCCGTAGCCACGGTAGCTCACAACGTAGGATTACGGATTCTTTTCTCGAGGTTTACTCCTCTATGTCTTTTTGGTCCGCGGGCAATTATTGGGGAACACATTTGTTCCTTATTCATCACCTATCCGATGAGGTTGGTCGGTCATGTTTCCTCTTACAAAAGGTTGAGCGACTCAGGACCGACCATTCCTTTCGGAGACACCCTATGAGCCATTGGGACGCGTCGTGTCGGGTAGACCAAACCCCATCCCAGAGAACTCGTTCCGAGGATTTGGGCCGACTCACTTCCTGCCTCCTCGACTCGACCTCTCCGATCACGAAACCTAACCTAACCTAACCTAACCTAACCTAACCTAACCTAACCTAACCTAACCTAATCTGACTTAATCTAACCTAACTTTTGGTTTTTAGCACACCTCGTAGTATTTGATAATGCGTGTTACTGCTGTATCTCATCAATTTTCTTAATTGATTAGCACCGAAAATACCGTTTTATCGTTAGACCACGGAACTAATTAGTACTTTTTGTAACATGTTATTCTTCTCTTCAGTTTATTTTAAATATTAGAAGTTAGCTGCCGTTAGCTTCTAAGTAGAAAACATACAGTACTTTGAATCATTATAAGTTGATGTTTTAATTATGTGGTTGAAGTAAGTACCTTCAATTATTAGTAGAATGTGCGTGGTAAGGCGTATAATGCTTTATATTTTTTCAGTTCAGTTAGAATTAAATTTATAGTACGTTTTTCTAAGATCTAGTTATATGGTATACGGGTGTCCCACGAAGAGTTAAAACTATTTGTATATGGCAAAATACTTATAGTAAAATCATGAAAATTTTCACGTTTGGGTTTTCGGATACGATCTTTTCAACTAAAATATTTTCAAAGATGGCAATTACCATTCTTATGCCCTTAGCAGTCTCATACAGGGTACATAAATTGGTTTTTTTAAGTTGAAGACTTGGGAAGAAATTAATTTTCCTCGAAAGTTTGAGTTCTTTTAACTCTTCAAGGATGCAACTTGGTACAATTGCCTCCAATTGTCATATTTTGGGCTTCGCGATACACCTCTGCTCGGTTTCAATTATTATGCGGTAAGCCTGGTAAGCAGGGTGTCCCACGACGAATTAAAACTATCTGTATATGGCAAAACACTTATAGTAAAATCACTAAAATTTCTACATTTGGGTTTTCGGATACGATCTTTTCAGCTGAAATATTTTCAAAGATGACTGACCTCCGGTTCTACAGGAAAACGACTATAACTTTGTAATTTTCAATAGAACAACTTGGATATTATACATTTTTGAAGTCTTATAAATTATTTTTTTACGAGGATACCATTAAATATATGGAAATGGTTTCTGTTCAGTTTCATTAAGCAAGGTCAGACGTGTTTGAATATATGTTGGAAATTTTTTTATTTCATACAGAGTGTATAAAAAGTGGTCAAAGCTTAGCTTCATAAATATAAAATTACTTCATTTTTTTAAATAAAACCACCCAGTTTTTTCTATTTCACTGTATTCAGGGGTAAAAAATAAGGCAAATTTATGTTCACTTTCCTATACCTAAACCTCACCGTTATCCATATATTAAATGTTTTCTGTAAATTTTTAGAGATACAGGTGTGGTCTAAATTTTATTTTGACCCGTTGATACAAGCACTAAAAAATAGAAAAGTATTTTCCTTTATGTATGATTATTTCCTAGCTTCCTTTATTTGTCCAAAAAATGTAATTAACACTCTAAATCTTTTTTTCTTCAAATCAACCCAACAAAGTTCCATTCTTATTAGAGTTAATATCAGTATACGAGGATATATTGAAAAATTCTTAGCGTACTATCGAACTAAACAAAATTTCAATGTCAAAATATTTTATTACCAAACATATTCTTCTCTAAGTTGGATGGACACTTTTAATAAGTTATTGTTCGTTACTATGGTAACGCAATATTTTGTTTATGCATGGAACTGGTCTAGGCTAACTAGATATCAAATAAGAATTGTGAAAAAATGTTTGGCAGATAACATGACAAAAATTAACAATACAATACACGTAGCAAAAGTATTTTCAACCACTGCAAAATTTATTTCTCGTCAAACCGCCCTACCATTAGATTAATACTGAGCTATTATACTAATATTACTTTGTTTTTAGAATGGTTTTAATACCACTATTACTAGTGATGGAATGTGGTGTTTCTTCTTCCGTAACTATTTATAATCCATATTTTCACTTCACTGGAGGATCGGATCCTTTTATGGGCGTAAGTATAACTAATAAATGATATTTTAATAATTTACAATAAATTTCAAATAAACCTTGTATATTCTTGATTACTAATTGATTTACGTCGGTGGTATGAGAGACTCTTTTTCTGTCTAAGTTTCGGCTTTATATTAAATATAAATTAACTATATTTGTTCAATAATTTTCTTATATTTATTAACAAAAATTACTGTTATTTAAATATGAAAAATTACAAACTATTTTTATTATAATCAATAATAACATGGATTAATTATTTTAATTTATTTTTTTAATTTTTATATAGCAAATATAATGAGCAAATTCACTAACCTCAATTTTATAATTGATTCTACATACTTTATAATTTCTCCACTACTTTCCAGTGGTTACTAGCAAACAGCATCATTGCTCCCGTACACAAATTACTCTCACTAACACGTTCACTACCGCCTAGATTTTGCTGTCAGTTACTCTTAAACCAACTGCGATAAGTAGTAGGAATTTTTTGGTGATTCAAGTACTCATTTTGATCTTCTACGAGTTCTACGAGTTGTCATAAATCCTTTAGCAGACCGACGCCGACGGCTATTATAGTGATCTCTTTAATTTTTTCCCGTGGAGTGGTAATGTGGAATAGTAATCTCTAGTTATTGTTCTATTGTTATTAAAAAAATCAATAATGATTACTTCATGGCAATATCAAAAAACTGAAACTTTTCCAGCAGATTTTTGAACACGAAACTTCTTAGGTCTTGGAGAAACAGAGTGTCGCCATTTCCTAGATTGTTGCTTTGTTTTTGGATCGTAGAAATGTACCCAAGCCTCATCCATAGTAATAATTCGGTTTAAGAATCGAGCACAGATCGAATGCGACGCTTCTACCCTTTTCTACACTTTTCTACACGCTTTTCGTCAACATTCAAACATTTGGGGATCCATTTTGCAGCAATTTTTCTCAGGTCTAAATTGACGTGAACTACATGATGAACGCGTTCGTATGAAATATTTAGTGCTTCATATATTATCCGTTTTAGCCTAATTCAACGGTCTGATAAATCATGCTATGAACTGCATCGATATTTTCGGGGACTGACACAGGGACCTTCCCGATCGGTCATCATCTTCAATGGGAAATTCACCTCTTTTGAAACTTGCAGTCCAATTTTTCACGGTCGTATACGAAGGACATTGATCACCAAGGGTATTAAGCATATCATCGTAAATCTGCTTCCCTCTTAACCCTTTGAAATACAGGTACTAGATGATGACTCGATACTCCAATTTATCGATTTTCACAATTTCGGTGGTCATCTTTTTTCTTTTAATTTATTGCGTCACTCTGGTTCACTTTTTTGACGTTAAACTTTACATTGACACTTCTAATAAGTTCTTGTTCGTTGCTATGGTAACGCAATATTTTGTTTATGCATTGAACTGGTCTTTTTGTTTTTAAAGAGCTTGGAATACTAACCATATTGTCATCTACATCGCTCTGTGATCCTTGGTCACTGATCTCGGAATCTGAACTTGCTGAATCATGTGGCTCAAAGTTCCTGTCAGCGACAGAATCATCAACGCATCTTCGGACAAATCGGACAAATTTGACATATTTGCTAACTCTTCCAATTCAGCTTGCGTCAACGTTCCTTTTTATCGACACACTGAGAAATACATAACTTTAAAAACTAATATACAAATATTTCAAAAAAATTACCTTGGTTTCTGTGTGAAATCCATGTTTTGTAACAACACTGATGGTTGAAAAATACTTCTGCACGCAAAAGACTTTGAAAACACTTATGTTGAGATAAAAAAACGCAATATCAAATGCACGTGTTCGCCTGTAAACACAACCACACTTAGCGTACCAAAGGCCACTCAAGTGGTAGTGCGCCCCCTCTATTTCGCGATAAACCGAAGAAGCCATATGCGCCACTACTCGCTGCCCAGACGTCATCTGTATCGGTTACAATTGAGTTTGAATTTAGGGCCAGTATAGTGGCTGCGGTTCACAGTGGAAAAACCAAAAGACCACTATAGTGGCCGGCGGTAGTGAACGTGTTAAACAATTTTTTTTCTCAAAATTTTATTATATTTCCTCTAAAACGAGAAACACGCTTCGAGTTTGTTTTTATTTTCTTTTTATATGTCCTTATCGTTTTCCACTTATACTGGAATCTTTTCATAATAATAAAATGTTTTTTTGGAAACTAGAGATCTCACATAATTATAATAAATTTTACAGTTTTGAAATAAATTATCTTTTTGAGTCACTATGTTTTTAAATAGTTCACATATTATACTATCACATACTGTCAATGTTTCAAATGTTTAAGGCATATTTTCGAATTTTATAATTGCAAGTTGAGAATATTCATCCCATTTTCTTTAGTTCATTTTGCCAAATAATTATAAATGAGGGAAATAGTCCAAAGTTTAATTTTCTCACCTGATTTTCTCACAGCCTCAACTTTGTTTCAAAGGCTTGAATATATGAATACATTTAAACGACAATCAGATTTTTACCTGTAACTTTATATTCGGAGCAGTCAAGTGTATATTCTATCTACCAAAACGCACAATCAATCCACCAATCATTGTCGTAATCAATTGGTTTGCCTTTTTTTAACATAGCCAATGATGAAATAAGGGACATCAGAAAACTTTTCGTCCAAATCTTGTAAAAATTGCCAGAACTGTCGGTGATTTAGTCCACTACACTTTATGAAATTTACAATTTTAATTGTAGGTTGCATGACAGTCCATTTTTGAATGTCTGGATGATTCCTGATGAATTATACAGTGAAATCCCACAAAATTCCCTGATGTTTTCTGTTTTAATTTAGTGACAACGCTCGAATGTTTACCAGCCATGGCAGGAGCGCCATCCGTAGTTGTGCTGTTAATTATATTCCATAAAAGTATGCAATTTCCAATTTAGACTGAAAAACTCTGACTCACTATCAACTTTACGTTTTTGTGACATTATGCCAAAATCGTAACAGTTATGGAACTCGACACAACAATTATAGATACCGCGCGCGCATGACACAAACAAATGCACAAAACCTAAACAATCACTACTTCGCAGTGCAATTAAAATCCTCCTCCAACCGTATCTCTTCGATTACTCGACTCAACTGACTCACGTCATGCCGACGCACTCGTTTTATATGGTTAATAAAGGTTCTAGTCTAGACTCGAAGTGCGTGGAATATTCTATAATTCTCGACAAAAATAATAGGATATTTCCGCTTGGTGCTAAGAGATGGCGATACTATCTTTCTCTCTCGCTTGTCTAGGCACGCGCTATCCTTGAAATTATACATAAACATCCGTAGACTTGAGAGTACGAGTATTTAAAATATCCGTAGAGGAATCGAATAAAGTTTAAAAGCTCTAAAAAACATGATTTTTCTTTACTTTTTTAAAATATATATAAGTACACACCAATTTTTCCAATAAATGGGCTATTAAGATGAAGCAGTAGTTTATCTTTAAGAAAATAATTTGCTGTAGAAGTAGTAATCGGTTTTGATAAAAACAGATTGTAATAGATAACGACAATTGAATGTTGTTTTGTCTTCATTATGAATAACCAATTTAAACGAACTTTGATGAACGATATTACGATCAAGTTATTGTCTTATGAAAGTCTCTGAAGACGATAACTTGGTTATCGAAACGCGCAACCGATAGTGTCATTATGGTATAGGTAGTAGTGGGTTCCGTATGAATATCCATCAACAACAAATAGTTTCAAAAGTTTCTTCTCATTACCAGACTTTTTATAATAATTTTTATATCTGTGTATTTACACAGTTATTATATTTATTATATTTTTTGTAGACAATTGTTACTATTGCTATTCCTGTAGAAGCTGGTACTCCAGGTGATGTTATTTTGTCCGTTATTCTTGAAGGTAATTATGTTTTACCAACTAATGAAACTTCGCTTGAATACCCTCCAGAATATCCTGTAAGTTCAGAAGAAAGAACATTTATATATGATATTATCAAGAGGAAACTTGAGAAGTAAGTGTAATAGTTAATGATTATTAATATAGGATATCTTAGTAAATATTTAATTTTCGGAACTTTCATTTGACTTTGTGCAAAAATTTTTATTTTTGTTTCTAATAAAGTTGAAAGGAGGATCAATTCATGGGCAAAATCCTGCTTGCTACTACTGTGTTTTTCCACTTTACACCATCCTTGGTAAGAGTCTGTTTGTTTAAAAAGAGAATCTCACAATTATGCTAAGCTACACCTCATCTCAATTCAAATATAGGACAGATCAGTACGCTCTAATCAATCGTCATAAAACAGCACATGATTTTGGTTTTTAAATTTTTATAGATATCTTTAAGTGTAAAACTATAGTTCGAAGGTATCATTTTAATTTCAATTATTTGTAAAATTATCAATAATAATTGCTAAAAAATATTCGCCATTTTACCAAAATGGACATTTTTGGTCGAAAGTCACTGAATTGAAGATAGAGTATCGCATATGAAATTTTAGAGAATATTCGATATTTTGAAATGAAGTTTCATGGCATTCATTTTCTATATTTTACATTCATCTAGGATACAAAATTGCTATAAAAATTAATAGTAATTAATGAAAAGATGAAAGAAAAACGTTTTATTAAACACCCCACAAAAATTATCGCATCACTCAATATTTTTTTAATATTTAAAATATGTTGCCTGTTTTTTCGAATTTTATTATTATTACGAATTAAAATACCAATAGATACGCCTTTTGCAACCTTTTTTTGTATCACTGGTACTAACTCCGTGCGACCCTCGAAAAAATTCCTCCCCATAGCTTGATAGAGCCACCACCAAAGCTTTCAGTTTGACAAAAATTAACCTGATCGCCACGTCGCCTATATACTAGTATACGCCTATCTGATGAATACAGACAAAATCTTGATTCATCCGTGAATAAAATATTGGACCAATCTTGATTTGAGTGTTCTCGACCAAATTCCAATCTTACTACTCGATGTTCTTTGGTAAGACGTGGACCTTTAGCTGGCACTCTGGCTCGTATACCTGCTTTTTTCAACCTATTTTGAACTGTTTGTAGGCTTATTCGGACATTACGAGCAGCCAACAGATCTGTTTGCTGCCTTCGAGCGGTGGTATGCCTAATTCTGGATATGGTGCTTTGTTGAACTCCAATTACCCCGGCGATGTGTCTTTGACTGCGGTCATCTTGTATGAGCGCGATGATTCTAGCGGCTTCTTCATTCATCATATGTCTTGTTAAACGTTGAGGCACACCCACTATTAACAAAATAAATTTAAATTTTCACTATACAATAACACAATTTGCTTAGAAAGTTCTCGATCTCAATGCATTCTCCAAGACAGAAATGATTTACTCGAGCATTTTTGCTTCCAAATTAATTTGTTATAAATTGTGATATTTTTGTGCCCATGATAATAAACCAGAAATATCTGTTAAGTTGTTTCATATACATATTGTCCCAAAAAAACTAAAATTAAGTATTAAAAATATTCTAAAATACCAGTGATGCGATAATTTTGGTGGGGTGTTTATTAAGAAAAAATTTTATTGAACAGAAGATAAGGCAATAGATCCTTAAAAATATAATATATATAATGAAAAGTGAATAAACAGGTAAGTAATTTAGTTAAATTTCACAAACGATTCATCGAAAACACATAATACATAAAAAATGAATATACTATTCAAATTAGGTATTATTGGGTTCTGCCAGAGAATCGCGGACTGATTTGGAACTCGGAAGCTGTTCATAAAAAGATCTGCATCCTGTATGTCCTGGGAACTAGCCCTTGATTGCATAGTTCCAATAAATCTTTTTTTTTTTCACCTCCGATATACAAATCTATATTTTTTGCTTGAGCCTTAATCCTAGAGGGGACCGAGTCATACTTCATTTGCGAATGGTCTGACTAAAAATAAACATGATAAATAGTGTCTAAATGAGGGTGTAATTGTAACGCATATAGACACATGCAAGAAAAAATGAAATTCTTCAGGTCAATACTACCCTTCTTTCCCTCAAATTATATATAGTCAAATTATAATCAGGAAGCTTGCGCACGTAAAAAAACGGCCTATCTGCTCCTTTAGGCGTGGACAGACTGGAGGTCAAATAGATTTTTTGGTATTCAGAAGGTAAAGGTTGAGGGGAGTTATCCTATTGATTCTTTTGATTTTTATTTGACCACTTATCTTCATATTTGACGCTGATTCTTGTGTTAAAAACATGTTTTAACAATTCCCTTGATTCCATTTTTAGCAAAACTATCTGTCTCCCACTTTATAGTGTCCAGGTACCCAGTGAAGGTTTACTGCAGTATGACGAATCCAGAAGAGTGACACGCCACAGCTCATTACCGCTTTTAGTTTTGTCATCTTTGATGTTATGGTTTTTAAAGATGCATTGTCGTCTGTGTAGATTGTTATGTTTCTACTTTATTCATCACTTTTATTCAAGAATCTGGCAGCCTTCTCTATTAATTAGATTTTCACTTGGATATTACATCCAGTTTTTAGTCTATATGACTTTTGTAACTTCAGTTCATTTGACAATGCACCGGATACTGTTTTATTTTATCGAGCCATCTGTATTTTTATCTTTTCTTGAATTTCGTTCCCGTTATCACATTTTTTTCATGCTATTTTACTCATTTCCTGTAGTTGTCTATAACTTAATTCTTGCGTTTTTTTTCAAAATTTGAACGTTTATTTAAGAAAAACATATACAATAGTATTATTCAAAGTATTGACCATCTGAAGCTACGACCTTTTCTCATCTTTCTGGTAATTTGTAGATCCCATCCCAAAAAACTTGGCATCGACCGAAACAAATGGTAGTCAGAAGGGGCAAGGTCTGCGCTATAAGTCGGATGAGGTAAAAGCTCGATCCACTGTTTTTCAAATAGTTCTTAACTAGAATAGCAACGTGAGGCCGAGCGTTGTCATGATGAAAAATTATTGCCTCGTGTCTGGTCGCATTTTCCGGGCGTTTTGGGCTACTGCTCTCTTCAAACGGATTAATTGTGTCATGACTTCCTTCTGTGGCGTTCTAGCAGCATTTCGAACATGCAAAACCGACTTTCGACGTCTCTTGGCTTGAATTTATGTGGAACCCAATTTTCTTGTTATTGAATATATTCAGCTGCTTTTAAACGTTTTGAAATGCCTTCTTGAGTGACACCCAAAGATTCTGCGAGCTCTTTTTGTGTTTGCTAACAATCTCTATCGAGTAATGCTTCGAGTTCTTCATCTTCATAATTTTTTGGCTGTCCAGAACGTTCATCGTCTTCCAAGCCAAAATCTCCACTTTTTAAGCGTGCATATCACTTTTGGCACCTTCGCTCAGGTAGAGCATGTTCACCATAAGCTACCACCAAAATACGATGACTTTCGGCAGCATTCTTCTTCTTATTCTTCTTCTTGTTCTTCTTCTTTTTCTTCTTCTTCTTCTTCTTCAGCAAAAATACTGTTTCAGGAACAAAGTTCGACATATTTGAGTGAAAAAAAAATTGTTGTTAACGCTTCATATTAATGACATATACAGTAGCTTTCCAATACAGGTTCGGAATATTGGAACGATGTAATGTTATACAAGTTACGCCATCTCTTATAAAACCGCACTCATAATGATTACTTCTAGTACTGCTTGTGTACTACGTCTTATGGCTCCGGTGATTTTCAGTGCAGCTATTCTCCGCACTTTTTCCTTGGTTTTTGTTACATCGATTCCCACTATAGTACTGAGCCATATATTATGATATATCTTATGATTGTTGTATACAACCTTTGGTTGTAGTCCCAATTTTTCATTAATCATAGTCCTACAGTAGAAAGCATTGATTTCTTTTTTCATTATTTCATCAACATTAATTCTTTAGTAAATTTTGGGGTCTATTATGACTTCTAAGTATGTAGTCCGTGTCCTAGTCCGTTATTTTTCGCCCAGAAGGTGATATCTTCTAATGATGTCGCTGATTATTTGTGAAACAAGTCAATACAGCTACATCGTCAATATATTCTATTGTTTTGATTTTCCTTCCTTATTGGGTTTTACAATCTCATTTACCATAATAAGGGGGATGTCACTCTTTCTTGTAGCATTCCTCTACCAGTTCTTCTCCGAATCTTTCGAACTGATTTTTCTGCTTTTAAGCATTGCTATAATCCAGTTTGTAACTATACTGTTCACTCCTAGATCGACTCGACTTTCTAGATTTAAGGCTCTTTCTTTAGCTGACGTTGAAGAAGAAGGAACTGAACAATGGCGGTCGCAGCTTCAACCGGTGGACGTGGTGGATTCCGTGGGTGGTTTTGGTGGTAGTGGGCACAGTGGTAGTCGAGTAGGTGGAAGAGTTTGCGATAGAGATCGTGGACGTGGCCGTGGAAAGGAAGACCAAAAAGACTGGGACCAGTCACTAAGTTAGGACGTTTGGTGAAAGATGGAAAAATTCGATCACCTGCAAAAATATACTTGTTTTCATTGCCCATTGAACATTTGCAATTATTGATCATTTTATTGGGCCCGACCTAAATGATGAGGTATTGAGAATCATGCCAGTAGAGAAACAAACTCGTACCGGTCAACGTACTCGATTCAAGGCTTTTGTTGCTATTAGAGACAGTAAAGGTCATATCGGTTTAATATAATAATACTGGTCAACCTCACACAGTACCTTGTGAGGTAACTGGTGTGGATCTGTTACTGTGAGGTTAATTCCAGCTCTCCGTGGTACTGGAATGCTGCTCCTGAACCTAAATAACTTCTTCAGATGGCTGGTATTGAGGATTGTTATACTTCAGCTGGTATATTGAGTAATTTGGCTAAAACTACTTATGCACCCATAGCTAAAACATGTGTCTATTTGACACCTGATTTGTGGAAAGAAATGCATTCGGCTAAAGCTGCTTATCAAGAATTTGCTGACTATTTGTCGAAGAATCATTGTTACTGAACCTTCACGTACGGAGTGCTTAAGATTGCACAATTGTGATGTACGTTTTTAAATAAATAAAAAAAAAAATAATTTAAGAACGCTCTTAAAAGAAATTCTTTTACCTCCGAAGATTTTTTGATCACACTCATATTTCATACAGTGCTGATTCAACTGATTCACGTTTTAAGTAGGCATGTTGAGTCTTGCAATCAGTTTCTATTTCTGTGTTTTTTTTATATGGAAGTTCAATTACATTATATCGTCGTGTCGGTTTGCAAAAAGACTATGATATCTCGAGTCATTTGGAGTTTCTGGTGGTCAGCTTTTGTGTAAAAAAATTTTCTGTTCCTTTTGATAAACTACCATTAGAAGCTATGGTTAGTTAAACATGAATATCGTAATTTACTTTCCTATCTTAAATATCATAGTACGAGATCTGGCTATAAAATGACGAAACGGGTTATGAAAAAAGGTTTTATTATAGAAATTTTTCTACATTCGAATGCTCCCCTTCAATATACTTCCCTTCCCTCGCCACACACCTTTTTCATTGATCGAAGCAGTACTGGAAGTCTTCTTTGGTGAGTGCTTTCAGGAGCTCTGCCGTTTTTTGCTTTACCGCTTCCATCGACTCAAATCGGATCCCTTTCAAAGCAGATCTTTTTCTAACCTTCCATGTAAATCTGAGCAGATCCGTTGATGCGAATTTTTTGATCTGGAGTCAGATTTTTAGCACCAACTTTGCACCGACTGTTTTTCTAACCGTTTCTTTATCGGCGTTTACAGCCTCGGCAATCATCCGGATGCTCATTCGACGATCAGCACGCGCAATTTTGTGTTTCCGTAGTTGAAACAGTCACAGTGCGACTTGGGTGCTGATCATCGTCAGTGAATGGAAATATAATTTCCATTATGGTAATGTTGGCAGTCCCTGCTCATGTCTTCTGCTAAGAGATTCTCTTAGGGGTCAAGTGGGAGGAAAAACAAGATTCATCATGTCTGTAACAGATAATCTGGAAGAGGGAACACAATAAAGAGACGCACGCTCGTACTATAACTGAGATAACACATCATAATGATTATTAGAGTAAGAGAGAAAATTAGAAATTTTCTCACAACTTAAACTGCATTAGGTAGTTGTAGAGCAGAATTCATAAGCTGATCAAGACTGTTACAACTCAAAAAGCAAAAAAACGACTTTTCATTGATGAAAAATTATAGGCAAAATGATGATAACACAAGACAACACTTTTTGGCAACAAAAATTGGTATTTTTTACAAAAAAAATCACATTTTTTGAGATATCACGGTTTTCTTCAAAGCCCAAAATATATATTAAAAGCTTCGATAATTATATTTTTTATAATTATAATTTGTTGTGTATGGTTTATTAAGTAGTCATACAAGGTGTTTCTATATTTGACCGACAACGCTGTACCACAGAGAGATATCAATAAAAGATTTATTTTAATATAGGGGGACTAGTTGCTGAGATATAGGGTACTCAAAATTTTGAATCAAAACCAAAAATTTGCTATAAATCAAGAACGCCTCTGAGTTTTGTTTTCAAATTTAATAACCAATATCCTTCTTAATAGAGTAATATTTTGACATAAACAAACTTTAGAAAAATTAAATCATTGGCGCGCTGTTAGGGTTGGTTGACACTTTTATTTTTTACGCTACTGGAGCAAATTCTTTTTTTAATGTTATTTTAAATTGCCAGATGATTTTTAGTTGAAAAACTAATAAACTTTTATGGAGCTAGAATGAACATTATTGTAGAAAATTTCCTCTAAACAATAATCTGCAAGCACGTAAGTAATTTACAAATTAATCAAGTAAATAGTTTAAAGCAAATAAAAATTATTCATAATATCAATTTTAAACAAAAATTTATCACAATAATAACAAAATTGGCAATGAAAATAAAAATAATAATAGCACAAATTAAATTTAAACAACACTTTATTACAACAATAACAAAATTGACAAAGTAACAGTAGTTGTTCAAACTGTTACACCGTTTATCATTTAAAAACGTGTCTCTGAGAAAAAATCTGGATTGGATTGAATGATTTTTGGTGCAGCTTGAATTCTAGCTATTAGATCTCGTTCAGATTCGATGATTTGTTCGTATTAAGGACATCATATAGCCTCATATATGCCTCATATACGCCTTGCTGATGTAGAAAAATGAACAGATGCCCTATCGTGTTAAAACCACATGTGTTTTCTTAAATTCAACAGTACCTTCTCCAGTAATTCATTCAACGTTTCTTCTAGAAAGAGCATATAAATTGTTCCATTTAATTTATTTGGTAAAATGTAATGTCCGATTAAGCAATTTCCAACCATACCCACCCATTAATTAACCGAATATTTAGGCTGAAATCCCCTTTCACAAAGAAAGTACGGATTTTCTCCAGCTCAAACATGACTATTTCTAGAGTTGAAAATGCCTTTCCTAGTAAAGCTAGCCTCGTCGGTATAAAAAACATATTTTGGAAAATTACGATTTTCACGACACTTTTGTGAATACCAGTTTAAAAATTCCATACGCACCTGAAAATATCTAGGTTCTAACACTGACCAATTTGTATGGATGTAACACTTGTTGTTTTAAAACTTTCCATACAATAAAATGGTCCAATCTTAAAGCGCGAGTTCTAGGCTAAATAAAAGTGACAACTAACTCCGACAGCGCGCCACTTGTTAAATATTTCCAATGTTTGCTTAGGTCAAAACATTACTTTATCAAGGAGAATATTGGTCACCAAATTTGAAAAAAAATTACAGGCGTTCTTAATTTATGGCCAAGTGTTGATTTAAAACATCCTATATCTCAGCAACTAGGCCCCGTAAGGGTTCGTATTCCCATATCAAAATGAATCATTTATTGTGATATATCTGTGGTGGAGCGTTGCGAATATAGAAACACCCTGTATAAAACTGACTAATTTTTATAGTTGATATCAGAGGAATGTGAAACTGATATTGGTTTTAATAATTTCTATTTGGAAACATTATAGGATTTAGTTTGAAAGATTTATCCAATAGCAAGACCAATGATTGAATCACTTTTTTTAGATTTGGTTTTTCGGGAAAAGATTGTCTTTTACGAGCAATTTGTGAAACAGCTGAAATTACGAGTGCTAATACAGGCCTATTAGGAGACATTATACATCTTCTACTAACGTAAGTATTTTATTTGTACTTTTGTCCGTTTCTTATGTAGCGCCAAAAATGAGTGAGAAGAAGAAGCATTATTTGTATGCCAAGGACTGAAAGACTACAAAAATTATCGCATCACTGGTATTTTTGATACTTAATTTTTGTTTATGGGACAATCTGAATATGAATCAACTCAATAGATATTTCTGGTTTATTATCATGAGCAAAAAAATATCACAATTTCTTACAAATTAATTTGGAAGCAAAAACGCTCGAGTAAATCATTTCTGTCTTGGAAAATACATTGAGATTGGGAACTCTCTAAGCAAATTGTGTTATTGTATAGTGAAAATTTTAATTTATTTTGTTATTATTGTTATTTTGTTTGTTTATTTAGCAGCTAACCAGAAGAAGGCCGCAGAAGGGTAACTTCGGTAGTAGATGATCGTTATTTGAGGTTAACGTCGTTAAGAATTAGGCATACCACCGCTCGAAGGCTGCAAATAGATCTGTTGGCTGCTCATAATGTCCGAATAAGCCTACAAACAGTTCGAAATAGGTTGGAAAGATTGGTCCAGTATGTAGGCGAAGTGGTGAACAACATGATCAAGTTCATTTTTGTCAATCTGAAAGCTTTGGTGGTGGCTCTATCATGGCTTGAGGAGGAATTTCTTTCGAGGGTCGCACGGAGTTAGTTCCACTGAATTATGGAAGACTAAATGCTGACAGGTATATAAACAATATCCCAGAACCCCATGTAGTGCCCTATATGCCTCATACCGGTGACAACCCTGTGCTAATGCACGATAATACTCGTCCACATGCTGCTAGTGGTTCGGCAGTACTTAGAAGAGGTCGAGATACCCATCCTGAATTAGTCTGCACGTAGCCCGAAACTTAACCCAATAGAGCATGTCTAGGACCATCTAGGATAGCAAATTCGGCAACATCCGGCACCAATAGGAACACTAGATGATCTTCAAAATGTTCTTTTCAAATTCTGGGACAACATGCCGCATGTATACGTCCAGAACCTGTTTAGAAGCCTTCAAAAACGAATGGAAGCTGTAATTAGAGCGAGGGGCGGCAACACATGAAATTCATTGGCTGGTTTTAGTTTGAGTACCGTTCATTTTTTTGTATAGATGCTTTGTACAATTTTTTAGATATTTTCTATGTTTTGGTAAATCAAACTTTTTGTCTTCTGATGATGCGATAATTTTTGTTGGGTGTTTATTTTCTTTGGTTAAAGTTTTTGATTTTATTACAGTGTACCTTTTGTTTTGTTCCTTCAGAAAATTGATGAGTTTTGGATATTTGTTGATGTGAACATCTTGTTTTATTGCGGGAGTACTTTTAATCATCTAGATGTAAACTATAAAATAGAACTTTTCCAAATTTTAGATTTTTCTGAAAAATAGCGAGCACTACGTTTGCCGTTGGGTTTTTCGCCTTTTTCTGGTGACACCACTTCATAAAGAATTCGTACCGTTTTTCGTACCTTGGACGAGATTTATACGACAACGAGGTAAGAACGGCCGAATTGCTTTCTTCGATGAGATCAGGTGGCGTGGATTCTTTTTCATCATCATTCATTGTTATTCATTTAGACAAAACCTCGGATAAAACAAATAATTTCAGAAAATTAAAAATTTAAGGTTTGCTATGGACAAGATGTGTAATTTGGCCAATTTTCTTCTTCGCTGTCTTCATGGAATATAGTCTTGGTAATCTTCCGTCTTTTCTTCTCTGGAGGAGTTTTAGGCTCACTTTTTGTCTTAATTTCGTTCATATTTGGAGTGGAAGTGGTTTGGTGTTTCTTTGGCTTACGTTTGCCTTGAACACTTACGTAAAGTCCTTTTGGGACAGGAGATAAAACTTCAATAGGCATTGCTAAAGTATTGTCAGCTGGTTCAGTAGAGTCGGTTGTTTTGGATGTCTCTTGCTTGAAATATGTCTTCAAAGGCGTGAAAAATGAGACATACAAAGGCTGGAGGCGATGATTATAATGTGGAGGTAGACACAAAATAATAATGCCGTTTTGTTTCGCATATTCTAAAGTTTTGAGCCCTTTGTAGCTTAAATGCCTAGTCAAGCTTTGAGCGTATGAGAGCTCTGTAAACTCTTAGCAGTATAGATTCATTGGAGTCCATTGAAGGTGGCTAAGGGTTTTAATTATGTTCAGCCTCTTTAGGCAAATGCCTTTTACATCATGAATATGGTGATTCCAGTTGAGTCGAAAATCAAAAGTCATACCAAGGATTTTGCACTGATTCACAATAGGTAGAGGGGAGTTATCAAGGAAAATTTGGGGTGAGTGATAGATGTTCTTCGAGAGAATTTTATCGTATTTAACGTATTTGCCATGGCAATAAATGATTAGGTTATCAGCGTATTGGACATATTTTACGGGAAAATGGAAGTTGTTACAAAGCTCATTTATTGTGAGGATAAATAAAGTAGAGCTTAATACTGAACCTTGAGGGATGCCAGTATTTTGTGGATGAGGAAAGGAGAGCTTACCGTTTGCGGAAATTCTGAAAATTCTATCAGTTAAGAAATTATGGATGAATGATAATATGTTACCATGTAGATAGTATTGAGTGAGTATTCAGTATTGCACATCTGGATATAGAATCAAAAGCGCCTTCATTGTCGAGAATAGTTGCAATGACGTCCTGATGATTATTTAATGTAGAGGAGATATTTGTTTGCAAGAGAACAAGGTTGTCGTATGTCGATCGATTACGTCGAAAACCCGATTGTGCGTCGGGAATAAGTTTGTATTTTTCAAGGAACCATAGGAGTCTTCTATTGACTATTTTTTCAAGGAGTTTGCAAGTAGTGCAAGTGAGTGAGATGGGACGGAAAGACTTGGGGGATGATGTGGATTTACCTGGTTTTTTAATTGGAATGATTATAGAGTTGCGCCATGTATCAGGGAACTGGTGAGTTTTCCAAATAATGTTATAGATGTCAAGAAGCTTGGAGAGGAACGAGTCGGATAGTTTTTTGAGAGAAATATACAGGACATCATGAGGACCGGCAGCAGAATTTTTGCAGGTCGATAGATTTTAGTTCATTTAAATTAATAGGAGCATTGACAGACGCAATATCGAGAGGATTTAGCTGTAGTGGGGAGGAGGGCTGAATATGTGAGTTATGAAAATCGGATGACGGATTATGGATGCTGAAATTTTCTTTTAAATGTTGTGCGAGTGTCAGAGATTTTTTGGCTGTCGGTGATAAGCAGATCGTTAGATAATAAAGAAGGAATTTTGATATTAGTTTTTTTGCCTTGAATTTGTGCAATTTTTTTCCAAACTTGACTGGGGTCTGTATTGTAGGTGAGGGATGAAGTATAACTTTCTCAAATTGCGTTTATGATCAATTTTGAAGTTGGTTTTTTGGAGACAAAGGAAGTCAGGTATATGGGAGGAAATGATTTTCTGAATTTTTTCTAGTCGTGGATAAAATCCATTGCAGTTCCACTGTATCAGGGAGAATGTACTTGTTTAGGAAGAAGGGAGAGAGTATTTACTGAGATAATGTCGAGGAGTCAGTGGTATTCCCATCATCAGTAATAGACATTTCAGGAGGAGTTTTTTGTTCGGGGTGAAGTTTAAAGTTAATTCTATTGATTAGACTTATAATACGGTTTTTTAAAGATCTTTCTTTTATATTAGGATAAATTAGGGACAAATCCTTCAGAAGAAGGGTTGTGTCGGAAATAAATTTGTTAGCTTCGGGGAGGGATGATTGATGGGGTCATTGGTCATTGATGCTGTACGTGTTATCAAGAAACGCAATAAATTGGGTGCCTGTAATGGGAATGGGAAAATGATTCAGGAGAATCGTTGAATTGTTTATGTATACGGAGCGTGATTCAGGGGTAATGAAGTGACAATCGTTTTTAGTCAGTTTAGATTTTTTCGTCTTCTTTTTCGCAGGGTTTCTGGAGCTGGATGTTGAAAATTCGGAGAGAGGCATTGGATCTGGATGAATATCAGTAGGAGATATAGAATGTGGTGAGTCAAGGCTGCTGTCATTTGAACGGGGACGTTTTTCGCTAGTTTTTGATAAGAAAATTAAAGAGAGAAAATGAGAAAGGTTGTCTTCCGAGGATACTACGGGAATAACCGAAGTATTAGTAGTGGCAGTAGGGTCAGCACAGGAGGTGGGGATCAGATTGACCAAATCATTTGATTTGGGAGAGGGATATTGAGGGACGGAAGTGTTGGGGCATGAATCAGCAGTGTGCCAAGCCTGTGCAGAGAAAGCATTCAAGTTTGTCGGTAGAAATGAATATTCTGTGTGTTATATTTTCATGACTAATGACTAAGTTTGAAGAGAAAAATCATTATTGGTTGGTAATACGTAAGTTACTCGGCGGAAGCTTAGCACATGTGCGTATTCGTCATCAGGTGAGCTACATTTGACGTATGATATAGGAGAGGTGAGTGATAACCCTAGATCTTGCAGTGCTTTGTCGATGACGGAATGGGGAATGGATGGACAAACATTGGATATGAGTATTTATTTGATTGGAGATATAAGCCGACCTATAGGGATTAAATTGGAATTAACTAGGATACTTTGGTTGGTTTTTAGAAGTTCGTCGACTTGAGTCGTCGATCATAAATAAATGCATATGCGTCCGTGTGATATTCTGGATGCGAAAATGACATTTTTAGGAGAGACGATGCTACCTATTGATTTAATGTAGTCAAATAGTTCAGTGTTGGGGATGGAAGGCATAATGATGGCCTGATTTCGTGAGGGCACAGAAGGGGGTGGGGATTTTGCTGAGGTAGCTGCAGCATATCATAAAGGCGGAGAGTTATTATTTGGATTGGTTTTTGGTAGTGAGGGAAGGTTAGACATATTGCTGTGATCTTGGTTTCCAAAATCACAGTCAATAGTTGAAAAAAATAAGAAAAACAGGTCAAATATATAAATAAATCTCAGCTCGAGAAAAACCAAACAGTCTGTGTCTTAGTGATTGGCCTATTGATATCCGGATACGTAAATAATTTTAAAGTATATTTACCAAATTCTATGATAAAAACGCTGCTTCAACAATTTGTGGTATCACATTTTAATTATAACAAAAAGCGAAGAATTTATTATTGTTGGGATTTAACTTAACGATCTGAACCTAACGAGGTATACAGAAAGAATGATTTTGTATATTAGATTCAATTTATTTCTTATAGCACCTCGTACTTCATTACATCCATTATATAAACAAGTGACTCAGGTACGACTTATGCAATATTTTGTTTATGCATGAAACTGGTCTAGGCTAACTAGATATCAATACATCCTCGTAACTAAAAACTGAATCAGTTTTTAACAATAAAATTTTTATATATATTATTGACTACGTTTTAATGTCATTCGATTAGTAACAGTAGACTTTACCTTGATTATTGTCTGATTCAAAAGAGTTTTTAATCCATCTTGACTCATGGAAATTGTTTCAAATAGTTATTTTCCCTCTTAATTTGGTGGTTGAAGGGGTGAGATATGTTCTCGTCAACCAGTACTTCTATGGTGGTTTTTATTTGGAACACATGTTTTTTCAAATGTTTTGGAACTTTCATATTTCATCCTCTGCTACTTAAATGTTCCAGACTATTAAAAAAAAACTAATCATAATTGAGATTAAAATAAGTATACTTTTGATTACTGTAGATATTAAAGTGTTGATGATTTGTAAGTTATTTAGAATGATTAGACTTTACCTTGGACATCGTTCAAATCAAAAGGATTTCAAATTCATGTTTACCCATGGAAATTGTTTCAAATAGTTATTTTCCTTCTTCGTTGAAGGGGTAAGATATGTTCTCGTCAACCAGTACTTCTACGTTAGTTTTTATTTGCAACACATGCACGAAAAAGGATCTAGAAAAAATGTTGCTCTTTGAAAAGAAAGCAAAAGGACTGCGCAGTAATGAACAAAAGACCAAATATATGGAGATGGGAAGCGATCTGAATAGCTGTAACAAATTGAAAGTGAAGAATATGTTTAATAGTCCAGGAGTTCGAATACCTGGGAGTGACAGTGACAAACGAAGGAGGTGAAGCCAGGTAAATCGACAGAAGACTGGCGAACATATCATATCTCATCTTCACCTGCTTGAATATTCGATTCCCCTAAAAAAATTGAATCATACCTGAGATTTAACTTGTATATTATTAATACTTTTTCGAATTATTCTGATTGTTAGCATGTTTTAACAGTAAATTTTTCTCTTTGAAAGTAAATTTGCTACCTCGCTTCTTAGTATTAGTATTTTTTATTTTTTTATAATAATTTTTTTTTAAAAAAAACCAATAAATATTATCAAAGCTCTTACGTATAAATATCGTATATATTTCACAAAACAATATCTGGATTTAGATGCCAACCCTCAAATTGCTCTTCTATGTTATATATATATAAGAACTTAACTAACTGATAAAAGTTCTTCTGTTGTCAATAAATTCAATTTTAAGTATTAAGGCCTCATTGACGCGGTTCAAGTAAAATGAATCGAATTTGATCTATTTATCAATTAAGATGAAACCCGGAGTCACTACTCCTGGTAAAAGGTACAGAAAAGATAGGTTAATAAGGCTCATGATCAACTCCGGCGGACAGTAGCCGCTTAGTATTATTATAGAAAATCATCAATTTAGAACAATATTAAATCTCATTTTTGATCGAAAGCATATAAAATGCGTGCTATTAGGTGTTATGTTTGATAAAATTACTCTACTTGTAGCTTAGTAACAATTAAATCGAAATACTCGCAATTCTTTGTCACAATAAGTGTAGTCTGTCACAGATCGTTCCTAATTGGCAAGATTGCGAATCATCAACTTCTCTCATGCATGTGGGTGTTCAATTTTCAATTTTCAAATGCGAGCGTTATAATCCCCAGGGCTTCATATACCGCAGGTACCTTAAGTTGAAAAACAAAAAGGTCATGGAAACAAAATGTCTTGTTTCTTTATTAGATTTTTCAGACAACCCTGGTATGATGTGTTGCAAATACATCATCGTTGATATAAGTCGTTTCTATACAAACTATTTTTATTCCTACATTTTTTGGTTAAAACTTGGTTTCACGTCTTTCAATGTTTTTGAGATATTTTTAGGGTAGCTTTTAATTAATTTCTACACCTTCATTTAAGTAACATTATCAAAACTACAATTATGTTAAAATCAACTTTTATCGAATAATGGAGGCCGAGGTTGAAACTAGAAATGAAACAGATACCGTCCATTCAGTTAACATTCGATTATTTGGTTGTCGAATGTGCCTTTAGCGCCGCAGTTTTTACAGCGAAAGACTTTTTTCTGGAGTTGGTCTTATTTACGAAACCGTTTGTTATCACATAATGGATTTATTTTCCATAATTTGCTATTTGAGTTATACAAATTAGATAGAACAATTATTTGAAAATATTATTTACAATTCAAGTATTTGGCCGAATGAGCGTCACGCCAGTTATTTTATAGTATTTAGGTATGATATTATGTATTAAATTATACTATATTACTGTTTGGCACCTCCTAATTTATTTTTGTTGTTTTTCAGGCCGTCTAGTTCAAAACTTGAACATAAACTGGAAGATTACCTAAGAGCTGAAAAAGATGGTAGAAGAAACGGCTGCAAAAAATATTCAACAACTTGTTCATTTAGTATTATGGATGCTATAAGTTTTATAAGTGATATTGTAGACACGAAATTTACAAAAAATATGTCGAATAAAATCGTCAAGTTGTTTTAAAATTATTAGCAAAGCTTTTTGTTGACCTATTTTCAATTCCTCAACTGTTTGGCTAGTAAATAACTTACGAATGGAAACACTCCAAAACGTTGCTTTCGGAATGGTTTTCATTTGCTTTAAAATGGCTTTCTAAAGGTGAGGAATTTTCTATTTTAGTACATTTTCGGAGTATACACTATAATAAATCAGGTTAGTACCGCGGACGTTAACTTTAAGCGACCACAAATTCTCAATCAAAACCGATTTTTGGCAGGGCATGGTAATGAAGATGTAAGCCGTTAGCCTATTTAAAGGGTTTTTCCCTATAGTTTCACAAATGTTTACAGTGCTGTTCCTCTTGAAATTTGATAGTACCATATCTTTATTATCGAAGAATGAGCTTTATATTACATTTTTATTGACGGGCCTTTTTGAGCGAAATGGATTAATCGTTTTTCATTGAATTTCTGAATTTTTGATTCAGGTTTAAAGTCATATAACGTGATCCAAATTTATTTATACCGCAAGAAAACTTGGTGAATTGAATCACTTTGGCCACAGTAAATACTAACCATTCGTTGTAACAGAAGGTCTGATAGTAATTGTAGAATCTCACTACTTTATTTTTCTATTATTCTTTTATTATTTTCTATTACTACTTTATAACCATATAAATGTTTTTATTTCATCTGTTATACATTGGCCGCATGCCGCAACGTTGTAAAATATATTCCGTCTAACCTGGCATAGGCATGGTTAGGGAGCCCAAGCGTTCAGTACCTTACAATGGTAGAAGGCATTAACATGTAATAAGTGCAAGTAAATTAGTTAAAATGCAACCAATAGTTTCATTCAATACAGAATAAATTGAACCATCAACATTTATCAAGTGAAGAGTTTATCAAAGACCATAAACATCACGAGATCCAACATTTGGTCCTTCGCATCCGCATATATATGTATATTAAATCAATCAGCACAGTTGTGGCAGTTAACATCGAATGACGAAGTTGTGGAAGCTCGGTGAGTCCATTCCAATTCATCCTCAATTCATTTGTTCCAATTTACAATTTATTTACAGCTTTTTATCTGAATTTTCAACATAATAAATAAAATTGTCAAGATCTACGGTAATAACAAATTCAACTTTTAATTCACAAATTCACTATTAAGTACAACTAAAATATCGTTTGTAATGAATTGAATTTAATAAATTTGAATTGAAAATATTATAAACATTTATTAAAGCCGGCAACATAGAGTTTCACAAGGTGTCAACAACAAGCGATGTTTACATTTTTTGTCGACCCATGACTTTCTCATAACCACTTTACCTTTGCTTAGACGAACCGACAGTTATTTATTGTTTGAAATAATTTATATTCTGAAGGTGTCAAAATTTTATATACGATACGTTTCATTTCTTAGCATAAAAATACATTCAGGGAATATTCCTTATCAATAATATTTTTTATATACTTAAGTTTAAATCAATTACAATGGCCAATAACGGCGACGAGCAGGAAACTATCAGGAGATTGATTGCACGTCGTGTACAATTAAAGGCACAATTGACACGTTTTAAAAATTTCATTAACGAACCAATTAATGCCTCAAAACTCCAAGAAATAACGTGACTTCAAAAATTAGAACTCACATTTGACGAATTTCAATGTTTCAAACGCAAAACAAATTATAAATGAAATAATCGTTATAAAAGTCAAAATTACCTACAACAAAATACAAATTTAGGTACACAGCCCGTGACATCAGGGCAAACCTTCAATGTTCAACTTCGTCCTCTGAGTTTATCGGAATTTGACGGCTTTTGCGACAAATAGGGAACGTTTTATGACTCTTTTACAGCCTTAATTCACAATAACTCTGGTTTAACAAATGTTCAAAAACTATTATTATTTACATACTCCTCTAAAAAAAGAAGCGTCCAATGTTATCGAATCATTGGAAATTACCGATTCGAATTACACCGTAGCGTGGAGTTTACTTCGAGATCATTATCAAAACAAAAAACTTATTATTAAAAATCACACAAAGCAAATTTTTGAGCTACCTATCGTGACCAAAGACTTTTCCAATTGTTTAAGGTCATTTTTAGATAATTTTCAAAAATATTTTCGAGCTCTTAAAAACTTGAACGAACCCGTGGAATCATGGAGTGCGATTTTAATACATTTACTGCTTTCTAAATTAGATATTAATACTAAACGGGAATGGGAAATTGAAACAAAAGACATCATGTCTCCACAAATTGAAATATTTATCAACTTTTTAACAGAAAGATGTCAAGTTCTGGAATCAATAAGTAACAAATCTAACATTCAGTCGCATCTACCGGCTAACAAACGCAAATTCGTTGTAAACACAGTACAATCGAATATTGCACTAAATAAAATTTGTATATTTTGCAAGGACAATGATCATCTTATATATTTTTGTAAAACATTTCAAAATTTGTCAGTATCTTCAAGGACACAAGAAATACAGAAGCTAAATACTTGTATAAACTGTATAAACGTGTCGTATCTGCAAATATAAACACAATTCTCTATTGCATTTAGGCAAACAAACTTTCAAGATCAATGATCAAGTAAATCCAAATATTCCTTCATCGAGTAATGACTCTGTTGAGGATCGCCAACAGGCAATTCGTTCAAACACAGTGTATACTGTAAATGAAACAACTGAAAATTCAGGCACAACTAATCTAAATACTTTTATAATTTCTCTCAAAATATGAATAGCGCTTCGAGTACACAAGGTTATGACAACACATCCTTTCAACGGCTTTTGTTAAAATTATCAATAAAGAGAACAAACCTATTGTCTGTAGAGCTTTGTTGGATGGAGGTTCTCAGTCAAACCTCATAACTAACAATTTATTTAAAAGACTAGATCTTACCTCGTTCAAAGTCAACACACACATTATAGGTATTAGTCGACAATCATTCAACATTCCCTTGCTGACAAAGGCTAAAATCAAATCTCACACGTCAAATTATCAGGCTAGTCTCAATTTCTGAATCACTGATCAAATCACTGGTAATACACCTCAGGTTAGCTTAGATGTTAGCAGATGTCTTCTATAATCTATTGTCAGCCGATCAAATAGGGTACGGTGAGAATAAACCAATTCTGCAAAACACCCAATTAGGTTGGATAGTCGCAGGTCCGTATAATATTTCCTTAGCACAACACAGTATTTTTTGCAATCTATCAAAAACTTCAATTATCGAAAATCAAATTGAAAGGTTTTGGCTTCTCGAGGAGTGTCACTCCAAGGATGCAATTTATTCACGCGAAGAGATTCAAGTTGAAGAACATTTTCGAAATACGTGTCCGCGATGAATCAGGCACCTTTGTAGTACAATTACCCTTTCAAAACAATAATACGGAGTTAGGCGAATCCATGCAAATAGCATCTCGGCGGTTCTTATCACTAGAATCCAAACTCTCCAAGAATCCTGTTTTATATCAAAAATATACTCTCTTTATGGAAGAATACCTACATGAGACATATATCAGAAATTATTCACTCAGAAGTATCAAAACAAACTTGAAACTACTTTCTTCTATACCATTGTGTGATCAAAGAGTCTTCTGCCACAACTAAATTACCTGTTGTATTTGACGCTAGTGCAAAAACAACCACAAATCTCTCACTAAATGACGAGCTCAAAACCGGTCCCTGTATTCAAGAATAAATATTTTCTATTCTTTTGCGTTTCCGAACACACGAAATAATCTTTAGAGCGGACATTGCAAAGATGTATCGCTGCGTGAAAAATCATGAAAAGGATCAAATCTATCAACAGATAATATGGCGTTCAAAACCGTCTGATCCTCTACTTTTCTATAAGATACATACGGTCACATATGGAATTAGTCCATCATTTCTAGCTACAAGATGTCTTAAACAGTTAGCTCTCGATAACATTTTTCCATTTCCAGAAGCTTCTCAATCTATTATGCAAGATTTCTATATGGACGATTGGCTATCTGGCACAAACGATATTCGGTCAGCCACCTTGCTAGTAAAAAATGTCAAGAAAATCTTGAGTTCGACAGGGTTTCATCTAAGACAATGGTCGTCTAATGATTAGAGAATTTTAGACGGTCTTCAAGATAAGAATAATCAAACGAACAAAGAATACGAAATAAAGGACAATCATAATTCCAAAACACTGGGTACCAGATGGAATTCTTGAAGCGACATGTTACAATACGTGACAAATAACAACAAACATGTGACATTTACTAAAAGTGTAGTACTATCGATTATAAGTCAAATATTTGACCCTTTCGGATTAATTAGCCCTGTAATTACCAAGTGTAAACTGTTTATGCAACGCCTATGGCAGTTGAAAATAAGTTAGGACGATACAAGTCCCAATGATTTTCTAACTTCTTGGATGCAATTCTACAATAAACTGAATGCACTAAATGACGTACAATTTTCCAGGTACGTCTTCATAAAACAGGCAGCTCAAATCGAAATTCATGTCTTTTCTGATGCGTCTCAATCTGATTATGGAAGATGCGTCTATTTCCGATCGATAAATTCCTTAGATCAAATTATGATCAAAATAGTCTGTTCAAAATCTCGTGTAGCACCGCTAAAGGTCATATCTCTTCTACGTTTAGAACTATGTGGTGCTCTTTTAGCCGCTCAGCTAGCTAAGGCCACAACAGATGCTATCAAGGGTAACCATATGTTATATTTTTGGTACGACTCAACCATATCACTGGCTTGGATTCGTTCGGAACCTAGTTGTCTCAAAACATTTGTTGCTAACCGTGTGGCCAAAATACAGAATCTATCTGATCCATCTCAGTGGCGATATGTTCCTACCAATTTGAATCCCGCAGATTTCGTTTCTCACGGAGTTAATCCCAATGAAATGAAGCAACTTACTATGTGGTTCAATGGACCAGATTCTTTATATCATAATGAAGAAGACTGGCCTCTTTTGAAATCATTGCCATCCGAAAACGATTTACTTGAAAGCAGAGCGAGTACTGTCACATTAACTAATACTACCGTTCAAAATTAAATAATAACGAAATATTGCTCATTCAACAAACTTATTCACGTAGTTGCCTATCTGCTTCGGTTCAAAGTAAACTGTCAAAGGTCAAGGGAGTTGAGAATTAATGGTAATCTTTTGCTGAGCGAATTAGATTCACGATTTACACTATCGTTAAGATTGTGCAACGCGAGGCATTTTCACAAGAAATTAATTCTCTAAAGAGGTCAAACGCAATACCTAGAAACAGCCAATTGATATCTCTAGATCCATTTTTAGACGAATTTAATATTTTGCGAGTAGGACGACGCATAAAAAATGTGGACCTAGACTACGAAAGTAAACATCCCATGATAATACCTTCGAAACATCATTTTACAAACATTCTCGTTCGTCATGAGCATTTCAAAAATTTGCATGTGTGTCCTCAAGCCCTACTGTCTATAATACGTCAAATATTTTGGCCACTAAGTGGTCGACGCAGAATTGTTTGCTAAGAAAGTGTATTGTATGTTTAAGCACATTTTCCACATGTGGAGTTGATTATGCAAGACCGTATGTCATAAAAAATAGCTACTTAAGGAATACAAAATCACTCAAGGTATATTTATGCATATTTGTTTGTTTTACATCGAAGGCTAGGCATCTTGAATTGGCGAGCGATTTAACTACCGACGGATTTTTAAATACATTAAAAAGATTCATCTCCAGACGGGGTCTCTGTAGCAACATTTATTCTGATAACTCTTCTAACTTTTTAGGCACAAAAAATTTTCTCTTAGAAAATAAAATTGTTTGGTAATTCATTCCCCCCACATCGCCTCATATTGGTGGCTTGAAAAGAATATTGAAAAACACTTTACTTACATACGAAGATTTCTATACCGTGTTAGCTCAGGTAGAAGCTGTAATCAATTCTTGACCTCTTGTTCCTCTCACCGAGAATCCCGAAGATTTTGATATACTGACCCCTGGACATTTCCTAATTGGTAGCTCTTTGCTATCTTTACCTGAAGCTCCAGCTGATGAAGCTAGATACACTCTTACCAAACGATAAAAATAGATGTTTCAACAGTTTTGGGTAAACTGGTCACGAGATTATTTATACACTTTATAACAAAGATACAAGTGGCAGCATCCGACTGATATTTTCAAGATTGGACAGTTGGTGCTTTTAGAACAGAATAACCTACACCCCCTTCAATTGAAGATTGGTAGAATCAGTTCACCAAGGACAAGATGGAGACTTTAGGGTAGTGACAGTTAAAACTGTTACAAAGTACTTGAAACGATCAGTGTCTAGAATAAGTGTATTACCTATTGAAATGGAACCATAATAATGTTTTGAAAGGTATGACTGACCTTTCAAGGCCGACAATTATGTAGAATCTCACTACTTTAATTTTCTATTATTCTTTTATTATTTCCTATTACTACTTTATAACCATATAAATGTTTTTATTTTATCTGTTATACAATGGTCGCATGTGGCAACGTTGTAAAATATATTTCGTCTAACCTTGGGGGTAGGCATGGTTAGGGAGCAAGAGTCTAGTACCTTACAACAGTAGAAAGCATTAACATGTAATAAGTGCAAGTAAATTAATTAAAATTCAACCAATAGTTTCATTCAAGATAGAATAAATTGAACCAGCAACATTTATCAAAGACAATAAACATCACGAGATCCAACAGTAATGATGTCATATAAAGGTATGTTGAAGAATTAAAATTGTTATTAACCATTTGTCTTAGAGCGTTTGTGATTGGATTGGATTGGACTGGAAGTATGTTTTAATACGCAGTCTCTTTATTCCAAAGACAAAATTCAACAGAATGAGTTCATAGGTAGATAGATTTGAAAGATCGTTCCACAAATGTCTTTTGCCTAAGAAGATCCAAGACAATGAAATATTATGAGTTGAAAAGTTTGTAGGCCGACAGAAATATTGCGTTACTAGTATTGAATCATATGATTCTCAGTTAATACTAACCTTCATAAGACACGTGGATAAATTTAACAGCTACATGTCAAATGACTAATGAATAATTTATGAAATAATTTACGAAAAAACATATTATATTCTTAGAGTTGAGTATTTCATCTTCACAAAGATGTAAAAAAAACTCATTCAAAAATTCAAATTCAATACTTTCTTGGTTAAGGCCGCGTCGAATATTGAATTACATCCTCTATGAAGAAGATGATATCCATCTATCTTTTTTTTGATATCCAAATCTCTAATTGCTCGCAATTGTTGTAACCGCTGACTAGTTTCGACGTTTTCATCACTCAAATTGGTGGTATAACAACCTGTCGTTGGAAGAAGTTACTCTGAATTTAAGACAACATTAGATAGTGCCGCTATTTGGTTCATGTAGTTAAACATTTCCTAGCGAACGCTAAGTGGCGTCATCCTCACTTTCAACTTCGAACCATTTGTCAATTAAATTCTAACCGTAGTTGATGAGGATATAAAATAAATATTGATGTATACGAGGTATATATATCAATAGAATATAAAGAAAAGATATCTGGAAAGGATCTAGGGTATGATTTCATTTTGGGCTAGGGTAGCGGTCGGGGAACTTTTTTAACCATTACCCGAAAATATTTTGTGTAAGTTGATATTACCCCATAGCAAAGAGCAAAAAAAAATGAAATCGCCTCTTTTTAGCATCTTTCATATTATAGCCCCCCATGATAATTTTTAAAAGAAAAAAAGAAAGAAAAAGAAAAATTTGATTTAAACATCATTTATTCAATTTATCAATGTACCCCACCTAGTAATACATAACGGTAATAATAGTAATATAAGTAATAATAATAATATTGGTGTAACAAACAAAAATTAGAAGAAAAAAAAAAAAAGAATAATAGAAAACATTCTTCCTTCACGTTTTGGAGAAATGATGTTGTTTCATGTTCGATACGATTGCTTCAAAATTATGAATTTTTGATGTTAGAGCGATTTAAAATACAATCAATTTCTGTTAATCGTTTTCATTTTCATTAAAGTGGAAAAGCCTTGATCCCACAAATATGTTGTTCCAAATGGCAGCAATTTTTAACTGTCTCTTTATGTGCAATTTTGAAAGCAATTGCAGCCTTTGACATCCAAAAAGCCATAGATTTGGTTTACTCTCAAATTGAATAAGTGCTTCAGCATTAGATCGAAGTTCAAGAATTGCTTCTGCCAAATCTGAAGTTTCTTCTGGTATCATAGTAATTTCAGAATTAAAAGGATCTACAATCCAGTACGTGTACTGAGATTGATAAGATGTCTTACAATTGTATCCAAAAGTAATATTTTCGCAATCTTCCAAAAACAAAGCTAGCCTTGAAAAAGAAGCTATTTTTTTCTGTTATACTTTCTGTCTCCAAACGCTGACACTATTTCTGTCCCTGAAATGATATTAATATGCTTTCCTTGCAATTCCTTTGTTTAATATATTTATACTCTCATAAATGTCCGCTAAATATGCGAGATATGCAACCCAGGAAGAGTTTTTAAATTTATCTGCGATAATATTTTTTTAACAACTATAAAAATTTCGACTTCAGTTTTGAGAGTCCATACTCGATTTAGTACATTTCCGCGAGAGTGCCACCTTACTTCTGTATAATGAAGTAGGTCCGTATATTCAGCTTCACCACATAATTCACGAAATAGCCGCGTGTTTACTTGATAAAATTTACAATCTTGATGACAACATGCATGACGACTTCCAGTGTAGGTTCTAAATATTTGACCATAAGGGCCTGGGGATGGATCATACAATGAGTAACTTCAATATTTGGGTTATTTTTTTACGAAACCCGAAAAACCATTAATATGACCCAGTATAGCTGGAGCTCCATCCAAAGATACAGAAATACAGTTTTCCCATTTCAAACTTTGCGCATTAAAGTATTCATTTACTTTATTGTAGACATCAATTCCACGAGATGTCAACTCGAGAGGAAAACAAAACAGCAATTCCTCTTCAAAATTATCTGCACCTTTGTAGCGAACATATACCATTAGCTGTGAATTGCTACTAAAATCAGTTGCCTCATCAAGCTAAATAGCAAAATATTTAGCCTGTTTTAATGCGAAAATAACCTGTTCCTTCACATTTTCTGCTAATATAGAGATTCGTTATTTTACAATTCTCGCAGAAAAGGGCACTGAATTCAATTCGCCGCTGCGAAAATGGGCTTCTAACTTTTTTTGTGTAAATTAATTTACACGGATTTTCATGAACTTTTTTTTTGAAATGTCTGGGAACAGTTGTATCTTTGCGAAAAGTCCTTCAGTAATGTTTATCTGCTCATGGTGCCTGAAGAAACTTTGAAGAACGTTGGGGTAAGATGATGCTCGCTTCTCAGAAATATGTTGACATGTTCGCTCATTTAACGCGCCCTTTTCATTTTTAATTCATTACGACATTTTTTACACGCAATATAATAATAAAGGGATTCGATTTGAGCTGTATAGACAATATAAATTTAAATAAAATTTCCTAGATAGCAAATTCATAATGTTGTGATTAGAACAAAAAATCCATTATTGATTCGCAAAGAAACTAAGGCTATGAACGAAAACTTTTAATTGCCGTAGCCTTTCACAGATAGAGAATGACCCTCGCTGTACGACCCACCCTAAAAATTTTTACCCGAGTAGGTCAAAATTTTTCACGTGGGCCTTACCATTTGACCTCGAAGAGAGAGAGAGAGTCAGTTTGTCAGTTTGACACGTGTACCACGTGAGGTTTTTCAGATGAATTTTCCGGCACTTTAGGCTTCTGGCGAGGGTTTCCCGACCTACAAAACTTCTGGCACTATTACACTACTACTAGTTAAGAATCCGATTTCACGTTCCACAAGGTTTCACTCGTGAAGATTTCACTTTCACTTATGAAAATTGCGTCGGGCGATAAGTGGAGGGAAGTCCCCAGTAATAGACAATACACGGAATACACCGACCGAGAACAAGCGACAGGGAATTCCCCGTTCCGTTTGATGGATGCGCACACGGGATGATTGATCATAGTGTTGTCAACCTTATGATCGGATTTTTTTAAATTCTAGATAATTTTTATTATTGAAAATATCGTCTATTGGTTTCAGTTCGGTTGGGGGCCCTCTGTACTCGCGGGGCCCTGGGCTACAGCCCAAAAAGCCTTTAAGTAGATCCGCCCCTGTCTGGGACTATTCAAAGCTAGCTTTTGATCTTCTAAAAGATATTTCTAAATTTGCAAAGTATTCTCATAGTTTCGAAGACAGGTGTGAATGCAAATTATCTAAATGTTTCTTTAATTGACTTTTTTTAAACATTCTGAAGTCAGTACCTTCATACATACAACACACTGTGGTTTCATTGTACCATTGTCTTCTATTTGTGGGAAACCGTACTTGAAAAAATTCGTCTTGGTATGTTCTTTTTCTATTTGCTGCCATCTGAAGGGAGACAGAAAATAATAATTGTAAAATACTTAAATGATGATGAAATGGTGGTCTTGTCAGCAATTAACTAGTAAAACCTCGCTCTCTGACTCGTCAATGTATTTGTATCTTGACGGCATGCACGAACTGAGCAGGTAGCCGGGGCTTTACTGCGCAAATATATAATTTATAGTTTATAAAATAGCAAATTAAAAATATATACTTTTTATTCACAAAAATTTCATTTTCACCTCCAAAAATTTCATTTTTTCTCCATTTGGGGTAATTTACCCCGGTTCACCGACCGCTGGACTAGGGGAATGTAAGGCGAAACTCTATAGTAAGCGAAATGACATAGAATCCCGTTTTAGGTAAATTTAAGTAAATCTGTCAACGTTGTACGCATAGTATTTAAGTTTCCACATGCGCTAATACCTAGAGCTGGGCAATTATCAAGAAATATAATCGACCATATAAAATAATCGATTATTTTCGAACGATTGTGGTTTGATTCCTACAAAAAACAAGATAAAGAGCGAGTATACTACTAGGAACATACAGACGACATTATGGTTTGATTCCCAATAAAAACAAACCAAATAATGAACCTACAGAAGATATTTGGAAGTAAGATTCTGATATTGAATTATATTGAAATAATTATTCAGAAAATAAATTCTTTAATCGTTAAATTGATTATTATATTATTTGATTATTTTAACGATTGTTATTTTGCCCCGGTTGCAAGCGGTCTCGACGATAACTGTTCTTTCGTTAAAAAGGTATTTCGTGGACTAAGCACACAAAGAAAATAATGATATTTTCTATTTTTTAAGGTAAATGCCATTTGTAAAGAGCTTTTTAAGAATAATTTTTGTACCTAGTTAACTAAATAAGTTTAAATGTTATATACCTAATTATCAATATGTAGGTATTTGTATTTGGTTAAAGCGATTAATTAAAAGGGAGTGTGCTCTTACTTAATTTTATGTAATTGATTAATATAATTAATAATTGTGATTCATTTAATACAATGTGGGCCAAAGAGATCGAAAACTCAAAGCAAATATTTCTTGATTACGGAAACTATAAAGTTGAAAAATAACATTGTGATTTGATTCCCACCAAAATAAAACTAAGCAATAGAAATATTTCTTATTATGCATTTCTCAGAGAGAGGATTTTATTCTTAATAGGTAAATTCCTGCAAAGAAAAAAAAAAAGAAGTTGACGATGTCAAGTTTTGGATCCAGTATACCTACAGAACAGAGTATTGAGTTACAGGTTACAGGATCACAAAAAAGTACAAAAGTGTTAAAATTGTGAAAAAGAATCAGTCTTCGATAAATTGATTATTTTTGCTTAACCGATTATTCCCGATTATTCGATTATGTTTAAAAATATATATCGATTAATCGATCACCCGATTAATCGATTATTTTGCCCACATTTACTAATACCCTCAGTGATAATAAAGCCATTTAAGGGTGAACTAGTGCTCATAAGATAAAAATATTGTCTTCACCTGTCGATATCAAGATATTTGATTATTTCTGTGTGTTTTATGGTCATTTATGAAATAATAGATTTACATTTAAATTCAGTTTTGTAACTATTGAGATGTTTAATTTACTATTCTAAGGTGAAATTGCCAAAGAATTTGGTTTTTTTTATATAAAATCTCACAAATTGGAACCAATAGGAAAAATGACATACCTCTGTCTAAGACAAAATAATATACTAAGTCGTTTTGCCCAAAATAAGAACTTACACTCTAGTCAAGGTAAAAAGGACCTAGGAAGATTTAAAAGGTTTCTGAGTGACTAAATGAAAAAAAAGCTTTATTAGAGCCAATTCTTAATTTAGAGTCCAAAGTTTTTGGTTTGATGCAATTTGAAGTTCGTACCATTGCCTATGAATTTGTTGAACGTAGTATACCTCATCAATTTAGCGAAGAAAAAATAGATGGCTGGCAGAGGATGATTTCGTGCCTTTATATCAAGAAACTACAAGTATGTCAGTATTATGAAAAACCACTAAAAATGTTGTACCCGCCTTTAAGATGACAAAGAAAAACACAAAATTACCTTATTATTTAAATTTATAGCGTTTTTATAGCCTTTGATGATGTATGAGTATGGTATATTTGGAATCGTGATAACTTTAAAAATTAAAACGGAAAAAGATTTTAATGAGTTTTACTAATACTATCGTTTGAAATTAATGTAATTCACTCAATATTTATAAAATTCTAACATGTTTTCTACTAATTTTTGAAAGTGGAACTTATATTTGGCGTAGGCACAGTAGGATTCGTGCGGTTGTGTATTTTTTAGATAAGTAGCATAAAAAACTCGACTCCGTATCTTAATAAACTACGAGTATCAAGGCAACATCTGCGGTGCGAGCACGATCTTTGAACAAAGATGAAGAACAAAGTATTTCTAAAAGTTGGATCAAACAATTCAGACCGCAAGTACAAACCCAACTATGATTAACAATATGGATGAGACTGCAATTTCGAATATCCAAAAACTGCAAAAAATTGTTTCTCAAAGAGATAAGAAGAGGATGGGAGCAGCAACAAGTGGTGAAAGAGTGTTCTATACTACAGTTGAGGTATGTGTCTGCAGCACTGGTTCCTCTAGCTCTTATTTTCCTTACTAATAAAATAATGAAGTACTATGGTGCACCTCCAAGAATGCTTAAGCTGTACAATAAACTTGCGTACATGATACAACCATCATTTTTTAAGTGAATGATTACTTCGTACAATACATTAGATCGTCTTCCGAAAACAAGATTCTCCTGATCTTGGATGGACATACAAGTCACAAAGATTACAGTGCCTTACAGTTTGCAAAGGAAAATTATATTGACATCTTCTGTTTGCCAGCTCATTGTACTCATATATAGATGTGTCTTTTTTGTATCATCAAGTACGTACTATGATCAAAAGGTAATCAACTGGTCGAAGGCCAATCTAGGAATAACGGTGTATTTGAAAAAGCATATACTATTCCAACAGTTGGAAATACTGTCTGTGGATTCAAGTCTGCAGGTATATTTCCTAAACACCTCTTCGCGCTCAGTCTTGTAACAGCAGAAGAAACCATAGACCAAGAGAATAATCCCATAGACACAAGTAAAAAACTAAAATCTCTGACTGTCCCTGCAAACCTGGTACCTCTTCAACTATTGAATATGGTAACTAAGTTTTTATAGAATATTCTGGAGGAAATATACCCCAAGCCCATTTCTAAGAAAGTTTTAAGAGAGAAAGAAGCTAAGAAAAGTAACAGAACTCGAGTGAAGAAGCAACTGTTCAGGGATTCAGTTGACGAACTTGAACCTTTTGGTGATGACTCTAATGACCAGGTCGATGCAGCATGCATATAAGACAATGAACTTCTCAGAAAATCCTGGTCCAAACAAATATGGACAAAATGCCAAGCTTGTAAAATGTGAACTCACACTGATTGTGCGGATGAGTCTAGGAAAACGAAGCAGTTTATTTGTGACGCATGCGAAGACTAGTTTTAGCACGTAATAAACTAAAGTTTTCATGTCTAATGAGAGTGTTTCTGGTTATTTCTTTCTTGTTTCACTGGTTTTTTGTATTTTACCAAAAATAAAGATAATTATAATTTTATAAAAAAATGAAGTTTATTTTAAGATTTTTGTAATACATTTGTCGAAACTTTTGTTTTTGATTTTTTTCATTAATCACCAAGAAATATGACTAATAGTTTGTATGCCATTTTACCTACAATGGTGTGTCATTCTGTCTACACTCTGGTGGTAAAATGACACTCAATGGCTTATGTTTAAAGGTTTCTTACTTGTTTGAATTCCCGTTTTTCATTCACAATAATCTTTGGACATATTCTTAAAGCACTAAAAATATTCTTGGTACGAGCACAATCGCTTTACACTTCCCTAATTAATATCAAATTCGATACTTCATTTGAATAACTATAAGGATTAAATGAAATGTCAAAAATTTATATAATGATCTCTCATATTTCGTATTTAACCAACGAAATCTTTTGAGTATCAGACTAACGATTTAATAATAAAATCGCATTGTAAAGTGAAAAATCGTTTCAAATGGCAACATAATTTCTAGTTGTGGATTGCGACAATCCTCCTGTATGCCGGATACGTGAAATACAGCGAAAGGGTGCACACATGATGGAGTGCCTAGATCAGGGGATGATATCAATGTCAGTAACATGAAAAACCACTAAAAATGCTGTGCCTGCCTTTAAGATGACAATGAAAAACACGAAATTACATTATTATTTGAATTGATTGCGTTTTTATAGCCTTTGATGATGTAAAAGTATGGTATATTTGAAATCACACCAGAAAAATCGAGACGACTTTAAAAATTAAAACTGAAAAAGATTTTCACGAGTTTTATTAATTCAATAGTTTGAAATTAATGTAATTCACTCACACATTTGTAAAATTGTAACGCGTTTTCTGCTAATTTCGAACATTAATTTTTGAAACTGAAACTTATAATTGGCGAGGTCACAGTAGGATTCATGCGGTCGTGTATTTTTTACTTAAAGTGGTGATAAAAAACCGACTTCCTATTTCAATACATAGTGCGAAAACCTACGATCTACGAGTAACCAACAGTAAGATTCAACCTTCAAATATCTGTAAGTGTCAACTTCTTCGTTTTTTTTTGTATTTTTCTTCTTTGAACTATATTCTTATCCTTTACTAGAGTAGGGAAGAGATGATTTGTTAATTTTCAAACATTTTTAACGAATTAGAAAATTCATTGAATATATTTAATAAATTAAATTTTGAAGAAGATACAGAGGCAACGAAATAACTGTACCATCTCCCATCTTCTCTATATGGATGATATCAAGCTATACGTAGCAAATAAGCATCCAATCAATCACCTTATCGGTATAACACATTGATTCTCCACCGATGTACATATGGAGTTTAAGTCTAAGTGCAAGACTCAACATATCGAGAAAGGTATTATCATGAACGGAGATGTGCAACTTCCCAACGGAGATATCGTGCACGGCTGTGGAAAACCGCAAGCAGGCAAAAACTATAATCCAGGATCAATACACCGAAAGAGTGAAGTCATCTATGCAATCCGAATTAAATGTACTCAACTTAGTCCAGGCAATCAACACCTATGACATACCTGTATTAACGTTCTCTTGTTGACACGAACAATAATGTCAAAGAACAACAACCACCACCCGAAGTCATCCACTATTGAAACAACATTACCCCTAAATGAGGTTGGAAGGCTTGATTAACCTTCTTAGCCTGCACTACCAATGAAACTACGTGAATTCTTTCATATTAAATCAGAAGTCTCAACTCTGTACCGCATTATATCCAAAGCGGATAAGAATTATTCACCTCTCAACCTCACATCGCCAGAATCTGACTTAAATATGGTATTGGAAACCGAGAAGCTGGAATAGTGGTTACGAAAGGCACTACACGGTAGACATCATCATGACCTCAATCAACACAGCTGGCTTACCAGCGATAATCTCTTTCCAGAGACTGAAGGCTCCATGATGGTTATTAGAATCAAGTTATTAACACGAATAACTACAAGAAAAATATAATTAAAGAACCGAACACTCAATCTGACAAATGCAGAAAGTGCCAACAAACATCAGAAACCATCCAGCATATTACATCTGCTTGTAGTGTGTTAGCTAATACTGACTATGCCGGCATAACCAAGTGTGCAACATCATCCACCAGAAACTGACCAACAAGTTCGACTTACCAATACGTATACACCGTATTACAAGTACCAGCCGCAGAAGGTGCTTGAAAATGATAATTTTAGACTCTACTACGATAGGTCCATTACCACCGCTTGACAGATGACAAATAACAGACCTGACATCGTGGTTGTTGGAGTCAATTCAATCCTTTTTACCGAACACTCATAACTCGAATAATTATAATAGAAATCATTTTAACTATCCAAAAAAATAATAATTGAAACAATCGTTTTTCTAGTTAACCAATTAATATAAACTCTTAGCCGACCAAAGCACAAGTGTTTGGTCCGAAATAAAATTTTTCCCGACAAACAAAATACCTAAGCAAAACTACCTAAACCAGAACCGATGACTACTATATCAAGAAATTTCAATACCTAGGAGAATAAGAAATTTTACAAGAAATGTATAATAATGATTATGATAATAAAAATTAGGAAATGTTACATAATTTTGAAAATTTTTTTTGAACTAGAAGAAAACAATAATTAACAAACCGTAAGTTTTCGAGAAGAGCCTCGGAAAAAGAATCATAAATAGTAGAAATAAATTTTACTTCTGATAATCCATTACTATTCTTGGAAAAATTAATCCACAAATCGGAATTAAATCATTCTAAAGAAAGAAGTAAAAAACTAGAAGATCTCGGTAGATTATTTGGAGAAGAAGAAGAAGATAAATTGGATGTAACCGAAAAGAATTCGGAAGGAAGAATTCTAATGCAAATGAGAGAAAAGAAGAATTTGAAATAGAATTATTTGAAAAAGGAAAGTTAAATTATAATATACAGGATTAGATGAATTGGAGAGAAATGGAAATCATACTGAAATTGGAGCGAAAGAGAATGCAATTTAATTAAATACAATAAATAATTGAAATAAATAATGATATAGTAATGGAAGAAAAGGATGTGGATAAAGTAATAAAAATTGATACTGAAATAGTAGAAAACGAATGTTCTATTATAAAAGTTTGAAAAATTCATTCATAAATCTGAATTAAATTATTCTAAAGAAAGAAACGTAAAACTAGAAGATCTCAGTAGATTATTTGGAGAAGAAGATAAATTGAATGTAATCGAAAAGAATTCTAATGCAAAGGAGAGAAGGAGAGAAAAGGAAAATTTGAAATAGAATTATTAGAAAAAAAGGTAAGTGAAATTATAGTATACACGATTGGAGTGAGAGAAAATATAATTGAATTAAATACAAATAAATAATTGAAATAAATTATGATATAACAATGGAAGAAAAGGATGTGAATAAAGTAATAAAAATTGATAATGAATAGATTTGAGGAACTATTTTGGAAACACAGATATTATCATTTTTTGAAGTGGTATGCAATTCACGAAATTATAAAATGGATTTTAATAATAATACCTTAGAGAATAGATAATATATGTATATGATCAATAGGAATTAAAATATGTAAAATACATTAAATTTCTTTGATTTCTCATTTCTTAGACCTTTTGATTCCTAAATGCATCTAAATGTTTTTGATTTTAGGTCTATTCTGTTTTAGAATTAGTTTTTTTCTAATAATTTGGAAAAATGATAAAATTTGACGGTTCGACATTTCTTTGAGTCTTTATCAACATATGATATTGACGCTGACAATTTGCGTATTTATATTGATCAATAGATCACCGTCATTATGAATATCAAAAGAATGAAATCAAAATAGAAAATTGTCTGATAAGAAAAATTAGTTTTTCCTTAGTCCTTATATTTAAAATATATAGCAGTACTTAATCAAATTATTTGTAGTTTTATTAGAATTTACAAAATAGAGCTATGAATTTCACTTGAATTATTTAGGTCTTTTTTATCATTTTTATCTTTCTTCCAAATTATTGTGACCTAAAATCAAGAATATATAAGAAATTTGATAATGAAATTCATAATTTTGTTTATTTGATTGAAGTAAGAAAGAAAAGAGAAGAAAACAACATAAAAATTATAGTCAATGTAATACGAATGAAACCTATAATTTGCGCAATATAAATAGAAAATATAAAAACATATATAAGTAAATTAATCCAAACAAAACATAATTCAACTCATAAAAGAATTTATTAACCATAAACAATTATACGAATTATATTTTAGAGAATCTTTAAAGCCTGAAGAATTTATCGCTTTTATACAACCGTATTTCAAAAATGCTGCATTTAAATTTATCCATTGTATAAATTTTATATTCTATTTAATGAAAAGTAAAAAGAGAAAATGGAGTATGTATTTGAGAGGAATTGATGAATTTAAAAAAAGTGCTAAAGATTATTGGTCAAAAATGTCGGAAGCCATAGAAAAATTTTTTAATAATTGTGAAGTTTGTCAAAAGAAAAAATTGATAGAAGTAACTTAACCCCAACATCCAATCAACTATTTGATAATATACATATTAGCTTATCTTATTTTAAGTATAAATGGTGTTTCTGTTCTAGATAACATTACATCAAGGTTTACCGTATAAACTAACAGCTGATTGTTGTTCAGAATTTGAAAATAAAGACCTGCAAGATTTTTTTATATTAAATAAAATTGAAATCCATTATATCAGTGTAAAAAATTATAGTAATTCTAATTCACCTGTTGAAAGAATCAAATCTTTTTGATTTAGATCAATTAGTGACATCTTAGTAATGCAAATCATGGTTTACTGTATAAAATAACAGTTGATTGTTGTTCAGAATTTAAAAATGAAGACCTGCAGGGTTTTTGTAAATAACATAAAACTGAAATTAATTATATCACTGCAAAAAATTCTAGTAATTCTAATTTTCACCTGTTGAATGATTGTATTCTAGTTTAATTGAACATTTTCGATGTCCTAGTGAAATTAATTGATTCAACACCCGATTAACTCATAAAATATTCAATTCAATCATATAATAACTGAATTCATCTCGTTACTCTATTTATAACTTTTGAAATAATTAAAGAACATATAAATAATCCAGATCCTTTTGATTTAGATGATCATTTGGTAACATCTTAATAATGCAAATCATGGTTTACCGTATAAAATACCAGCTGATTGTTGTTCATAATTTAAAAATAATCAACTGCAATATTTTTGTAAATTACATAAAATTGAAATGCATTATATTAGTGCAAAAAATTCTAGTAATTCTAATTTACTTGTTGAAAGATTCCATTCCACTTTAATCGAACATTTTCTATGTCTTAACACCCGATTAACTCATGAAATGTTTAATTCAATCAAATAACTCAATTCTTCTCGTTACTCTTTTTATAACTGTTGAAATGATTAAAGGGTATATAAATAATCAAGATCCTTTTGATTTAAATGATCAATTGGTAACATCTCATTATATTCAGAATCACAGAAGCTTCAGAATTATTACGAATATATGATAGAACTATAGACAAAAATGCTGATGTTGAAGAAAAAATGACTAATAAAAGGAATGAAAATAGGACTGATCTACCTTTATACCTTTAATTTAGAGATAAAAAATTACCTTAATTTGGAAAAGTCGAAATTATAAAAGATTTTGGCATACTCTTAGAAACAGAAATCAGAAAACATAAAATTCATTTTGAGAAATTATTACAGAAAAATGAAATTGGAAACACTGATCACTGGGTGACAAAAATTTTTTTTTGTAGTAACACAAGAAAGAATAGGATATTGTGATAAAATATACACAAATACGAAAATATGAAAAAAATAATTGTAACACGTAAGGTTTTTATGTTATATATATATATATATATATATATATATATATATATATATATATATATATATATATATATATTCATTAATATTTATTAAAAAAATAATATATTAGTAAACATGCCTCACATCTATTGAAAACAAAAATTTAAAAAAATCACTTTAAATATCAATTAGCTCTATTTTTTCCTTTTATGAGGGGTTGTACTTTCCATTTTTAAAAATCAACAGTAGTATAATATAATCAACATAATCAACAGTTATCGATTTAAGAGAAATTAATAAGCGAATAGAAAATTTGAAAAATATTTTTATAATTTAAGAAATAGTTTAATAGAGGAAAATCTAACAAATCCCATTTCATACCAAAACCTTACGGAACAAATGAAGGAAAAAACCAAAATTTTAATATAAGAAAAAATCAAAACATATTTATCCATACATACGATTAATAAATGCAGTAGGAAAAAAAGATAAATGACTTTTAGAACTTCAACAATTCAGACGATGAAGAAAGATACAATAATGAAATAAATATTTCATTTCAAAACAAATAATTAAGGTAAGTAAATATTCAAATATCTTCACATGAAAATTGATTATAATAATAAATTAATAATAACTCTATGAGTTAACCAACAAAAACTTCAGAATACTTTAGAGAAATTTCACATAAAACTAGAAAATATATAAAATGTAATTTCATTACATTTTATCGTACAATTTCGCAAATCTAATTACATTATTTGATGATATTGAGAATGCAATTACATTTTCCAAATTAAATACAATTCATAGTACAGTAACTTCGAGTTGAGAAATTTTATATATGATAAAATATTTACAAACCATTTATAAAGAGGATCAAATCTCAAAATTTAAAAATATTTTGACGTATTATCTGTTTCTGGGCTCTCAAATCCAAATCCAAAATAATCATTGCTACCCATGTACCTATATTAAAATTCCAGACCATTGAATTTTTCCATTTATATCCTGTTATCGGAAGTAAAAAAATATGTAGTCGTTTCCTACCCTACTTGGCCAGGACTCCAGAAGAAGCTATTTTAATAAAAGAAGAAAGCCCATTAGCCCTATTAGAGGACAAATATTATTGTAATGAAAAATTCAGATTAAAAGTTGATTCTTCTTCTATCTTTTCTATAGGCAGTTCTTTTGTTGCGTGTTTAAGTTATAATATCGCTCCATCTTTTCCGAGGTCCACCGACACTTCTCCTCCCGAGTTGTCTCTTGCGATCTTTACTACCCTATCATCTGCCATTCTATTTATATGGTTGTTCCGTTATATTTTTCTATTCACTCGTTAATCTTCTCCACATTACATGTTGCTCTAATGTAGTCGCTACTCACTCGATCTCCCAGTGGTTTTGTTTTTTGGGATAAAATTACCATGTTTAGCTTCTTTGCTACTATGGTAAACTTGTGGATCAATCTTTGTAGATCATCTTCACTTTCTGCTATGAGGATAGCATCATCTGCATAGCAGAGAATTTTTACTTCTCTATTTCCTATGTAAGTTGTCCGTCTATTTTAGCCTGTATTTTGTTGTCCTTACATATGTCTTCGATTGTTTTGATGATGTCTAATGGTATTGTATGAAAGATGAACCACGTCTTTTAATCTTACTCTTTCAAAGGCTTTTGTCAAGCATTAAGCAAATGAACGCCGGTCGATTATATTCTAGAGCTTTCTCCGTGATTTGTCTAGTTACAATTACTGCGTCTGTTCATGATCTCCCATTTCCAAAACCTTGTTGTTCGTCCTCAAAAGATATTCTTTGATTTATTAGTTGGGTTAAAATTTTGGTTGTCATTTTAAGAGTAGCGTTTAAAAGATTGATTCCTCTATAGTTTTCCGGTTCTTTTCTATCACCTTTTTTACACAGTGGAATTAGTATACATGTTTTCCATTCTTCAGGTACTTTTTTGTGATTTAATATTTTGTTAATGAACAGTGCCAACTGCTCGGTCATTGCTTTCCTACAATTTTTCAAAAGTTCATTTGCTATTCCCTCACTGCCATTAGCCTTTCAGTTTTTTAGTTTTCTCTGAGTTTCCTCCTCTTCCTTTTTACTTATTCTGGTCTCTTAATCAGTTGTGATTTCTGGTGTTTCCGATTCTTCTGTTGTGAGTTGATTTTGTGAGTACAATCTTTTTAGGTAGTCTATCCAGGTTTTTTTCCTATATGTTTTACTTCTACTATCTCTCATTTCTTGCCTCTGCCATTTTATAAATCTCCACATTTCATTTTGTAATTCGTAGAAGTCATGTTCTAGATCTTTTGAGAAGCGTTCTCAGTGGTTATTTTTAGTCATTCTGACTAGCTTATGCGTCTTTTTGGGGATCCTCTTATAGTTCCCATATGGGGGTGGTGTTTTGTTTGTCATATATTCTTCACATTTTTCTTTTATTTCCCTACAGAACCATAGCGTTTTCTTTTTGAGTTCTTTATTTTTAGAGGCACATCCTTGGTTCTATGAGCGGTAATGTATTTAAAGCCCTCAGTCCTAACCTGGTCTGAAGACTCTCTCTTCGGAGAGAGACGGAGTTAAATTAAAAGACAATTGTACTAAGGAAATGGCCGCTCCCCTACAAACTGTTTTGTGATGTGAGCCCCAAGAATCTCTAATCGAACAAGTGACTAATAATGAAATTTTAGTGATTCCAAACAGACAAAAACGCATCGTTCTAACTAAAATTGTTATTTCATATTGCATCAGAAGTCAATTCGTTATATAGCAAGACCATTGAAATTAACCAGTATTGTTCTTGGTTATATTGGGATTTATAAATAATTACATTCATTTCAAATTTCTTTTATGCGAACGCGAGCTTTTCTTGTATCAATTGCAAACACTTGATATTTTATCGTATCTTCACGCTTTTCCTTGCATATATTGCTAAATGCTAAACGAACTTTCTTGTGGTTTCTCAATTGCACAATTGACATTCTCTTGTTTATTTCTAGTAGTTTTTTCTTTCTCTTTTCTAGTTCCTCATCTAATTTGTTAACAAAAGTTTGTCTTGTGGGATAGCTTACTTAATAGAGATTGAATGATTTTCTATATCCTTTACATTTTTTGATATTGAGGCATTTATTTCCTGGGTTTTTATCTTAAAGCATCTGGATCCATGATAAGCAATTCACACGCACTAAATCTAGGTGAATTATCTCGTTTTAAACTCACTCCATTTGATTAGATGGCATTGGATTATTGCACACAAATTTTGCCTAAATTACTTTGCAATCTTTTTAAACCACCCAAATATATGCCTTTCTAAACTTCCGACTTTTGGTTGAATTAGCTACAAGATACTTCTGTAGCTAGAATGTGGTCTATGAAAAGCTTCCAGGCAGTGTTGTCCTGGTCGATCGTTGAGATTTAAATAACTTGTTGCCGGAAAATACCTACTACCTAAGGGCAAATCTAATACATTTTCTCTTCATTTTAGGAGAGTATGGAAGGTGGTGAAATTTTCTGGATAGGAGTTTTTTATTTAGATTTGTCCGAAAAGTATCATTCCGGAAACTCTAGAAATTTTGACTGTCGTGGCTATTGGCTAAACTTCTTTGACTACTTCAATTGCTTTTTTCATATTATCTTTGTCATAATTAAAACTAATAATCTGTGATGAAGATACCCAGTTATCGTCATCTACTGATCCAGCATTCACTATATTTTATAGCACTTTGAAGTTGAATGCCACCTCACATTTGCTGAAAAATCTGCACCAGTATTGGTTATAACACAAACTCATTACAAACGGACTAAAGCCAAAATATTTGTTCTTACCTTGTTTAAGTTTGTATTTATTTGCCAAAAAGACATTCGAAATTCAACCTAGAAACAACTTATCTCAACATTTATGTTAACCATTCTACCAACCTCAGAGTCACTTTTAACACTTTTCCTGCAACACAATTTGCATTTTAATTTTTACTACTTGTTCCGTTAGATGTGACATATTGCGAAATTTTTCTACGGCCTTATCACAAAACTGTTCTTGATAGATCAATGAGGTACATTCTATGTCTTTAATTACATTAAACTATTACTTCATTGTGTTACAGTTAATAAAAATTTTGAATGACATGAATTTGAAGTTCATGATATTTGTTACATCATTTCGCTAATATTTATTGGAGCCGTAAAAAAAGTGTAGTTTATACCTCGCATGGAATGCTAATTTCCCACTAGTATATCATATACTATAAACTAATTTCTTTATATATTTCTCTAATTTCTTAGACCTTTTCATATATTAATGCATCTAAATGTTCTTGATTTTAGGTCTCTTCTGTTTTAAAATTAGTTTTTTCTAATAATTTCTGAAAGATAGATAAATTTTGAAGTTTCGACTTTCTTTAAGTCTTTGTCAGAATATGATATCGACACTGACAATTTGCGTATTTATATGAATCAATAGATCACTTACATCATGAACATCAAAATAAGAATAAAATGAAAATAGAAAAAACAGTGCACAGTTCATTTGAATTCGCGTCTTTCAACATAAGTCGAAAAATAGAATGTCAAATTTTCCAGTTATGATGTCTTCTATATTTTTCTCATAAGAAGTTAAGCGTTTATACATAATTCGATAAAGCTTATCTTCCTGCATTATAAAAAAGAGAAAAATATTAAGTAAATTGATAACCTAATATTAAAACAACAACCTAGTGCTAAAAATATAAATGAAATGAAATCAAAATGGATGGAAAACCTGTGACAAATATCTCATGTATTATTGAATCCAACACCAATCATCCGAATAACGAAATTCAAAATAAAATAAGATCTGAAACATGTAATATTATCACTAATTTCAAAAATAAATTGAAAAACAAACAACAACAGAGCAATAACAAACCCCAAAATATAACTAAACCCAAAGAATTTATCGATCGAAACAGAGATTTCAAAAGTTTGAGAGATAAATCCAATAACACTGTTATCATGTGACATTATATATTTACTCTTTACAAATTATAAAGAAAATGGTGTTATATTTTTTTATAGCTGTTGCATCTAAGTAGGAGGTATCATTCCTGAAATTAAAAGCTGGAATTTGAAAGAACGTGTTAGAAAAAGGAAAAGTCTAATAGAGATAGAATCGAGACAGTATGTAAGGGAAACGTTGCCAAGATAACGATGGTCGTGCTTAAAACAAAAATGAGCCAATGAAATTGGAATTTCATTTGTTCGACAAAAAACTTTTTATTCGATAGATAAATGCAGATCGAGTTTTATTATTTTCTACAAATTATTTTATCGGCTGTAATAATTTAATATTTATATTTTGATAATATAGTTTAAATAGAGAGTCTGTGAATTAAAATAAATTTAATAGTTCGCATATTCATTTTATTAGCTTGATAAATATGTATCTACGGATGACCTCAACTCAATTTTCGAGCAGTTCAATTCTATTTTAAATAATTGATCTAATTTTATCCATTGTTTGGGAATACAATTCAATGAGCTACCAATAATTGAATAATTTAGGAATTATTTTGGAAATTTAATGAAAACATAGATGAGAACTCCATCTTCTATTTGGTTATATCATCTATTTGGTAACATTTTATAGATTATTGCATTTCGTTCCGAAACTTTCTGATATCTTTGGGTGAAATTAATCTACACTCATTTTGTACTCATGTGTTTAGATTAACAACATTTGTAAGTTTGATCTCTGTTTTCCAAATACACATATCAAGACTACAACATTTTTCAGACGACGCAAAACTTTTTCAATTTCACTGAGGAAACAAAATAAATAATAAAGAATTATAAACATTTTATTTATTTAATAATATAATGTACTTTTGCAATGTCAATATTACGTTTTCCGTTGAGTTTTTCGCCTTTTTCTGTTGACACCTCTTACATAAAGAGCTCGTACTGTTTTTCGTACCTTGCACGAGATTTATCCGGCAACGAATTAAGAACGCTTCTTCGGTAAGATCAGTGGATTCGAGTAACTTTTCATCGCTGATGTTTTCTCTTTCATCATCATTCATTGTTATTCACCAATTTAGACAAAACTTCGGATGAAACAAATAATTTCGGAAAATTTAAAATTTAAGGTTATGCAAAATAATCGAAGCGAAACTGTCAGCTGTCAGCGTTGAAATGGCTAGAGTGACATTTAAGGAAGTTAAAGTTGTATACTCCAGATCGTTCCGAAAGTGTTTTGAAGTACGGAACTGTCACTTTCACTACATGGAACACTCAAAACGCAACTTTCGGTATGTAAATGGATACAAAAAAAACAACTTTCAGATTCCGTCGTTTAAAAAATAATTTGTCATATTATACGTGTAGCTACTGTTTGTAACTACTTGATTATGGAAATCATTTTCCATAATATCCAATTCATTTTATATTTTTTATTAAACACCCTTAAATAAAGGCATTGAGAATATTACAATTTGGCCAACAGTGACCAATTAGTAATTCATTTCGAACTTAATCTAATAGAGTTTGGAATTTCAAAATAAAATAAACTCATCAGCGTTCCTTAGGTTCTGTAGAATAGATTGAGCTGAAGTACACACACAACTCTGATTTATACTGAAAACATTGAACTAACTCAAAGAGCTTGACCCTCTTAAGTCTTTTTTTCAAGCTAGTATTATCAAGAAGCTGGATAGCCTCGACATTGACATGATGATGGATCCTTTTCTTGGCTAATTTCCTGATGGTCTGGTCAACAGGTTCCATTGCGAATCTACCAAGTCGTATCTACTAAGTTCCTCAGTGTCTTGCTTTGGTACATCCCCATTGCTGGATAACATTAGTCCATAAAGGCTTAAGTATCTGCCTATAAAGCATAAACTTATTATGTATAGACAGTGGAGTTACTTCCAATTAGCCAGAAGGTTTTTCTATATTTCAGTCTTTTCTTTTTAACATCAATTTTTCATCGAAGTTTAGCATCTAAGGTAAGTTCATATGAACTGATTCAGTTTCATCAAGTTTAATTTTATAGCTCTTCGTCTAGCCATAGATGAGTTAAAGAAACGATTGGTATGAGTGGGTTTGCGATAGTCGGAGTGCAAGAAATCGGGTGCCAAATGACAAAAGTGTCATTAACATACCGTAGCCAACAACTTGGTCGGAGACGTCAGGAGAATGGTCTATGAAAATATTGGCAATGACGGGAGAAAGAGGGGATCCATGGGGGTACATTTGAGTAGCTGCTGGAAATTGGTCGGTCCTCCGAGCATCAAAACTCCCTCTTACCATCCTAACCTCCAAGGAGCGACAGGATCTCAAAGATATTTAAAAATATTTATAACAGTCCTGATATTGTACTCCTACCAGCCGACAAGGGAATACCACGGTCATTATCAATACTTACGCCATTGCCCTTAGGTGGACAATATATTGTGCTGATTAACGACTTATTTTATTGTAGAATTGCTTAGTTTGTGTTTATTAAAAGTTTATTTAATTCATGATTGTAATAAAAACATCAGTCTTGTATTTGAAATTGTTGATAGAGTTTATGTTAGAAATAAAGTTAGTTTTCAAAAACACGGTTTCAGTTAATTAAAAGTTAAGTGGCAGTCAGTAGGATAGTCAATCGGAAGTTAAAACATATAACATTCGGCTCGTTTCTCCGATTTGTTGACTATTCGAACAAGTGAAGTTTAATTATTGGAACTCTTAGTTGGGCGAACTGAGTAAATCTACTAGAAGATCTGTGTTGTGCCAGAAACCGGAAGAATAAAGAGGATATTGGTTGTTCCTGTGCTGTCCGAGCCAATGGAAAGGATCTTCATTCTATTGCTGTAAGTGTTATTATGTCATATAGAGGAAATATTAAATATTTATCTGATACATCTGACTATTCTGACCCAAATTCTGACTGATTCTAATAATTCAAATTCAGACTCAAACTCCGTTAATACTAAAATAAAATTTAATTTAGCATCACCAAAACTTTTTTCTACGAATAATTTTAATAAAATGGCTAATCCACAATTGCCTATTTAAAAAAAAAGAATATCTTGATATTATACCCGAATTTGATGGAAACCATGCATTACTTCCTAGGTTTATTGAAATTTCAGAGAAATTAATAAGTAAGTTTTATAATACTGTAGATGTAGGGGATTTTCAAAACGAATATTTGATGTCCAGCATCTTAGCAAAAATAGAAGGTGGAGCAGCCATAAACATTTCTTCTTGTACGCTAAGAACTTATGAAAATCTAAAAGATGCACTTCTTAATACTTACGCTGACAAAAGAGATATTTTTACACTTTAAATATAGAACTTTCAGAAATGAAACAATGAAACGCCTTTCGAATTTTATAATAGAATCCAACATTTATTAGATCTCCAATTTCTTATCTCATGATACATTCTAATGTTAATGAGCATTTAATTTTGGGTAATTACTTTAGAAATTTGACCTGGAACCTTTAGGCACATTAATGCGTACGAAAAATCCAGAAAATTTGAATATTGCTTTAAATGTTCTTACAAATGATTTTCAAGTTTATATGACCCAGAATAATCATCCGAAAAATGTTTTTTCATATTTGAATACGCAAAATATTTCACAGAAAAATAAAACCAATTTCCAAAATAATGTGGCATATAAGCAGCCACCTAGGCAAAATTCTATGCAGAATTATCAATATACTAATCGAAATTCCGCATTAAATCCGCAAAATGGTCCATCAACTTCTTATATCCCTTCTAATAGGAATAATACAAACTTTCCTAATAATGGTCAAAACGTTTAAACCAATCAGAATCAAAGATTTCCAAATCCAGCTCCAATAAGTATGTCTACAAGAAATACATCTAGACCCCAACCTCAAAATCAAAATAGGTTCCAACACAATCCTAATCAACCTAGAAACTTTATCTCTGAAGAACTCCATAATAAAGACGATTCCGATTGCACTAATGATGAATCCGATAATTTTCTAGAGACACCAGCCTCGGAACCAAACCAAACATTATTGATTAGTTAAACTTAAATAATTCAGAAAGTGTGTTACCCTATATAATTTTTCCAAAACCAAATCTTAAAGTTTTAATTGATACTGGTAGCACAAGATCCTTTGTGATACCAGCAGTAGCTGAAAAATCTTTCAAAAAATCTTATGTCAAAAAACATTTCCATGTAAAATCTACAGTCAACAAAATTTCTGCACGCTCATTCCAATCTCTAAAATGTTTAATTATAGGCAACCGCTTAATTTATAATATTGCGTTTTCAAATTTCACGATCATTTTGATTGTTTGTTAGGATTAAATAATTTAAATATACTTAATACAATTATTGATTTGAATAATAATTTGCTTATGACTCCTTATAGTCAAATTAAATTTAATTACTTTGACATTAAAACTGTATCCACGAATTGTATAGTAGTGCCTCCACGTTGTGAACAAGTAATTAAATTAAATATTGAAAATGTAAAAAATAGTAATGTAATTATACCATATACACGAATTGGGAAATTAGAAATCCCGGAATGTTAAACAAAAGTTGAAAATAATATAGATTTATGTACAATTTTAAATCATTCAGAATCCAACTTTCGAGTAGATTTATGCCCTTCTATTAGTGTTGAGACATTCGATGAATACGAACAAACCTTCAACCCAAATTTTAATAAAATTTATTGTGAAAATGTTAAATTTGATGTTTCGAAACAATCCGTATTAAGAAAATGGGCACTATGAATATGTGCGCATGCCCATGGGTCTGAAAGGAGCTCCTGCAACAGCTGTTCAGCTTACAAGAACACATCACAAATTTAAAAAAAAAGTATTCAATAGATTTAGAGATTCTAATTTTAAATTACAAATTGATAAATGCGAATTCTTGCGAAAAGAAGTAGCATATCTGGGACATATTGTCACGCCAGAAGGTGTAAAACCGAACCCAGATGAAATTTTAGCAATTCAAAAATTTCCAATACCAAAAAATTCAAAACAATTAGAAGGTTTCCTTAGACTCCTAGGGTATTACCGAAAATTTATAAAAGATTTTTCAAAATTGACTAAACCGTTAACTATTAGATTGAAAAAAGATGCACTTATCAATGTAAATGATTCAGATTATGTCGAATGCTTTGAAATGTGTGAAAATATATTGACGAATGAACCAATACTTCAATACCCAGCTTTTACAAAGCCTTTTAATCTTACGACAGACGCCAGCAATTATGCTTTAGGTGCTGTTCTAAGTCAAGGCAAAATAGGCTCTTATTTACCTGTGGCTTACGCCAGCAGAACCCTAAATGATTCAGAATGCAACTATTCTGTAATCGAAAAAGAACTTCTTACCATAGTTTGAGCAGCCAAATACTTCCGCCCCTATCTTTTTGGCAGAAAATTTAGAATAGTTACCGATCATAAACCACTCCAATGGTCATTCTCACTTAAAGATCCAAGTTCAAAGCTTGTTAGATGGCGCTTGAAATTTGAGGAATATAATTAAGATATCGTATATAAAAAGGGTGCTTTAAATACCAATAGCGATTGTTTATCCCGAATTCAAATAAATATCAATGAAACTGAATTACAAGGACATCAATGTTCTAAAAATTTATTAGTTTATATGGACCAATTTAATAAAAAAAACTTTCATCAACTCCCAATGATAATGTATCGCTAATAGTTGAAACAGATAATGAAAGTAATAATGATGAGAATGACGACGAAAATATAACTGTTCATACAAATGAAGAAAATCCTGTAATTGGTATACCAATTTCAGATTCAGCGGTAAATGTTGGCAAAAATCAATTAATATTTTCAGAAGTAAATTTTGAACCAGCTGTACCTACTATTATAAAACTGTATGAAAATAAACAAAGAATTGTTGTGCAATTATCTAAAAACAATTTTGTGCAAGATGTCATTAATTTCGTGAAAGAATACATAGTATCTAAAACTAAATATTTTATTTATTTTGAAGACCCAATTTATGAAAAATTCAGTGTCATTCTACATAATCCCTTTCAAGATTCTCAAATTGACTTTGTTAAATGTAATAAAAAATTAATAGATGTTCCTTCAAATGAAGTTAAAGAAGTAATTCAAAATTACCACGAAGGTAAGACTAATCATAGAGGTCTAGATGAAACTGAAAATCAATTAAAAGTTTTGTATTATTGGCAAAATCAAAGAGAATCTATACAAACTTATATAAACGAATGCGGAGTTTGACAGCTAAGCAAATATGATAGAAAACCAATAAAACCATTTTTAACTGTTACTCCCACAGCTACTAAACCTTTCCAAATTTTGAATTTAGACACGATAACCTTAGAAAATAGTTGATTCCTTACGATAATAGATTCATTTTCCAAATATGGTCAAATGTATGTATTAAAATCTAGACAAGGAATAGAGGTAGCTCATAGTCTAATTAAATATTTTACACACCACTGTATAGCAGAACAAATAATTTCGAACAATGGAACTGAGTTAAAAAATTCTGTTTTAAAAGAACTATTAGAAACGCATAAAATTAAAATTCATTTCATAAGTTCTCAACATCCAGAATCGAATAGAATTGCTGAAAGATTCCACTCTACGATTATTGAACACGTCAGACTTTTGAATAATCAAAAAGATTTTAAAAATGAGACTATTGATAATAAAATACTTTACGCATTATTAGCCTATAATAATAGCGTTCATTCTGCAACAAAATTGAAACCAAACGAAATAATTACGGGACACATAAACAGTAACACACCTTTCGATATATAAATTGATCAACAAGTAGTTAATAATTGTATACAAAATCATAAAGATAAAATAAAAATTTTATACTCTAATTTGAATCAAAAGTTACAGGAAAACAAATCAAAAGTAATCTCTAAAGCAAATAAAAGCCGTGAAGAATTACTAGATACAATACCCACTAAAGTGTACGTACGTAATAAACAGGCACAAGGTAAAACCAAAAATTAATATAAAAGTGAAGAAATTAAAAGCAAAAATATCCGACTAAAAACAGCTAAAATCGCTACTAGACTCAAAAATACTTCAGAAAATATTCATCTTTCAAATATAAAACGTCCTAAAAAGACTCCGTATAAATTTATTTAGGTTCGTCACCGCCGGAGACACAACAGTCAAAATAAAAGATGTTACCCATAACTTGGGAATACTTCCTATAAATCTTGGATATGCCAAGCAGCAGAAATCCATCATACTTTGGTTCATTTTTATAATTTAAGTCCACTACTCGTAGAATATAATAAGTTAAGTATACAATATAATCACGTTCAATATAATATGTCTAATAATACATTTTTTCTATCTGAAACATGAAATATTGTAAATATAATAGAGTACACTAGGAATAGTATAGAAGAAAAATTTGAAAACATTAATATTCATTCTACCTTAGATAGACCAAAGAGAGGGTTAATTAACGGTCTTGGATCAATAGTAAAAACAATTACAGGAAACTTGGACTCTGAAGATGGAGAAAGAATTAACTCAATTATGGAACATTTAAAACAAAACCAAGAAAACTTGCAAAATCAAATTAGAATGCAATATTCTGTTAGTCACCAAATAATTGATAATTTTAATAAGACAATTAAAGATAATCAGTATAATGAGAAAATATTGAAAACGAAAATATTTGAGATAAGGGATATTTTGGATTTTCAAGCAAATGCGGAAAATATTATTTATTTGAAAGAGACATTTTAGAAACGGTTGAAAATTCCTTGACCTTCTGTAAACTTAGAACATTACATCCAAGTATTATAAAATCTCACGATTTATTTGTAGAGTTGCAAAAAGTGATAAATCATTTATTCTTGAAGCAACAGTGTTTCTTGAGAGAGAAACAATTTGAATTATTGACTTTTGAGATGGAATTGGAACATCGACAACTTACAAAATACAGTCTTCAATAAAATCACTATCAGTGAAAGGTTTTGATCTTTTCATGATTTCTGATGCAATAATAAAATTTGATTTCAGGGCATCTTTGATCTCTGCTTTAGTAAACATCGATTGTTGACCTTGATTTTAAAGATGACAATTAGTCTATTCATCTTTTTTTAGTGTAACAATCGAGTTTTGACTTACGTTTCGTGTCCTTTCGAATTAAACCTCTTACAAACAGCAACACAGCAAAACAGTTCGATTACAAATCAAACACAGTGGTTCTATTCTATTAAAAAATATGCAATTTCCCAATTAGGTATTATACCAAAATCGTAACAATTATGGAACTCGACACAACAATTATGGATATCGCACGACACACGACACAAACAAATGCACAATACCTTCACAATCACTACTTCACAGTGCAATTAAAATCCTTTTCCAATTGTATCGCTTCGATTACTCGACTCAACTGACTCACGTCTCGCCGACGCACTCGTTTTATATGGTTAAGGAAGGTTCTAGTGTAGACTAGAAGCGCGTGGAAGATTGTATCGTTCTCGACAAAAATTACAGGATATTTCCGCTTGCTACTAAGAGATGTCTTTTTAGCTTGTCTAGGCACGCGCTAACCTTGAAATTACTTATAAACATCCTTAGACTTGAGAGTTCGACTATTTAAAACATCCGTAGAGAAATCGAATGAAGTCTAAAAGCTCTAAAAAACATGATTCTTCTTTCTGTGATACATTGCGATCGCGAGCCTTATTGAGGATAATAATAATTATATCTAGCGATCAATTTGTATGGTTTCATTATTCAAAAAAAGGATATTTTCGGTGAGCTCTGAAGACGAGTTCAAGGAAACTGTTTTGACAAATGGGTTATGTTTTTGGAACTATTGAATTGTAAAGTGAAATATGTAGTTTAAAATAATACATTTTACTTTAAATCTAAATTCATACACATTTCTGTAGCAATTTATTGTTTTTAATTACACGATGTAATGTACTGATTATGTGATAAATATACGAGAGCGGGGAAAGATAATTATAGAAAAAAACTATATTTAAAAATACAGCGCTGATAATAATATGAATTTAGGATATTACTGGAATACTTTCGCGTTTTCAAGATAGGTGAAGAGGGAGAGGAGGAAGGGTCGGTTTTTCCATGGGTATATTCCAACGACTTAAGCGTCAGGAAATGAGCCTTTATTGAATCGAGGCGCCTCCAGTCTGGACATTCTTCGAATATTTCTTCTAGCAATAAGCATTTGTGGACTACAAATGACTGCGACGGAAGCGCTATTGGCAGGTATGTCTTCGATGTCGCCGCCAACGAAGTAGAACGTTTCAATTAAATGCCGTCATTTCTTACACACCTGTACGTATACTTCCCAACTATCAATTCTCTGTTAATGGATTATTCAACACTTGTGGTTTAAATTAAGCTTTATTATGGAAGTTTGAATACTTGATTTTATATATAAAATAAAGAATTTCACTCAAAAATGATTCTGATTCATACGAGTTATAATGAAGTTCGTCGTTCGGTCGTTTTTCAACAAAATGCAAAAATACATCACAGAGAGAATGAGAGAATTAATGAAAAGAAAGAAAATTTGAATTCATACTTATTGAAAAAGCTACATAAATTGAAGAATTGTCATTTTTCATTGTTTTCACAAAACAAATGCTTTTCAGTGTCAGTCTTACAATTAACATTTTTATTAACAATTTTATTATAATGGCTCCTTTAATTGATAAAGCAAGAATCGAAATTCGAGGACTTCGAAGACATGAAAAGTATATGTTTTATTTAACGAAAAGATGCTTCCCAATCTGGAAGACCAGGACTAAACGATAATGCATAGTTAGATATTTTTCTGTCATTAGAAGACAAACCTCGAATAGCTACAACAGAAATTGCCTTACAATAAAATGTCAGCGTTTGTAGTGAAACACCCATACAAATTTCAACTTAATCATAAACTTTCATGTGGACACACGTTTAGAATTTTGTGAAAATCCAAATCTTCTAAATAATAATAGTATTTTCAGACGAGATAACCTTTTGTTGAAGTGGTTCAGCAAATCAACACATACTGCTACGGGGCTCGTGGAAATTCGAATAAAACACATCCAGTGCTTTGCGAAAACTGTTTAGGTAGGAATCGTCACTGGAAGATTTATTGTTACTTATTTCTTTTGAGGAATTAACAGCTGGCCAATTTTTGGAACATTTTTAAGGCATTTCCGGATTCAAATACGAGGATATATTGAAAAATTCTTAGCCTACTATAGAACCAAACAAAATTTCGATGTCAGAATATTTTATTACTCAACATATTCTCCTCTTAATTGGATAAATAAGAGAGAGAGTGTTCTAGTAATTCAAATCCTAAATCACGAATTTTTTGCATGGCAACATGAGATTGTGTGCAGGGGCGTTGTCCTGCAAAAACACCTTTGGATAGCTTTTTGCGTCTTTTCTCTTTAATTTTTTCACGTAGAGTGGTTAGTAATGTCGAATAGTAATCTCCAATTATTGTTCTACCCTTATCCAAAAAATCAATTATGATTACTCCATGGCAATCGCAAAAAACTGAAGCAAGAACTTTTCCAGTAGATTTTTGGACACGAAACTTCTTAGGTCTTGGAGAACCAGAGTGTCGCCATTCCATCGATTGTTGTTTTGTTTCTGGATCGTATAAATGTACCCAAGTCTCATCCATAGTAACAATTCGGTTTAAGAAGCCTACAACGTTTTCAAATCGAGCACAGATCTAATGCGATGCTTCTACCCTTGCACGCTTTTGGTCAACATTCAAACATTTGGGGATCCATTTTGCATCAATTTTTCTCATGTCCAAATTGACGTGAATTATATGATGAACGCGTTCGTATGAAATATTCAGTGCTTCAGATATCCGTTTTAGCCCAATTCGACGGTCTGATAAAATCATGTCATGGATTGCATCGATATTTTCGGGGACTGATACAGAAACTGACCCTCCCGATCGGTCATCATCTTCAATGGAAAATTTACCTCTTTTTAGCCTGCAGTCCAATTTTTCACGGTCGCATACGAAGGACATTGATCACCAAGGGTATTAAGCATATCTTCGTAAATCTGCTTACCTCTTAACCCTTTTAAATACAGGTAGTACTTGATGATGGCTCCAATTTTTCGATTTTCACAATTTCGGTGGACATCTTTTTTCCTCTAATTTATTGCGTAACTCTGGTTTACTTTTTTGACGTCAAACTTTACACTGACACTTCTAATAAGTTATTGTTAGTTGGTATGGTGACGCAATATTTTGTTTATGCATGGAACTGGTCTAGGCTAACTAGATATCTATACCACCTCGTAATAGGGAAAAATTGGATCACAGCCAATTAGACATGAAATGAATCGCAGGTTCATCCAGAAATTTGTAATTTAGGTATACCGTCGTCTTAGACATTCTAATAATATAACGTTAATATCATTTTTTATTAATTTTCTCGTCTTTTTTCTAAATGATCGCTATTTTGAAACGCAAAGTGAAATTGTGTACAGTTCGCATATTATTTCCAAAAATCACATATTTTTTACAAAAATTAACTTTGTACGTTCTCTGAATGTTGTGTATTACTCAAATTCTGGTAATGGATTGGAGTATACAGTGTCTTTCAAGACGAGCTGAATCGATATGTACATGGGAAAGTACTGCGACTTGTGCTCTGAAAATTTGCTGGCTTTGGTTTTCCGAAATGTTCGTTTCAGCTAGAGTAATTTAAGTTTTATGTAACTTCCAATTATACCGGAAGTGGACCCAAACTTCGTTATTTCAAACAGAATGCTACGTTTTTTTTTTAAATTTTTGGAATCTACGTAAAATTTCGATATAACTTTATATGAAGCATCGTATGCTTCGAGTCCACAATTTTTTAATTACTCCACATTTTCAAAATTTTAGGACACATGTAGCTCTCCACTAAAAAAAAATATATTTCTAAGTTTGAGTTACTTAGGTTTAATATTTTTGGGATTTTACAAATAACACTTACAGCTTTCAAAATCTGCGAAAAACAAAAATTTATATAGGGTGTTTAGAAAACGGTGGTAATCCCAAATTAACGGTTGTTGTAGAAACTTGAGAAAACTGAAATTTTTTAATTTAATAATTTAATTTTAATTGTCGGTTGTCTGGAGTGACCAAAAAAAGCTAACATATCGACAAATAAACAAAAAATGAAAACAGCGACGTTTAAGCTTTGCAAAATTGTTCAGCATGTCCCGTTTAGGATTTATTAATGAGGATTATTTCAATTTGCTGGTAATATACGGGGAATGTGATAGGGATATTAAACGAGCCTGCGATATTTTCCGTTTGCGATAACCTATAGACCACGACACATGCTTGATACAATTACGCGGCTCATTAATAATAGTAAAACTCACGGTAAGTTTGTTGCACCGTGCAGCAAATTGAAACCTATCGTAGACAATGAAGCCAATGAATTTATAGTCTTGCGATACTTCAGAGCGTATCCTGAAAATTCATTAACCGATGCCGAAAGAGATTTGGGATTATCAGAGATAAGTATTCACAGGATTCTTAAAAAAACAAGTTTCATCCGTATTCAATCTCGTTGGTACAAAATTTCAAGCCAGGTGACGAACAAAGAATTGCTTTTTGTGAATTTATATTAATTAATGTCAGGGAGAAGAAAATTTTTCACAAAACTTAATTTGGACAGATGAGTGTACAATTCAGAATAATAGAATATTTAATCGACGTAACTCTCATTATTCGAGGACAGTTTCAAGGATACTGGAACTTCAATATTTTTGGTGCGATAAAAAATGACAGTATGCTGGTGGTACATTTTTATGACGAAAATTTGAATATAAATAAAGGATGAAAATGGTAGAATTTTAACAGAAGAAGAAAAGATAATTGAGAGATCGATGCAACTTCTGATAGGAACAGAAGATAGTAATGAACTGAATAAAGAAACTGATAAAATCAGTAAAAAATAGGAGCACGATGTAAATAACGAAAAGATAACAAAGGAAGAAGTTATAGAAGCGATCAAAGGCTAAAACATGGAAAAGCTGCAGTATGCGACAAAATAATACCTGAAATGCTGAAAGCTATAGGAGAGAGAGTGGTACAGACCTATTTACAAAATTATCTAACATAGCTTGGAATAAGGCACAGATACTAAAAGACTGGGAAACAGCATTGATATTACCCATTTATAAGTCAGTATATAACAAGAAATAACATTACTGTGTACGTAAAAATCCTAGATAACAATTTGGGAGCAAACGTAGAAAATACACTAAATGATGAACAAAGTGGATTTCGCAAAGGTAGAAGTGTACAAGATCAGGTATTTACCAATGAACAAATTATTTATTTTATATTTATTGATATGGAAGTAGCTTTCGGTAGAGTACCGAGGGTGAAAATATGGAAAAGCTAAGAAAGATAAAAAATAGATGTTGACTTACGAAATGGAATCATGAGATTATATGAATATAATATGAATATATATGAATATTATTATGAATATACTATTATGAATATGAATATTACTTTTCAATATATTTCTAGTTGAAATGGAATTTGTTCAGTTAATTCAAAGAAAATGTGCGTTGGGTAGAAAAACAAGCAAATAGTGAAAATATCTGAAGCAGCATATGGTGATGACACCTTTTGACATTTTTGAGCAACATACTGAAGCAGATTGGCACGAGAAGACTGCAGTGATAGCACTCAAAGATAAACATAGAAATAGAGAAACGGTGAGAACATTTGAATACCTTGGAACAAAAATAGAAAATACAGGTAATGAAGACGCAGAAATTGCCAAGAGAATAAAAAATGCCTACATATAACAGCGTTAACAAATGCCTAATAAATAAAAGATAAATCTCAAGAAATATAGAACTAAATATTTTTAAAGAAATTCACCGACCAATATTAAATTACGGTTGCGAAACATGGACTCTCACTAATAGACGAAAGGGCATTGTAAGCAGCAGAGATAAGGTTAGATAGATTAACAAATGACCGAATACCACAAGATCTAGAAATTACATCTCTTATGGAATTCATTGAACAAAGACAGTTGAGTTGGTGGAATTATTTACAAAGAATGGAAAAGTCAAGATCAGTGAAGAGAGTGTGCTGAAGCGACATGGGACAAAGTACTACAGGAACAACATGGAAATAGGCAAACATAACAGCATTAAACAAAAAATACTAGAGCCAATTTGTATATAGAATATAACTGTAAACTTAAACCACCCACCACCATGTGGTATATGGTTACTTTATGAATTAAATTATTTAAAATTTACAAACTATCATCGGACCCGATTCTCCAAATTAATATTTGTTTATGTGAACAATAAAAGAAGTTTATTAAAAAAATAATAAATCTGCATCAACTGCGTATCCAAAATAGCATAACGTATAAAAGCAGTTATTAATTAGAAACAACTCAGATTCCTATATATTAAAGATAAGACTAGAACATACCTATTAGAAGCCGGGATGGTTCCAGCCTTCAAAATAGTACCCAGTTGTTGGAGAAATATCATGTAAAGTATTACACTGGTCCACCACCATCTCATTATATTTCTCCAACAACTGGGAACTATTTTGAGTACTGGAACCATCCCGGCTTTTAATAATTTATTTTTTTAATAAATTTATTGCTGAAACAACTTTTTTTATTGTTCACATAAATAAATATTAATTTGGAGAATCGTGTTCGACGATAGTTTGTATAATTTTTAATAATTTAATTCATAAAGTAACCATATACCACATGGTGGTGGGTGGTCTAAGTTTACAGTTATATTCTGTATATAAATTGGCACTAGTCTTCTTTGTTAAATGCTGTTATGTTTGCCTATTTCCATGTTGTGCCTTTTTTCTCAAGTATAGTACTTTGTCCCATGTCGCTTCAGCACAATCTCTTCACTGGTCCTGACTTTTCCATTCTTTGTAAATAACTCCACCAACTCAACTGTCTTTGTTCAATGAATTCCATAAGAGATGTAATTTCCAGATCTTGTCGTATTTAATAAAATTTGGCTTGATATTCATCTTTATATTCGTTGGTGAATTTCTTTTCAATTGTCTAACGTTACTTTTTATAAAGTCCTCAAAAAATTCCAGTTATCTCTATTAGTTTCTTTTTAATCTAAGAAAATTTTGTGTTTTCGTGGAAATTCGTATTTTCTATTTGTTTGAGAAACAGAATGAATAGAATAGAACAGATTCTTATTTGGTCATATATCAAAAAAATACAAATTCAGTTTTTATTATCAGTTCCTTTTTATTTAAATCTGTTCTACCCACTCGTTCCTTCTTTAGTAATTTCCATATGTACCCGTTTCTTCTTCCAAGAAGTTATCATGAATTCCTCTAGTATGAAGAAGAACAGGTGCCTGGCCACATCCTGGAAAACTGCGAAAAGAAAAGATCATGAAGCGGATGTTATGATGAAATATCAGTAGAATCTGGTCGTCAAATTGCAAAAAATAGAGCTCCAAAGACCAAATGTCGCTGTAATTTATGTCAAAAATACTTGTGTTTCAAATATATCACATTGCATATTCTAAATCCAGGCTGCTTAACCCCAGGCCCGCGGGACACACTGTGTCAATTTTAAGTGGCCCGCGCAAGTGTGGTTTACAAATACGCACCAAATTCAAAAATCCTGCAGCGCACATTATGGATCCAGTAGTACGCTGCATAAATTACTTACGTGCAAAAGCTCTAAACAGTACTACAACTGTATTGTGCTGTGAAATGGCTTTCAAGGGGCAGCATGTTGAAACATTTCTTCAACTTGCGAGAACAGGTGTCGCAATTTTTAGAGCAGAAAGGGGCTTCACCATTCGAAGTTGATTTATTAAAGAATACATCCTGGTTGAGTGGTTGCATTTCTTATTGACACTACGAATTACCTCAATATTTTGAATCTCAAATTACAGGGTGAAGAGTGCTTACTCCGACTATGTTTAATTTGATAAGCGGATTCAATCAAAATTGAATCTCTTTTCAATTAATTTGGCCACAGAAAATATTGATTTCTACCCCACACATAAACATTTGAAAGAGGAGCTCAACATTGTTTCTGTTAATTACTCTAAATACCAATCTAAAATCAAATGCTTATCACAATCATTTGAGAGGAGATTTCGAGAGTAAAAAATAAAATATACACCAATTTTTATAAGTCTTTTCATAATAAGTTTGGCTAAAATAGTTACTTATCCTGCCGATATTGAAATAGTAAATGTAAGTGGCTCGTCGTTAACGACTGAATCCACTGTTTGGCCCGACTCTTCAAAAGGTTGAGCAGCCTTGATCTAAATAAATGTTCGGTAATTATGTAGATTAGGTTACACCCCTCCGATTTCGTTAAAATTTTAGTATGTTATAGAGAAAATTGTGCTAAAAAATTTGATGTATATATGTAGGGCGCTGAAATCATCCCATCACATAGTTTTTCAACGCAAGTCTTCATAACCTAATAATGATATCATGTATCATGAAATTTGCAGAGAATTTAGAGTTTGTTTACAATCGTTAGTAAGTCTATCAATATTTGTTTTTTTATTCTATGAATTTTTGTGTATTGCTGTTTATTGATTGATATTCTATCAATATTTTTAGTTAAAATTAGTGGTTAGCTAAGGTTAGGTTAAATTGGTTACGTTAGGTTAGAGATGCGAAGCTAAACTATGATGTATAAATTATTTTTCTTTTTCTGGAACTTCAAAGTTGAAAAACTATGTGATGATTTCCGTGCCCTACATTTATATATCAAACTTTTCAACATAATTTTCTCTATAACATACTAAAATTTTAACGAAATCGAAGGATTGTAACCTGATCTAGATAATTACCAAATGTTCTTTTGGATATCAACAAAGCTAATATTTGAAATGTTTCTTTGATTTTGATGTTGCATTCATTCGAAATAAATGTGCTTTCAAAAATAAATTAATTATGGATCTATTATTTCTCCATTTAAAAATATATGATATCTAATTCCAAAACCAAATACCCCCGTATTGCCTAAAACATAGTCAATAATATCTCATATCACTTGCACTGAAATGTCGCATAAGGCGCGGTTTGAAATATTTTTTGATATGTCGGATAACATCGATCCCCCATGACCGTATTGAATTTAAGGGGGTCATTCCATGTGATGGGCTCGAAAAATCGATTTTTTTTTTCATAAATTGCTTTCTCAACATGTCTAGAATAGGATTTTTGAAAATTCTAAATCGTTTTAAAGATACAGCAGGTAGAAGAAAGAGCTGTTCGGAGTGTTGAGTTGGCAGTTGGGGTCCGGGCCTATTTTGTACCGTCGACTTTATACCTGTCCCACCTTTTATACATATATACATTTATACAAGTTTCTACAGGCTTACACAGAAATTTCTATAGTTATTAAATATTTTACCGAAGTTATTTTAGTCTTGGTTGAACTTCGAAGAGTGCAACAACTACAAATTTTTTTTTTCATAATGAGTGGACGGAAAGGAAGTACGAGTGGAAATTTTCATCCTGGTCGTAGTAAAAAAAGAAAGATTAGTGAGAGCCGTTTTACCACCCAAAATGAAACGGTATTTACATAAGCTTCGGCGAAAAAACTTTAAAATAGCATGAACAGGGAGGTTCCCGTGATGCCGTAAATCTAACACGTATGACTGAAGATCGTGAAAAATTTCAAAGGATGATTGCCGGCCTTCATTAGAATGAAGCAGGCACTGGAAGAAGAAAAAAAATTGTAAAAGGGTATAAAGTTTACGTGGCTTAGGTTTTAAAATTTTTTATCGTGTGAGTGTGAAGAACAGACAGTTATAAATTCAAGCCCAATGATCGAGAATGCATTTGAAGTTAATCGCCGGTTTGTATTTGTGATGCAATTATTAGGAGTTGGTCACGAAGGAATAAATCTTTTTTTCAGCTTCATGGATACATGTTCGGGTATTGGAAATTCAACTTATACTGCACCACTGAAAAACATTCATATTGCCACATCTTCACTGTGTGATACTTTATTATCATTCGCTGTGAAGCAAGAAAAAACTATGAATGAAGAAACAGGAGAACCACAGGATGAATTGATTGTGTCAGGTGACGGTCCTTAGAAGAAAAGAGGCTATTCATCTCTATTTGGAGTTTCTATATTGATTGGAAAGTATTGATGGGAAAGCTTTAGATGTTATGGTTATGAGTAGTTTTTGTGGTGCATGTAGATGAATGCACCATAAACCATTCCAGAAGTTCCGGTAAAATGGAAATAAGTGCCATCACGAAATTGTTTGTGAGGTCTATGGAAAAATATGGCATAAAGTTTCGTACATACATCGGCGATGGTGACAGTAAAACTTACAAGGGGTTTCTAGATGCTAAACCGTATGGAGATACTGTAGTAACAGAAAAAGAATGTGATTAGCTATTCGACAACATCCAGATTCGCTTGAAGATATGAAAAATGAAGTTTGGGTAACGTATTATTACAAATGCTCTTCAGATAAAAACCCTCAACATCAATTTTGTCCAGAAGGCGAAGACAGTTGGTGTAAATGGCGTAAGGCAGAAGATAAGAATGAGCTCGACTATTTTCATCACGATAAACCACCTTTATTACAAGTAGCTATCAAACCGGTTTTCGAAGATTTATCGAAAGACGAATTATTAATTCGTTATTTAGGAGCAGAGACACAAAACAATAACGAATCTTGAATTCGTTGATTTGGACTTTTGCTCCTAATCATTCTGGCCCCAAGATTGTTGAAATTGTTGAAACTACTTATCAGTTATCATCTTTAATGAAGGTTTTGAAGGTGTTTTAAAAGTGATATCGGTTATGGGATTTCCCATTGGCCGTGAAGCTCATACGTATGCTCAGAAACGTGATGAAAAGCGAATCTCACGTTCTGAGCGGCAGTACGTGATGTCGTTAAACAAGCCAGGATTGACTCAAGAGCTGAACGATCTGCTTTAAAAGAGTTTTAATAGGAAGAGGAAGGAATACTCTAGGGTCCAAGCATCGCCGTTTGAGGGTAAGTTGAGATTTTCATAGTTTTAAATGGACTTTAAACTTTAAACGCGTTTTTTTCAAACTTTCCTCGATCAAAAACGGCTTGACCGAATGACTTGAAATTTATAGGTCACACTCAACACATGTAAACGCATGGAATGAACTGTTATCAATAGTAAATTTCCAAAATTTCGATTTTTTTTAGCAAAAAATAAAAAAACCCATATTTCGCAACTTTTATTTCAAATGTCTACCAAAAGTCTACCAATTTTTTGTATATTCATTTGATAATAGGCAATTCTGTGCATTAACGCTTACAGATTAGAACGCCGGTTTTTTGTTTCAAATCAGCCAATCAGCCGGAATCGTGGAGGAAGTGCGAGCTCATTTTTTTCGAGGCGGGAGTGTTCAGAATGCTGTAACTCAAGTTCAACACAATATTTTCAGCTTAAAATTTATATTTATACTGTCGAAATATATGTTAATAAATAATAATAAACTTAAACCTCTATCTATATACTGGTCGTAGAAAAAAAATCTAAAAATCCCTAAAAACAGGCCGTCACATGGGCCTTAATTTTGTTAGCAAAATGGGAGATGAGGTTGATATCCCATGACAGTTTACGTGTCATTTCATTAGTTATGAAATAATTTTTATATACCACGCCTATGGTAAAACTATATGCAACATCCATCATGGACCAATAAACTTTTTTTTATTGCTCCTTCCTTCAATTTAAATTCAATGATCCTTGTATGCAGCGTTCATTGGCTACAACACTTTCTTTCATTTGAAGAAATACATTGGACAAAGTTCATGAAAACCGAGTGATTGTCAAGATAATTGAATGATACAAAAGGCGGTTTGATATAGTGAAAATTAGTTCAAAAGTAGATTAAAGTACAGGCTTCCATGTAATAAATAAAGTTTTAGAAAGACTTCACACGTTTTTTTTATTTAAAAAAAGTCTATACAGTAGAAAATGATGTGGATAATTTTACAAACCATACAAATATTTTGTTTTATTCAAAACATTCCTTATGGTTATTTCGTTTTCTTTGTTTGAATGTCCAGCCGTTAAATGGATATAATTACGTGAACGCTCTGTAGAATATCTTGGTCACAGTCACAGCTACTACACTGGCGAGCAAAAAATTGAGGTTTCTTTAGAAATTGCGAATAATTTTTTGCGTCAATATTGATAAAGATCAGTAGGCGTTAAAGCAAATTTTTTCTGAGACTTCACAGCTGTCATTCGATGTATTAAAGTACGACTTTGATGAAAAATGTGCCTTTGCGCTACTTGAACATTCACATTTCCTTTGTCTATTTTCCAATTTACTGTTGATTCTTTGTATAAAACCTAACGATTGCAAAGTGTAGTGATTTAACAGGTCCATAATATCTTTAGATCCGATTGTTGTGGCAAGAATTGTTGCGCTGTTACAAGATGGTCGGGGGCAACGTGAAACTGTAAGAATTATTGGTGCTAGTCTTTGTGGTGTGCAAAGTGTGTAGTTCTGGAGACTGGCCTGATGACTAGAAGACCAGGGTCTGAGCGAAAAGAGTTACCACTCAACGAGATGATGAAGTTTGCGGAATAAAACAGCTACTGCGGTTTCACTACGAAATCAGTTGGAAGGAGTGAGAAATGTTAACGTTAGTGAATGGACCGTTAGAAGAAGACTTCATGTTGCTGGACTGTCGTGCAGAAGAATGGCTACAAGTCCCCCATAGCAGCGTCAGCATCGGACTGCAAGATTGACATTGGCCACGTGCGTTGGAATGATGATGACTGGAGCTGTGTGTGGAGAAGACCTTGTGAAAGATATGCTGAAGTTTGCATTGACGAGCGTCTTCCATTTGGCGGTGGGTCAGTTTTGGTTTGGGTGGGAATCACTGCACAAACTCGTACAGAGCTGGTCATCATAGAAAATGGCTCCCTAATCTCTTACAGGTACATTACGGAGATACTAGAAGACCATGTTATGGCTTTCATGATGACTATGGGGGAACGTGTCATTTTTATGCAATATAATGCGGTACCACATACAGCCATAATTGTCAGGGAGTATCTGAATGAGGTAGAAATTAGGCGGTTTGACTGGCCTGCCCGCAGTCCAGACATGAATCCCATAGAACATGTCTGGGACGAGTTGGGACGACTGATCCGCAGACACGCACCAGCACCAAGAACTGCCCAGGAGCTGAGAATATTGCTGTTGCAACTTAATTCAAAGTATGCCGCGTCGACTTCAAGCAGTCAACAATGTAAGAGAAGGGAATACATGTTATTAGAGTCATTTTTTTCATTTTGTTCGTTCCATATCTTCACTAACAACAAAATGTTGAATTTCGCCCCAAGAACATGAAAATTTCAAGGTGACCTCAATTTTTGGTCGCCAGTGTATATCTAGAATAATAGCTGCAAAAACAAACTCAATTCTCAGCAGAAGCTCGGAGATAAGGAAAAACTCTATTATTTATAGAAAGACTTTAGAGTCGGGGTAGATAGTGAACTTTTTTATTCTGTATCCGAAAATTTTTTATTGCATCTGAATTAAACTTATGTATGTTACAATTGATATGATGTTATAATAAAGATTTCGTCTACGTGATCCCTGGAGTAGTAATCTCAAACAATACCTAGTACAACAAAAAACTTAAAATTTATTACACGAATTGAATATTCTAATATGTCATTAATCCAATTCACTATATCCAATTGGATCCTGAAATCGTGGGGTATATGTTGATGTAGTAAAAAGAATAAACATTCGAGCTTGGATAGGATTTGGTATTTGAAGGCAGTGGGTCCAAAGTTTGCTCGATTTAATGAATAAATTTGGTAGACGCCAGGAATTTTCTCAACAAGTGGCTGTGGAAGTGAAAAATGACATGCGTGCGTCAACCAATAGCAGGTATTTGTGTGGGACGGCGGGGATGATATCGTCGACAAAGTCCTGGTGATGCCAGTCAGCGCGTGGTAAGCAAAGCCTTGCGCAATCGCGGCCTTCTACGAAGAGAAAACGTGAGTATCGTCAGAGTCAGAGGCAACGGTCACGACGAGGCGGCCGACGCCTGGCCGCCAGCGATGGGCTTGCAGTAGTGCACCAACACTCCAGCGAAGGGGCTTCTGCTTATATTCCATGTAAGTAAAATACTATTTCTTGCATGGACTTATGTTACAAAGTTTTCGTGAGCGAGTTCATCCTAACCTAAAAGTTTTAAAGATTTTGGCGCGGAATATTTCAAAAAACTTGTAAAGTTAAAATATCAGCAAAATTGAATGTTTGATACTGAATATTATTTAAAGTACTCCATTCCATATGAATCTCAATTTTTATATTTTTATCATTGTGAATGCTGGATACTCTAGGAATAATTGAAAAATAATAATTATTTCAGTTCTAAATTTTCTTGTAAGTATTTAAAGTTTGAAATGACCCTTTTTTCAATGCTATGAAAATATTATATTCCAAAGAAAAGACGTGATTATAACTTTGGTAACCGGTATTGGAAGTTTGATGGAATATATCATTAAAGACTTCAAAATGCACGATGCTAAAAATTTTTGAATTATATTTATCATCACAAAATATATTTTTGTGGATAATATAGGTTACAAAATTGGGTTTCTAAAAAACATTATCGAAATGTTTATAAAAAATCTCAATTCAGTAGTTTTTCTAATTTTCACATTTTGAAGTTGATCATCAAAATTGTCACTGCTAGTATCCCAATCGCAGCTATTAAATGCTATAAATTAGGATTATATTCCATTAGTTTACTTGCAATAATCTACTTCTTCACCAGTTTTTAACACCACCAAATCGAAAAATAACGTACATCGATTCCGACAGCAACTTGAAACCAAATTTCACAGTATTTTTTATTGACCTATTTATACTATACACCAATGCAAAATATTGTTAATATATATTTTTATTTGTTTATGCTTCTAAATGTTCTTGATTTTAGGTCTCCTCTGCTTCAAAATTGGTTCATTTTTTTATAATAATTTAAAAAAAAAACGGTAAATATTGACGTTTCGACTAATTTTGAGTCTTAATCAAAATATATGATATTGACACAGACAATTCGCGTTTTTATATTAATTAATAGATCACCTTCATCATGAATATCAAAATAGGAATAAAATAAAAATAGAAATTTGTTCTAATAAGAAAAAATTTATTTTTCCTCGCTCCTTACATCTCAAATATATAGCAGTAATCAATTAAATTATTTGTAGTTTTATTAGAATTTACAAAATAGAGCTATAAGTTTTACTTATATTTTTTATCATTTATAGGATTTTCGTTCTTATGAATGTGAATCATTTCAAAAAAAAATCTCTTCTTCGTGCCTGCAGCATGAATATCAAAAATTACTTTTATATAACTAGATAATGATTTAAAAAACATAACAGTTAAAATAATTGAAGTAATTCCTATTAATATTTTCCAAAAATTTGAAGAAAAATGCCAAAAAACTGAATGACTTTTCAATAAATGCAAAGAAAACAATATTTAGAAAATTGATAACTTAATATAAAAAACAAAATCCAATTGCTGAAAATATAAATGAAATAAAATGGATCGAAAATTTAACTGATACTGTCATACTCAATGAAGTGAGAGTAATTTTATCTTTAGGTGCCATTTTTGCACAAAATATTTCAAGCGACAAAGAATTACTTGTGACAAATATCTTATGTAATATTGAATGCAACATCAATCATTTAAATAAAGAAACTCAAAATCGAATAAAATACTTGTAATATTATCGATAATTTCAAAAATAAATTGAAAAACAAACAGCAACAGAGCAATATCAAACTTCAGAATATAACTAAAAACCAATAATTCATAAATAAAAATAGAAATCTCAAAATTTTGAAAGCAGATAAATCTAATGAAACTGTTATCATGAGATCAGAAGATTATAATAATAAAATGATGAAATTATTAAACGATAAGATCTCTTACAAAAAATTTAAACAAGACCCTTCGAACGAATATGTATTTATGTCGTTAGATGTGGTTTCTTTATATACAAATATTCGTATTATTATTGTGAAAAATATGTAAGTAAAAGATAGGTCAAATTTGAAGAATATACAGAAATACTTCGAAACGAATTTATAAAAGCTATAAAATTCACACAAAATATTTCAAATATGAAAATAAAATATATAAACAAATTGATGGTTTTGCTATGGGGGCTTCTATTTCAAGTGTTACAGCATAATTAGTAATGGAAGATCTTGAGGAAACTTTCTTAAGCAAACTTGATATAAATATTCTATTCTTTTTTTGATATATGGATGATTGCATTACTGCCGTACCAAAGAATCAAAATGAAAACATAAATAAAAAATTCAATTCTTATAATAAACAACTTCAATTCAAGGTACAGTTAAAAAATGAAAAATACCCTTTTACACTCTTGATATAAGAAAAGAATAAATTAAATGCATATCATTGAGAAACTCAAGATATAACTTCTTACCAGCTTTATTTGAAATGGTGTTAGTTGAAAAATGGATAAAGCACTCCAAGCGTTTAGAATAGGAATATTAATTTTCTTATCAGTCATTTAATTCTTTAAATAAAAATTGAGTCTACTTTTACTACAGTAGGTGGATCTTGTAAAGTACAACTGCTTTTCATCTTGGTCCTCAGGATATTTGAACTTCAATTCATGTCATCCTAGCTCACAAAAAAGATCAGTGATAATACGTTTGGCTGATAGATCTGTCCAACTGTCAGATCCTGAATTAAGATGCTTAACTATTCAAAAAGCAAAAACTGCATTGAAAGAAAATAATTCTCTGGAAAAAATTATAAATATATATAAATACATATTCAAGAAAAGGATAAACAGATACTGCAATCATTTAAAAAACAATACAGAAACAAAATATCAAAACCCAAAACATTTCTCCTTACCATATGTACAAGGACTTTCCCAACAATTGATTATCGATTTATTTAAATAAATATGATCTTAGTATAAGTCATAAACGACATAATACGTTATCCGATTATTTCAGTGAATTAAAATGTAAGACACGAAAACACAAAAGCAGTAATATTATGTATCAAGTGTCTTGTACTAATTGCGACGCTGTCTATATAGGGCAGACATCTCAGTATCTAGAAAATAGACTAAGAGGTCATCAATATGATAAAAAAATAGAACTGCATTGAAAAACCTTGAAATATCAAAAAGACTCAAAAATTTTTGAAAGATTCTTGTAACGGAATCTAATACTCGAAAAAGAGAATTTTTCAAAATGGTTCACATTAATAAGAACAAAAGCTATAAATGATAAAAAGGACCTAAATAATTCAAGTAAAATTTATAGCTCTATTTTGTAAATTCTAATAAAACTACAAATAATTTAATTGATTACTACTGCATATTTGACATGTAGGACTAAGGAAAAATCAATTTTAGAACAAATTTCTATTTTGATTTTATTCTTATTTCTATGTTCATGATGTGGGTGATCTATTGATTAATATAAAAACGCAAATTGTCAGTATCAGTATCCTCTTTTGAAAAAGACTTAAAGAAAAGTAGAAACGTCAATATTTATCTTTCTTTTAAAAAATTATTATAAAAAAATGAACTAATTTTGAAACAGAAAAGACTTAACATCAAGAACATTTAGAAATATAAAACAAATAAAAGTATATATTAACAATATTTTGCATTGGTGTACACTATCAATAAAAAATACTGTGAAATTTGGTTTCAAGTTGACGTCGGAATCGATATACGTTATTTTTTTATCCTTTTTAGAGGTGCAAGGAAACTTTTCAGCTAGAGTGTCTGATTCTATTTCCAAAAATTTGGAGGTGTTAAAAACTGGTAAAGACTTAGAATTATTCGAAGTGTCAATATTTATCTTTCTTTTGAAGAATTACTATTAAAATTAAAATAAATTTGAATTTTATTTAATTATTATTAATGTGACTATAATGAATCATAAATATATTTATATAATTTTACAATTATTATTTTATAAGAACTAATATATAAAGAAGCCTGTAAAACTAATACTTAGTTCATTCAATTTGATATTCGTCTAGTACTCCAGTCAGATTAGTGTAACCAATTTTAACTTTAAATCCTTAGTTTGCTAAATAAATATTCATATTTATACTAATAAGAATCTGATAGTTATTTACGTAATTTGATCTATATGCGTTATAATTTTTAGAATGTTCTGGATTTTTCTTCACATAACTCACATTTGCTTTTTCAGAGGAAGAAATAACTTTGAATCCCGTCAATCTTATTCCAATTTGTGACGAAAAAATTTTTTTACACTTTCATCTTTGAATTTTATTTTTTAATTGAAGTCAAAACTTGTATTCTAACAATAAAATTTGACAATACGTCTGTTTTGTAATCGTAATTTATAATTATTATTTTTTCAGTAATACTTCTCGTATCTATAAGTTATTTGTTCTATACAAGTAGCATTCATTTTTTACAAAACTTACGTTCTTAATTTTTACTATGAGTCCCTTCCCATTTCAGTCATTGTTAGTTAAAATATTCGCAATTGAATAATTAACATTCAATTCCGTTTAATATCAACAAAATAGTCAAAAAACACTGAAATAAAATAAAGAAACGCAAAAATAATTATTAACATCTACTGTTGAGCTAGGTCGCCAGTTATATTTTCGACCAAAAACTTATTAAACTTAAAATTACAATATTTCTACAAAGTTGAATGAACAGAATTAATTTCGTAAGCGAATTAACTACAATTTATTAATTTATTATTTACCTCAATCCTATTTATAATAAAATGAATGTTGACATTTTTTCATTGCAGACGAATTTTTTGTGGCATTATATTAACTAAACTTTGGCTTTATACTGGAATAAACGAATCCCATATGAATTTTTCTAAGTAAAATCGTTGCATTGATTGTGTTTTGCAAGAGTTTATATCATGATATAAGAAATATCGAAATTTGTGGAAACCGCGTTGATTTGGAAAATTATATGGTTATTTTGAGACACAAGATCACATCCGATATCGATGGTAGTAAATTTCATTAAGCCCAAAATACTGATAAAAATACTAATTAAAATTGTTGAAAATTACAAGACTTGAAATGGAAAATATAATAAAACCAAGATCTTATTTGAGCGAAGGAATGTCTCAACTTTGTTATAATTAGCAGTTTATAACATACAAAAAAATAAAACAAACTTTTCACTGTCAAAAATATTTCATTTCCTGCTTTTCACCTTTCTAGATAACCTGTGCAGCTTGTGGTGCTTGTTATTAACTCTGAAGGAGTTTTTGTTTCCCTAATAGTTGCAGTATCCAATCAATTTCCACATGCTTGAATCTAAACTGAAAAAATAGATGTGCTATAAGTAAATAGCATCACCTAATCTATCTAACCTTGAAAATTATCACCTCAACTATACTGTTTGATATAAAAACGTACAAATTTCGAAATTACTTGATAGTGAATATGCTTTTCTTCGGGTTTCTGTTAGCACTACTCATAAGCCTAACCTAACCTAACCCCATTTTCGAGAGTGGAACATTTTTCACCCAAAATAACCCCAGAAATCGAAAGATCGGCAAATTTAAGTTTATTCGTTAGATCAATAGTTTTTGAGTTTTCGCAATTGAAAAGTACGATTTTTCGTCAAAAAAAAAACGCATTTTTCAATAGTTTTTTACGTATAACTCTGTAATGATGCATTTTATCGAAAAAACTGCGATGAACAAAAATGAAGCTCATAAAAAAACAAAGAAATTAAGCTATATTTTAAGATCTTGAAGTTCTACTTAAAGCAAGTTATAAATACTTTAATAGCTTTTGTTTTAAGTAATTAAGCATTTAACCTTAAATAACGGGAAAAGGGTACATTTTTCAACAAAAAGTGATGGAATACTTTTAAACACATTCAAAAGGCCTTTTAAATGACTATTGATAAAAGTCGTTTCGACTGGAATTTCAGTGAGATATGATGTAAAATAGTTAAAGATAAAAAAAATTGCTCTAAAACTAATACCACTTCATTGAAAATCAAAATTAAACTTATTTCTCATACCAAATACTTTATTTGGATGTTATTCACGGCATCTGAAAGTTTGGTTGATTAGAAATGCATAATTTGGAATAAAATGAGCATTAAATAATACTTTTTTTTTATTTTTCCAAAAAATTTTCTCCATAACTATATGAGATACAAAAACAAATAAACAATGAAAGTGAAGCATTTTTTATGACGATTATTTTTTTTATTTTTCTTGTAACATAAAAATTGACGGAGTTATAACGAAATTAATCTGTCTATATAGTACGAGGATTGCTCATCCACAGCCCTTTGACCCTTTATTATTAAAATGTGGGAGGACTCAAGCTTGTAGCCCTGAAAATTACCTCTAAAATGTTTTTTTGTAGAATGTGATAGTTTCAAAATTGATGGAGTCACATAAAAAATAAAATTTTTTTTTGTGAATTATAGGATATGAAACAGTTTTTGGCGCACGGATTTTATCTATTGATGCTAAGTGGCCTGTAGGTATAGACAATTAAAAATTGAATCAAGTAGAGGCAAGAAACTTTAATACCAAAAAGAATACAAAATCTAAAAGTTGGCAGTTATTAGCTTTATTTTTATTTCATTCTCTTCAAGTTTTTAAGGGTTGAATTTAAAAAAATCCATAACCAAATAAATTTTATTAAAATGCTATGAATTTTTTACAGTAAAAATGAGATTGCAATGTTTTAAATCGTTAAAAGATTTTTTCCTATATTATTTTCATCAGAAGGGTAGTTTTTAAAGATTTTTAAGGGTTGATACTTCAAAATATATAAATCATCAGACAATATGTTATTTATAGTGCAAAACGAAAAACATTTAAATTGAAAAAAGTAGGAAAAACTATAATATTGATATTTTTTGATAAGGGTTGGTTTTCACTCCTTAAAAACAATTTGCACACCTTGCGACCATGTAGATCTTGAAATGGAGGTTAAGATGAGGTTAATTCTAAATTTTCAGGAAAATCAGATCTGCATTAAAGAATTCGGAGGTTTGACACCATTTTGAGCTTTAATGCCTGCACTATTAGTCCTACTGTAAAAAATATTCCTGGTTTGTTTGTATCCGGTTAAAGAGAATTACTTTCGATCTATTTCGCTGTTATGTTACCGTTAAAGTATATATTGCAGTTATTTCATTGAATACCCAGTTATTCCATGAAATAACTGATTGTGTCCGAGTCACAGTTAAAGTGTAAAATCAACAATTTATCTAAAATGAAATAACTAGGTATTCTATAAATAAATGAATGATAGACAATAAGAATGAAAAAGAAGCAATTCATCTAATTTATGCAGTATATAAATTGTATTGATGGAATCGTACCATAAAATCATTTGTTACAACAAGGATTACCAAAATGACACTGGGAATTACAAAGAACATTATTTCTAGAACAAAAAATTTTTTATTATTTAATTTAAATCCTAAACCAGTACCTAAACTTTGAACTGTAACAACCGACCGGAGCGATATTTCTACATCCAGTACTTCTTTGATTTTAATTAATTGAACTGGGATTGGGAATTCATCGTTTTATGCGGCTGTTTTTGTGCCCAATTGGAAAAATCCTTCTTCGGTTATTTTCATGATGTCAGCTAAAATAGATTTGGCATCATCTTATCCTCTATCAACTTCAGACACTGGAATACTGGAATTTCATATTTTTCGCTTGAATTTCTAAACATTTTTTAGACTTTTCTCATTCTAATTTGCAGAGTTTTGCTCAACTTCATCGTACTTTCGATTTAAAACTGTTTGTTCAACTACTTTTTCATTATCAGTTTGAGAAGAAACCATCATTGCGCAGTCAATATATTTTGCAATTGATCTTTGTCGATCAACGAAATAAGTTCCTTCTTTGAAATGGCAGTTGTTGACGGTCGAACTCTAGCTGCGCAATCAAACATAGCCTTAATAACAGAATGTTGTTTTATGCTTTGGTATTTTTGCCTTCCTTCAAAAATTATTTTTATTTGAATTCGAAATTAATATCTAATATATTACACACTTTAACGGATACGATCAGTTATTTCTCATATCAAGAATTTTATTCGACAATATGTTAAAAAACTTTTCTTTATCATTGATATTTTTTAAGTTTATTCTTCATACAGCTTTAACTTTCGACTACGAAATACAAGTTACCCTTGAATAACATTTCTGTGTCACTTTAAACAATATTTTGGAATACCTTCATGAGAATTATGTACAACCTTTATAGAAGACGTGTATTTGGAATATTTCTTTGATATCTTCCATTCAAACTCAATTGAATTGTAGCATTGTTACTATGCAATATTATGAGGAGTGTGCAATCATGTCTTATTCACTATAGAGGGAATTTAATGATACACTTTTAACTTGTTTCAATTTAACCATTTACTTTTACTAAAATCCCCGTAATATTTCCAAAGAAATCAACATCGCGCAATCAGTGCGTCAATATTTACAAAACAGTAGATAGAAACTCATAAACGTACTTTGAATATGAAAAAATTGATTTCGTAGTAGTGAATTTTGTTACATGAAATATTTTACATCCAGTTGAATAAAATTTTTATTCCACGCGACATCATTTGTAGCTGTTATTGAAAATATCACTTAATAATATTACATTCTTAATGAGCTGGTATTTCTTTTAAGATAACTACCAGTTCCTCAACTGTATTCGACGAAAAATTTAATTCTCATATGTGGTTTTTGGTGTAATTTCACAGATTGCAAAACGTAGCAAAGATTTTACATCTGAAATTTCAAATTTTACATTATCATGAAGATAAAACGCGTTATTTTCTAAATAGTTTCATAAACACTGACAAAATACTATCCATCCTCAAATTCTGAGTGGTGATAGTTCTTCCAATGATATCAGGAACTGATAGAAACTTCTGATTGTGTTGTAGTTAGTGAAAAAGTGAGAAAAATGTAACAATAATATTGAATAGTTTAAAAGCATGTTGATATTTTCTATAAATTCATCACCTTTATCTTCTTGTTTTCTCAAGTGAAGAGAAAACTGACATCGTCTCTTTTTTGCTCCCAGCTACTACTACTATTAACTATTATTTTTTCATTGTTTTCTTGTCAATTGATGATTAGGTTGACAGAAAAATCCAGAATCCGAAATCATATCATCTTGTTCTTAAACAAAATTTATAGAATGCACATTTTGGCGGCCCCAATGAACCACTCCACATTTGATGTCATTTTAGAAATTGGCTTTCACACGGTTATATTACACTGGTCGACAGAATTTTTTTTTGTAGTAACACAAGAAAGAATAGAATATTGTGAAAAAAAGGACCTAGACAAATAAGAAAATATGAAAAAAAATAATTGTAACACTCAAGGTTTTTATGTGACATTTATAGAACCATAACTATTGGTAAAATATTTAATAATTATCAATAAAATAATTTCACGTTTTTTAAATCGTATATATAGACAATATTCATAGTCTACATCTTATAAACATACCTCACATCTCTTAAAAGCAAAAATCTATTAATAAAAATCACTTTAAATATCAATTAGCTCTACGTTCGCTCTTCTTTTATGAGGGGTTGCACTTTCTCTTTTTAAAAATCAACAGTAATTAACCATCATGGTGAAATCCCATCGTCCTTGTTACCGAATTTTCATTATTCTAATATCTTGGTGGAACATTTCATCACTGACAGCTCCCAAATTTTCGGAAAAAAAATATCAGAAGGGAATGGAGGAAATGAATTTTAAAGTGACATTCGAGCACCAAGGGAATTGTAGAAGTTCTTAAACTTCCCCTTACTACACTAACATATGCCTTCCATGCTCTAAATTCCTGCCAGGTGAACTTTTTTGCAAAATTGTCATCATCCAGCAATTTTCATATTTGTGGCACAATAAAAATACCTTCCTTTTAATTTGGCATCACTCAAATGGGGAAAGATTTTAAGTTATTTGATTTCATCACCCTCTTTATTCATAGCCTTTTCAAAGATTTTCATGAATCCAAGTTTAATGTGAAAGGGGTGGCAGAAGGACATTTTTGGTGTATAAACTCAATTATTTTGAAATCCCGGTTGAAACTCACTTCTTGCTCGTCAGTTTTTTTTACATAGTGTTGATCTACTGCCCGTCTGTCCTATAGACAAAAAAAACAGCGAAGTCTCAATAAAATTCCAATCATCTTAAGGTCCCCATATATCTACCACTCATATTTGTTGTAAATAATTTTGTCTAAAAGCAAACGAATACTTTCATAAGTTTCTTTCATCTAACACTGCTTTTAAACTGTATTTAGATGAGTCAATAAATAGACGCCACTAACTGGGATTATGCGCAATATCAAGTTCCTTCATTAAACCACCAATATCCGTACACGCTCACAACGAATTTTCCATCCTGTAGAATGCAGAAAATGTAGAATTTATATTTCTAAAAGAACTAAGTTTTTGTATCTTTGGCTAACAAGTTCCATTCCTTAAGACGGGAAGCAAGAATTTCAGACTGTTGCTTTGATAACCCCGAATCAAGTGCTAAATCATTCAACTCACTTTTAAACAACAAATCAAACTCCGGAACTGGTACTTGGAGTAAAAATGGGGTCGGTGCATTGCTCTTCGGAGCTTCCTGATGATACGTTGTCTCTAGTATCTTCTAAAACAATATGTTGCGAATCTAAAGGCGCAATCTGTACTGGTAAATCTTCGTTATGGGAAACAGGTTGTAAAGCAGACAGAAAATTTGGATAATTGATCTTGTACTTTCCTTTCTTAGAATAACCTTCAGTCTTTGTTAGACAAAAATAGCATTCGTCAAAATGGTTAGTAGGTTTCCGCAATAACATTGGAATTACAAAAAGCATCTTCCCATTCATTCACTGTACCAATGACACGCTACAACTAACATAGCACGCGTGGGGGCTCACTACTTGCCTTGGTCTCCAATTAAAGTTCCAAAATATTTGAAATAGGCTTTTTTCAAATTTTCGTAAAATGACCTGCGATTTCACCATAAATTCTCCACAAATATAGTAAAATTTGTGAGAAGTTTTGCAACTGCGGCGCGTTTTCTCGATATTTTCGTCTTTATAATCACTTTTTGGACTATGAACGGAGAACCACTTACTATGAAACTCAACAGAATATTATTTTTCATGTTTATTTTACAGTTCAGGTATTTTTTTAGGTCATAAAATTCACCGATATCAACCGCCCTTTTATAAAATTACCGACATGCTAATGTTAACAGGGATTATTAACTCGTCATTAGACAGGTGGTGTATGACAAACCCCAGCGCTTGAAAAATGCAGGAAAAATATTCAAATTGACCGCCAAACGACGCTAGCGCCTCAGTACCTTCAAACTAAAAGTATTCCTCTACACGTGGTTATTGAAAACATAGTTCCAGCATAGACACAGTGCGAATAGGACCTGTCTAAACTTAAAACTTTTTTTGAGGAGATTTGTTTTTGTTTTCGTGAAATCGTTTCTACAGTTATGAACTATGGTTATTATTTGGGAATTATCGCTTGTATTAGCTCGTGTATTGATGGGAGATTACGAAGAAGAGCACAGACGTCTCCAAAGACTTTATTGATGAGGATAATTCCGAAGAAGACAACTAAATTGACAATGTTAGCGTGTGTAGTGATTACCCTGACTTAGAAGTGCAGACGGTCGACGGCCAACAAAATGTCGTAGACCCGGTTGAAATCCATAATTTTTATGGAAAAACTGGAATGACATGGTGTAAGGAATATAACGTAAGAACCAGGTCCGAAAATATTATGACCCACCTGCCAGAAGAATTTTTTTAAAAACTAGGTATGGAATTAATTAAAGACCACCAGAGACAAAGGCTGTCTAACCCCAAGCTTGCTCTCGATTTACACGGCAATATAAGAAAAATTTTGGGTGAAAATCCGAAGCCATCTACCAAAAAGACTAGGCCAGATTAACAGGGAAGATGCTCTGAATGCCCACGTTCAAATGACATCTATTGCAAAAATTGTACTAATTGAATACACAATAACTTTTTTGTTACTAGCAAGAATTATATTCGGCTTTTTTGTTTGGAAGCCTGTAGTTTTAATCATAACACTCTGTGTCGATTTGTTCAGCAAATAAATAAGAAGCATCTCATTTTTCACTCTAAAAGAATCCACTTTCTTGCAATAGCGAATAAAAACAAAAAATGATATTTTAATACAAAGATTCTGATATTACCCACTAAGAAGGCAATGATATCAAGAAAGCATCGCTAATCGGATCAATTTGGGGTTTGCTACACCCCACGTATCACAACTCGTAACTATTTTTGACCTGTCTAATGCCGGGTTAAGTTATTGAAAAGTGGTACGTGCTAGGGCTTAACAAATATTTTTTCTATCATTGGACGGGTATTTCCATTTCAAAAATGTGTTACAAAAATCTTGTCGGCAAGTGTAGCGTCACCTGTATGTGGGTTTGTTTGCTAAAGAACTTATTTGCAATTCTTTTTCATGGTTTATTACTTTTAATATATCATAACACTTTGACTACGTCCGTTAACTGAACGGGCTAAGTCGTCAACCTCCAGAATTCGCCATTCGTGGGTTCAAATCCCATTAAAGCTGTAAAAAAAATTTCGGCAGATTTTTTTTTCCAGTAATTATAACTGCAAAGTTTATAACTATCGTCTCTCTGTTGGAAATTCACTATACTTCCTGCATCAGTATTATTTTAGTATCCAACATTGAATTTTCTTATGTTTTTTGGGAAGAGTTTTACATCACTGCATCCTCAGTTGGAAATTTTCAATAGTAATGACTAGAACTTGAAAAAAAAATCTATTTTTGATAATGAACGAGCTGAAAAGTGAAAAACTGGAAAGCGAAAAATAAATAGTTAATTTTTATAATAATATTACTAGTATTTCTTATTCATCTTTAATTTAAGCTTATTTCAAAGAATATTTTCAACTTTTGAGTTTGATGTGCTTCAAAAGCATTTTTTTAATTTAATTTAAGTATATTGTTTTCTCGCTTTTTAATTTTGCATGCTATGAAAGCGTGTTGTCTGCTTTTTCAAATCTTATTAATTTTCCACTTTTGTAAAACTCTTCAAAAACATAAGTAATATTGATGCAGATAGTATAGTAAAACTCCAATAGAGGGCAGACAGTTGTAAAATTTGTTTCGATGTAAAGAGAAACTTTCTCCTAGATTCTAGTGAATTTTTGTTGTTAATTTTATATGAACCTGATTAAACATCAAAAACAAGAATTTTTATCTGAAAAATTAATTATTGTTCGTAAAATAATTTAGGATCAACTTTACGGCTTTAATTTTATTTTAATTTTATTGGAAAAAGAAGAAACATTGAAATTGTAGAAAACTTCGTAATTTCACTATACAGTATATAAGCATGTGCCAATATGAATCATTTACCCAGTATACATGTGTATTACGTAATTTGTATCTTCAATTCATTAGCATGAGATAACTTGATCAATGAAAGTTTTTACAAAATTTCCCCAAAGACATCTCTATGTTTACATTTCAATCATCCGAAAAAAGGAATTATTCAGCATATTTGCGTGTGGGTATGTACAAATAATTTTCAAGCATCCTCCAATTGAAAAAACAAGTCTTCTATTGTCTCTTTGTTTGTATTCACTTTTTAATTGTTCTCATTTCACATTTTTCCTCTCAACAGTACGTGTTATAGGTATTCTTTGAATTCAAATACCAATAGATATTTATCATTCTTTGTTGTAATATAAAACACATTGTGTAATTTCAATGTTAATTCTAAATATTATAAAATATGTTATTAATTTGAATGCGACTCTGTGACATATTTTATTTAGGTACTAGTCTTGATAATAGAAATAAATAAGTTCCCAAAACTTAGAAAATAATAAGGTTATATATGCATACAAAGAGATATGGTCTGGTGTACATCTGAGGCATTTTCTCGCAGTTGAATAGTTGAGTTCATTGCTTTTTCTTTATCGGGCTGATTACCATCAAACATTAGGGCCTAGACCCAATCAAAGCTGCTAATGTCTTCTGTTTTGTGTTGTGCTTGTTTAATGCATGGTTTTGTAATTGGAATATTTCAATTGATCAATATTTCTATCAACAACACTTTGATTATTGAGTTTTGAATCCTATGAATTTAAAAATTTTTACATGAATTTATACATATCTCAATTAATTATTTTCCAGACGATGAATGCATAAGTTTTCGAAAGCTAGGCAAATATATTGGTGTTTCATTGCCACGTTCTTAAATGTTCTTGATTTTAGGTCTCTTCTGTTTTAGAGCTAGTTTTTTTTTGATAATTTATAAGAGAAAGATAAATTTTGACGCTTCGACTTTTTTTAAGTCTTTATCAAAATATGATATTGACACTGACAATTTGCGGTTTCTTATTGGGAACGTGACAATGAAACACCAAAGTGCTTCAATATATTTTCCGAGCTTTCGAATACTTTTATATTCATCGTCTGGGACTGAAATTATGATTACATATAATATAAGAAATATGTATAAATGTATAAAAATAATAAAACATTCACTTACAATAATTAATTAGGATTTTTGGTGGTTGTGAATTGTATTAATTCTTGTAAGAATGTTAAATTCATAGGTTTCACAATTCAATATTCAAATTGACGTTAGAAATATTGATTAATTGAAATATTAATTCTGGTTACTAAAGGAATTTTTATTAATTTTTAATTGGTTAGATAATGAATCACGTCGAATTTTTATAGGTTAGAAAAGAATAAGTTGTAGTGAATGATTTTGATATTGATTAGTTAATTTATGGATAACATTAAATTTCAATAGACAGCCTAAGTCTCGACGTCACAGAGACGTGTGGAGCTTATAGCGACTCCAAACAATTTCGTTGATAATGGTAAATGCCCATAAACAATTTTTCATTTAGTGTTTTCATGGTTTATGTGATAAAATAAGACTTTTCAGTTGAATATATTGTTGAAGGAACATACTATTTAATTTTTATTAGTTTTTCACCAGGTGAGTTAATTTAACATATTAATTCTGCGTTAAAACTTGTTAAGGTTATGTCTATTTTATTTTTGTTATTAATCTCTGTCATCTACTAATAGTCATGAGTTTTCGAGTATAAATAAATTAATTTTTAGGTTTTTAAGATCTAGGACTGCTTCAGAATGGGCATGTGCTTTGTTCCAGACTGTGAACATTATAGTTCAAAGCATCCATGTAAGCTTTTTCGGTTTCCAAAATACAAGACCGAGAGAAATAGATGGATTTCGCTCATAAGATCAAAGAATTATAACATTCACTCTTCAAAGATTTATGTTTTAAATTTTTTTATTTGCAGAAGAAAATATAGAAATCCAAGTGAATTTGTAAAAGTGTGCGATTGTCACTTTTTAAATAAAGAAAAAAGAATGGGCCAACTTTATTTAATTTCAATATTCAGAAGAAGTTTAATATAAAATCACCAGAAAAAAGATATGCATTTTGTTGCAGAAAGTCCATTAGTCTAATAAACCACTTTTTTTAGAAAGCGAACTGTAAAAAACCTACTACCAAGTCCTTCAAGTGAGACACTACTAGGACCTTCAACTAAACTACTGCCAGGGTCTTCAAAACGAGATCATGAAGTGACTCAGATTAAACTTGATGCTTCACTCCTGAGTCCATCATCTTCATTTCAAGATACTGAAAATTACTTTTTGAGGCAGCAGGTGGTTGATTGATGATGATCACAAATTTCAATTATCTTTCAACTGGGTGTGGCCCTCACAAACTTGCAATATCCCCCAATTAAAGAAGTTGAGGAGTATTATTTGTAGGATCTATACTGTAGGTTATGCTGTTTAATGTGAACTGAATTGATTAACCGTACGGATTTGAACCAAAGTAAGACATATTATAATTTTGAGTTTTAAATATTATTTATTGTAGCAATATATTTTCTTCTTCGACTTTTTTTGTAAAAAGTTTAGAAATTTTTATTTAAAAAATGTATATTTAGATTTTACTTAATTTATAAATGACTTGATGTAATACAATTATTGTTAAAAGTAATAATAATACTGATTTTCTAATTTAATAAAAGCCTGTGAATCCAACCACAATTTTCAAATACAATTTGTTTAAAAAATCTTTATTGACAAAATGGCATTGTATATTTATATTAAAAAACATAATTTCCAGAACAAAAATTTGTGTAGAGTGGTTTTTCAGTATAAAATTAAGAGTAAAGATTTTTCCAACTGTAAACTCTATCTGCTAACACTGTAGAATAATCTAAAATCACATTGAAAAACATGTAAAAATTTTTTATTTAATTGTCCAACAACTTTGGTAAGTATTATTGTATATAGAAATTTCTATAAATTTCTATATAGAAATATATATAGAACTGTTTCCTTCAAGGTATAAATACATAAGTAACATTTTTTCTTTTTCAAAATATGTAAAGCTCCTTGAATTTGGCGATAATTGTTACTTGTACTTAAGATCACCCTCATCGTCATAAAAAACTATATATTTATTAAAATTCCTCAATTTTTCGGACAACTTATCATTTCTGAAAGAATATGGGCATTTCACTTCTACAATGGTTTCTTCTTCATTAATTATTCCATCAGGGCTAGCACCAAGAAGTCCTGAATTTGTAAGTCATACTCCAGTTGGCTAAACATTTAAATTATAAATCTGCCTCAAATTATCTAGAGCATCTTTTTCATGTGTTCTATCCCACTGGATTGCTTTGATACCAACCAAATTGTATTCACCTGGAAAAATTATGAATTGATTATAATAAAAAATGTAGGTCAAATTGAACTAAAGTAAGGAAATGCTACATAAAATACCATTTTTGAAAAGACTACTTTTTGAAAAATCAATCTTACAGACTCAATAAGCAAATTATTGATAATATCTATGACTAAACTATGTAATAAATTTATGATTTATTACTCACCTAAGAGTGTATTGAATAAACTCACTGAGAATCTGTTTCTCCTGCATGCTGCAATAATAGCACCGAAGTTGCTAGCAGTTAATCTAAATTTTCTTGCAAGGTACTATTTTTCATTTGACACCTGGCCAGTAGGGGTGACAGATATTTCCTTTAATAGCTGATCATCAACAGCGCATTTTTCTTTCAACAGTCAGTTTATCTGTGGCCTCCAAAAAGTCCTTGGAAGAAATTATTTCTTCAATTACCGGAAATCCATTTTCCAGCAAATTTGCTGCAGATTTCACTGGCCCAACCTTTGGTTCCATGCCCACTCTTTATCTGTTACAGATATATTGTATTGCCCAAAAAGTGGACAAGTGCAGGTGGCTTCTTTAATGTCACAATTCTGTTCCTACACTAAAATAAAATTATAACCGGATTAAGTACATATTACATTAACAAAGGCATATATACCTACCTATAGATACCTTGTAGCTTTTTTCTTTCATACTAGCAAATATCTCCCCTCTGATTACCTGCAAATCAGAGTCAAAGTCCATTTTCTTCACATGACTGGACTCTAAGGCGTTTTCACCCCTTTTTATAATTTTGTTGTGTCATCTATAAAAGCATTGATGCTGGAAAGTTTTAGGACATGTTTAAAAACCATTATTTTCTTAACAACAAAAGGATCTGCAAAAAAAAACAAACAAAAAGTTACTGCAAAAATAAAATAGACATAACTTCAACAAGTATTAAAGCAGAATTAATATGTTAAATTAACTCACCTGGTGAAAAACTAATAAAAACATCTTAAATAGTACGTTCCTTCAACAAAATATTCAACTGAAAAGTCTTATTTTATCACATAAACCACGAAAACACTAAATGAAAAATTGCTTATGGGCATTTACCATTATCAACGAAACTGTTTGGAGTCGGTATAAGCTCCGCCCTTCTCTATGACGTCAGACTTAGGCTGTCTATAGCCTAAATCGTTATGAATATAGCTGAATATTTATTGGTTAGAATATAATTGACAATAAATTTTATAGGTTAAGTCGTTATAAGTGAAGTTGAACTTTATAGGTTACGTGAGGTTATGTAGAAGGACCATTGATTAAAAGTATTCATAAGTGAGATTATTCAAATGATAGATAAGTAGGTGAATTTTCTAGATATAAATAGTATTTCATCATTATTTCAATCAATGAATCGTGGAAAATAAAAATGTCAAAATCCAATGACAATTAACATAACCTAAAATGTGAATTGGACTTTTTCTATCTTCAACCAGCTATCTGAAAAGTGACAGATTTGTTAAAGAATAAGGCATTAATTTTTAATTTCAAATGAAATAATTAAAACGAATTTGTTGGAAAGAAGTTAAGTTCAATGCACAAAATGTAAATAAGGATGATACATATGTTAAATACAGAATTTAGTGTGTAAATTTATAGTTAAACTGGATATGGGGATTGGTTATGTGACTGTATTTGTGAAATTTGTGATTTTGTAAATATCGATGGTTCACTTGACATATGAGAAAGTTAGTATAGGGAAATTTATAGAAAACTAGAAGTGTTGCTAAAGATATTGGTTGGTATATAGACAGTAACGTGGATGTTGCAATAGCTGCAGGAATTGGTGGTGTTTAGTTGCTATGTAACATCACTAGATTCGTATAATATATCTCTGTAGAAAAAAATTTGCTTCCACTTCCACTAAAAAATGTCTAATAGGAGGAGATTTCAATGTTAATAGTGCTGCCTGGGGACCTTCTTAAAGTGATAAGAGGGAAGAAATGTTATTCCAATGGACTACCGAACTGGAACTCATTGTCCTTGATAACGAAAATACTGCATGAAGCTGCTTCATATATTGATTTAACTCTGACAGCCACAAATCGCAAAAATGTGCTGAACTGAAGAGTGTCAGAGGAAGAGAATGTATCTAATCACAACTTCAGAGTGTCAGAAGAAGAGAATTTATCTAATCACAACTTTATAAAATAATCAATAAAACTAAAACAAATATTGCACAGATAGGATGAAAGTGGAACAACCATTGAATTTCATAGAAAAATGAAGGGAAACTATATGGTTTAAGTATTAATGATTTAACAGCAAAAACCTTTATTAAAATTGTCAGTAATACATGCGGTGAAGCTTTTAAATATAAATTTGCACCAATAGGACGTCGGTGTACTGGTGGAATACCCATATTGCCGAAGCCATAGAGAAGTGTCTGATGGCAAATTGGACTATTAGCCGCATAAATAGAAGAAGAACAGCAAGGAATAAAGAACTGATGAAAAGTGGATACAAATAAAAGAGGAATTTACTTAATATAAAATACAAAAACAAAATTAGAAGGAGGCTCTAGAATACGTTGTGGCAGATATTTGGGGAAGACGATATATAATAGAAACTTTCCATTTGAAACCAACGAAGTCAATACCATAGGAAACTGTAATGAGAGAGGCTGCCAAGTTTTTCCCACAACATCCAACTATACGAGGATGTATTAGTTAGCCTAGATCCGGTTCCATGCATAAACAAAATATTGCGTTACCATAGCAACGAACAATAACTTATTAGAAGTGTCAGTGTAAAGTTTAACGTCAAAGAAGTGAACGAGAGTTACGCAATAAATTAAAAGAAAAAATATGTCCACCGAAATTGTGAAAATCGAAAAATTGGGGAGGCCAGTTTCTGTGTCAGCCTCTGAAAATTTCGATGCAGTTCATGACATGATTTTATCAGACCGTCGAATTGGGCTAAAAATGATATCTGAAGCACTAAATATTTCATACGAACCGAACCGAATTGTTACTATGTATGAGACTTGAGTACATTTCTTCGATTCAGAAACAAAGCAACAATCGATGGAATGGCGACACTCTGGTTCACCAAGACCTAAGAAGTTTCGTGTCCAAAAATCTGCTGCATGATTACCATGGAGTAATCATGATTGATTTTTTGGATAAGGGTAGAACAATAACTGGAGATTATGATTCGACATTACTGACCATTCTACAAGAAAAAATTAAAGAAAAAAGATGCGGAAAGCGATCCAAATATCTTTTGTTTTTACAGGACAACGCTTCTGCACACAATTCTCATGTTGCTATGCAAAAATTCGTGATTTACTAGAACACCCACTTATTCACCAGATTTGGCTCCGTCCGACTATCATCTCTTTCCTCAATTGAAAAAAAGTTTAAAAGGTCGTAAATGTTCTTGCAATGAGAAGGTAATAAAAGCTGTGGAGGTCTGGTTTGCAGAGCAAAAAAAAAACATTTTTTTAAAGGTCTAGAGACGTTGCAGGTTCGCTGTAATAAATGTATCCAATCAATAGGATAATATGTTGAATAATATATAATAATAATAAAATATTTTGACATTGAAATTTTGTTTGGTTTTTTAGCCTAGGATCAGACATGATCTCCGCAGGAATAATTCAGTTTGTTGGGAAAACCACACTCGAAGTATATCTAGTAGTAATGATAGAGACAGATACAAGTAGAAGAGTTTCCGAACCTTAAAAAAAAGGCAGACTAGTGCTTCTAGAAAAAAGAAAAGAGGATATACAGAAAAAGTTTCTGGAGCAACTTCTGAAAAGCATATAGTGCGAAGGTAGTGGAGGTGGTCAAAACAGCAAAAAATTTCGCGTGGAAAAAGAGAAAGAAAACTATGTCTACTAAGCATACTGGACATCAAGAGTGCGCTCAAATATGCACTCTGGCAGGGCGTTATGGACGCTCATTTTGTACGAAAAATGCCCTATTATCTTATTCGGATGCTGTCAAACTATTTATCAGATAGAAAGCTTATAATTGGAGATCAACAGATTATGGATGTTACGTGTGGGTTTCCTCAGGGATCCGTGCTTACTAAACGATTAAAACTCCTTTATTGATTATAATACTTCCCACAATTTTGTAATTAGTTATTTATACCTAGATGCCAATTTTCGAAACATGGAACTACACAGAGCAGGCTTACTTTGGCATATCTTGCATCTTGGATTCGCCTCTGTGCAGCGCAAAAAATAGGACTTTCGTTTATAATTATCTGGTCGTGGTATGTGTTCCAGGTAATGTTAAGTGTCAAGCTGTACATTAGGGGGCCACCGATGATCTGTTGCTCTGTCATGAACTGTTGTAAACTTTACTAAATGACGAGCATCTTTGAGATTGTGATCAATTTCTAAAAAGATTTTATTAATTATTCTCTGAAAGTTATAAACTGCAACTTGTTATTATTAGTTAGTCCCTTGGAAATGAAATAGCTACTTCAAACTGATATGTCCAAAAAGGGAAAAATTACGTTCTTGTACCAGAATATCGTTTTTCGAGGAGACGAATAATATGAAATCATTTGGTCGGATCCATCTATTCCTGACATAAATTTGTTATATTCAACAACTTTAATGGGCTTGGTTTTTGCTTGACCATATCGATTTTGATTATCTAATAATGCTGGGTGATGACTCGTTGTGAGAACAATGAATATAATGCATCACAACACGTAATGCTAATGTCCAATACGAGTAAATTTAGGTTACGTTCCTTCCAGTAGAATATTTTATTTGAAGGTTATGAAGGGCTGCAACACATAATAAGACTTGCCTGGTGGGGCACCTATCATGGGTCTCATATACTTATTAAGCATGTATAGCAGACGCTCCCAACGTGAAAAAATTTTTTATAACTCTTCAGCGACATTAACTGCATGTTTCGACTTGAGTGACCTCAACTGCAAACATTTTGTCGCATGATCCTGGTCATCATACTGGACTGAAAATATATGAGGTGGACTTGTCTTTGACTGTTGAATCCCTGCGACAAAATCGGCTGAACCACTATACCTTTCTTTAACGTTGACTTCTTTCTACTACAAATTTCATAATTTCAAAAAAATTTTGAGTGCAGCAATCGGTATTCTTTATTTAGTTTCTAAATCATACGCCATCTTATCTCGTCCTCCATGACCAGTCTGAGCATGAGCTTCTAAAATTTACTCATAATAATCTTCTACAGGTACACAGTAAATAACAACTGTGTGTTTGTTTCTTTCTACGATTACGTGACATTCATTTTCGATTTACAATATTTCATACCTATTCACATAATGATAGTAAGTATTGTAAGCTTTGGATCCACCTTCTCTGTCTGGAGGACCAGCGAGTAAAATTTGCATTACTTTGTCTAATTGTTCTTTATCCCATATACCGCGATTACCTTTCTGACTATTAAACAATTATTTCAGTTTCTTTTCAAAAATTTCACGATCAACAATGATCTTGTCTATTCTACTTTTCAAGTTCACGTATCGACTAAACTGACTAATAATATACAGAACTGGATAAGACACTGTATGTTCGACAGAAGCGACAGCACGACTGATGAATCTGGAGACAATGAGAGAGAGAGAAAGAGGAAAATACTGAAGGTCAAGGAAGTGCCAGTGCGAACCTCAGTATGAACTCAAAAATAAAAACAAACATTGAAATTGGCTTCGGTATTGGCGTATAGGACAGCAGATAAACGTTTGGCCTTTTTCAATATATATTCTATTATCTGAATTTTAGTCCCAGGAGAATAGATAAAAGCTTTGTCATTTTTCGACGAATAATCTATTGTCCAGCATTTAGCTAATATTCCGGGAGAATAGGCATGCGTGGCGCGCCATCAGCCAACTGCCTATTATCCTGGGATATTAGCTAAAATCTCAACTTGTCTATTGACCTACGATATCTACAATGTCTGCTGATAACATAGAAAAATGAGACCTGTTTTGTCAACACTACTAATAATAATATTTCATGATTACGTCATCGTCTTCAACGAAGAGGAAAGGCTCTTCGTCGAAGGTACGACCTCGTAGCTTCATCTTCAATATGGATTGGGGTAGTTTTATTGGTTCGCCGTGTAGCTTATTCGAATTTTCCGTTTTACCTAAATATTTCCTATAAAAATATAACAACAGTAAAATTATTAAAATTTATATAATAAAAAAATTATTCCTGAATGGGTGACAATTTTGATTAGGATTTTGAAACTTGAAACTGGGGTTGCAGCTGGGTTGGATCGACTAAGTGTAGATTCTTGATATCAATATTATGATGGATTTCTGTGGTTTCTTTGAGATTGGTCCATTCTTGAGTGAATGTTTTATTCGATCCTCTCCAGATATGTTTTTGAAATGAGTAAATGCAATCGTTGATGTTGCATTTTGAAATTTAAGTTTACAATATTCATTAATGCTTCTTATTTTCTTCGAACAAATTATAGTATTTCCATTAATTAGTTAGGTGACAAGTGAAAAATCGTTTTTTACTTGAGCGTAGTTGCAGTGAAAGGTCTTCTAAATTACAGGTGCCTTCGTGGGGTTCTTTTCCGCGATATCAGAACGAATAGGTTTTCTTTTTCGTTTGTCCATTTCCTTGATCCCTTGGAAATTAATGTGAATGTGTACGGGGGTAGAAGGATATTATTTCTTCTACTAGGAATAGGGATGATAATGGAAATATGAAGTAATTCATCGGCTACTATAGGTACTTTAAGACTAATGTGTAAAGGTTTTCCAGTAAGGCGATTTCATTATAAGAATGGATAGTAACTATGTGAATAATTGAAAATTTCCTCTCATGTTTGTTTAATTGATCCTACATTAAAAATTTCTTGATTACTAAATGATATTGGTCTCAATAAAATTTTCTGTCTTGCAAACGTATGTAACTTCGAAATTTCAGTCATTAATTTATTTTCGTTCAAATTAACCTTTTCAAATGTTTTTTGAATATCATTTAAGTCGTTTTGATGAAGATTTCATGAAATATATTTCATGACTGTAGCGAGGCCATTTACTAAACCTTATTTAATTACTTTATTTGGTCGGGCAAACATTATTAATATTAACTGAAAGTAAATCAACATCGAAGAGATAGATGTGAAGCTAAGATAGTCCACAGCTAGCAGCGTCTGAGCCAGAGTGGACGGCTTCGGGGAGGTAAAGGCACTTTCTTCTCCTGGGATCGAGAAATCGTGCCCAAAGGTGTTAGTGATAGCTCTCAATAGCATAAGGATACGGAAAGCAACAGGAAACCACCGTGCTAAAGACCTGAGTAGGCATCCCTAGTAAAACCATTTAGCAGCTAGCGACCGGCGTCGTCGAGTTCCCGGGCTTGACGATGTTAAATCAGCGACCGGACACGAAACGGTGGATACCAGGCCTTTTGCGGAAAATATGCGACTGGAAATGAACATTGAAAGCAATACCATCAATATAGCTAGATCGAACGCTAGAACACTTTATCAGTCTGGAAAACTAAACAACGCTAGCAACGAAATGAAGAGACTCAAAATAGACTTGCTGAGGAACATGGAGTAGCTGTCCAAATAAGTAATAAAATCAGAAAACTCATACCGTACTGAGAACGATGCATATTGATTCATACATTCGCACCCTTTGGATTTGAATATCATTCAGGTATATGCTGAGGACACTGATGAAGAAGTTGAAGATTTTTATCAACAATTAGACGACATAACAAAAAATTCGAAAAAAAAGACGTAACTATTATAATGGGAGACTTCGATGCCAAAATAGGAATAGGCAAAGCAGAGCAAAGCAAAATAAAGTTGGAAAGTTTGGCTGGTTTCAGCTACCGCAGAGAAGGTTATACACTTGGAAGGCACTACATGACAGAACGGAATACAACCAGATAGACTTTATAATAATAAGTAATCGATTCCTTGATGCAATAATAGCGGCTAAAACATATCCAGGAGCTGATATAAAGTTTGATCACGTACCAGTTGTAGCTCAGCTACGGCTCCGACTAAAATAAAAAATAAAATTAGATAAGGGTCAGCTCAGAAAATCTAAAATAAAAGCTAAATTTATGCGAAAGACCGATAATAGTCTAGCAGTAACATCTACAACCAGTGATATTGAAAAGGATTGGATTTATTTACGTAACACTATACGGAATAGAGCAAAAAGGAGAAATTGACCACTTCGAACAAAAAAAAAGAATGACTGGATGACAGACGAAATATTACATCTATTCGAGGAAAGAAGAGAAAATGAGAACAGCCCCGAGCGTTGTAAAAAGATAAATAGAACAGCCAACAGAAAGATACAAGAGGCTAAAGAAAAATTGTTAAGAGAAAAATGTTAGGAGATAGAAGAGCTGGAACGGAGACATAGCAGCTTCGACGTACATAAAACAGTCAAAGAGTTTACCTATACTGACAGGAAAAGACAGATTGGAAAGTTGGTCGACGAAAACAACAAGATCATTATAGACAAGGAAGAGTAGTTGGCGATATGGGAAACTCACATCACAAATTTGTTTACTGATGATGGTCATATAATGAACACTTTTGATCTGGATGGACCCGAGATAATGGTAATAAAAGCCCTAGAACGAACAAAGGATGGAAAAGCAACAGGATGCGAAGAAATACCGGTTGAATTTATGAAAGTTGTCAATGAGAACAATCTGAATATCATGTTAAACCATCCGACTGGTTAAAATCTACATTTACAACCTAAAAAAGCAAACTCCAGAAAGTATTCTCAAGAATTATTCATTTCAGAATAAGAACCAAATTAGACACAGTCGTTGCTGTTCAACTTGTACTCAGAGCAAATATTTATAGATGCACTGGAAAACTGTGATTAGGGCATCAAAACTGAAGGTGTACCATTCTCCGCTATGCGGATGATACTGTCTTATTGGCATACAGATGATTCTCAATAGAGGAACTGAAATAGGCGACAAATCTGAAGTCAAGATCAACAGAAAGCCAACCAAATTTATGGTGATTAGTAAGAGAAAAATACAAAATGTAGATCTGTATAAAGAAACGGATCCCATCGAGAAAGTACACCGGTTCAAACCTGAGCTTTGGTACCCGATGACGAGCCACGTACTCTCTACGCTGCTTTACGGTGTGGAAGGGTGGACATTAAAAGTAGCAACAATGCAAACCCTAGAAGCTTTTGAAATGTGGCTGTATAAACGCATTTTAAGACTACCTTGGACTGATAGAGTAACCTATACGGAGGTATTGAGAAGAATGGCTAAAGATTTAGAATTTCTTGTAACTATTAAAAAAAGAAAAGCGTCCTACCTATATATTTCGGAATGAAAAATACGGTTTGCTACAGCTTATCGTGGAAGACAATATAGCAAGTAGGAGAGGGTTAGGTAGAAAGAAAAAATCCTAGCTGAAAAACATGTGTGTATGGTTCCAAATACCAGGAGCTTCGAATATAATTTATGCGGTGCAAAATAGAGAAATCTACCAAGTGATGGTCGCCAATATTCGGTAGATAAATTATGATAAATTTTTGCTGAAGTTATTGTTGAATCGTCAAGTCTACTAGCTAAATGAATTTGATTTGAAACTAATTTACTATATATTTACAATTTCTTTGATACTTTTACTAAAATATATCTTACGATAATTGAATTTTCATTTTGTTAATCCTGAACTATCTAATATAGAGCCTGGGTGTTCAATTGCTTAACACGTTGACTGCCACGGCAAGGTTCAGAATTCCGTTCAAAATGACAATTTGATTTAATCATATTATTAAAAACTCAAGTTCTAGTGCATAGTTATCATAAAAAGCATAAAAAATGTGTTTTTTACTGTTAGATGGCCCAAAAAGGTTTCATTACATATTATAGAGATATATATACACACAATGCTCACAAATTTTTTCAAAAAGTAACTTCCAAAATAAAACTGATCAAGTTCAAAGAAGAATTCGTCGTCGCGTTGATTGGAGAAGAGATTTAACCAGTTTGGAAAAAAATGAAATTGCAGAAGCTTCATTATGTAGAGAGTTTACCTCCTGGTTTGTGGAGGATTTGCGGATTTACAAAGTTCACAGAACTATTTTAAGCTTCCTTCCAACAACGATGAGAAAATGGGGAACGAAACCTACATCTCAAAATCGGTCCAAATTCCCTCAGAACTGACGAAATACCCATTCGTAGGGGAATATACCAGGTTGACTCACTGAATCCGTTGTGGTTCTGCCTTGTAATGAATCCCCTATCTACCATGCTCAATGATACAAAGTACATATTCAACATTAAAGCAGAGACACCAACTGTACCATCTTCCATCTTATCTATATGGACGATATCAAGTTATACGCAGCAAATAAGCATCAAATCAATCACCTTCTCGATATAACACATCGATTCTCCACCGATATACATATGGAGTTTAGACTGTCTAAGTGCAAGACTCTACATATCGATAAAGGTATTATCATGAACGGAGATGTGCAACTTTCCAACGGAGATATCGTACAGGCAATGGAAAACGGAGAAACCTACAAATACCTAGGATTTCAAAAGGCTAAGCTGCTGGACCACAAGCAGGCAAAAGCTAGAATCCAGGATCAACACACCAAAACAGTGAAGTCACTTATGCAATCCGAATTAAATGCAGGCAACTTAGTCCAGGCAATTAACACCTATGCCATACCTGTTTTAACGTACACTTTTAGAATCCTGAGGTGGACGAAAACAGAGCTAGAGGGTATTTAGAGGTTGACACGAACAATGATGACGAAGAACAATAACCACCACCCGAAGTCATCCACTATTAGAACAACATCATCCCGAATTGAGGGTGGAAGAGGCTTGATCGACCTTATCAACCTGCACTCTCGACAGGTAATGAAACTACGTGAATTCTTTCGTATTAAATCGGAAGTCTCAACTCTGCACCTGATTATATCCAAAGCGGATAAGAATTATTCACCTCTCAACCTCGCATCGCCAGAATCTGACTTAAATATAGTATTGGACACCGAGAAGCTGGAACAGTGGTCACGAAAGGCATTACATGGTAGACATCATCATGACCTCAACCAACCGCATGTTGACTAGGAGGCTTCAAACAGATGGCAATCTCTTTTCAGAGACTTAAGGCTTCATGATGGCTATTCAGGATCAAGTTATTAACTCCAATAACTACAAGAAAAATATTATTAAGGATCCGAACACTCAATCTGACACATGCAGAAAGTGCCAACAAACATCAGAGACCGTCCAACATATAACATCTGCTTGTAGTGTGTTAGCTAATACCGACTATATACACCGGCATAACTAAGTGTGCAACATAATCCACCAGAAACTGGCCAACAAGTTCGGTCTTCACCAATACGTATACCATGTATTACAAGTACCAGTCGCAGAAGGTGCTCGAGAATGACAATTTCAGACTCTTCTACGATAGGTCCATTATCACCGATAGACAGGTGACGAATAAGAGACCTGACATCGTGGTGGTAAATAGAAGAGTCAATTCAGTCCTTCTTGTCGATGTAGCTATACCCAACAAACACCAGGAGAAACTGGCCAAATACGCGGATCTCGCAATTGGGATTAAACAGATGTGGCGCAGCGATAATGTGGAAATAGTCCCAGTTATTATTATTATTATTATTATTATAGTAGTAGTAGTAGTAGTAGTAGTAGTATAGTATAGTAGTAGTAGTATAGTAGTATTATTATATAATATCTCAGTTAACTGGGATTACCAAAAATCACCTTCACCTATTGATTTTTTCATATGAGGATATATGAAGGCCTCACTGTACAAAACAATCATCGAATCTCTACACCTAATAACCAGAATTTAAGCTGCGGCAGAAATAATTCAATCCCATACAAATTCATTCTCAAAGATACGTTTTTCTCATTTGTTTTAAACTACTTATGCTTAATCATTATTCGAAATTAAATGAGTAACCATAAAAGGTTATTAGCTTTTCAACTAAAAATAATCTGACAATTTGAAATAAAATTAGAGAAAACATTTGTTCCAGTGGCGTGAAAAATTGGAGGATAACAGTGACAACTAACCCTGACAACGCAGAACTGGTTAAATTTTTTCAAAGTTTGTTCATGTCAAAATATTACTTTATTAAGGAGCATATTGTATTGTATTGGGAATTGTACTGTATTGGGAACATGGCAATGAAACACCTGAGAAGATTAACTTCAAAATATTTTCCAAGCTTTCGAATTCTTATGTATTCATCGTTTGGGGAATAATTAATTGAGATTTGTGGTGGCCTTAAGTTGTATAAATTCGTGTAAAAATTTTAAATTCATAGGATTCACAATTCAACATCAAAATGACGTTCATATATATAAGTATTTGAAAGCTTTGGTGTGTCAATGCCACATTCCAATAAGAAAACGCTCATAATATAGTTAACAAAGATTTCGTTGCAATTCATATTGCATATATATATATATATATATATATATATATATATATATATATATATATATATATATATATATATATATATATATATATATATATATATATAGATTGGCAGTGTGTGAAGTGGAATACGTAGTAATAACAATTTATTTTCAGATTTAATACTTATGAATGAAAAAATGGGAGAGCATCCTTTTGAGATTATTGAAATAATAGAGATACGTGCCGGGAATGTTTTTATTCGCTGTCATATAAATCAGGTTTCAAAGCATTATTTTGTGGAACTTTATAATATTGCTATATCCAAGAATACTACTCATTTCATTTATATGGAATAAAATTCAGGAGGATTATGCCAAAAAACTTCTTAATTTCACAGATACGTATTCAATTAAACAATTCGCAGATATATTAGATTCAAATCAACTCGTAATTTTTCACAAGTATCAAAATTGGGTTTTCGACCACGGGTTTGTATTTAAATGAGTGAACTAATATTTTTCGTATCTATCAAATTGGTTAGTGATCATTCATTTACTATTTGAGAGACACATTTAGTCAATAATCATTAACAGATCGTTCAAAGTTCTGCTCAATCTACAATCAAAGAAAAAGCTCTCATGCTATAGTCCCCTAAATGTTACTGTAATACAGATATCAAATTGGAAGGTTCAGGATGCGAATGTATGTTAAGAATCATTACATAGTGAATTTCATCAAGTCCAGGTGCAAGTTTTTTGATCTACTAAGTTTTTCAAATATTTATTTAAATTTTCTACTGTTTTTATACAAAATATCAAGCTTCATCGAATCATTGGCATTGTGTTTCTGATTTAATAGGAATGCACTTCAAATTAGTTAGAACTTTTTTGCATACTCTATCTAAATGTTTTCCTACGAGCTTGAGCATTTCCTTCATTTGTTTTTGAAACGCAAAATGCCTATGCAGATGAAAGACCTAGACACTGTATACGGAGACTCTGAACCTCAATTTATGACTTTAAATTTAGCGCAGCGATGAGGTTTGAGTAAAATGAATTGCATTTGGTGCAAAGATTCATAACTGTGATTGAAAACTGGTTCCACCATTAATCTCTTGATACGAAGAAATAGTCAAGATAATAGATTACAAAAGGTGAAAGGTTTCATCGGATATTCATAGAATTGTGCCCAACGAATCTATTTGAAAAAAAAGTTCAGTGATTGCTATGGCTAAAATTCACGAATTGTGTTGATCAACCACCGTTTTTACCAGATTTGGACCTTAGCAATTAGATTATGAATCTAACCAATGAATTTATGTTTAGAAAAAAGAAGTAATATAATTCAATACACCCCAATTTTGAAATATTAAATAATAAATAAATTTTTGTAGTTATTCCCATCAAAGCGTAGACAGATTCATAATTCATAGAATTACTTCCACAGAAAATGTGTGATGCCGGTGTCTGGATCTAATTTGCTGTCACTTTTATAAGAGGTTTAGGTTTAGCACATGACATAAATATGGAGTCTTGATTCTGGCTGCGAATGTTTACCGGTTAGATTATGAATGCATATTAATTTTATAAATTAGGTAAGATGAATTAGTTACTGATGGTATTGAATCTATAGAATTTCTATTTGAAAAATATCGTCTTTCATAACCAGTCTCGTTATTCAATAGCCAGACCTCGTAGACATAAGTACTTATGTCCTATGAATTTTATTACACAATTTTCTGTGTATTAATTCACTGATGATGAATACATGAGTGTTTGAAAGCTTGGAATGTACTTTAAAAGAAGTACACATTGGTGTTTGATTGCCACAAACCCCCAACTAAAACGTTATGGAATTGTGGCTCATATAGAAAATAGAGTGCGTTCGTAAAAATCTTATACAATCGCAAAAATCTTATATACGCGTAATTAACTAGTCTTAGCAAGCTTTGATCAATGTTTCAACTTGCTCCTTCGATCCATTTTATTATATTGGAGTTCGAACGACTACTGAGTCAAATTTTAAAACATAAAAACATAATGAATGCTGTTGTGCCCATTATTTTCAACAATCAAAAATTGGTTCAAGTTGTTTCAATGGTAACGAGAATTATTAGTTAGTGGAAGGAATTGCTCTATGTAACCGGTATCTAAAAACAAAAGAAATTGCAGCCCCACATATCCGAAACAAGTTTGCTTAGAATATTACATAAGCATTCAAATATAAAGAAAATTAGTACAAGAGGGAGACTCGAATACTGAGCGCAATGAATACCAGCGTCAAGTAGAATGTTGTGAGCGATATTTAGAGCTTTTCCGCGAAGACCAAGAAAGTGTAATCTGATCAATTGCAACAGTTAATGAAACTATGGTCTTTACTATGATCCGAAATCCGAAAGAGATTCTATGAAGTTGCATTATATAGGAGAGACGTGCTAAGGTTATGAAAGCACCAATATTCTGAAAATACCAGGATATCATCGTGAATACGACATATTACTATGACTTATTAAGGCTGTTGATTATTGACAAAAGACACAGCAAAATCAATCGAGGTGTTCGCTTGCTTCATGACAACCCTCTACACTACTTCGCTTACCACGGTTACATTGATTGAACACCCACCATATAGATCTGATCTGACCTTGCTCGACTATTTTTTGTACGAAAAACTGAATATCAAGCTGGGAAGTGAAAGATTTAACAGCGATGATTGAATTAAACAAGAGGGGTACGAACATTTTGACTCTAAAGATGTATCATATTTTTATTGCGGCATAGAAGTTTTAGTTCGGAACATTTGTTAAAATAAATGGAGAATGTATTGAGAAATAATCACAGTTTTCCAGTTTTGACTTTTTTTTATTATGCGAAGAACTCATTTCTATATATTAAACGAATAATCAGACGTCCTTTTTACTAAGATAGCTTTTATGGAAAATACTTTTCCGACGATAAAAATTAGAGTTGTTAATCCTAGTCGGTGATTGATTCTCGAGTATGAATTATAACGCTACTACTATATTTCCCTAGAGGAATTATTGAAATGTCAGGAAGGAAGAAACATGAATTGTAAGCCACTTAGTAAGAGTAAAATCTTTGAGAAGTCAATTTGTCCTCAAGGCGAGGATTAAATTAACAAAAACGTCTGAATTTTGAATAATTTGTTGCTGTTCTTTATGAAATACATACAATACATACAAATTCCTTCAATTCTACTCTGTAGGATTATTGAATGTTCTCAAAAATATACTCGTAAAAATCGAGATATTTTGAAAATATTTTCTAGTGATATCTCCTATGATAGAAGTTAACTTGTTGGAGGGGTAAATCATTGAAGTAGCTAACTTCAACTGATGTATGGATTGATAAAATTAATGGCAGGTTTGGTTTAAAGATAAAGAGACATATATAATTATTGTAACTTAGGGCCGGTTTCTTCGCGTTCTAACAAAGTGCCAAATAATTAGTAGCTACATAACTTTAGTAGGAACTTTTAATTGTCGAATAAATGTTTACCGTTTCTTCACCCTAGTTGGTTTCAATCCGGACTATCTAATAAGTATTTGTCACCAAGATTACTAGAATAACAGAAGGTTTGTGATAATAACAAGATGCGCAGTAGACAAGTGACGTCAAGGGTTCTTTACAGCTCAATAAATTCGTTAGTTAGATCAGCAAAAGATAACACACATTCTCATAACTCGAACATAATGTTAGTGAGGTTCTGTTTGACATAAAAATATAAACAAAACAAAAATGTAAACATAATGACGTAGCTGGTGTTCTTGCAGCTGATCGTTTGTTTACAAAAACATGCGCATGTCACAAACCTTGTATTATTCTAGTAACTTTGTCACTTTATTATGTATTTAACAAATACTGTTGGTAACACTATGAAAGCTGCCTATGTAGCAATTGTTCATGTATTGAATAAGGATAGAAATAAGCGAAAAAACGTTTTTCTATTGACGGTTTCCTATGATTTGTGTTTGTGACAACGATCTGTGCGTAATTATATTTGAATGTGCTTTGTTAAGGTTAATATTGAAATAGTCGTTAGTTGGAGAAAGATATGTTGTCTGAAAATTATAGTTTATATTGAAAATAATTGATAGGAAAGGAAAAAGAAAACGGTCAAAAAATTTCATCATCGGACAAAAAATTGTAATGATGAATTTTATGACGAACGGAATAAGCTTTTTCTGAAATTTCCTGTATTTCCCCAATCAAACAAATCTTCTAAATCTTGAAAAGCATCCATATTAAATATTTAATTATTTGTATGAAGAATATTTCCAAAAAATGAACTAAACTCTTTAATTGAGACTTGCGACTGCCTAATAACTTATTTGGCAAATAACTCAATTTATTTGGAGGTTTACTTTATTAGAAGGTGAAGATACCGAATTTTTGATTATTCGGTAAATAATAGTTGGTAGGGACTTTATTAGGAAGTAAAGAAACCCGGCCTTAGCAAAATAAAGACAAAATAGTGTGGTAATCAGTGGCGTATCTTCAGAGTTATGAATTAACGGTATGCAGATATCTGGAAAAAATAATTGGAAAAGGGAAGAAGGCAGCAGGAGCTATAAAAAGATTGTAGAGTTTATGAAACAGTTGAGGTCGATCCAAAAAGAGTTTGCTCTGTTTACTTTTCAATATTTTCTGCGTGTACCTCATGTTTGTAATATGAACGACAAGCTTCTCGTCGAGTTGGTTCTTTTCACTATGAAGGACCCGTTGCCGCTCGTTTTTGAACGCGCATTGCAATATTTCTCCCTTAAGTTTATTGAGAATTCCGTCAGCCGATTTTTTTTTCACTGAAGGTGGAGCTATGAATATTGGAACTGGAAATGTAGGAATGGAAAATACTGTGAGGACTTTCAGATAGAACTTAATGGGAGGGTTTAAAGGAAAAAGAAACAAATAAAGTTATAATGATCGTTAGTTGAAGGATAAATTATTTAGGTATTGAGAACACAAAGATACAGGTACCTAAGACACGTCTTCCGAATGAATAATTATAAAATACCATAAAAGGTGAGAAGAGTGAGAGAAAAAGTAGACCCAAGATAAAATGGATAAAGTAGGTGAAGGCAGATATAAGAAAGTTTGGTATAAATAGGAAAAGTTCGGGCACTCCGCCACCATAACAGAAATCTGATGCAAATCATGTCTAAACAAATGAAAATTCAATTCAGTTGCACATAATCTTACTTTAAGAACAAGCAACAGTTTTGACATATATTTTGACTTTGTTTGGTAAACAATTCTAAAATAGAGATAAAAAAATATTTTAACCTAATTATCCACTTTACCTCATATATGGGGTAAAGCGGTATAATAGTAGAGGCAAAGTGGCACAAAGGCTGGGGCAGAGAGACATTAAGATGTTCCATATCAATTTTTTCTATATTAAAAATTTTTGTTTTGGGATAATATTCGAAATCACTACCAGTCACTAGAATCTGCTAGGTCAACTTCGGTTGAAGTGTCTGATGATAAATCAGAATAGGTTTTTAATTCCTTTTTGATCTTCTTTGACATTGATAAATTCCTTTTTACGATTTGTTTTCTCTTTTTAGGTATCTTTATTGTTGTGGCTTGTTTGAGATTCTTATAATTCGGTGTCAAGGTTTCCCCCTTTCTATATTTCGTCTTGGAGCTTTTGGTGCACTAATTTATGGTAAAGGTAGTATATCCTCGGGGAAAAAGTATAATTTCTCATTTGTAGTAGAAATCGCGTTCTGAAGCAAAGGTGAAACTTGAGAAGTTTCTGGTTGTGGAGATGGAGTTCTAGCTGTGGAGGTATTGAGCTTTGGTGATCGACTTACTAATTCTACCGTATTTTGGATGGTATTAATCTCTTGAGAAGTTTCTGAACGTTCTTTAGTTGGTGGTTTTTCTGTAACTTCTGTCGGTTTAAATAAACTTTCCTGAAAAATATCGGGGTTATAGGGATGGATTCCAGTGACTTTAAAGCCATTAATAGCATTTTGTGCAGTTGCAGCATTACCAAAAAGTTCTCCGACTTTATATAATGTTATGGCTTTTCCAGGGTTATTAATAAACCATTTTTTAGTTCCTTGTTCGTTATAAGTACTGATTGGAAACTTATAGGCTACATCCAAAGGTTGTATTTGGTGAGATGTATCTGGTTGTATTACGAGATGGACATTATTCTCCCTTGATTTTTCAATCAATGTTAAATTTTTCGTGTGGGTCACATGTTCGTCAAAGATTAGTGGTACATGATCTTCCTTCGTTGGCTCAACATACTTTAGGAAATGATGAAACCAAACATCAGCAAATATGCTACTTTGCATCCATCCTGATAGATGATATTCAACAATAAATTCTGGGGACATCTCTTGCTCAAGACATTTCCTTACTCGTGGAAGTATCAATAGAGGAGGAATACAGCAAATTTCTGCAATGGTTAATGTTCTTCTTGCAGCCGAAGATAAGCTACCCACTGGTTTTTTCCCTTTACATAAAAAAAATTGGGACGGCCTATTGGGAACCTTTGAAACCCCTGTTTCGTCGTAGTTGAATATCCTACTGGGTGTAAATGTATGTTTTTCAAGTAATTCCCGTAATAGCTTAAAAATGATTGTTTATTATATTTATTAAAAGACGAGGCTCTTGCTATTGGAGTGTATTCTGGCAACCTCAGAGAAATATATTGATTTCTTTTTAAAAAGCCGTAGTTCCAGTCACCCCAGCAAGACCTTTTTCCTGGTTGAAATTATGAGGGATTTTACTTTTTTCGGTGAAATGGAATGCAAGGTGTCGTAGTTCTCTAGTTCCGATGTTAGTCTAGTTCCTTTGCCAGAGATATAGTTGACAGAAGTGCACTGCGCTCGGAACTGTTCGGTTAGTACTAGAGTCAATTCGGGCGAAAGCGGTGTGGTCGAGGTGAGGTACGTGCGAGCGCGCCTCTCAAGTCTCAGTTGTGTTTTGTGTCTGTCGTGAAAAAGTAACGAGGGTGTTTGAGTAGTGCATAGTTGAATAAATAAATTTGCTAAAGAGCGTGCGAAAACGTAGTTTTCATAAACGTTACTAAAAACTGTTCATAGTATCCTGAGTAAAATGTAAATAGTGGTAAATATCAATATGTATTACTTTTTATTCTACATTTTTCATTATTAGTATGAAATTAATAACGTATCAAGTACCTACTGTTTTTTAGTTCAGGTATACAACGGAACTCACCCGTCGTATTATATCAAATTCGATATGGACAAGCTAGGACCTAGTATAAAACGCAAGGTTAAAGATGAAAATCGACAGTTTCAAGACATTTGGACGGAGAAATACTTTTTTGTTATATCATATAACAACATCGTTTGTTTAATATGCAAGAATTCGGTTTCTATTTTAAAGGAATATAACGTGAAACGACACTATGAGACACAACATACTGCTTTTGCTAACTTAACCGGCGAGTTACGGATGCAAAAAATTCTGAGACCGCTACTAAAGTGATCTTTGAAATTTTTCGATTATTAGCGAAAAGTTGTCGGTCTTTTAAAGATGGTGAATTTATTGAAGATTGTTCAGATATCGCTGCAAATAAAATGTGTCCGGAAATGGCCAAGAAGTTTGCAAAAAAGTTGAATCACTGTTAATTTAATGAAGAAATTTTACTCAACTTCTACAGTTGCCTCGATAAAAACAATTACAAAGAATTGCGAAGAAACGCACTAAAATGCAGCAGCCTATTTGGTTCAACTTATATATGTGAATAAACGTTTTCTCTCATGAATCTCAACAAAACGGAAAATAGGGATCGCCTAGCCAATGAGAGTTTGGAAGCAATTTTACGTGTTGCGACATCCAATTTGGAGCCAGATATTAAAAGAATCGTGAAATCTACCCAGTGTCATGCATCAAAGTGAACTTTTAGTTACATAACAATTACGTTTAGTTTTATACGTTTAATTACAATGTTTAATTGAGTTTGGTTTTGATATTATATAGTTATATTTCATTTTTATATAATTTATATTCAGTTAGTTTTGGAATTATATTATCTGAAATTAAATATTATCCAGCTGTTATTATCACTATACACCCCATGACAGCAATATTATTATTTCTCTTAATACAAAAAAAGAAATATCATTCTGGGATCATTACAGCTACAAGCCAATGTGATCTCAGAAGAAAAACAATACGAAAAGAGAACACACACACACATGTTGTCAATCTCTACACCAAATTTGTTATACATATCAGGTGCGGAAAGTTGAAGGCGAATGAAGATGATTTTTATTTGTAGCGGCTCGCCTTTGGATCTTAATCCCTCAAGTGGCCCCTGTTCTAGATAAGTCTGTGCACCCCTGCTCTAAAGTTATATCTTATTATTGTCCGTAATTTTTGGAAATTTAGACGATCATAATTAATATATACGAGGATATATTGAAAAATTCTCAACTTACAACAGAACCAAACAAAGTTTCAATGTCAAAATATTTTATTACTCAACATATTCTCCTCTTAATTGGATACATTTATTACAGCGAACCTGCAACGTCTCTAGACTTTTAAAAATTGTTTCTTCTTGCTCTACAAACCAAATTTTAAACTTTTTTTCAGTTAAGGAAAGAGATAATAGTCGTACGTAGCCAAATCTGGTGAATAAGGGGGGTGTTTTAGTAATTCAAAGTCCAAATCACGAATTTTTTGTTTGACAACATGAAATTTGTGTGCAGAGGAGTTGTCCTGCAAAAATAAAACACCTTCGAATTGCTTTCTGCGTCTTTTCTCTTTAATTTTTTTTCTGTAGAGTGGTCAGTAATATCGAATAGTTATCTCCAGTTATTGTTCTACCCTTATCCAAACTTTTGAAGCTTGCAGTCTAATTTTCACGGTCGCACGCGAAGGACATTGATTACCAAGGGTATTAAGCATATCCTCGTAAATATGCTTACCTCTTAACCCTTTTAAATACTGGTACTTGATAATGGCTCGATACTCCAATTTTTCGATTTTTACAATTTCGGTGGACATCTTTTTTCTTTTAATTTATTACGTAGATTTGGTTTACTTTTTTGACGTCAAACTTTACGCTGACACTTCACAATAAGTTATTGTTCGTTGTTATTGTAACGCAATATTTTGTTTATGCATGGAACTGGTCTAGGCTAACTAGATATCAATACATCCTCGTAATCTTTGTAGGTTGTTAAAATTCAGTCCATTTTCAAACGGAAGCGTTTCCAATTATATTTTGTTCATGTATTTGATAGAAAATGAAGTTATTTTCTTGTTCAATAATTCTACTTCATCTTGTGTAACAGGTTGGTGAGTTGATAGGCCAATACATCATCGTATTAAAATTGAAAGCAAACATCTCATCAAAAACATTAATTTTGCATATACATTTTGATTTTTTGAAGTGAAGATACAAAATAATTTTGTTTATGTTATTTGATACCATATATTTTATGATGAAGACTTAGTGTCACTTATCGAAAACTGGTCAACCTAATTGCGTCATCTCTTATCGAAAGATGGAACTTATTGACCGACCAATTAAGTACAAATTAAAAGTAGCATACGCAGTTAGTTATAGTCGCGTTAATAACAAAGCTCTCCATTAAATATATCATATTATTTTGAACAGTCTATACAAGCTGTGAGTTATTTAAAAGTTTTAGAAGAATTATACATCGATTTTGTTAGAGTACCACGCTTGAAAGACCGTAAAAAATATTGCCTCAACAAGATGATTCTATATGCCATAACACTGTAGCCGCTTCAAACTATTTTGATCAACTATTTACCTTCAGTCTCTGAAGACGATACGTTGATTACCGAAACACGCGTCAGACAGTTCAATTGTGAATGTGGGCATAGCAATAGTGCTCTGTATGAATATGCCCAGCGTTTCTAGAAATTCCAACTAATTTTAAACTGTAAAGAAATTTTTTTAACTTAAATGTCTGCTTCGATTGGATTGATATACTTATATAATATCGTTATATTTCTGTAATCTCCCCTTGAACCCCAATGCCATCTCCTAATGATTCAATTCATTAGAATGTAACAGGAACGAAAGAATTGGTAATAATATTGTCAGAGAGTATTACTCCTCCACAAGGAGAATAAATCCGCTTATAATTGAGATATAAAAATTATATTACGAAGTTCTTTACGAAAGCTCGTAAAATAAAAAACTCTGATAAGGATACCAACATTTTCCTTGTAGACGAACGAAATACCTTGGCATTTAAGGAATATTTTACAGGATGTCATTGATCTGAATTTTAAGGTGTTTAGACTAAATACAAAATCAGCTTATTAAAAATAACTGATAATTAAAATCCCCCCATTAAAATTCAAGTATTACAATATGAAAGTTTCTCAAAATGGAACGTTATTGTAGAATTTCACTCAAGAAATTATAAGAATGATCAGTGCAACTTAATAATGAGGTTATGTGAACAAAGTCGATTATCAAAATTTAGTAAAAAGGTGTAGATATTGCAAAAAGAAAGTAGCATTTTCACTTGATTGTGTAAGCTTTCACCCAAGTTGTGGGAAGCAAGTAGAAGTGGTAACTAGCGAAATTATCGTCACTTGTCAAGAGCGAGTTATATAGAGACAATTACATAAGACAATATAATTGAGTGATAACAGTGCAGTTCATACACCTTATAACGAAACTTGATCATAATTTTCGAACGTTATCAGCAAACATGTGTAAAAACATCCTGTTAACAAATATCTACTATTTCTTTTATATTTAATTGTATTCAGCATTTCTCATTAAACCTGAGAATATTTTTAATGTTATCAGCAGACATTTGTAGACATTCTGTAATTATAATAACAATCATTTTGTTACACTTTACTGTATGCAGCATTTTTCCATTTTATTTAATGTTTGTTAATTCATTGATACAGTTAGTCTTCATTCTATCACCTATTGTTGTAGTCATCGAGTTAATAAAGTTTTTTTGAAAAAGTAAATCTTTACTTTTAAAATATTACTCGCGTGAAGAAAGTGGGATTAGAGCTGCAAGCTGCACTCAAAAACCGAAACATTGGACGAAAAAAAGATGAAAACATTTATTCAGACCATGTTCAAGGAATCTCTCACCCCTTTCCAGCAGTCTCTCCGCACAGAGATCGGCGAATTAAAACAGGCAGTCCAGTTTTTGTGTCAGACAACTTCGATGCGCATAAAGATGTCATAAGTGACCTTATAAATGAGGTAAAGAGTTTAAAAAAAGAAAACAGAGAGTTGAAGGATCGAGTGAATATGCTTGAGGAAAGATTAGACACAATAGAACAACTGGAAAAAGCAAATAATTTAATTGTTGTAGGAATCCTGAAATAACAAGAAAAACCAAAACAAAATGTCGAAAAAGTCTTAGGTGTAATGAAAATGAAAGTGCAGGATGATTATATACGAGAAGTCTACCCAATAAGCAAAAAGGTTGATTCACCAATACTTATTAAGTTGAAAAATCAAGCAGTTAAACAAGCATTATTGAAGCAAGTGAAACTTCTTAAGGGAATAAAAGTAAACGAATGCGGACTGTCAGGAGGAAGTAAGAATATTTTCTTCAATGAGGATCTCACGCAGAAAAATCAACCTATGTTTAAGAAAGCCCGAGAATGTGAAAAAGAACATGGACTGTGTGCAGCATACGTAATGAATGGCAAGATATATCTGAAGAGGAAAGACACGGATCGACCAACTAGGATCAGGTGTGAAGAAGACTTGGTACTATGATTCATATTTACCTTGTTAACTACGATATTAAATAAAACCAAAAACTCACATTCCTGATATGGCTGTGTTTCAAAACTAAACATTTTGTACATAAATATTAGAAGTTGAAGATGACTTACATGATATATTATTAGCAAGTAACAAAACCATCCATTTAATAGTGCTCACAGAAACATGTATGTACCCAAACAAGCAAGATAATTTCAATATACAATCATACAATGCAGTGCCCGATTACAGAAAGACTCAAGGAGGAGTTACGTAAGACATGGGTTGAGCTACATTCAAAACAAATAACACATGCCAAATATTGACAACTGCAATATAATTTTTACAACAGAGCTAGATAAACTGCTAGAGCAGCAAAAGAACCCTACCATTCTGATTGGTGATATGAATTAGGATCTGCTGAAAGACTCGCAAGCCATGAAATCATTTAAAAACACAATAGAAGTAAATGGATTTCACCTACATTATCTCTCAACAAAATGCAAGCAGACCTACCAAGCACGCAGCATTAATTTTAGATTATGTCTCAACTCAAGAATTTGGTATGCAGCATGAAAATGAAAGACAGTGATATTTCTGATCACAAATTGAATTTAGAAGTAAAGAAAATTATATTTCAAAACACCAAACAAATAATAAAGAAAACTTACTTAGATGTAGAACAGTGGAAAATTTGTGCTAAAGAAGAACTTACAAAAAGAAGCATAAATATTTTTGGGGAATTGACCAGTGCACAACACGAAGAACACTAAAAATTATAACTATTGGGTTACTAAAGAGCACATTAAGAAACTTCAAGAAAATTATAAATTGTATGTTTCCATTCCAACAAACCAAAAATAATACGAAAATAATGTCCATTGACTCACTAATAGGATAAAGTTTCGTGAAAGAATTCTTTAAAATATCAAGTGATAAAAAGTCAGAATTCAGAGAATATAAACGTATCAGAAAGCAAAAAACAAAATTGAATCATACTTTAGGTCAAAACTACTCATTGAATATTCAAACAAAAAAAAATTAAATGTTTTTAAACAGTGCAATGGTAAATGTAGCTCAGGAAGAGATAAAATACATTACATATTCCTAGCAACCCTGAAAACATCTAGTTAAACATATCTGTTACAGATTTACAATAAAATATATTCACAACATCCATTATCATGGTCAAAAGCGATTATAATACCAGTACACAATCACACAAACCGAAGAACCTAATAACCTCTTGCAGACGAATATTTCTAGCATGTATAATGAGTAAAGTTAGGTTAATATGGTACTTGACTAAGTTGGAATTTCTGGAACCTTTGACGATATTCAGACTGAATACACTACTTAAACCAACACTTACAAGTACACTGACTGACGCACGTTTCAATAACCAAGTTATCAACTTCGGAGATTGAAAATAAACTAAAACCTAATGACTTACCTTTTTCATACTAAATTTCGTCACCAATACACCTTCTCCCGCGAAAATTGATTTACATTCATTCCTTGACTACTAAACTATAGAGTGGACTGTTAGGAATTTGAGCTACTCTTACATCTAGCAATTTCAATGCTCTCAAATGCATCCAATAATTTGGATACATTTTTTAAAAATTTTACATTATTGATATTTACGTCATGATTGTGACTGACAGCGTGATCGGCAATATCTGATTTTCCGGTCCATCCTTATTTCAAATGAGCTATGTGCTACCTTAAAACAGAAGAAGGGACAATGATGTGTGAAACGCAAGAAGTAATACAGGAATGGAAAGAGCACTTTCAGAAATTACTAAACGGTAATGAAGCAGAACAAGCAAGAGAAATAGAACAAAGTGATCTAGAGGAAGACGGCATTAAAGTAGAAGTACCAAGTGAAGAAGAAGTAAATTCATAATAGCAAAACAAAAAATAACAAGAAACCAGGGGAAAGGGAAATTACAGCTGAAATGTTAAAATACGGAGGAGAAAAGTTGCAGAGAGAGTTATACGAAATAATCCAAATAATATGGGAAAAATAGAGCATGCTCCAAGAATGGAGGAAAGCACCAATATGTTCGAATCAAAAAAAGGTGATTAACTATTTTACGAAAACTATAGGGAAATTGCATTGTTAGATAATAAAGAACAGACTAGAAGAATATGACTAGAAAATACTAGAGGAATATCAAGCAGTCTTTAGAGCTAATAGGTTAACAACGGACCAGATTTTCTCCCTAAAAGAATTACAAACCACCTGCTATGAATACAAGATTATAGATTTACGCAGCACTAAGCAAATTAGGTGCACCGGTAAAAATAATAATAGTTAGACTAACGTTAGATAAAACAAAAAATGAAGTGATGTGGAAAGGGTTTAAGTCTGAAGAATTTCATGTCAATAGAGGACTTAGACAAGGTAACCCGCTCTCCACAGTATTATTTAGTATGATTTTTGGAGTAATCACCCAGAATTCCAAATTGACAAGCGATTGGACAATCTTCAATAAAGAATGCGAATGTCTAGCTTTCGCAGATGATGTAGCGTTGATAGCAAAATCCAAAAAGCACTTAAAAAAGAAAGCAGTAATAAAATTGGAAGAGGAAGCCAAAAAAATTTGGACTAGAAATGAATCAAGAGAAGACAAAATATTTGATCATGGGAGATACACAGAAGATTACTTGTCCTTTAGGACAACCAGTCACAAAGAGTATCTGGCTTTGTGTATCTAGGAATAGTAATAGGAGACAAGGGAGTAGAAGAATTAGAACTTAAAGACAGAATAACTAAAGGAACACAAAACTTCGGAAGTATTAGATCACTGATAAAGTCAAAATACGTGTCAAGAAAAACAAAAATAAGATAATATAAAACGGTAGATCATCATCATCATCATCTATCAGCCATCTTCCATCCACTGCTGGATATAGGCCTCCTCTAGTTTAAACCATCTATCTCTATCTTGAGCTGTATGTATCCAATTTCCTACAATTTTCTTTACATCGTCACTCCATCTTGTTGGCGGCCTGCCTCTACTTCTCTTATCCATTCTTGGCCTCCACTCCAATATTCTTTTCGTCCATCTATTATCCGTTATTCGGGCTACATGGCCTGCCCATTTCCATTTCTTTTGGGCTATAATTTCAATAATGTCCTTAACGTTTGTTCTTCTTCTTATGTTCTCATTTGTAATTCTATCCCTTCTCGTAATTCCCAACATTGCCCTTTCCATTGTCCGTTGCGCCACTCTCATCTTTCCTGCAGTTTGTCTCGTGAGGGTAAGCGTCTCTGCCCCATAGGACATCACAGGTATAACACGCTACTTATATACTTTTCTCTTTAGGCTTATTGGTAAGTCTGATTTCAAGGTACTACTCAACTTGCCAAAAGCTATCCATCCTAACTGTATTCGACGCTTTATCTCACACGTTTGGTTATCTCTTCCTATCCTCACTTCATGGCCTAGATATTTATAGTTATATACTTGCGCTATCTCACCTCCATCGATAATTATGTTATCATTTGTTACCAGATTTGTCATAAATTTGGTTTTGTCTAGATTTATTTCTAGGCCAACATTCATTGTGGTTCTTTTCAAATCCGTGGCCATCTGCCGAGCGTCTTGCATATTGCCGGTGATTATGACGATATCGTCTGCGAAACGCAGGTGGTTTAGATACTCACCGTCGATATTTATACCTTTCCCTTCCCAGTTTAATTTTTTGAAAGAGTATTCCAACACACATGTGAAGAGCTTAGGAGAGATAGTGTCTCCTTGTCTAATCCCGCGTCCTACATGTATCTTATTTGTTGGTTCGTGGAGATTTACATTTAGAGTTGCGTTTTCATATATGTGTTTAATGAGCTTTGCGTATCTGTAGTCTATCCTACATTGTTGCAGATTAAATTGCTGGAAGTTCAACTGTGTCAAACGCCTTTTTAAAATCGACAAATATCATTACAAGGGGCCTATTATATTCCATGGATTTTTCTATCAGTATCTTAATCATTTGCAAATGGTCGTTTGTTCCATACCCTATTCTGAACCCCGCCTGTTCTCTGGGCTGATAAAAGTCTAACTTTCGTTCCAAGCGTTTCGTTACGATCTTAGTGAACCATTTATAAAGGAAAGAAAGCAAGCCTATAGGTCTATAGTTTTCAAGGTTCGTTATATCCCCTTTTTTGTGGATGAGAATTATCGTCGCATTTCTCCACTTTTCCGGGATTTCCCCCTTTTGTAGACATAGATTGAAGAGGGAGATTATTTCTTTTAAAAGTTTCTCACCCCCACCTTGACAGCTTCTATCGCAATTTGGTCTTCTCCTGCCGCTTTCTTGTTTTTCATTTCCGTTAGGGCATTTTTTAACTCTTCAATTGTTATTTCGGGTACAAGTTCTGAACCTTGGTTTTCGACTTTCATTTTATTTTCTGTGATATTTAATTCTTCTCTTCTGCTCCTTTATAGTTCCTTGTAGAATTCTTCTACAATTTTTACCAATTCTCTCCTATTGTTTGTTTCTTTTTTGTTGTTATCCTTGAGTTTGACGATTTCTTTTTTCCCATCAGCTAGTCTCCTTCTAAGCACCTTCATACTTTTATTTTCTTCGATTACTTGTCTGGTTTTTTCTGTGTTATATTTCCTTAAATCTTTCCGTATTTCTTTTGAAATAGTCTTATTTAGTGTTCTTATTTCGCTTGTATCTTCCTTTTGTTGTTCTACTAGATTAGATCTTTTGTATTTTTGCTTATTTTTTCTTCTTTATCTCCATCTCTTTTACAGTATTTTTGTTGTGCTTTTAATATTGTTCCAGTGATTTCTTCATTTAATATGTTTATGTCTAGTGACTGGTTCGTGTTCAGGGATTCAGTTAAGAAAGTATTATACGCATCAATATCTTCTGGGGTCTCCCACTTTATTTGTTGTTTCTTTCTTATCATTTTTTGTCGTTCATTTCTGGGGTTTATTCTTACAGTTGCTCTTGCAGCTCTATGATCACTCCCTATACCGAATTTATTTAGAACTGTAACATCTGTGACAAATCTTTTCCGCGTCGTGATAAAAAAGTCTATTTCATTTTTTGTTCTTCCGTTTGGGTTTACCCATGTCCATCGTATATGCAATTTCTTTTGAAAGAAGCTGTTCATTACATATAACTTTTGATTGTGCAAGAAATCTATCAATGTCTGTCCTCTTTCATTTCGACCATCTATTCCAAAGATTTCAATTGCCACCTCCGACATATCTGTTTATTTTCCAATTTTGGCGTTAAAGTCCCCCATAATAAAAGTATAGTAGCATCGATTCTCTTTAAGTGCTATTTCTATGTCATCATAGAAGATGTCAACTTCCTCTTCTGTGTGGGCTGTCGTAGGAGCGTATACTTGAATAATTTTAATTTCATACCTTTTACTTATGGAAAGTGTTATATATGCCACTCTGTCTGATATAGTCTTTAGAGTGACTATTGATTTTTCAAGTTGTTTGTTTATTAAGAATCCTATACCACCGTCAGGGCTGTTGGGATTTTCATTTTGATAAAAGAGATGTCCGGACTTCAATTTAAGAAGTTGTTCTTCTTTTCTTCTTGTTTCACATAAACCGATTATATCCCAGCTTATGTCCTTAATCTCCTCTTCCATTTCTAGAAGTTTACTACTTGACGATAATGTTATTACATTGTAGGTTATGATTTTAAAGATCTTAGTGTTTCTACTTGATTTACTTGTCGGTTTTTTGTCCCCCCCAGAATCCATGGGACTGGCTGAAGTTTCTTCAGCACAAGATTTTGGACGATCTATCCTACTTGCCTAGGGTCGTTCCGTAATTGTTTTAAAACTCGACATAACTTTGAGGGTTTTTTGGCAAAATAAAACGCCACGCTTGCCATTGCGTGTTGGCGAGTGTGTATTTCAGCCGCTCCTAACATGGAGATACAGACGCTGTTTGAAGCCGCCCACTCTGGGTCAGACACCTCATCGTTGTGGGTTTTCTTAGCTTCACTTTCATCTCTTCGAGACCTTACCGACAAGGGTGGCCCTACCAGTAGCTATGTTACCGCCGGCATCGCTCCCTGGATATTGAAAGTTACTGAGTCCTCTCACCACGCCAAGGTGAAAACCCCCGAGAGGTAGATATGGATATTAAAAAAGGCAGATGAAACCATATTGGAAAGATGGGAGAGGAAGATACTAAGAGGAATCTACGAGGAGTAAACACAGAAGAGCAGATATGAATACCTTACTTAAAATCTACAAAAGTACTATTAGATCCAAAATATGATATAACTCTATATATTTCTACACCGCAAAAAGCTGGATAAAAATCCTGGAAATAATTACAAATAAGACTCTGAGTATAATAATAGGTGCGTTTCCAATAATCCCCAAAGGCAACATTCTCGGAGGAATGCCATTTACATATAGAGCCCAACAGTTATTATTGTCTTATTCAACAAAAATTTTGGCCCTTCACGACCACCCATATAAAAAATGTGTCCTAATTCAATACAAACAATCGTTCGCGCAATTACCAGCATCATGAAAGAGATATGGAAAACATATAAACTAACAGAAGTTCTATACACTGCCGCATAAAAAAATATGGATAATCATTCAGTAGGCACGTCAGTGATTGGGGCGACTATAATATAAAAGTTACAACTACCAGGAAAAGGTACATCGGGCCGTCTTTTGAAGCATTGCGATTGAATTCTTTCCGCATTTCTCTGCACCAATCACCACAAGCTTTTTTTGGACGATTATAAAATTATGCGTTATCCAAATCTTTTGACAGCCAAATGTTCATGCAATGTTGAATGTATGCTAGAAGAACTTATGCCCAAGTATACCTCAATCTCATGGTATGTCACATGACTATCTTTCAATTTTAGTTTACGCACAGCTTCGATATTTTGACACCGATTTTGGATAATCTCCACGAAATTTATCCTGTAGCGTAATGCAACCAGAATTGAATTTGGAAAACCAGCTAAACATGGAGGATAAGGTGATTCATCACCAAAAAACGAAGCTAGTTGATTGGCTCTTTGCTGTTTTGTTCAATGCACTCCAAAAGTCAAAGAAAATGTTCGCTATTTAATTTCATTTCTTAACAAAATGCATGCTCAAGTATCAGTAAACAACTCAAGTAAAACTCGTATGACAAGACGTTCTAAGCACTTTCACCATTAAAAATGTCAAATTTCATGATGGAAATGTTTAATTTGACATACGAAGGGGTACCCAAAAGTAACTGGAATAGCATTGCCATGGGTGGAGTTTTTGTAGTACTGATTTCTGCCGCTAGTTCAGTGCCGCTGTGAAATTTTGTTTTCTACTCGGTAAAAACGCTGCTGAAACTGTTTTAATGTTGAAAACTGCTTACAAAGATGATGCTATGGGGAAAACTCAAGTGTATGAGTGGTTTTCTCGATTTACAAATGGCGACATGTCGATTGATGACAAACATATAGCATTTAAAAAATAACTCCGGTTATTTTTGGGTACCCCCTCGTATATTCATATCAGTTTTGCAATATCTCAAATCTTAATTATTTAAATATTCATTGATAATCATCACACACTTAAAGGTGATACGGAGATTCTAATCCTATATTGAAAGTAGCATTTCTAAGAAAGAGTATTGTCGATTTGTTTTAAGCTTCCTCAGTACTTCCTATAAATGAAATTATAGTTATCAGAATAATGAAATAGATTGAGTGATCTATTCTGAGAAAGTTTCAATCCTGTCCTACCACTGCTCTAATTAAATTTAAGCGTTGATTTACTATGAATCAACTCAAAATCACTCACACTAAGTACTCCTGTTAGAGAAGTTAACAAGTAGCTGTTAAGATCTGAAATGAAATTAGAATAAATGAAAGCTAATATCAATTAGTTTTTGTACGATATTCGAATAGAGAAGTAATTGATTTATATCGGGTTTGGTGTATATAGCGACATCTATGAAATTTCCTTGTATAGGAACATTAAGAAGACATCTGTTTCGTATTCATGGAGCTAAATCCAATAATGCGAATCAAAATAAAATGAATGTAATCCTGCCTTCCGAGAACATAGGGACTCGGAACTACATGTTTGAACGGTTTACGATTTTCATGCGGCAGTTATTGAGGATAATAACATTTCAGACTTAAGGATTTCACTTACATGGTCACAAATCAGGTTCTATTGTGTAAATAGATGGATCATTTTGATTAAACTCTTGTTTGGATTTAATTTACGATGATGGATATAAACAATTTTAATTTATTTAAAACTAAAATGATGGTTCCAATATATCACGCATTTATTAGTTTCTTGTAATACTATTTTTCAAATCTTCAAAATTCTTTTTTTTGTAGTTTTTGCAGTATTATTGAACGTAGTAGAATATTTAAATAAAATTAACTAAAATAACCTCTTGTTAAATTTCTAAAAAAGCAGAGAAATAGATAGACTTTAATTTCAAAGAAACACATTTTATTACGGTAACTTCTCAAATTGGTACTTTTTCGAAAACTGTAAAAAACAAGAAAGTCTTTTTTTAACAATCTCTAATTTTTCATAAAATGGATTTGTGGATACAACTTTTTCAATCATTTCGGATTTAATTTATGAAAACAAGAAGGTAAAATTTGAATTATCTCATGTTTTATTGTCATAGTATAATGTATTTTCCTTTCTAAGCATATTTTAAGTCAAATATTGATCGATATTTCGACGTCAGTCGTCTAGAGCAGTCATGTCAAAGATACGGCCCAAGGGCTGAAGCCGGCCCGTTTCAATAACGCCCACGATCGCAATGTGTCACAGAAAAAAAAATTATGTTTTTTAGAGCTTTTAGACTTCATTCGATTCCTCTACAGATGTTTTGAATACTACAAAAAAGTATCGCAGCAGCAAGCGAAAATAACCTATTATTTTTGTCGAGAACGATAGAATATTCCACGCGCTTCGAGTCCAGACTAAAACCTTAACCTCATAAAACGAGTGCGTCGGCGCGACGTGAGTCAGTTGAGTCGATTAATCGAAGCGATACGGTTGGAGAAGGATTTTAATTGTACTGACAAGTAGTGATTGTGCATTTGTTTATGTCGTGTGCGTGCGACATCCATAATTGTTGTGTCCAGTTCCATAATTGTTACGATTTTGGTATAATGTCACAAAAACGTAAATTGGATAGTGAGTGCAGAGTTTTCCAATCTAATTCTCAACAATCCATTCAATTTTGAAGCTCCACAGACACCATTCCATTTGCAAATGAAGTTGAGAGTATTTTGAAAGAAAAATTCAATGAGATTATATAATTATACTTATATGATTCAATGAATAAAATGTTTTAATAATTCAGTTATTTTTTTTTTATTTTCAATCTGGCGCACTTAAGAATTCAAAATTTAATGTATGGCGCTCTGAAAAATCGAGTTCGACACCTCTGGTCTAGAGATTTATGTTGTACTGCAAATTTACGTTCGATTCCAATCATAGAAGAAGTAGAAATCTAAAGGGTTTCAGTCGGATCACTCCACAGATCCTTTTCCCAATCCATTGACCAGGAGAGTAATTATTCCGACCGAAACCGAAAGTTTCATCGATTTAAAGAATCAAAGTGATCTTAAGATCGATCTAATGGACCAATACGCGTATCTGAGTTAGTAATAGAGACAGAGAGGAATCGATTGTGTATTTTTATTTGGGAAATTGAAACAATTTCGTGTAGGATATGGTTTATTCATGGAATAGTCCTGATCCTACTATGTTTCTATTTTTTGTTTATAGTCGCTTTTCTCGTACAGTTTAGCCTAGCTTTTCTATGGTAACGGTTTAATTATTCATGACATTTTTCTTTTCTGTTAATTATCAGAAAAGCGAAGCCAAGTTCAAGTTATTTATAAATAATTTTGATTTCTTTAATTTCTTATTTCTTAAACCTTTTCATATATTAATGCATTTATATGTTCTTGATTTCAGGTCTGTGGACTTTGTAATAGTATGCAATGAACTAGTTTCTTTTTTATTTTATGTAAGCATTTGGGATAGTGGAATTCACTCACAAAAAATCTACTTCTTATTTGCTAGGTTATGTTTCGAACGACCCACATTGCACGTATACCTTATTATCTTACATGTCTAATAACAGCTTAATAAACATGAGCTCTGCTTCATTGTCTTTGGAGGAAGATGGTATCTTGAATTATTGAATGTGGTATTCAATCAAAAATAGAAGAAAGACTTCAGTTCATCCTTCACACAGACCGAAAAGATTGGTAAATTTGATGCATCTAAATGTTCTTGATTTTAGGTCTATTTTCTTCTAAAATCAGTTTTTTTGATAATTTTTGGAAGATAAAATTCGACGTATCGACTTTTTAAAATTGAAATAGAAAATTTTCTGATAAGAAAATTTAATTTTTCCTTAGTCCTTACATTATAAATATGTAGTAGTACTTGAAGAATCAAATTATTTGTAGTTTTATTAGAATTTACAGCATAGAGCTATCAATTTCACTTAAATTATTCGGGTCTTTTTTTATCATTTATAGCTTTTTCGTTTTTATAAATGTTAACAATTTCTACAAATTCTCTTTTTCGTGCATCTTCTTTTTTCCCATTTTTAAATCTTTATAATTGAATTTATGTTTTTTGATATTTTATGGTTCGTTAACGCAGTTTTATTTTTTTTATCGTATTGATGACCTTTTAGTCTATTTTCTAAATATTGAGAGGTCTGCTCTATGTAAACAGCGTCACTATTAATACAAGGCCTTGATATATAATATTACTGATTTTGTTTTTTGGTGTTTAGATTTTAATTTAGTGAAATATTTGGATAACGCATTATGTCCTTTATGACTTGAACTAATATCATATTTATTGAAATAATTCGATAATTGTTAGGAAAGTCCTTATACATATGGTAAATAAAAATTTTTTATGTTTTTTTTCCGTATTGTTTTTTAATTGATTGCAGTATCTGTTTATCCTTCTCTTGATTACGTTGTTTATTATTTTTTCCAGATAATTATTTTCTTTCAATGCAGTTTTTGCTATTTGAATAGCTAAGCATCTAAATTTAGGATCTGTTGGTTGGATAGATTTATCACTGATTTTTTTTGTGCCGTAGGATGACATGAATTAAAGTTCAAATATCTTGATGAGTAAGTTTGTTTCGTATACCATTCTGTGCTCCAATTTCGATTTTGAATTGAAGTTTTCTATGATAAGAATTGACTTTTTTATTTATGTTTTTAATTTGGTGCGGCAGTGATGCAATCATCTTCTTATCGAAAAAAGAATGGAATATTTATTTCAAGTTTGCTGAGGACAGTTTTCTCAAGATCCTCCATTACCAATTGTGCTATAACACTTGAAACGGAAGCCCCCATAGCACAACCATCAATCATTTTCATATTTGAAATAATTTGTTGTTTGTGTGAATTTTATAGCTTTTATAAATTCGTTTCGAGGTATTTCTGTATATTCTTCAATTTTGTCCTATTTTTTCATTAATATATTTTTCACAATGGTAATAGAAATATTTCTATATAAAGAAACCACATCTAAGGAAATAAATACATATTCGTTAGGAATTTTTATACTTTTGATTTTTTCTTTGAAATCTCGTGTGTTTTTGATATAGTATTTGTTTTGATATTTTTTTTTTCAAAATATCTCTCAAATTATTAGATAATGATGTAAGAGGAGTTTGAATACGAATTTACACACAATTTTTTGCTCACATAAAATAAAAAAGAAATTGTTGCATAATAATACAAAGTCCACAGATATGGCATAGATTATCGATTTTTTCCTTCATTGCATAGTACGGTATAGATCTCCTCTAGAAATATTTATCGACATTTTCTAGATGATTTGCAGATAACTTAATTCCAATTTTCTAAAGTTCGACAGAACCACATCAGAATCACATTCTTTGATGATGATCTTATTTTGTGAATACTAATCAATTCACAATTAAATCACATAACAAACCTAAAGACAACAAGATTGTCACAAAAACAAATTATAGAACAGCAAGACCAAAATTGGAAAGTACTCAAGTGATCCCTCAATATATGGAATCTACGTAAATGCATACGTTGAAACATAAAAGTATCGTTGGTGAAATGGGGTTCTCAAACTATTAAAAACCAAATTAGATTATAAATTTGCTGGAGCTTTCATACTAATATCACAGTACCTATTATCTAAACAAATATTGCTGATCAAAATATACGAGTATTTCAATAAATGTTTTCCAATAATGATACCCACACTTCTCGACAATTTTGTACCTTGTGGAATTCATGTTGGAATTACTTTTGATTTCCCCTAGAAGTAGTGGCAGTGACAATGGTAGTGAGAAGCGCAGGAAATTAAAGGTTCAAACGTCTGAGCACAAAATCCATTTCTCGCTATTATAAAAATATCTGAGATCAAAGAAACACGTCAGTTTGAAAAGCATTTGATAAGTCACGAACTTCAATTAATATGAAAAGAAAATGAATGCGTTTTCAGTGCGAGTAATTTTTAAATAATCTCGTTTAAAGAATTATCATTTCATATGAAACTATTTCAAAATATTTATTACGGATCTATTTATTTACAATAGAGTGATTTGAAATCTCAGCTTCATCTTATACTGTACCCCCGGGTTGGTCAAACGACTTTTGTAAAAGATCAAACATTCTCGATTCAAGTTTTAATTTTGCTTGAGATTGCTAACAGAATGAAGCATCTATTATAAGAAGGAATATACGGAAGCTCATGATGAAACTGATAAGGAGGTTAGTTACTTCATATTAAAGAGATCCATATCCCAAAAATTCATTTATAAATCGATGCGTAACCACAAATAAGATTAAAACATATTTACAGAAAATTTATGAAGCAAACAGTATTTACCCCTTCAAAGTTGAAATTTGACAGACTTTCGAATAACATGATGAAGCAGGACAATGGCAATTTTGATAATCTTTAGGGAACCTAGTTTTATAAAACAGAAATTTTTATAAATTGATAATTTTTTTGATGGAACTACTACTTTCCCAAATGGTGTTCATTTTTCCAAGGCTGTCGATATTGGAACGAAATTGAAGATAGAAGGCTGCATTTCGAAAAAAGTTGTTGCTTAGTGTGCCATGTCATACGAATTAGGGAACATGGAATTTTTCAGGAACGTTAAAGCAGTATACTTCTAAATGCTGCAGGGATTTATTGGTAAACTTCTTTCAAATATTCAACAGAATTATTTCTTTCAGCATAACGGCTGCCCTGCTCATTCCACAATAATCTTTTGGCTAAATAATCAGTTAAAGAGAATGAGTTTGACAGGTTGCCTAATAGATATATAGGGTGTTCCAAAATGATCTTTATAACTTCAAAAATTCATAACTTCGAAAATAAACAAGATATTTATATTCTGTCATTTGCATGTATTACTGCAACTAATAAACATTTTTTTTAGTACATTTCAACATACGCACCATTAGTGACCCTAAGCACTTCCAGTCTGTAATCAATTTTAAGCCAGGTACGCTGTAACAAGTCGCATGTGATTGTACCAAAAGCTTGTGTAATGCGGCGTTTCAAGTCATCAATGTCATTAACCGTTGTCAGGTAAACAATGTCCTTCAAATAACCCCATAAGAAAAAGTCGAGGGGTGTTATGTCCGGAGACCTTAGTGGCCATGGAATTGGGCCATCCCGTCCAATCCATCGGTTGAGAAAAGTTTCGCTGAGAGAACTGCTGTCAGCAAGGGTAGTGGTGCACCATACTGTTGAAAGTAAACAATCGGTTGTAATTCTTAGAACTGAGGAAGAGCAAAGTTTTGAAGGTGCACTCAGACACATGGAACGTGGCCTCATCACTGAAACACACCATTTTCGAGAAATATTCATCATGCTCAATACGTTGTAACATGTCTACGGCTAATTCCACATTTTGGACGATCTGTTGGTAACACTGCCTGCATCAACTACACCTTATAGACATACAGACGCAAATATTTATGAAGACCCCTGTGGATTGTGGTGATAGGCATTTGGAGTTGCCTCGAAGCCTGACAAATTGAAGTTTTCGGATTGTGCTTGAATCTTGGCCGTATTTGCTCCACATTTTCTGGACTTGTGTTGGGTCGTCCGGCTCCACTTTTATGCACTACTGATCCGGTGCTAATGAAGCTTGTGTGCCATGTAAGGATTAAGGGTCTGGATGGTGGGTCTCTTTGGAATTTTATCCTGAGGTTCCGTTGACTATGTACCTGATGTCGTCTCTATGGACCATGACACGCATTGAGCCTTCTGTTGATTATATATAGTTCTTTATAGAAAAAGAGGCATTTCCGGATAATTTCTCTTACCAAATTCGTTTTACGTATCCGGGAGAACATTGTTTATCTAGTATTTCCAAAACACCAAAACAAAACGCTAGTTGTGAATAGAATTGTTCGTACTGTTCACACCAGCACCGAACGTAGTTTGTAGTTCATTTCCTTTTGAAACAATTTGCTGTTTTTTCAATTGTAGCTCAATCCCTTCATAATTTGTGTAAATGGCGTCCTAACTTCATTTTAATGATATACAAGAATGTAAGAGAATGATAGAGAAGCAAACTTGTATTCACAGTTTACTGTGGAGTTAATAGCCAACATACTAGTATGGATGAAATGTATTAATCACTACGAGGCTTGATGGAGTCAAACTAGAAGTTTATAAGAAGAAGAGGTAGAAATCGAAAACGATCTACAACACCAAGAAATGATAGGTATATTGAATTCTCAGTACTGTCATAGAACAGCGCCCTAGAATGCCAATATCCTGAAGGAAATTCCAAGAACACGATTAAGCCACAAAACCATGACTTGAAGAGAAATCCCACAGATTGAAGAAACTTTATGTTAATTCGTTTGAAGGAATAAGCGACAAAACTATAACTGAAAGAAGCTTGAGACGTTTTAACGTTGCACTCAATGTCTCTTTTGATAGAGGTTCCATAATGATACAAAGCTTGAGGACTCGCCAAAGATACAGTTATATTGGTTGGAAGAGTATTGGACCGTCTAATTATGTTTTTCTTATATATTTTATCATATTCAGTTATCCTTCAGAACTCCACACGTCCAAGAGTAAATCAATGGATGAGAAAACATTAAAAAAACTTTTCTTTTTTATGTTAAATATAGTGCCGCAAAAATATTCAAACAGTTCTGACAGTGATATTAGCTGCTTCTATATAGAGGTATCAACTAGAATACATTAGCTCTAGTAACTGGACATATAGTAACTAATTGACCGGACTTGTATTCTTGAATAACCTACCATTTGTTGACATCATTTTTTTTCGTCACAATTATCTATGAACATCAAAGAACACAAGCATGTAGTTGTTTACTATGATAAATTGTAGTAACAATGTGTTTTGAGGTGTTTCTTGGGGTGGATAAATATTGGAGGATGTGGACAACATATATTTTTAGATATTTCCTGTGAATATTTATTTTGATTATTCATATGTATACCTAGAGTCCATTTAAGAGAGGCATACTATAATTTTAAAGAATGAATTGCATTCAAAAGTAAAGATATGGTCTAATTTTTTGTGAATTTATGAAGTTAGAAACCAAGGTTTGTAGACGCTCTATCAAGGATAATATTAATGTGCCTCACATAGTTTAATTGTATGTCAAATGTAACTGCATTAACGAACCATGAGTGAATCATAGTTGAGTGAGTTGAAATTGTTTAAAAAATGATCCACGTTGACTACGTGTTGTAATTTTTAATTTTGTTGAAACTCATAAAATAGGTAAGGTTTAGAGATAACGAAGGTAGAATTCAGTCAAAGCAGTACATGAAATGATAAGATCGGAAAATTAATCATAGGAACTGATATTTTTGTCATATATGCACAAAAATTATAGTTAAAACAATGGAAAACAAACTAATAATTAGTCAGAATTTTAAAACAAAAAATTATGAATAGTTAAATTGGAAAATAAATATAAGAATAAGAAGACTGATAAAAAAAGTAAATGTCACCGCTCAAAAAGCGTAGGTTTTTCGTAACGAATTCTGCATTTTGAAATAAAACTACTAATCAAAATGCATGTTTAAGAACAGTGACATCAATTTTCTCGTCAGTAATTTTTTCTTACAAGAAGAGCTACTTTTTTAGTTTCATTAACTTTTAGTTAACCAAGAATGTTTTAACATATAATGTAACTTTGGATACAATCTCGATTGAAATTGATTTTTATATTCGAAAGCAAAGAAACTACGTGCTATGATGAAGTAGGTATCAATTTTTGACAGACGACGATTCAGGTTTTCTCAATAAACAAAGCATTATGAAATTTATCTCTATTTCTCCATTTCATTGTTTATATTGTGGATAATCATTTGAATTTGAGAAAATTCCCCAAAATTCAATTACGAGAGCAGCCACTGAAAATAAATTCAGGATTAAGGTCACTAATGAATTATTAATTGGGGTTGGAATATGGATATATAGAGTTGAAATTATTTATAGTACAAATTTACAGATTTTAACCACCATTTTTCTCTTATTTATCATCGACGTCAATAGATTTCTAGTCCATTAGTCTGGCATCCAACAATCCGGAATGCCCAATAATCCGGTATCGCTCCGGAAAATGGTAAAAATTTTGGTTTACTCCAAAAGTGTGTCTTTAAAGCAGATAAAAACCCTGAGAGATATTCGGAAGTTTTCGGGGTAGCTCGGAATCATCCGGTAGCCCTCGGTATTGTTCGGAAACAATTAGAAGCCGACCAGTCTCAGCTATCACAAGAAATTCAGATGCAGTGCAGCTCCGTTAATCAATCTCGAAGCGTCTTAGCCATTTTTTTTGTGCGTTCTTGTTTTGTATCATTTTACATCGCAGTAGATGTAACTTTTGAAACTGTATAAAAAAAGTGATTCTCGTTTTAACTGTATAATGACCATATTTTTAAAATCTAAGCCTTCGAGTTCAAAAGGAGAGAAACGAAAACACGTAAAACTGACTCTCAAAGCATTAGAAAACAGAAGGATGAACCAATTAAGTTTGCTTTTCAATCAGTAACAATTCAAAAATTGGCTTCTAGGCATTAAAAAAAACTGGAACAGCTAGAAAGCGTATTGTTCAAATGGTTTAGTGCAATACGTTCTGGAGGAAAGCCGCTAACAAGGCCAATGGTTGTTGAAAAGGCAAAAAAAATCAGCCAAGGTTTAGAAGTTGTTGAAAGTGAATGTAATTATTCTGATGGTTGGCTCAGAAACTTTAAGTTTCGGCATGGAATTTGAAGACTAGAGAAGCACTTTCAGTAAACCAATACTCTGCAGAAAAATACAAAGACGAGTTTGAGAAAACCGTGGCTGATAATTATTTGAAACCTGAACAGATTTACAATGTTATTGTGGCGATGTTTACCAACATCTACTCTAGCTGGGGGAGGAGAAAAAGCAGCCAAGGGTTTAAAAAAAAACAAAGACAGATTAACCGTTTTGCTATGTGCTAATGCGAAAGGAAACCACCAAGTGATCCCTTTTGTGATAGGTAAATATGCAAAACCCAGAGCTTTTAAGAGTGTTACACACTTGCCTGTCCAATAGGATCCTCAACCAAATACGTGAATGACTGCCGCCCTCTTTAAAAACTGTTGTTTTTTTCACTGCTTTGTGCCCGAGGTCAAGGAATTCTTCAAAAGCCTTGGTCTACCAGAAGATACTAAAGCCTTCCTTCTTTTGGACAATTGCAAAGCTCACCCGCCAGTAGATGAGTTAGTTGCTGGAATTATTGCACTGTCTTGGAACCAGGTGAAAAATACAACAATCAAAAAATGCTGGAGATAACCCTGCATCTGACCTAACTCTACAGACTGATGAGGAAGAAAACCATCAAGACGCTCTGACCAAATTTTTGGATGTCGTTAGAAGTGCTGACAATTCCTTGAAAAATCTGCCTGAAGATGAGGTAGAGGAGTGGCTTTTAATCAATGATAATGAGCCTGTGTGACATTCGTGACTTTTTTAAATCTAAGTGAAATGCGTTTTATAGTACATATTATATGAAATGTAAAATAAACTTTGTTGTATGTATTTGCATAGTGTATTTGTATGTTAATTATTAACCTAATCTTAACCGCCCGATAGACCGGAATTTTTGGTAGTCCGGTACCAATCCGGTCCTGAAAGTGCCGGATTATCGGACTACTTTACATACAAGAAACTTTTAGTCACAAAAAAATTTCACAGTCAAGTTGGTAGAAGGAGAAGGTGAAAAATATTTTCAGGTTTCGCAGATAGTTACTAGGGGTCGTAATAGCCAATTTAAACTTTTAAAGTGAACTGAAATCCACCTAGTAAATACCACATTGCATTTTTTGATATAAGTTGGAGAATTTGATTGCAATATCTTTTAAACTGTAGAGAACTCAGATTATAGAAAACCGAATCCCAATGTTTCATTCGTGATAGAAAATTTGTTAAAATCCCATGTAGGAGCCGCTAGATTTGAACGACGGGGCTTAGCTTGGGCTAATGCTGGGAAACCTGGCATTGGCAAACCGATAATGGCCCAAGATTGGTTGAAGTCTTGGTAACTTAGCCCCGACCAATCTATAATCAAGCCTGGCCGAATCTATGTAACCTTATCTTGGCCATCCCATATTCACCCAAGTCTGGCTGAACTCTGGGTAACTCGACCTCGGCCATTTTATAGTCAGCCAGGTTCGGCAGAACTAAGAATAACTACATAAAGTTTTGTTCTAATCTTATCCATAATAGATAGCTTGACATTAAAAGTAATAATTTTTTATGAATAAAATTATTTTATGCATATGCACACTATATTAAAAATCTATTATTACAAACAATCAACCTGGTTCAGGGATGCAGACCATTCTTGGGTTTATCTAGACAACCAGGATTGGTCCAGACTTGCACAAACCAAGCGAGGGAAGTTGTTATCATCCTAGACTGCCACCAAGTCTGGGCCAATAACCGCTTCCAAGCTATAGCCAGAGTTGTACGTACTTGGTCAAAGTCTGAGTCTATACTGGGCCCATCGTTAAATCCTATATGGGATATACTTTCAACAAGATCATATCGGTAATTGTATTGTATCAAGATTCTATGACCTATACCGTATACATGAGTCGAAAATAATTATCAGATTCGGCGATCGGAGTGGCTGAGGAAACTGGCAATAGGTTTATCAGACGATCAAGGAACAAAGTACCATTTCGTTCGCACCTATCTGGTTCCACTTAGAATACCATTAATGGTCTTGATGTTTGCAACCAGGATTGTTGTCAGACCCGTAATGGATTTTATGTGAATTGAAGTTTCAAGTCTTGGATAGAAATTATCTGTTTTCGGTAAGGAATAAAATAAAAAATAATCGAAGATTTTACGATTTGATGTGGACGCAGAACTATATAATATGAAAATTCTGGTAGCGTGGAAGTGCTGATTTGTATATTGAACAATAGATAGTATTTGAACCGATACCACGTTTTTGAGACATTCATAATATACTGAAATCATATTCACGCTAATTCTTCTGAAAAAACATTTTGATAGTTTCAATGCCTCACTAGTATGTATTAAAAACACTCCCTGGCAGTAGCATTCTCGTAAATAGTGTCAAAATTATAAGAAAATATCAAATGTAGGGTTCAAAACGTATAAATTTAATGTAAAATTTACTTAGCTTAGCTGAGCAGGATCCTGTAGAGAAAATTTACAGTGAGTAAATTTTTTGTCGCTTGTTGAGCACATGTTAGTCTCTTACACATCTAGTAGCTATTTAGTCCGATATTTCTGCTCTCCTGGTTATTTTGATGAAATACAATCTTAGTTATAGTAGAGTTAGGTTCATTCTTGCAGAAGATTTAACGTCGACTTATTTTTCTTCTATGAAAGAATGAAGAGGGTGAGTTTGATGACAGATTTCACTCAAATTATCCCACTCACGGATTGGTGTGCGGCTTTGAAGTTTAATTTGCGCATACTCAACTGACACGTGAGACACTTCAAGGTTTCAATGGATGCAAAAATGTATGAAGAGGTGCGAGAATGTCGGAACTCGACCAAAATCTTCTCCAGTTCATTCACTCGCTCAGTTTAATTTAATTTTCCATTATTTCTTAGCGGTCTTATCTTATACATTTCATCATCTATATCAACATCTATGTCATCATTATTCCTTCTTTTATTTCTCCTTCTTCTTTTTCCTCCCCGTTCTGTTTTAGTTATCGCATCCATTTCGTCTGCTTTCGCCGTTTGGTCATCATTAAATTCTTATTCACTTTGATTCCATTATCATATTATAGCTTCTATATTTTCACTTCTAGGAGTCAATTTCGTCTACTCCAGTTCTTTCTATTTGTTTTTGGATTACTCTATTCTGTATATAAGGCTGGTATTTTTTTCTCATCGCCCTGATAGCCTTATGATATACAGGGTGTCCCACGACGAGATAAAACTGTCTGTATATGTCAAAATACTTATAGTAAAATTATAAAAATTTCTACGTTTGGGTTTTCGGATACGATCTGTTTAGTTAAAATATTTTCAAAGATTTTACCGGAAGTTGATCATAACTTTGTTATTTTGAATAAAACACCCTGTATATTAATACATTTTTGTAATCTTCGTGAAATTTTAGTTCACTTTTATTTGAAAACTTTTTTCGAAAAATGCATACATTTTGAGTTATTGATTTTTTTGTAAAAATTTGCAGACCCTTATAAATTATTTTTTTACGAGAATACCCTTGAAGATATGAAAATTATTTCTTTTTGGTAGTTTCAAGCAAGGTCAGATGTATTCAATTGTATGTTGAAAAATTTTTCATTCTATACAGGGTGTGTATAAAAAGTGTTCAAATTTTTACTTCATAAATATCAAATATCAAATCTTCATTATTAAATTGAGAACCTGATTTTAACGATTTTCGAAAGTATCAACCATTGACTAATGACAGTTGAATGAGTGATATTTATCACAAGTATACATAAAAAATTAAAACTTGTTCAAAAATACGATAATAATTTGAAACCTCAAATATCTCGAAAAAGACTAAAAGTTGGAATAGGATTAGTAAATACAATTTGATTTGATTTTTTTACAGACCTTGACAAGATAAAGAAAAATACTTTTTTATTTCTTAGTGCTTAATCAACGGGTTTACAGAAAACATTTAATATCTGGATAACGGTGAGGTTTAGGTATAGGAAAGTATACACGAATTTGCCTTATTTTTCACCCCTGAATGCATTGAAATAGATAAAACCGGGTGGTTCTATTTAAAAAAATGAAGACATTTTCATGATTTTACTATAAATATTTTGTCATATACAGATAGTTTTAACTCGTCAAGGAACACCCCGTATATCAATAGCTGAAAATTGTACTAATTTAAATGTGAAATAGAATATCCCTTTCAGATTTAAAACTCTAAACTTACAATTTTCTTTACTCTACAAATCCAAGCTTAATGACCAAGCATCATAGTTCGTCCATTCAATTATACTTTATTAATCATAACCACACTTTTCAATTAAATTCGTTTCGATTATTTTAGCCTTATATACAGTGTTTTTGTATATTCATGATATTTTAGTAGCGATGTATGTATAATAAAAAATATTTTTTCATATTTGTATCAATTGTGAAAATATTCAAACATATTCAAAATGTGAAGATTATTTGGTAATGTGGTAGCACGTTATTAAGAATAAAATGATCACATTTGTAAGATGTTTTATCAACATTTATTGAGAAAAATATTTGGCAATATCGTAGCTGATCAAACTCCAAATAAATTTAACTCTGTTGATTAATTAGGTCAGAGTATATGGAGGATGGTAGAGTCATAGGCATTTGTACACCAATTGCAAACCCAATAACACGTCGCTGACCATGACGTTGTCTTTCCTTCCACGGTTATCATGTATTCCTAAACAGAATTGCGCCGAATATTATACGACGCCAGTGTTGACATTCTTAAATGTTAACAGTAGTAGTAGTAGTCAAAGATATCACTACTCTTGGAGGAGAGAGAAAAATCTTATACCCGGTGAGGGTTGGATCTTGCCTTCCAAACCAATGATTAGCAATAAGATGCATAGTGCCAAAATGGTGCAGAGCAGTCTTCCGCAACACTCATGATTGTTATTACAGTATAATTCACCTTACCTTGTGGTAATTTTGATGTCATAGGCATTTCGCTGCATTCAACACAGGCAAATGATATTTCAATGATTAAAATATCTGTAATATCCAGTTTTTGTACGCAGGTCTCTTAAAAAAAAATTGGAGTGTTGTTTTCTCAACGTGGTCGTGGTTTTACTATGAAGTCAAGGTCAATAAATCTAGTAAAAATCCTTCTAATGTTACTGCCTATTTTTTTCGTAACATTTTTTCCTTGTGTAATCGATTTATTGTTATTGATTTATATTTTTTATTTTTCAGAAAAGTGTTGTATCACTGGTAGCAACTAAGATGACAGTAGTGAACGAATGGGTATCGGGGACAAAGTTTGGCGGATGGGTGCAAAGATGCCGGGAGTCGCGCCGCCTCGTTCTGGTCATTGTTGCTATTGCACTCCTTTTGGACAACATGCTGCTCACCACTGTCGGTAAGTTTAATATCTGATGATACCGTTGACATTGAAAAAAATTTCTCTAAGTATTGTAAATGTTACAACTCAAAATTCTAAAGAACTAAATTGAACAAAGAATTATTGAATATTCAACTGTTTTCAGACAGCAATAGAAAACAATATTTCTTATTCTTATAAATAGGGTAAATCATATAATGTTGAAACAAAACAAAGAATTCAGTTGACGATTCACATTTAAGGTGCGTCTCCATTGAAAAAATAATGGGGAAACAAGTTTGTCAAACGCGTTGATTAAAGTGCAGTTTCAACAAACATTTCTTATTTCAACAAACTATTGTTTGACAAACATTTTTAGCAAACATTTTCACCAAACAATTGCGATTCGGCATGAAACATTAGTCAGTTAGGTTTTGTCGAAGAATGGGTGATTTGAACCGCCGCCGTCCTCTGGCCTGCATTACAGCAGCTTATATTTAATGGAAGAACCTCGTTCTCGTCGTTCTCGTGAATATAGTGGGGATGATTTCCGAAATGATTTGACAGCAGGGTGTTTGTTCACAAATTTTACGAGAATGTCAAATGGGGATTTTTTTGTTAATTGATTGTTAATATCGATGATAAGTGATAAGTGATAAGTAAACAAAATACTACTTTTCGCCAAGAAATCAGCGTTCAAGATCGTCTGGTAATATAACACTCAGGTTTTTGGATTCTGTTGATTCCTATCATACGTTGATGTATTTATTTAAGGTATCCAAACAAAGCATTTCAAAAATTGTTCCGGAGGTTTGCACCGCAATTGTAAACTGTTTGAAAGAGTACATAAAGACACCTTCAACACCCAAAGAATGGGAGTTAGTTGCTGTGGGCTACAAAAACATATGGCAGTTCGATCAATGTCTAGGAGCCCTTGATGGTAAGCATATTGTATTACAATCACTAGAAAACGGCGGGTCACATTTTTTTTATTACAAAGGTCATCACAGTATAGTATTAATGGTACTTGTGGACTCCAAGTATAACTTTCTATATATCAACATAGGTTGTCAGGGGAGGATTTCTGATGGTGGGGTGTTTAAAAACTGTGATTTGTGAGAGAACTTGAAATACGAAGAAGGTCCACCTACAGACAAAACTTTGCCTGGAAGAATGTTTGCTGTCCCGTCTTTGGTTTTCACAAAAATATTTTGAAATCATTTCCAGGACACTCGAAGAAAGGTAGTGAAAAGAGAGTGTTTAACTACCGGCTATGTCGGGCACGTAGATGCTCGGAAAACGCGTTTGGCATTGTAAGCTCTGTTTTTCGTGTACTAAGAAAGCCATTGCTTTTGAACCCACATAAAGCAACCAGTGTTGTTTGCGCCTGTGTGTATTTACATAACTTTTTGCGAGCTAGTAAATCGTCACCATAAATTTACACGCCTCAAGATTCCTTGGACACTATTACGCACTACACTATTATATATTATATTATAAGGAACAGCTAATGATGGACAATGGAGACAACACGAACAAGTATTGATTTCTTACTACCCACCGCCTCGATTTGCTCGCAAATCCAGTGAATTTGCACAATCTGTGAGGGAGGAGTATGTCAATCATTTCTCCTCTGATATTGGCAAAAAGACTATGCTTGAGTGTAGGTGATTTGATATATTTATTTTCTATTAGTTTGATTTGTTTGTTCAACTTTAGTCTTCGTTAGCTAATGCAATACTTGTATAAGAATAATTAATTAATTGTATAAAATTCGTGGAGCTTTTTTTTGACGATCACACACCGGTGTTAATGGATGGCGATCCCACTTGACTGTCGGTATTTTCCAATTGTACTGATACAACGCTGGAAAACATTTCCCGGAGAATTGATTAGTCAGCCAAAAAATTAAAATAAGTTAATCCCCACCAAGGCTTCTTTTTTTCTGTGGCCCCCATCCCGGACTTACAATTTGTTGCTAGTAACTTTTTCTTTTGTCTATATTGGACTAGAAGAGTTTCAATCTTTCTTTTAAACTCGCCGACATTATTTACACCTAAATATTTTGCAATGTCATCTTATACTTTTCTTCTTTTGACTTTGTTTTTACAATCATCATTATTAAGGTCCCACAATTATGGTTTACCTTCGTAAACGTTAATTAACCTTATCAAATTCTCCTGGCTCCAAAAATCTTTACTGATTCTACGGAAAACCACACACACTTTTCCATTAAATATTTTCAAGAAAAAAATAACAATATATTTATATCCAAAAATTACGCCGGAAACCACTTCAAAATTCAGTAAAACAAGCCAAAATGAAAAATAATGTCGGATATACTCGTATGATATTAGTCACATGTATTAACTATTAAAGAATGAAGTAATTGAAGACCTGGCGTTTCTCGCATTAAAACCAATTTTCTGCTAGTGCGATTGTAGCATCAATAAATACTGCAATTTAAACTCTTACTGTCTAGATAATTTTGACAAAATTTGTAGCAATTATTATCATATCAAAGACTTTTTTATAAAAAATGGAACTTTTAATAATATGGTATCATCACAGATTCATATCCTTTTAGGTTAAGATGTAATATCACTTTTTAGTAGGGATGGGTATCGATGTTCGATGTTTTTTCAATCGATTATTATCTTTCGATGTTTGCAGTTATCGATTGTTTTAAATAAACATCGAAGTTTTGGTAATTTCAATAATTCCTAGTTGTTGAAAAGCAACTTCAATTAAGAAATGTCAAATTAGCCAAGACTAATTATTTCATTATTTGAATCCCCTTCCATGAATAAAGAAGGTTGTGGAACACGGGTGTACGTTTTGAGTGAATTCAGAGCGCCTTGCAAAAAAAGAAACAATCGATAGATAAATCAAAGCCCAAAGAACCCTCTGGCTTTCTGGAAAATGATGAAGGACACTTACCCTATTATTTTTCAAGTACTTAGTATTCAAATATGTGTCTCTAATGGCCACTTCCGTTCCCTCTGAGCGTCGAATCTCACAAGCAGGTCTGATTGACAAATTTTGGGAAATTTAATACCTGATACTTTTATTTCAAAATAATTATCTTTTCAATATCAATTGATCAATTGTTCTATTTTGTTTTTAATTAATATTACAACTTAAATTGTAAAATTTATTTCTTTTAAATAAAGTTTGTTTCCAGGCTGATAACCTTGTTTTTCTCCTAATTATTTTTGTGCAATAATAAGTGCAAAATTACAGATGATTTTTAATTAGGTAATACAGCTAAATACACATTAACAATAACTGGGTTTCGTTTTCGACTTTAAAAATTAATTTCAAGATTTTATTTACCAATGAATTTAGAGAAACAAAAACTTGTGTTTACCTATTAGCTATCACGCAAAATCAGTTAATTTACAACGTTTAGTTCATATTTTCATAAAAATATGATTTGAATTGTTTTTTTATTCCTTTTTTGATCCATTAGAAAAACATCGATGATTTTCTTCCGATGATTATCAACCATCGATGTTCACTAAATGAAAAAACATCGATGGCAAATATCGATGTTTTGTTTACCGATACCCATCCCTACTTTTTAGTAGTGTTCACTTAACACATTGAAAACCGCATTGCAAAATTGTTTTCTCACATATGGACCGGCTTTTTTTATTGTTAATTACGTATATTATTTTTTAAATATTTTTTTAGTGTACAATAGTTTGAGATAGAATTACAATTAAAAACTCCGCAAAATCTCAAAGTGGATAACGATGTGGCAAAAAAAACTTACTGGGAAGACCCAATTGATTTCTACAATTACTTCATAGATGACGAAGTAATTGCCCTATTTGTGACAGAGACGAATAGGTTCGCTTTGAAAAATATAAAACCAAAGCCAAAGATAAAACCATGGTCAGATACTGACCTTGTGGAAATTAGAATATATTTCACAGGTTTCATTACTTATTATGTTGTTGCCATGCGTAGAGTGCGTGCAACATCTGGCTCGTGTGACTCACGTTGAACGGAGGCTGTAGTCAGTTTAGGTGAGAAGTGATAACCATCAACGTGTTTTGTTGCCCGGTAAGTGAAAAATAGACTTCTGAATAATTTGGCTACCATTACAGCTTAAATTGTCCTTACTTGAAATACTATAAGTCTTTTCGATCCAAAAAAAAAAAATAGATTTTGCGATAAATGATCAAAATGACATCAAGTAGGTATGCAAACATTGATATTAAGTTCCTCTCAGACTTATTAAACTTCTGTTCAAAGATGCCATTCCTATACCAAAGAAAAGATAACCCCAGCAGAAAAAAGCACAGAATTGATTAAATGGCCATAAAAAAGAGGAGATAATTGATGGGCATTCAATTAGGTCGACGGCTAAAAAATATGAAATCAATAGGAATACCTTGCGAAATTACATCAGGGATCCATCCAAGTTTGGGAAGTTTACAAAGCTTGGAAGCCAATTCAGATCTTCACAAGTATTCACATCAGAGGCAGAAACATTGCTTGTTTCTTACTTATTAAAGTGTAGCAAAATGAACTATGGGTTAAACCGGGAAGAAGCTATGAAGCTGGCAACTGAATATGCTAGGATTGATTCAAAAAACTGCCCAAAATCATGGTTAGAAAGCAATTCCGCTGGAAAAGATTGGTTTCGCGGATATTTAAAGAGGAACACGGTCTTAAGTTTAAGACAACCGGACAAGCCTGTCGAGATTAACAAGCTTTAATTAAAAGAATGTCCTGGATTTTTTCGAGAATCTGAAGGAGGCTAGAGAGAAGTTCAAATTTAAGCCACATAATATTTGGAACTGTGACGAGACCGGATGTACCACAGTTCAAGAGTGCCCTAAGGTATTGGTTAGCAGAAAAGTACGGCAAGTTCATGTCACTTCTGCAGACAGAGGGACATTATTGACTGCATGTTTTGCCGTCAACGCAATAGGAAGTGCTATGCTTTTCTTACTGACGTTCCAGAAGGATCCGATGGAGATTCATATCCGAGCGGATGGATGACTGCCAAAAGTTTCACCAAATTCAAGTTTCATTGTTAAATATTCGAAAGCATCCAAAGGGAACCCAGTTTTGCTTATTCTTGATAATCACGAAAGCCATGTTAGCATTAAGGTCGTCCAGTATGCGAAAGCGAATGGTGTATCGTTGCTTACCATTCCTCCCCATTGCAGTAACAAGATGCAACCGCTAGACATCGCCATATATTCACCTTTCAAGGTGAATGAAACAATGAGCAACTGGATGATAAGTCACCCTGGAACAACGGTTACGATTTACATCATACCTACTCTCGTTAGTCTCAAGCCTTCAGTCAGTCAAACATTTTAAGCGGGTTTAAGAAGACAGGGTTACATCCGTACAACCCTAATGTGTTTTCTGAAGATGATTTTTTGTGTTCATCTGTGACGGATACACCTGCGGTCAATGAGGGTCCTCCTTAAAATATTTCTTTAGCAGAACAGCCTTTAGATCTCTTAGAGGCAACATTTTCTCCGATTGATAATGAAGGCTTGAAGAACAGGCTAAGCCCTTCTCCAAAGGCGGCTTCCTAGGTCTAGGTCTAAAAGTCGTCGTGGTTGTAAGTCTGGAAAAACTAGGATACTAACCAAAACTCCAGAAAAAGTTGATAAAGTGCAGCCCCCATAAAAGGGGATGGAAATGAAGGAAATGAATTTTCAATGATATTCAAGCACCTGTAGGCATCTAGAAGTTAAACAACTAACTGTTGGTAGTTTCGATCCATATTTTTGCTCACAAATCCCCTCACTACATTTACATGCTCTAAGTTCCTGTCTGGTGAACTTTTTTGCAGAATTGTCATAGTCGAGCAATTTTCTTATTTGGCCCAATAAAAATACCTTCCCTTAATTTGGCATCACTAAATCCATCACTCTCTTTATCCAAAGCCTTTACAAAGTTTTCTATCAGCTTAAGTCTAATGTGAATGAGAGGCAGGACATTTTTGAGATTAACAAGGGGTATGAACTTAACATTTTTCATACTGTAGAATGTAGAAAATGTAGCATTTCTTTTTATAAAGGTCGTAATTTTGGTCTCTTTGGATAAGCTAACCTAACACTGTTGCTTTTATAACCCCATGATAACCCCAAATCACGTGCTAAATCATTCATCCCAGGGCAAATTTGGATACTCGATCTTGTGCTATCCTATCTTCAGTCTTTGTTAGTCATAAAAAATTGTCGTCAAAGTGGTTAGCCATACCATTGGAATTGCAAAAGGCATGTTTTTTGTCTTCCCATTCATCCACTGCACCAATGACACGCTACAACTAACACAGCACGCGTGGGGGGCCTACTGCTTGTCTTGATCTCCAATGAAATTACCAAAATATTTGAAATAGGTTTTTTTCATATTTTCGGAAAATGCGATTTCACCATAAATTCTCCACAAATATAACAAAATTTGTGAGGAGTTTTGTAACTGCGGTGCGTTTGACTTGACATTTTCGTCTTTATAATCACTTTTTGCACCATGAACAGAGAACCACTAACTATGAAACTCAACATAATACTAATTTTTAATGTTGTTTTCATGTTTATTATTCGGAATAATACAGTTCAGGGATTTTTTCAGCCATAAAATTTATTGATATTACCGCCCCTATATGAAATTACCTACCTGTTAAAGTAAGCAGGAATAATCAAGCTATTAAGTAGTACGTGTTAGGGCTTAGTAAATATTTTCTCTATTATTGGGCGGGTATTTCAATTTCAAAAATAAAGGTCTCGCCTGTGTTATAGAAATCTTTCGGCTAGTGATCATTCATATTACTTATGTAACACTAAGATTAAGTTAAACAGATGAAAAATAGAGTCCTTTAAATGGCCAATCCAATATTTCATAAAAAAAACTTGAAATACTCCACCAACTCCTTTATGAAAACTCATATCTTTCGGATATTCTGAATACAACACATCTGATACTGACTTTGACATAAGACGAGAAAACAGTTTTGACAGTGAGTTTCCGAACTTAACCGGATGTCATATGTCAGGACATTTATATTAAGTTAGTGTTGAGAAGCTCATGGAAATTTATCTTACAGAACTTTGGAGAAAAATGTAAATATTGCTTGTGTTCGGTCGAGTGTACACAATTTTTTTCTTGGTGATTTTTTATCGAGACGAATTGATTAACTCACCACTTTCATTATCTACGTTTGGACAAGCTTCATACTATAGTGTATTGATAAATTCAACTTCCGTATTGAAATAGAGCATGTTCCTGAATCCTGAATTTTTCATCAAACATACAAGACCTGTGGGTGCGCATTTATCGTATATATGGGTCGATGTGAAGATTTTTCTGAAAATGAAGAAAATTGAATATTGAGCTGTCAATACATCTATGCAAATGAAAAAATTACACAGTGTACTGTGGTCAGCTTAATTCAAATGTGGCTGTATTCCCTCGACTGACGACAAAATTTGGGATGGCCAATATGTTATCGCTAATTTTTTTTATATATATTCACGAAAAATTGGATAATATAAAACTATAGAGTATTCATTATAACTATTATTTCATCTAGATCCTGTCAATGCACAAAGGACATATTTTAGTTATCTATAAAGTCCGTATAAGATATTTCTAAATCAATTACAAATTTCAACGCGATCCGTCACAGTCATAATCAGATAACTAGAGCAGTTGTACATTGTCGTTGTTATTCATTCTTGCAGAAGAATAAAGCAAGTCAAAATGGCCTTCTGGAATTTGAATAAGCCAACCGAAGTATACAGGAAAAGATAAGAAACTCGACAGTATTGTAACGTAACAGAGATATGACTAATTAGGCTTTCTTAATGATAATGACCGTAGACGGGAAACAATTGAATGGAAACTGTCTTTGGCTAACTATCGATTGTAATTGTTCGTATCTTTCTTGGGAAATAACAGGCTTAAGCAGTTGGCTGACTTTCAGAAGATTTAAGAGAAAATAATTCTTGGATAAATCTTGGTTAGTTGGAGCTAAGAATTGTTCATTGCTTTCCTAACGAACCGAAGACTTATCTATAGGCAGCCGCTTACATAATGAAAAGTTAATTTATAATAGATAATTGTTGGTGTCAGAAATATATTGATGAATTTGATATACAGAGTGGGAGACACGAGAATTTTATTTCTTATAGTATAGAAGTCATTAAGATGAAGATTCGGACATAACTTTGTATTTGTATAGTTTTGTAAAGAATTCTTGATGAAATGAAGTAATACAAAATTAAATTGAAACAAACACTCAGATAATTTGTAGTTTTAATCTGAAATAGATTGTTTAGCGTCGTTGTTAGACAATCAATTTGATTACTTGTATATTTCTTTACTGGTACAATCTATTTCAGAACTAGTTGAGATTATATCTTTTTTTTTTCAATAGAAGTGTACAAAAAAACAGCGAATGTATTCGATTAACTCCATAGAAATCTTGGTGTTGAGTCTAAAGCATTGGGATTTCATGGTATTATTAATGGTTGATCAAAATTTCTATCCAAAGTTATGGAACTCGTGGAAATGGAATATAATATAATACATATTATCCAGGTTGATTAATTAGAATGATAAAGTTCATTGCCTCTTTTGTCCTTTGAGGTATGAATTAAAAATTTGGGAGATTATATTTTACAGTGTATTCCAAAATGCTGTGACATATCAATTTTATTCTAATGGAACGTTGACGACAAATCTGATTATTTCGGGAAAATTGGCGACCAACTGATTCAAAGTGCTTCGTGTGAGAATAACTTTTGCTGCACTTTGCTCATCTTGAAAGACAGTCGACTGTTGCTTAGTTTTGGGTTCATATGCTTATCACGATCTGATTGACGTAATTTTGAAGCACCGTTATTGAATTTTTTCAGCATTTCATTGCATCAATCGTCACAAGCTTATCCTGAGCGATTGTCAAATTATGCGGTATACATCGCGATCAAATATTTTTGATCGATCGATGTTTTCAGGGACAACAGCCGATGTTTGGGAAATCGGGTCCAGCCACAAGCAAACATACGAACTTAACAGAAGAAACGGAAACTATTTAATCGCATATATTGAAGATTACACTGACTGACAAACTTTTTGACTAAATTTCAAGATAAATCAAATTTGAAAAGTCACGAGGCTACTACGACGCGATTAAAGCGACAACAACAACCACTTACTTCACTATACCGACTACAACTATAACAGACACTAATTCCACAACATCCTCCCACCTTGAGGAGAATAGCGACTCAACTATCAAACTGAATTCAAGGACATCTAAATTTCTCACAAAAACTGCCCTTGAAAGCGACTACAAACTTTGAGAAACTGAAACACTTGAACTAAAAATAACACACGGAACTAGGAGAAACGACTTGCAACTTTCACCTTCCTTTCACATCTGGTTTCCACCTTCATCGGATGGTCTTCAGAATTAATAGGCTGAGCTTCTTGGATTTGACTTGTAAATCAACTGGAGAACCGCCGGTAGCTGTACCACCAGAATCACTTTCTGGTTCGACCTCAGCTAGAAGCTGGCCTTGATCCATTTCTTCTTCGAGAGGGAAAAACTAAAAACTTGCTGGACAGGACGTGTCAATTGGCCATCCTGCGTTTGAAGCTTGACAACTCGGCACCGACCTTCAACACCAAGAATCAGTTCTTCAACCACTGCCATTGGCCAATTCATCCGCTTCTGATTGTCAGCGCCAATGAGGACTATTTCTCCCACCTTGGGCTCGCTCGGATTCTTCAAATTGCTGGCAGTCATGAACATCTGGCCCAAGTATTCAGACCGGAAATGGTGCTTTAGGTTGTCTCTGGTCTCTCGGCGACGTCTAATTCTTTTGTGTAGACACTTCATCAACTTCGTCCAAGTCAGGGACACCCTTTTCTTGAATATCTCCAATGAACATTTGGGGAGTAATAGGCACCGGATCATTCGGGTCATCCGATGTGTTGGTGATGGGACGAGAATTGATATAAGCAGTACATTCACTGATCACGGTGTTCAACTCTTCAAAAGTGAGAGAAGCCCGTCCCAGAATTTTGCGAAGATGAACTTTCAAAATTCCTATTAAGCGTTCCCAGAACCCGCCCCACTATGTTGCTGTGGGTGGGTTGAAGCGCCATTCAATTTGGTTCACCAAACCGCGGGACGCTACTCTCTGCCAATCAATTCCATCGAGAGCATTCTTGAACCCGTTCCATAGTTTGTAGCATTGTCACTGTACATGAAGGAAGGTCTGCCCCAACGCGCAATGAAACGTCGAAACGTCATGATGAAGTCTTCCGTTGACTTAGCAGTAACCAATTCCAAATGTGTCACACGATAAACAGCACAGGTGAATATGCACACCCAAACCTTGTCTCCATTTTTAAGGTAGAGTGGACCAGCAAAATCCGTGCTACTGATTTCGAACACACGAGCGTCCCTCTAACGATCCAGAATCTTTCTCTCAGAAGGTTCAGAAGACCTTGCCCTCCAATGTATCAATTCTGTGTGTGCAAGTCGTGGATCAATCTGTCAACAATGACATGCTGGAAAGGAAGAATATAGGGTGCACGGAAGTCTTCAGGGTCTTTTCTCGTCCAAATACGGGTTCTCAAACGCATAAGTTCGACTTTATCTTTGTGTGGCTTCAAATTTTTGAGCTGTTTATCACCTAGCCCTTCAAAAGCTTCATCCTGTATCGATTTCAGAACCACCTTTTCAGCTCTTGCGGTTTCCGACAAAGACTGCTCTCCAGAACGCTTCTCCTTCTGAAGCCACAGAAACCTTATCATCCATGCAACCATTTGAACGATCCGGTGATAAGAAGGGAAGTACCGGGCTAATCTTTCGCAGCAAAACACGCCTGGTTCTTAGGATAAAGCTGAAATCAAAGGCGTTTTCTCCTTTCCATTTGAACTTCATTTTCATCAGGAGGGACATCGCAGTTAGGCCATTCAGAACGCGGCTCGTACAACAATCTCAGCCCCTCCCACCATTTGGAGTCAAGAAGTTCTTCAGGGAAACAACCCCGGCTAGGGAGATCTGCTGGGTTCATCGCACCTGGCACATGTTTCCACGTATCAGGATCAGTCAGAGAATGAATTTCCTTAACCCTGTTGAACACAAATACTCCCCAAGGTTCCTCTTTCTTGATCCAATACAGAGCCGTGGAAGAAACTGACCAAAAATGGCACTCTACAAGGCATCAGTTTGACTCATCCACTTACGGAACATTGTCTGGCTTTGCTCATTAGAAGGGGTATCCCAGCTCCCAGCCTCACCCCAACTTTCTTGAACCAACAACCTCGGTATCAAAATGGCGGATGCACATACACCCGCCATTTGTATGTCGAATTATGGGAGATCCAACTTAGGTAATTTGAGGGTGAGGTTATCACCAGGAGCGGCAGCAGAAACTTCCGTGGGACACGCTGTGCTGGCCCTGACTTTTTCCAGTAACTCATTCTTTCTAGCACTCAAAGTTAGCCAGGTGTCCCTGTACAGAGTTTCAAACTCCTTACCTAAATCTTCTTCTTTGACCTGATCCAATGCCTCGAACATAATTTCTTTTACTTTATCATCGAGAAGAAAAAGTCTATCAGCCTTGTCGGTAAGCTTAATAAAAGCAACAGTTACCTCCTCGACGGTTGCCTCAGGTTTTCCAAAGGTTTCTTCAAAACCATTCGTGGCAATCGTGAAGAATCTTCTAAGCTGCGTTTGTGCCGCGCACAGACGTTCCATAGTTCCAAACTACTGTAACAAAATGACGTCGACGATCGTCCTTCCCCACCAGGTATGCCAGATGTTTGGGAAATCGGGTCCAGCAACAAGCAAACATACGACCTTAATAGAAGAATCGGAAACTAGATTACACTGACTGACAAACTTTTCGACTAAATTTCAATATAAATCAAATTTGATAAGACACGAGGCTACTACGACGTGATTAAAGCAACAACAACAACAACCACTTACTTCACTATACCGATTACAATTCCACAACAGCCGATTTCGGACGACCTTCATGAAATTCATCCTGTAACGAAGTGCAACCACGACGAATTCGTAAAACCTGCGAAACACGATAGTTAGAGATAGTGCTTGATCTCACTTACTCATCACTCAAATAGCACTCAAAGACAATACGTTTATCATTTAAAATGTCAAACTTCATTATAGCAATGTCATATTTGACATATTCACATCAGTGTTGCCATATCTCACAACTTAAGTACCAGTCCAGAAAAATCAAATTATGTATGCAGCCTTCATGTGATGGATATCAAGTTATATGCTATGATAGAGTTATAGCCATGTTACCTTGTACTATTGTAAAAATTTTTTTGACTATAAGTTGTCTTAGAAGTTATTTGCTACAGTGTTTGTAGATTACATTCTGGTTGATAACGCGTAAGCCTTAATAAGAATTAAAATGGAACACTTCACACATCACCGATGCCTCTGATTTACTCTCGACATGTCAGCAACAGAGATTTCCTCGCTGAAAACTCAAACACGGATTGCTATTTATATACCCAGTTATTAGATATATAGTATTTGTTCGATCGCTCGTGACATACATGGAAGTGTAGAGTTAGGACAAAAACAAAAAAAATTCAATGAACATTTAAAATATTTCGAGTCTAAAAAAAGTTTTTATTTTTTTGTTAATTAGTCTATTTGTATATAAAAAATTTATAAACGAATAGCGTAAAAAAATTTCACTTGGCGTTGTTTTATGCCATTACTTAATGTAAACACGTCAATAACTTGTCAATTGTTGAAAAAAAATTTTCAACATGACCTCAACATAATTCATGAATTTTTAAGTTTAAAAAATTATTATAAACAAAATAATGAACTTTCTCATACTTTTTTCACGTGATGTATTTATTTAAAAATTTAAAGAAAAATTATCTAAACTTTTAGAACGTCATTTATGCAAATGATGAATGTAAAAAAAATTTTAAGTTGCATAACTTCTTGAAAAATTACGTTAAAAGTTTAATTCCATCCGGACCTTATTGTTTAAAATGTTTAGAAGACAGTATAATTTTTTTAGATTTTTAAATTTATATTTATTGGATTAAAAATTATTTATTTCGGTGTACTGTCTTCAGCGGCGATGAGCTGATAACTTAACGGACGCCCTAATTTCGGCGTTAAATTAAAATTATTTATAATAGAAATAGAGTTCCGAGAGCCAAAACTTTTTTATTCGAAATTTCCTCATCTTAATATTTCTAGAGTTATAGACAAGAAACCAAATGCCTTTTTTTCGTCTTAATTTATTAATAACAATTGGAATTTTTTGTGTGCTATAAAATTCTCAAAACACCTTTTCCATATTGTCATTCTGGATCGAATGAGCTATCGTTCATATTTTTAGGAGCTTTATCACTATTTTTCACGTTTTTGAAATGTTGACTAGACTAACAGTCATGAAGGCCGCTTGACATAATGAAATATAACGTGCAAGAAATTGCATGCAAGTCTCTGTAAACACTAATAGTGAACAAATTCCTAACCTCAAATTTTTACTAATATTTTGTACATATTTTAACAATGAAAATAACGAAGCTAAGTTTTACGGAAATCAGCTGCTTTGTTAAGCCAAAAGTAACTAGATTGCAAGTTGCATACAATAAAAACGGCACGAAACCGATAATGTTAAGATCTTGTATGAAACTATCAAATGAACTTAACTTACGTGACAGTTTTATACTTAATTTTTTTCATTTTCAGAAAAATCTTCACACAGTTAAGCGATTATCAAACAGAAACTAAGCATCGAAAATGTCCAAAATGATCGTGAGGCTTCTCAACTCATGTACAAATATTTACACAACTTATACTTATAAGTGCTCACGTATTTACTGAAAATTTTCTTCTTCTTAGTGCTATTTTTGAAATTAGTAATAATAGGATGAACGGCAAAACGTTGAACTTAGCCTCAATTTGTTTATAATGAATATAAATAACGATAAAAAAATGATAAATATTATTCACCCGAGCTTTTAATTATTCGAAAAAGTGATGGAAATCTTGTTCTGTTGGGTTTCTCTCTTAAAACTAACCAAGATTCCTCCCATTTCATCATCCTTCTTGTTGTTAAATAATGAGAATTTTCGGCATTGATTTGGCACAAGTGCTTTCATTCATTTTGGAAATGATCAAACCGCTCAAAAATAGATGCTTTAGATAAACAGTTACTGCTATCTATTTTTAATTAATTATAGCTTTCAGTTGCGAATTTTACGTTAATTTTATTGCTCTACCATTACCTCAATCTTTACTTGACTAATACGCTACAATATTTTATTTTTCTATTTTAATTTTGAAAAAAATTTACAATAATCATCAGCATTGGATGTGAATAATTTGATATTCAAAATAACTGAAATAAAATGGAAAATGAAAAGTGCAAATGCTAGGGTGGTCACAATTTTTATTCACATGAACAATTCCAAGAAGTTCAAAACATTCAGAAATTATATGTTGGCGCTTTTACCATTGTGTCAATTATTGTTTGAGAGAAGGAGCTCGGTTTTCAATTGAAAATGCATCCAAGCAAAAGAGAAAATAGCGCCTAAAGTGCCTCGAAAACATAATAGCATCATTCACTCAGAATCTCAGAAATATAAAGTGCCATAAAATTATAGGAATTTTATTCCACCCTAAAACGAAATCTCTATCAAACGTTTTAGATAAAATATAATGACCAAAGGCATTACTCAAACGCAAAATTCACTACTCTTAATTTTATTACCTAAGGCAGTAAATGAGGTTATGGTTTACTTTAGGAATTCGTTCACCATCAAAATTAATTTATGTCATTTGAGTGTAATAAAAATCACACCCCCTTTCAAATTTATATTACTCGTTATTTTAAAAATATTATAGAAAAATAGGTCAGTTATTGAAAAACCTTATCACTATGTGACTTAAAAATTTATCAACTATATCTACGCAAGCGATTTTTTTAGTTTTTTTCTCAATTTCGCAATTTAATAATTTCATATCATGCTTTCATGCTCACAAAATAATCACGTTTTGAGAAATAAAATTCTCTTTCTTGTATATCGCGGCTAATTGTTGCTACATGAGTTTGTTCGTAGATGAACCACAGCTTAAAGAAGTGTAGTCTTGCATCATCTTGTGGATGGTACATTCCAAAGAATTTTCAAAAGATAAATGCTCTTTTAAAATAACTTTTTCACTTTACAGTGGATGTTTACGATTATTGTATGAAAAATTCCGAAAACTGCGACAACAAGCAATATCATGAAAAAAGTTCATCAAATGGTACTGGACGATCATCGTATTATGTTACACGTATGACTCATAACTTTGGACGAAAAGAATATTCGAATATACATTTCCGAGCCCTCATTGGAAAAGTTGGAGTAAAATAAATCGAATGTTTCGCGTCGAGCTGTAGATTAAACCTAGCTCCACCAGTACTCTCCTGAAATGTGAAGCAGTGAAGAAAGGTGATTGTGAAAGACTTTTCCATTAGGACCATGCACCTTCTCACAATTGAGTGATCGCTAGGGCTCAAATTAACGAACCGTACCTCGAACTGGTTGACCACCCACCATATTCACTAGATTTGGTACCCAATGACTTTTTCCAGTTAATCAACCCAAGTTTCACTTACAGGGAGAGGTATTGATTAGAAGAGAACGTATGTAACCCTCTTTTTTTTAAGATAAGAACTATTGACTGAAAGGGCGAAAAAGGCTAAATCATTGCTGGAAAAGTGTATTAACTTAGAAGAAGACAGTGCTGGGAAATAATAGTATATTATTCAACAAGCGTATAATGATGGCTATTACCCACGAAGATGAAATTGCAACACGAGCCGGAGGCGAGTGTTGTAACATCTGAGTGAGTAATAGCCATTATGCGCTATACTAACTTTATCCACAACTATATAATAATAATCCAAATATATTTCTAATGAACATTATTTTTTATTAATGGTAACGTTATCAATACACAATAAATTTATGTTTATTTACTTACATAATAATTATTAATAGTTACATTACAATTGTTAAAATTCATTCCAGGGATAACTTTGTCAGTAATCTGTGTCTGATTGAAAATCGTGGGACTTGGACTTCGTTTGAAATCTGATTTCCTCATTCTATTTTATTGGTTATGTTGTCATCTATATAACCTTCGGCAACTGTGGTTGATTTCCATCCCCCTAACTGCTTTACTGCAGTAATGTCACTTCCTGCGCTAACGCAAATGGTTGCAGATGATCTTCGGAACGAATGTCATGTGTACAATTCGGGATTTTTTAATTTTAAAAACATAGCAATATGCTTTCCCATAGAAGATAATTTGTTAATGCCTACTCTTTGAATAGTACATTTGCATTTTGATAATTTAAAAATAATGATGGGCATTTAGCATGAGATGAGCGAAGATTTATATACTTTTTGCAAATATCGTAAAATTCACCTGATACAGTAAATGATCTAGGAATCTTTGTTTTTGTGAAAGGTATTTTCACTATAAGAGCTCCATTATAATCTTCTATATCTTCAGGTTTCATAGAATATAATTCATTAGATCGGCACGCTCCCATTAGCCCCATAAATAAGGTTACCTAAAAATAATTTGATTAAAGAAAGTTCTAAGCTGAAAATTACGTTATTGTAAGAATACCTTTATCATTAGATAGGTATGATCTGGCGCTTCTTTAATAAATTTACTAACTTCTTCGGGGGTAAAAGTTTTAGATTTTTTCGGTTGATGGCCCTCGGACTGATGTTTTAAAAATGCCTGTAACTTCATGTAAGTCTCTAGGTGGATACTATGGTAAATATTCAATGTACTTTTCAGCATTGAATAAATAATATGCTCACAATGATGATGACTTGTATTTTTTAGCAAGTTTAACAAAATATACTAGGATAACATTTTCAGAAAAAGACGATGTTTTTTGTACCAGTTGCCAACTTTTGTAGACCGTATCATATTTACCTTTTGACTTGTTAATTAGGAGATTTTCTGTAGCGCTAGCCACTAATTTTAAAATGTCTGGCGGTGTACAAGACATAACTTCTAAATCTGATTCACTATTAGACATTTCTCTAATGATACCAGAGATAAAAATGTTCACACAAAATAACTCACAAACCGACTTACAGTATATCTACAAATACAATGACAAATAAATTTACAAATTGTCAAATTTGACGCAATGATTGAGTAATATTATTCCATCGAACTGTCATTATTACTCAATTCTATATGGTAATGCATGGCATTACTTGATAATAATCGCATATTTAACAGATATTAATTAATAGTTGTGGATAAAAATGATTAAACATTGATTTCACTCCCTTTACCATTGAAATTAACTACTTGTCTAATTTTTTGACGTTATTTTCTCTATCAATAGTCTGTATAAATTTTTTCAGGAATTGGGATTGATGTTTGAAGTGCCTTTTGCCACATGTTTAGACAGTATTACCGTTATCATCATCCCAACCAATGAAAAAATATATTCAACTCTTATAATGCATCCCATTGGTATGATGAGACTCCACAAGTCAAAAGGTGATATTTACCTGGATTGTTTAAACAATCTCTTATTAGAAATATTACCAGATCCCACTTTGATAGAAGGTGTCGTAATTGGTCGTAACCATTTTCCGAATCGACGAATTGGTAGAAGGTCCAAAATATTCCGAAAATAGTACACAGTATCAAGTTTTAACAACAGTACCTTTTTGGTGTAGAATTGAATGAAGTTTAAGTTCACTTAAAATGTTTATAAATATAAATACAGCTTTATAAAAGATATGTTTGATACTACTTGCCGCGAACTTGTGTGTGAATAGCGCCTTCTATTATAGCCAGATATAAAAAAACAAGACACATTTTCATGAAATTCCATCAAAATGTTGCCAGTAGTTTTGACAAAATCGTAAAAAATGCATATGAATGTATTTATGTTGAGAATTGATCAAATTGACAGCTGACCCTACTTATCCCAACCTTAACCCTATCCTTACCTCATACTATTTTGTTTTATATATTGTAAAAGTTGGTAACCATGTTCATATTAATTTTTAATTTAGTCAAGTTGGCAGGCGATAATCACTCTTAGATATGTTCAAGTGATAGTGTGACAAAAAAAAATTGTGACGGGCAAACGTGCTCCAATTTGTAATTTTAAGAATCAAGAATTAAGTATTGACCAACAATCCGACGAATGGTAGCAAGAGTTGTGTTAATCAAAACAAGTATCATTTCTCAATAAAGAACCCAAACCCACTAAAAATAACAACAATTTTCTTCAACGCTGTTTATCTAGAATTTTCTTTACTAGACAAACTCCAATAATCTTGCAGTTTTCTTATGTATGAAGTAAAATTCCTAATTGAGCCCTTAACGTGGAATTATAGTGCATATTTTGATGAATTATTGAGGTTGAAGCAATCAAAATCTGATATTAAGAATGAAAAATACCGTTTTCGTCCCAAATTTAAACACACCCAAGACTTTTGAATTTTTAAATTATCAGGCTGATGCTCTCATTGAATAAATAAAAAATACATATTCTGCTTAACCATACGTCTAATAACAACGTGTGCAAAATTCAGTCATATTGGTTAAAATGTGGCATCTTGCTTCAGCTAGCAAAGCAGTAAGTGTTTTCGTGTAGAGGAAGCCGTAATCTTTTAATCCAAGCTGTATTGTTATCAAAAAGTTCGCACTAAATTTTGGTACATCACCAAAATGTATTTATACTATATATTTTCTAGGAAAAACGGGGGTCCTCCTGTTTTGCGCTGAGATCACGTTCTGGGGTACGTGTGCTGCGATTCAATTTGAGCGCATCTTCAAATTACAAAAGAGAGCTATTGGATTTTCATTTGGACTAAAAAGTAGGACTCACTTCTTTAAAAGATTGAAAATTCTGACTCTTCCTTATTTATCTTTGAATCCGTTTGCCTAATTCGTAAGCAGGATTCTCCAATTTCAGAAAGATCATTGCACGGCTATCCATTTAGCAGCTCGACGTTCAGAATTAATTAAGTGTTGAATATTTTACAATCCACAAAAATTCACAATCACTTGCCAATTGAAATTAAATCGACAACATCTTTTCCCGCATTCCACAATAATTTGAGGGTATATTTACTGGAAAATGTCTTCTATCCTGTAAACAACTTCTGACTTTATACGTATCCATAGTATGTATATTTTTATTGAATAAAGGAGATTCTACAAATGTTTTAACCTACAGTTATTTCAACAAATCATTCTACAATAATAAAGAGAGTTTTATTCATTTTGTCAATATTTTAAGGGCTGTCAAACAAAAAGCGCAATTTTGATTAACGATCACTCACAAGAGAAAATTATCAATTAACACTTATAAATAAACTTTACTATGCTTGAACTAGATGACTTATTCAATGGAGACGTTCAAATTCAGCGATTCGAAACTGGAAATATGCATCAATTCAGGAGAATACCGATAATAATGTAGAAAAAGATATTTTTCTAAGTCTAAGAAGTCATTAAGTTTGAGCAATACATAAGATATTGTTTGTTGTATGTTTATAATTATTTTTTATTTTATAGTAGAATAATGTCTCGTTATATTTCGTCTTTTGGTTACATTATAAGTCACAGATAAAAAACATCGAAAGGATATTTAGCAGAATTTGTTAAAATTGACACTGTTGTCATAGTTTGATTTTCAGTTGACTATGACAACATTGTCAATATTGATAAATTTTGCACAATCAACGCACCAGTCCATTATTGTTCCAGCCATGAAGAATCAAGCAAGAATCGTGACTCAACATATTAACATAGAATTACTTAATTTCAGTTATTTTTTTAAACTACTTAACGAGGGGTAAAGGGTGCGTGGGCAGGGGGAGGCTAGCGTGGTTGGATAGTTGCACTCGTGAAGTTTTAGTAGCCATGAGTAACTTTGACGGAAAGCGTCGCGCTTTTTGTGTTCGCACGTTCAAAATAGGGATTAAGACATTAGTGAAACTCCAAGTGAAATTAAATCAAAATATGGGTTAAGCTTTTTGAAAAGACCGGTTTAAACCACCAGCAAACGGTCGCCCAAGAACGTCTAGGACCACAGACAATATTGATAAGGTGAAGGGGTCAGTACGAGAAAATACGCATGTGTCTACTCGGAAGCGATCAGCAGCTTTAAACTTGTCGCGACGAAGTTTACAGCGAATTTTAAAGTTGGATCTTAAACTGCATCCTTAAAGTTCCAGTTAACACAGGAATTAAGAGATACCGACTTTGGAGTAAGGTTGGAATTTGCTAAAGAAATGTTTAGTCGATTATCCACTTTTGACAACATCTTTGTTTCAGATGAGACTCATTTTCATTTAAATGGACAAAATTGTCTTTATTGGACCGAAAAAAATCCAAAAATGAAACATCAAAAACCACTACATAGTCCGAAAGTGACGGTATAGGCAGCAATCTCAAGCAAAGGAATTATTGATCGTTTCTTCTTTAAAGATTCACGAGGACGAAACATCACTGGTAACACCGGCCGCTATACTGGATATTTGATTCTAGAACTTGCGAGATCAAGAAAAGCGAATACAAGAACTTCGTTCCAACATGACAGAATGACCTGTCACACAACAAATGTCTCTATGGCGGCTGTGAGATCCCTTGGCCCCCACGTAGCCCTGAATTGACGCCTCTTTTTTTGTAAGGACACCTCAAACATAAAGTCCACATATATCTGCGTTCGCGTTTAGAGGAGTGCCGTCTTCGAAAGGGGCGTCATTTAGATGATTACCTTATGTATTTATGTTTCTAGCCTATACTTAATAAATGCGCCAGCCTACAATGAATACAACAATTTTTGGGGCGGTTTTGTCGTGTTTCAATAAAACTTTGATAAGACAAATTCAGTGACAAATGAGCATTTGACACTTCATTACGAGGGTTGTTTGAAATCCTCACTAAAATATTGGACACTTAGTTACTGACAAACGCATAAATGAGTCATAAAGATTTTTCTCAAAATGAAAAAGTGAGTACTATCATTAAATATTCATTTTTAAAAGGCAATACGCCTTACGCAAATTGATGACGCAAAACTATGACAACTATATTATCGAAAAGGTGCAGTCTAGTAAAATGAGTCCCACTACATTTTTGGAATGGAAACACATCAAGACGGTGAATTGCTTAGGAAAAAACGGTAATTCAATCTTCTTCGTTTTAACGGCGGATTACGAAAAATATTTCGAGAATAAAAAAAATGGAAAGTTATATTGGTTACAGGGCTTCATGAAAATGCACTCAATCGCGTATAATTTTTGATAACATTTTTCTAAATAATCAAATGAAGTTGTTACATTTTTTTTCACAAGCTACACAAAAAAAACGAACAAATTGAAAACAAAATTTTACAACAATGTTTATTCATCATGTTTTTACAATTAAAAATAATAACAATTTCTCTCAAAATTGATCTTTTCTCATATATCATCGTTTTTATTATGTAATCATTAAAGATATGAACAGAAACAACTTAAAATAACTCATTGTGATCAAATTGTGTGAATTGTGAAAAATTGAAAATTTTCACCATTAAAAAATGGTATCTCACTAGGGTTTACTATTAAAGAGAATTTAAAGTCATAAGACCACATAAAATCTGTAATCTTATTTCCTATATTTTTTTACAGAAATTCATAGAAATCTGATGATTTTTCGATTTTCTAGAGCGTTTATGATAAGATTTGAAGTCAGAAAACCATATGATATATAAGTGAGATAAAAGTGGATAAACAAACATTTTTCAATTTTTCTTTTAAAATGTTCGTTTTTTGTGTAGATTAACAGAAAAATAAATAAACTGCGTTTGAGGCTTTGTAAAAAAGTTATGAACGATTTATGCATTTGAGTGCGTTTATGATCGCATTGAAAGACATGAAAGTATATGAAATCTACAGAAGGGATATTCTTTATATATTCTTTTGGATAAATTCGCCATAAAAAGAAGATTTTAAGAAAAAAATTATCGAAATTGGATAATTTTTCGATTTTCTATGATAACATTTGAAGTCAGAAAACCATATGAAATCTTTAAGTGAGATAAAAAATGGACAAACAAACATTTTTCAATTTTTATTTCAAAAATGGTCGTTTTTTTGTGTAGATTAACAAAAAAAATATATGAATTGCGTTTGGTACTTTATAAAAAAGTTGTGAACGATTATATGCGATTAAGTGCGTTTATGATCACATATGATATCTCCAAGTGAAATATTTCCCATATTTTTTTGTCATAAATCTGCCGTAAAAAAGGAAGATTTAGAGAAAAATCTCATCAAAATCAGATGATTTTTCTATTTTCTTGAGCCACGAGGGGACCGCGAAAGTATGGAATTGCCAAAAAAACTACTACTGTGATAAAAGTTAAAATGATATTGTCGTCAGAAAAATGATAGAAAAATTTTTTTAGGTTAGTCGTGTGATTTTGTTCACTAACTATATTCGAAAAATTGAGCAATAACAGCGACATAGCTTATAAAGTAAAAGTGAAATACGATTCAAATAATATTTCAATATACAGAAAAAAACCACAATGAGTAACACAATTATAGGTAATAATTAGTATATGAGTCCACAGTAAAAATTAAACCAGTATGGAGCATGTCCGAAATTAATATTATTATTAGATTATATCGATTTGATTTCGATTGGCAACTGATTGTGTATTTTTTTGCATTGTAAAACATTGAGCCCTTAACTAATTCAGAAGTGAACCTTCCTGAAATTGGACAAGCGAGATTACAAATTGGACGAATGAAATCAAAGAAGAATAAGGAAGGAAGCGTTAAAATTTTTAAGATTCTAAAGAAGTCCCTGATGTTAAATCCGAGTAAATATCTAACAGCTCTTTTTTGTAGTTTGAAGATTCGCTTCAATTGAGTCGCATCACACGTACCCTAGTAGGAAATGGCATATCAGAGATGCCTCTCAAGAAGGGCATAATAAACTGTTAAGTTCAGTTCTTTGGAAAATGATCTCAGCGCAAACAGGAGGAACTTAATTTTTTACACAAGGTGGAAGTATGTAATTTCCATTTTAAGGAATTGTTCACAACAAGCACTAAAAATTTTACTGTTTTAACGACGTCAATGGTATTGTTATTTAATCAAAAAGGCAGCAATGTATTTTTATATGGTGAAACGTTATTATTAGAAACGTTGAGGCAGAGAAGATTAGAATCGCACCATGATGTAAGGGTGATTAGGTCATTAGATATGGTCCTATGAAGTGTCTTGAGATCAGGGTTGCTCTAAGAGCAACAAAATAGGGCCTAGTACTGAGCCTTGAAGCACTCCACATTGTTCAAGAGTGAGAATATAGCATCATTTGTGCATTTGTTATTTCTTCTTCTTCTTCTTCTCATGCCGTCTTCTCATTAAAGCTCTACCACCAAGTTTTTAAATGCGTCTGTGTTCCTGGGAACATGAACCAATTTTCCAACGCTGAGATTCGTCCAATCTCTTATTTTACGGAGCCAGGAGTTCGTTTTCTACCGATGCTTTTCTTTTCCTCTACTCTACCGTGTATTATTTTTTGATCATTTGAGCATCAAGGTCGAGGTTTTCACTCCCTGCCGTAGTATTGACTACGAATAACATTCCATGAATCCTATTCTGAAGTGGAGGTTTAGATTTCTGATCAATAACTGGCAATAGCTTTCTTTTGCGACCAATGCGTCTTAGTACTTCGTCGTTGGTTATTCTGTTGGTCCAAGGTATTTTCGTGATGCGTCTATGAAGACACATCTCAAAAGCCTCGAGTTTTTTGATTATTTGAGCTTTCAATGAAGAGGTTTCCACTTCGTGCAGCAGTACTGTCCACACATAACATTCCATGAATCCTATTCTGACGTTGAGGTTTAGATTTCTGTTTAATAATTGTCAATAGCTTTCTTTTGCGACCAATGCGTCTTAGTACTTCGTCGTTGGTGAATCTGTCAGTTCAGGGTATTTTCGGGATGCGTCTATAGAGACACATACCAAAAGCCTCAAGTAATTGGATCATTTGAGTTTTCAATGTTGATGTTTACACTCCGTGCAGCGGTACTGACCACACATATCATTCCATGAATACTATTCTGACGTGGACGTTTATATTTTTGTTCAATAATTGTCAATAGCTTTCTTTCGCGACCAATGCGTCTTAGTACTTCGTCGTTGGTGATTTTGTCAGTCCAGGGTATCTCCGGGATGCGTCTATAGATACATTTCAAAGGCCACAAGTAATTTGATTATCTCAGCTTTCATTGTCGAGGTTTATACTTCGTGTAGCAGTACTGATAACATATAACATTCCATGAATTCTATTCTGACGTTGAGGTTTAGCTTTCTGTTTAATAATTGTCAATAGGTTTCTCTTGCGACCAAAGCGTCTTAGTACTTCGTCGTTGGTTATTCTGTCAGTCCAGGGTATTTTCGGGTTTCATTCATAGAGACACATTTCAAAAGCCTCCAGCGTTTAGATCAGTTGAGCATCAAGGTCGAGGTTTTCACTCCGTGCAGCAGTACTGACTACACATAACATTCCACGAATCCTATTCTTTCGTGGAGGTTAGATTTCTGTTTAATGATGATCAATAGCTTTTTTGCGACCAATGCGTCTCAGAATTTAGTCGTTGGTGATTCTGTCAGTTCAGGCTATCTTCGGCATTCTTCTATAGAGACACATCTCAAAAGCCTCAAGTTTTTTTAAGCATCATGATCGAGGTTTTCACTCCGTGCAGCAGTACTGACTACACATAACATCACATGATTCCTATTTTTTCGTGAAGGTTAAGATTTCTGTTTAATAATGTTCAATAGCTTTTTTGCGACCAATACGTCTCAGTATTCATTCATTGGTGATTCTGTCAGTCCAAGGTATCTTCGGAATGCGTCTATAGAGACACATCTCAAAAGGTTCAAGTTTTTTTTATCATTTAAGCTTTCAATGTCGAAGTTTTCACTTCGTGCAGCAGTACTGACATCACCTGACATTCCATGAAACCTATTCTTTCGTGGAGGTTTAGATTTCTGTTTAATGATGATCAATAGCTTTTTTTGCGACCAATGCCTCTCAGAATTTAGTTGTTGGTGATTCTGTCAGTTTAGGGTATCTTCGGCATTCTTCTATAGAGACACACCTCAAAAGCCTCAAGTTTTTTGATCAGTTGAGCATCATGATCGAGGTTTTTACTTCGTGGAGCAGTACTGACCACACATAACATTCCATGAATCCTATTCTGACGTTGAGGTTTAGATTTCTGTAATAATGTTAAGTAGCTTTCTTTTGCAACCAATGCGCCTTAGTACTTAGTCGTTGATGATTCTGTCAGTCCAGGGTATCTTCGGGATGCGTCTATATAGACACATCTCAAAAGCCTCAAGTAATTTGATCATTTGAACTTTCAATGTCCAGGTTTTTACTCCTTGCAGAAGTACTGACCGCACGATACATTCTGACGTGGAGGTTTAGATTTCTGTTTGCAAACATTGAGGAGTACTTGGCAAATGCCTTTCGAGTCATTTCACTTCTGATCTTGATTTCTTCGTCTGAATTTGAGCTTTTATGACTGAACCCAGGTACCTGTATTTTTGCACCCATTTTTCTTCATTCAGTGTGGGAATAGTGTTAATATTAATATTTAGGTTCTCACTTCCATTAATTTAGTTTTTATTCTCTCTATTAGTAGGAAAAGTCAAAAATTGTCAAAGCTGTACTCATTTTTCCACCTTCCACCCATCATTTCTGAACAATATTAGCACCCATCTTGCACGAAACTTATGAAAACTTAAGTGACAGCCCGTAATTTCTGGAAGTGTTTATCACACAAATTCTAAATAAGCCTCGTATAATCAGTTACCTTGTTTGTTACATTTCTAATTCCTTCATTTGACTTATTTTTTAATCGCTATATGAAACAGTTGTTTACTTGCCTTGAAGTTGGGTTCAGGACATGTGCTCTTGCGATTGGATTACTTCTAAATAATATTTTGTCTTTTATATCGTTCAACTTTTCCATAATGTTCCATGATGTTGATCGCCGATTAATTAACGGTCAACTAATGAAAATCTGCAGTTAATTAAATAGTAGTTAAGTCTAAGCAAGAAGATGACGCTGTAGTTGCATCGTTAGACTTTATAATCTACTTTAGAATCAATTTCAGTTCTAAATATACAGCTTATAGTTGAGGATGTATAACGATGCTATAGCGGATGTTTTCCTTCTTTGCCCCGAGGTGGTTGTCGAGATAATGATTTTCAAGCATAATATTCGTTGAATATATATACAGTACGTTTTTAGTAGTGAAATTGTCCAATTTTCACAAATATTACTTCACTTATTTCGTTTGAATAAAATATCGGGTCGATATCATGAAATATGTTGATGGTATGACTATATGTGTGATCAACCATAAGAAGCTTCATTTTCTGAACCAACTCTTAATTCAAAAAGTGTTCCATGGAATTATTTTCAAAAATACGAAGATGTAACTGCATGATCCTTCGAGCCGAAGTATTTAAGAGGTTGCAATTTTGATAACAAGAGCATTGTGTAGATAGTTATGTTTGATTGATTGTTACAATTTGTAGACAAAAGCTTGTAAAAACTGCAAAACAAATGTAACAATAACTGAATAAATAGACAAATAAAATAAAATTTCAATATAGAGAAGAAAACCACGATGAGTAACAAAATTATAGGTAAAAGTAATAAGTAATAATTAGTATAAAAGTCGTTTATGAGTCCATAGCAAAAATTAAATTGGAATTAATTATTATCATTAGAATAGAAGTCCTTTATAGAGTAGAAGGCACTTTCCAGTGAATATGTCCTCAAATTATTGCAAAATGCGGGAAAAGATTATAACGATTTGATTTAAATTGGCAAGTTATTGTGCATTTTTTTGCATTGTAAAACATTGAGCCCTCAACTAATTCTGAAGGTGGTTTAGGTAGGTAAAGGTCGTGCTCCGCTTCTCTAAGTGGACAGCTGGCAACGATTTTCCCAAAATTGGAGAAGCGTGCTTATAAATTAGATAATTACAGTTAAATAGTAATTAACAATTGGAAAGGAAAAATGATAAATAAACAAACTGTAATTAAAAGACGATCTAATTTTAAAGGGCAACTGACTTCATTTCTACATATATTCAAAGTTTAAAATCAAACGAATTGCATGTACGTGTTGGTAAAATTATCAAATTATACAGGGTGTCCCACGACGAGTTAAAATTATCTGTACATGGAAAAATACTTGAAGATATGAAAATTGTTTCTGTTTGGTTACTTTTAGCAAGGACAGACGTATTTGAATCTATGGTGAAGAATTTTTCATTTCATACAAAGTGTGTATAAAAAGTGTTCAAAATTTAACTTCATAAATATAGAATTTCTTTATTTTTTTAAATAGAACAACCCGGTTTTTTCTATTTTAATCAATTTAGGGGTAAAAAATAAGGCAAATTCATGTATATTTTCCTATACCTAAACCTTACCATTATCCAGATATTAACACTTTTTATACACACCCTATATAAAATGGAAAATTCTTTAGTATCGATTCAAATACGTATAACCTAGCTAGAAACAACCGAACAGACATCATTTCCATGCATTCAAGGCTATCCACGTAAAAAAATATTTTATAAGAGTCTGCAACGGTTAAGTTTTTACAAAATATCAATAACTCAAAAAGTATGCATATATCAGTCAACTGAAAGAGATGAGTTGAATCCCTCTATTCTTTAAGTTTCCTCAATATGTGCCTTCTACAACAACCTCCGCTGCCAGTGAGCACGACTATGGGTGGAGTCTTGAAAAGTTACCTACTAATTCCCTGCCAAAGTTCAATGGTGGTTATGTGAATTGTCTTGAATATTATGATACTTTTTTCAACCTCACACATAATGATAGTGTAATTTTGAATATCAACAAATTCCATGATTTACGTGCGTGCTAAATTTGTGATCAAAACAATTGAATTTTCGACTGCTAACTAACAGGTTGCATGGAAACTTATATGTGACTGGTTTGATAATACGCGGGTCTTAATTCATAATCATGTTTAACATGACTATCCACGTAAAAGTGTACGTGCTCTCGAGATATGAAAGGAGTCCACAGACCACATGGATACACTTCTTATATACATCATCGCGAGTAAATATTAGAGTCAAAATCATTTCGTGTATGAGAAGAACCCAAAAGTCATATAGATAAAACAAAAATCATCACGTCGAAAAGCATTATTTCTTTTTTGAGTAGTGAAGCAAATTTTCTCCAAATTTCAGAATTAGCTCGAAGTGCCGCTAGCTCGTATAACAAATCACACAACAATAAAATAAGGACCACGATAACCGTAGACGCATTAACTCAGTTATCATCACAGTTAAGAAATGTTTCGAGTCCAAAGTGTAATGATGACCACCGACTTTTTGAACGTAAAGTTTTAGGGTTAACTAATGAACAACGTGTTAATTTGTTGCCGAGATTCAAAGTAAGTTTTAATTGCTTCAAATAAGGCAACTACGCTAACCAATGCAAAAAGATTAGTTGTCAGATTCCATGCTTTTGACTGACAGCGTGCTTGACAGCACCCGATTATTTTACCTGTCTATGTATTAAATGTGTTCTCTTTAGACCGGACAATATACTTATTTGTCTGCCTAATATACTTCTTGTCACAATCATGAGAGTTAATTTGATTACTAGACATCTGAAAATGGTAACTGCATTATTTAATATTTCAGTAAATTTCTTAGATTGGCGTTTTGTTTTGTGATAGATGATATATTCTACATTTGCTTTTCTTGTATTAAATATTATCGTCCATAAACTTGCAGAATACTATGGGAAAATACTGAAATTCTTCTACCTTTCAAAATGACTCTTGATAGGTTCGTTCATAAGCAGTGATAGGCAATTGTTCATAGCTATTCCTAGGTGTTGTTTGCTAAATTTATTCTTGTACTAGAACTGAATTTGGTCCATAGATATTTGATTGTAGCTATTCAATAGTTATATCAACCCAAAGGTCTTAGGGATCAGCACGGGAGAAAATGAACGACGCCAAAGGATATTAAGATTTTCTCATCGTTCCTTTGTGCATTTTTCACTCCACTGAGTCTAATGAACTCTCGAGTCAAGATGGGTAGATTTTGGAACTCCTTTGAAAACCATCTAGAAATACTGTAGCTAGATGTACAAATTGTTGTTCATGAGGATAGGCTCCAAATAAATGGATATATGCCGTGGTTTCAATTTCTTATCTAGAACAGGCATACTTTTCTCACATTTTTCATCAATAACCTTCAACATATTTATTCGTAACTCCAAATAACACAAAAACCTGAATACCACGAATGGCCGTATTAAACTAGTTATTGTGTGCATAAAACCTTTTTCTCACAATTTTCATCACAATTGATACAACTAATTATGATCTGAAATATAAAATGCAGTTAAGATATAATATTCGAAACTGTTCACTACAGTTCATCAGATTTCCAGCAAACTGCTAAAAAATAATAACTATGCAGTATTTTTGAGAATGTGCACCTTGTACATATGACCTTACCTAACTTATGAAAGTCTAAAAAGCACTGAATGAAACGAATGGTAGAAAAGACGACCGTGTATCCATTGCAAATGTCATCTTGAGTGAATGGATTTGGCCGACCTCTATTTATTTTCTCATTCTTACCACTACCCACCCACAATTCTCATCAGAGATAGGGAGCTACTCATCCATTTTAAAACAGTCTTAGATTTACTACACGGTTCTTTTCATCTAATAAAAATAGTTAAATACATAGATTATCAAAACGAATCTTTCATTTATTTTAATCCACTGATCAATTTAATAATGAAACTTTTTGAAAATAAAGGTAAAAATGATTGATTCCTTTATATAGTGCATCTATATAATGAAAACATAAGATTGTGAAAGTGAAGAACTTGAAGAAACAAGGCCAGCAAGTTTAGTAACTCCGACTTCGTGAATTCAGAGAAATCAATAAGCTATGAACAAAGGTAGTAAGCTAGTTTCTCAAACTAGAAAAGAAATATACTTGGATAACATGATATAAATCGAACTAGTACTGATTTTACTATCCTGGCTTGGTTATTTTGAAAAGTTGAATATTTATAGGTTAGGTGAGGTTAGTTAGTTACATTGATGTTAAACTTTTTATAGGATATGTTTTATCAAAATCTAAAATATATATTACATCAATTTTTTCATTAATATACTGATAATTTTGAGCATTATATGTTTTTTATAAAAAATGTATTTTTCATAGTAAGTTCCAATTATTAATATTTGGCATCTTTATAATTCGTAGAATGCCCTTTATAAGAAACGTGTTCGATAAGTGAGCATCTATCAGGGTAGGATTGGTTGTCACTTTTGTGAGATTTTTTGAGATCAGATTAGTGAGTGACCTCTTAGACTCACCAATGTATTTTTTATCACATAAATTCCATAAATTATGCTAAAACATTTATTGGCTGGTGTTCTATGTTTGATATAAGTGAAGGCAGGGTTTGTCTGCAAGCTACCTTCATATTATATTGTTTAAGTTATCTGGAACGTTTATTGTTAGAATTCCTCTCTACAGTAAGTTTCGTCACTATCAGATGTCTTATAAAAAATTCGTTCCAAAATATATGGAGGATATCAGTTTTCATAAAAAAGTTTGTAAAGTTCTTTCTATGGAATATTGGATCAGAAATGTTAACAAGTCTATTTTGGTAATGGATAAAATAATGATTGTCCAGCATTTTCTCTTTCTATATTAAATTATATACCATTATACCAGGGTCCAAACTTTTGAGGTAAATTTTATCATATGGAAGGAATAAAATTATATGATCTGCATATTATTTGATAAACAATAATTTGAAGGGGAAAAGGGATATGACAAAGCCCAAAATATAATCCAATCCATTACATAATACTCTAGTAGGTACATAGGATATTGAAGAGTCCAAAGATTTATTGGTGATTTTTTGATTTTAAAAAATATTTTTTTAAAAATAAATGCTATAATTTTTGTATATCCAATTTTTGTTGTAAAACTGTTGAACATAAATCTGAACATTACTAAAAAGTGATATAACTTGTAAACAAAAGTGAACATTCTGTGATAATCCTGCATCATCATAATCAAGTTCCATTGATTGTAAAATTGTTTTACCGGCAGCTTGTAGGAGGACGCGAATCAAAATGTCTTCACAATTTTACAGTTTACAGTGTTATTATTGTTTAGGATCTTATCGTATTTAATTGTGTATCTCAAGTTTTTCTCTTATATTTCTTCAGATGATCATTGCACATTCATATCAAAGATATAATTTTCATAGAATTAATATTTGAGGCCTTGTTGGTACGCTATGCATTACCATCCCGTTTGTTTTATTTCACGTGCCAACTATATAATGTGAGTAAAATGATTTCCTTATAATAGCGTTTGTTTAAATCATCTTAACAATAAAGTTTGGTTACACACGATTTAAAGTGTTGATGTCTGTGAATCTGGTTATAGAATACTTCATAGCAAAATATATTTTGAGAACTGGATAATTAAAAAATTATTATTATATCCAGGGTGGTTTGAAAAAGGTGATCCCGTCTATAAGGTAGGCAGGAGGTTTGCTTAGTGAAAATTTTCGCAACGCCAACCGTATTTAAGATAATGGGCGTCGAATATGAAAAAATATACACATGCTTTACGATTCTACTGAAACTACTGGCAACACTTCAATAAATTAACCAAAGAAGTACTCTTCGTACAACTTAATACTGTGTAGTATTTTCGTAATATTTAGATTTAAAAATTATGAAGTAATATTCGATACTCGTATGGAGTAATGATAAAGTTATCAATTAAACAAAAAATTAGTATATTAAAATCAATGTAAAGACTGAAAAAAATTGAAGAAAGTATACGAAATGTCCTCTACTTTCATGAGTATACAAGTATGTCATGTTTTCTAAACAAACTTAATCATCTAAAAAGATAAAGAATATCAGTAAGGTTATTTAAGGGACATTGAATTAATTCTGTCTTTCATTTCTTGACGTGAATGTTGTATGGATATTTTAATTAAAATACGATCAAAATATGTAGTATAAAGATAAAAATCGCATGAGTGAGAAGCTTCTGCAGCTTTACCAATCCATCGATTTGGAAAATAGTTGATCAACCAATTAGGATGCGTCGAACTTAAAAAGTAGACATTAATATTTGAAAAATCCAGGTACATATCAACATTTGAATTTTCAGGAAGAATGTAATAACCTCTCATTTGTTACCTTCAAGTTGTTCTACCATCAATTTCAAATCAGTCTGGGGAATGCCATACCCTTTTGACATGTGACAAGTTTTAATTGAAGGTATGTTCAATACTTCTTTGTACGAGCGTGTAACTAGCGTCCTCTATGAAAGGCAGATAAAAAAAACAAATTAATGGGATCCATCAGCAACCAGAACGATATAGAATCGTGAAAAATGCATATAAATGTATTTTCATAAGCGCCTTTTACTTGAATGAAAATGGCGTTGAGAAAATTTTTTACTAAGCAAACCTCACTTATTTTTCAATTTTCTACGTATCCTAAAGATTTAAAAATCCATCAAAACAGTTATTATGCTTTTCTGGACCATTATGTACTTTTTGTTTTAAAGCAAAAATATACATCTATGGCAACAATGTATCAACAAATCTTGTTTTTATCTCCATCTCTAATATTTTACAAACTGACAAAGCATGATCTAAAATACCTATTGACATACGTGGATTCAAAATTTATTCAAAACATTTCTGCTCTAGTACTGAACAAGTTCGGAACGTGGAAATTTTTATTCATTACTTGAACTTGATACTATTGGATCGCAATTTTTTTATTGCGAATGGCCAAGTAGTCTAATGGAAAAAACTTAGTATACACATACTAGACTACATACAATTTGCACAAAAACTACTTAAAATTATAATAATTCAATTTTATACATACAAAATATGCCATTTTTTTATTAGTGAGGTGAAAACAAACTGATGCTTCCATCCTCAATAAGTTATTAGCTAGGGTTAGAATTATTGATTAATTCATCGCCATTATATAACCATTTTAGTGATATGAAAAAGGCAACCAAATAATGAGCATATGACGTTGAACATATGAATCTCTATATAGTGAGTAAATGAGGGTTGTCTACCGATCTAAAGATTTGTGAACGAAATCTTCTAGCTGATTGCTCGGACTCGGCGTCATCACGATCGACATAGGCAGAGAATTGCATTAAACATGAAAAGCGGATGTTAGAGCTTTTAAAAGTTACCCAAGCGATAACTTCATCTTTATTTTTACCACCCCTTTTTCCAGTGGCGGATCATAAAAATATATGATTCCATTTGAATATAATTTAGTGAAAAATAGTGAAGTGAAAAATATTTGAAATAATTGTTTATTCATAGAGCACTATTTATATTTTCATCCATATCTGTCTAAAAAGTTCTCTAGATGATGAAGAAACAAGACTTTTTATTTCATAATAGTCTCCTTGTAAGCCAAGGTACTTTCTTCAGCGATAGTTTAACTTTTCGAGCTTTCAAAAAATAATTGCCGCAAACGCGGCACCCAACGCTCGGTCAGCTTGTGGATGCATAATTCGTAAGCCAATGCGTTCTTCTAATATGCTGATAGCCTCTTCTATATCTTTAGCCTCTATTCAACGGTCGGTAACTACCATTTAGTGGATCTTTTCGATGATATCTGGTTGTCAAAGTTTTCGGCCATCCCGAATGCTCGTCGTCAGTCAAGCTGATACGGCCACAGTTGATTTCAGCTGCTCAGAATTTCACGAACATATGCATCTGTGGCAGTTATGTGTCAACAAATCTTGTTTTTATCTTCATCTCCATTATTTTACAAACGATACACGATCCAAAATATCTGTTGACATGCGCGGATTAAAAACTTATTCAAAACATTTTTGCTCTAGTACTAAACAAGTTTGGTACGACGTGGAAGTTGTTATTCATTACTTGAACTTGATACTATTCGATCGGAATTTTCTTATTGTGGATGGCCAAGTAGTCTTCTGGAACAAACTTAGTATACACATACTAGACTACATAGACTACAATTTGCACAAAAATTACTTAAATTTATAATAATTCATTTTAATATCCAAAATATTCCATTTCGTTATTAGTAAAGTAAAAACAAACTGACCCTTCTGCCCCCATTAAGTTATTAACTAGGGGTTGAATTATTGATCAATTAATGCATCTAAATATTCTTAATTTTAGGTCTCTTCTGTTTTTTTTTCATAATTTTTGGAAGAATACATTTGACATTTCGACTTTTCTTTAAGTTTTTATCAAAATATTTTGATAAAGACTTAAAGATCTAAACCGATTTGTGAATGATGTGGCATAATCTCCTTACACAGTATCCAGCTCTAATTTCATTTGTGAAGACGTATTGCCTTTCTCAAACAAATATTTCATGACAACGACGATTGTGTGTGAAGTTCAATCGCTGTTTAATTTCTACCCATCGTTATGACACAACATTACAAAGGGTCCAAATATTTCCCAAGTTTCACGCAACTCTGAATTAAGTTGTCTCTGTTATGCTTCAACTACATGATGCGGCCAACATTTGTGCCAACATACACCTTCTCACGCAGACTGGACATTGGACGAAGGCTGGAACCGTACCTGAAGAAATGAAAACATGGCATGCAACAAATATAAATTCTTTCAAAATAAACTGGATGATACTGGTAACTTTGGTTTTGGTGTTAGTTCTATCTTCGTTCTAATGCTGGGTACTACCTTGACGGGGATGAAAAAACAGACTTTCCATATGTCGCTACTAATGATTCCAACGATGAATTATAGTAAGATTGGACGGTGGTGTGGTGCGTATGTCATTCGCCGAATGTTTGGCTTCCAACGTTGGCCATGGGAAGTCGATTTTTTGACCCGTGTCAAAGGAGTACCAAACATTGAAAAGAAGTGGGAACCAACATTTGTGGTACAACTGCACACACTTCTTGTCCTCTTGCATGTGAATTCTACGTGTTTTGTATAAAAACGCGCGTTCCCGGTATCATCCAGTTCATTTTAAAAGAATATATATATTTATATTATAACAACGTGATTTTTCTCTTTTTTTACGGACAATGGTTGTTTTTACGTGAATTTCTATGGAACTGAGGATTTCAATATGCAAAAGGTTAAAAGAAATGTTTATTTTTAAACAATGTTAAGCTGTAATAACTACAAAGAAAATCGGCATCAATGTTTAATCTTCTGTACCACTGCTATTGTTTTCGTTGTCTATTTTCACTTCAGGTCCATTACTAGTACTGGTGATGGGCTGAGCAAGGTTTGATTGCAGATTGAGATAATAATGAACATTCTCCGGAACTTCCAGGCATTTACCAGGATTTCGTAGAAAACCTAGCTTCTGGTGTTTGATTTGATTCTCACCTTATTAGAGGAGCTTCAAAAATAGTTCAGTACCGGTTTCCCAGATGTATTGTTTCCCATGCACATGTGTAAGATTGCTTATTTTGTATATAGTCTATTTCAGCAGTTACTTTGATCACTCTTACTCTGCTTTCACAATCTTAAAAGGAAAAGGCTTCTTTCTTGCTGCTGATGTTATTCTATCCTAGACTGTACTTTTGCAGTGTTAATTTTTTGCATCAATAAAATTGAAATCTTGATCGTTGAGCAGTCGGGATTGTTCTCGAATAGAAAAATAATATTGAATAGTTTTGGAAATTTTGAAAATGTGATCTAAGGCGTAAGGGAATCTAACCATAAAATAATTTTTGTTCTGTCCCGAGCATCCATCACTAAACAACACTAAGTCTTTATTGCTTATATCTACCCTGTGAAAATAATGCAAACAAAGAAGTAACATCATTTTGGTCTTTCTTGCCAAAAGTTTCATCGTACACTAACATAGTTGCATCATGGGTTGCCAAATCGTGCACTCCACAAACATAGTACCAGAACTGCTGGCAAAAAAAACATCACCAGTTTGAATGTAGGGCAATGGCAAATTTGGCATGGAATCAAACGATAAGCACATAGTATGGCCTTGCTTTGCTTTAAGTTTACATTTCCTTTTTATCTCATAGAATTTGTCTGACTTACATAGATGAAGATTTTTCTCTGTTTCGATATTAACACGTTCTTCTAAGTAAGTGCATAAATTTAGTTTTGATATAAATCTATCACAAATGGTACACATGTCAGATCTCTTAATATCAAATTGTTGTGAAAACTGACCAATTTGCAAATTTGCATTGTAGCAGACATTGTTATGAAACTTCTCTAAAAACATTTTACACATTACTTAGAACAGAAAATGTTTCTGGAAGGTATAATCTGTTTGGATTTTTTCGTCTTGAATAATGTGATTACCGAGCTTTAAATTACTGGATATGGGTGTTTATCAAATTCGCTACAGGCTCCGGTATTTTCTTGTGTCTGTTTTTATGCCTTCCTCTTCTATCGTATGGTAATTTACCTTGAAGCAAAAGATTATTTTGTAATCTTCGTACTCTCTCTCTAGGAGCACCAAATATGCTCAAAAACGTCTGGATCTACTGCGAAGCGGAGCAGTTATGGATATCAAGCCAACAAAATTCTTTGACGCCATGTTATTAAACAGAGTTTTCAAAGTCTGTCGATTATTCTCGTTGATATTTTGGAAGCACTTTAAACGCGAACACCTTAAACAAAAGATCTACTCAATAATAACATGAATACTTAGAAATATATTCAGTTTTTAACATACCTCAATCAGCGTCAGTAACTTTAGTCGGAACTTGTTTTTCCACATGAATTAAATGTGACACACCACGTACTTTATTTTTCTTTATAACTGTTTCTTTCTTTACAAATTCTTTCTTCTTTTTCTGCCGATTTGTTAACACTCGCCATGCTTACTAATCCAACAGACCTAGACAATAATACTTGTTGCAGGAATTCGGTTTGACTATGGTTGTTTTTGTACAACTACTTGATCTTTTGACGGCTGTAAATTCGTACTAAGTATGGTTCTTCTTGTAATCTGACTTTCCCGTTCAAACAGGTTGCCCCTGATTTATAAGTGTGAATTTAAATCGCGAAATCCGAATTTTAGAACTATGATCGTTTTTGTAAGAAACGCCTCATTTCTTTGGATAAGTTTAGGTAAGGTTCCAGTTTTTCTTCCAATGTTGAGCTGTATGTTGGAGCGCAAATGTTGGCGCAATCGTTGAACGCATCGTTTAGTACCGGATTAGCCAACGTTCCAATGCCAACGTTGGAAGCAAAACATTTGTCGAATGACATCCCTACTACCACCACACGATGCCTTCTATTATAGCGCGTGCAAAGTTGGATGCTTTGGAGGCTTTATCATGAGCTAGCGGCTGACAAGATTCGATGATTTTATTAAATCCACTTAAACTACTACTGCTTACAACTTTTCTATAATCTTTGCTTACATTTGATAGCGATAACAAGTAAATATCATTACTTAATGCAATGTTTTTTTTTGACAGAATTTCACTGGTTTAACCCTAGAACGACCAAGGTTTGGCACTTAGTGCCATCTTGAAACATTTTTTCTTGTATCTTCTTCAAATTTTCAAAATTGGTTGGCTAAAAAGTGCCATGCCTTTGTCCAACACGTTCCCTTGCAAAGTCGTCAGCTGGTTCTTTTATTTTCGTTCTGTTTAGTTTTCAACTTGAAATCCGCCTGACTCATTTTTGGGTAGCAAATTTGCAAATAATAGTAATAATAGTTTGTTTTTTATACAATTGCAATTATGAGTCGATATCTCTCTCAGAGCGAACTTGAAAAAGAAGTGGAAAATATTTTGGACTTTGAGGTTATGTAGTTCGACGAATCCTCAAGTGATAGTGATGAGGAAGATCATGTTAGTGATCATGTTACTTTTAGTGAAGAAGAAGTGGCTCCAGATTTATCGACAGACAACTCTAACAAGACACGATTTGTTGCGAAAAATGATAGGGTATATGTAAGAGATGTACCTCGAATTTCACGTCCTTCTCTACAGAATATATTGCGTGAAAAACCAGGTTTGCAACAAAACGGAAAAGTACAAACTATATTGGAATCATTTCAAAATTTTTTACGAACGAAATTATGTACGCTTTTATTGGAATTTTGATTCTGATGGGCGCTAATGATGATACCAAAATGGACTATCACGATCTTTGGTCGAGTAAATTTAGAAGGTCAGTCTAATTTAGTACAATGTCCCGTAAACGATTTGTTCAACATATGAAAACAGTTAGATTTGATTATAAAGACACATGTGAAGAGCGCAGAAAAACCGACCCAATTCGTAATGTTTACAAAAAGTCAAAGGCATTGCTTTTCGATTATATTGTTTCGGGAGCAAATGTTGTTATAGACGAAATGCTGTCACTTTTTCGAGGACGATGCCCATTCAAAGTATTCATGAAAGAGAAGCCAGGCAAATACGGAATTCATTAGTATCATAAATCCCTCGTGAAAAATCAAAAAAGGTGCTTATTGTGGTCAGAAGGCACTCTGCAAAAAGACCAACAAGAAGATGGCCCATGAATTGATATAGGCATTGAATGCTTACACTTTATTCATTGAAAGCATACCAACTTGGACTAGCAACAAAAAATCGGAGGCTAATCTACTTACAAGAACTAGGACTTAGTCTTGTAAATCCATCAGTTGAGCAAAGATCAGAAAATATAAATGGAATTCCTACGTAGTTAATACTAGGAATGGAGTCAATACTTGGTAAAAAGTTGCGAAATCGATCTGAACAACATTCAAATGCAGCTCCAGAGGCAGGAACAACAGGTCGATGTCATATTTGCCGTTGCAGAAATCGCTAAAAAATTTAAAAACTACAATAATTTGTGGCAAATGTAAAGGTTTTTTTTGTGGGACTCATTCCCAAAAGTCTTACGTGTGTGAGGCTTGCTACAGTAATTCATAAAAAATTGTAATTGAGATTTTCTTCGCTTTGTTTAGAAGTATGTACTTATCAATGAAATAAAAATAAATATTTTTTTTTCATTGTATTTCTCTCCCAATAAATACTTTCCATTTGACGTTTTTCTTATTTATACATAATATTTCACTACTTCATACAATCTATAAAAAGATAGCTGGTCTTCCGAGGGTTAATGTAGCAGTTAATGAATATTCCCAAATTGTTTTCTCCGATTTTCTTATTGAAGAAAGTATTTTTGTTCGTTAACAAAATCATATATTTTCTCAGTCACTACTTCAGCAAATTATTTTTATTTTTTTATACTTAAATGGATTATTTATATTATGCATTTATTCCAATGAATTCAAACCAATTCGAACTGTTATCTGTGGTGTTAAATGGTCTGTTTCATTGAATTAAACATGGACTTGAATCAACAGATTGCAGTAAACACATATAGAAAATATATGGACTCCCACTAACGATAGTGACTACTATTTTAAAAATGTATGAGTGTATTTGTTAGTAAAATAAAACGAAAGCAGAATCGTACTATTTTCGTACCATTGGGGATTATACTGTACCGTCATTTGGGGTGGAGTTGATAAAAAATAAGTTAGTTTTTTATATTCAGCGCTCGTTATTAGAAAAAATAGGCCGAAGAAGATGTGGATATCTAGTTGATGTTGATAGGAAAGAATTTGTATAATATAACGAACATTGAAATATAAAAATGATACAGATAAAAAGTTGTGAAAAATCTCATACGCGTCTTGGGGTGAGATTGTTCACACACTCTATATTGCACAGGGTGCAAGCAGGCTAGACCATAGATGATCAATCCCAACCACGCTGCTCTACGTCAAGTACTTTCGAAGTTATAGCTGTTTATACTGTCGGGGGGAAATTGTTCAGTGAGGGTTAGATTGATTATGAAAATTATTTATCATATATCACCCTTATTCACCTAATTGAGATATATTTATGAATGTTATGAAACCTTTTATTACATTATAGAAATGAAAATACATAAACTTATAAAAAACTGTTTCTCATCTCACCTGCTGTATAATAGCTCTGTACCGATAAATAGTTTTTTTTCCTTGATTCCCAGTAAACCTTAAACAATACAAATTTTCCTGCCGCAACTTCATTGTCTTCTGGTTCGAAATACTCTGTTTCTACTCGCACGTCATCACTCTCATCTTCCAGTGGTTCTTTGTCGGAGTTGTCATTGGTTAATAGATCATCTACATCTGAATCACTAGAATCTGCATCAGTACTTGCTGTAAAGTTTTTGCCAGGCTGTACAGTTGTCTTTTAATATTCTTTTTTGATGGTCCTGCTGTAAAACTTTGATGATGCAAGTAATTCACAAGAATGTTATTCACAGAGCCATCAGCAAGACTCATTCGGGATGAAAAGGTATAATTCCTGGTGCTTTAAATGAAGCTATTAGATCTTTTTTTATAGCATTTTCCAATTTCATGAAGTGTGGAAGCCAGTAAATGGGGAAAATTTTTTTGTCAATAGAAGTTTGTTGTGAATGGGTTTTCTTCCAATTCAATAACAACGACCTCCAAGTCGTGAAATGGGTCGAGAGGTTATCAGCCAACATCACTTTGTGATTTGGCAAACGTTTCGCGTGCGGTAAGAATATCGACTTAAACCAATCGGTGAATGTCTGGGTATCCATCCAACCATGGTGGGTACGATTGTAACTAGAACCTGAACTACAACACCAGTCCTTGCAACAAGGATCTCCTTTTGGACCCAATTCTATCCATTGCTGCCTTTTCTCTGCCTTGTAGATGACGTAAGGAGGCAATAGTACTGAACCGCACATTATAATTTATATTGATGTCTGGGTAAAGTTGCATATCCGATCTGGATATTTGGTTCGACACGACATTTTTTGCTTGCCAAGGTCGTCTTGCATATTTGTTGTTGTTGGTGGGCACCTGCCCCAGGTTATGTACGCAACCACTATATTCAATTTCCCGTTTCCATACCCACTTAACATCTCTTAAAATGGGTTCGTCGCGACGTTGTCAGCTGTCACAAAAACTACTTGAGTATTTAGTTAAAGTTGGAAGAAGAGGAAAGCAAACGAAAAACTATAACCAAGTCAAAAGGACACGAAGAATAAAGAAGAAGAAGAAGAAATAAAGAAGTTCATGCACTAAATTTTTAAATATAAATACATTGATTGATTAAGTTGAGACCTAACCAGGTAATCATTTAATTTAATTCTGTTATCTCTATCAATAGCCTAGTCGAGAAGTGAGTTTTCTGCCAAAAATAGTTACGAGTCTCTTAAAAATATGGTGATTAGTGCATTGGATTCAGAATTTGATTCTGAGAATGAGGAATTTTTGAATTTATCCACCATTAAAAATTTCATTTGTTATAAACAAAAAACGAAGAGAAAAAAAGGGAGTCTCTGCTTTTTAGCTACATTTTCAAAAATATAAAATATAAATGAAATTTGAAAAAAGATCCTAAAAGAGGAGGAAATTTTAGTAAAAATGTCTTGTTTTCCGGAGTTGTAGCTCCATTATTTATCATTTCAATTTAACGTTGAAAAATGTGCTCCGCGCAGCTGTTTCGGTGCCTAGCGGCAGCTGTCAGGCAAAGCATGCATTACAAAATAATTTTTTTATAACATTCAATATTAATTTGAAAATATGGATAAATTATAGTTCCATCTAGACACTTAAAGGAATCTAGTCCCGCAAAAAATGTTTTCAGTTCGATTTTTGTTGAACTTATGTAATTGTTAATTAACTAATTTTTCGTAGACTTGAGTTAATAAACAAGATTCCGTTGTAAAAGTTTACAAAAGTTTTTTCTTTTGTTCATAATGTTTTTTTAAATTTATCAAAAATGGAAAAATTGGCCTAATGTTATAAGAAATTTTTTTCTTGAATTTTTAATTTTGGCTGTTTTTATATTATCTAATATATTGCATTTAGTAGCTTAGCTAAAAAAATTTTAACGTTTATTGTTTAAATTTTTTTTATAAACGAATAGTAGGGTTAAATATTTTAAAAAAATTTTTTTCTGTCAGTGAAATTATGAATTTTTCTTAAAAATTTTTTTTAATTGTTTATAACTGTTTTTATCATTTATCAACCATTTAAATTATTTATTAAGGAATAATTTTTTTTAAATCATCATTTACAATTCTCAATATTATTATGAAAAAAAATTTTTTTACTTGAATTTTTGATGTTTATTTTATAAACAATTTGTTATAAACAAATTTATATTTTCATTTTATTTTTTCTCCGTAGCTTTAAAAAATTACAAATACTCCCTTTTTTTTCTTCGTTTTTTGTTTATAACAAATACAATATTTAATGGCGGATAAATTCAAAAATTCCCCATTCTCAGAATTAAATTCTGAATCCAATACACTAATCACCATATTTTTAAGAGACTTGTAACTATTTTTGTCAGAAAACTCACTTCTTGACTAGATCACAAGCAATCGCTCATGATGTTTTCCTTTCACTATCTAACAGTATTTTAAACAAATGAAATTATATTTGCACATTCCTAATAGCTTCAGATGAAATTAGTTTTTACTTTTCTCTTATTCGTGCTTTCAGCTCATCAACAAATGCCCGTTTGGTCTTTGTTTCTCAAGTATCTCTTCATAAAGAAGTTCAAAGGATTGAGGCTAAGTAACAAATTACCCTGCCACTAATTCTTCTTGTGAGAATTCCAAATATAGTGCAGCGAATTCAGTTTTTTATGATAATCACTTTTTTTTCTCTTGATGCAAATACCAAAAGGCCATTATAAACAAAATATTTGTACGCTTCGTATATGCAAAATGATTAACCGAACGAACTCCTAATCATGAAAACCAAACTTTTATAATTGTTTGATGAGAGTTTAATTTCTTATTGCTAACCCGGCAAACTTTGTTTTACCATATAAATTATATCTACAAAATATTTTTCTAGTTCAATACAAATAACTAACTTACTATATAAGTATGTAGGGTACTCGTAATCGAAAGCGTCTTAGATAATGAAAGTTAAAAAAATGAAAATAATCTCTCAATGAAATGTACAATATTCTTGATTAATCCGTCTTTAGCCAACACAAACAAACTGGATGGTTTTCCCACGCGAGAACATATCACATATAATTGTCCGTGGGAAAAGCATTGTGTTTCCAAATCTAAGCCACATACAGACAATGTCTGGCCTTGTGCCTTATTGATCGTCATAGCGAATGCCAATGTAATTGGAAATTAAATGCATTTGAATTTAATTGGCACATCTGTAGGAATCATAGGGATTCGTGGCAACAACACATTTTCGGCCTGAAACTCTCCATTCAAAATTATGACTTCAATAAGTTTTTTATTATCTCTTTAATGACTAATCGTGTGCCATTACACAGCCATGGTGGGCTCAAGTTACGAAGCAGAATGATCGGAGATCCAACCTTCAATTGTAAATGGTGTGGTGGCTTACCTGGAAAATCCAATGAATTCAAAAAATCAATTGGATATTTCACACTTTCGTTGGTATCGCAAAATGTATCTATAGATTAGTATGACACCAGGCAACAACTGTTCTATCTTCAAATTTAACCCATTGACGTTCACATTTTTTGCTGCCAAAATCGCTCTCTCTGTCAGCCACTCATGACTTTTATATTGTAAGTGTACATCGAGAAATATGTTATCGATGAGATTACTTTGCGAGTCGATTATTGTGCAGAAGTCCGTCTGTAATTTGATGCAACCAGTATTTTCATGTACAGCAACTTTCCCATCGCCAATATCTAACAATTGTTTAGAGGAAGTTCACAGTCAGTTGTGCTTTTTCAACATTACGCTACAGTCTCGATGATTTCAAGCAATCAGCATACGTGGAATAATGGGAAGTGTTTATCTAAAAACTCCTGAAAGGAGTAACAAAGTGCCGCCAAATAGTTTATCGTTGTTATTTATATCCTTTAATTTCCTATCCAATGACTCAAGCAAATGTTTGTGAGCCATAATGCATTTATCCCAGATAATAGTTTCAAATGTGACCATAGACGATTGTTTTTTATGTTGCATCTGAATTTCTTTGAATGACTAATGGCAGCTTAAATGCTGAATAATCTGATCTGCCTCCATATAATAAAGTTGCTGCAATGCCAAAAGATGCAACGGCCAATGCGACGCCATTTTATGATCGTATCGCGGCAAAAAGTAGCGAAATAAGGAACGTTGGTGCAATATGGTGCATCCAAAAAAAATCCTCCTTGTCCTGCTGAAATTGTCAGCATAATACGGTCGTAAATAATTTTCATCATTTAGTAGTGGAACAACTAACAATGCCTGCCATTTCTACTGTATCGTACTGTAGTTCTCGATTCATATCCGTGTTGAATAAATCATATGCACTTCGATTCTGTGAGCTTATACCGAAATGACTGATGGGTAAATTCGCAATAGCAATGCAATGATCCTTCCTGTGCAGTTTAATGCTGATTGCAAGCATAATGATCCAATGATTGTAGACTTCTAGCAAGCCTAGTGCAAGACATGCATCTTTAATCGTTGGATACTGTTGCCTATCTACCTTGCGTATATCTTGTGATGACAATGCTACGATGACATTAACCAATAACAGTCGCAGATAAAAGCACTTAGTCTGCCTTGGTTTGACTGTTTATATGTTACAGACGGTTTATGGAAAATAGACTATATATAAAAAGGACTGGTTCGTATAGAAAAGGACTGAGGATATTAGTCTATATGTGGAAAAAGCTTGTCTTCTAATGAACTGTCTAGTCCGTTTGTAAAAGGTCTATAGTTTATTTCAGAAATTTATGGAGTAATAAAATCTCATTTGGTGTGCAAAGGGACCATTGTAAAATTCATTCTTTTTATCAAGTGCAGGTAGTACCACCCGGGTTGGGGTCAATTTATGGGTTTAGGCTATTGTTATCAATTGACAAACACCGAAAAAAGTGTGTCAAAGGCGTGCCGGTAAGATACTCGTCAAAAGGAAAGCCGAATCTGAAACATGGTTGGAATTAGGCAGAGGTACTAATAGAAGGTTAAACGGTATCTGTTAAACGCAAAACGTAACTGTATAATTTACTACCTAAATAATCCCTACAAAAAATTTCGCTATTGATACTTCAGCCCAGAAAACATACTTTTCCTAATTCTCTTACGCAATTACTTGATTTTAATATTACAAACAATACTATTTCAAGACCTACACCTATGGCCGACACCGAAATTGAGAGAAACTGGACGTAATTACCCATTTTATTGCTCTATACCTTTCTGAAATAGACTATAGTCTATTTATATACGACCCAGCTGTACCTACGCCATATGTATATTTCTAAGATATTGAAACACAATTTTTTTATTTATTTATTATAGAAATGAGTTATACTAGTACATAAAACATATAAAAATCAGGACATTTAATTTTTTTTATTTGTTTGTACAATTTAAGTTATTATGGCATTTAGAATTACATAATACAGAACATTTTCGACAAGCATATTTCTTTGATTGATATTTACCCTTACAATTACATTTTTTAATACCTTGCCATGTCCTGTCGATTGATCAGTAGCCACCGATCTTTGGAAAATTCTTCAATTTTCAAAATGTTGCCAGGGCACGTACTAAATTCTGAACGCCTATAGTATTTTAAAATCACTACTTGTTCTGTTCTCAAGCGGTAAAACTGTGGCTTTCAGTACTACATCTAAAACTGACCTAGTATCTTCTCTGCCTCGATCAACGTCTGGAAGGGGAATTCTTAGAGTTGATCCGATTTTAGGTTTTGGATGGGTGCTCACTGATATTACTTTCATTCGTTTTGTCTATAGCTGTAATCAATCATGAACAGCTTTTCTTGCCATATCTATGTTTTTGTTTCTAGTGCAAAAACTGCACATATTTTCTGAACATGGATTTCCAACATTGAAAACTTCTTCATTTACGGGATTGAAACAAGTACTGACATGAAATGAAATGCCCATTATCATGATTTTCCGCTAATACTCCTTCCAGCTGCTCTTCTATAACCTCTTCTGTTTCTGTGACAATTTCTATCACCGATTGATGCGATTGCTCGATTTCTGCAATGCCAGCATAAATGGAATTAATCACATTTTCTTCAAGTATATATATATATATATATATATATATATATATATATATATATATATATATAACAAATACACAACCCAAACTATTCGCTTTTTCAATAAACCGGATCACGCATGAACTGGTGTCCCTTGAAAAAATTTGCGATGGAAAAATAGGGGTTGATCGTATAAAAAAAATAAATAAAAATCTTGCCAAATAAATTAAATTTTATCTATAAAATTGAGAAAAAGATTTAGAGGTGGACTACCCTTAGCAAATAGGGGAATGAAAAATAGATTTTGTTCGATTCTTAGACTTACCCGTTATGCACACAAAATTTCATGAGAATCGGTTCAGCCTTTTCAGAGGAGTTCAATTACAACCACAACGACACGAGAATTTTATATATTATACTAGATCAGCGTGAGGCTTCCGCGAGTGGCTCCTACCAGTGAAGTGTAAAAAATCCCTGTTCTTCGATGCCACAAAAAATTCCTTAAAAAGGGGGGAAATTTTATTCAAGGTGAAAACAGTGGTTATGCGAACTGTCGCACAGTTCTCTTGATAGCGTTACGGTTGCAAGAATTACCGATCACAAGGGTTAATCGCTGGCTTGCATGTAATATTTATCATTATATTCGTATTTAAAGTCATTTGATACGCGTCGCCAAAACTTACAATTACTTACTTATTCGAAAAAGTTTAATTATCTGCAATGGACCATTGGTTACAAACAGGAAAATGCAAAAAACAGCGTACAACGACTTTGGAGGCATCAATAGAACCAACGCCTGGATGCAGGTATTGTTTTATAATCAAATTTTGTAAAGTAATATGAGCTCCCGTTTCTTCTCTCTCTCTCTCTCCTGAGTCATTTGAAGTCGATAAGCCAGGTGGGCATAAAAGTAAATATATCAAAGAACACCATTCAAATGAGCCATGCACAACGCACAAAGTAGACGACAATCACCCTCAATGTGTTCTATGTAATAAAATTTTACCGAACAGCTCCATGTATCCTGCCAAACTGCTTCGCCATCTCCAAACTTTGTATCCAGAATACAAGGACAAAAAAGTGAATTTTTTTGAACGAAAGTGAGAACAATTGTAAAAGTCAAAAATATTCATGCGCCACGCATCGCAAACTGTTAATGAAAATGCAACTGAGGCATCCTATATTGTTTCATACAAAATTGCAATGTCTGGTGACATATCCATACCATAGCAGAGAAGCTCATAAAGCCGTGTGCAATTGAAATGGTGAAATGTATGTATGATGAAAAAGCTGCAAAAGAGGTGTAAAATATTCCACTTTCAAATGATACAGTGGCTAGCCGTATAAGAGACTTGTCAGATTTCGTGAAAACGGAGTTATTTTCCCACCCAGAAAATCTGAATTGGAATCAGCTGTGGAATCAACACGACAGAGCCCCACCACACGGTAGTGCGCTTGTAAATAACTTTTTACAGACTCATTTTGAGGACCGATGGATAGCACACGATGGACCGCATCAATGGCCTCCCCGTTCGACGGGAACCCCATTAGATTTTTTTCTTTAGGATCGTATAGAAGATATCGGGTATGCTTCGCCACTAACTACAAAAAATATTGTCAGGAAAGAGTTCTGAATGCATTTCGAACTCTTTCACCGCAAGAAATTCGAAACGGCATTCAGCGCGGGTTTTTAAGAAGAATCCATAAATGTTTGGAAGTTGGGGCAACTATTTCGAACATTTACTTATGTTTTCCAAGTTTTTAGATAGCGAAATTCGGCACCATTTTCTGTACACCCTATATAAATTTTTGTCAAAATTTTCACAAATTTTGAAAGCTGTTATTTGTCCAAATCCAAAAAATATTAGACCTGACTCACATAAACTTAGAAATTTTACTTAAAACTTTTTTTAGTGGCTGGCTGCATGTGCCTAAAAATTTGGAAAATGTGGAATAATCAAAAAATGGTGGACTTTAGGCATATTACTTATAAAGTTATATTGAAATACCGCGTAGATTCTAAAAATTCAATAAAAACCAAAGCATTCTGTTTAAAATAACGAACTTTGGGTCCACTTTCAGTCAAGTTGTAGAAAACTTAAATTATTTAAGCTGAAACGAGCATTTCGGAAAACCCATGCAAGCAAATTTTCAAAACACTAATCCCAGTACTTTTCGATATACATATTGAGTCAGCTCGTTGTGAAGGACCCTGTACACTAATCTACCACAGTTAAACAACTACTTAATCCAACGTCTACCCAGAGAATCAAAAACCTTTTTTGTGCCAATAAGATCAAAACCATAGTATTTTGGGATTTTGGAGAACGATAACAAGCCAATATTATGCTGATTTCCTGACAGGTTTTGATGCCGAATTCAAGAAAAAGATCACACTTGCCGAAGAACAGACTTCAGTTCCATCATGGGAAATCGAAAGCATGCTGCAGAAAGTTAGCCGAGCTGCGTTCAATTTATTACCTCATCTGCCATGTAGTCCCCGCTGATTACTCTCTGTTCCAAAACTTAGCTCAAAAGATAGCTTAAGGGATAGCGATTTGAGAGAAATGGAGAGATATCCACGGAATTTAATTATTATTTGAATGGTTTAATAAAATTATACACTTGCTGGACTAAACTGAAACAAACTTCCTGGTAGTAGTGATCTGATCATATTATTATGCTTTCTTATTCAAATATTTCGACAGTTTCAGATTTATTCAAAAAAATTAATTTATTTCCGATGTGAAAATAAGTTTTGCTATGTTTTTTCAGTATTTGATAATATCCTGCTTGATAAACAGTTTTATTCTGAAATTTTATATTTTGTATAACTTCTTTATGAGAAGTTCATTGTTAACAATCTTTCAACTCAATTATTATAAAATATGACTAATGAATATATATTTTTTGCAGTTCCCATTATACCCGAGTTCTTGTACGACATCAACCACCCTGAAGCACCACTTGGACCAGTGAGAGCAACTTTACCAACGACAACTATAACTTATCCTCCTTGTCCCTGCGAGATATATAATCAAAATGGAAGCCATTCATCGACTACAGTATCAAATATTGAAAATTGTAAGTAGAATTCATAATTATAAAATTCTTCGTGGTTTTGGATTTGGGCAACCAAAAGCTGTTGTTGAGGCGAATTGATTTATCCAAATCAGCGGCTTCTTCTTCTTCTTCTTCATCTTCTTCTTCTTCTTCTTCTTAGCACGCCGTATCAAGTCCCCTTGACATTGGTGATCTCTCTATCTTGAGCTAGTTCAAATAACTGTCCTGATTCTCTTATCCCAGTCCATTCTCTAATACTTATAATATCTTAGTTGATCGACTATCTTACATAATGGAATGCTTTCTTTTCTAGTTTTGACACACTTTTAAGATTTCCTTCACTTGGATCATCTTCAAATGACATCTCTAAAATCCACCTACCCTTCATTCTGCTATAGAAATTTGAGGTCCTACGAATCTAGTAGTTTTATATTCTGATGAACAATAGAACTTTCGTGAACAGCCTTTAATATTTGGTTCGCTGAAAATCAACTAAATGATCTCAATTGCTTCATGCCCATTCACTTCTTCAAGACTTTTATTAACTCAAACCCGAGCCCTACACCAATATCAAATATACATTACATGTTTTATTCGCATTTTCAGATAACTTCTCCACATTAAGCCCAGAAGAAGAGGAGAAACGGTTAAGACATAAAGATTTAGTCCAAGAAACTGTTCAAGTGGGAATAATGTTTGCCTCGAAGGCATTCGTGCAGTTATTGGCTAACCCTTTCGTTGGACCTCTAACTCACAGGTAACATAAAATATACTTCCTTTTACCATTAAGTTTCATTCACTTTCATTTCATACTATAAGTCAAAACAACTAATACAGTATGTTTAATAAATTGAGATAAATTGAGTCGAACATCCAGCGAGCTCACTATCTGATAAAAAACACACTCAGTATTAACATGTTGATTAAATGGAAGATCCAAAATTAAAATTGAAATAACCATGCCGAGGAAGCTCCATGAAATGTACAAAATCTGTGTGCGATAATGGAGTGAGTCTTAATACTGTTTACAAGTAGTTATTTCAGATTATGGAGTAGAAGGAAACCTTAAAATGTAATCCAAGACGTTTGAGTGCTGAATAAATAGAAAATCGTCATGTTTTTGGATAGAACTAAAAGATCATGTAGATCAGGATATCATTGCCAAAATTCTCTCCAAGAATTAAAGTTTGGTTCATGGCTATGGCTTTGAGAAGAAAAATCAGTGTTCTCGATGGTAAAACCTCGGCATCAAAAGGTTTCGAGTTATGAATTCAAAGTTATTACTCTAAATTTACGATACGCATTTCTTTATCACATTTCGTTAATATAAGAAAGAAGTTTTGAAGGAAATTGAGAACCTGAACTCATTTTTTTACGCTCTTAGCTAAAAAACACAACTACACCTAGTATCCAGAATAAACTATAAAAGCACTAAGTCTGTGCTATGACCTTCTGAAGGATCATTTAATTGTTTTGTTGTGAAGTTATAGTCATGTTAGGGAGAAAGTTTGACCTTACCCACAGGATAATTTTTTAGACCAATACGTCTGACAAACATCGTTTAGAAGTCGCTATGAATGTTTGTGGCTGAGTTTGATCAATTCTCCATTTTCATAGATAAGATTAGAAAAATGTTCAACTGTTCCCCAAGAAACAGTAGGGAAAAGGCAGATGTAGTGAAGCATTTGGAAAAAAATATGGAAATTGGTTATGCTTTTCTAAAGAAAAAATGATATTACAATAGCCTTGATGCAGGAAATGAGGATAATAAATCAAACATATAGCGACGATGTAATAAAAAGGAATACTGGCTAAATTTTATGCACATAACGAAATGCAAATCAATAACATATACTTTTCTTCTTATCAAGAACAACATAAATCGAATTTCTACGATAATAGAATTAACGTAACCATAAGCGACTACATACTACACACTTTCCTTGGCTAATATTGGTATAAACCAAAAATATGCTAAAAAAACTGCAATAGAGACAAAACGACAAAGTCCAGCAAGTAAATCGATAAATTTGATGAAAAGCTAAAAACGTTCAGTAATCACCTACAGGCGAATATGTATGGACCACAACAAGGTATTTGGACATTTTTAAAAGCAATGAATCGTTTTACTAAGGAAACGGTACAACTGGGAACAATTTCGTAGAAAACCTGCAAAAAATATTTCGGGGATGTGTACAAACACTGAAAGTGGAGTGACCAGGTTAATCACGGCGAAATATTATTAACGACAGATTCTTGATAAAATTCTATAGCAATATGTGAAAGTGTGTTATCTCGTTCAAAAAGGTTTTTAGGACGCTCATTTACTAGATGCTCATTTGAATAAATCTGTAGAGTGGTTTTTAGCATACCCAGAAATCATACTGTCTCGAGGAAACATAACAGGACCTTGTTAACAGTAAACTCAACATGACGTAGCTGTCCATGGTGATCTTTTATCCTTCTATGACGTCTGAACAGCCTAAACAGCTATTCGTCGACTTTTCTACCGTTCTCTGCACCAGCTTAAACGCTGATGACAGTGGTTTGCAGTGCAGAGATTAATCGTAAAGGTACAAGGGCCCGAATTTCAATTAAAGATACGCATAATAACATATTTACTTCCAAATAATTGTTTACTAATTTGACACGTGATATCGAGGAATTAATTGCATAAATCGCTTATTCAGATGCTCAGCAGTACCCTTTGGTAGATCAGTTGATCTTATGCGTGTTCCCTTACCGTCTCCACACGTATGACTGTTTCAGTTAACAAGGCTAGAAAGCAACATCTCTATAGATCACAATTCTTCTTTTATCAAAATCGCTAAAAATGATCATTGATATCTTTAAACTTGAGGCATTTTATACCCTTGACAATAAAATGATCGAAGAGTACATTTATTTTTAGTTCCCACTCATTCGAGAATCAAGGGTAATGAGACCAGTATACATGCCAAAAAAAAAAGAATCTGGATTGAAGCCTTCCCTGTAGTATACAAAAGTGTACACAAAGAAATAATTCCACGGGAAAGAAGATTCTGTAAGATGAGATTATTACTTTTAATGTAACGGAGTAAATTTTGAAAAGATAGAGACAAAAGTGTACACACCGAAATAATTCCAGGGGAAAGGAGATTCCGAAAGATAGGATTATCACTTTTAATGTAACTGAGCATATTTTGAGAAGATGAAGCAAAAAGTAAACTCAGAGAAATAATTAAGAGAAAATAAGATTCTGAGAGATGGGATAATCACCTTTAATGTAACTGAGCATATTTTGAAAAGATGGAGCCAAAAGTGTAAACAAAGAAATAATTATAGACAAAAGAAGATTCTGAAATATAGGATTATAACTTTCAATGTAACTGAGTATATTTTGGAAAGATGGAGCCAAAAGTGTACACAGAGAAATAATTATAGAGAAAAGAAGATCCTGAGATATGGGATTATCACTTTTAATGTAACTGAGCATATTTTGGAAAGATAGAGCCAAGAGTACTTTCACATCGAAAACAAATATTTTTTATTAAGCAATTTGATAACTTGTGTTCGAATAAATTTGATTGATTATTTCGACTTATGTGTATTGAGTTTCAAATTTGCAGATATTCCCTCCAATTCTCGTTTTTTCCTGCACATTATATATTATATTATTTAACAATTTTTTTTCCAGAATTGGCTACAGTATTCCCATGTTCGCAGGCTTTGTTATAATGTTTTTGTCAACTATAAGTAAGTAGTCTCACTCTCTCTCTTTCTTCAATTAATATTTCATATATGTTATACTTCTATATGGAGAGTTGATACGGGGAAAAATATTCATTTTCTCTTTAGTGGGAGACACTTTATCTATACTGAGCATGCTTGAGAATGCGCAGAACCGTGCTGAAATCTCGGAGGATAGAGAAATCGTTATCATTCTGTCTTCCTTAGTCGAACCACTTTTAGAAACTGTTCATTTAGAAGTATTACATATATTTAATATATATTGTGAGTACCAAAATTGGAACAAATCGATTTGATCCAAGTGATCTGTTTTACTTCAATATAACTTCCATTTCCATATAGAATATATAGAATGAACCTCGAGAAAAAAAAATATAAAAATGGACCGATTTCACTCAATTAAGTATTTCTTAAAAAATATAAGTGATAATTAATTTGACTGAGAGATCAGTTAAATCCTTAATTTTTATGCACAGATAGTGAAAAAATAATTTTGCCGAAAAATCAAAATATAATAATAATATAATTGTTCGACAAAAAAATAGTATATACGCTACAGAATGTAGGAATTTATCAGCTTACCATATGTAATTGCAGATTGTCAATATAAAATAAAAGAGATATACTAAAAGGTATATAAAATATTAAAATATTTATTCTAAAATATATATAATCATATATAAGGATCATTGTGGAGATTCAAGAATGAGAATGTTTGCAGTCTATTGTTTAACATGATTTGTGAATTACGATATTATATTTATTAATGATCGTGGAAACTCACTTTAAAATGATCGAAGTTATCGGTCCTTCATTTTGGAGAAGAATTGGATTCACTCTATTTTATTTTAGTTTTTCTTAACTACGTTTCCTTAACTACCATAACTACAAATTAACTGTATACTGTATACTGCACAACACATCTGGTCCTGTTAAAATTATACGTTAGAATACTTTATTTTATCCACGACTACTAAATATTTTTGTTTTATGGCTGGGAACTTTTACATTATTAAAAAAAGGTAATTGAATGAATTTTATTTTTAAAAAATAACATCATGAAAATGACGCCCCTCTCGAAGACGGCACTCCTCTAAATGCAAACGCGGATTTGTGAAAACTCTTGTCTATAAATCCGGGGTGATTAGTGTCATTTTCTGGCGTATATTTTCTTTTAGCTGACTGATGTCCCTTGGATTGTTCATTTTGACTTTATATTTGAGGTGTATTCACAAAAAAAAATCAAAAAGCGTCAAGGCAGGGCTACGTGGGTGCCAAGGGATGTCACCTCTTTGGGAAATTAGTCTTGTAGGAAACATCCGTCTCACAGCCGCCATATAATCATTTGATGTGTGGCTGATCGCTCCGTCTTCTTGGAACCAAGTTTTCGTATTCAATATTGTTGATCTTGCAAGTTCTGGAGTCAGATATCCAACATAGCGGTCGGTGTTAACGGTGATGTTTCGTCCTCGTGAATGTTCAAAGAAGAAAGGGCCAATTATTCCTTTGCTTGACATTGCTGCTTATACCGTTACTTTCGGATTATGCAGTGGTTTTTGATGTCTCATTTTTGGAGTTTTTTTTGACAATTTTGTGGGTTTACGAATCCATTTAAATGAAAATGAGCCTCATCTGAAAAAAAAAATGTCAAAAGTGGAAAATAGACTAAATATTTTTTCAGAAAATGCTAGAGTAGCTCCAAAGTTAGTATCATTTAATTCCTGTGTTAACTGTTAACTGTACTCTTTGTCGCGAAGTTTAAAGCCGCCGATCGCTTCCGAGTAGACATATGCGGATTTTCTTGTACTGATTTCTTCACACAATCAATATTATCAATATTGTCTGTGGCCCAAGACGTTCTTGAACAACCTTTTTCTGGTGGTTTGAATGTGAAACCGGTCTCTTCAAAACGGTTAATCTATATTTTGAATGAATTTGCAATATACGCGCCACCCTGTACAATATATTATTTTTCATTTGAACCTAGTATCGAAAATTATAATAATCTTTCAATATCTCCATAATAATAAACACAAAAATCTATGTGTTAGTTGAATAAATATTGACTATCTGTTATTAATAATTCCTTTTGCCAGTCAAAAATTCATATTCCGTATTATATACTTTCCTTGACTTTGGCATTTTCTTCAATTGCTGGTGGTTTTAACGAAAAGTCACATTTTTAATCTATTTTTATTTGGTTTCTTAATATAAATCAACATATAATATTCAAACACGGAAAAAACTGAACACCCCATAATGATGACAGGCTTGAATCAAATTTATATTGTTTCAAAAACTATTGAAAAGCAGACATACGAGAAACACATTCAATGTGGCTGATAGCTGATAGTTAATGCTCCGTGCCTCCAAACTACAGGTACTAGGTTCGAATCAGGCGAAGAAATTATTGTTTTTAACATGATACAGAAAAAAATTGAATATATTTAGTAGTGTTGTACATAATAAAGTTATAAAAACCGATTTTTTGTTGCAAGTACAGGATAGGTAGAAAACTGAAAAATGTTCCTCAGTAAAAAAGTTTCGTAACGCCATCCGTATTCGAGACAAAAGGGCTGAAGTAAAAAGAATTGAACACATTTTTTCGATTTTGCCTCAACTACTGGCTACATATTTTGGAGGCTGATACATCCAACGAGTTTGTTTTTATATCTGACACTCATAGAGGGCGCTAGTTACGCGGTTCGTACCAAATAGTATTAAACATAACTTTTTAAATACTAGATTTATCAAGCAAAATTTTAAACTTGAACATCATTCAATTTTAAACCAAAAAGGTACCCTCTTGTTAAAATTCGATACTGTCTACCATTTTTGAAATATTTTGATTTGAAACTTATGAAGTAATAACCGATGCTGGTATGAAATAATGATAAATGTATTGATTAAACAAAACATCACGAGATGAAAGTTCAAAAAAAGGTTAATAGCATAAAATAAAGTTCAATTACAGTAGGTGTTCAAAATGTCCTCCATTTTCACGAATCCATTAGTCATCTAAACTGTTGAAAGTCAGCTAAAAGATCCTTGAAATAAGGTTAAATTCTGTCTTTCAATTCTTGAGGTGAATTTACGTCTGTAGCACAATTTTTTTCCAAGATACGACCAAACTGTGTTATTCAAAGGATTAAAATCGCATGACCGAGAAGGCCAATGAATCGGAGCTTCTGCACCTCTACCAATCCATAGATTCGGAAAATGGCTACTCAACCAATTACGACACCTTCTATCAAAGTGCGGTGGAGCTCCATCGTTCATAAAAATTAGAGATCTTCGCACGTTTAGCGTTAAATATTCTAATATCTCGAATAAGTGATACAGGTACATATCACCATTTAAATTTCAAGGTAGAATGTGATAACCTATTAATTTGTTGCTGCCCAAACGTTTTAAGAAATTTGGATTGAGGGCTGACCTTTCTTGTAATGTTTGACAAAAATCGACTCTAACCGGCAAGAGCTCTTGGACTTGTCTGTGATGATAAAGATGTACCTGTTACTGTTAAAATATCCTCCAAGTACTTGAAGAAGACGTTTGATTTGATTGTCTTGCCACATTTCTTAAACTAGCTGCTGGATTTTGATCAACTAAATTTAAAATCATATTTTCTTTATTAATGTTTCTTTTCGTGGTTCTTTGCCCACCAGAATTTATTTTTTCAGTTCTCACATTCCCAGTTTCTTCACTAGATTTTCCTAAGCACTCGCCTAAGGTTAATATTTGTCAGTGTATTCAAAATTTGAGTACATTTTGATTAACAAGATCTAATTTATCGAATAACAAGGTTTCAGAAAGTTTTTCATTGTAAACTTAGTGAAAATGCTATTGCCGTGTAAAATTCAAATGTTTGGGTACTCAGCTATTGGGGGCCTTAGTATAGAACAAACAACATTTTGAGTCCCAGAACCACAATACATGATCATCTACTTTTTGTTTATTTTATATTGAGGCCTCCAACAGTGTCTATACTTATTCAACTTTGAAAAATAAATCTAATATTGAAAAATTTATGTTCAATACTATTTGGTGCGAACTATGTAAGTAGCGCCCTCTATTAGAGTCAGACATAAAAACAAATTTATTGGATGTATCAACTTTCAAAACATATTCGTATGAAATTTCAATATAATGTTGCCAGTGTTACGGCAAAATCGTGAACATTCAACGCCGTTGATGGCGCCATATGAATGGCGTTATGAAATTTTTTTACTAAGCAAACTCCAAATATTTTTCAGTTTTCACTTCACTTCATGTGCTGCATTTACATTATTATTTGATTATTTAATTCCAACAAATTTCCAAATATTCGCCAGTGCTATTTAATTTTACAATTCTAGACTTCAATATAAAGATGGCGCTACTTCCATTTATTTATAATTACATTTAAATGTTATAATTCAATGATAAAGCAGTTGTGAAATCTTCATCACACCTTGCAACTTGCCAAGAATGCGAATAAATAAGTTTTTATTGTGGTTATCAACTTTACGAGGTCCTGGTAGACATCGAATAGGTGGAAATTACTAGTGTTACATCTCCTCTCCATTAGTTGTAAAGTCTGTTCTGATTAGCACTCTTCCTTAAAGTGATTTAATTAGAGCCACTTACACGCCATTTCATCACAAAGTGCCTTCAGATATTACGCTGTACAGTATTAACTCGATTATAGACGCCACTGGGTCAAATCTTTCATTGATTTGATTCTCTTTCTTTTTTATTTCCATTTTTCCAATGAAATAACTAAATGGATTTCTTCTTATATCGTAAAAGTCGACCTCTAATATCATCTAGTATATGATAAGTCACAAACACTAGATAATCTTTTAGTTGAAGATTTTATAATATTAATCCCAATATAATAGATTAAACAATTGCAGTTATTGCATTGAAAATATAATATAACACTCACATCCACAATCCTGAATTAGCCCTCAAAGTTGAAGACAGATATGTGGTTACCAATTAAAACTAATAACGGATTTTGGACTGTTTTCGCATTTCTTAAATTTAGTACAATGTGGCAGTTTCCGTGAACTTACGGTAGACCTCAAAGAATGTTTATAAAGCTACAGATGCTTTTCTTAAGAAAGCAAATATTCTCTAATCATCCATCAAACTATGAAAAAGATTATCCACGTGATACAGCGTTGAAATTCCAAAGTCCATCAAATGAAGGTAAAATTTACTGCGCTACAAAATAGTTTTTTTACGAAATCGAAGAAAACTTCAGCATATGATATATTATGGAATATATTGACAGTATAGTTTGACGAATCTACAGATTACGACGGTGGCTACTTAAGTTTTGAGTGGAATCAGAAAGCTTAAAATTTTTAATGGTGAAGGTATTCAGAGCGTGTTGTTAAACGAAGTGTTATTTGAATTGTTTACAGTTATTTGAATCTTGACCAAAAAATAGAATTGAATCGTCAACAGTTTCGTGCGATGATTAAACCACCAGCAGTGCGTCCTTCAACACGGAAAACCAACAAAACACGGTTGTTGTGGCAGAAAACATCGGCGCTGTGCGTAAGCTGATATTTTAAGATCGTCATGTGACATACCGTGAGATAGAGGCATACTTGGGTATAAGCTCTACTCCCATACATTCAATATAACATAAACATTTTGCTGTCAAAAAGATTTGTTCGCATTGGATACCCTATAATCTGACAATCGTTGCAAATGATTGCTGAAAAAATTCAAACACAGTGCTTCAAACGACGTCCTTAAGATCGTGGGAGCCAAACTATCATGGATCTAACCGTGTGAATTCCAAAAACACCACAATCGACTGTAAGGGTCTTTCAAGCTGAGCAGAATCCAACGAAAGTTGTTAACGCACAAAGCAATTAGAAACAAATGGTTTTTTCGGGATAACAGGACATATCGCCTTTTCATTAGAGCAACGTGAAAAGGTTGATTCTGCACAGTACACTAGCATTTTTTTGCCAAAAGGTTCAAAAAAATCATGAAAACCAACCACAGAAGACGAATCATTCTCAACCTTGACAATGCGAGCTTTTACACATCAGTTCAAACAAAAGCGTTTATGAACAGTTGAAAGATTTCTTCTAATTAGTAGCAAATTATATAATGGATTATATTTATATCTGCTTTGCCCTTCAGAGTATTCTTCATTGAAAAGTATGCGGATGATATATAGCGGAATTGATGATTTGCTATTTCACTAATAGTTTTAATCCTCTTATACAATTCACTATAGAAAGAGAGAATGCTGAACAATCATCGCATTCTATTGACACCAACCATTCACGTGATTGCAAGCACTCCAAGCCACGAATTCATAAGTTCCTTCAGCTCACCTTCGACGTATAGTGTTTACACATCCTTCAAGCTTTCAAATTAATCTCTCCTCCCCATAAACATATCGCTATATACACCGACTTTACCATATTCACCTACCACTCAATGGGCGAAAACATTCGTGACATCTAACAAACTCTTATTGTTGATATGACAGTGTGTCTCATCCGGCTAGAATTACTGGAAATGAATCTGCAGATCACCATACCAAGGAACCATCCAACAATATTTCTGAAATCCTAGTTGAGCTTGCCAATGATCTGAAAACTAACCTCAAAAACCTCACCCAAGAATCTTGGAGTAGAAGAGCATTTGTGACTCTTCATCAATCACAACTATTGAATATAGCTAGAAAGTCTACCAAAGTTGTCACTTCTTGTGTCTATTAAGCATATCAAGACTGACAATAACCTCAAGGAGACACTGTACGATGAAATCAATAAGTTTTAGAGAAGATCGGAGAGTTTGCTAAAGTGAATGGTTTGTAAACACGGTTCAAGAATGGAACACCAGGTGAAGACTGGTTTCTTAGTTTTAAACAAAGACCACTGCTGTCGTTAAAGAAACCCCAGAATATTATTATTCATGAATATTTTAATTTGCTTGAAGCTACTCTCTTGGAGTTGGGCCTTTTCGAAAAGCCCGAGCACATCTGAATGGAACCTTAATGAGACCGGCTTTTGCGCAGATCCTTTAAAAACAAAAGTAGTCGGAGGCATCGGAATTGCCTCAGCCCGCACTACGAGCTGTCCAGGTCGTGATAATACAACAGTGTTATGTGCATGCAGTGCCGCAGACGAAAAAGCAATTCTTTTAATTATCTTCAAAGGAAAGGATGTGTACGACGAATAGACCGCCGAGGAACAGGATCCAGCTCACCCTATAATGTCGTATGATGTAACCAAAAGAGGATGGATGGAGAGTGCAGTTTTCTATGATTATTTCAAAAAGAATTTGGTCAAACAATTTGGAGACCGTAGACCGATCTTGCTGATTTACGATGGTCACTCTGCTCATATTGGAATCAATTTAATAAAAGAAGTGATAGCAGAAGGTTTTATTATCCTGAAATTGCCTCCCCACTGAAGCCATATCCTGTAACCGCTTGATAATTTTCAAATCATTAAAGGCTACTTGGGATATGAAGATGGTAACATGGCAAAGACCGAATCCAGGAAAGAAAATTATAAAGAAATCGTTTGCAGTCATGATAAAAGACGTATGGGAGGAGTAAACCCAATTTTGATTCAGAACGGATTCAGGAAGGTTGGGATCTACCCCTTTGATAACACAGTTGTTCACAAAGAAAAGTTTTATCCCCTAGCTTTCCAGAGATAGGAAAACCATTTAAAAAATGGAACGCGTGTAACGGCCGAGGCCAGTTTTGACAATAACAGTACTATGCACATTGAGCCCACTACTGATAATGTATGTGCTGAACCAGAACCCAATAGCAGCAGTGCAAATATCTTGCCATCTACTTGCAAGAGCGCGACCCCCAGTATTATTTCTTTATTCGCTTCTTCATTCGAAGGAATAATGCTGTTGACATTGAAGCAAAATAAAAAGACATAAGATGCGTCTACTAAACCAAAGAAACGAGTTGCAAGCGGTGCCGAAGTAATAACTAGAAACGAAATAATGAAATGCTGCAAGAAATAGAAGAGAGAAACTTAAAGAAAATGAGAACTGGAAATAAAGTCAGAGACTGATGAAGATGAATCAATCGATAATATGTGTGAAGGTGAATCTGATGCGTCTCTAAGTGGAATCATTGACGAAATGGAAAAAGAATCTGAGGAAGCTCGAGAAATAGATCGGCTAATGGCAGACGCGAGAGAAGGTAATAGGGTGCTGGTGAAATTTCCATGAAAAAAAATCGTAAAGCATTATATTGGTCAGGTTTTGCCCAAAGATCTTGAGACTCAAGAGGACGAAACAAGAATAAAGTTTGCCAGAAAAAAAGTTTCTAAGCTAAGATCTGCTTTTATGTTTCCATTAGTTAATTATATCGGCCATATCTTAAAAACCGACATCATTAAGCTACTTCCAAAACCTAAGATCTGTAAGCATGGTGAAATAACCTTTTCAGTGTCATTTTCAGGTTATGCTATTCAATACGATTTTTTTAAAGATAAACGGGTTTGTCACTTTTTTTTTAATAAATATTTTTTAATTTTGTAAGTAGCGTTCTTTAGTTTTATTCAATATGAATATTGCTCTCACTCCAATATATTGCAATATAATAGAAAATATTCACCGTCCGCCGATTTTTTAAGTAAAATAAATAGCACAGTTAAAAAGATTAAAGAGTTTGAACTGTTGTACAACCCATTTTAGTACAGGCAAATAAGGTGAAAGTAAATAATAAGTAAAATTTGTGCTCTTAAAAGAAAAATTGTTTATCTCATAAACTAACCACTTTAACCTACAAGTATTACATTTTTGAAATCAGCTCAAAGAGAAGTATCCAAATTTTACATAAAAAATATGAAAAGTAATTTAAAAAAATAAAGGGGATGCTGCTAGGGGTGAGGGGGTGGCTTTTCCAGAAGTTTAAATAAGCCATAATGCTTGCCCCTTCCAACATAAATTGACGTGTTTTTGGATTTTTTCTAAATACCAGTATTACAAAAGTTATTAAAGGTGGATACTTTTATCTGAAAAGCACAGTATAAGGCGTAATATGCCTAAAGTCCACCATTTTTTGATTATTCCACATTTTCCAAATTTTTAGGCACATGCAGCCAGCCACTAAAAAAAGTTCTAAGTAAAATTTCTAAGTTTATGTGAGTCAGGTCTAATATTTTTTGGATTTGGACAAATAACAGCTTTCAAAATTTGTGAAAATTTTGACAAAAATTTATATAGGGTGTACAGAAAATGGTGCCGAATTTCGCTATCTAAAAACTTGGAAAACATAAGTAAATGTTCGAAATAGTTGCCCCAACTTCCAAACATTTATGGATTCTTCTTAAAAACCCGCGCTGAATGCCGTTTCGAATTTCTTGCGGTGAAAGAGTTCGAAATGCATTCAGAACTCTTTCCTGACAATATTTTTTGTAGTTAGTGGCGAAGCATACCCGATATCTTCTATACGACCCTAAAGAAAAAAATCTAATGGGGTTCCCGTCGAACGGGGAGGCCATTGATGCGGTCCATCGTGTGCTATCCATCGGTCCTCAAAATGAGTCTGTAAAAAGTTATTTACAAGCGCACTACCGTGTGGTGGGGCTCTGTCGTGTTGATTCCACAGCTGATTCCAATTCAGATTTTCTGGGTGTATTTTCTGAACACCATATATAAATTTTTGTCAAGGTTTTCTCAGATTTTGAAAGTAGTGTTACTTTCTAGCGCATCACAAATTAAAAGATTCTCCTCTATAGAACGCTCGAACTCATAACGTACAAATACAAGCAATACTGCCAGGCCCGCTACGTCAGTGCACTCGTCCATTTGTAGAGCAAAATCACGACTTTTAGGACGGGAAAATAACTCCGTTTTCACGAAATCTGACAAGTCTCTTATACGGCTAGCCACTGTATCATTTGAAAGTGGAATATTTGACACCTCTTTTGCAGCTTTTTCATCATACATACATTTCACCATTTCAATTGCACAATTTAGTAATTTAAAAAAATAAAGGGTATGCTGCTAGGGGTGAGGGGGTGGCTTTTCCAGTAAGTTTGAATAAGCCATAATGCTTGCCCCTTCCAACATAAATTGACGTGTTTTTGGATTTTTTCTAAATACCAGTATTACAAAAGTTATTAAAGGTGGATATTTTTATCTGAAAAGCACTCAAGAGCGATACATATATTCATTGCTAAGTTGTTTACAATAATTCGTATTTATAATAAAATAATTGCTGATGAAGTGTTTATGATATTTAATACAATTGCGTTTTATAAATGTCCTTCTAGAATTTTCTCTATGTAACTCCTCCATCCCTAAGAGTGAAAAATGACGGAGGTATTTTTCATATCTTGTTGTCTTCTTTCTTCTAATTCGATGTTTTCTTTCTTCTTTTCTTCAAATTTCTGTTTTCTTACAAATTTACTTTTATATTTACGAATTAACCATAATGTTATTAAAATTACACAAATTATTATTATTATAGTAAAAATAGTCCAAATGATACATGGCTTTGCGGATTATAAATTTCATGAATTGGTTTTATATTTCTAGAGATTTTATTTATTTCGTATAATTTGTCAAAATCTATGTTGGTTAAATTTGGAGATTTATAAATTTGATTATTTAGAAATCTGAAGTTTAATTTCGGTAATATTATCGATTTTCCTTTTTTGATTTGTATGTTAGTTGAGAAGATTTCACTTTCTATTTGAATACTACAGTTCTTTGGAATTTTTATAATTGATGGATAACTTATTTTAAAATAACGGTCCGAAGCACATATAGAAATCACTTCAGTTTCTGAATTTGGAATTACTAAAAGTTCGTTATTTGTCACTTGTTCCAGTATAGTTTCTTGGAGGTTAATTTCACTAACAACACAATTTTCAACAGAGCGTCCGTTTAACAATTCAATAGTACAGTTGTCTTTTAACTTAAATGTTTCTTTACAATAATATTACTCTTCTAATGCCGGACATTCTTCTTTAATAAAATTAACTTCTTGACTTCTGGCCAAGTAAGGTTGAAGAGGGATAAATATTTGTATGATTTTGGATTATAGGATATAAATGGAAAAATTCATAGGTTCTACTTACGTTAAAATATTAGTGAATTTTAGGATTTCTTCTTCTTTATAAATATTATTTAAATATTTCATCATTTCTAAAATTTCTTGACTAGATATTACTGAACTATGAATCGTATTTAATTTAGAAAGTGTTATTACGTTTTCAATATTATCAATCAATGTAATTAAACTTTGACAATCCAGATTAATCTGTGAAATTGTACTATGAAATGTTATAAAATTATTGAAAGTTATTATTTTATTTTATATCGAAATGTGAAATTTCTCTAAATTGTCAGAAAGTTTCTGTTGATTGTTCCATAGAGTCGTAATCGATTTATTATAATGATCAATTAATTATTTTTTGTAATGATATTTGTAAATTTACTTCATAAATTGTGTTTTTGATTTTGTTGTAAAACATTTATAGCATTATTATATCTTTCTTCATCATCTGAATCTAGAGCTCCAAAAAGTCATTTATCTATTTTTCCTACTGCATTTATTAATCCTCTTTTTAATCTTAAATGTGGATAAATATTTTCTGATTTTCTATCTAAGGTATTAATCAAAATTTCCGTTCTACTTAGTGATTGTTCGGCTAAATTATGATATGAAATAGGATTTGTAGCGTTCGCTTGAGATAAATTATTTTTTAAACTATAATAAAATTGTTTCAAATTATTAATTTGTTTATGAATAAATTCTAAATCTATATAATATATAAAAGTATGTTTAGTATATATAAGATTACTGGTTCCTAAATTAATGGGTAATAATAAGTTATTTATTTACTTTTATAATTGTATGTCTTCTGTCTTAGTTGTCTTGTAAAGTAGTAGTAATATTAATACTGTCGTCAGCTTCATTATTCTGTAGCAATTTTTCTGTTTTAGTTTTTGGTTTTCTTATTATGTTTTTTGATAGGTTCCTCTATCAGTTTCTAACAATATACCAGAGTCTTTTATGATTTCTGCCTTTTTAAATTTAGGTAATTTTTTATCTCGGAATTTTGTTTTTATATAAGCTGTATTTTGATTTTCATAGGAAGGCAGATCATTTCTATTTTCATTTCTCTTATTAATTATTTTTTCTTTAATATTAGCATTTCTGTCTTTAGTTTTTTCATATAATAATTTAGAGGTTTCTTTGTTATTTTGTATATAATTGGATATTATTAGATGATCGTCTAAATCAAACGGGTCGAGGTTATTTATATGACCTTTAATAATTTCAAATGGTGTAAATTGCGTTACAGAGTGAATCGAATTATTATATGCCAATATTGAATGCTTTATTAATTGATTAGGTGTTAAATCTTTGTTATTTTCTCTTATACATCTGAAATGTTCAATTAGATTAGAGTGAAAACGTTCTACAGGTGAAATGGAATTACTGTTTTTTGATGTTGTATAATGTAATTCAATTCTGTGCAATTTGCAAAAATCTTGCTGGTCGTTATTCTTAAACTCTGAACCACAATGTAATGTAATGTAATGTAATATGAGGTAAACCGTGATGAGTAACATAATATATTATCAACAACTGAGGTTCCATTCACACTTGACATTGAATATGCTTGACCGTAACGAGAGAATGCATCTATTATAGTTAAATATGAGTGATTTGCTATTTTAAAAGTGTCTATATGTATGTGTTCGAATGGTTTACTGGCTGTTGGGGTTAAATTGAATTTAATTACTGGGGGATTTCTATCATATTTATTCTTTTGACATATTTCATAATTATTAACAAAATTTTCTATATCTTGTAACATTTTAGGCCAATAATATTTTTTAGTTAATGATTTCTTCAATTCCTCTGTGTCCTTTTTTGTATATGTGATAGTATTCTAGTTTTTCTTTTTGTTCTTCTTCGGTTAAAATATCTTTGACGACATTTATACAATGAATAAATTTAAATGCTGCATTTTTAGAATATTTTTGTACTGTAGCTATAAATTGTTCTGGTTTTAAGGGTTCTCTAAAATATAATGCGTAAAGTTGTTTAGGACCAATATATTCTTTAACAAACTGAATTATGGTATTTTCTAAACCTCTCTTGGATAAAATTACATATATACGCGTATTATCAAAACATTTTTCTCTCTTTGTTCATATATTATTTACTTTGCCACTTGTTATTAAAATTTGATGTTTATAAGTGTTCAATGATCTATTTGAAATTGGTATTTCTAATATTGGGTTTTCTAAGGAGGAATGTATTGTTTCTAAGTCGGAATCTCTGTTTAATGGTGGTCGTATTTGAATGTCTGATATAATATTTATTTTATCATTTGTTGCATTCGTTATATTTTCATTCTGTATGGTTTCTTCGACATCATCTAAATATGATAAATCAGGTAATAGGTCATCATTTATTGGTTCAAAATCATTTGGTAAATTATCAATTTCTCTTTGAATCATTGAATCTAGATCATCAATGTTAACATTTAGTTTCTAAGGCATTTATATCTGCTACTAAATTAGATTTTCCTCTTAAGTATTTAATTTCATAATCATATTCTTCCAATTTTAATCTCCATCTAACCAATCTTGAATTTGGTTCTTTGAGTGACATTAACCATTGTAAAGGTTTATGATCTGTATATATAGTAAATTTTCTTCCAAATAGATAAGGTCGATAATATTCACATGCCCATACAATTGCCAATAATTCTTTTTCTATCGTTGAATAATTTGTTTCTGCATCATTTAATGTTCTTGAGGCGTAAAAGATTGAGTGTCCCTCTTGAGACAATACCGCCTCTATTGCATACTTTGATGCATCAGTTGTCAAGTCAAATTGTTTATTAAAGTATGGATAAGCCAATATAGGTTCTGACATTAAAAGTTGTTTACAAATGTTAAAACAGTTAATGAATTCCTGTGTGTGTTCTACTTTTTTGTCTTTTTTTAAACATGTTGTCATTGATTTTGTGATTTTTGCAAAATTTCTAATAAATTTTCGATAGTATCCTAAAAGTCCTAAAAATGATTTAATTGGTTTTTGCGTGTAAGGTATAGCAAGATTTTTTATAGCTTTAATTGTTTTTGGGTTGGGTTTTATACCTTCTAGTGTAACGATATATCCGAGAAATTCTACTTCTTTACATAAAAATTCGCATTTATCTAATTGAATTTTTAGACGGGCTTCTCTTAATTTGTGAAATACTGCTTGTAAATATTGCATGTGTTCTTGTAGGCTCGTACTAAATATTATAATATCGTCCATGTATACTAAACAAATTTTGTTTTGTAATTCCTCTAAAATTTCATCCATGATTCTTTGAAATGTTGCAGGTGAGTTCTTAAATCCAAATGACATTCTGAGAAATTCATAATGTCCATTGTCTACGCTGAAAGATGTCTTCTCTATTGAGTCTGACATTTGAATATGGTGGAAGCCACTTGCTAAATCTAACGTCGTAAAATATTGGGCTCTTCACAATTTATCTAATATGTCGGTAATGTTCGGAATTGGATATCTGTCAGAAATAGTTTTTTCATTTAACTTCCTGTAATCAATTACTAGTCTCCATTTTTGTTGTCCAGACGCATCTAATTTTTTTACTTACAATCCATATCGGTGAACTCCAAGGGGAATATGAGGCTCTTATTATACCTTTTTCTAACATTTCATTAATTTGTTTTTGTACTTCTTCTTTATGTATGAACGGGTATCTATAAGATTTCACATGTACCGGAATTTCGTCAGTTGTTTTTATTGAGTGTTTTATTTTAGATGTAAAAGTTAATGGATCTCCTGGTTTTAAAAAGAAATCAGAAAATTTTTTTACATAATTTAATTATATTATTTTTCTCTTCATCGTTCATATGGTTGGTTCGAATTAATTTACTTATATCTATTTTATATTGATTATGTTTTTGTTGGTTGCTAATTATATTTTCGCTAATTATTTTTTCATCTTCTTTCAAATAGTTAAAATTATGAATTTCATATTGGTTCGTTTCAAATGGCTGGACTTTAAGAGGTTCGTTTAAAGTTATAGAGATTGTTTTAAATGTTTCATATATTATTTCGACTATAGCAAGCATATCCATTTTGTGCTGTTGTTTATGTTTCTGGTAGGCTTTTCATAAGTGTGTTTTATTTACTAATATTCCTCCATTTAATATATTTACTGGTAATGATTTTGATAATTTTTCAGTAGGTCCAATGTCAAATGAGAATTTTATATCAGTTGGTTTCCTAAATTTTATTGGAATTGAAACTTTTTTATTATTTAATTGTTTATTAGTGAAATCAATATTTAACTGCATTTTTATCATATCTTCTATGCCTAGTATTCCATCGAAAAAGTCATGAAAGTCATATAAAATAAAATCTATTGTGCCATTATAGTTAAATTCTTTAAACGTGGGGATTTCTGCTTGATGTCTAATTATTTTACTGGTTAGCGATGCCCGAATTTCTACATTTCAATGGTATATACATTGAGGATAATTATGGTTTCTATTATAATTATTATCATATTGCTGATATTGTTGATAGTAGGGATTGTTATCTATTGTTATATTGATTATTTCTATTATTTTTCATCGAATTAGTTTTAAAATTATTATTATTGTTATTGTACTTCACTCTGGGCTCACAAAATTGGCCATAGGGTTTCTCGAAGTTTTCGAATTCGTCGACATAACCCATAGCATCTTCTAGCGATACAGGCTTTTTCAAATACATATTATAGCGTTTGGTGCCTGAACATCCTGCTATAAAGGTGTTCAAAGCTGTTTTTTCGCAATGGCTTAATTGACAGTTTTTGTCAATTGTTACTAATTCTTTGGATTGTTTGAATTTTTAGTAGTTGTAATCTATTTCCAAATGCTATTAGACTCTCATTTTTAAATGGTCGTGTTCTTGTTAGTTCCTGTAATATGTAGTCTAAATCACGTCTGTCTGCAAAGCACTGTATTAAATTTTCTTTTAGTTTGAACCAGGTATTAAGTTCAATCCTATTTCCTACCATTATTTCTGCTTTATCAATTAATTTTTCTTGGATACATTCCAAGACATGATTATTGATATCTTGGTCATTATAGACCGAATACGTATCTATTAAATTTTCACATCTGTTGAAAAATTTGTTTAAAGTATTTCTATTACCGTCATATGGTTTTATATTTTCCAGTTTTAGTTTAAATAATTCCCAATTAAGGGTTTTTGGACTAGTTGTTGCCATTTTTGTATAATCTGAACTATCTATCAAGTTTAAATTACCAAATGTATTTAATAACGTATCAAAATCGTTCATATGATTATAAAATTAATAAATTATCTCTTCCTTACTCGGAATCGATAAGGATAGATAATAAAAGGAATAAAAATAAGGAAACTTGGCACTTACAGCTATCTGAAGTCCTGAAGTTCTTCGTTGAACACGTAGATCTAGTGCTGCTGTACTGAAGTACTTAGTCGGAATTTTTTATCGCACTTTGCGTGAAAAATCGCGACCGCACTAATCCTACTGACTGCACCAATTATAATTTTCGGTTTTCGAAAATTATTTTAAAAAATTTATTTTATACAAAATTAAATGAATACAATTAATCTCATAAGCGAACTAACTAATATTCATTGAATGAACTATATATTCAAGAGCGATACATATATTCATTGCTAAGTTGTTTACAATAAATCGTATTTATAATAAAATAATTGCTGATGAAGTGTTTATGATATTTAATACAATGCGTTTTATACAAATGTCCTTCTAGAATTTTCTCTATGTAACTCGCCACGCCTAAAGACGAACTAGTCGTTTTTGTGCATGCACTTACCCCAATTCACCTTGTGACATAAAACACTTGTTATTGTGAAATATTATGTGGTCCAATATTTAAAACTGCTAAAATTAACATGCTCAAATTAATAATCAACAAACTAAAATATATTTTCTTAGTAATCAACTAAATATAATTCTTCGGTACATAGTTTTATAACAAATTTTATATTTCCAAAAGTATTTGGTATTATTTATTTCGAAATAGCCCCAATTATAATTATGATTTTTTCTAAAGTTTATATTTTTTGGGACTAACGTTCGGGAAAAGAGGGGTGTAAATAAATTCGATCAGTTTATCGAACAATATAATTTTCACAATTAAAAACATGAATTTTATTTTCTTTTCAGTACACTTTTAAAAGTCTTTCGAAATTTCAATTACGTCTGCTTGGAACGTTTAGCCGATGGCTCGGCCACATTTTCGTCGTTCGATTCTACCTAGTAATTGTCGACGATTTCGTCCGAAAACTCCGGGGGGTTGGGGGTGACTTGTTCTGAGCGGTTTACCAAGATCATCTTTACCCAGCAGCTCTCGAATTAAGACAACGTTTTCGCACGTTTCTACGTTGCCGTTGTGGCATAAGACGGAACATTTGAGTCCAGATTTGCGACACCCACACATTTTAACGAGTTATTCAATCTCTCCATCTCCAAAAATTTATGACAATCAAAGTTGTAGAAAATTTAATTCTAAACAATTTTGTTTATCACAATTTTTCGCGTAAAATTGAAAATAAACTAGTTATTCGATAACCAAAAATTCACTTCCTCCTCTTCGCAGGTATAAATAGATAAAAATCGATCCTAGGAAAAAATTGATGGAAACCAAAATTATAGGAAATTCACTTTTAAACACATTTGTAATCACTATTTTTCGTGTGAAATTAGAAATAAACGAGCTATTCGAGAGAACAAAATAACTCTTTAAATCAAGAAGGCGGATGCAGCAACAAGTCTGGTACCTCTACTTTTTGAATTTAGACTAGCAGTAACCCCCTCCTCCCAACGAATTCCGAAGGAAATTTGCTGCTTAGAATTTTCGAGAATCTAAATAACTAATCCGATTGGACTTAAGCAAATGAACTATTGCTAATAATACAAGAGGTCCGCCATTTTGATAAACATTTTATCAAAATCAATAATCGATTACTGAGACGATGAGAAAGTTAAGTGTAATTTTTCGAAGAGAGATCACTGTTGTATCTTGTATTTCCAGATAGATGAAAAGGTAGAAAGAGACTTATCGAATGGCTACCGATATGTTCTGGTGGCAACCCTTTGAACTACATTCTGTTAGAATACTTCAGAAGCAAAATTTTCAAGACCTAGCTGACAAATTTTGATTGACTTCACTTATTAGTTAGTGGGGAACAGTTGGGAGTATTTGCTTGATTGAAGTAGTTCAATTGTTGAATTATTTTTTATTATTTTTTAATTGGTAAGAAATTTGATAATTGGCTAATACAGATTCTATGAAAGCAGTAATCGAAATAACGTTACCGTAAATAAACTGTCAATGGTACTTATAAAAATTTGTTTAATAAGCACTCAATAATTTTGTAATCACTTATTTTGGTCTAATTGAAATTCAGAATGCTATTTACTGTATCGGTAATTTACAAATAATATTTCAGTAAAAACTTAATATTGAAATTTTCTAGTCATGATTGAATGATTTTTATTAAATATCATTAAATTACATATAAACCATCTATTGAAATTTTTCATTTATAATGAATAAGAAATATTCAGTAATCTAGGAAACCCACTATTGTCTGAATTTGTATGTTTAGAAAAATTTTGATTTTACGAAACTAATAATATGTGAGGGCCTTTAGGAGCTCTTCCATCGACTCAAATCGAGTCCCTTTCAAAGTAGATTTTATCTTCAAAAACAAAAAAAGTCGCACGGTGCCAAATCTGGTAAGTACGGCGGGTATTCGAGCAAAGGATGCGCTTACTAGCCAAATACTGCTTCACAGATAGCGCGTGGCGCATTTTCCTGGTGAAAATCCAAGAGTTGTTCTTTCACAACTCGGGCCGTTTTTTACGAACTTGTTTTCTCGATGTTGCTAAAACTGACAAATAGTAAGTCTGGTTGACAGTCATCACGATAGCGTTAATGTCGGGAAAAGCCATCAACGTTTTGACGCGCAAGAGATAGAGAATTGTCCCTATAGGCCTCTTGCAACAATTTATAGCGCTAAATTGGAGCTTTTTTCAATTTAACGAGAAATTTGAGATTGATACGTTGCTCCTGTTTTTCGTCACACATGGTGAGGAAAAAACACGTTCGTTTCAAACCGCTATTGCACAAATACTATAATCGTGAGGGAAACGTGTTATGAGACGTGCATAGCCAAGATATCTATATACCCAACGCACTATTCGTTTTTCACCCCACCCGTCTAGGGCGACCTCTAGGCGCGCAGTCTCGTTATTTAATAGCCAGACCTTGGACCTAATAGGTACAAGGTCTGTTTAGCTACAGTTTTAGACCAAACCTATTCAACATCATAATGGATCAAATTATCGAGGAAATCAACAAAGTCAATGCAGGATACAGAATGGGTCACCGCTCCCTGAAGGTATTGCTTTATGCAGACGATGGTATTGCCGTAGCAGAAAATGAAGACGACTTATAACGTCTACTATATAAGATGAAAATTTGATACGAGCATCTCAGTCAACAAGACAGAATCAATGGTAATATCAAAAATGCAAATTGGCAGTCGATAGCGGAATAATACAGCAGGTGTCAAGATTCAATTACCTGGGAGTGAATATATCTGGTGAGAGAAACCTGAGAAACAAAGCGATGAGCTCACAGAGCAAGACCAGAATCTATAAACCGTGTGTGAGACCTATTCTCACATATGCCTCAGAAACCAGAGTCGAGCCATTAACAACAAAAAGAATAGTGAGACCCATTTGATGAAAATACTGCGAACCATCAAGGGAGTCACCATCAGGGACCGAATAAGGAGTGATGACATAAGAGAAGAATTGGGCGTACAGGATGTGGTGAGATAGGTCAAGGCAAAGTGGGCTAATACTCAGAGACCGAACACACGCAGACATGTAGGCAGACCACCAAAGAGAGCTGGAGTTCAGTTTTTCAGGAAGATCCAGGAAGAGGGTCAAACGTACAGGATTGAACAGGACCTGGTTCTATTGGAATATCGGAATTTTGAAATAGAAAAGACCTTAAATCGTGAAGATTTAGAAACATAAACATATCAAAAGGTCTAAGAAATTAAAGAAATCTATAAGATCTTTGAAGGGCAGTTGTTGCGATGGGTCATCTTTAATTTGTATTCAGGAAGATATATATAGGACAATTCAGTTTCATTTACATTATTAAGATATATTATTTGTGGTTCTATGTGGTTGTTAAGAGGCAGGCCTTGAAAATTTATTTCGCGATCGTTAAAATCGATTAGATTATTTCCAGAATTATCTAATTGTGTATTATAGGGATCTGATTAGGAATTTTGATGATAAAAATCATTATTCTGACCTTCTACATTGGATAATTCTCTGGATACAAAATTATTTCGATGTTGATTTTGGTTGAAATAATTTACGAAATTTGTACCGTTTCTGGTAACAGTATCATCTAGAAACGGACATTGCCTTTTGATCCGGTAAATTTTGGTTAGGTTTAAAAACGTTGACATTTCTATTTTGATTAAAAATTTGAGAGTTGGCTGGAAAATTTTGGTTTCTTAGGGGCCGTGGTTCAATATTTACGGGACTCCGGAAGGAATTATTAGTTGGAAAATTATCATTATTTGGAGTTTGTATATTATGTAGAAAGTAATTCTATTATTAAAATTACCTCGATTATTGAAATCGTTCCAATTGTTGAAGTTATTATTTGGTTTTTGCTTATTTACATTGTTATTCTGAAAGTTTTGAAAATATTCAATAATATCTTTATCCATAACATATTCTAATGCTTAGTTTAGAGAGTCAGATTTCATACAGCAATATTGTTCCAGATTTTCTGAAAGCTTACAAAGAGATTTTCAAAGCTAAATTGTTATACAAATCCTTGTTATACAATTTAAGCAAAATTTCTAGAAAAAATGTCCTAAAGTGATGTCCAGGATGTGACTTTTGAATATTTATAACCAGTTCAGCATAACCACGAAGTTTAGAAGTTGAGTAATTTATCAAATATAAATGACTGCGCCAGTTGAATAATTCATTTCACTATGAAAAAACTAAGTATTTGATAAGCAAAAAAAAGTAATGAGTAATGATTAATGAGTAATGTCAAACTATTATATATCCGTGTACAAGCTGCCTTAAAAACTTATCGTATAAAATAGCTACAAATACTAATAAAATGGATATCTCATCACATAACATCGATATAAAATAAAAGTGTGTAATTTGAGAGGATTCGTAAATGGTGGCTCAAGTGTCTAGTAAAATGGGGGACTCTTGGAATTACTTAACTATGAGGTTGGTTCCCATTAGGAGTGTTCAATCTACCAAAACTATAAATAAATATAAAACCTTTACAAAAGGGGCATTAATGGTCGTTCACAGTCACATTAATATTAGAAAATAATTAAATAATCCGAGATAATACCTCAATGGAGTTCAAGTGCGTAGTTGTAAATAAGGAATACTTTGAATCACTTAACTATATGATTAGCAGATCATAATAGTTATTTGATGATAAATTCCGAATTTATTTTTTATTCAGAAAATTGAGAATTACATTAATATTTATCGATAATAGAGGAAATTTTTTTCAAAATATCAACGATACAATTAGTAGTTATGAAACACAAAACTTCAACTTATATATTTTGAGGTCAAGGTAAAGGTTTGTATGAACAAAATGACCTAACCTAACCTAATCAGACAATGCTTGTAAACTGTTGGAATTTTTTATCAAAATAATGGTTTTTTTTTGCACACTTTGGTCATTATATGGCATACATTGTTTCAAATACGTTTATTCTTACATTTGTGCATCCCGAGAGACGTCGAACAGTTCGCACTGAAGAAACTGTAGTCACTGTAAAGGAAAACATTGAAGAAGATCTAAATCAATTAATTTGTCGCCGTTTCCAGCAACTGGGGTTGTATCCTTCCACTTTATAGAAGATTTTGCAAGTCTACTTTTGTCTGTTTTTCATACCATATATTATCGCTTGGAGATCGGTATTAGTAAGAAAATAATGTAAATGCTAATAACGCTGTAAAAAACGAACATAATATTGTTGAAACCTCAATTTTAGAAAATTTGTGATTATCGGGTGTTAAATTTACAATCCTGATATGGAAATAAACGAAATGCATAAATTAAATGTTGATTTTCTGTGTTACAGTATTCGCATTTGGTAGAAGCTATAGTGTCCTATTTATAGCTAGAGCTCTACAGGGTATCGGCTCTTCTTGCTCAAGCGTATCTGGTATGGGAATGTTAGCAGAGAGATATCCGGACGATAAAGAACGAGGTAATGCCATGGGAATCGCATTGGGCGGACTTGCACTCGGAGTGTTAATTGGACCGCCCTTTGGAGGTGTCATGTATGAGTTTGTTGGAAAATCTGCTCCATTTCTCATCCTTTCAGCATTAGCATTAGGAGATGGCTGTAAGTGTGATCAATTAGAAATTTATAGGAAGAGTAAAACTGAGTAAAATGACAGCAAGATATTTACGGTTTATCATTCAAAAAAATGAAACTTTCAGACTAATCTACCATTGTTTGTTATAATTGGAATATTTTAATGAATTCATATGGAGAAGACCTATTTTTATGATTTAATTCGATTTTGTTATTTCATGACATATTTTCTTTTTCAGTACTTCAACTTTTGATGCTACAACCTTCTGTAATAAGACAAGAATCTGACCCACCATCATTGAAATCGTTAATATCGGATCCATATATCCTAATTGCTGCAGGTATATAATTGTTAATATCCTGATAATTAGTTGAGATTATAAACAATTATACAATTAGTTGAAACTCTATAGACAACTTATTTATTATCCATTTTAAAAATTAAAAATATGTTGCGGGAAACTACTCATACGTGAAAGAATTCAAAAAAAAAAAACAAACACAAAAACAAATAAACAAGAACTTGTGAATTGGAATTGAAAGAAGACATGGATCTGCTGCAATTGTCTTTCATCTTAGTACTTACAAATAAACGATTGAAATTGCCATAAGCTCCACAAAAAAGAGTACCATATATCAAAAAGTATATTCCCTATTGCAAATAATATTAATCAATATACTATTTCGAATAACTTTGATTGTTTAATGACTGGAGATTGCTTAACAAGCTCATTGTTTCTTGTAATTCATTGAGAAAATGATTATATACTCATTTCTACTTGAGTTTCATTTTTATATAGAAGAGCGAAATTTTTGCCAAACGCTTATACTTTTCTTTGCTTTTATATTTTTTGATATGTTTTTCGTATTTTGCTTTTTTTAGATTTAAAAATTAATTCAATAAGTTTTCCAGAATGATATTTTTCAATTTGCCTATTTCAAGACTAATCTTAGTCATTTTTTTTATTTGTTCAACAGGTTCAGTGATATTCAAATTTATAATTTTTAATTCAGTTGTGTTAATATCGTTAAATTTCTTTCTGAGGTACGTAATTGTTACATTAATGAATCACACTAAAATCTGAAAAACGGTTGAATTTTTCTTAATAAAAATATGCGGCGATTTCTTTGACTATCCAGCTTCCTTAACGAATTGGTTATAAACTTCACGGATGTAATAGTTTGTGATCCATAATTTTCACGTATACGGTGATTCAAGAAGAATGTCCAATCTCTGAACTGTAGATTCTAGACCTCAAAATATGATGATTCTGCTCAACATGCCTTATGCAAATATTGCTAGTTTCCGAGATATTCAAAGGTGTTCAAAGTTTAAATTTAAATTTTGATTTTCGCAATAATTTTTTGTTTTCACAATTTCTCTTTGAAAATTGGCAATTTTACATTTTTTGGCATGAGTAATCATAATTTGCACTCTAAATTAACATTGCTAATAGAGGGCGCTAGTTACACTTATTTGTGTTAATTAAATCAAAGTAAACTTTTTTGGGCTAAGCTTACAACTGAAGTAATAAAAAACTAATAAGAAGTGTTAAATTCTACAAAAAAAAGTTACTTTTCTTTGATTCGATTATTATTTTAGTTGTAAGTTTAGCCCAAAAAAAGTTTACTTTGATTTAATTAACACAAATAAGTGTAACTAGCGCCCTCTATTAGCAATGTTAAATTAGAGTGCAAATTATGATTACTCATGCCAAAAAACGTGAAATTGCCAATTTTCAGAGAGAAATTGTGAAAACATAAAAAATTATTGCGAAAATCAAAATTTAAATTAGGAAGCCAGTACCACCCGAATTCGTCCTGTTTTCGACGCCTCGTCCAAAGAGAAAGGCAAGACTAACCTGAATATGAGTCTAGAAAAAGGGGACAGTTATGTAGAGTTAATCCCATCGATACTTCTACGCTTCAGACTGAACGCAATAGGCGTTATTTCTGACATAAGAAAAGCCTTCTTACAGATTTCTTTCCAAAGGCTTGGGAGGATTTAACCTGAGAATATCCTCCTTTTTGTCCCACAGAAGTCCAAGAACGGGGAAACTGGTGTGAGTAGCACAATCGGGGTCGTTCCATTCCCATCCATGAAGATCAAAGCATACTTTCATAAAAATTTCCCTGGCTTGCGATATGAAGTTCAAAAGTTCCTTCAAATCATCAACCGAAGTCACACAGTTATCAACGTACAAGATTTGCGCAACTGTAAGGTGACAGATCGGTCATAAGGAACCACTTTTGAAGCCAATTTTTCCTCACACCTTGAGAGATGATGGTCAATAACGGCCCCTAGCAAATAAGGACTAAGGAACCTTAAGTTATCACGATCCTTTTCCGAAATAGAAATCTGTAAGAAGGCTTTTCTTATGTCAGAAATAACGCCTATTGCGTTCAGTCTGAATCGTAGAAGTATCGATGGGATTAACTCTACACAACTGCCCCCTTTTTCTAGACACATATTCAGGTTAGGCTTGCCTTTCTCTTTGCATGAGGCGTCGAAAACAGGACGAATTCGGGTGGTACTCGCTTCCTTAACCACGGCTCGGCGAGGCAAATAATGTCCGAAATCCCACTTATCAAGCTGTACCTCTTCAATAATTTCATCTTTTAGCCATTCTTGAAACGCCGCTTCATATTCTTTCACCAAATGACCGTTACGTAACTTGGCTAGGGTCGATTCAAATCTACCACGGGCCAGATCGAAATTTCGAGGCAGCGGGGGATGTTTCTTCAGCCATGGAAGACATACCTCATATCGTCCATCAGGTAAAATCTTAACTGTTTCCAAGAAGTGCCAACGCACAAGCGTTTTTGTTTCTTCTTTGGTACTAACCAAAGCGGGGTCCTCGATGCCCAACACATCCAACCTCCACATATCAGAAGGGTCGAACTCCTGGGCGCAGTGCAAACTGATGTTAACCATGCAACTTGTGTCAGCGTCCTTATCGCGGCCCATTATGGTCCAACCTAGGCTAGTTTCGATAGAAACCAAACGTGCCTCCCGCTGAGTAGCTTTCCCGCGACGTCCGCTCCAACAAGAATGCCAATTGGGCCCTCTCTGTCGTCAGTCAACTCGATTTTCTTCTCGCGAATTCAGATACCCAAAGGGATGGAGGGAATGGCGTGACAAATCTGTTCCGGGTCAAGAACTTCAAAGTTGCACCAAAACGCACTCATCCAACTTTGCAGACGCAGCTTATAGCATTGATACGTCTTGGGTTCAGTCTTGCTCACACCAAACAATGGATGAACCAAGTTCTCAGTGCGGATCGGCTCATAGCGCATTCTGGTAGTTATATAACTTCTTTGAGAACCTGTGTCAGTCAACAACCTGGTGGTGACAGGATTTTCTCCTTTCAAACGAACCCTCAACGTTTGCATCAACTAGCATAGTTGTGCTCTACATCGTTTTCTTTCTTAGCTGCCTTACTAGTTTCAGTAGACGTTGAATTCCGCTAACGAGGAATTGGACACATCACAGTAACATGAGGTTCAGCACAAACTAAGCAACACAGCTTTTTCTTACAGGGCCGTTTCCCGTGGAATTTTTCCAGTCACTTAAAACGGCGGCTTTTAGCTTTGAGGAGCTTAATTTTCTCCTCTTTGCTCTTGTCCCTCGCCTCTGAACACAATGCGGTATTGTGAGAATTCTTGCAAAAAATGTAACTGACATCTTCAGGGCCTTCAGTGGACTCAATACCTACTAGGCCAGCAACTGTGGTGTACTTTCCAGTCGAGGACTTGACATTCCCAGCACTGCTCTTTGGTGCAGCGCCCTTTTCCTTAGGAACAGAAAATATACTCCTAGCTAGCAGAAACCGCTCCTCGCTTTCAACCTCTCTCTTTAGAAAATCTCGCAACTTGACCATTTGATCTGCAGCCTCAAAGAGGGATCCATCAGTGCCGCACGACTTCCGCTTACGCTCCCATTCCCTCAAAATTGGCTCAGGAAGTGCGGATTCAACTAACAGCGCGAGCATGGACGCGTATTTTTCTGATGTAACTCCCAAACTTTCCAAGGCCATTAGCTGGGTTTCTAGCTTGTCATAAAGCTGTGCGAGAGTCAAAGAAACTTTGCCAGATGCCTGTACCAAGACCAATGAGAGTAGCTCCCTAACATACAACTCAATCAGCAATTCGTCACGGCCATAATGGTTTTTCAGTTGGCCAAAAGCCTTCGGATGCAGGATAGCTACTCAACAGTTCCTTTGCTTGGGTACCATCCTTGGCAATACGCAACAAAATCAAGAACTTATCCTCAGAAGGCAGATCCTCTCTTTCATGGATTTTCTTGAAATATGCCCAAAAACTGATTCATGTTTTAGACGTGATGTCAAATTTTGGGAGATCCAACTTAGGTAATTTGAGGGTGAGGTTATCACTAGGAGAAGCAGCAGAAACTTCGGTAGGTCACGTTGTGTTGGCCTTGACTTTTTCCAGTAACTCATTCTTTCTAGCACTCAAAGTTAGCCAGGTGTCCCTGTACTTCTCCACAGTTTCAAACTCCTTACCTAAATCTTCTTTGATCTGATCCAATGACTCGAACATAATTTCTTTTACTTTATCATCGAGAAGAAAAAGTCTATCAGCCTTGTCGGTAAGCTTAATAAAAGCAACAGTTACCTTCTCGACGGTTGCCTTAGGTTTTCCAAAGGTTTCTTCAAAACCATTCGTGGCAATCGTGAAGAATCTTCTAAGCTGCGTTTGTTCCGCGCACAGACGTTCCATAGTTCCAAACTGCTGTAACAAAATGACGTCGACGATCGTCCTTCCCCACCAGGTATGCCAGATGTTTGGGAAATCGGGTTCAGCCACAAGCAAACATACGAACTTAACAGAAGAAACGGAAACTATTTAATCGCAACTATTGAAGATTACACTGACTGACAAACTTTTTAACTAAATTTTTTATATATATCAAATTTGACAATACATGAGGTTACTACGATGCGATTAAAGCGACAACAACCACTTACTTCCATATACCGACTACAACCATGACAGACACTAATTCCACAACAATGTTCACTTAAATATATGCTTCACAGTTCTACAATATAAAGGAAGCCATATAAGTGAAAATTGCAAACTTAATAAAGAAACTCTATTAGAATTAATAACATTCATTTTCAACAATTCATATTTATCTTTCTCTTGAAAATTACCAACAAATTTTTGGACCACCAAGGGGGTCCTCAATATCCCCTATATTAGCAGATTATGTAATGGATTATATCTTGGACTATCTGTTTTACCCTTGAAATTATCCTTCATTAAAAAACCACCAAAAATCTTAAATATATATATATATATATATATATATATATATATATATATATATATATATATATATATATATATATATATATATATATATATATATATATATATGTATTCAGACCCTGAGGCGCATTACTTTCAGTCGGGTGATTTACAATAACCACTGAAAAAGTTAACTTCATATATAATTAAAAATTGTTCCATATTCTCTTCGTTCTGTTTTCTATATTTAACTAAAATCTGATAAGAGAATAACGATTAGTAATTTTTTGTAGGTGCTATAACTTTTGCTAACATGGGTATAGCAATGTTAGAACCTTCCCTACCCATCTGGATGATGGACACCATGGGTGCAGGGAGATGGAAACAAGGAGTGACATTTTTACCTGCAAGTATTTCATATTTGATAGGCACAAATTTATTTGGACCGTTAGGACATAAAATGGGTAGATGGTTAGCAGCTTTATTGGGCTTAATCGTTATTGGTATATGTTTGATGTTGGTAAGTTTTATTAATAGCTCAAATATAACCAGTTATAAATAGTAAGATATATCATAGATATATTTATATGAGACGTGGGATTGCAAAATGAGGTAATTAATTTACCAAAAGAAAATAAAAAGTCACATCATATTAGAACAAACATTTAGCTAGGAAAGCATTTATTCCATATTATAAACGCTTACTTGAGAATATTTGAGGGACGAAATAGGGCTTTGGGGTACGATAGTTTATGATGATGAAGAACAAACCTGTTGGGTCTTTCTTCAGGTTGTAGCTACTGTTCACACATTTTCGCCCCTATTGTGCTCATATAACGTCCCGACTCGTCCTAGCCATCATTCCTTTTCACTTTAGGGTAGTTCATGTTATTTGTGTGAAATCTTCAGAGTTTTAACAATTTGACTATAGACAAATGCTAACATTTTTTGAGCTTCTCTCTTCATCTTAACATGTAACAGTATGATTTAGATGATCGAGAGTAACTGCTACTGTGAACATTCTTACCATCTATTCGAAATAGCATAATCAAATGCTCAAATTTCAGGAATCCATTTTTTACATCATTAATGATTAGTGTTAACTAAGCTTTGTCCATTTTCAGATACCTTTAGCGAAAAATATCAACCATCTGATAGTCCCAAATGCTGGCCTTGGTTTCGCTATTGGCATGGTAGATAGCTCAATGATGCCAGAATTAGGATACTTGGTAGATATCCGACATACTGCCGTTTATGGGAGTGTGTATGCTATAGGAGATGTAGCGTTTTGTTTGGGATTTGCTATTGGTGAGTGCCATTATATCCATATGTTTCCAATTTTATGTTTCCTTCCTACATCATTTGATATATGTAATTTTGATTTTTACTCTGGTTCACAATATAATGTGATTTTGGTAAGACTGGGGATCAGTACCAACATAAGATTTCAATTAAGCTTATGTTAGTGGTAATGCTAAAGAAATTTGGGATTGTGTAAACGCCCCCTAATGAGACAAATATGCTCTGAACTGATTTGGTAACCAGGAGAAGGGGATTCTCGTCCCTGAGTTCGAGGGTATGTTTTAAAAAATGCGTTTTTAAATTAGAGTCTCAGATGCATGAAAATCGCATTTACCTAACCTAAACTACTCCAACCCTATCTACCCTAACCTAACCTAACAAAATCTAAGCAAACTTAACCTACCTCAACCTAAACTAACCTAGTTGGTATTGATACCTTCTCAGTAAGAGTAGCTAACACCACGTTAAGGTGAGGAATTGAGCCAGCCAAGAAGTTTTTGAGGTGCTTTCCTGTCGTCAGCTCTTCTCAATAGTCATGATACCGAAAAAGCTATTTCGCGTGACCATGGAGGAATATTCTGGGCAGTTTTCTGATTACCCTCTCCTACATTTCTCATTGAGCTCTAATTGTTTTGGAAAAAAAAACCTTCCCTGATTGTACAGAACGTGTTATTGAAGCGCCATCGGCGCTTATGGTATTCAACCAAATGGTCACCGAAATTTTCCTCCAAAACCTTAGTGTTTCGAAAAAATTTTATACCACACCCAACGATTGTCATTAATTTATAACAAATCTGACACACCCACTGCTTTCATTGATTCTCATACACTCACGAGGGAGCTATTGGAGGTTAACAACAAAAACTCGAAAACTGCTCGCTCTTTCAAGTCCCTTCATAGATGAGGGAGCTCGGCTCAGATTCTAATACGTAATAAGGATAAACATCAACTCAAGAATTGATTGACACGAGTTTTTGGCAACTTATATTGAAACGTACATATTTCAGTTAATCAGAGTTTCCGAAAGATTAAATGCTTTTGCTGGGTAGGTACAAAGAACATCCTCAAGAGAATCGGTTGTTGGTTCTAATCCAAAAATCAGACTTGATTTTTTTCATGGGAATTTTCTAACATACAGCTCAACTTTGGCTTCCTTCAAAATATTAGTCAACGAAAAAGATTTTCGATATTATACACAATATCTAATAAAAATATGTTTAGAAATGTATTAATCCCAATATGATAATGTGGAAAGCTCGAAATATTATTCATATTATATTTTTTTTATTTTGGAGATTATTTTATGTAGAATAGACCACTAATGTATTGAAAAAAATTAAACAAGGTGATTTAACTGAAAAACGCTGTTGACACTCTAGATTTTCACCCAAAAATGAACCTTCTATTAAACTTGTTTTTGCTCCAAACATTTTTATAACTGTGTAGATCGTTGGTAATTCACCAATGATGTTCATAGTTAAGAGGAATATACCGAGCAAAAGAAGTTCAATGAAAGGACTCTAAGAGTAGAATAGTCCATAAAAAAAGAATATAATAGAACAAATAATGGAATTTTATTATTTTTTACACAAATAATTTGATTATTTCTACTATCTCAATGTCTTAAATTTCTCTTTCAAAGCTTATTATCTAGATTTTAAATAGTTTTATGATTCCTAAAAAGTGAATCATTATGATTTCGTCTTTAAAATAATCATAAAATAATATGAAACAGATGATAAATTCCATTGAAATTACCCAATATTAGCTTATATGTTACTACCTACCATATCATTCTTCTTCACACTAAATGGTTCTCTTTTAAATCCAATCCATTCTGATCTAGAATGTTTTTTTTAACAAAACAATCTTCTTTTTTTTAGATCTCTCTATCTGAATATTCTGCCTCTCGATTCCTTTGAATTAAATGACTTATAGTACTCTATTAATTTCCAGTCTTCATATCTGATTTACCAATCATTTAGAAACATTAACATTTCAATTACATACACCGAAAATCAAGAAAATCTGCAACATACTTAACTTTACGAATATTGTTTGAGAAGCTTCTGACCTAACAAAAAAACAAGACTTTTTTCCAAATGGTGAATTTTACAGCACTATTTTGAAACCAATTTGAATGAATTTGATATTACCTATATAAATAATCCAATTGAATGAGGAAAATTGAAGTATACAAATGTCAGATAAATTATATTTTGAAAATTGTACAAATTCATACAAATACAACAAAACTTGAAAAGTTTGAGAATAATGAAGAAAATACTAACTGAACATCATAAAGTGCATAACAAAATTTGTTTGTTTATCACAGTTTGCTTATAAATTGTTTATATAATAAACAATGAAAATATTGGAAAAAAATTTTTTCTTTGATTCTTACAGAGAAATGTCGATTATGATTTTCAAAAAAAAAAATTTTCTCTACTAATCATTTAAAATGTATTTATTTCTTTTCTTCTTAGATCTTAGAGCTGTGAACAAGAAATTTCAGCTGGAAAAAATTATAAATAATGAAGATATATAACATTATTTCGTGCTTGCTTTCCCTTTATACTCTGAGGTACATCCGTTTCGTCCCAAAAACCAGCAGTACTTCGCCAACATATTTCCACTCCCTGAAAATCTCTTTTCTATTTTAGCAATGTCTTGATGGAACCATTCCCCGTGTTCATCGGAGACTGCTTCTAAATTTTTAAGGAAAAAGTCCAAGTGCAAGTGTTTTTTTTTAATTAGGTGTTCAGTAATTGTCAAATATTTGAATAGTTGTCTAATTTGAGGAAATTTCTTCCTTAATTTTAGCCTCGATAAGACGAGGAAATTTAGGTTTCAAATATTAAAATGCGTTACAAAATGCTTGCTCAATGCACATTTGTTGTACAAAAGTGGCAAGTAAATATTTTCTTCGGAACCAAAGGATCTTGGGACATCTTTCTGGCCAACAATCTTTATTTTTATGGGTCACATAACATCTCATCTTTAGCTTTGTCATTATTGCCTTTATCTCCCGAGAAAAGGATTTTTATGTTCGATTGTCTGGTCCTGAAAGAAGATATTTTGAAGCCCTTTTCTAAGAGATTCCAATGCTGAAGTGGTGATAATAGAAGTTGAGATTTAGTATTAGGTAACTCCAAATCCCTGACGAGATCATCTAATTACAATTGAGGAATGTCACCTGCTTTCGTATGGTTAAGGGCTAGAAGTTGAAATATGTAACAAATATGTGAAAAATAAGTAGATGATGTCCCTCACAAACAGATGGCGATGGGAGAAAACTGAGAAAACATTTGGATTCAGGAGGAATCGTCAAGAATAATGTTAGGGCCGATTTTCATGCAGACCATTATATCATTGTATTGGAATGTAAATTAAAGCGTACCGGTTTAGTAAACACCATTTTTCCTTTAATGTTTACGAATACTCACCTGGTTCTTGTACTCAGTTACTTGTGATACTTTTTCGACCGATGAAACCATATTTGCCTTTCTCGTTTCAAGACTATAATGGTGGATCGAGGTTCCATCTAGAGTTATGAATCTACGAAGAAAATCCGTCTCATTTTCTTCAAACCGCGTAAGGGAAATTTTCATTCGGACCCTTTTCTGTCGTCTTTTGTAGTACCATGATTAAATTATCCACCATTTCTTTGCGCCAATCCATAAGAGCGTTTGTCAAATTATATGGTATATAACAAATCTTTTTGACAGCCAAATATTTATTTTACATTGAATGTATGCGAATAGAACTAATGCCCAAGTATGCCTCAATGTCTTGGTACGTCATATGAAGATCTTGCAATATCAATTTACGAACAGCTTCGATATTTTTACACCGATCTTGGACGAAATTCATCTAGCGAAGTGCGACTACTATTGAATATTGAACCAGCGAACAATTGGGTCCACTCCGACCAATCCATTTTTCTCTGAAACAATTCATCCAACGTTTCTTCCAGAAAGTGCGTATAAATTGCTCCATTTCATTCATTTGGTATAATGTAAGGCCTTATTGAACAATATCCAACCATACCCACCTACACATTAACCGAATAGTTATACCGAAATCTCCTTTCACGAACAAAGTGCGGATTTTCATCATCACAAACGTGACTATTTCTAGAAATGAGTTAGCTTCGTCGGTATACAACACATATTTTGGAAACTTTCGATTTTCACACTTTTGTAAATACCAGTTTGAGAATTCCAACGCACCTGAAAATCTATAGGTTCTAATGCTTGAACACTGGTCAGTTTGTATGGATGTAACACTTGGTCTTTTACAACTTTCCATACAATAGAATGGTCCAATCTTAGAGCGCGACCTACAGTTCGATGACCTTTCAAAAATATCATTTAACATTTCCTCTCCCAGACGCACAGTCCTTGTTGTACGATGCTTTCCAGCATTATTTCTTTTAATTAACAAGTTTACGGTTTCTTTTAGTCTTGTTTCAATACTTGCAAATGTAGAATGATGTGGAATTCGTCGATTACGTAATCTTTGTTGGTATAAACGAGCTGCCTTTCTTCCATTTTGTTCGAGCTTCCCCATAAATCATTAACTAATCGATCAATTCTTTAAATGAAAAATTCATTTTATACAGCAAAATTATTGTGAAAACTAATTTAGAATTCTTTAGAATTCTATGATTTAATCTACATGTTAAATACACAAGGTGTCACGAACTATGAATCAAGTAATTTAAAACAAAATTAAAAAAATAATTTGCTCCAGTGGCGTGAAAAATAAAAGTGCAAGTAACCCTGACAGCCAGCAGGCCACTGATCAAAGTTTGTTTATGTCAAAATATCACTTTATTAAGGAGCATATTGGTTACCAAATTTGAAAAAAAAATTCAAAGGCATTCTTGATTTATCGCAAATTTTTTATTTTAATTTGAAATTTTCAACACTATGCCTCAACAACTAGGCTTCCTGTATCAAAATAAATAATTTCTGAGATCTGTCTGTGGAAGAGCGTTGTCAGTCGTATGTAGAAACACCCTATATGTATATTTATACAAAAATCTTAATTCAAGGACCTGCAATGAGTGGTACATTGGTTAAGAACATAGGATTTGAGTGGATGTTATTTGGAATAGCTATTCTGAATTTCTTATATGCTCCGTTACTTTATTGTCTGAAGAGTCCTCCTACAAAGGAAGAGAAACGGGTAAGTCTGTAAATACTATATAAAATCGCTTTATGAGACTTCAACTAAGACATCAAACAATTAATTTAGTCCATTGCTTACTTAGATCAAATTAAATAATAATTACAAACATAGTCACATCCATCTCTTGTCAGACACCAAAGAACCTCAATAAATTGTAATCATACCTACATCAGGGTGAAAAGTGGAATTTTTACACAGTGGGTAGCTATTAGATGTTTTCTCAGTAACCATACAGTTTTTTTTAATTCTAACCCCAGGTCAGCGAGATATAGAATGACCTGGCACATATCAAGCTGACAAAAATTATAATATAATAAATTGTTCAATGTATTAGAACATTTACTCAGTCCAAAAATGTAATTCCATACTATGAGTGGAATTTTCAAGAATTTCAGGTATAAAATATAATCTAAGACGAAAATGTCGGTTAATAGTAATTGGGGATCAATGATGAAATCATTTTCAAAAATTCATATCATGGTTAAGATAGTGAGGCTTTTCGGTACCTTCCAAACAAACCGCAGATTTCTCTACATTCGTTCCGATGGAAAGATAGTAAACAAGGTTATCTTGCACTTAAATCTTGAGGTACATTATACCCTCTACCAGAGCTGCTCTCTCTAAGATTGTTTCAGGGGGTTAGATCCGTGTCTAATTCATGTCATGGTTAAGATAGTGAGGGTTTCTAAACAAACCACAGTATCTTCCTCAACCCCACGGAAGTTCCTTTTCTTCCCATTCTCATCGGACTTTCTGAGGGGTCAGTCCCTTGCTAATGTGAGTGAGCTAATTTGGAGTTTGTCTTTGTTGAGACTCGTATACCAGTTCGGAGAGACAGATTTCTATTTATTCGTTTAGATAGGTAGATAGTAAACAAGGTTATCTTGCACTGAAATCTTGAGGTACTTTAAATCCTCTACCAGAGCTGCTCTTTCTATGATTCTTTCATGGGGTTAGATCCGTGTCTGATTTATGTCATGGTTAAGATAGTGAGGCTTTCTAGTACCTTTCAAACAAACCGCAGCTTCTTCCCCAACTCCACGGAAATTTCTTTTGCACCCATTCTCATCAGTCTTTCTGAGGAGTCAGTCCCTTCTAATAATTAAGCTAATGTGGAGTTTGTCTTTATTGATATTCAACCAGTTCGCAAAGACAGATTTCTCCTTATTCTGTGAATTTGTTCCTAAAGAAGCATTTTCCTATATCCCATCGTTGTGGGTGCAAAAATTTCAGTTGATCCACATGAGTCACATGTGATAGATCCGAGTTATTTGAGTATACTTTTAAGACAAAACGGCAAAACGGCGAGTGACATTCTAAGTTCTTCACAATGAATTAAAATTTGTTTCAGTCGGACAAACTATCACTTAAGCGTTTTATAAAAAGGTCTCTGAAAAGTTCAAGAAAAGAGTGGTAATGGTAATTAATCACACGTGCATTTGCATCAGTGAATCTTAGATCTCACAACGCATTTCTGTTGTTTCCCAACTTTCTTTTCTAGTCACCTGATTTTTGATTATTTTAGAATTGAAACATGTCTTGAAGAATGTCTGGCAACGGATGGTGTACTGTTACTAGTATACCCAAACCTACAATTATACTATCTGAAGGTCGTTTCAATAATCAAGTTATCGTCTACAGAGACTGAATGTAAACTGTTGTACTGAATTCACCTTCAACCAGACAATGTAATTGTGAGGGTTGGTGTATTCTAACCAAGGCAATGTGTGCAAAATGAATTTCACCAATAGTTTCAGTAATTTCAACTTTAATGGATAACGTGGGTTCTAATGATCAGTGAGAATTCAATTGTTTGAAAAGAAAGGGGTGATATTTTTAACATATTTGCTACCTGTTAAGTTCAAACATTTCTACAAGTACCCATTAAAAACATTGAGGGACTTTTAACTTTAAAAAAATGTCTAAAAACCGATATGAGTAGGCAATACTGTCCTCGAGTGCTTGGTTAAATCTCCTACTGTAGTAATTTATACAAATAATTTGAGCTGGCTTCCAGTATACATTATTTAATAAAGACACTTTCTATTTTGCAAGAATAATTTCACTTGTGACCCAACGATTATTTTGAGCAAAATTATTCAAGCCATTCAGATTACGTAGTGTTGTCCAGGAGTTCTTAGCCTAACATAAAAAGAAAGGTCATAAATATAAAAAAAACTGTGATTATTTTCAATACATCCTCTTTTATTTCCACAAACTTTTCAGAACGTCTGACCAAAACTTCCAAACCACTGTAGAAATATGGTGGAAATTATGTTATTGAACTTCAAGAAGGCGTTTTTAGAAAACGAATGAGAAACATTTATTCAATACTTTGACAAATGCACACGTTTCAGCTTAATACTATCTAAGGTAAAATTTCTAGTATGAATATTCAATTTCGTTGAATCGATGTTAGTTCTTAACGCAGGAAAATTGTGTTCTCCGTTTTCCTAGCTCTTTTGAAGTTCTTCACTGGTGTCGTCCATTGGAACCGCTAGATGTCCACTCTAACTATCTGCAGCTCTACAATATGCACTAGAATTCAAAACACTCGAACACAAATTCGAATATTCCGGCTAATCGTTGAAACAAAAAATTTCGTTACTGCCCTCGAGAAGGCGTTTTTAAAAACCGATTTACACATGTGCCTTATTCGTGTTATACAGTGAAGCTGAATAAACAATATTTATTAACGTAACTCCTTCGCTCTAAGAGAGAACTATAGTGATTGACCGGAGTTCGACATGAGAGGAAAATTTTTCAAAATGTTTTCTGTTACCTCTTTGGGTTGATTCTTTTATTTTCTCAGCTGACTTTTATTTTATTTGAACAGCACCCATGACATGTAAATGACGGTAAATCAATGTTCTTATATTTAGGGCACTAGAGATTTGAAAGCTTTTAGATCAAAATTGTCTATTAAAATGTCACATTCGTTATTAAGTTCTACTAGACAACTTCTGTTCACAGGAAAGTTTGTAATGTCTTTGTTGCAGTTTGTGTTTGCAGTAATTACAATCCAATGGTCAGTTTCTTATTTTTTAATTGTGATTTCACTATCGGTAGACGGGATTTCTAGGTAACTATTTGTAGATTGAGAATATTTCAAGGAGCGTTACTTGGTATTACTTTTATTTGTAGTTCTTGGCAGATGAATTCTTATTGAATTATTTCTTGACACTTAGAAGACATAACTTTGCTCATTTGAAAGATTGAGGTATTATATTCAAGAAATTCTACAATCGGTACTTCTAATATGAAAATAATACTGTAACTTTTAGCCTTGATAAATTATTATTCAAAGGTGTTTCGAAAGGAAATTTTTTTCAATATTTTTGTTAACTGATTTATATCTGAAATTATTTCATTTGGATTTGCTATAGATTTGTGGAAAGTACTCGTTTTTGCAAAGCATATAGCCACTTTAATTATATCGAGTATATCATAAATTATTTGAGAGCTGATTAAAAATTGAGAAACAATTTGTTCAATTGAAAAGAAATTGTAAGTTTCTATCGTTTCTGTTTTCATATTCCGTAATTCCTTTTGTAGATCATTAATACGTGAGCTCAATATTTCATGAATGTGGAAAGTTCTAAATTATCCATAAAAAAATTTATTGTAGAGCCAAGTCCATAAAAAAAATCGTTTTACGTTTTACCATAATGGATTTAATTGTCTTATCTGTAAAGTGATTTTATTCTCTATTACTTGAATTATGTGAAAGAGTTATCGAAGTTTTTTGTAAAGTTGAATTTGCTAGGATGATTTATAAGATTTCATACACGTTTATATACGTGTATGAAAGGGCAAAAGGCTGTTTGTATATGTGCTCTTCCTCGGGCGGTCCAAAAAAGGAAACTGCAATAAGAGGTTTTTTTGTTCGTTTATGTGAACAGTTTCTTGATGTGCTTTGAGTTTTTCATTTTTAAGTAATTTCCTGAAAATTTTAACGCTATTTCTGTCAAGTGTAATTTTGGAAACGTTTGATTTTTATTTTGTTTTTTGCAATTATGCTAGTTTACGATTTAACCAATTTTGAATTCGAATCACCTTTAGTATTTCAATTTTGTACATTTTTCTCTTTATTTTCTTTTTGTTTTACTTATACGTCTTTTTAAACATGTTATGTTTTGATTATCTACATAGTCATTATAGAAAGGTATAAAAATTTTATTTTGGTTTCTTGAATCTATATGTCCAAAAGTAATTCTAAAGGGGTAAAACTTGTAGATCTGTGTATATTGAAACGGATAACATTAAGAGTATATTGAAGTATCGTCAGTTAACTTAATTTAATGTTTAATTTTGTTAGTAAAACTTAGAGGAATACCTTCGTAATAAAAAATATTTCTATATTCATAATGAAGTTTTCTTATTTTCTTTCAACTTATTATCGTCAGTATTACCTAAGTTTATTTCTGTTTCTATTTTCTCCAAAAAATTGATTAACTTTAACTGAATTTAAGGGTTCAATGATAAAAGAGTCATGAATATCAAACTTGAGGGGTTCTCATTTCAATTTATTATTGTGGTTATTGCAAAATTATTATCTATATTTACTAATTCTTTTGGTATTTCGAGACTTTAACCTAACTTTTCGTAATCTAATATTCTGATGCCGTTTGTATAACTAACTGGTAATTTTACAACTTCTTGAGTATGACTTGGTATTATTAGATAATAGATTTAAGTAAATCAATTCCTATGATTCCTTCAAATTTTTCACTAAACTCGAAAAGATAAAATTTGTAAGACTCTATTGAAAATAAAAAATATGTTGTGAATATCATGAGCAGTTTGTTTATTTAATTTTTCATTGAAAAGGTTTTGCATTAATTTTTGTAATTTCTATAAATGGCAGATTTGTTTTTACATATAAATTAAGTTACTTTGCTTGGACCCGCGGAAGTATGAAAATCCTGAATCTGATTATTTGATATTTCCATCACGTGAGGATTTGTGTATGATGTCCATCGGTTCTGGTTTGAAACCGTTATACTTTGGACGATTATATTGTGGATGTTTAAAATAGTTTAAAATAGTGTGTTGGCTGCTACGCTCGTTGTATTAGGTTGTGAAAAATGGATGACGTTGAATTTGATAATTATTATATGGACTCCAATTATTGTAAGATTGATTTGTAGGAGAATATACCTCGATGGGTGTGACGCTGGAGGAAGAGTTAACAAATTAGGTGGAAATATTAGACGTGAGGCTTAAAATGATTGTATATTGTTATGATTTGTGGGATAATAATTCAGTGTAACTCTTCAACTAGGTTTGAATGACACATTTGAATTAAATTACTCAATCTTTTAGAAGAATACAAGAAGCTTTTTCTCCTACAACTAAGCTCACAGCATTTTCTAAACTGTCAGGTAATCGTATATTAGTTTGTATAGGTAGATGTAAGCAACGAACAAAATATTTTGAAGCTAAATTATAGTAGTTCCTAAGATGTAATTATTTATTATTTATCTCTAAATGTAAAGTGTTTGATTTAGAAATATTAAAGCTCCTAGAATATTGGCATTGCTTACCAAATTGATGAAAGATTTCATTCTTAAATAATTTTAAGTTAATAAAGTCTTGTAATAAACAGTCGATGTCTTTTTGGTCTCCAGAAATTTGAAGCTTGTTTGACTTAGCTCTATAACAGTAAAAACGCATTATCTGAGTTACTAGCAAACGCTTTCACTTTCACAATTACCTATAAATACAGGGACGTATTTATACCTTTTCAATGGGGGGGGGGATTTAACCACTGATTTTTGTTTTGCTCCCCATAGGCTAAAGTGAGCTAACCGTATCTTGGTTTTGGAGTACCTATTAAAAAAAAGAAAGTCATGCCAAAAAATTTGTTAAAACTTAAGGTACTCATTGTTACAAAATTAAGTTCATTCTTTTTCTTCTTTCAGCTAACTTATTTATAATTTCGGAGGCATTTAATTTTATCGCGATATTTCGATGCACACTCATAAGCGCGAGGCCTGTAAGCCTCTCGTCTCTCATTCTATTTCTTAAGTACGTTTTTAGCCTCTTAAGAGTGGAAAAATTGCGTTCAGGCGTGGCAGTTGACACTGGAAGTGTCGCTAAGATTTGAAGAAGCTTCTTAACCGTTGGGAAAAAGAGTTCGTCACACCCGTCCATAGCTTCTAATACGGTAGAGGGCTTTTCCTGATTAGACCAATGATTGTGCCAGAGCTCATACTCGCTTACCAAACCTTTTATTTCCACTTCACTAAGAAATGTTGCTCCTATCCCTACTATACATTTCTTTGCTGCTTCGGTATTTTGAGTCTGGTTAGACAGAAGCAACTGAATTCCTGAAATTGCTTCTTCGTGAGACTTAAAGCGAGCATCAAGCTCGGTGGTTACGTGTTCGATAAACGGGTAGAACACATTTCGTCGATAATAAACTTCTGCAGTTTGACCTGGTATATTACTGCGATTTATTTGTCTACCACTTACTCTTGGAGCACTTATATTAGTGGAACTCAACTTTCTTGCTTCCTCAAAAAGATTTGAGAATTCCTTTTCATTACGTAGGTTCTGCAAGGTGGTTTTAATTGTTGTCACATAATTGCAAGTATTAGCTAAGTCAATATTGACTTTTTGCAGAACACGGTTCAAATTTGATGTATAAGAGAAAATTTTCTTTAAAACTATCATTGACTATAAACTGGCTATTTTCGGAAAACCTTTCAACGGCTGTGTGTTTCTCCGTCCAGCGTGTCTCACAAAGCGAGATAAGGGTTGAATGAGGTGCTCCAATCTCGTCCGCAGTTTTTTTTAAAAGGCCATCTCGGAGTGCTGATTGTCTAAAGAAGTTAATTATGCTTTTAATAGTCCCGATACAGTTTCTGATTGCAGGGATCTGGCAAGAATGAGCCAAAACTAAGTTCAAAGTATGAGCTGAACAGTGTACGAACTGTGCTCGGGGATATTTATTCGTAATTATGGTTCTTACGCCTTTCAACCGTCCGCTCATTACAGCGGCTCCATCATAGCCCTGACCAACTAAACTCTTCAAGTCTAATCCGAATGATTTTAGCCTTTGCATGATCGTCGAAGCTAAAGCTGCAGCTGTAACGTCACTAACATGAACAAATTCAAGAAAGTCTTCTCGAATAAGAGCCTTTCCAGAGCAGTCAACATAGCGAAGGCAAAGTGACAGCTGTTCATGACGTGACACATCCTGAGTTTCGTCGGCAAGTACAGCAAAGAAACCTGACTGTTTGAATCTCCCTATTAGTTCCTCTTGAATAGCACTTCCACATAATTCAATTATTTCATTTTGAATAACGGACGATGTGTACATAGCCCTAGTATGAGTACTTTGAGTAAGTAAGTGATTTTTAAGAACTTCATCACCAGATCGTGCTCGAAAACGAAGTAGTGCGCGAAAATTTCCATCATTATTTAACGGATCTATAATGCCAATTTCACCAGAGTCTTGATTTCCCCTCAAAGGCAACTCTTGACGTCCGCAAAATAAGATTGTGTCTATTATGGCACACAGCCTCTGTTTGTTTTCTTCGGCAATGATTTTATTTTGCGCATTAAATGATTCTGTAACATCATGGGATTGACCTTCCATAACCCTTGCGAAATTGCTTGCCCGTTCAACAGCATATTTATGGTAATTTGTATTTCGATGTTGTTCGATCTTCTCCAGAGCTTTTTTCCAGTTATTAAATGGCTTTGTGACAAAACTTTCAAGTTTTTGATCACCGCGACCACCTTCGGTCTGTCCAAACAAAACGCACATTTTGCATAGTGCCCCTTGTGCTATATTTGAATAAGCTAACCATGGGTTCTTTTGGGTCCAATGACGTTGAAAACAAATATTTCTGTTACTAGTGACGGGAAACTTAAAAGTCTCAGGAGGAGTCCAGGTTTCTTTCAAAGCTTTTAATTTTTCATTATCATTTTTTGGAGCTTTTGACACATATTTGCCAATATCGTACTCGTCTTCCATTATAACAGAATCCAGGCTATCTAAAAAAAACACGTTAAAGATGGGTGTGAGATTAAAATTAAAATAACTTACTGTGACCTGTTTCATCTTTGTTCTTAGAGCTGGAGGGAATTGAAGCATCTGTATTGATATCCATACGCACACTGGGTGTACTTTCATTGTTTTGCGAGTTCGATTCGTCGTTGGTTTTCACCTTCTTTGGAAAAAATGCCAAAAGCGACTGCTGTGAAGTACGTTTCATTTTTCTTTCACTAAAATATAAAACAATTTCTAGTGTAAATGCATAGAAAGTTACGTGTTTTCTAATAATAAAACAGCTTGAATTATAAAAGGACCGGTGCTAGACTTAGGCACCTTATAGCTACAGAGGTAGTGACACAGTGACATTTCAGGCAAATGGACAGACTACACATATAACAATTATTGTTATCTTGTACACTTCTTGAAAGGGCGGCTCTGCTTATGACCTCATCGATCTCCACATTTGGTTAGCAGCTGACATATTTTTATTATGCTGCTTCCTTTACTGTGTGTAACGTAGGATTGATCAGGAATGTAGTTCTTATATTTAGGAATGACAAGTCTATAAAAATCAGTACCCTCGATTGGGCAAATTAGCAATGAAATACATGACTATTTCAACCACTAGTACACCGTAGGAAGAGAATGTTTTTGGCGGCGCGGGCGTAACAAAACTTGAGAAATATGACTACATAAAAATATATATGATTTTAATTTTACATAGAAACATTTATAGATAGCTGATAATAAGTTATGCTGATCGGCCGATCCACATATGTTGAATTTACGTAATACGTAAATAAATACAAAATAATATGCACACTCTTTTTTTATAAAGACTTTGTGACTGATCAGCATTTTACCAATGAAAAAAAGAAAAAGCAGACTCTAGCAAATCGAGCGCCGAACTTAAGCAAAAACGTCATTTTTAAACCTAAGTAAATACAGGTAAACATGAACTTTTTTATATATTAAATCACACATTTATAACTATACTATGTATTATAACTTATAACTCGGAGATCAGTATTATGTGAAGTGACTAATAAATATAACGTTTACAAGTGTACTCAATTAAATACTTTTTTCATCCATAGATGAAATCATATAGGCAGCTATATATAATGCCACCACCTCTATTATGTAACTTTAGTGAGTTTTGCCATCTGCTTAGCGCATTAATTCTTTTTTATGTTGATTTTTAAGTTAGTTTTAACGTAACAGCAATTACATTAATAAATAAGTATATGTTAGGGAACTATAGATACTTACCACAGAGTTTCCAAGCTTAAAAAATTGCGCAGCACTCAAAAGTTTACTAAATTTGCACAATATAAACAAAATGAAGAAAAACACCACACGTATGTCGCACAGCTACTTTATCGCGATCACCACAAACTTTGCAAGTTCAAAAAACTTCGCAGCACTAAAAAGTTTACTCAGTTTGCATAATATAAACAAAATAAAGAAAAACAATACACATAAGTCGCACAACTACTGTAGTGATTCAGTACACAAGACTTAAGACTGTTGTTGACGTCCCACTCCCACGTACCCACGTTGCAGAAATCAAACGCGGAGTGGAAGACATGCAGCCACCTTATTGGTCAGCAACCGCCGTACAAATTTTCCTCCAATGTTGCTGATACATAAGTGCATTCAAAATAAGTTTGTTTACTTTAAGTCTAGTTTTTAGATTGAATAATTATTTACGTAGAAGAATGATGATAATAATTGTATGCATGGACGGTTCTATGGGGGGGTTTAAACCCCCTAACCCCCCCCTTATATACGTCGTTGTATAAATATATAGAGTGTATGAGAGTTTCCATCAAAATTTGGAATTGAGTCCAAATAAAATCCAATAGTTGGTAGTTTGTACCTAATGTAGTTATTTTTCAATCTGTATTTTCTAAACTATCTTCACTTAAACTATTTTCTACATTATTATCTTCACGTTGTCGTAAACTTGAAATATTTCCGAATAATAAACTATATCTTCCACTTCAAATTCACTCATCAAAATATATTGACGATTTTCATATATTTGTATAACTACTAAATTAATACATGTGGAAAAAGGAAATAATGATTAGCAATTCCATTACAACTGAAGAAATCATATTATTGGGGCCCTAATGGTTGGAACGATGTTAGTTCTAAACGCAAGATAATTTTAGTCTTCGTTTTTCTAGCTCTTTTGAAGTTTTGAACGAAGAATTTCCCGTACAATACATTGCATTTCCGAAATATCCCGCTGACTGCGCCAATTTCATTACTGCGCTTCAAGAAGGCGTTTTTAAAAACCGATTTACAATGAGAAATATTTATCCAATGCTTTGAGAAACAGAATCTGCTCTTATTACAAATTTTACAATATTTATGTTTTACAATGTGCCTTGCTGGCGTTTTGCAGAAAAGCTTAATCAACAACATTCATTAACGTAACTTGCATCTTTAAATTCGAAATATTTGTACACCGTCTGTTCAATTTCATCGTCGTGAGAAAATCTTCCACCCATTAACTCGGCCTTCAGCTTTGCGACCAAAAAAAGGATAACAGTACTCAATCAGGGCTATATGGTGGATTTTCAATCTTTGTAAAGCCACATGCGTCTACAGTAGCTTTGGAAATCGAAGTAACGTGGCCTGGAGGATTGTAATGAAAAAACCGTATACCTCGGATAATTTTTTCACGCAACTGCCTTAGTAAGTGAGATTGAAGTCAATCACAAAGATAACATCGCAGTCCCAAAATATTGTAACCATCACTTTTTTGGTGCTTTTTAACAGCTTCTATTCCATTTTTTATTCGTATTGGTGTTAACACTTCTTTAGTAAAAACAGCGCAAACTGAATTTAAAACTTTTTTAAAACAACTTAACTGAGCGGTTGTTCGAGTTGTTGAAACTAAGTGTAAAGTTGGTAAAGACGCACTCATTCACTATATGAGGCCAGTAACTCATGGACCACACTACGTACTTTGGAAATAAATAAAACAAAAAGTTTTGATCGATAATATTTTATGTCTATTAATGTAGTCATTGAGAGGGAAATACTACAAGTACTGCATAAACCCATTCGAATTGAAACAGATTAATTCAAATGTTTTTTATCAATTTATACTTTGTTTTTATTCGCAGTCATTATTGATGGAAGAGAAATCTTCAGTGCGATATGTCACATACCAGAATGAAGAAGATGACGAATAGCTTCAAAATAAGTTAAAAAAGTATTTCTATGAAGAGTAGATATGTATTGTAAAAAAAATATAACTATAGAAAAAATATATCATTAGAATTTGATTGTACAAAAATACTCTAGAGGATAAAAATATTTAATGGAATATTTAGATAAAATGGGATGCAATGTCGTCTCAAATTTGAATTTATATGTTATTTTATCAACAAGATAGGAGCAACGCACAAGTTTTTCGAAATTTTTAGCAGTTGCGCAAACGAAAATGGTATACTTGAAAATTTTAAAATGGTGATAGACTACACCGTTTCCTTTGCGTAACTATTTTGCAAGGGTCCCTATTGTGGATTATGTGAATGGCTGCATGTAATCCTTTCCTAATTAGTGAGGAAATGGGGCAATAAGATACCCTTCACTTTTAGACTAAAGTATAAAAATTATATACCGATCAGTTCTCCTATCGTTAGCCCGAATAATGATTGCCAAAGAATGTAAGACAAATGTGTATTAATAATAAGTAGTGTATCCTTAAGGAATTTTCCCGAATTATTCAAAGAATGTGGTATTTATTTATCAAGCGCATGCGATAACTTCGATTTTTCAAATTAAAATAACCACAAATTACATATATTTCTCCAATTCTAATTTGAATAGTTTCTAGTCTATAAAATGTATTGAATTAAAAAAGTTTAAGAAAAAAGTTCCGAGTTAGCCTTCAAAAAAATTCAAAGTTATCATATTGTCTCTATGAAGTTTGTGACGACTATCAACTTATTTTTTTCTTTAATTTCTTCAAATTTTCCGTTCGTTATCAGTTATGCCAACATCTAAGCGTATAAAACCCCATTTTGTAGTATTTTTGAGATGTATATAACTACAAGGATAAATTCACTTAACAAAATTCATACATAGATCTCAAAATTCTATTTGAGAATATTTGTCTAGGAGGATTAATTCTTTCACTCTATTAATACTGTTCCCAACTTCTCAGGATTATGGATATTCTTCTAAAATCACATAAGGTTACAAAACCTTTGATTACGAATCCAGTTTACATTCAAGAGTCATTCGCCAATATCATAACGTGTCAAATGTTTTTCTGATTTTAGGTTTACTAATTTCGCTCCTCTCTTACTTCCCCACAAGAAAAATCTCATCAGAATTTTATTGAGGAAGTCATCTAAATATACACTGTGATATCTAAGATGTATTGAGAAAATCCAGCCCCGAAATTCACCTTCAATAGCTTGTTTTTTATCTCGTTTGTAGCGGTTCATAAAAAGTATGGATGAACCAATAAAAATGGGTTCGATTTTGTTAAACTACTTCTGCTCTACCACTTTTTTAGGTGAAATTTCAGCAGTAGTCAACTCAACTAATCTGGAAACCCAGAAGATCAAATCAATGGGTTGTTTTCTCAAACACTGATCTCTATAACTATTATTTTCATTTGTTCACCGACCAATAGAAAAAACTAGACGTTTATTTCCAAAAACGAGATTCAACTCATACGTAAAATGATAACTATACTGTTTTGTTGTCAAATAAAGAAAAATTTAGTGTCAAGGTGTTCATCGTTCAGCTTAATGGGTCGTTTTCTAAGACACTGATGACTAGTGATCTCAATAACTGGACTTCCTACTAATCCCCATCACTAGAAGTTCCTTCCCAAAAAAGAGATTCAACTCATACGTAAAATTATAACTAAACCGCGGAGCAAAGAATATGATTCTATTTCCAAAATATTATTTTCTTATAAACGTTTGTTGTCAAAAAAAAATTAATATCAGGGTGTTTATGGTGTAGCTCGTCCAAAACGACTCAACAAATTTTTATGATTTTTTTTTGTATCTTTGGCAGGTACAGATTAAGTTATATATTATAATTTTTCCATTTTTTCTTCGCGATTTAAATATTTTTGTGTGAAAGATATCCAAAGAAGCATACATGACTGATGCTTTTGTGGGAGTGTGTGTGTGACAAACGAAACTGACAAACATTGTAATATGCATACATTTCAGAATGTGTCCAAAATATTTCAACTCTTGCGCACCAGGAAAAACACCACGACACGGAGAATAAGAGGGAATATGATTCACAAATCCACTCGTTAATAGCCCTCAACTTATTCTAGCTTCAAAATTCTAAACTATAGAAAAATTTATTCACGTTTCTCTTATAATTTTAAAATCAAAATGATTCATTCATTTGGGCAACGTTTTCACTTAAAAATCGAAGGTTAGTGCTACAGATAACTTAAATTGAAAGGTGTATATTCAGAATAATTCTGAAAAATATCTTAATTTAGTATAACCAAAAAAATGAGAAGTAAACATGATATCGGTAGAGAAAATAAACAATCATTCTATGAGAATTGCTGAGCCAATCAAAAATCTATATTGGGCTAATTTCCAGTACACAGTAAGGGGACCTAAAAATTGTATGTCGCTTGTAACCTTATAACCACTCGGCTATTTGTGTTTGATTGTATGAAACGATTTAAAAATCTATTGTAAACTTCAGAGAAAGATTATTGCTAATAGACAATAATCTCTGACCAACCTATATAACAAAAGAATTTTTGTTTAGAAGCTGGTGAGGGTCCGAACAAAAGGCGAGACTGCCTTTTTATCACTACTTTGTTCTAAACCGCAAAACCAGAATTTAATGGTGCCTGGTTTAGATCGCATAGCTCGCTGTTGCATGTTAGATAGTTTATTAGACAAATACGTATTGAAATGTTATAAGTGTTTGATGTTTATAAACAATATGTGGTGCAATAATAAAAAAAGTAATTTTTAAAACCATATAAAAGTTTTTATTTTCTATCCAACAATAACTTCGAATTCAAATCAGTTTTATTTCACTTGGAAGAACGTGATATTCATTCCAAAAATGTGAAGCTTTAACTCTTTTTCTGATTTTATCACATCACTCAATAAGTGACTGATTAACTGATACACAGATTGCGCTGCCATCGTCAAATCCATATGACGATTATGAAGTACCAGCTTTCAAAAGACTATGTGTGAAATTTCATGACATTCCGATTAGTAAAAAAATGTGACAGCCATTCAAGTGAAGCTACTTTTATTATAATCAAATCAATAAATTCAATTGTGCTGATTTATCATTGCTTCTTAATGAAAAAAAATCTGCTCCATGAAAAAGAACCATTTGTTATTTGTTTCTGAGTTTAAACGTGGTAGTACAGACAATGATGGTGAATGTTCTGCTAGTCCAATTGAGGTGACTACCACCGTTTCAAAATTTTGTGTTTTCACTACCATTTTCTTTTACCTCGTACAAAACATCTATTGACATTTGTCCGAGTCGAATATTTCAGATTTTTTCCTATATATCCGCCACAAATTCGATTCATTTTTGCTTAATTAGATTTATTTCATTCTTATAAAATCTTTTTGTGAAATACATCCTTTCAAAACATAATTAATTAGAAAAGGTTTATCTAACCTTCTAAGAAACTTGCTAAACTCTGAATTTCGGTAATTAACTAACAGCAGTTTTTAAATATAATCGCTCCATATTTCCAAAATTCTGTATATAATGCCGCAATGGTAATACAATTATTTTCATCGGTTTCTGTTTCATTTTAAAAGAATTGATGGGAACTTCATTCTCATTGCGGCATAAATCAAAGTCCTTCACTTTTATTTTTTTATTACTTTCTTGCTATAATTATAGTACAGATAAAATAGGATTGAACCCGAAATTAAATTGGGCGCTTCTGATTTTAGACTTTCAGATGTTTTTGGTTACTGAATAAGCATCATAACTCTCAATAAATAACTTGAAATTAAAAAAAAAGTGAAACGCGAATAACTCGAAAACTATGTAGAATTCGAGAAAAACTGCTTCAACAAAAAACGTATTTTCTACAAAAAAAGTATTCAGGCATTTTTTTATTGGAGCTGCTATTTCTGAGTAAATCTCCCTCAACGCCGAAAGCCGGATAATCCTCTCCGATTTCCCGCCAGTGCGATTTTAAGTCAATTTACGTTCCAGACACGAATGGAAACTGCTCTAATTCTTGGTATACCACTTCATTTTCAAAAAATCAAAATGCATCATAATGGTTGGGATCTCTATTTTCTACTTGGGTAACCTAGCATAGTATTCGACCTAGCAAATTTTCGAAAATCTCGAATCTCGAAATCTCGAATCTCGAAATCTCGAATCTCGAAATCTTTTAATGGATATATTCCATCACTCGCCATGTAAACAAGCAAATCGAACATCACAATCGAGATTTATTGTTCCTGTTATTATTGATATTTTCATGTATATAACACACATGAAGTACTTCTCACAAACTTTTTTATAATTTCTCTTTTACAAAAATACAGTTTTGGCTCCGGCAATTTTTTTCGATTTCTACAAACATAAGCGATTCAAAATATTTGTGAGTATTCAATCCCATTTTATAATGGAAGTTTTGAAGGGAAGCTTAAAATCACCTAATTTGCCTGTACTATTTTTTTGCAAGCAATCTTCTGAGGTACAAATACTCTTATTTGTGCTAGTTTATCTCCGCCAACACTCCTAGCTTCAATTGCTTCTATTAATTCATTTAAATATGCTATATTTTGATTCTACCTATGCTAACGTCTTTTCAAAGCTTGCAAATTTCTTCTTTGCGCTCCTTTGAACTCCATTTCCCGACAAAAAACATCAGGGAATTTTGTGGAATTTCACTATATAATTCATCAGGAATCCTTTAAAAATGGACCATGTCATACAACCTATATTTAGAATTGTGAATTTTATCAGGAGCAGAGGACTAAATCATGGACAGTTCAGGAAATTTTAACAAGAATTGGACGAAAAATTTTCCGATGTCCCTTATTTTGTTGGCTCGGTTGAGTAGTTTTAGAAAGATTATTTGCATTACGTGACCCTATTTAAGCTTTCATGTTAGAAAAAGGCAAACCAATTGATTACGACAATGACTGGTGGATTGATTGTGCCTTTTTGCTTTATATGTATTAACACTCGACTGATCTCAATATAAAGTTACAGGGTAAAAATCTGTCTCTCAAATGTATTCATATATTCAAGCCTTTCAAACAAAGTTGAGGCTGTTGGAAATTCAGGAAAAAAATCAAACTTTGGACCATTTCCCTCAGTCAAAATAATTTTGTACAGTGAACCAAAAAAAAAATTGGATGAATATTCTCAACTACGGAATTCAACTATCGTTTTGAAGACTTTCACAAAATAAATGGAATGAAATTCCCAGTTTTTAACAATCCATTTAATTTTGAAGCTTCCTAGGCACCAGTTCATTTGCAAATGGTGTTGATATATCTTCAATCGGACAGTATTTTGAAAGAAAAATTTCATGATTTTTAGAAGAATTTAATGAGATTGACATTTTATACACAATATTTCAAGAGTTTGAATAATTATTCGGAATTAAAAAAGCATGCAGCACGCATTCTCTGTATGTTTGGTAGCACCTATTTAAGTGAACAGATGTCATGAAAATAAATAAGACTTAAGAATGAACATCTCCAATCAATTTCTAAAATAACTACAACGAATATGATACCTGACATCAATGAGCTTGTCAAAAATAAGAGATGTCAGGTATCTGGATCCTCGAGTTCAACATAATCTACCATCTTTTATAACTTTGATATGATTTTTAACAACCGTATATTATATACTTATATAATTTGATAAATAAAATGTTCAGTTCATTTTTTTTTATTTGCAAGCTGCCCCACCTACGAATTCAAAATTTAATATATGACTCTGCAAAATTGAATTTGACACTTCTGCGCTACGGTACTTTTTTTTCACGTTTTTACACTGAATCAAAATTACATTTTTTATAAATGCAAATGAATGAAAAAAAAACGAGAAAATTATAACGGACATAGAAAAAAAATTATAACGGAAAAGTATGTCAGTTTTTTAGGTCAGAAACTTTTCAAATCATTTCGATTCTACCTATAATACAACATATTTGAAACTGATTCTTATTTTGCTTATTCTGCTACTTAATGGAAGTTTATATAATATTTTTCTTTTTACATATTATTATTCAACTACAGGTTCTACGTAATTACTTTCGGCTTTCAGCAATAATTACACATTTTTGTTAACTTGATCAACAGGTTGTGACAGACAATAAAAAAAAACCTTTTCGAGTATTCAATCACAATGTATTAAGTTATGACCTTATCAATATGAGCCAGAATACGCGAAATGCACAAGAAAGTAAATCTAGTTTTACATAATACGAAACGTATGAAAAATTCGTAGCACACTGAGACACTTTCACTCTTATATTTACAAATATATTACACGGACATTGGTCACTAAACTCACCCACCTGTCTATAAATTAATGTGCAGTATTTTAAATATACTCAGTGTATTGGGAATACTCATTGTGAATTGTGGTGCTTCAAAGGATATAATAGTAATATGAACTATTCACCGGTAAGTAGGATATAGTAATAATTTGCTCTCTTTATTCTTGAGGATTAAAGTTTTCCAATACTCAAAATTCAAATTTTCTTCAAAAATAATATTCATAAATTATAAAGTCAACCTACGTTATGAACAAATTGATGAAATGAGAGATTCTCTAGTTCTAGAGAATATTTATTAATTTCAATGTTGCTTTCATTACCAAAACTCTCCATACAGACCCATTCTATTTGCATATTTTTTAAAATCTATGAATTCTAGCTGTACGAAGTGAGTGATTGCATTAAGAGAAAGAGTTCGAAACGAATTAACCATTAATTAATTCTTCAATCGTCTTTTAGTAAATTTTTGCAGAGTAGGTGTATTTTAATCAAAATTTTGTTAATGTAGCACTGATAAACAAGCTCTATTTACAACTAGATGGTATTTATCTAGTTCTCTGATAAAATCTACATTACTTTGGTTTTTGGTTATTCACAATACTAGTTGTATTTGTAATGATGATGTAATATTAGAAACGGAGTTTTGTTGCGATTCTTTAAGGATTACGTGAAATTAACGGCTACTGCTGTACGGTTATACTGATTTGTTTACGGGAGATGTATTGCATTGGTTCTCTCCAAGACATACCTCTCCTCAATCTCTAGAACCGTTCCATGCTAACTTTCCTGTATTTAAATTTGGTTGAATAATTTTCAAAAGCATCCAAACAATCAACATAAACATTATTGTGAGTTTCTTGTTGTTCGACCGTGTATTTTAGCCCCCAATTATTCATCAATTCTACAGTTTTAGCATGCGCAGTATTATTTAACCGATCTACGCGCAAATAATCTTTTTGGCTACGGCGATACTGATTTGTTTACAAGAGATGTATTCAATTGATTTTATAACATTTTTGGGAAACGTTTCTATAACATTTTTGTATACACGCAGGTGATAGTTTTGACACTTAGTTTGATACTTAGTTGTCAATGTCAACGACAATATCAACAACAAAGTCCGGAGTATTCTCAAGAAAATGCATACAACCTCCAAAATACTCCGCCTCCACCTCAAATATTATCCCATAAACAGGCTCTTAACCATGACGGAAACTTCAAATATGTATTTACGTCAGATAATGGATTAGCCCAAGGTGAAAGCATATCTCCAGATGGATCCAGAAACGGAGGATACAGGTAAAAATTTAGTTTAATTTTCTTTGTTAGTCTAAGTTTTACCTAATTTCTAGTTCAATAATGGGATATCTAAGAAATTTGATTAGATATAAACACTTTTATAAGAAAATTTAACTCAATTTAATTTCGTTGTGTCATTCAATTTGGAAACTTTTTTTCATTCCTCTCACGCCTAGAAAAACCCCTTGAAAACAAAACTCATTGGATTTGGGGGATTTTTGCCATGAATACAATACAGTGAAACCTCTCTAACTCGAACCTCCTTAACTCGAAAACCTCTCCAACGCGAAAAAAAATTTTTGTCCAATGTGAAATCCTCTCTAACTCGAAAACAATCAACGTAAAATCACAACCTCTGTAACTCGAAGGCTGATCGACCAACAAAGTCCTTTAGGTTTCAATATTTAGCCTTAATAGCCTCTATAACCCGAAGCGTTGATCATAAGCCTCTGCAACTCGAAATGTGAAAATGTGAAGGCATTTATCGATAGCGCACCTGAGACACCTGTTCCCAGTTTCGCTTGACTGGCCGCAATATGTTTGTGTACAATATAACACACCATGAAAAATCTAGGCGTTATAAATTCGTAGACTTTTTTTGGCCCTGGCTCTTGGACTACAAGATGAATGCTACACCCAAGGCACTTATTATAGAAATGGCACAAAAGACATGGAAAAAATCATTTGCAATGATAAAATCAAAAAGGAATTCATTTGTGAACTGCAAAAAAAAAGAAATCCTCTAGAGGTACATGAATGATGAAGATGTAAAAGACTCTATTTACAAACAAAACATCATTGATGAAATAGAGGAAAATCAATACTAGAAATCATTGAACATAAAATTCAAAACAGGCCCTAGAGGCGAACAAACGGTCCTCTTTGTGGTGGAAGTATCTCCATTCCTACGGAAAAAACCAAAGTGTTTGAAATGTCAAGATCTTGGACATGTTAGCAAACATTGTCCGAAGACATAAAACAGTTGCAGCAACTGTGGCGAAAGCCATGACAGGAAAGATTGTCGAAAAGCAGATTCACCCAGTCTGTATACCTTGTACCAGACGAGAAAAGAAATGTGCTAAAGAACTAAATGAAATGATGAACTAAATAAAATGGTGTTGGAAAGACTCATACAAATAATCAATTATGAGGAACTTGCCATCAACAAGTATAGAATCAAACAATTTAGAATTAAATAAAGATGCAGAAGGACAAACATAGAAAAATAAGAAGAATAACTCTGTAAAACTAATGTTATCTTAGAAACTTAGAATGTTATCCTTTAGAAAAAAAAGAGATAAATGAAAGCAAAAATGAGCAATAATAAAAATTAATATACGTATGTACGTTTTTACATTTCGGCTACACTCTTTGACAATCTCTTCAATCAAAATCTCGAAGAAAAATAACTGAATTTTTCAATTAAATTGTCTTTATTTGTTTTTAGTTTTCTATGTAACAAAAAATGTTTCTAAATTCATACGACGAAATTTCGGACGTTTCCCCCGCCTAATTTTTTTCTAAAATTTCAGTGAAGCTAGAAACTTAAAATTCGGTAATTTCCGGGCACTTGCAAAGGAGTAATGTTCCTATTAAATTATACGAGGGTTAAATTTACAGCCCTTACTTTATTTCATACCAAAACTTTTTTTCAAGATACAATTTCATGAAATGAAACTATAATTTGATATCCTTGTTTTTTTTTAAAAATTTTTTTCCAAAATCAATAGTATCAGAGATTTTATTCAAACCGAGTCATACAACTCGGAAAAAGGTCATTTAAAAGCGCTTTTGGCACAATTTACCATTTAATACATGGCAAATGTGTTCTTTTGATATGCCTATGGTCTTTTCTTTCATTCTAACCTCAATCTGACAGCCGTTAAGTATCATTTTCGATTATATCGCTGGCTGTCGACCACGCTTGAATTCACCTGACCAAAATTTTTATATTGATAAATCCAGATATCTTCAGATATAATTAGAAAACTTCTCAGACAACCCTCGTATGATCCTATTCATTTAGAGTATTTCGAAAATTTTAATCATCGGTTGAATGTTTGGGAAGGCATTCTGATCAACCTCATCGTGAAGCCATATAGCTGCACTTCTTTCTGGAAGACCTTATTGTTTTTTATAATCACAAATACTATAAGATTATTGAAACCCCCATGAATATCAACTTTTTCAACACCATGGCGCTTATTTTTCTGGACAATAGATAGACCGCAGAGGTTATAGCCACGTAGATGGCACGATTTGATTCCTATAAAATTTTTTGTCGAACGACTCAAAGTGCAGAGTTTATATTTATACTATACCACCTGAATTTTTCCAATATTTTCTACAAGGTATTGTGGTAAAATGTCTTTTATTTACATTTTAATTAATCATTGTGGCTATAGTGAGTTTTTTTAACTAAAATTATAAATTAAGAACCAACAAATACAACCGTTTTGAGTGTTTTACGTTTAAAAGGAATTTGAAATATTGACCCAAAGAAATAACGAAACAAATAAATAAATTACATTTAAAAAAATAAATAAAAACGATCTAGGAATTACTATTATTTTGCCAAGGATGAAACCACAGCTAACGTGTTAATTTTCCAAGCGGTTTTTGGTAATTTTTTTGAAATGAGTGAATGTCATAATTAATTTATTACTCAATTTTACAAAATATCAATATTATGTAAATTCAATGATACGTAACTAGACAAAGTGTGTCGCAAAATATACAAATAATTCTGTAGAATATTGTGATATTCTTCAATATTTCGTACCAATCCTTCAACAAGAGAATAGCACAAAATATTAGTGAAAAACGGTTATTTGTGGTTTTTCACTCATTTAATGACACTGGCGATTTTCAACTAGCAAATAATCGTTTATTGTATAGTATATTCAAACGAAACCTTCGATTGAGTTATTAGTAGTTGAATATTTGCTTCTGATTATTTTTATGATTAAGAATATTAAAAAAAACGATATACTTGAACAAATACTAGATTAGAAACTAGTTTCAACTTCATATGTCTGCATTAGTACTCATTGTCTGATAATTTGAGACACCTGTCTGTCAAGAAATTATCACTTCTTTTGTTGAAGTACCAACTATTTTTTTTTTATTTGGAATATTACTGTGCAATCATTTTACTTTACTTTTAACATTAAACATTTTGTACTTTTCTTCATATATTTTTTTTCTATTTTTCGTATGTAACTGTTTGATCATTAACCATTCAAATGTCTCTTCCTCTTCATCCCGAATTGTATTATAGATTTACCAAGTTCCGTTTATCATATGCTGTATAACATTCTATTTATGTCTTTCTTGGATCTTGTTTAATGTTTCCCAATCATTAAGACGATACACAGAAAAATTTTTTTGTACTTTCAATGGAAGTATGTATCAAAACAGCCCCATGTTGGTAACTGGTTGCCTATGAACAAAGGATGAACTGTAATTTATTTGTTAACGTCATCTGTGTCGCTTAGGAGTGATACTATCAGGTAAAGTTTTGAACTAAGGTGAGCTCGGGTAAGTGCTACACAAAAAATGACTAGTTCAACTTTACCGTAGCGCATATTTTTTATATTCATTCGCATTAATGATTTGTCACCACTGTGAAAGATATACATAAATATGCTTACAAAAGCGAGTAAATAATTTTTTTTTAAATTTCACCATAATTTTTTTTATGACAAAATGCCGCACTTGCCCGGGGTGTGGGGGAAAGTGCGGCGCAAGGTGAATATTTTCTATTATATTGCAATACCTTTATATTGGGCATTATAAGAGCATTATTCATCTTAAATAAAACTTCAGAACGCTACTTAAAAAATTAAAAAATATTTATTCTAAAAAAGTTACAAACCCGTTTATATTTTAAATAAAAATCTTATTGAATAGCATAACCTGAAAAGATTATTTCACCACGCCTACAGATCTAAGGTTCTGGAAGTAGCTTAATAATGTCGGTTTTTAAGATATGGCCGATATCATTAACTAATAGAAACATAAAAGCTGATCTTAGCCTAGAAACCTTTTTTCTGGCAAACTTTATTCTTGTTCCGTCCTCTTGAGTCTCAAGATCTTTAGGCAAAACCTGACCAATATAATGCTCTACGATTTTTTTCCTAGAAATTTCACCAGCACCCAATCACCTTCTCTCACGTTTGCCATTAGCCGATCTATTTCTCGAGCTTCCTGAGATTCTTTTTCCATTTCGTCAATGATTCCACTTAGAGACGCATCAGATTCATCTTCACACATATTATCGATTGATTCATCTTCATCAGTCTCTGACTCCGCCATAAACTTTAGTTGGGATTTTTTCTTTGGTTTTTCTTTGTGATATTGTCTTCAGTTTTCTTGTCTTTTTTATTTACATCATTTTCTTTGAGTTTCTCTCTTTTATTCCTTGCAGCCTTTCGATTACTTCGTTTCTAGTTGTTACTTCAGGAGCGCTTGCAACTTGTTTTTTGGTTTAGACGCATCTCGTGTATTTTTATTTTGCTTCAATATTAACAGCATTATTTCTTCAAATGCCTTTAATATGATCACTCAAAGTTGATCAGGGTATTTTATATAATTGACTGACTCGCTTAATATTGATTGTTCCATTTTGGATGACCTCTAGTGCTCACTGCAAGTCTTCTTTGGTCTAGTTGCTTGCTTTACTTAGTTCGTCAGAAACTAAGATTAGGTAAGAGCATCACTTGAATGACGCGCTTAGCCTAGGCTACAAATTTGAGGTAAGTGCGGCACTAGTTTTAATTTTCACAAATGTTGCCATGATGTTCTTATAATTGTTTCACATACTCGTTTTAACGATTATTATCTCCCAGTAACACATAAAAGTTCAAATATTGACGTACAAAATTAAAAATATTGATTTTCAATAAATACAACCCACATCACACGATTAGGTTAGCTTCAGAAATCAGCTGTCACTTTTCTGCACATTACAAGATTGCCATATCACTTGAAATCGATCAGTAAATATTGAAGTTAAGAACCTGTGGCATATGCAACTTTAAAAACACCTTTTTAAAAATTTGGGGACTGGGTGACGCAGTTACCCCTATCGCGCATTTACCCCTACGAACCTTACTTCAATAAAGTTGTACCAAGAGTAACAAATAATTTATTTAGAGGACCTACTTCATGAATTGCTAAAATTTATGCACATAGTTAGCGAGAGAAGAACCTCGTTGCTTTATGTTTGTATGAATCTTAAGCTCAATTAACTTCATTTTATGTAAAAAAAATCTTCTGATTTTTAAATAAAATTAACTTCTTCAACACATAGGACACATTGATCTTCCTTTGGTTTGAAGAACGTTATACAAAAAACTCTCTTATACGTGAATGGAGAGATAAAAAACTCTTTTTGTTGCTGATATGCGAATCAATCAATCAACAATTCATAAATTCCAAGATGTATAGAGTAAGGCCAAGACACTATTGTCCAATGCCTTAGTGTCGAGAATTCCGAAGAGGTAACACAATAATAAAAGCAGCGAATCTAGACATTCGAGACTTGTTCCATGCGCTAACCCGAGACAGAATTAGCTCGTCTTCGATTCAAAACTTCTCGCCTTGGTTCAGGTGTGTTGATTTCTCCTAAAATGTGAACTTCGTATAAAGGACAAAATTAAGTTAATTGCATGATATAAGGATAATGAGAAGGTTATAAATCAAAGGATTTCTTGAAAAAGATAACGTGGAATTCCCTGGATCAGGTATCAAATATCCAGTGGTGTTTTAGTCAGATAAATGTCTACTTGTATCAAGTATTTTTAATACGAAGGTATAATCGTTACAATGTAATTGCATTACAAAAAATGATTTTAAACTCTCCACCTCTCTCTCCACCTCATTTGAAATGATCTGTTCAGTCTTATTTTCTCTTTTCTCTTAAATTAAATTATTTCTTTCATTTATACTTACGTTCTCTATAGCAAAATGAAAATAATGCTTTCGTTTAAATAGCGAATTTAACAGTAATTATTGCAGACAGTTGTGTATGGCTATGTTGATAATTCGAGCATCATGTTTAGTACTTATATGATAATATGATCTATTCTTCATATAATGAGATACATTATGGATGCCTGCATCCTGAATGCAAGGAATATTACCTTTATTAGAAATGGACACACATCAGAAAGAAAGAGAAATGCGGATGAGAATTTTTTTAATAAGGAATCTTAATGAGGCCTCACAGAAGGAAAACGAGTGATGATGTATTTGAATAACAGGTATTGTTAAAAAGTGTGAGGAATAAAAATATGATATTTTATAAGACAAAAATATATGTAATTTAAAGAAGTATTTTGAAATTACCTTTTTTGCATTAGAATTTTGTATTTGAATATAATTTGATAGATTTTCTTTTCTCTCTAGTAAGAATGTACATAATAATAAATTATTTTATTCTAACAAATATTTCATGAAATATATAATAGTTAATTTGAACATAGTACATAGTTATCGAAATCTATGATAAATGTATAATATCTCCATAATAATCAACTCAAAAACCTATGTATGAGTTTGACAAATATTGGGTATTATTATGAATAGATGAAAAATTATTAATAATTGGTTATTTCTTAATTAATCAAACTTTTAGATAAATACTTTTATATGAAATCAATTATCAGTTTTATTTTTTAAAAAAAGTCTTACATCAATATCAAAATATTCAATAAACTGAAACTGTTAATCAAACAAAAAAAAATATTTTGCTTGTGTTTGTTTGTATTGAAATATTAATTTTTTGAGTTAAAAATTAACTCAAAGGTTGGAGGATGCTGAGAATCTCACTATTTAAAAATGAAGAAAATGTCTTTTGTTATTTTGTTTATTGAATTTTTCGAATATTGACTTTTTAAACCAACAATAACTTTATCATAATTATCATTTGTTGGTAGGTAACTATTTACTAAATCAGCTGGTCTTGAATTCGGAATCATTGCTTGAATCAAATACTGGAACTTATCTTCTTTAGTATTACTCTTATCATCATGAATGTTTTTAAATTGACTCCAAAATTGCAGTAAGTCTTTCAAATCACCACCAATTTTTGGTAACATATCTTTTTTTAGATACAATATCAGTGGTCGGAGCATTCTGGGAAAATTTGTTGTCGTTGTTCCGTTTGATTTTGTTGTTTATTCAATTCAATAACCTCAATTCATCATCATCGTCGTGTAGAAGGCGTAGCGCCTGTTCAGTTCCGGTTTCTCTGCAGTAGTTCCTGTGAGGTTGATTGCCAACTGTCCCACCATCGTTTTGGTGGTCGTCCAATAGATCTTCTTCCGTGTGGGATGTTGTTACGTACAATTTTTGTTATTCTGTGGTCATTCTGTTGACATGCTGGTTCCATTCTCTTCTTCTTTTTCTCACCCATCTGACAATGTTGTCTATTTCGCATTTTTACCTTATGTCGGTATTTCTTTGTCTGTCATTCAGTGTGTAACCCGTTATAGTTCTTAGCGTTTTTATTTCTGTTGTTCTTAGTATCCTCTTTGTTACCGACGTTTCTGCTCTTGTTTCTGCCCCGTATGCCATAATTGGTCGCACACATGTTTTGTAGATTCTGGAGTTGCATCGTACACTGAGGTGTTTATTTCTCCAAATTGGTTGCTTAAGATGTCCCGATACTGTAGCTGCTTTGTTCACTTGTCTCCTCACTTCATCTTCAAGGAATCCTGTGCTTGTTATTTTGCATCCTAAGTATTCGAAATACATGATTTGGTCTATAGTGGTGTTGTCTATTATTAACTTGCAGCGCAGAGGTTCCTTAGCTATGGTCATGCATTTTGTCTTGCTTGTTAAAATTTCCATATTTAAATTTTCTGCGAGTTCGCTAAAGGCGTGTAACATTCTATGTAGGTCGTCGTCTGATTCTGCAATGCATTGCAGAATCATTGCAGAACCTCAATTTTTGCACGTAAATATTTACTTGTATATTCAGCTGCTACCTCATATTCATCTTCCATCATTTTCTCATGATCTTCTTTTTCAGCCGTTAATTCTAGAACAGCTTCACAAATTTTAGTATTCAATGCATCCAGCTCCAAATATCTAACCTCTAATATTTGAAAAGCGACTTGACCATCTTCAAAAATAAGTTTCTTTTGATTTATTTCTTCGTTGAACACCGAAAAAGCTTTTAGTTATTTCTTAATTAATTTAACTTTTAGATAAATACTTTTATATGAAATCAATTATGAGTTTTATTTTCTTTTTCAAACTCTTACATTAATATTAAAAAATTAAAGAAACTGAAAGCCTTCACGGAGGTCCTGGTTTCGAATCTGGTTTAGGAAAATTTTATTTCCTAATTTTTTTACGTGTACAGAACTAGATTGAAAATCTTTAGTAGTGTTTCACATGACAGAACTACAAAAACTGATTTTTTGTAACAAAACAATATAATATAACTAAATGAAGAAAGCATCTGCAAGTAGTGATTAATGATTCATTAATCAATGCCGTCATTAATGGGTATTATTAAGGTCGAGCTAGCAGACGTACAATGGATACCTTGTATAGCAGTCGTGGATAAAATATTTTATGATTTTTTCTTGCTAAAGCAAGTTACACAAACTTCAATTACGTTTACTCCACTGAAGGGGTTAAAGTTGTTCTTTGAGGATGTTTTTCATTCAATTTTTTATTCATTTTGAATAGACAAAGTATTTGTGTGAATCAAGAATTTTGACATTTTCTAGTGATTAATTAAATGATATACATTTCTCACGATTTTGACATCACGACAATTTATACGATTTATATTTTGTAGTTATATTGATCCAAATGGTAAAAAGATATCGGTAAAATACACAGCGGGCAAAGAAGGTTTCCGTATATTAGAAGCTGACCATTTACCAAAAGCCCCACAGCCTATAGCACCTTTACCAGTTCAACAGCCTGCGTATCAACCTCAATACAGTGTAAATCAACCAGAAGATGATGGTCAATACAGACCTGAAGTTTACGAACGAGCTCAACAAGAGGTAAATTTAGTATTATAACATCGTGTGAACGAAGCTAATATATTGTGTATTGCTACAATTTAGTAAATATATTCGAGCTTCATGTCTGAGTAATTTTTATTTTTCATATTTATGATCAATCACGAAATGCACTGGTTTGCAGATTCACTCAGCTCCATATACCAGATCATCATATCCGGTTCCATTATCAGCTAAATCGGCCCCAAGTTCTGATGCGTTGCAAGAAAAAGAATATTTTGACGAACCCGGTAAACCTCACAGTTTCGGAAGCGGTTATATATTCGAATTTGGAGGATAGACTAGATAAAAATCAATAGTTCATAAATAAAAAATTACTTGTAAAATGTTTGTTCTGTGGCGAATGTTTGATTAAATTTAATTATTTAAGAAAATTGTTTTTTATATATTCGAATTGTCCAGAATTCTACCTAATTTTAATAAGTGCGTCACTATGTTGAATCCAGTTCTGTTCATACAATCTCGATTGAATTATCATGAGTGAAAATTGGCAAATAGTGCACTAACAGATGGAACTACAGAAGGTTTTAACAGAAAGTAGATCACAGGGACAATTGATCAGTTTATGGAGAAAAATCTAGATGCAGAAAAATGTTTTTAAATTTTGCTTCACATGAATTAACTTCACGATTAAAGATACCAACTACACAATACAACTTCTTTCAAAAATCAGTTTCATGAAAACTATTGTATATTTCAATACTTTGCAAATTAAATAGGGCTTGAGCAATCTAACCATCATAATTTTTAATTTTCTCCGCATCAGAAAGAAAGGAAAATGCGGATCTCATTACATGTTCTAGGATTCTAGGACTCCTCAGCAATCAGTGAGGTGGTTCTGTCAATACTAGAAAAAACGTGGAAACCCTATAATATTTAATGGTTGATTGTACGAGTTTAGCGATATTCAACGGTTATTTTAAAATGAACAAGTATTCTATCCATAGAGATATTACAGATAGAGTAGGCATGCTATAGGTGCCCATACAAGTGGGAGCTTCTTGCCGATAAAAAGAGAGAGTAAATAATTTATGTATTGCTGTCTCTGTCTAATGGCACATGCGCGTCGATTAGATTTCGTGTCAGAACATAAATTGAAACAGAATAAGATCTTTCCTGCAATACTGTTGATAAACGAAATCTAGTTCAATAAAAACAATTGTATATTTCCCAAGTAATATTCAATAAAAATAGGTTGAACTAATTTACAGATCAATAGGCTAAGCCTCTCAGCCCACAAATTTTTGAAGTACTTCACAGTATGTATATTCATGAATGCACGGTGGCTGAGGTGTCAAGATCTCAGCCTTTAGATTTTGCTTTCCTCGGTTCGATTCCCGCAATTGCCAATTTTTTTTAATGTTTTTTTTTTGCTAATATATTTATAGGAATATTGTTTTGAGAGAATTTTTTGGTATTCTTTTATATTTTTGTGGAATTAATTTTGCAAGGCTAATTAATTATCTTTATAACTGAAAATTTATTCCTATTGTATCAATCAACATTTTTTATTGCAATCCATTAAGTCAACATTATTTATCAGTAGTGCACGTAATAATTTGAAGAATAAATTCAGTTTATCAGTACTTAAACAAAATGGAATACTCTGAAGGACTAAAACTCAATTACAATTAACTAAACACTTTATTTAACAATTCTTTAATAATAAATTAGTACAACTACATAAAAAGACAGTACGTATAATAATATTACTTCCGGCTTTTCAATAAAATCTTTTTTATTGGGTACGATACATTCGATTATATTATATTTCAAATCGTAAGTCATGCACATCAGCGCTATTTTTTGCTACTCAATAAAATGTAATATACTCAAGTTTTCAAAAAACTTGTTTACTTAAAACTGTAAGTTCCTTCATAAAATATTTGTCAGCAATAAATAACAGACAACTAGCCATTTTTTACGCTCATTGTAAATTATTTCGCACAGTATTTTAATAATGAGATTTACAAGAGTCGATTTGTTTTATCTATATCGAGATCCATAAGAAATATCTGATCTTTAAATTTTATGAAACCATACGGCGAAGATTATTTTAATACAGTCTTCGACTCATCACGCTCAATGACTAGAATATTTATCATACATTTATAGTGACAGTCACTTCAGTCAGTTTTTTTACAAATACGAATCATGTTCAGCCAAATTAAAATAAGAATGTAAATTCTCGTTTATTCGGAAAGTCATCAGCTTGCTAGCTATTCTATTAGCAGATCTCCTATTTTTAATTTTTTCTTTTCTAAGTTCGTTCTTTGTTACAATATTTTCTTTCAACTTCTCATTAGATTTATCTATAATATCGCAATTGGCATCAGAAATGATCAAAGTATTATCCTGCGGAGTACAATTCGTACTGGTCGGCACAGTAACGTTCATATTATTTAACAACAGTTTTTTCATCGCAGACTGGAATTGTATGACTGTCGGGTTACTAGTGAAACCATTCATGCGCCTTATCAAAGCAAAAAACATTTCTACGTGATCCTGGGAGAGTTTGTAGGTCAAGACATAAGAGACAATTTGTTCTTCAAATAATTTCTTACAAAGAGAATAAAAGTTTTCAAGGCAAATTATGAATCCTAAAAATCCTGTACGCACACTCGTACATTTCAGCACAGGTATTCTTTTTGTAACATTATTCTGCGGTAAATTTTGACTAGGTCCGCTTCGACATCAACTTCCAATTTTTCTAAGTAATCTTTAAACTCGTCAATTTTTTTTCTAAATTCTGGCATACGTTCTTCCGTTATACCTTTTCTTCCAAGTGTTTTACAAAATTTATTTTTGCTATTCAAAATGTCAAAAATTTCATCAATCAATTTACAAAATTTAGCAGTAGCAGCACAGTCTTTAAACAATGGATCCTTTAACTCTGATCCCAAGTACGTTAAGGCAGCAGCTGTACTTCCAATCTACACTTTCTTTATTATCATAAATGAAAGGTCCCTTTAAAGCTAGGTAATTTCTAATTAGTTTCAGCATATCACATGCGTCAAAGAAACAGTACACAGGTTCATTTGTCGCGGGATGATCAAAGTATGGGCGAAAATTTTCTTTGTCTAAATAATCGAAATTCGCACCTAAATGCTTGCAGCATTTTTGATTAGACTCGTCGCTATCAAAAGTTGTACTTACAATATTGATACCTCGTTCGTGCAATACTATTAATAAATCCCGCAGTAAAATAGATTTACTTTAGCCAGTCAGCGAATTAACTAAATAATAAGCAACGGGAGTTTTGAACCCGCCGTTGATATTAACCAGCATAAATACTAGAGCTTTCTTAGCTTTCTTTGGTGATTCATTGGTATTTGATTGCAACTGACCTCCAAAATCTTCGTATCCTTGCCATTCTTTTGTTTGCTTACAATACTTCGTCCATTCCTTTATACCCATCTCATCGAAAGTAAGATTAAAAACTGGCTTTTTTCCTTTTTTTTTGATTCGGCGTGAACCATCTCCGAAACGTGATTGATTATCTCTTCTGATACTCCAGGTTTGTAATTTTTTGAACAGTACCATCTGTTGAGGGTTCTACACACGGTAAACATTTTAAAAAACTCTGACCAACCATTTCGTACGCAGCTGGTGAGTGGAAATTTAAACTACGTGCAAAAGTTTTTAGATGGGCAGGAAACGGACTAGATGGTTTGTTATTCTTCATTCTAGAAATTAATTGCTTGACGTGCTAAGGGAATTCCTAGCAATAGGAAAAAAATAAACAATTGTTACTGAAAGTAAATCAAAAGATATAAAAATTATGAAAATGTGATGGAAAAGGGGACATTGAGTTAAACTTTATATCCATGCATAGCACAGTTTTTTATGTTTGTAGTATGAAAATTACGATTTTTAAAAAAGTTTTTATCATAGTGATATACAAAGTAATTCAACTAATCAAAAACTTTTAATGATAAAATTTCACTTGCTTAATGTACCCTCTATAAAAATCAGTATACAAATAGTGATGTAGAAAAAATGATTCATATTTTAGTTTCAATCAAAAATAATATTGTACAATATATTATTTTTTTTTTAGTTTCAAATCGGAATAAAGAAAAATGTGATGTCTAACAAAGCAATATTTTTGTTTTAAATGAACAACAAAAATTTATACAATATTATTTTTTTTTAACACAAGTAAAAGTCGAATATAGTTACTAAAAATATAAATACATATATAAAAATCTATTCTTCACACGATTCGTTTTTTCTTAATTGTAAAATTCATTGATTGTAATGCACACCCAATTGGTAAATATAAAAATATAGAAACATCATAATTTCATTTAATTAACACGCAGCGTAGACATATGAAATTGTATAAATATTTCATATGCTTATACAAAAAATCTGATCAAATAACCTCTAAGTAGTCAGCTGCGGCAGTTGCATTTTCATCTCGCAATTTTGAGACAAGTTCTTTAATATTTCCAATTTATTTCAATTTCCGTTGATTTTTCTTACGGCACGATGCGGCTTGCCTTTGTTTGTATATGGTAAATTTCAAAAAACGTGACCAAGCTTCATCAGTAGCAAAATCTATTCGCGACATGCACATTGGCTGCGGTCCATCATAAAAACGAAACTGTTTCGTCGGAGGTATATTCGAGACATCAATGTATGGCATGTGTCTAAAAAATGATTATGTTCGTTAAGAAACTATTCATAAACGTCAATCAAAATATTTGGCATGTTGATAAATAACTTTTGTTTACCTTTTCATATTTTTACGAGCTTCGTTAGATTTCAAATTGCTGGCAACATCTTTTGCAGGATCCGACTCAAAAATATTAGAGGGACACAATTTTTTGCTAGGTGAAACATCTGGATTCTCGGAATACATAGTATCTGGCAGACACCTTGAAAAAAACAGGAACAAAAAGTAAACATTTGAATCTATATGTACTCATGAGAAGCTATTTTATAAGAAATTTTGTAACGCTTACCTTTTCATAGTGGTATCATGCAAATTTGTTTGAGATTTTTCGCAAATGGCTTTGAATTCACTTGCTCCGTTATGTGCATACAATTTTTTGCTGGGAGAAATATCTGTGATATTGCAAAGTGGCAACTTCCTAAAAAAATAAGTGTAAAATACATAAATGTATCTATGTACGATAACAATATAATTATGAGCAGAATTAACCTTTTGAGACTTGTACAATGATCATTAAACTGTGTATTACTAAACACAGTTTGCTGTGTGATTTGCTCTTGCAACACTTGAGTTAAAGAATTATTTCTTGAAATGTTACTGACATTACTGACACATGACTGTTTTTGCAAATTCAGTTGTGTTTCATCTTTTGCGACTGGGTAGCTAACACTTTGAACTTTATCTGTTGATACAATTCTGCAAGGGACCCCAGTTTTCCGTAAAGATCTCTTAATTTTACTTGCATTCGAGTCTTCATAGGCACTCTTATCAAAATGATCACTGTAAAGTTTGGTAAACTTGGTTATAGAACTTAGTCCAGCAAAAGCCATCCATTCCTGTCTTAAACTATTATCATCCGGAAATCTACAATAAACAATACATATTTTGATGATAAAACATTATACAGATAGTACTAATTTTTATAACACTTCTTTTTTAATATTGTGCATACAATCAAAACAAAATTTTTGCTAACTACTTCTTGAATTACTTATGCGGACTTACTTATGAAAACTGCGACTTTTATCTCCAGGTATTGGCTCTTTTTTGCAGAGAACACAGTAGTAAGGCATATTCAACAACAAATGTTTAATAATCTTTATCACATAATTTACATTGGCAAATATAATATTTATTTACAGACGTACAGGTTACGTACGCACTTTACCGTGGCTCGTTGAATCAGAGACACGCATGCGCAGTACGCAACAAAAGAAAGATAGAAATACATAAATGATTCTCTTTCTCTTTTCATTCGCGAGACGCTCTCACTTGTAGGCATGCCTACTCTATGGTAATATCTCTATGATTCTATCACAGTTATGATGAAAGAATTGTAAATAGGTTAATCAATCGTCATAGGTTCAAGAAATCTCTATGTGAAATCAATTTTTCCAAACCCAAAATGGAAAACAAGAAAAATTTGCTCTGAAACTTTTCAATCCTGTTTATACAAAAGATTGTATGGAATATTTAGCAGTGTGAAATTAGCTGTAGTGATGATGACGGGAAGTATATTGGGCAGAGATTCGTTATTGTCCGGTTTAAAGAGCACATAGCTGTGAAATTGTGAATGTGAATTTGTTAAAAAATGTATCCAGTAATAAATTGTTGGATTCATTTGAAAGCATTGAAATTGCTAGATGTAAGAGTAGCTTAAATAGGGACAAAGGGCCAATTCAATATACAATATATACATTTATTGTTGGGTAAAATAGTGATTACTATGGAAATAGCTCCAGTTGTCGTCACACCAGATGCTGTAAAGAAAAGAAAAAGAGATCCTATAAAATGGAAGTGTAATGTGGCTAAGAGACTAAGCTTAAACCATATTATTTATGTATCTGTAAAGCCAATTTCTGTTGCTTTGTGATTCTTTGTATTGTAGACTAAACAATATTACACTGCAAATTTTGGTTAGGTTAGGTTAGGTTAGGTTTTAGAAAGCATCATTTGAATTCTATTATAAAACATTTTTCAAAGACCGGAAAAACACCTGTAGAGAAAAGGGGAGGCGACCGTAAGACACCTATGTTTCTCGAAAAGCAAAATGCCATTAAGAGCTACATAAAACGTTTGAAGTGCATAGAATCTCACTATTGCCGCTCAGTCACAAGGAGAATGTGATCTCTGATCTGTGAACCATCTGTTCTATCAATAAATAAAATGCACAAAATGTACAGCAATGCAGTAGATCAGGAGTTACAAGTTAAGAAGTCCTATTTTAGATTTGTTTTTACCACCAAATCCAACTTGAACTTCAAGACACCTCGTACTAATGTTTGTTCCACCTGTTTGGAAATCGGTGAGAAACTAAAAAATGCATCTACTGAAGAAGATAGAAATGAATTATCAACTGAGAAAAAAATACATAAGCTCAGAGCAGGGGCATTCTTTGACCTTTTAAGTGGACAACGTGAATATTTAATATTATTATCATTCGATTGTCAAAAAAATTTAGTGCTGCCAAAGGTTCCTGACCAAGCTGCGTATTACTCATGGCAGTTATATTTATACAATTTCACTATCGTTTAAGGGACTTCTTAGTCAACATTGACCAAAGATAATGTATTCTCTTATGATTGGCTGGAAAATCAGTATGGAAAGGGATCAAATGAAATTGCCTCGGCTGTCTACCACTAGCTTCAGAGAACTGATTTTGGCACTAGCCCAAAAACAGTACGATTGATGGCCGATGGATGCAGCGGACAAAATAAAAACAGCACCTTAATTGGCATGTGTTGTAGGTGGCTAACTGATGGCTATCTGAGGATGCTCCAAAAAATGTTGAAGGCTTGGAGCTAGTATTTCCAGTCGTTGAGCATTCATTTCTTCCAGCCGACAGGGTTTTTGGTCAATTGGAACAAAAAATCAAGAAACTGGTCATTACTAAACCAAACGAATACTTGGACTTAATTTCAGAATAAGCAGCAACTTTGCATTTGGGTGAAGATTGTGAAGTATCTGATTGGAAAAGTGCCATTAAAGAAGTCCTTAAGCTGCCAGGATCTTGGCATTTTCATTTGAACAATTCCAAAAGATTTTTTCTAAAGAGATGTCGCTCTGGAAATATTCTACTGCGAGGGGAACTGCATTACAAGATTGATTTGGGCTGTTTAAAAAGCATAACAAAAAAAGGGAAACTTCCTTGAATGATTAGTGTGGAGCTAATCGAGAAAGGTCCATCGTGAATGAACTGAAGCTGAAAAATGTCGACATGCTACTAGGCAAACACTTCGGAAAAAATTGGAGAACCTTAAGTGACTTGAGTTTTTATAATGAAGCTATTTCCACTGAAGCAAATCCAGAAGCCATAGAAGGTGATGCATACCAAGCAGAGACATCTTGTGAATATTATGTACCCAACATACCTTCTGTTTCAGTTTAACTGTAACTATAACTGTTTTGATAAGAATATGTACCCTAAATACCTTCTGATTTAAAACAACTGTAATTCAATTATAATTTGTTCCATTAATCATTTCAATTAGCTTTTAGTTTTTATATGTTGCTTTGGTAACAAAACTATCATTCTCCAGGTATGAGAAACTAACACGGAAATCTCCATATTTTATGCTACTTATTTTAATTTTTTGCAAAATATTCAGGCAAATCTATTGTAAGAGAGCTTTTATAATGGAAATACCTATTCTATGGTACTTTTAGTATCTGAGATAATGATTCCAGAAAGACACAACAGTTTTTCTATGATTTCTCAAAATTGTCAAGTTGGGAGATTGCCGCCATTGATATTAGTACCCACATTTATGCACAAGTGAGTAAAGTAATACTTTTTTCACGAGTAAGACGGTTTGACAATTCTTACGAGTGGATAAAAGTTACTTTACTCACGAGTTTAATACAAATTTATTTCTACGTACGTAGACCTGAAAAAATTCGGCAAATCTTTTATTTTGCAATAGTATAATTAATAGTACAACTGTGAGCATTATTCATTTGAATTGAAGAAGAAGTTGGTACTTGAATTGGTAACATTTAACGAGTTTAAAGAAATAACATCGTCTATAGTTGTAAATATTAATACTTATTGGACTCTTTGCACTGAATATATTACTACAAAAACGCCGGGCCTAACGGAAAGATGTATTTGCAGTCTTTATCGATTACGAAAAGGCATACGATCGAATACAACACGACAAGTTCATAAATACATTAAGGGAAAAAGGAGTTGATAGTTCCGACGTAAGAATCATCGAAAAATTATATTGGCACCAAAGAGCGGGCGTTCGAATCAACGGAAAATCAACAGAAGAATGCAAAATCGTGAGAGGAGTCAAACAAGGTTGCACACTCTTAACACTTCTGTTTAAGTTGTATTCAGATAAGATCTTTAAGCAAGCTAGACACAACTTATCATATGAAGTAAAAATTAACGGTAAACTTATAAATACAACCAGATATGCTGATGATACAGTTGTACTGTGTGACGACTTGAATGGACTGCAATGCCAGTGAGAAGAGCAATGGGTCTAACATTAACTGTTCTAAAACATGGAATTTATTCGTTTGCCATATCATTAGACGCAGCTACAGCTAAACGGACAAACGATTCAAAGAGTGTCCAGTTTCAAATATCTTACTGAACAACTGGATCCTGATAAAGAACTTGTTACAAGAAAAACAGATTCCATCCTATTAATAAGATTATTTTGTAGCGGCTGAGGTGGTTGGGTGTGGATCGTGGTTTGTAGATGGCGCCACGCAACAATGACCTCCTCGTGCACAGAACATAGATATTAAGTTCTGTGCAAAAATGTCGGCGAATCGTTGCATATATAAAATATACATGGCACCTTTGCCAGCTTTTTTCAATTAAAAAGTAAGACAATACTTCGTGTTTTGATATAATAACATCAGCTCGTACAACATTTTTTAAAATGAGATCACTCTTCTCTAACGATAATCTAAAATTTCATTTCTGGAAACGGATGATCAAATTTACTTATGGTCAGTTCTTTTATATGGTGTCGAAGCATAGACTTTAAAATACCTACCATTAATCGCTTAGAGGCTTTAAAAATGTAGTTACATAGACGCATGCTCAAGATACCGTAGACAGTTATGCAAACAAACGATGCAATCTTTAACAGAGCAGCTTATTTGGGACACATAATGCGTGGTAGCCGGTTTGATATCCTCCAGTTGATTATGATAATGATGGTAAAGTTGAAGGTCGTAGAGGAATTGAGAGGAAACAAGTCTTTTGGTTGAAGAATACTAGAGAATGGACTGAGATGAGAGAATCAGGACAGTTATTTAGATTAGCTCAAGAAAGAGAGAGTTTTGCCAACGTCTAGGGGACTTGATACGGCACGTTAAGAAGGAAGGATTTCTTAGAGAGAAGATTTATAGTCGTTGCAATTGCCGATTCAACATCTTCCGATGTGCAGTTTAACCTTAAACCACTATCCTACAAAAATTTTCACACTCTCACTACCATCGGTATGAGATACCGCTATACATAATATGTGGTATTACCCATATTTTTTTTTTTTCGAAAATTGAGACTAGCTTTTTTGTTTTGTTCTTTCTTTATCAATAATTGCAAAAATAAAACCAAAAGACTAAAATAAACATCTTAAACAAACAAAATAAATGGATGAATTCTATATAGGCAAATATGTATACTTTCTTATTTTTCTCGATTTTTTACACAATTGTTAAACATTTTTTTAGCATGATACAAAAAAATTGGTTTTTCGCATCCTCGCAAACAAAAAATGTCTTCCGCTTCAATTTATGGGGGTATAAGAAACAGGTCTTTTTAGTCTACAGTCACTCATCGTTTGGATCTTTTTCTTGGGGATCTTCTACTATTTGCAGTAGACACTCCATGGGACTTCTTAGCTCTCTTGGTAATCTAAGATTTTCATTATATCGGTGTTGCATGAATGGTGTGATTAGGCTTTTTGTCATTATTTTGAGGAGCTTGGAGCGATCTATTGGTTCGTAATTATTATAGCTTTGATACTAAATGTATCTACACCTTCCTTGGACATATTGTAATCGGCAATCATTTCTGGCTTTCAGGTATATGGGTCATCTTTTAGGTAATGGTGCATTGAAGATATTAGCAATACAGCTACAGCTCTCTTTTCTTAAGAACATGAGAAAGCAGATTCATCGGCTTGTTCTTTTTCATTGTACCCAAAAATGTTAGTACTCTGTTTTGTAATTCTGTCACAAGTTGTAAATTGCTAAACCAATTATCTGCTGTCACGTTTCCGTTGGTTTTCTATGGACTTTACTAAGCTTGCCACAAACTGAGTGGGAACTTGCAATTTTTTTTCTTTTGCTGATAATCCATGACTATCCGAACCTTTTACATAATAAATGTAAGCATTATACAAATAATTATTTCTGGCATCTGAATCTTTATAGCATATTTTGTAGGCTTTTTTGGCATATACATTACGAATCCGCATCGGCCTCTAAAATCCACTAGGTTCTCATCCTCGCAAAAAAATGTCCCCAAGGATATGCTCTATCCGTGTCATTATCAAATCTCAATGCGACTAATATAATTTCAAGCCTTCTTCTTGACATTGTACACCTAAATACATCTCTTCTACTGCTATCAGTAGCAAACAAATCCTCTAAACTCTCTTCCTGCCTTAAAAATTCCTGTGTATGTAAGCAACCCCAAAAAAGCTCTCATCTCAGCAACAATTACATCTTTCAATGGCGAATGGTCTTGGTTCTTGTACTATGTCCGAATTTGAGAAAGTTCACGATTTTTCTAATGCACACAACTTCATGCAGCATATCTGCGCTAAATAGTAGTTCCCATACTTGCAAAGGGCTTGCATTTTCTCCCAATGCTTTTGCTGGACCTCGTAACTCAGGTAAACTCTTCACTAAGTTGTGACTTCTTGTTCTAGAATTAGCTGGAGGCGGTTGTTTTGACCATTTCTCACGCCCGTAAAAAAATCTTGTCTTCTTAGATTTTTTCCGAGTTTATTGTTTACTTCCTCATATTCTTCTTCATTTTCCGATTGCACCGATTCTATATCATGCTCACTTTCATCCTCATCACTTATGAAATTATCGTCTTCTTCTAGATGATTCAGCACCATTCCTCAAATTTTGGAATATCCGGATGCATCGACTCTGTGACATTTTTATAAAAGAAAAGCCCTAAAAAACGGGAAATAAAAAAACAATAACAAAAATTCCAGCACTTAAGTTACGCCCCGGTATCTCTCAAAAAATCGCTCCTAACTTACACGTGTTATTTCACTGACCGCCAACGCGCTACTTATGGAGTGTAGAGAAGGAGTAACGTCTCTGGGTTAAAAAATGTGAGCTGATTTTTGATGGGTAAATAGGTGGCGCTGATTATAGAGGGTTGAATTTTACGCGCTGATTTGAAAATAACTGTATAGTAATGCTTTAAATAATGCACCGTGATAATGAAATTAGTAGTATTAAAATAATGAAATGATTAACAAAACAGAATCTCGTTAAATCAACTTTATTATTCAGCTATTTATTTGGTTTAGATAATACATATATTCTAATATGAAAAAAAAGTAGAATCATGTAACAATAATGAAATAGTATAAAACAAAACATTTTGGTTGATTAAAATAAAATATTTAATTTTATCCGTAACTAATATAATAATTATAACGATATAATTAGATCAATAAAAATAATAGAATAATAAAAAAAATATTTCGGTTCATAAAAATAAAATATTGAACTTCATTAGCAACTAATATAATAGTTATAGTCATATAAAAATATCAATAAGAATAATAAAATAATTGAAAATAAAACATTTTGGTTCATAGAAATAAAATATTGAACTCTATCCGCAACAAATATAATAATTATAGTTTTGTTAAAATATCATTGGTAATTAGCTTATGCAAGCAGGTACAGAAATATATCAAGTTCTTAATAAAAAATTAAAAATCTGTTAAGATATTAAGGATTGCACAGCTTTTCACAAGAATATAATCAAACGTCAGTCACAACTTTGATAATTTCTTATACAGTAAGTGTTTAACTTCAGATCTCAATTCTATAGTACAATCAGCGCCACGTATTATCCCTACAGAATTACAGAATTCAGACCATATTTTAAACGTACCGTCCATAAGAGATGTTACTCCTTCTCTACACTCCATAGCGCTACTAATGTACGCATCAACGTAAACTTGAAAGGTCCTGAGAGCTCAAGGTCAGCAAAAATTTATTTCAAAAATTAAGACAGGAAATTCAACACTCGCAGTATAAGATACAGCTAGGTAGCGGTTGAAGGTTGAATTTTCTTCACTATTAGTCTCTATCAATAATAACTCCTTTTAATTAGACACAAAATGGATTTTCTTGAACGAATATCAAGAAATAAAAGTGTGAGAGTTTATAGGAGAAACGAATTGACATGAGAAAGGCAGAAAAAGTCCAGTCCACTATTTTGATAAAACAATTCTAATTGCGTTAAAAAATGACACATTACTGCACTTTTTTTAATGCAAAAGCATTTGACAGAAATAACATTCTTCATGAATGTAAATTAATGAAAAAAAACGTGAAGAGATCATGAACAATTACCCAAATTTCACTGTAAATATTAATTTGATTAATTGAAATCAGTTTTTATGTTAGATTATATAACTTCAGTTGTAGAATTTTGTCACATATATGTTTATAAATCTGTTTTCAACAAATTAGGTTCTACTCTTTCAGTTCAACTATTTTATTTACATAATGTCCTTTTCAGAATCAGTTTTATATCATTTTTTTGGCTCTTCTGTAAAATTTTCTATTTGTGGGTACCGAGTTGCTAGAATTAAGCCGACGATATGTGACATATAATTTTTAATGTGGTCGTAGATAAAATATTATATGATACTCGTGTGTGAAGTAGTTTAGCGCATTTGTTTTATAAATAACTATACACTTAAATCTTGCTTGTCCGAACACGAGTAATCCGAACCTAACCGTTACGGTACTTTTTTTCACGCCTTTTCACCGCTTACACTCTTTATGAATGCAAATGGATAAAAAAAAAACGTGAATATTATAACGGACGGAGCAAAAAAATTAATGACGATTATTTCCACTTGTCCGTGTCCTGCATGCATATCGTCTTGTACATAATAATAAAATAACCTAAAAACACATTCTCTTGTGAATTACAAAAATTTTATTGCAAAATATATTCGTGTTAATTGGAGCATAACAAAATGTTTTTTGGAATTTGTATTAGTTCAAAATAAACTTTCTAAATTTGTCAACATATTTTATGGTTAGAATAAAAATCGATTCTATTCACAACACTGATAAAATTGTAATGTGACGTATAGGAGAAATTAGTATAGATCAAGTGCATTCCTTATATAAGGTGGGAAAGTTTTAATCTGGCAGAAATTTGTCTATTACAAATACATGTATAATTTCGAGCTGAAACAAATTCAAAACGGAAATATGTTATATATTTAATATTTTCTTTCCATATTCTCTTCTACTGAAGTCGTCCTCTACTTCCTTCAACTACTTTGATCATCTAGGCCTTCCTCTTCTCTTTCTACCTTCTTCTTCTTCTATATTATTGGTTTTATCCGCCTCTTTTTTTACCGAATGCGCAGTTTATATCAAATCTCCATTGAATCGATATAATAAATATTTAATGAGAAACGATTAATGCCTATATTCCAATAAACGGTCGCCATGACCTAATTCGTAGATAAATCAATCTTGGCCTTCTTTTATGCCGATTATAACTTTTTGACTGATGTTTAGTGTGTGAAGTGTTATGGTAAATCCATATTTTGTCCACTTTTACAAAACTAAGCAAAAATTACTGCTGTTAAAGAACACCACACTCCTGCAAATCCACACATCTGCGTTCGAGATCATTCAAAATTTAAAACCATTTTTGGACCTCTCAATCTTCGATTGGCCAAAACCAACTGATAAAATTATAAAAAAACCATATACTCTATAGTTACATCAAGAAAGCATCTGACAGCAGTGATTAATGGATTTATAAATCATTGCAGTGATTAATGGGTATTATTAAGGTCGAACCAGAAGACCTATAATGGGTACATAACAGTAGTGGATAAATAATTTCAAAAGTTAAAAAAACATAGACAAATCAAATAACCCATCAGCTAATCGCATTTACCCACTGGTCTACCAGACCGTTAATAACCTGGCAGATTAATGATTGATTTCATAGACAAATTGCACATGGTTAGCTTCGTTTTCATTTGTACCACCAGAAAAATACTATTAAATAATTTTCACCCTTCAAAAAAGGGAAGAAAATAAGCAAAAACTGTGCTCTCGGACTGCTACTCTGAAAACCGAGATAAAATAGTTATTTTCCTAACAAGTGCGGAAAGTGATACTTTCCCGCACGCGACTGCAGTTGTCCCGAACGACGCGGAGTGGAGTTCGGGCAAGCGGTCAAGTGCGGAAAGACACTTCACGCATTAGTTAGGAACATTATTTTTTCTACGACCGTATATACAACGACCCATTTTTCAAAAAATATTTTATTCCAACAAACATAATAATATACAAAACTTTAACTAAAAACTACTAAGTATTATAAATCTTAATATTGAAAACACAATTTGTTGCATTTTGTAGACTAGTAAGAATTGCCGGTCCAATGGAGTTATTTGGTTTAATGTGGTTTAATTTAGAAGAAGATTGTTCTTATTCGGTCACTTCCCAGACGTTTTAAACAACTTTGACGTTTTAGTAACAATTACACGCCTGGGTTGTCATAGCAACTGCTATCAAACCCAGGTGGTTTGATAGCAGTTGCTATGACACTCCTTTGAAGAATGTACAAGGTTATATAAAAAATATCTTCATTATTTTATATTTTCAAAAAATTAAAAATGCTACAGAAATTTTATTAAATGATTAAATTTTATTTGATGGACTATTTCGTGAATATTCATTTACCTGTAGTAACAATAGTTATAACCACCGAAGTAAAAAAACTATCTAATAAGGTCAAAATATGCATAATTTTACTTTCCCGCACTAGTGCGGGAAAGTGACACTTTCAAAGCTAAAATGCGTGCGGGAAAGTGGGTCGTAGAAAAATGATTTTTCAAGGGAGGATCAGCTGCTCCAATGGCAGTACCTTCTACGCATGTACAGTGATTAATGGGTTTTATTAAGGTAGAGTAAGCAGACTTATAATGGATACATTATACAACAGTCGTTTATAATAGTATATTATTCACAATTGTATAGTGGATTGCATAAAATAATATTAAATAAATAAATAATAAAATGTGCAATCTGACCACACATTAATGCTGACAGTTTTGAATCAAAGTTTTGGTGGTAGTGCCTCTTTTGAATACAAATTTGATAGCGTCGGGTTCGCCAGACCTGATAAGTAAAAATGTATTTTTTTAGATATTCAAAAATATTTTCCTTGCAATTACTATTCGAATATCTTCGATAATATATTATTCTAATATTTTTTTCCTACTTCTGTACAACACTACATTTTGATGATAAAAAAATCAATTTTTATTCTTAAAAGTATTTATTTAACAACTAATGAAATATTGAAATATGCATTTTTTTCAAACGGAACATAAAAAGTGAAACTAGGAATAAAAGATAAAATAATGAATTGGAACATTGATCACAATAAATATTAACGTTTTTCATGCATAAAAATGTATGACACTTTTGGAAAATTTTCTCAAATTATATTTTCTGGTTCTTGACGTCTAATTCTTACTTCCAGTGGTAGGTTTCGAGCTGCTGATCTTCTTTTCAAGTATTTGTCTAATGATAAGGCAATGGTTTTCTGTCTGCGTTTAATACTTTGATCATGTTGTTAGAATTGTATATAATTTGGGCATTTACACCTGCTACGTTCATAGTTGAATAGAAAACTACCATGTGCCACCTTCTGGTATTACGTGCCACATGATACAACGAACAAAGTTGGTATCAACTCCACCTTTTGTCAAATTATAAAAGGTGACAATTTCTGGTTTATATTGTGGCATGGAATTTTTATCAATCACGTCGTTGTGGTGTAGACTGAACGCTAATAAGACATTTTTATGTTTTGACACAAGGGTCATATCTTTTTGAAAACCAAACATACTTGTCAGAAGGGGTCTTAACTTCGTATTCTGGAATTCTAAAGGATTGCTTATTTTTCCTGACTGTTCCTACATAAGTTAATCTAGGGTTCTTCAAAAGATCATTTATAAGTGGTAACGATGTAAACCTTTGTCACATTCCGTAAATTGGTGTCATGAGACGCTTTACATATTCATTTTTGGGTCATTTTTTACTCTAAATGGTCTATTTGGTTGCTCAACATAAATCTCTAGGTTTTTAGTGTAACACATCTTCGAGTCTACTAGCGCAAATATCTTGAGGCCGTTTTTATTAGGTTTTTTTTTTGGTAAGTATTGACAGAACTCCCAACTGTGTAATGGTCTCTGCAATTTGTAACAAATGCACCAAAATCATTCTTATCGAAGCAAGTTTATCTATGGTTTCTCGTACTTCTCTTGTTTCCCAATCGGAATTCCCAAATGGAATTTTCCTAGAGTCAGAACATTCCTACTCCACAACATTTTCTATCCAAAAGTTCTTTAAGATTTAGTCTGGCACCTTTTAAACATCCTGCTAAATAAAAAGCTTTTATTTGAATTTTGTACTTTGATCTTTCTCGGGTATAGGTAATAGAATTTGTGTCTGAAATAAATAAACTCCAGCATTCTTCAGTGGTTTTTGTCTGTTTTGCTACACTCTTCTATCTTTAGCGGTAAAACTAGGTATTCGTTTTCGTTTTGATTCATAATCTTCATCATCAGACTTAGGAGAAGCATTATGCTCGGTATACGATGGCTCAAATTCAAATTCGCAATGACCGAGGCGGTCTCAGAGCAATCACCTTCTGAATCTGAATCAATCTCCATTTAATTTTCAGATAGTACTTTTTGCAGTAGACGAAAAAGTCTGGCCTGCTGCTTCTCGTAGTCCATTATCTGCAAATATTTATATACATGCTTCTAAATGCTCTTGATATTAGGTCTCTTCTGTTTTAAAATTAGTTTTTTTTAATTATTTTTTATCAATCTCTCAAAAATTATTAAAAAAAAACTAATTTTTAAATAGAAGACACCTAGAATCAAGAATCCTGAACCCGACGTAACTATTTTACAGAAAACTAATGACCGTACTACACTGTACCGTATCGCTTCGATTACTCCACTCAACTGACTCACGTCACGCCGACGTACTCGTTTTATATGGTTAAAGAAGGCTCTAGTCTAGACTCAAAGCACGACGAAGATTCTATCGTTCTTGACAAAAACTGCTGCTGAGATATAACGATACTGTCTTTTTCTCGCTTGTCTAGGCACGCGCTGCCCTTGAAATTAGTTACAAACATCCGTAACCTTGAGAGTACGAGTATTTAAAACATCCATATTGGAATCGAATGAAGTCTAAAAGCTCTTAAAAACATGATTTTTCTTTCTGTGACACATTACATGAATACTTTAGTTTTAGTTAGGTTTAGTTTCAAAGTAAAAAATCACTTGCGAAATGTTTGTTGTGTGATGTATGTTTTATTAAATTTAATTATTTTAGAAAATTGTTTTTTTTTCATATTCGAATCGTCCAAAATTCTACCTAATTTTAATAAGTGCATCACTATGTTGAATCCAGTTTTGACAATGACCCATCATACTGAATACTTCTGAATATTGTGCCCAGTCTCGATTAACTCGCAGAGTTACTGTATAAGAACAATGTGAACGGGGCTTTAATTTCGAAGAAACTCAAATTATTGTTAATTATAAACATGGAGTAAATATCAATAAGCATTGAAATTTAAAAAAAATTGACTTTATCTTAGTTGGGCAGGAATTTTTGTTAGGTAAGTTGTAGGTATTTGATATGAAGAAAAAACAGAAATAGATTAAGATATATTTTATTTGAACAATTAAAAATACATCACAATTATAAAGAAATACCGATCAGTTGAATTTTCACTCATTATATTTATATATTCAGATGCTCTTAGTATTCGTCATTGGCAAAAGGATGATCCTTGTGTGTGATAGCACTGAAAAAGTCAATCCATTTCATAAGAGGTAAGACATATTACGTACACACATGCGCACACACGCACATACATACAAGGGTAAAAATAATTATTGTGGTTAAAACAGATTTTGATATTCATGTTGTACGTGATCTCTTCATTAATATAATAATGCAAATTTTCAATATCAAATCATATTTTGATAAAGTTCGAAATAGGTTGAAATATGTTTACCTGTTTTATAAACAGGCTCGAAGAAATTAAACCAATGTGTAAATACAAGAATATGAGAAATTTAGTTTTGTGGAGTATATAAGGAAGACTGTAGGGAGGGAACAAAGACAGGCCTCTTGTATTTAATGTCAATTCTTAAGGACCAAGAGCTTTAAAAAGGAGAATTCTAGGCACTGTAGCGTACTCTCAATCTTATGCGCTGCTCTGATCTGACTCTTTATTACAGAAAATGAATCGCTCATTAAAAAGCTGCACCAAATACAAAGACTTCTCTTTGTATTTGGTTAGGTTCTTAAAGAAGACGGTTTATTACAATATTACTTTTAAATAATTACTAGGAAAGTTTATTCATTCATTTCTTGTATTTCTTTTTGTTCTAAAACTTTGTAGGGTAGTTAGTTTAGTTTTAAATAAATAGTCGTATTGAAAAGAACGAATTAGTAAAAGTCATCCCAGAAATTATTTAAGTGATATTCATACGTAAATTACTATAAGTGTATTGTATAGTGTGGAAATGGATTAAGAACGTAAGAGACAGTGTTTATTAATTCACCCCATAATTAAAAAAAATGTGAATAAATACGAAAAACGTTACATTGTTGTCGGGTGTGTGGTATTGTAAATAAATAGTGACATAAATATGGCCAAGAAAATGACCTGAAAGTGACGGAAGTGGCTCTGGTTAGTGACGGATTTGATCCAGGAGCTTATCTATTCATCGACGAGTCTTCCACCTTGATTTCGTCAATTTCTGCTAAAAAGAAGCATCAATATATCTTTGACTATTATAATAAAAAAAATTTTATATAAAAAGATATACGAACAGATGAGTATGAAAACCAACTTGATCCTAAAGATATTTGAAATTCAATTCATTTCATCTTTTGTCACTAAAAAGATCAGTGATTATCAATGTGACTGTTCAACTATCAGATCCTAAATTTAGATGCTTAGCCATTCATAAAGCAAACACTGCATTGAAAGAAAATAATTATCTGAAAAACAATTACATAATATATTCATGAAAAAGATGTATACATACTAAAATCAATAAAGAAACAAAACAGAAACTAAACCTCAAAACATGAAACATTTTTTGTTACAACATTTACAAAGACTTTTCCAAAAACTATCGAAATTTTTTCAATAAATATGATATTAGTATTTGTGCAGTAGCGGTTTGAAACGAACGTGTTTTTTTCACTATGTGTGACGAAAAACAACGTATGAATCTAAATTTTTTCGTTAAATTGGAAAAAACCCCTACTGAGTGCCTGCTATAAATTGTTGCAATAGACTTATGCGAACAATTCTCTATCTCGTGCGCGTGTTTTTGAGTGAACGAGCACTGAAAATGACCAGCGCACAGGTCACCCTGTGATTGTTTCAACTCCAGAAACAGTAACCAAAATCAACCAAATTGCACGTACTCATCCTCGAATAAGCATCTGGATGATTGCCGAGGCTGTAAACGCCGATAATGAAACGGTTAGAAAAAAAGTCTGTGCAAAGTTGGTGCCAAAAAATCTGACTCTTGACCAAAAGCTCTCGCGTCAACGGGTCTGCTCAGATTTTCTTGAAAGGTTAGAAAAAGATCTGCTTTAAAAGGGATCTGATTTGAGTCGATGGAAGCGGTAAAGCAAAAAATGGCAGAGCTCCTAAAGGTCCATACCAAAGAAGACTTGCAACACTGCTTCGATCAATGGAAAAATCGTATGGAAAGGTATGTGGTGGTGAGGGGAGGGTAGTATATTGAAGGGGAGCATTCGAATGTAGAATAATTTTTATAATAAAACCCTTTTTCGTAACCAGTCTCGTTATTTAATGGCCAGACCTCGGCCGCTACATATTTTTGAGATGTAAAAACTGAGGAAAAATAAATTTTTCTTGTTATAACTATTATGATTTTGATATTTATGATTTGGGTGATCTATTGAATGATATAATCAAGCAATTTGTCAGTGCCAAGTCAAATTTTGATAAAGGCACGTCAATTTATATATGTTATTTTAAACTGATTTCCACAGAAGCGAGATTTTAGTACAAGACGACACATCAGGAAAAATATGAAAAGGTTTATGATGTAAAAATAAATTTCAAATAGAGAAAAAATTCTAAAGTATTGTTGGAACCTGTTTAAATCATGCATTAAATTCTTAAGAAAATTGTAGTAATACAGAGACTCAATTCATTCCGGTCACACTCACAATCAAAGCTGGAAAAATTCAGCGCTTTGAAACCCACTAGTAAAACCCCAAATTCCTGAGTTAGACAATACTTTTTCCACAACAAATGTGTAGAGAAAAATTCATAGAGGACTGAAAAGAAGGAAAATTAATACATGAATCATCTAAATACTCACTAGATATATTCTAAATCTTTTATCTACATCTACTAAAGAGTTTTATGGATACTTATCGATATATGAGGGTATATACTTTACCTCATTATTAATGACATGTTTACTTTTTTTTGCTTTTCATAAAACTGGCCATATATGAAAAAATCAACCCATTCAAATAGTATCCATTGATCTTAAGAGAATACTCATCATTTAGATGATAATACTGAACCACTTACTCTGTGAATGGGCAAAATCTTCCTTTACAATCAAAACCATTCAAAAGCTCCATATCTTTATCACTCAAACAAAAGTCCCAAATGTTGAAGTTTGCTTCAATTCTAGATTTAGTGACGGATTTTGGAATAACGATCAAATTTCTTTGAACACCATATCTTAGTAGAAGTTGAGCTGTAGTTTTTGCATATTTGTCGGCGATATTTTTTATTTTCTGGTCTTGCAACAGCTGAGGGTCGTCCGGTTTAGCCCATGGCCTGTCAGGTGAACCCAATGGACTATAAGCCGTTACCACAATATCTTTAGATTTGAGATAATCGATAAGTTTTTGTTGGTTGAGGTAGGGATGAACTTCAATCTGAAATATATTAGCAAAATGAAAAGCTGCAGCAAATAAAATAAATTTTTAAGGGGTTTCTCAATTTTTACATAGCAAATTGGATAATTTGAAAAAAAAATATTTTGAGAACCTTTTCCTCTGATTTTTCTAAAATTGTGTTAGTTTTTGGGATATCTGAATCAACTTGTGGCCTTGCTAATATTTTCTATAATGATTTCGAACAATTTTCATGTTTTCGTTTTTGAGAGAGACGAAAGAAATAAAGACACTGAAACAGATGTACTCAGATATAAATAAATAGTACATTATCAATTATATTTTACATTTGAAAATTAGTATGGGGATTCTGATGGTACATAAGATTTATTAGAACCAACTTATAATTGAAAGGGTTAGAATACAAAAATACCTATTTTTGATAAGATTAAATATATTCGCATACTAGATGTGAATATTTCTACTATTAGAATACAATGAGATTTACACTTTGGCAAATATAGGAATGAATGTGAAATAGCCACTTCGTCAATGCGCGTTACTAGATGATGGTAGTAAGGATTAGTACGGTCCCTTAAGCAGGTATACTTGACTACTATTGTCAGTTCTATTGTGTCTGTTAAATAATGAAGAGCACCCACTTTCATTGTTTTTACTGGGTACCGAGATAAAATATATATTTTATTCTGGAGTACAGAATTTGGTACTTTGACTATTTACCGTACTAATTCACCAAGGGCATAATACCCTCTTTGTACTTTGTCATCCGTTCCAAAAAGATACGGCATAATTTGCGAAAATCATTTTTAGTATTGGATTTAACCGAAAATTCTATTATTACCACCACATGATCGTAAAGACTTGAATTAAAGACAATACAATTGATGGATTCTGGATAATACGAAGACAAGACATAGTTTATAGTACTAGAACTGGTCTTAGTTATACTAGTTAGTGCCGTTATATGCATGACCATACCAAAAGAATCAAAAATTGACTGAAGACATTCTTGACCAGCACACACACTGGAATAATCAATATTGAGGTCGCCTCATAGAGTCAGTTTGCTTTTAGAAGTAAGGACTCCAGTAAGGTCAGTAGTTCTGTAAATACAAACAATATAGAGGTCATAAGCCTTGTGACACACGATAGAAAATTAGAATACTTTTTCAGATATTATATCATTGAATTATAGTAAGTAGTAACTCCATGAGATAAATTTTATTACTGCTATTGAATCTGGGTACTGTGGTAGTTTGTGACAAGAAGAGGCTCATTATTATTCAACCAATGTTCAGTGAAGGCAACAATTTCTGGAAAATTAAGCTTCTCTAGTAAAAGATGAAGTTCATCTGTTTTGTGTATATGCTATCGTTCAGTCTTTCAGAGGGTACTTGCTTCTTTGATCGCGTCATTTTAACTAAAATCAGTTCAGAATGCAAGTTTTAAAGTAGAAATTTCTGTAATGTCTGTTTGGAAACAAGGCACCACGTCACAGATCGATAAAATCCATATTCAACTTCAACGAATTGCACTTCCAACCACTTCACCACCCAGTTGTTTAATCGAATCTAGTGTTCAGATATTTACAGACTTCGAAAGGAAAAGAGATTTAACTCCATTAAAAATCATTGGTTAAATAATGACAAACCGTTCTACAGAAAAAGGTTGGAGGAACGTATATGAATATTTTCATGAATATAGTCAGATTTTTAGGAAGGAAATAATGTGTAACGGACAAAAATACAAAATTAGAGTCGTGTCTTAAGTTCTAGAAAGAAAATACTACAATCAATAATTGATGATTGAAACTACAATAAAATATTATAATATACTTATTATTCGAAATGTATCCTTATGAGATAAAAATCATTAATGACAGCAGTTTTACTAAAATCGATAGAGTCGATATACAACTATGAGATAATTTAGGAACTTACTTGATTTGTAACAGGTTTTATAGTGCAGTTTTCCAAAATGCGTGCAGTCTGACGTTTATTGAAGTTAGAAATACCAATTGACTTAGTGAGTCCTTTCTTAACCAAGTCTTCCATTGCTTTCCACGTATCAACGTAGTCAACATCGCTGTAAGCAGTTGTACCATCGCTATTTTTGGGAAATAAATCGTCACCTTCCTAATAAAAAAAAAATAGTAGAAAATATTGGGTTTGGAAATTATATGAATTTATTGAAAATGTTTTGATGAATAGATAAGATATAAACAATGCCTTTTGGTCACATATAACATGAATTATGTTTACATTTAGACAACAAAATGTACATGATTCGATGTTTCATTATGTGTTTCGACTACGGTTAAAAGTCTTTACGGTAAACTTCTGAGCTCAATATATGAGAAACGCTCATTTCAGCGATGCTTCATTCTTTTTAAGGCGGCTTGACATAATGCAATACAAAGTGCAATAAATTCCATGCAAGTCTCTGTAAACAGTAAAAATGAAGAAATTCCTAACCCCAAATTTTTACTAATATTTTGTACATAGTTTAACAATGAAAATAACGAAGCTGAATTACGAAAGTCAGCTGATTTGTTCAGTCAAAAGTAACTAGATTGCATGCAATAAAAACGACACAAAACCGATAATGTCAAGATCTTGCAAGAAACAATCAGATATATTTCACGTGCAAGTAAAGCTCTAAGATCATGTAAAAGGAAAAAATCGCTGGAGGTCAAATCTGATGAATACAGTGGCAAACAGTTTCTGGTCGGTGAAACCATTTTTGTTTTTATCGAGCAGTTTCGCTTTCTACCATCCACTGATTTAATTATTTTTTCATTTCAAGAGTCTAGTAGTGGATCCAGGTTCCATCTACAGTATAAATCAACCAACCAACTTTTATTGATTGAACCTGGTCTCTTACGCAATCATAATTTTCAATGATTCAGTATATTATAAATGCGTATTTTTGATATGCCGATGGCTTTTCTTTCTCTGATAACCTGACGGCCGTAATGTACTATTTGGTAAACTTTTCCAATGATATCGCTGGTTGTCGCAGTCTTTGGCAGTCTTGAACGCTTGTTATCAGTCACGCTGACACGGCCCAAAAAATTACGGTTATAAATATTGACAAAGAGTCTCAGTGCATAGTGTCTTTTTTCATTCATAATCCGGTCAATTTAGACATTCGAAGTTACATAAATTCTCATCAAACTGTCAATCGGTAGTATTGTTTAAAATACAATTGAACATAGAATTTGAATGTTCCCCATCATTTCCGTGCATAGAAAAAATTTTATTCAAGGTCAAAGGTCAAAAAAATGAGTTTTTTGCAATTTTCAGCAAAACAGAGAGTTATCTACAAAAAACGTATCAATATTTTTTTTCCTACAAGCCACTGTTTCTGAGATATAATGATTCAAAAAGTTGTCGTATATAATAGTTTCACCAATATATTTTCAGCAGTAAACTGTTCTTACAACATTGAAATGAAACGAGAGTTGTTGTTAGTATTTATAAGAAATTTCTGTTGACTGGTTGAAACTGTTATAAATTCATCAAATAAATTATCGTTTGACGAAGATGCTGCTAAAGTTCTACGATGTTATTCTGCAGTAAATCTGCAATAAAACGTCAAAAATTGACAGTTGATTACCAAAAACTTGTCAGAGCTACTTGCAACACCGAATTAGTGAAATTCACTAATTTAGTGCAAGCGGGTAGTTCAGGAATGTTTACGTACAGGTTAGTACGTCTCTCTAATTTACATTCCCAATACATTCGATAATAGTTATTGTATCATACTGTATATAACATGTTTATATCGATTTTTTATCAATATTTTCATCGTTTGTTAAACGTTCCATTTATTATATTGTCGAAAGTCAGAAGGTTCTAGTTGTTCCAGATCAAGTAAATCAAGATCAATCGAGAAGTTTTCCGATTTTCCTTCAGGATTTTATGAATGAAGAATCAATTTTCTTCTATATTCTAAGGTCCTAGATCTTTTTGGTCCTTCCAGACCGTATCTTGGCTCGAAATTCTAGTAAAATGTCATAAATATAAACAGGAACGGACTTGAAATAAATTATTGATGAACTGAGTTTTTATTGATATTTTAATGTTCTAGATGTTTCCGGTTTTAGTATTTTTTCAACAAAATTAGTGATTTTTTTATAAATCTTTTAACGTCATTTATCAAACGTAATTAGAAACTGAAAATATATTTAATGATTTTTCCATTAAAAACTTTTCATTAAATATTCCTCAAACTTTTACAACGATTAATTAGTTTTAGCATTGACTATATGAAAACTACTATTATGGTATTTAGTCCCTTTTTTTCGTAATTCTTTTCATTTTACCAGTGAATTTTTATTGAACAGAACTCAAATCTTATCGCCTATACAAATAAATTCACTTAATTAAGATCCTAACAAGTAACTTTGTATTTTATGCAAAATCACATAAAAATATAAAACAATCAAAATGTTGAATCAATAAATATATACCTTCAGGGCAAACGGCCAATGAATTAAGTAAAGATCCAAATATTCCAAACCCAGATTTTTCAATGTGGTACGAATGGCAGATTCTACCAAATCTGGTCTATGCATTGTGTTCCATAATTTACTGGTAATATATATATCTTCACGTTTCACCGTTCCATCGTTGAATTTAGCTTTCAAACCTTCACCAACTTCGGCTTCATTTCCATAAATATGAGCACAGTCGATATGAGGGTAACCAATATCGATGGCATCTTTAACTGCTTGAGTAACTGCTCCAGGAGCGGACTAAAAAATATATTTTTGTAAAACAAAAAGTGGAAAATAAACTATAATATTATTAATAGAGCTCCATTTTATTTTGATTAAAAATTATACACAATAAAAGACTGTGCTGGGTTTCTCAAAAACAAAAACAGTTTCGTTCAGTTTTTTGGAAACGCCACTGTACAACTGTTTTTTTATTAGTCTTGGTTCTAAATGAAAATGAATTGAATTCATCTTATGTATCGTTCTCCACATAGAAAACAAAAATAAAAAAATGTATTTTAGTATAAATTTGAAATTTTTAAGTAACAACATTTTAAATTACGCGGCAAAAACGATTTTTGTAAAAGTTTTTTGAAATCCTAGCTGTATTCATTATTTAGAAACACCCTCTCAGAAAGTTTTGACCCTTTACTTCTGACGTAAAACCCATATTTTTCTGGAGAAATTCTTTCGTCAAAAAAATCGGTAATATCAATTTTTTATTTCTTTGGGAAGTAACAGCCACGTAATTATTTTGTTAAGATCATCCTGGAGAATGATCTACTTCATTACAGAAGTTATAAATATAACTTGAATGAGAATTTCATCAATTTTAAGAAGACACGCGGAAAAGAAGGAAAAATTAGTTAAAATTTCGTACTTTAATGTTTGTCTCCACGATGATTTTCAATAAAGTTTTTTTCCGGTACAGTATTCAATCGCGTTTTGTGAAAAAATTACTAATTATACGCAAAAACGATAGGATATAATTTTGGTATTAATTGACCTCTTATACCATGAAAACAGTTTCTTTTTAAGGCTTTTAGTATTATTATTTATATTCAGTATCCTTTCACCTTTTCGGTAAACTATTTTTTCTCTCAAAATGCATCTTATGAAGAAAGTCAGTAACAATTTTCAAACACTTTTCCACTCCACTATAAGATAATTAATTAAAATTAATCATCGACATATTTCGAGTGTTTTCTTTCTATTGTCAATTTAGTTAAAATGAATTTATGGGTAACTTTAGGAACGTGCCCTGTATACAAGAATACAGTTATAATTTAGAATATAATCCATCTGGTAATATCGCAAATATTGGAAATATTACGTCAGCTAAATATCATTGACCTAAATAAACAATAATATTAAAATTTTCCACAATCAAGATCAATTGTGATATAAATGGAACTTTTTGAACAGGAAATCCTAATAACTTTATGATTGTGTCATTCATACTATAATATAGTTCTTCAATATAAAATGTTCAATCCTCGTATAAAATTCGGTAAACATCTAACAAATCTTCAGTCCATGTGGACTCATCATCTCCACTGTTTACCAATGAAAACATCGATTCGTAATCATAAATGCATTTTTATTGATCGATACTGTATGTACACATTTTTTTCGTAATATTCCTGCGAGAAACTCTGCAATAAGCATTGGCGTGTCTAGGTGAGATTCATTTAATCTATAAATTTCTTTAAATAAATAGAAATATGGCTTTCTTTAGACCAGCGGTTCTTAATCTATGGGTCGCGACCCAAAATTGGGTCGCGAAGCATATTTCTTGGGTCGTGCTGAGTCGAACCAAAAAAGTTAGTAATACACCAAATAATAAGCAATACAAACACCACCTAGAAGAGTTATTCCCTAATACAATGTTTCGACGGTGCAGCTGCCATGACAGCATCTCAAAAGGGATTTTCGACGAGAACAAAACAAATGAATCCACAAATTTTATCGATTCATTGTTTGTTACATAGACAAAATCTTGCTTCAAAAAAATTATCACCCGAATTATGTATCGTTTTGGATGAAATTGTTGCGGTAGTCAATTTTATCAAATCAAAAGATCTTAACTTTAGAATTTTCCGCGAACTGTGTTTTGAATTTGGTGCAGAATACAGAAGTTTTTTGAGAGAAAAGGAACACCCATTAGCATCTAAATTCTCCGAGTTGAAGTGGATTACTCAAGATGCTTATTTGTCAGATATTTTATTTGAAATAAATAATCTAAATACATCTATGCAAGGACGTAATCATAATATTATTGAAGTTACTGAAAAAATTACAGGTTTTAAAAATAAACTCAAATTATGGAGAAATAAGGTTGAAGTAAAGAAACTTGCTTCATTCCCGACTCTTAATTTACTTGTTGAAGACAATAATATTGATATCACAGATTTTGAAATACAGAAAATTATTATTAATTATTTGGAAAAATTAATAGCAGACTTTGATCGATGTTTTCAAATATAATTGGGTTCGAATGCCATTTAATTTTGATGTAAGTGGAATTTGTTAATATTAATCAATTTCAAGAACAATTAATAGAAATACAAAGTGACCAAGAACTTCGATACAATTTCTACAAAAACACTGAATTTTAATGTGCTTTCTGGTTAAAATTAAAAACCGAAAAGCCAATAATTGTTAAAGAATTGGGTCGCGACATGAACATATTTCTCAAATTTGGGTCGCGACTTAAAAAGGTTAAGAACCACTGCTATAAATCACAAAAAAAATTGCAAATTCTCATTTTTTACCTAACTTATTAATTGTTGAAGCTGTCACGTCCTACGAAAAACCATTTTGAAGGCAATTTTCAGGGCTACAATCCTATGTATGAAGGGCTTGAGACTCTCACATTTTATTGATAAAGGGTCAAACGGCTGTGGATAAGCAATTCTCGCACTATAGTGATAGATTAATTTGGTTATAACTTCGTCAATTTTTATACTACAAAAAAAAATAAAGAAAAAGCAAAATAATCGTCATAAAAAATGCTTCAATTTGATTGTTTATTTGGTTTTGTATCTCTTATAGTTATGGAGAAAAAATGAGCAAAAAATCAAAAAAAGTGCACATTTTTTCAAAATTATGCATTTCTAATCAGCCAAACTTTCAGATGTAGTAAAAACATTAAAATAAAGTATTGGTACAATGAATAAGTTTAATTTTGATTTTCAATGAAATAGCATTAGTTTTAGTGCAATTTTTTTTATCTTTAACTATTTTACATCATATCTCATTGAAATATCATTCGAAACTACTTTTATCAATAGTCGTTTGAAAGGTCTTTTTAAGCTCCTTAAAAAGTATTCTATGACTTTTTGTTGAAAAATGTACCGTTTTCCCGTTGTTTTAGATTAAATGCTCAATTACGTAAAAAAAAGCAAAAAACTTACTTTAGGTAGAACATTAAGATATTAAAATATACATTAATTTCTTTGTTTATTTATATGCTTCACTTTATTCGATAAAATGCATTATTACATAGTTATACGTAAAAAACTATTGAAAATGCGGTTTTTGACGAAAAATCGTACTTTTCAATTGCGAATAACTCAAAAACTATTGATCTGGTGAAAAAACTTTATATGAAATTTTTTACTTTAAATTTGCTGAGCTTTTTGGATATACATCATATGGCAAAATTTCAAATAAATCGGAACTGCATTAAAGAATTCGGAGGGGAAATGCTTGAATACCTGGCCTATAACTCGGTATAACATGAAAAATAAGAGTAATCCAAATTCGTTATAAAATACAGGGGCTTAAAGACAGTTTCAAAATATAGACCTTTAAAAAATATTTTTCTCATCGTTTGATATCTCTTAAAATAATTCATACCGAAGTTTAAAGACTGGTACATCCTTTATATAAGAAAATAATAGCCTATATCAGATGCCATTTTGAAAGTAATTTTTTGAACTAGGTACATAAATGTTATATTTTGGCACACCCCACAACGATCATCATGAAACTATATACATAGATCTATACATACTACTATACACCTATTTTAAGCGGAAACATTTATTTCCGAAGATACCGGAAGTGGCCATTATCTCAGGAAAGTTCACATATATCGAACCATGGATAACTTTGATCGATAGATCTCATCAAGATCTATCTGTGTGTAAAAAATCATGATGATTGATGCATACGCTGAGGAGTTTCTGTGAACAAAGTATGCAAATGCATCATTTTTATAGAAAAATCAATAGATAAAATGAAAATTTAGTAATTTTTTGAGTTAGGTTAAATTAGGTTAGGTTATAGACTGAAATAAAGGTGAACAAAAATAATTTCCGCTATCAGAAACACATTTTTTCCTTTGTAATTGACCCACTCATGAGAATTATGCTTCCTTGAGCGACGTGCTTTTTTATTAGAGGAATCAAGACTTCAGAAGTTCCTTCATTATCTGGGCAAGCTTAAAATCTGATTTCTTCCGATCCATTAGCAATTATGCCAAGCAGCCAGTGTCCATCCAATTGCCGACCTCTATGATATTCTCGATGAATAGTCTGCAATAGATGCATTTGCAAACCTTTTTTACAGAAACTCTTCAGCGTACACGTCAATCATCATGACTCGATATCTGTTAACCTTCCTGAAATAATGGCCACTTCCGGTATCTCCGGAAGTAAATTTTTCCACTAAAATAGATATTTTTCTAGGATGAATACATAGTTATTGAAAGCTTGGAATATATATTGGATAGAGGACTCGAAGTCAATCAATAATAAATTCAATAGTTGTAATATTTTTAACGTTTTCTACACGTTGATTAGCAACAATTTTAGTAAATGCAAGAGAGGACATTATTTACCCTAAAGTGCCATAGATCATGGCAAACTATCACGGAAGCAGAAGGTTAAATAAAATGAACTTTTCAACTCTTATTGAAACATCAATTTCTACAATTAATAAAACAGAAAATTTAGTATAAACAAATAACATGTTCATTAATTTTAGTATTTAACTTTTAGAAGATACTTCAATGTTTTGCTAACCATATAAATAAATATTCAATTACATTACTTGCGTTAGCTAGCTACTAATTTATGCAGTAAATGGAAATTCTAGAAGGTTAAACAAAAAAACAATTATGAGAATACAAAGCTAATTATGAAAATGGTTAATTAGAAAATGTGAGGATTGTCAGTAGTTTCCTTTAATTTATAGGTACTGTATTTTATTTAAACGATGTGAACTCTTATTGAAAGTGATCTATTATACGTAATATAAATTTTATAAATTTAACGAACAACCATATAAAAGTGTATACAAACGTCAGAAACTATCAATCAATAATAAAAGTTTTCATGATTACTGAAATATTATTCCATGTTAAAAAAACTTTGTTAGTTATATAAAAATGTTAATATAAAGTTAGTAACCTAATCGCTTCTGTGAAATTTTTCCAAAACCAAAGTTTGTATCCAGACATTTGCACGTACCGTATCAATAATTACTGTATGGCTGTGAAACTTTTGCTACCAGAGAATATTCAGAGATGTCAAGGAAGAGAGGGGAACTTTAAAATTAATGGTATTTTTCAAAACTACAAGAATTTATTTTCCAAAATTTCGGAATAATATATTTTAATAACTTTTCCTAATACTATTTACATACTACGAGGGTTGCTACTTAGTTTTGAGACAAATCTGGCATTGCCTACATGAAGTTGGAGATTTTTAAAGTTGCGCGTACAAAAAATGTGCTGTCATATGATTGCTAGATTAAAAATAAATTGCGAGGTTAACGTCAATCGGAATGGAAAAAATGCTTCGACAATTGTTTCAAACGCATACAAAAGTTTATTGATCTTAGTTAAGATTATTTTGAACAACAATAAAGCTATATCCAATTATAAATATTGGTTTTTATTTGTCTCTCTCAAAACTCAAATAGCTACTCTGGTGCAAAGCCCGCTTATTAAAAAAATAATTCAAAGAAAAAAGCAGAATAAATTCTAAAAACAATTAATTCATAATAAACATTAATTTATTAGTAACATTTAGTCTGCTGTCAATATGTTTACGTGGACGTAATTGTCGGCCTTTCTTTTAAAAAATGAACCTAATTTTTTATACCCTAAATTCATACTTTTTGCTCGAAATTTCTGTCAATAAATCTTTTGTTCAATGGCATCTAGCGGAGTATTATTAATGACTTTTTAAGCTATATTTAAAACTACCTTAAAAATTTCAAAAACTTCTATAATCTGACAGTCTGGTCACAACTGTAAGATTTATTGTAGACTGACCGTTCTCAATGTCTTACTTAAGCGTTCCATATGTCCCTTAGACACTTGAACTTCCATTAACTTAGAAAAGTACTTATTTTCTTAATGTTACGCGACGACCATATATATAATTAATTATAACCTTTGTATACAATAGAATCTGTATTTAAGAGAGAATTAACTGGCATACATGGTCAGATATAATAGTAACCGAGAACGGTAGTCAAATTATTTGAAAGAACTTTATTTATATTTTTTGTCAATAGTTTTTCAAAGTTGAGAATTAAGTTATTTAACTCGTGAAAAATATTTCCCATAGCAAATATGAAATAAAATTAGTTCTCAAGAATTCAGTAATTTTCAACGTAGTTTTAAACAAATATCAAATTTTCTATAACTTTATTTCCTGTTAATTGAATTCCGTATAGTTCTTACAGGATCAATTGCAAATTAAAAAAACTCTTGCCGACAATTTTGTTTTAACTACCATAGCCGTAAATACTTTTAAAAATTATTAAACACCTCGTTAACTTGCTACAACTAAATATTAAATTATAAAACGTAAATGGACGAGTAAATTGTACCTGCCTGTAAGGGAGTTTGGTTTAAACAAGGTACCAGACGTGAACTGAGCCCTTTTTGTACCCCAAATGTATTTAAAATGAGTTGCTGTTTTTGTATATCTAAACCTTTATTATTAAATTCATACCTGTCTTTGTTCTCACTACACTGTGCAATTTAATTGTCTTCATTCGCCCATGGTCTAAAGCAGTGGTTCTTAACCTTTTTAAGCCGCGACGCAAATTTGAGAAATATGTTCATGTCGCGACCCAAAAAAGTCAAATTTTTTTCATTGCTTTATTTTAGATCGTATTTTTAAAAAATCTTCAATCCTATGATGATGATTTTTTTAACTTACAAATTTTTTTATTTTATTAATAATAAAGATAAACAAAAGTTCTTTCGATCCAAGGAAAATTTAATTAATAATCAAGAGTTTTTTATAACTTTTATTGACCAAATTAAAATATATTTATAAATTTTTGAAAATAATTGACATTTTAACTTATTCCTAAAAAAAAAAGAAATATCAATACATATGTTACCTAAGTCTTATATCTTCGGAAATAAATGTTTCCGCTTAAAATAGGTGTATAGTAGTATGTATAGATCTATGTATATAGTTTCATGATGATCGTTATGGGGTGTGCCAAAATATAACATTTATATACCTAGTTCAAAAAATTACTTTCAAAATGGTATCTGATATAGGCTATTATTTTGTTATATACAGGATGTACCAGTCTTTAAACTTAGGTATGAATTATTTTAAGAGATATCAAACGATGAGAAAAATATTTTTTAAAGGTCTATATTTTGAAACCGTCTTCAAGCCCCTGTATATTATAACGAATTTGGATTACTCTTCTTTTTCAAAGTTTTTGATATTAGGTTCTGTTATGTTATACCGAGTTATAGGCCAGGTATTCAAGCATTTCCCCTCCGAATTCTTTAATGCAGTTCCGATTTATTTGAAATTTTGCCATATGATGTATATCCAAAAAGCTCAGCAAATTAAAAGTAAAAAATTTCATATAAAGTTTTTTCACCAGATCAATAGTTTTTGAGTTATACGCAATTGAAAAGTACGATTTTTCGTCAAAAACCGCATTTTCAATAGTTTTTTACGTATAACTATGTAATAATGCATTTTATCGAATAAAGTGAAGCATATAAATAAACAAAAAAATTAATGTATATTTTAATATCTTAATGTTCTACCTAAAGTAAGTTTTTTGCTTTTTTTACGTAATTGAGCATTTAATCTAAAACAACGGGAAAACGGTACATTTTTCAACAAAAAGTCATAGAATACTTTTTAAAGACCTTTCAAACGACTATTGATAAAAGTAGTTTCGAATGATATTTCAATGAGATATGATGTAAAATAGTTAAAGATAAAAAAATTGCACTAAAACTAATGCTATTTCATTGAAAATCAAAATTAAACTTATTCCTTGTACCAATACTTTATTTTAATGTTTTTTACTACATCTGAAAGTTTGGCTGATTAGAAATGCATAATTTTGAAAAAATGTGCACTTTTTTTGATTTTTTGCTCATTTTTTCTCCATAACTATAAGAAATACAAAACCAAATAAACAATCAAATTGAAGCATTTTTTATGACGATTATTTTGCTTTTTCTTTATTTTTTTGTAGTATAAAAATTGACGAAGTTATAACCAAATTAATCTATCACTATAGTGCGAGAATTGCTTATCCACAGCCGTTTGACCCTTTATTAATAAAATGTGAGAGTCTCAAGTCCTTTTAACATACATAGGATTGTAGCCCTGAAAATTACCTTCAAAATGGTTTTTCGTAGGACGTGACAGCTTCAACAATTAATAAGTTAGGTAAAAAATAAGAATTTGCAATTTTTTTTGTGATTTATAGCAGTGGTTCTTAACCTTTTTAAGTCGCGACCCAAATTTGAGAAATATGTTCATGTCGCGACCCAATCTTTAACAATTATTGGCTTTTCGGCTTTTAAGTTAAGAGCTTTTGATTTGATAAAATTGACTACCGCAACAATTTCATCCAAAACGATACATAATTCGGGTGATAATTTTTTTGAAGCAAGATTTTGTCTATGTAACAAACAATGAATCGATAAAATTTGTGGATTCATTTGTTTTGTTCTCGTCGAAAATCCCTTTTGAGATGCTGTCATGGCAGCTGCACCGTCGAAACTTTGTATTAGGGAATAACTCTTCTAGGTGGTGTTTGTATTGCTTATTATTTGGTGTATTACTAACTTTTTTGGTTCGACTCAGCACGACCCAAGAAATATGCCTCGCGACCCAATTTTGGGTCGCGACCCATAGGTTAAGAACCGCTGATTTATAGGATTCAAAGTTTCAAATTTTTATTTTTTATCAAATGGGCTAATAGGGTATAGACAATTAAAAATTACTCCAAGTAGAGACGAGAAACTTTAATACCAAAAAGAATGCAAAAAGCAAAATCTAAAAGTTGGCAGTCATTAGATTTATTTTCATTTCATTCTCTGCAAAGGGGTAGTTTTCAAGAGTTGAATAATAAAAGTTAATAACAAATAAAATTTTATCAAAATTCTATGAATTTTTCACAGTAAAAATGAAATTGCAATGTTTTATATCATTAAAAGATTTTTTCCTATATTATTTTCGTCAGAAGGGTAGCTTTTAAAGATTTTTAAGGGTTGATATCTCAAAATATATGAATTTTCTATTATACAATATGTTAAGATATTTATGCTGCATAAACGAAAAACATTTGAATTGAAAAAAAAGTAGTAAAAACTATAATATTGATATTTTTTGATAAGGGATGGTTTTCACCCCTTAAAAACAATTTGCACACCTTGTGACCATGTAGATTTTGATATGGAGGGTAAGATGACGTTAATTCTTAATTTTCAGGAAATTCGGAGCTGTATTAAAGAATTTGGAGGGTTGACACCATTTTGTGCTTGAATGCCTACAAACATGGAAATCGTATATGAATCAATAATCTCCGTGTGTTAAAAAAATGTTTCTTTCACTTAGGGTTGCCATCCGTCCTATTTTCCCAGGACATGACCTAGTTTTTGTGGTGTCCTGGGACGTCCTGAATTAGATTTTATAGCAGCGTCCTAAGTTTTCAAATTTTAAAATTCGCGCGCCTCTTGCCTTAGGCATAAAGAGCTATCCAGCCAGATTACCATTTAGTTGTAACTATATGTTATAGTATCTAATATCTAACAGTTATAGTCTATAACTTACCTAAGTTTCAAAAATTTTATTCAGTTGAGGAAATAGAAGATAGTCGGACGGAGCCAAATCTGGTGGATAAGGGAGGTGTTCTAGTAATTCAAATGTTTTCCACGGCAACATGAGATTTGTGTGCAGGGGCGTGGTCATGCAAAAGCAAAACACCTTTGGATAGCTTTCGCGTCTTTTCTCTTTAAATTTTTCCTGTAGAGTGGTCAGTAATGTTGAATGGTAATCTCCAGTTATTGTTCTACCCTTATCCAAAAAATCAATCATGATTACTTCATGGCAACCTCAAAAAACTGAAGCAAGAACTTTTCCAGCAGATTTTTGGACACGAAACTTCTTAGGTCTTGGAGAACCAGAGTGTCCATCCATTGTTGCTTTGTTTCTGGATCGTAGAAATGTACCACAGATTCATCCATACTAACAATTCGGTTTAAGAAGTCTACATCGTTTTTAAATCGAGCACAGATCGAACGCGGTGCTTCTACCCTTGCACGCTTTTGGTCAACATCCAAACATTCAAGGATCCATTTTGCAACAATTTTTCTCATGTCTAAATTGACGTGAACTATATAATAAACGCGTTCATATGAAATATTCAGTGCTTCAGATATCCGTTTTAACCCAATTCGACAATCTGATAAAATCATGTCATGAACTGCATCGAAATTATCGGGGACTACTAGTCTTATCGATCGGTCATCATCTTCAACGGAAAATTTACCTATTTTGTAGCTTGTAGTCCAATTTTTCACGGTCGCATACGAAGGACATTGTTCACCAATGGAATTAAGCATATCTTCGTAAATATGCTTACCTCTTGACCCTTTTAAATACAGGTACTTGATGATGGTTCGATACTCTAATTTTTCGATTTTCACAATTTCAGTGGACATCTTTTTTCTTTTATTTTATTACGTAATTCTGGTTCACTTTTTTGATGTCAAACTTGACACTGATACCTCTAATAAGTTATTTTTCCTTGCTATGGTAACGCAATATTTTTTTATGTATGGAACTGGTATAGCTAACTAGATATCAATACATATTCGTAGCATCTAACATAAATTAGAAACCGATCATTAAGGAATTCACTAAAATGAAAAGTAGAAAATTTCTTTATTTTTTTATTTATTTTTATTTTTTATTTTTATATTTTATTTTTCATTTTTGTTTAGTGTTCCAAAGAAGTATAAGTATAAATTAAGTTCTTTTCTGGTTAATTTTAAGTGATTTTTCATTTCATATTCATGTTTCGTAAAAACGCCGGGAATATTTGAATTCAGCGGTTCAAAATAGATAAGAACCACTGTTTTATCCTTGTCCCTTTGATTGCATACTGCAGCATTGACCGCTCTCGAACTATGATATAAAAATTCCATAGTACAATTAAACTTTGATGGCACTTATACACAATAACGATTACAATGAATATATCAACCGTAAACAAACCATTTAAATTACTTTTGTTATTGTTTATTTTATCGCATCCGTTAGAGCAATAAAACGATTACTCATCATCATTGATTTTAAATAACCTTCAGTTTTAGTCATCTTGTTTACAGTTTGAACAATAAAATGATTATGTAATCTAGAAATTTTGATACTGAATATTATACATAAGAGTTACATGAAGAAAAATCTAGAATATTCTAAAAAGTAATACGCAAAAAGATCATATTTTGTAAACATATGAGTTATGGGAACGCTTCTAGTAACCCGACACCACTAGGTCTCACTTTTAGTTTGTAGAAATAAAAATTTTTTAAAAAGTGGTTTTAATAAACTACATATTTAATTGACGCAGTCAATTAGTAGGATTGCAAATCGGTTCAACAAAAATCGAGACACCGGTCCGTATCTACGGTTTGTTTGCAATCTCAAACCTTGTGTTATTTTGTGATTTTCAAGAAACTTCAAGAATCCAATCCAGGGAAGAGGGACCACATCGCCCAGATCCTTTTGGAGAAGAATGAACATTTTCTTCATAGTACTGTAAGTCGAAAAACATTCCAATTTTCCTTTTCTCAAATAAATTTTTGCTTTTTTTATGTAAGTTTATATACTTTTTTGAAAATAAAACATTTATAGTAACATAATTTAAATTAGTTGATGAATGACTCAATTCTAGAAGAGTTAGTAGATTTATTTAATTCTAGTATAACTTTAGAAGAAAAAAGTAATATACCAGAAATTGAAACAATGGCTAATCCAAACTACCAATTATTAAAATTATATATTGATACTATTCCACAATATGAGGGTAATCCACATAGTTTAAATATTTTTCTAGATAACTGTGATACATTACTTTCTCAATTTTACGATGCAACAAATCCACAATTAAATAGTTTTTTATTATGCGCATTATTGAGTAAATTAGCAGGTAGGGCTTTAATGCTTATAGGTTCAAGAACTGAATTACGAAAATGGGCTGAAATAAAACAAGCTCTTCAATTATGTTTTGGAGATCAAAGAAATATAGATTGCTTAGTGCAAGATCTAATTGTTTTAAGACCATTGAAAAATGAAACACATACATTTCAGTATGCGATGTCAGGAAGCACATAGCTAAGTAATTTCAAAATTAAATGCTTAAAACGATCCTCTCGCAGAAAAAGCAATTAAAATCAAAAATTCTAACGATTTAGCACTTAAAACTTTTATTAGAGGTTTAACTGGTCAATTGCAAAATAATATACGTTTGCGAAACCCAGACAGTTTAAAAGTAGCTAGTCTTTAGTTATAGAAGAGAATTTTATGTATAGTCAAATAGAAATAATACTCTAAATAAACAACCTTACAAACCAACACCGAGAATTACTCCATCCAAACAAAACAATTATCACCCCATATAACACTAATTACCCAAATTTCTATTCGCCACCAATTTTATAATAATGAAAGATATAACAGTAATAATAATAATTACAACTTTCTTAGTCAACCAATCAATATAAATTCCATGCCACAAAGAAGGCAAAATTATCCGACAAATGCACAAGTATTTGGCACCAGGAAAAATGTTTTCCGGCCAAATAAAATACCTACAAATTGACTACTAAAACCAGACCTTTCATTCTTTTTTATTATTATATTATAAGAATAGATAAGATTTAGAAATAATAGATAATAAATAAGTAAAATTTAAATTATAATCAATGTAACACAAATGAAACGTTTAAGACAATTTATATAATTTTGAATGAACCTCTTAAAGTCAATCCTTTTAAAACAAGCCAATATGAAATTTATAATTTTAATTATTTGAAAGAGGACGAAAAAATAATTAGTGAAAATTATAATTGGCGATATATGATAGAAATCCCCCAGTAATTAAATTCCATTTAACCCCAACAGCCACTACACCAATCGAACACATACATATAGACACTTTTAAAATCGCAAATCAGTCATATTTAACTATAAAAGATGCATTCTCTCGTTGCGGTCAAGCATATTCAATGTCAAGTTTGAATGGAACCTCAGTTGTTGATAATATATTAAATTATATTACTCATCACGGTTTACCTTACAAAATTACAGCGGATTGTGGTTCAGAGTTCAAGAATAACGACCTGCAAGATTTTTGTAAACTGCAAAGAATTGAATTACATTATACAACATCAAAAAACATTAACTCCATTTCACCTGTATAACGTTTTCATTCTAGTCTAATTGAACATTTCAGATGTATAAAAGAAAATAATAAAGATTTAACACCTAATCAATTAATTAAACATTCAATATTGGCATATAATAATTCGATTCACTCTGTAACACAATTTATACCATTTGAAATTATTAAAGGTCATATAAATAACCCCGATCCATTTGATTTAGATGATCATCTAATAATATCCAATTATATACAAAATCACAAAGAAACCTCTAAATTATTATATGAAAAAACTAAAGACAGAAATGCTAATATTAAAGAAAAAATAATTAATAAGAGAAATGAAAATAGAAATGATCCCCCTTCCTATGAAAATCAAAATACAGCTTATATAAAAACAAAATTCCGAGATAAAAAATTACCTAAATTTAAAAAGGCAGAAATCATAAAAGACTCTGGTATATTGTTAGAAACTGATAGAGGAACCTATTACAAAAACATAATCAGAAAACCAAAAACTAAAACAGAAAAATTGTTACAGAATAATGAAGCTGACGACAGTATTAATATTACTACTACTTTACAAGACAACTAAGACAGAAGACATAACAATTACAAAAGAAAATAACTTATTATTACCCATTAATTTAGGAACCAGTAATCTTATATATACTAAACACAATTTTATATATTATATAGATTTAGAATTTATTCATAAACAAATTAATAATTTGAAACAATATTATTATAGTTTAAAAAATAATTTATCTCAAGCGAACACTAAAAATCCTATTTCATATCATAATTTAGCTGAACAATCACTAAGTAGAACGGAAATTTTGATTAATACCTTAGATAGAAAATCAGAAAATATTTATCCACATTTAAGATTAAAAAGAGGATTAATAAATGCAGTAGGAAAAATAGATAAATGGCTTTTTGGAACTCTAGATTCAGATGATGAAAAAAGATATGATAATGATATAAATGTTCTACAACAAAATCAAAAACAAATAATTCATGAAGTAAATTTACAAATATCGTTACGTAAAAAATTAATTGATCATTATAATAAATCGATTACGACTCTATGGAATAATCAACAGAAACTTTCTGATAATTTAGTGAAATTTCACATTTCGATAGAAAATATAATAATAACTTTGAATAATTTTATAACATTTCACAGATTAATCTGAACTGTCGAAGTTTGACCATTGATTGATAATATTGAAAACGTAATAACATTTTCTAAATTAAATACGATTCATAGTACAGTAATATCTAGTCGAGAAATTTTAGAAATGATGAAATATGTAAGTACTATTTATAAAGAAGAAGAAATCCCAAAATTCAATAATATTTTAACGTATTATCTCTTTCTGAGCTCACAAGTACCTTTTCCAAATCTAAAATAATTTTTGCTACCCATGTTCCAATCCTAAAACCTATGAATTTTTCCATTTATATCCTATAATCCAAAATCATACAATATTTATCCCTCCTCAATCTTACTTGGCCAGGAGTCAAGAAGTTAATTTTATTAAAGAAGAATGTCCGGCATTAGAAGAGAAATATTATTGTAGAGAAACTTTAAGTTAAAAGTCAATTGTACTATTGAATTGTTAAACGGACGCTCTGTTGAAAATTGTGTTGTTATTGAAATTAACCTCCAAGAAACTATACTGGAACAAGTGACAAATAACGAACTTTTAGTAATTCCAAACTCAGAAACTGAAGTGATTTCTAAATTTATTTCGGACCGTTATTTTAAAATAAGTTATTCATCAATTATAAAAATTCCAAAGAACTGTAGTATTCAAATAGAAAGTGAAATCTTCTCAACTAACATACAAATCAAAAAAGGAAAATCGATAATATTACCGAAATTAAACTTCAGATTTCTAAATAATCAAATTTATAAATCTCCAAATTTAACCAACATAGATTTTGACAAATTATACGAAATAAATAAAATCTCTAGAAATATAAAACCAATTCATGAAATTTATAATCCGCAAAGCCATGTATCATTTGGACTATTTTTACTATAATAATAATAATTTGTGTAATTTTAATAACATTATGGTTAATTCGTAAATATAAAAGTAAATTTGTAAGAAAACAGAAATTTGAAGAAAAGAAGAAAGAAAACATCGAATTAGAAGAAAGAAGACAACAAGATTTGAAAAATACCTCCGTCATTTTTCATTCTTAGGGATGGAGGAGTTACATGGAGAAAATTCTAGAACGACATTTATATAAAACGCAATTGTATTAAATATCATAAATACAAATATTTGTAAACAACTTGGTAATGAATATATGTTCTTGTTCTTGAATATATAGTTCATTCAATGAATATCAGTTAGTTCGCTTGTGAGATTAATTGTATTCATTCAAGTATTGTAAAATAAATTTTTAAAAATAATTTTCGAAAACCGAAAATTATAATTCGCTACCCCGAAATTTATAAAGAAGAAGTCAAAACACAAATAAACAAAATGCTGGATCAAGGTATTATCCAACCTTCCAATTCTCCCTACTCATCTCCTATTTGGATCGTTCCAAAGAAAGCAGATAAATCAAACAAAAAGAAATTTCGTTTAGTAATAGATTACCGAAAATTAAATGAAAAAACCATCTCTGATCAATACCGTTTACCAAACATTAAAGAAATACTAGACAAATTAGGCAAAAATCAATATTTCAGTACCCTATACTTAGCTAGTGGATTCTACCAAATTCAAATGCATGAAGAGGACATTCCGAAGACAGCATTTTTAACTCAAAATGGACATTGGGAATTTAAACGTATGCCAATGGGACTACTTTCATCTCCTTCTACATTACAAAGAGTTATGGACAACATTTTACGAGGTTTAAACAACGAAATATGTTTAGTATACTTAGATGACATTGTAATCTACATGCTTGCAAGAACACGTAGAAGGACTGAAAACAGTATTTGACCGCTTACGACAATCAAATTTCAAAATCCAACTAGATAAATCTGATTTTCTTAGGAAAGAAGTCGCTTACTTAGGGCATATCATTACACCAGATGGAGTAAAGCCAAATCCCGAGAAAGTAAGTGCAATAAAAAATTACCCAATACCAAGAACTCAAAAAGAAATCAAAATCTTTTTAGGACTATTAGGATATTATTGAAGCTACATTAAAGATTTTGCTAAAATAACTAAACCGTTAACTTTATGTCTGAAAAAGAATGCTAACGTCAAATACGATCAAAATTTTATCTCAGCTTTCAACACTTGTAAAAATCTATTAATTATATACCTATACTTCAGTACCCAGACTTTTTCAAACCCTTTGTTTTGACGACTGACGCTTCAAATGTTACACTAGGTACAGTATTATCTCAAGGTCCAATTGGTTTAGAGAGACCAATTGCATACGCTTCGAGAACACTAAATAACAAAAATATAGCACTATCGAGAGAGAATTACTTGCCTTAATGTGGGCTTGTAAATATTTTACACCATATCTCTACGGCAAGCGATTTAAAATATATTATGATCGTCCTTTAATTTGGCTATTCAATCTTAGAGAACCGAATTCAAAATTGATTCGCTGGAGATTACGTTTAGAAGAATTTGACTATGAAATAATTTATAAAAAAGGTACATTCTAATTGCGATGCACTTTCTAGAGTAGTTATTAATGCACTAGAAAACGATTCAATGATTAATAATCCTGTCGAAATGACAGATCCTCATGAATTAGACCAATTTTTGAATGACCTTTTAGACGAACAACTAGATGACAACATAACAGATGCCAATTTGCATACAGCTGACACAATTGACACCGATTCAAATACACAACACGCCACTTTTAATGAAACAACAAATGACGGTATACGAATATATGTCGAAATAATTAATAATGAAGTCAATTAAACTATAGTAACACCACATCCATATCATAAACTATTAGTTGAGCAGGAAACCTTGAAAATCATAAAATAATAAATGTTAAAATTCCGACTCAAAACAATGAAAATTTTATACTCGAATTTTTAAAGGACTACATAATTACGAAACGTTGTTACTGCATGTAATTTCACAATGATTCTCTTTATAATGATTTTAATAAAATTTATTTAGAACACTTTTCGGTAAAAGATCCAAAGTTAATAGATGCTTAAAACATGTAAATACAATCAAGGAAAAAGAAGAACAAATAATGTTAATAAAACATCATCACGTTGGTAAACTAACCATTGTGGTATTATAGAAACGTACGAATATTTAAAACGAAATTATTATTGGAAAAACATGAAAACTACAGTTACCGAATATATAAACTCGTGTGATATTGGTCAACGAACAAAATACGGCAGACATCCTCCATATCCACCTCTGGTAATAACCGAAACAGCATCAAAACCTTTTCAAATTGTTCACATAGATTCATTCCTTTGCAACAATAAAATATACTTAATTATTATTGACGCATTTTCCAAATTTGCACAAGCATATGAAGTTGAAGGCAAAACGGCTATTCATATAAGTAAAGCATTAATAAAATACTTTTGTTCTTTTGGAGTACCAGAAAAAATAATTCTTGATCGTGGTACTGAATTTAATAATGATACTGTAAAAGAAATTTTAAATCTACATAAAATAAAAATACATTTTGGCACTGTAGGACATCACGAATCGAACAGTATAGCAGAACATTTTAATTCCAGTCTAATAGAACATCTCAGAATTCGAAGAGATGCACCCAATGAAGATGATTTTATTGACTATGCAATCTTTTGCTATAAAAACTCAATACATAGTAGTACTAAATTCACTCCTTTCGAATTAACCTTCGCACACACTAATTCCCGAAATCCAACGAAATAGGAATAAAGTAGAAGTAGAAATAACCTCAATAAAAAATCAAAATAAAAAGGAAATAATACATATAAAGGAACTAAAACAACCTCCAACTGTTACAGGTTACACACCCACATCCACGAGGGATCAAACCACCTAAGACTCTATAACTTAAATAATAACCCTGGTCTTCTACCTTACAAATTAGGCAATGCTCAAAATAAAATCGATTTTTGGTCTTTTATTGAAACTTTCCGACATTTTATATATAGTAAATCATTTCGAAATCATACAAAACCACTTTAAAAGAATTCAGCAAACATTTCCAAGAGATAAAGATAAATTGGTCTTAATTAATGGATTTCAAAGTATATGCAACCTAATCTTAAACCTTGAGCAAAAAATACAAACTCAGTTAAATCAAATAAATCCAGTTTTCAATATAAGAATCAAAAGAGGATTAATAAATGGACTTGGCTCAATAATTAAATCTTTAACGGGCAATCTAGACCAAAACGATGCAGAAAAATACGATAAAGCAATTAACACACTTTCTGACAATGAATCAAAATTAAAAAATATAGTTAATTCAGAAATAACACTTTTTTAACATTTTTAAAAACAATACAAACACATTGACACAAAACCAACAAACGTTATTGAAACGAATAGAAGAAATTGAAACTCATTACAGACAACCAGATGGAGATTATCACTTTTTTGTCACGGATATGCTGGTTTCTCAAATCACTCCAACTTATCAATTGATTTACAAAATTCTAGAGAAAATCGAAGTAGCTATCACATTTTCTAAATTAAATACAGTTCATAATTCAATAATTGAACCTAGAGAACTATTAGATGAAATTAAGATTGTGAATAAACAATTGAAATTTAATAAGCTTCCATTTGAACCAAGAGTAGAAAATATTCTCTTATATGAAAAGGTCACAGAAATAAAATGTTATACCAAGGGATATAAAATAGTATTTATCCTAGAAATTCCTATAGTAGAAAGCGAAATGTACAATTATTTCCACATATACTCATTACCTGTACCCACTCAGAATTCCTTCAAAGTAATTTTACATCAAGCAAAATTCCTCATCCTAAATGACCTTTCCTATATGTTTTTTGACGAGAATTGTCAAGAAGTCTCATCCGAACAATACATTTGCAACCAGAATGGACCCGTTATCATTCAAGAAGAAACCCCATGTGAAATTCAGATGCTCCACTACTTCAAGAACGTCTCATCATGTCAACAGTTAGCTATCCGAATGCCAAAATTACGAATCCAAAAATTAGAGAAAAATCATTGGATTCTAATATCTCCTGAAATAAGTGTAGTTAATCAAAAGTGCGGATCTAACAAAGACAATTTTCCAATTCAGGGAACTTTTATTTTAGAACTTGACTCGGAGTGTGAAGTGGACATAAACGGTATTAAAATTAATCATTTTGAAAATCATCAAACCGAACTCAAATTAATAAACTTTCCAAATTTAACGTTTCCAAGTGAAATATCAAAATTTCAAGTGAAACCAATTCAACTATATTCTACCAATTTAGACGAAATTAAAACGTATTCAAAGTGCTTTAAACATTCAAAAACAGAAAATCTCAACTATTTAATCTCCTATAATATCGGCAAATTTCTATATTTGGACTGTTTTTATTTATTTCATTATAATAATTATCACTTTGTATTAGACTGTAAAATTCATCCAAGCAAGAAGAACCAGAAGAAGAAGCTAAGGCCAAGAAATCCAGAATGGTCCCCAAAATTTGGAAATTCAATATATTCCTTGAATTTCTGTCTAACGGCGGAGGAGTTATGGGAACGCTTCTAGTAACCTGACACCGCTAGACTGCTGAATCCCACAGATACCTTTCATATTTCAATGTCATAATTAGATTTTATTTAGCTGTCGAGTTGTAAGGTCTCACTTCTAGTTTGTAGAAATAAATATTTTTTAAAAAGTAGTTTCAATAAACTACAAATTTAATTTTTGTCAGCTTTTATCTAATATATAAAATTCTGGTGTCGCGGTGTTTGTAATTGAACTCCTCCGAAACGGCTTGACCGATTCTCATGAAATTTTGTGTGCATATCGGGTATGTATGAGAATCGAACATCTTTTTCATCGCCCTAAATGTTAAGGGTAGTACACCCCTAATTTTTTTTTTAATTTTTCAGATAACATTTTTACTCTGAATATTTCACCTATCTACTAATACAATAATTATACTACAATAAATTCAATAAATTCTTATTTATAATTTCAATTTCCTTTTTGTATCGATCGTAGCAGCGACTGTTATGCGTATCATTTTGATTTTTTTCTGCAACTCTCATGTTAATTTTACTCTCATCGTGAATTTATCATTGAGCTCAAATGCAATAATTATATATTAATAACTGAAAACACAGTTTTCACTTTCATATAAATAAACACGTATTGTGAGCTCCCGCTAACAACGGCCATTATTGTACCTGTACATATTGTACTTAACATTTTTTGCAAATAGTTTTGCAATGTCAGAGAGGCATTTCAAAATAGATTATACCATTTTATGGAAGTGAATGGTACTCATTTTGAACACTTATTGTAACTTCATAATAAATAGCACAGTTAAAAAGATTAAAAAGACGACGATCAAAATCATCTTCATTCAACTCGTGCACCAACTTAACTTTGTATGGGTGGTACTTGAATTTATGTAGAACTCGGAAAACTGTAGAAGATGAAACACCGATCGCTCTACTTATTGTTGACAACGATTGGGGTTGTTGAGCCTCTAAGCTGACTTGCCCTAAAATTGCCACTTGGATTGCTTCGTTATTTACGAGTCCCTCTCGCTTATGCACTTTATTGCAAACAGACCCTGTTGTGGTAAATTTCTCCATCAGTTGAATTACATACTTATGAGTTGCATGTCTTCCGTCATGTAATTCGTTAAATATTCTAGCAGCCGTTCTTGCACAATTATTATTTTGGTAGTATAAACCTACAATTTCAATTTTTTCTTGCAAAGAGTAAACCATTTCAGAGAAACAAAATAAATAATGTATCAAATTACACTATCAATAGTGACTACAAATTCTAGTTGACAATGTCAAACTTTAATAAAAAGTAGAGTTTTTTGTTATTTGTATTTTTTAAGTAGAATAAATAGCACAGTTAAAAAGATTAAAGAGTTTGAACTGTTGTACAACCCATTTTAGTACAGGCAAATAAGGTGAAAGTAAATAATAAGTAAAATTTGTGCTCTTAAAAGAAAAATTGTTTATCTCATAAACTAACCACTTTAACCTACAAGTATTATACATTTTTGAAATCAGCTCAAAGAGGAGTATCCAAATTTTACATAAAAAATATGAAAAGTAATTTAAACAAATAAAGGGGATGCTGCTAGGGGTGAGGGGGTGGCTTTTCCAGTAAGTTTAAATAAACCATAATGCTTGCCCCTTCCAACATAAATTGACGTGTTTTTGGATTTTTTCTAAATACCAGTATTACAAAAGTTATTAAAGGTGGATACTTTTATCTGAAAAGCACTGTATATATATATATATATATATATATATATATATATATATATATATCCCATACGTTGAATACATAAGTATTCGAAAGCTCGGAAAATATATTGAAGATAGTCCACTTTCGTGTTTCCTTGCCACGTTCCCAATAAAAAACTACTTATGTATTGGATACATTCATGACATTCCATAAATAAATGCTTCAATTCTATTTGAATATGAATAATATCTTTTAACTAGAAATTACCCAAAATTCTGACTATAATGAGGTATGTTATCACGAATATATTGCCAAAGTCGCTCAATATTTTAAGTATGAGCCTAACCTAACCTGACCTAACCTAACCTACCCTAACCAAACTTAACCTAACCTGATCTATCTAAATTTTCAACCTCGGAAAAGTATGTGAAGGAATTATTTCCGCGCTGATAGATAAGTAGTTTTTTATTCAAAATTCAATATTCAAATTAACGTTGATAGAAATATTGATTAATTAAAATACATATATATATATATATATATATATATATATATAGAGAGAGAGAGAGAGAGAGAGAGAGAGAGAGAGCAAGGGGTTAAAATTGGCTTGTTTTTCAAAATCAATTCTAAAAGCAAGAAACAATTGTGGCCATGCTTGGAAAAATACATTGTTTCTTCAACATCTCGCTTGTGTACTGATAGCGCAAAACAGTACGAAGGATTTGAACGAACGGTTGGACCTGGTACTGTTCATTTGCAAACAAATCATAGCATAAGCGAGTATGTTGATCAATCAAATCCATTGAACATTATCAAAAATTATCAAAAAAATCAATAAAATGCGTAGAAATTCAAAGTTACTTCACCAATACATGGCTCTCTATTTTTATAGAAAAATATATTCGGACAAGTACAAGGATGATCTGGGTTCCCAAATCATGCAATTCCATCTTGATATTAAATTAGTATATCCGGGAGTAGTGGAAGGAAACTTGAAAGAAGGTTTAACAATTAAGGAAATTGATATCTTCCTCCGAAAAAAAGCCGCGATTAGAAGATGAGGATGTTGAAGATGATATAGGAAAGCCATTGAAGAAGACACGACCGATCCTGATTACAAAAATGGCTCATTTTATTATAAAAATCTGTTTTTTCAATATAATTTTGGAGTATCAGGGTAAATAATATAAAAAGTAAATGAAAAATCTTTTGTTTATTGAATTACAAGATTCATATTGAATTTGAAGTTCTATAAAGCGAATTTTGAACTAACGTTTGATTATAAGTTTAAGTATCGATATCTCGAAAACGAAGCAAGATATCATAAAATTTCATTCTTCATTTTCGATTCATTTTGACCTAATTAAGTCCAATCGTGGCACCACGAAAATCATACTCTCCCCATGTATTTCTACGGTACTAAATTTTTTATAGAATTCTCATAATGATAATTATAAATCATAAATTTAATCAAATGTAAACTACAGATCAGATTTTTTGGAAGATTAATGAATATAAGCATTTATTTGATCATATAAAAGGAAATTATATTGTTTTTTATCTATCAAAAAACGAACCGCACTCTATTAACCCAAAAAAAGTTGTTAGTCCACCTGAGCAAAAAGTTCTGGAGTGGACAGAGATACGTTTTAAATGTTAAAATAATTCTTCATTATACTAAATATATCAATACCTAGACAAATATTACCACTAGATTCATACACAATATAATTATTTCCACATAATATAATTATAGAAATTATACAAGTAATGTTACTATAGTTAATTCAATTGTAGTCATTTCAATATTCACATATTTTTAACATCACTATTTCTAATACTACGAAATTCCTTAAAATTAAAAATTAAACTTACTTTCCATGTTCCAAGGCCATAAATGGGAAATTCTTGACCATTGTTAAATTTAACCGTTGGTACCTTGGTCATGATAACTGCAATAGGTTTACACTGTCTAGAAATTTGACTTCTTAATGATTTCAATATCAGTCCCAGACACTACAAAGCAGAACAGAACGGTAATACCTAAAACTTCACATTATAACCTTGTGCCGTAAGCGAGAACACAATTTTATTATAGTAAACCAGCTCACTATTCTAAAAACGATACATAAATAACTGCGGTAACTCTTTATGGCCAACTATTTTTAAACTTTTGAAACGAGTTTAGAATGTTACCAAAAATCCACGTTGTGCGAATGCGTATTCACACATCTGACGAATAGAAAAACGATATAATTTGTTTCAAGGTGATTGTTTTGGGATTCGTTTGTTATGTCAAATGAATCAAATTTAGTTCCTCTTTCTTTTGGTATTATATAATTATTTATAATTAATAAAATGAATAGGATATTTGATACCAATAAAACTAGGAAATAATGAAGATGATGTACAAAATATTCGAATTCAAGGAAAACAAATTGTACAAGTGAAATAATATGAATATCCAAGGGCAATAATAGGTAGTATTAGCAGATGAGAGTAGGATATAAAAAAAACTAAAAACAGTTGATAAATCATCTAATAAAATAGAAAAAAAACCAAAAAATCATAGAAATAGAAATTGTAAGAACAGTAGTGAGACCTACCATACTTTGAAACATGGATACCAGCGGCGCGCGGCGTAACTACAAATTTTGGGCCCTTGTGCAGATATTCTCTTGGGCCCCCTCCCTAAGTGTCAAAGTATAATCTAATTATTGTTTTAAAAATACAAAAATATTCTTCTAAGAACATTTATGAAAATAAACTGAAACAATAAATTTGTTTCGTTTCAAATCTCTTTATAAACTTAAATTACAAACAAATAGGAACAAATAATATCACTTTAAAAAATTACAAAAATATATAAACTAAAAAAGTCTCCTCCTAGCCTTGAGTTCACAAAATTATTTATGATGAATAACAACTGAAGATGAAACCCAGTTGAGGATAAAATATATAAATCACAATTGATTTCGATATATTATATGCACAAAAACAGAACAACTACCCATCTAAGAAAACATTCTAATCAGAAAAACCGTGGAAAATTATAAAGGAAGACCAAAAAACATGGAATAAAGATGTAAGAGAAGTAAAGGGAATAAAATAAACAAATGATCAAGAAAAAATAGAGAAAAAAGTACACCTTACGGTAATAGTCACATTCACTTTATCTTTTATACACCCACTGACAGTACACAATTGCTTCTCCTTCGGGAATATCCACTAACTTCTACTTGTAAGCTCTTCTCCTATGGCAACTATCCACAACTCTTTATCTGGTCTCGACAACGCAATTTTAATTGTCAAAGGATCCTCGTCAAAGTCTTTAACACGAATATAACTGACATTGCCAGCGATTATTCTTGGTTTACGAACTCGGTCAGATCTTTGCAATGTCACAGGGGCTTCTTGGCTTTCATCATTCCCCGACATTTCATGAACTTCATATGAGCTAATTGGCTGTCTAGATTCATCAAATTCTTCCCACAGAAAATGATGTTCCTGAATTACAGATACCGTCTGTATCTACTTTGTTATTTACTATAAGTTTTATGTGATTATTTACTTCTTACCATCACAGCAATATCTCTGATAGTAATGGTATTTTTCCTAGAATCCTAGTAAACTCTAACCACTTCTGATCTGGTGAAAAATTCCATCATCTTCAGCTCCAAAAAATTATTCAAATAGTTCCAGAACTGAACAGAAACCTTTTGTAACGAGCGGCTTAAACCTCAACTAAGAGCGGTATAATAGTGCAAGAAGTTTTGCAGGCCGGAAAAACCTCATAAAAAGTGATAGAAAGTGCTCATCTGAAAAACCTCTTAACGTTAGCGTGCAGAACTTTTCTATTAGGTTTTTGGAGTCTCAGCTAAGAGCGGTGTGATAGCACAAGAAGTTTTGTAGGAAAACCTTTAAAAAAATTGAAGAAAATCAGCGTATATTTGAAATGAAAATATTTCGTATTCGGATCAATGGAAAATTATTTCTCCATTCAAAACATTAATTTCAATCAAGAAAATCGTCCGCCATAAAAAGACATTCTAAAGAAAATTATCATAAATTGTAATTATTCATTGAAACTACTTACAAGAGGTATTAAAATATAATAAATAATAATAACAATCATTTCTTGGAGAACTAAGTAATAAATAAACACTTGTACAACGTAGTATCGAAGATCATATTACAGGCATAAGGAAAAACTTGGAAGAGATTAATAATTATTTTTCATCTAGTAGTCTACTGTCAAATAAGCTACTACGTGATATTAAATTAAAAGTTTCAATTTAAAGTTTCAATATGGTAGAATTTACCTTTAGTGAATATGCCAACATGCATAATTTGGCTTCTGGTAAGTCATCAGAAGCCAGAAGGTTGTATACTGAATGCTTTCCGGGCAGAATTATATCCGACTGCAGAGCTTATTTTTTATAAAATGATACTTTAGGAAATGTCCTATCAAAAAAGGTGGCGAAGGTCAACAACGAACTATAAGAACACCAGCTTTAGAACAACTCAACGACAACTATTCATAATATTCTCCAGGAGAAATTTCTTGAACATGCATGTCGTGGAAGTAGAGGATTATCCAGGAAGACTAGCCTACGCTCGTTGGTTTCTAAATTAACGATTTGATTATATATTTGTTGGAGAAGTACTATTTACTGATGAAGCTGCTTTCACACGAGACGGTTTTATCAATTCCCATAATTTACGATTTTGTGTTAATGTATGGGTAAAAATAGTGGGTCATGATTTAGGGCCATATTTTTTTGATAATGACCTGAATGGTCAGCGATACTTCTTCAAAATGATTTCTCACTCATGTTATTTGATATTCCTCTAAACATTCACAGAATCATGTGGATCATGCACGATGGAGCCTGTTCCCACTTCTTAAATTATTTAGAAAATCATCTTAATAACATTTTTTCTCATAGGTTGATTAGTTGGGGAGGTCCATTTGTATGGCCACCACGTTTTCCTGAATTAAATTCAATGGATTCATTTTTTTGGGGGTATCTTAAAAGCTTGGTAAATGAAACACTAGTAAACACAAGAAACGAATCCTCTTTCTCCAAATTATGCCGATAGTTTTTATTAAGTATAAAATTAATTAATTAATTTTTCCAAGTTGATTGCATAAATTGTATTGGAAAAATGACAAATCTTCTAGCAAAACAATTCACGACGACGACGAATTCCTTTCTTGTTCAAATTCCCTGCAGGTAGGCATCTAGTGGGCAAGATCAGGAGAATTTGAAAGATAGCTGAGTTAAGAACCATCCTCAAAAAATGTTCGTCGGCAATGCGCACGATTATCGAGCAGTGGTCATCGTCCTCAATAAAAATATGCAGCAGGATAATAACCTTCGAATTAGTGAAATCAAGGAAGCTACTCTCCTATTAATATAACTCTTCAAGTAAATATGATTTTCATCTGAAAACACAAAACACAAAAATCTGGATCTTCGTACAGCATATTCAAAAGTTTTCTATAATACACAACTCTGGCATTTATATCTTCGTTTTTCAATCAGTGTCAAAACGGTATAGAAATCCATCTATGTCTTTGAACAATTTTCGAATTGACATAATACTGATTTTCAACTTTAATAACGTTCACCTAAGACTTCGGATCTGGTGAATGCTGTATTGAAAAGACGCCCTTGGGCCATGCAACTCTCTTTGCATTATTAAAAATATATAATGCTTCGTTCTTCAATTTTATTTCTGTTTCCATTTCTCTTGTTTATGAGAATGCAGGAAAACTTGTACTTTACCCTGTTCTAAAGTACCATAAGAGATCTGCAGTGGCGGAAGGAAATTCCAATTAATCAAAGACGATAAAAACAAAAAAGGCAAACTAACCACAATTTCTTCACTATGGAAAACCACTCTACTACTGATCAAACAAAGCAGAATATTACGGAACGGAATAGATGCAGAAAGAATAGAAGATACCCTTTAAAAACTTACTCGACCAATAATATTACTGTATATTTTTATTTTTTAATTTTTAACTTGTTACTTATGAATTTCATTCCTTTAATCTACAACTTACCATAAATCTTTTTAGAGAATATACTTGGAGCAACTTTTTAGCATATTATATTTTTCAATAAGTCAAAAATGACAAAATTAATAAAGTTTATGATATCCGATATATAGATAGAGATAAATAGAGAGACAATTAATGGAGTATGGTAGATCGACTATTAAGTTATTTGACACTTATGACATCTACTGCCACTAATCAAAACGTCGCATTTACCAATAGGGTGGGTTTGTTGATATTCATCAAAAATGTTATGTAGTCCTAGAACTGGTCTTAGTTATTCTTTTTGGTGCCGTTATTTGCATGATCATAGGAACAAAATCAAAAATTGACGGAAGATATTCCTGACCAGCACACTGATTGGAATAATCAATATTGATATCGCCACATAGAATCAATTTGCTTTTAGAGTTAAGGACTCCAGTAAGGTCAGTAGTTCTGTAAATTTAAACAATATAGAGGTCATAAGCCTTGTGGTACATGGTAGAAAATTCGAATCCTTTGCTTTTTAAAGATAAGGAATCCAGTCAGTAGTTTGTGACAGAAAATATGCACGTCAGTGTCAGGTGTTCGTGAATATAGAGGTCATAAGACTTGTGGTAGATGACAGAAAATTCGAATACTTTCTCAGATATATCATTGAACTATGTTATTACATCAGATAAATTAGTTCTACTGAATCCGGCTACTGTGCTAGTTTGTGACAAGAGCAGACTCATTATTATTCAACCAATGTTCAATGGTGGCAACAATTTCTGGAAACTTAAGCTCCTCTAGTAAAAGATACAGTTCATCTGTTTTGTGCCCCAGGGATTGATTATTACAAAGAAACATACAGATCATGCTGTAGTTCAGTCTTTTAGAGGGTGCTTGCTTCTCAGATCGCGTCATATTAACTAAAAATTTTTATTTCACCAGAAGACCTACTGGAATAATATTTGCTATGGATTTTTTCCTAATTTTTTGATGCTTTAGACGTTTCTCTGTTGAAAAGAAAGACCTGAAGGCGGAAAAATCTACTTTAACTTCGTCTGTACCAACCTTATACGCATTGTGGAAACGATAATATCAATCACACAAGGAATCCACATCGCTAGGGAGTCCCTCTGATACTAGTGTTAGTTTGATGCAGGTATTCGTTTGCCTTTCGAAGCACATGCTGCATGTTTGGTGGTGAACATAGGCTACGATTAGTCAACGCGTTGTGAGATTCCTCAGTCTTGCTTATACATAGCATCCACTTGCCGCATCCGAATTTTGTTAGCTGCACTGTAGGTGCTCATTGGATATGTGAGAAATCAACTATTTTAACCTTTTTTTCTATAATTATATCAGACCTTTCTATCTCCTGGGACAAGCAGCTATAGCCTCCCTGTCACAACCTATTTTAACAATTTTGACCTCCTTAAATAAGTTTCCTCGAGTAAAGCTAGATTGTCTATTTCAGTGTGTTCACTGGTAGATGCAGTACTTGGATCTTCCGGCGTTAGGTTTAAAGGTTTTAAAGGTGAGTTGGCAATGTCTATTTTGGTACCAAGCGGCCACATACTTATATCCTTGAGTTGCTTTAAGTAAATTCTCTTTCGCACACCAATTTTGAAATCAGAGTGCAAACTGTTCCTATTTTTCAACATTTCCAATCCTCCTTTCTAGGGTTTATATGAGGTACTTCCTGGAGATGAAAAAACAATTGTAGGAAGGACCATATCATATGAGTACGACACGATTTGTTTTGATTAGGCTCCGAACAACAATGAACGTTATCTGTTTCTCAACATTCATATCATCATCTTCTAAATCATGTTATATAATGAGGTAAATGACCCAAATAAGGGCCTCAATGAGACCAATAGCTTTTATTTATAAAAGTACTCACACTAGGCAGATGAGCGCAGTACCTGTTAGTGGGTTATCGTTGATGATGATGTCCTTGTAGATTCAAGTTCCTACAAACAAAGCAGCTGGCCTTATTAGGGCCAGGGGCTGACCTTATCAGGAAAGTGGTTTAATACATGTTTTAACCTTTTTGGCTGCACTTTAGGCTTCATGATTCCGTAGACTCTCCCACAATTTATAAATATAAGCCTATTAGTATGTCGAGTTGCATTGAACTAACGTTGTTTGTTCTTTATTTGAGACGAGATGGAATCAAATACAGTTAAGTAAAATCGAGCTGAAGGGAATGAAGAGCAAATGAAACAGGCTTTGAATGCTGTTGGAAACGGAATGCTTGTGAAGCAGGTAATTTCGGATACCAAGGAGAACCATATACCAAAGAAACAAAAAGCTGGACGTAACTGGCTGAGACTTTTTCTCCGCCCTGATGTGGCTAGACGTAAAAGCCAAAATTTGTATCCGACAAGAGCAAGTAAACTTAATAAAGTGATTATCATCGATTTCTTTGACAAATTGAAGGCAGTTATGGAGGAATTAGATGTTGCTGGTAAACCTCAGAACATTTACAATATCGATGAAAAAGGCTGCCGTTCGATGCTGCACCACCAACAGGAAGTTTTTGCCAAGAAAGAGATCAAGAGATCACCTGGGCACCCTGAAAACATGACAATCACGTCTGATTGTATTATTTAAGGGTCCGAGGCTGATACCAGAATGAGAAGAAAATCTCCCTCCTGGAACCAAGGTGGTTATGACACCCAACGGAAGTATGACACACAATGTTTTTGTAGTGTATCGAACATTTTCAACAGTTTCAAGTAGGAGGTAAAAATGCTTCATTGATTTTTGATGGTGTCAAATCTCTTTTGGATGCGAAATTTGTTAAAGCTGCTGAAAACTACGACATTTCTGTGTTTTTTTTTGAGCTACAGCCTATGGAAATCGGTTTTCAAATCTTTTGAATTTTGTTGGGATGTTATTGGATGAATAATCATCGATAAGACGTACAGGATTTGGAAAAATATTTTCTGAAGTATGGGCTAAGGCAATGACACCAGAAAATATTATGTCAGGGTTCAAAGCTATGGGAATATACACTTCATCAAATCAGAAAAAGTGAATAAAATTCTTCTGCAGAACCGAGTACTCAATCTTCAGCTAAAAGGATCAAAACGTTACCTCCTAAAAGTTATTCCAAAGACCAATATTTTAGCTCTGAAAGCGGTTCATGATATCAGACGACTGAGGTATGGAACCTTTACCAACTGTTACCTTTGAAGACACCAAAGCTGAAGATGTTCATTTCAGTTGTCCACTTCCCACATTAAAACAAAGAGGGTTCAAAGAAAAAAATCTATAAATTCACGAGCCCAAAAGCTAGTGGTTAACTTGTTTGACGCTCCTTCTGATAAAAACAAAGCTGCACCTAAAAACAAGTATTAAAAAGAAAAATTAACAGCCCTAATCCCTCTAAAAGAAAATGAAGATCGAATCTTAAAGCAATCAAGCTTTTAATCCATCAATTCCATCTACAATTTGTGTGATTATTAAGGCGTCCCCCAAAAGGATAATTGCTACTGTTTCATTTGTGACGAGCACCAGTTCGCGAAGAATGCGTGAGACTTACCAAATCGGACAGAGAAGAATTTATCGGCCCAAAATGTACTTTCTACACAAGATGAGACTTTTACACTTGAATTAATTCACACGATTCAAAATTATATTGTTTGAATGTCAAAATACAAGTAAAATAAATGGAACTTCCATTTGCAGTCAATTTTATTTTATTTTTTAACCTAAACAAACACGAAACTTGCTTCTTTTGTATTGGCCTTGTTTGGAATCTCTGGCCTTGATAAGGTCAATTTGCATTATCTAGTATAGTTTATGTATTTGAACTTAATAAATGAAATGTCAGAAAATAAATAAGAATATTTATCAAGAAATAATTCAATTCTGCATCCTAGCTACGCAGCCATTTTTAAAAATTTGCGTTGTCATCCAGGACCTAGTGTTTTTTTCATAAGGCAAATACTGCATATTCTTAAAGCAACGCGGTTTTTTAGCTTTTCCTATCACCAAAAGTTTTCTTTTGGTGATCTTTTCCGCCCTTGCATTTCTCGCATTTGATTTTAAGTTTTTAGTCAGGGGTTACATTGTAAAATAATTCTGTTTCATCAGCATTAAATATTTCCTCTGATGTGTATCCTTCGCACAATGCAGGCCACTTATGAGACAACCACTCTTCAGATCTCCTTCAGGAACGTCAGTCGCTTCACCGCAAACTTTTTTTGTCACAATATTATAACGAACACTGAAAATTTTCCTTACTTTTAAGACGAGCAAAGTAATTGGCTTTTTGTTGCAGAATCGGACCACTTATTGTGTCGTTGCTTGCACTCTGATGTTTAAATCATGTTAATAAAGCATCTTATGTTCACTTTCCCTCGCTCGTTTAAGTTGTTTTCGAGAAGAACTTTAATTTTATCTCTATTCTTCCAAATCGTTGATATCATAGAGAGCGAACTCCACATTTCTTTGCAATTTCACTATTCGACTCGCCATTTATAACTATTCTAATCTCCGTATAACACGAGATTTTTCTTCAATAGAAAACACTTCAAAAAATCTGCAAACGTTAATGTGGCCTTATTTGGGTCACCTACCTTGTATAGTATCCAACGAATTGGATTCGCAAGAATTATTAGGATAATTACATCCGCCAAGATTAGTTGAATCATTTACTATTGTGTAATTTTCATATTTATTTCCTTATGTAGGGAATATACTATTACAGTTATAAATATAGACATTGAGAAGAGGCGGAATCATTATAAGATTAATTCAGTGAGGTTAGTGAATAAATGGATAGTAAATTCATTAACCTTATTTATTGTAAAGTTAAAATTCCATTCCAATAGTTTACTTACATAAAACGTTTTATCTTTACAATACAATTCGATTAAACTTATGATAACACAACTATTCGCAGTTTCTTGTTGGATCAATATTCATCATTGATGAATGGGTGGTCCTTGTGTGTATAGGCACTAAAACAAATAACAATATTATCAATAATAGAATAAAAATCCATTTTTGTGTATTAGATCATCAATGTTTGATTTTTGAATTATCTGAAGGTTGTAGGTAAATTTGTTTGTTGAACCTTTCAACGTTATAATATTGCTAACATTTTATTTTATCTTATGTAAACCCAGCAATTCAAACAGTAAATATTGTAAAACACAAGGGCGGAAATTTCAAATATAATTAGTAAGTATATTCAACTATTTTGTAGAATATTAAAATATGTATTGGATGGAAATTGTGGAAATCTTTTCGAATTATTAATTTTTTTTTCTTCAGGAGAGCTTCTGGATATTTACTTGATCACTAATAAACAAAATATTTTCTTGAATAAGGATTCGATTCCATTCCAGCTTATTAGTTTAATATGGCCGCTGTGTCCCAACATGATAAACATTATCAAAGAAAATATGAAAATAATCAGTATATGGTAATAATGTAGTAGCTTTGAAAACTGTTTAGAAGCGGTAAGAGTGATTTTGAAGTCAGTTAAGGGCGAGGAATGATCTCAAAAACAGATAAAATGTGCAAAAAGTGTACAATATTTTCTGTTTAAATAGACGATTGGGTGGCTGGAATGTTTGCCCAACTATGTGTGTCACCTCAAAATCTTTATCACGACAGCCCACCGTGCGAAAGTTTTGATTCACAAGTTTTTGGTTGCTAAACATTTTTCACACCAACCTTACATGCCTTATTAAGTATCATGTTATTTATGGTTTTTTCGAAAAATGGGAAATGTGCTAAAAAGGGGAAAGTTTTGATACCATTTCTATTTTTGTTTGTTTTGAATGAAATAAAATATAATTGTACATACATACACAAAAGTCTTCTTTCTCATACCTATTTACAGCGATGTTCTAACCTCTCTAATCTTTCCAAATAATAGTTACAGTCTCAATCCTCAAAATAGGCGTTTGCGATTGTGATGAAAATCATAATTCACAAAAAAAATCAGACTCATTTTGATTAAGGTTTAGGTCTAAAGTACCCATCATCAAGTATATCGCAAGCAAGTTCTTTTGATATGCCACTTCTATCTCTTTCGATAAAACGCTGGTTGTCACAGTTTTTTTTTATCCCGAACGTGTGTTGTCAGTGAAGGGTCACGTTTGAATTTAGATGTCGAGAATTTTACGATCGTAAATGATAATGCAGTCTCTGTACACAGTATTAACTCGTTTTTCATTTTCCAAAAACAAATATTTAATGGGAGCTGGATTCTTAATTTTTTCCATTTTCAAAAAAAATTTCACAACTTACTTATACGATTGTCAAAGAAAAGCTAAGTTTCTAAAATGGCTGAAATTTTAGTGAGAACGTCTCAAAGCGTTTTCCAGGAAATATTGACTCGAATGTTACTATTAAATAGAAACTAGGAGTCCAAAATTTTATTTCCCAACTTATATAGATGAGTGCTGATTTCGCGTCATCTTTTAAATTATTCAGGATGTCTCACGACGAGTTAAAACTATCTGTATATGGCAAAATACTTATAGTAAAATCATGAAAATTTCTACGTTTGCGTTTTTGGTTACGATCTTTCAAACTAAAGTATTTTCAAAGATGACCGACTTCCGGTTCTACTGGAACTGGTTATTTTAAATAGAACACCCTATTTTTAATATATTTTTGAAATTTATGTAAAATTTCAGTATACTTTTGTCTAAGAAGTTTTTGGATTATAAATTTGACCGTTGCAGACCCTTATAAATTATTTTTTTACGAAGATACCCTTGAAGATATTACAATGATTAATGTTCGGTTGCTTTTAGCAAGGCTAGATGTATTTGATTCTACGTTAAAAATTTTTCATTTTATACAGGGTGTGTATAAAAAGTGATCAAAGTCTAACTCAATAAATATCAAATTTTTTTATTTTTTCAAACTGTCATTAGTCAATTGTTGATACTTTTATTCGTTCTCAATTTAATAACGAAGATTATGACAGTTAAACACATTTATTAAAAGCCTACTAAAAGTATACTTGAAAATTAGAACTTAAAAAATACGGAAATGACTAAAAGTTGAAATAGGATTTGTAAATACAAATTGATTTGATTTTTTTGCAAACCTTGACAAGATAAAGAAAAATAGTTTTTTATTTCTTAATGCTTCTATCAACAGGTAAAAATAAAATTTAGACCACACCCGCATCTCTAAAAAATTACAGAAAACATTTAATATCTGGATAACGGTGAGGCTTAGACATAGAAAATTGTACATGAATTTACCTTATTTTGTACCCCTGAATGCATTAAAATAGAAAAAACCGGATGGTTCTATTTAAAAAAATAAATAAATTTCATATTTATTAAGTTAAACTTTCAACACTTTTTATACACACCCTGTATAAAATAGAGAATTTTTCAATATGGATTAAAATACGTCTGACCTTTCTAAAAGCAACCGAACAGAAACAATTTTCATAGCTTTAAAGCTATTTTCCAAAAAATTAATAACTCAAAAAGTATGCATTTTTCGAAAAAAGTTTTCGGACAAAAGTATACCAAAATTTCACGTAGAATTCAAAAATTTATTGAATTACAGGTTGTTCTATTGAAAATAACAAAGTTACAGTCGACTTCCAGTAGAACCGGAAGTCGGTGATCTTTGAAAATATTTTAGTTAAAAAGATCGTATGCGAAAACCCAAACGTAGAAATTTTCATGATTTTTCTATAAGTATTTTGCCATTTACAGATAGTTTTAACTCATCATGGGACACTCAGTATATTCAATTGTTCCTTGCTGCAGTTTTCTTATTACTGTCCGTAATTTTGATATTCTACAGATGGCTAATAATCCTGCTGTTTCAATGAACTTTATAAAGATGTCAAGGGGAGCTAATCCCGCAGACCTGGTGGACCATAAAACATATCTAACATTTTTTAGCAGGAAAAGCAGGAAGATCTTGTGAAGGAGTTTTGTCCAAAATATCACTCACTTTCTAATAATTATTATTAGTATAAGCCCTTGAAAGAATTTAGAAAATAAAAAATATTTGCTATCTCCTTATATGTTATATAATTTTTTTTTCGTTGACGCCACAAATAATTTGCAACTATTTGAATCAATTTCCCGAAAACCTCGTACACCTTATTTTTGAATTTCTCTATAAAAGCTAATTTTAGAAATGTATGATAACTGAGACTATGACTATAACTATGAATAATTTCAATTTACAAAGTTAAATTAGCATAAAAGTGATAAATTATTCAATAAGCTTATTTATTTTCATACGACAATAATAAAATGTTTTTCGCACATTATGTATTATACGACTGGCTCATATTTGAACAGAGAAAAGCAAAAATTAAATACATTTTTAAATACGTGTACAATTTCAATCAAATAGCGTGTTTGTTGGTGACTCTAGCGACTAGTATCAATTTTATAGTCGTGTTCAAGGTTCATGGTTAATAATTTTTAGAAGATCCGAACCTTAAATATTTACTTAAAGTAAACTAAACTTACTCTGCGTAAGGGCAGGTTCTTCCATTACAATCGAAAGTATTCATTAATGCAATATCTTCTTTAGTGAGATTGAAGTCCCAAATATTAAAGTTTTCTTGAATTCTAGACTTGGTAACCGATTTAGGTATAACTATTAATCCTCTTTGAACCGCATATTTTAAAGCTACTTGAGCAGTTGTTTTCTTGTATTTCTCTGCAATTTTTTTGATTTTAGGATCCTCCATCAATTTCGGGTCTCCCGAACCTAAAGGACTGTAAGCAGTTACTGTGATGTCTTTCGATTTTAGATAATCAATCAATTTCTGTTGATTCAAATGGGGGTGAACTTCAATCTAAAAACAATATAAGCTGTTGTTCGAAAAACTATACATGCGCTATGAATTCAAAACACATTTATAAATAATAATTATGAAAAATGAGAAAAGTATCAAGAAAAATAGACGATCAAAATAAAAAATAACAGTTGTACGAGGAAATAACAGAAACTGTAAAATTCCGCAACTAAAACGCAAATAAAGCAGATAGAAAATAGGAGAAAATAAAAGAAAATGAAAAGTAAAGTACTAAAAGCAAGAAGATGAAGCAATTACATATGAAATATGCGAGATGGAACTAAACTAAGAGGATTTAAAATAAGAAAGTGTCTTTTCAAACTTTTCAAAAATGAATTATTGACGACAAGCTTGGTATAAAAAATGATGAAGTAATTAACCAAAAAGATGATCCAATAATTGATAGATATAGATTGGAGAAAAGACTGTATAGAACTAGAAATATATTTAGGTATTACAAGGATAGCCCTACCAAAAGTAATTAATTAAAGGACAATGGCCAAAGCAACACAACAAAAGTATCATATGAGTGAACAACCACAGTCAAAATCACATGTGAAATATTGTGTGGAAAATATAAAAATTTACGAAAAAAACCAATATGACCAGATAAACCTATGAAATATGGAAAATTAATGAAAGTGAAAAGTGCACTCAGAATCAGAAGTAACAGAAGATTAAAAAAATTGACTATTAGGAGTAGTTGAAGCAAACTGTTGAACATACAAAGCAAACACCAGCAAAACTAAGATAGAAAACTTATTGGTATATCTAAAAATGCAATGAAGACTATGATTTGTTAAAAATCATTAGGGAAAAAGCTCTAAACAAAGCAAGATAGATGGCCATTCTCTGATGGCCAGATATGCTACAAGGAGTTGTGAGTGTAGTTGGCAGCTAATGTTGATTGAGGATGACTGCAAGTGTCGATTGTTTCACCATTAGAACACTAATTACGAAGATTTTTTAAAAATCCATTGTGAAACACGAATACGTATACACTCCACAATATTCAAACGACACTCAACGTAAGGTTGTGGAGTTTATGCAGCCTGGAATGTCAATCAACAAAGACTCAAATTGTAAAACTTTACGAAGCTGTCAAAAATAAAAAGCAACGTTTACTTCTGGAATTATTCACGACAACATTTCTTCAGTAGTTTAAATGCGATATCAACCACTATATAGTCTCGACTTAGAGGCAAGTGACTTTAAGGATCTTCCTGAACTTAAGCAGTGGCTTGGGGAGCTCAAAGAAATCGTCACAGCTTACATTTATTCATTTTAGACACATTTTATTCGCATACTATCATCAAGGTCATTGTGCAGTGAAGTAACAAATATTTTACATTACATTTATTCATAAAATCACCCATACCTTCTTTATGGCTGATAGAAGGTTGATAAAAAGGCCTCTTTAATAATAAGATAGAGTCGAAAGATTAGGACAGGATTATCAAGGACATTTTAATGAAAAAACGTTAACGTGACATTTGGCAAATATAAAAATTAAAACTGATACTTATATGTTATTTTGAACGCAAATTCATTGATATTGCGTATTCACAATTGAAAATGGAATATACATATCAAAAATGGAAATGGAAATGATAGGAAAAACGATTTTTTCTTATATTCCAGTCATTTTAGGTAGATTTAGGCAAGAATTTCGGAAAATCGAAATACCCAGCTGTAAATTCGCTTAAACTTGTTCATTTGACATCATAAAACTCCTCTCAAAACTCACATATACTTCAATCTTAGCAACTTTAAAAATCGGAGGTCAAAAGTAAAAAAAATCGATTTTTTGCACATTTGCAAATAACTTGTTTCCTATTGGTTTTACGCTATTTGTATTGCTTATCAATATTGTGAAGCATTAAATTCTCTACAACTTGGTTTTAAAAATTTGTGTGAATCGTTTCTGAGATAGAGGGCAGAGCGCGCGCGGTTAGAATCTCGTTTGAAATCAACTGGTAGTCCAGATCAAAATAATCTCTTATAAATTATTGCTAAATATATATTTATCAATAATTTCCATTTTTTATCAACAATTACATTATATTTAAATATTTTTTGCTCAATTATTTATTTCCAATCAAGTATAAATTAATTTAATAGCGCTTGCACCTACCCGTGTAGTTTTAAAATCGTAGAGAGAAAAATTTTAATCATATTATAATTCTTATTTCAATTTTCTTCTTCTTCATCGTCGTCGTCTTCCCGCAGCTATAAAATTCCAAGGTTCTTATCATCTTCATTATCGTCTTCAATGATATTTGTTTCTTCTTTAACATCAGTTTTATATGATACAGCATTAAGACAAGCTTGTCCATTACACTAGCCACAAGCTAAAGAACATCCTGCGTCCACATCTTGAACCGTAACCACTCTTGCATTTACAGAATATAGTGTTCAGTAATTCATCTTTAGCAGTTGGTAAGATTGTCGTGACAGGTTCTAGGACCCGTTACGCATTGTCCAACCCCATTCCTGGGGCTCCAAAACATGCTCTAATCAAGTTTGAATTTGGTAATGAACACGTTGGTGAGCAGCTCCTTTATAAGAGATTATTTTGATTGGGACTGCCAAAAAATGTACAAAAAATTTTTTTTTTTACTTTTGACCCCCGAATATCGAAGTTGCTCTATCTGGGTTTTTCTAGGTGAACTACCTTAAATGACTGGACTATTAGAAAAATATTGAACATCAGCTTCGACTATCTATAGATATCATATTTCATACATGTTAAGTGAGGAGTTGGCCAATCAAAACATTGTGAGACACATATTTATGTATCGTGAACATAAGAAATTAATTTGAGATGTTAATAAATGGAAAACAGTTTCAGATCACGATTAACAACTTTCTCAGGAAGTGAAACTGACAAAGAAGAACCAACAAATTAAGAATCAAATTATCTGAAGTTGGGTAGCTGAGAAGCTCATAAAATACGTGTGAAGACAACAGTAGATGTCAACGAAGGACATTATTACATTAGTCATATATCTATCAATATACGACTCCGACTTTCCAAGGATTCTTCTGTTATGCTTGGAATCAATTTCGCAAACAAAAAAATTTGTTTACTCACTTGATTAGTTACGGGTTTAATTGTGCAATTTTGTAGAATACGCTCGGTTTGTCTTTTATTAAAATTCGAAATACCAATAGATTTTGTTAGTCCCTTTTTCACCAACTTCTCCATCTCTTTCCATGTGTCAACAAAGTCTACGTCACTATAAGCAGTGGTACCATCTGGATTTGTTGGGAATAATTCATCTTCTTCCTATAAAACGAGAAAAAAATTGACGTTTGGATAACTACTGTACCCCCTAACATATTTATCTGAATAGAAATCTGGTAAAATTAGAAATCCCCTTCTTCACAAAGTAGTGTATTGTGAAAACAAGTGTAGTGGTGAACAGTGTATTCAGTGATTTTTTGTTTTGTTGATAGCAAGACTTACCTTCAGGGCAAATGGCCAATGGATTAAATATAAATCAAGATAGTCGATACAAAGGTTTTTCAATGTGGTTCTAATAGCAGGTTCCACTAAGTCTGGTCTGTGCATAGTATTCCATAGTTTACTCGTTATGAAAAGCTCTTCACGCTTCACAGTTCCATCTGATATTTTAGCTTTTATCGCTTCACCAATTTCAGGTTCGTTTCCGTAAATGTAAGCACAGTCAATATGGCGGTAGCCGATATCGATTGCATCTTTTACGGCTTGGGTTACTTGACCTGGTTGAGACTATAAAATATTTTTTTAATATAGTAAATCTAATACAGATACCTACGTGCTTAAACTCATAAGTTCACTATACAATTATTTTTTTTTATTGATAGAATTTTAATTAGATGCATTCCTAGAGAGCTAGAGCTTTGGGTTTTTTAAGCATAAATATGTACTGATATATAAAGACATTTTTAAAGAGCCGATAACATGTACGGGTATAAACACACTGGGAAAATCAAGGGAACTAACAAAGCATCAACGAAGTTTGTTATTATTATTTGTTATTTAAATACAGTCGCGAATATATATAATGAAAAGTAAGGTTTTATTTAGATTTCTCTGTGGAGTCAATATATCATAGAGAGAAACTTTTTGCACGTTCATATATTGCTACAAATATACTCTATTCTCTACTCAGTTACTACTCAGCTCGTGAAGGACACTGTACATCCTAGCTTAGTTGCCTTAGCAAACCACTTCGTACAATTTTTGGATACCGACAAAAAGAGAAAGATAAAAACCTTTTTCATTTACTAGCTCTCCAAAGACTATACATGCAAAAAGCAGCCTTGCCACCGTGATCTAACTTAAGGTACCGATAGAGAGAGAGAGAGAGAGAGAGAGAGAGAGAGAGAGAGATTCGTTGGTTAAAGTTTGGTAGGATAAGGAAGATTCTAGGCCCTGATACAGGAATAGATCCTCTGCAGAGCGAGGTTGTGGTAATTACGAGCGGGTACAGCTGCGACTGCGTTATTCCCTATCGTCGGTCATTTGGCTGGAGAACCGGTTTACTAGGCTATAGGAAAACCGTAGAAAACCTGCAACACCGACGATCGACAAAGTATGTAGGGTGGGTGTTGGGGGCGGAAGTTTATCTGATTGATATGGGGGAGTTATCCAGGAAGTTGAGGTAGATTTCAGGGAGGTCATCGTATGCTGATGCTAGGGGGCGGATAAGGGAGTTTTTTCTTGGGTTTGGAACCGAGGAGCCGCATATTGTTGACCCAGGGCATGAGAAGGGTTTCTTTTGCAGTAGAATTAGTTGATTAGATGGTATGAATCCCATAGCGGGCTTGGAGGTCATTTAGGTGGCTTGGAATGGGGGTTATATCGGTATTTACATAAACGGTGTTGCTAGAGCTGAAACTACACTTGTATTGGCAGTACCAGAGAATGGACTGCTCGAAGGTCAGGAATTTTTTGAGAAGATGTTTGGACAAAGTGATGAAGACGTAAGCTCTTTATTCTATACTGGGGCGGATGTTTGTTTTATACATGAAGTATAGTGAGGAGGTGGGTTCGTCCGAAATTTCCTCCGAACGCCATGCAGATAGGCCGTTCAACTGAGAATGTGAATGAATTTCACACCCAGATAGACGGCTTCTCTGCGAATTTCGAGTCTATCTCCCCAAAGTCTCAAGTGGAAGTTTTAAAGGTTGATGTTAGCGGAAGTGTGAAGGCGATGGCTCGAGTTTTTAGGAATTAAGAGTTATCCTTCCTGCAACAATTCGAAAATTGGTTCAGAAGATTTTCGGATTTTAAGGTACAGAACATAATAGACAAGATCAATAATGGCGTCGCAAATTAAAGCTACGTTATTTGCAACAGTCTCATTGAACATGTAAATTTAGTCAGATTCATAGACGTTCTGCTATATTGTAGGGTTTCGTAAAGCAGAGAACAGAATTTTTCTGTTTTGTTTGGAATGTTTGTAATAAACATTGTTTCTATTTTTTCGTTGCTCTTCGATATAATTAGAAGAATGAATTGCCTAATTTAATAACAAATAACTAATAAATATGAGTAAGAATTGTATTAATGATCACACATGCTGGCAACTGTAACAGTGATAGATGATGGTACAATATTTCCATCTTGCCATTGAAAAGTATACTTTTCTTCCTCTATTAGCCATCCATAATCGTCTGGTTTTAATGTTGTAGGACATTTCAGATGTGCATTGCGCCATATACTTGATATATATTGAGTCCGTAAAAGTTGCTGCTTTAATTCTGATTCACAGGGTGGTAAATTGGATGCATCATAATTGACATAATATTTTGTCATTATTGCAGAAAAATTTTTGTAACATTCACTATGATATCCTGCTGTATCGTTTATTTCATCAGGTAAAACAATATCACTATATTTATGTCTCAGAGATTTTCTAATGTTCAATACCTCATGGCTTTTTGATAAAATCTGAGGTTTAAATTTAATCAATTTATTATAATTTTTTTCCTTACAAAACACACAGATCATTTCTTGCGCTTCCATGATGAAAACAAGTAGTCTTTTCTCTTTTTTCACTTATAAAAAATTATTACGCACAACTGATCACAATAATGTAGCGGAGATATGAAAAAAATATACAGTTGAGTCGAAAACTGACTCTAAAAACACTAAAATATGGAAAGAAACGGATATTGAACAATCAAGTATCCAATAATAGTATAAAAATGCAATTCTTTGTGTATTTCGCTAGTAAATTAGATTAGAATTAGAACTATGTAAGTTAACTTGCTCCGAAATAAGCAGCGTTGCAACTGACAAACTTAACGGAAATTTGTCTTAAAATGTTCTACTCCCCTACCTAAGAATGTATTACCTGTATGTCAACCTTATATTCAGGTAAAAATTCTTTAGCTGAAGGGCAACAGGGTCGGTAGACGTTTGTGATGAAAATACTGTACTACCCGTCTTAGCAACTTTCGGTCCATTTTACAGATACTTGCAACCGAGCAAATCATGCAAAAAACAGTGGATATCGTTGCAACCGCGCTAACCCTGCCAGAAGTTGATTTTTCTACTTTAACTATATTAAATAACATATAGAAAAAGTTTCAGCCTTGTGAAAGTACCTTAGTCGAAGTGGCGACCAGCTCTCCGACTAACACTTACACAGACGCATCAAAATCTCAAGATGGTACGGGTATTGCTATCACCAACCTCCCAATATATGCTAAAAGCTCCTCCAACCCCATCTACTTTCACTGCTAAATCATATGCAATATATCAATAATCACCTCTTACTCACAGATTCCCTTAGCTTAAAACAAACTCTACAAAAAATTCACACCACAAATTCCTTAGCGATCAAAATCAAGCAACAACTGCATTATGTACAAGACAACAACAAAAAACAGGATTTTGTTGGATACCATATCACAAGGATCCATGATTAAAAATGTGTTCGAAGCATTGCGAGGCAAAGAACTAAATATGATTGTTAGTAATGTAGTAACATCACTTACTATTTTGACAGATATTTCCGAAGCTAATGTGTATAAAATAATTAAAACAAGGGATGAAATAATCTAGAAGACATTACCAATTTCGAATAATATTGTATCTCTATTCAATTTATTGTATGTTTCCCAAAAATATGAAGACCTCTAATACATACAACCTGGTTGAATGAAGGACACCATGACAAATACTTGTTATATATTTGTCTCCAAGAAACTGAATAGTATAATGAGGAAATGGATACAGAATAATAACCTAGTGGTTGTAATGGACGAAAACGAGGCGCAAATCTACTTCGATTGACACCAACCTAATAAAACTCAAATAATGAAGGAAAAAGCAAAGAATAATGTTATTTTTTTATTAATAATATTGATAAATCTGCTTAGTGAGACCGTCAACAACATAACCTTACAGTCGAAGATAAATATAGATAAACTGCAATACCCGTCGCGGCTTCGCCCTACTTATAAAAGTAGTTCCTTCAAATTGAACTTTGTACAGTAAAAATAATTAACACTTACAGTAAACCTAACTCTCGACTCCGCATGACCTATACACAACATTAAATTTGACACTTCAACAAATTCACATATGTACTTCAACAGGTAAAGATCGTCATAGAATTAATGGTAAATATCACATCTATTGATGTTAGACTTTTTATTGACCCACAATAAACAATAGTAAAAGTAAATTAATACGTAAAATGCGGGCTAGTTTTTAGATATTCACACGGGACTCATTTCTAAGAACTCTTTGAACATTTTCCAAATCGAATTTTGAAAATCGCAAAAGTTGTTGTTTAGGTATTTGTACGGAGATTGCTTTAGTGCAAAACCGAAGTCGATATCTCAATCAGCGGCCGAGAAAAACGAAAAAATCTAATTTGCAAACATATCCGTTTTACCCCTATAAAATCGAAATTTCGCAAATCCTTTCTTAGCGCACCTCTACACACCGATATAAACATACCCTAAAAATTTCATGTCTCTATTTTTAATAGCCTTGGCTGGGTGTTGATGAGTGAATGAATCCGTCAGTCAGTCAGTCAGGACATCCTCTTTTATAGATATAGATAGTTAAATATATCGAACGTTTAGTGAAAGAAAAGCAGAATATAATGAGTCTTGATTATTGCATTGATATTACCATAGAATAACAACAATAACAAAGTAGTACAGCACTCATTATTTGAATAAATGACAACGTTTTCAATGTTTAATATCCATAGTTAATACAGTCGAACCTCGATATAGCGAATTCCTTGATAAATCCTTTTTCTAGTCCCCTCAAATATGCCTATCTTTCCTATGTTATTTTTATCTCTAGACATCGAAGGATTGGTTTAGAAGAGCTTGATATATCGAGTTTTCCAAGATTCCTTAGCTTACACTGCACCTACTACAAAACGAAGTTTTTGTAGGAAAACCTCTACATATCGAAGCCTAGTTGAAAAAATACGAAACGTTTAACCTGAGAAGCATTGTCTTTTTCAAAACGGCCTTTTTTCTCAAATAAGCCTGTAACTACCCCACTCACATTTGTTTCCAGTTTGTTTCAGTTTCAGTTTCAGTTGTGCAATAGATTTCGTCTTGTGTCGTACTACGTTTCAGTTTGATTTTCAAAACATGCCAAAACGTAAAACCCTTTCCTATGAAGAAAAACTGAAAGTCTCTAAAGCCGTATCTACACTCTATCTACAATTCTGAAAAATAGGGAGAAGTATGAAAATCAAACTTGTTCGTCATCAAAGAGGATTAAAGGGCGCGAGTTCCAAGACATCGGCAAAAGCTTATCGATAAGTGGTCCAACCTTACAGGAAAAAGTAACAGAATTCTCTAAAGAACTCGGTAAACCAAATTTCCGTGCTAGTAATGACTGGCTTCAGAACTTTAAGAAAAGGAATGAAATTGTTTTCAAAACAATTACCAGGGAAAGTGCAAGTGTAGACGATAATGTGTGTACACAGTGGAGTAAAAAACTTTTTGAGTTAACAAAAGGGTACAATCCTGACGCTGACGAAACTCGACTTCATTATCAGTGCTTACCGGACAACACCTTAGCATTCAAAGGGGACTTGGGTCATGGTGGAAAAAATAGCAAGCAGAGAGTTACAGTACTTCTTTGGAAAAGCAAAATACCCTCGATGTTTTAAAGGAGCTAAAAGCCTACCAATATACTACACATCAAACCAAAGATCTTGGATGAAATCTGACATTTTTGGCAAACGGTTAACGGACCTAAACAAGGAGATGCGAAAAAAAAATTCTCATGTTTATAGACAATTGTACAGCACATGGGGATCTTCCCAAACTCAAAAACATAAAAATTGAGTTTCTACCTCTGAACATCATATCCAAACTACAGCCTCTTGATCAAAGTATAATAAAAAACTTTGAAGTTCTTTACAGGAAAGAAGTGGTGCGCCAATTTCTCCTTGACATCGACGAGAAAAGTCCGACAAAAATTAACTTGCTTGATGCCATGGGGATGACTTCGAAGGTGTGGACAAATGTGACAGAAAAAACCATTCTGAATTGTTTCAAGAAATGCGGGTTTGAACGGAACTATCAAAATCGTAAAGGAACAGTTGAAGAGGATGGTATTGCTGTTGATGCACCACTTTAATGTAGATGAAATTCCTGCACGATAGAGCAAAACTAGAAAGAGCCTAAATATTGAAGAGCTCACACGATGATCTGACTTAATGCGGGGAGTTAAGTGATGCAGACATCATCGCATGCGTTTCCACAGACGCAGAAGAAGATGAAAGCGAGAACAATGTAATGAGTGTTCAGCCAATCCAATCTATTGCAGTATTGGATGATGCATTGGGCAAAGTGTCGTTTTCAGGTAGACAAACTACAATTTCCGATTTTTTTCAAAGTTAAGCTTAATTTTTTTTTTCACACATTCAAAGAAATCACCTCAATAATCGAACCTCGTTATATCAACATCCTCGATAGTTTTTAGTACCCCCTAAGCTTCGATATACCGAGGTTCGACTGTATAACTAACCTAACCTAACTGCGTCAAACATATTCAATTCAAAATGCAACAAGAATTCCTCAAGCAAAAGCAAATAGGTGGATATGCAGTGAAAATTTATTTTAGTTATATAATTTTACAACAATTTAAACATTCATTCAGATAATGAGTATTTTACTATTTTGTTACCAAAAGATTATTAATAAGCAGCATTATATTAAGTGAGCTGACGTCTTCTAAATCTAAAATAATTCCATTCGAGTTGTGGCTATATCAGAACAGCCACAACGTAATCCAGCAAACGCAAGACCCACAAAAAGCGTTGTGGCTGTTTCAAACGACCACTGGCTATTTTCGGTCTTTGAGCGTAGCATATAAACATTTGTGGGTATAGAATAAGTAAATAGAAATAACCTTTCCAATGATGAAGTAATTGATAAGAGTAAAAGTAAAAACATATCAAAATAGTAATATGAGTAAATAACAAAACTCATTCTATTATTGATATTGAAAAGACATTTGAAGGTGAAGTTCATCATAACATACTTATGTAAAAATCAGTATATTATTATGGGATTTTGATAACAGTATCTGTATTATAAGATTACTGATATATGATAAGGCAGAAGTTACATAGAATAAATTAATTATTTCGTTTATTATACGAGTAATAATAAAATGCTAAACACGTTAAATTGAAATTATCAACATTATTGAAACTACATCTTCACCATTAATTTCCTTAATTGATAGTTGAAGCCCTAAATTTTTTGTATGGAAACCGTACGATTTTGATATATCCTTTGAAAGAGCTATTCATTCTTTATTTAAAAATGAAATGGTTTTCTAATTTATTACTCGTGCTTATATGTAATCTAAATATAGTCGTTTAGTTAGTTAAGGGTTTTTCATTATAATTTGTCCCCCCTCTTAGTTTTTCAACCAATACAATGTTTTATATAAAGTAATGAATAAAATAATTCTTCACAAAACGAAATTTATACATCATATTAAATACAATTTCATTTTTTGAAGGAAGGTTTTGTATATTTTTCTATTTGTGATTAGCTTTTTTAATCTAAAAAAGATATGCAATTTTCCATCGTTAAGAAAATTTACATATTCAAATAATCAAAACCTCATAAACCGTCTGTATAATTTTCTATAGAATCTATGATACAACTTAAATAATTTTATTTATTTATTATTTTTTTCACCTTCTTCAGAGAAGTTTCCGATTCCTCTACTGACTTCTGTTGACCTCGTTTACAATAATTATAGTTTTTCCTTCCTCACCTTTCATTTGTCCATATCGTTTTTTATATGTGCTCTAATTTTGATGCAAAAATTATTGGAGAAACGAAAAATTCTACTAAAATAACCAGTCCTCAAATGACATAGAAAGTAGGAAGGGCAAAATCTAATTGCTTTTATATGGTGCAATTCATAACCAAATATGGAATAATATTGAGAAACAAACGAACCATTTTTACACTTTATACCCGTACCTGCGATAATAATTGTTGTGTTGATCTCAATCAGATTTTTTTCAGATGCAGCAATCACATTCATAAAACAAACAATTTATTGCAATTACTTGTTAAACAAAACTACTCCCTACCTCTAAACCTCACACACCTTTTAAGCATATATAACCGACAAATTTTATCTATTAGTGAATTTTATCAAGGATATTAAAATTACTATCTAAGTAGTGTCATTGAAAAATTCTGTGGCTGATGGACTTGCTCCCAAGCCATTTTCTTTATAGTTTATATTTGATTCTTCTGACCCCATAGGGTCATTTAAATCTCGATGCACTCTCAAATATATCCATTCAATCTTATTATACTATAAAAGTTTTTGCAACAAATCGCGGTGATCGATACTCGTTTTTTTGCAGCTATTGCATTTTTTGGAACCTTTTATTCAGGTTAATCTATTGCTTATGAAAATATTTGTTGTACTAGTTGTTTCAATTTACTACGTAATTTGATATACTTAATAATTATTTTGTGACTAACCCCACTGGGTTTTTTCAATATGTGGAGAAGAATCTTTGAATATTCGCTAATAATATTGACTATGTATGTTCTCCCGATTTAATGTCTGTAGTTTTTTTTCGAGTGGGACCCATTCGACAAACAATAAAGAACTCGATGAATCATGTAAACCTTGAGTAGCTGCTATGAAAGTTGTGGAGTAAAAATTGTGACTTGTGATGGAGATAATGACGCTGATAATGCAGAAAACTTGAAGGAACATATTGAAGCACCTGATATATACTCCAACGGTATTAAAGTCATCACCAACAAATATATTCTTCAACATAGTATTCCGAAGGAAAATCAAAAATCAAATCAAAAAATCAAAAAATCGTATAGATTTTTCTTCACTGGAAATATTAGCAAACTTTTTCCTGTTTGTTTCTATTGAACAATGTACATATAATAGAGGTAATTTTAATTTATAATCGTAAGAATAAAAATAGTGTCAATCATACAAAGGCAATGATCATTGTCTACAGCTGTCCATTGGTAATATGTTACAATAAAGTATTATTTGCCATCCCATCCATCATTGGCAACCATGTCTAAAGTTTCTAATTACTCTTTTCAATCTTTATTTCAGATAATCTCAGAAAACCAGCAAGATGAACTATTTTCAGAGCTTTTACCTTGATTCAAACATGTTTTTCAAAAGTATCGATCTTTCGTAGACACCAAAAATTGATAGTATGTGCTACAAAAACTTGTAAAGAGATGTATGAAAATGTGATAGTAGACTAGGATATATACGAGGTTGTATTGATATGTAATTAGACTAGACCATGCATAAAGAAAATATTACGATACGCAAATATTGCAACGAACAATAACTTATTAGAAGTGTCAGTGTAAAATTTGACGTCAAAAAAGTAAACCAGAGTTACGCAATAAATTAAAAGAAAGAAGATATCCACTGGAATTGTGAAAATCGAAAAATTGGAGTATAGAGAGATATAAGTACTACTTATATTTAAAAGGGTTAAGAGGTAAGCAGATTTACGAAGATATGCTTAATACCCTTGGTGATCATTGTCCTTCGTGTGTGACCTTGAAAAATTGGACTGCAAGCTTTAAAAAAGGTAAATTCTCCATTGAAGATGATGACTGATCGGAATGGCGGCCAGTTTCTGTGTCAATCCCCGAAAATATCGATGCAGCTCATGACATGATTTTATCAGACCATCGAATTGGGCATTTTAAACAAGTTTTTATACATATTTAAAGCAAGTAACCAAGAGAGAGACTTGAGGCTGAAGAGAACAAATAATGGAATAAGAAATCTATTTGGAGAAGCAGAAATAAGCGAAATAAAGCGCAATTTTAGAGCAACAAAAAAATTATGGACATAGAACAAGGAGAAACAAAAAAAGGGAAGACCAAGAGAAGATGGTACGTAGACGTAATGGAGGATCTAAGAGAGAGAGAGAGGAATTCAGAACTGGAAAACGAAAGCAAACAATAGGAAACAGTGGAAGGGAATCAATTCTATGCTATGGGCCTAAAAAGACTTGCATGAAGCACCTTTATATTTATGTTCGACATGATTTACACAGATTTTATATAATGAACTTATTATCATTAAGGAGTGATTACGTAATTAATGATATATATTAGAATTAAGCGACATGAATCGTTAATTTGACGAAAGGTTGAATAAAACGACAACACTAAAGCAAAATACTCAGTTTTTCACCAGCGAAAGCTATGCTGAGATGGAAAATTCGATTCAGCGTATACGAAGAGGAAAACAAATAAACTGAAAGTTCCAACCAAAGGAAATATAATTAGACACTACGTAAAAATGAATAAAATATTCCAAATTTTGCTCGATGTTCAACTGACAATAGAAAATGAGAAAGAACCCGGATGAAGCAAGTTTTATTTGCGTTATCATTCATAAGCGTTACGAAATAGTTAGAAGGAAAATGGAATCTTTAGGTTCCAAATCTATTCTTAGTTGCGAAATAAATGGATGTCAGATAGACTTATTTAATATGGCAGTTAGTAGGCAATCACTGATCAGTCTAAATTTATACATCTCACAAAATATGTGCAGCTTCATCTGCTCGACACTAAAAATGTTGCAAAATATTTATCAAAACGATAATGGTATAGAGGTTACCAATAAAATTGTTCAGGATTTCTCAAAACCAAAGGTCAATTTAGAGAGCGAACAATTTAAGTCAACAACCACAAACTACGACTTCAAATGAGAAATTTAAAACAACTGCAGATACCGATTCAAAACTAAAAGAGAATATTTTCAAGCTTAATAATCGATCTCAAGAATATCTTCTAGTCAAAGAAATTCTATCTAAATTTGTGAGAATCGTTACATCGGTTTTGAACACATTCATTATAATGTTTCCTTTGTATATTTGCTACAAAAATTCGTCAGAATTGAATTTTTTTTAAAATGGTTTGACAAAATAATATTTACTCACTTTCCACGTTCCTAGACCATAAATTGGAAACGTTTGTCCATTATTAAACTTGATTGTGGGTACTTTTGCCATAGCTTTGCCGACTGATTTAATCATTCATACGCACTTACAAAGCCTGGAAAGCGATTCAAATTCAACATTTCAACATATTTATCTCTCCAAACTTATTATCTAATCAAGTGAACCAGATAATCTGTGTTCGCAATAGGAAAGTTTTTAATTTTTTACTATGATTACACAGTTCAAGTATCAACTTTTGAAATCAAGCAATAGACCAAAAATATCAGGCTATGATTTTTTTAAAATGGAGAACTTCCGATTATTAAACTGGTTAATTGCCAATATTTATTTTCAGTTTGTTCAAACTCCGTAATTCACATTAGATATTAGAAGTCTAGATAAGGAGGAGGACGATCGACATGTGTTGCAATCGACTGAGAATTTAGTCCAGTGAGTAGAGCCTAATTAGAGCCAAAACCAAGAAAATTAGTTATATCGCTGATTTTCTGGATTTAGGTAATTCTGAGAGTGCTCTATCGATACAGTGAAAGTTAACATCAAAATTTTGACCACTAAGAGAGAGATTTTTGTTTAAATTTTCAAAATTTGGAATTTTGCAAATAACTCGAAATCTATGCCAAATTTCGGGAAAAGTAAAGATATCAAAAATATAGTTTTAGAAACTTTCTTCAAAAAAAGTTTTCCCTAAGACCTGTTATTTCTTTGTAAAATGCGCTCAAACTTCGGGGTCGAACGGAATTGTTTTATGATGGTTGCCTGGGTGAACTTAAAACACATGTGTCTGTGACTCTGCTACACCCAGCAGCAAACTCTTGTTTGATGTCATCAATTAGACGATTACCTTTAAAATGAGACCAATTGTACCTTTGAACTCTCTCTGTGATAGGAAAAAAAAACTACTTCAACTAATGTTAGATTTTTTTCATAGTTGACAAGTTTGGTTACTTTTTTATAAGTTATTGAACACCAGCCATTTTCACAAAATAATGAGAAAACTAAAGCTACATTTTGTAGCTGAGTAGCCGAGCTCCAATTTCCTTCCCAAATAAAAAATTTTCTACAAAAAAGGTTCCCTGTGATTTTTCCTAATCACAAAATTACTCTTACAAAAATCAAATTTTGACAGTGCATTTTTTGCGGATAAAATTTTCACATTTTGAGATATTACTAATTCTTATGAAAGACACCGAACTACGTCCAAAACAAAACAGGAATATATCAAAATATTACATTTTCATATTTTTTGTTTTACTCTCACTTCATCCTGAGCTAATAGTTTTGGTGGGTCAACATAATCACAACTCAAAATAGTACACTATTCCACCAATAAATATCTTTTAATATCTAGAGCAACACTGAAACATCACAAAACATTTATTCCATTCCAAGACTGTTATAGTATTATATCACAAAATATTTTTGTATTTGTATCAGCTTGTGGTTTATTTTTTATTTTTGAAGGAAACTTGTGAAATTGATAGGGTAGTTTGACCTTTATAAAAGTTCTAAAAGTTTATTAGTTATTAGTTTCCGAAATGAATGGTTTTATTGAAATGTGGGTAAAGGGAAAAAGATATTGTTTGTGGAGGAATCCAAAGCGGATCATGAAAAGGTAGGATTAAGTTTATTATTTAACAAACCCGAGCGTGTAGTTAAGAGAAGACCTAACACGCTCCACTTGTTTTTCATATGGTAAAACGACCTCAAGTTCAGAATCGACAATCAATTTTTGTTGAAGATCATACCAGTTCTGTACCAGTTCTGAAAATAGCGCATCCAAATTCAAAAAATCTTCACATTTTTAAAAGATAGATAAAATTTGACGTTCAAATTTTCAAAGTCTTTATCAAAATATGATATTGACACTGATAATTTGAGTATTTATATTGATCAATAGAACAACTTCATCATAAATATCAAAAGAAAATCAAACTAGAACTTTCTTCTAGTAAGAAAAATTAATTTTTCCTTAGCCCTTGCATCTCAAATATTGAATTATTTGTAGTTTTATTAGAATTTACAAAATGGAGCTATACATTTTACTTTTACATTTATAGCTTTTTCGTTCTTATGAATGTGAACCATTTCTAAAAATTTTCTTTTTCGTGTATTAGATTCCGTTTCAAGAATTTTTGAATCTTTATAATGTTTCGTCTCTGTTTTGTTTTTTAATTGATTGTAGTATCTGTTTATTTTCTTTCAATGCAGTTTTTGCTTTTTGATTGGCTAAGCATCTAAATCCAGGATCTGAGAGTTGGATAGATCTATCAGTCAAACTTATTATCACTGGTCTTTTTTGTGACATAGGATGACACGAATTGAAGTTTGAATATTTTAAATATCATATACCATTCTGTTATTATTAATTTTATATGAGACATCAAGAAAATTGGTCGAGCAATATAATAGAATCATCAGATTGCTGGATATTTTCCTTTTTTAAACATTCGAATGTATTGAGAATAACTTGCTGTGCTTGTACATCTAAATCTGCATTATTAAATTCATACTTGTCTTTATTCTCACTATATTGTGCAATTTCATTGTCCTCATTCGCCCATGGTCTAAAGAACACCATATTTCTATTAAAAAAATTTATTAATTAAATTCAATGTCACCCAGCGACGCCACTGATTATTGCAGGCTGGCAGGAAATTTCGAAAAAATTGTGTACATACGCCTTCTGATAGCCTCGGCCAATAGAAATGCATTTATGTTTACGATTCGATGTTCAGTGGTAAACAGTGGAGATGATGAATCCACGTGGACTGACGGTTTGTTATATGTTTATCGAATTTTGTCTGTCTTCTGCAATTGATATTGGAAGAACTATATATTTATTTTCTACAATCAAGTTGGCAATTTTGATATTAAAATTTCCGTATGATGTGATACTTAGGATGAAAATTGTACAGTCATATTGATTGACAAGAAACCAAACTTCTTGAGATATGATAATCGAGATTGTTTGATAAGTCTCTCGACTGGTGAATAAATAGATAAAAATTTCTTAAGTCAGTATATTGTATAAATTGTATAAATAGAATATTTATGATAAAAAAATCCATAAGTACAAGATAAAATGAAATTTGTACAAATAAACGGTCTCAAGTATTGAAAAAAAAAACACTTTTTCATGTAGACTTTAAATGATACGCTAATAAGCAAATACACGCTGATAAAAATGGAAATCACTATACGGAAAGTTGACTATACACTATATTAAAATAATTATTTTCCTTCAATATTTAAGTTGAATAAATAGCAGTCGGTTTTTATATTGTTAAGAAATTTATGTATGACTCTGTATTAATAATTCTGGTCATAAAACAAACTGTTCAAGGAATTAATCTCCTATCGAATCTAAAACTTCGGCCTACCACGTGGCAAAAGACAATGACTAATCACTGACAGTATAAATGTTGTACAACATTTATAGCAGTTGGAAGGCCCCTACGTTTATTCATGAACGTGACAAAAGAAAAAGAAGAAAATATGAGTTTTGAGGGCAAATTTTACATAATTAAATTCGATTCAGTCCCATTTCATTAATTTTTTCAATCAAGTTTAAGAACAAATACAATAACCAAAAATTGCCTAATTTATCCACCAATTTAGTCATTATAAGGATTGATAAACATCGTATGCAAAAAGAAACGAGATCTTTTCACACTTTTCTCTAAAAATTTCATACTTTGTGAATTTTAGTTCAATCTAACCTTTACCCTAAACAACAAGAATGAGATTTGTCTTTGAGTTTGGAACAGTTAAAACCTTTTTCTGGGCATGGTATTTGCATAAGGTTCTATTATCTGCCCGGGATAAGTTGTAAAGTCAATATCAATAAAACGTTTTTTATACTAGTTTTAGTTTCAGTTGATAAAAGTATGGTGGCATTCAAAGGTCGAGCTACCCAAACAACTTTTTCCATATCTGCCATACAAAAGAAGATACAGAAAAATAGTTTTTTTTGCAGCTTTCCGAGGCATACTTCTTCAAAATTCAAATGATGTAAGCATTGAAGCTGTACATGTCAATGAAGCTCATCAAGCGAGGCTTAAAAATGGATATTATGTTTTACAGCAACAAGTTATATGAAAATATACATATGGTATACTCTATATCTGGGTGAAAAGTTGTACTGAAACTTTGCAAAGCACTGGAAAGCTTATTTTTTCATATTTCCTACCTTTCATGTTCCTAACAGAACAACTTAAACGAAATTTATTTGGTTGTCGAAGGGTAAGGTCCTATAGAGAACGTCTTCTCAACAGAAAAAAATAAAGTAGTCGGATAAAGACATGAAACAGCATCAGACAGTGGACATTTCCTATATAAAATGGTCAGACAAAAGAAAGAGCCAGTTTGTATATAAAGTTCCAGACATAATCCTGCAGACCCAGTGAAGGAGCAAAGGCAAACGAAAAAAGAAGAGGCGGTCACTATGTAACAAATATATGTATAATATATTATATTATATATATAATATAATAAATAAAGTTTTCTATTACTTTTTAGATTGTGGATTTGTCAATAGCTAAAGAAAAATGGAGAACGATGGTCGCAGCTCAATCTACCTATGAAAATAGTTAAAAAATGGAACCAAATCCATTTTTTGATAATGATACTCAAAGGCTCAAAAAATCGCAACGTACAGAAGATGCCCACATTGTAACACGAAAAAAAGAGCAAATTGATTTGTAAAACCTGCAACGTTCCTATTTGCAAGTTTTCTCTTAGTGAAAACCTCAAAAAATAATAAAAGTGTCTCTATTATTATTTCATTAGCTATTTTTTTTTTAAATGGGAACATATTTACTCAATGCGTCACTGTATTTTTGTTTAAGGGAAAAACTTCATGCAGTTATCGAATTTCTAGTTTTGGAAGGTATAGTACAAAAAATCTCACTCACATCTAATTATTAGACATGTGCAAGAACTTTTTTTTTTCAATTAACTGGAAGTAATTTAGTAGAAGCTCTAAGCATTTCGTCAGACAATGTGAGCAATATTTTTGGATTACAGGAAGATCTGTGCAAAACTGGTGCCAAATTCACTAACACAAAAGAAAAAAATTGAATTTGACATTTGGAAAGTCCTAGAAAAGATATGGCATACGGAATAGAAACCACCAAACTGCTTCGGGTAGCCGAAATGAAAACGCTCAGTAAGATAGGGGAGACAAAAAAAGATACTGGTACACTTAAGTGAGAAGAATGGAAAAAGAGTAGACTGCTACGCATCGTACTTGAAGGGAATAGGGAAAAGAGAACCCGGACGACCACCTAAGAGATGGATGGACAGCTGGCAGTCCACCTCCCAGGAACTGATACAGAGGAACCTGCAAAACTAACAGATCATGAGATCTTAAAAATGAATAAAAAGAAGAAGAAGTGTCCAAGTGCATAGAAAAGGGAAGATAAAGTATTTTTTTAAACACAGAAGTTTATTCCCAGGTTGACAAGACCATAAACGCAAAGTAATATTGTAGTGGTTTTGATCGACCAGACGTGAAAATATTTTCATTCAGAGAACTAATATGTTGATCAAACATTGATAAGTATTGACTACTATGAGCAATATGATCCCTACAGGTAAAAAAGATATAAAGATATAAACTACAGCATGGTTGCTTAGTATCCACGGCTTTGTTGATTAGTGTACAAGCTACATTTATACAAATATAGAAAACTAGATGGTCGATGTAATGATATTTACACTGGACATGTACAAAAATAAAATAGAGAGAGAAAACCATCACAAAATATTGTGAATTAGTCTAATTAATCTCTCTCAACGTACTGATTAAAAATGTTTTTATCTCAGCGTTAAAGCTAGAAACATTTCCGGGAGGCTTTTTTCACGACAAACGAAATTTATGAAATTCCATTGCTTAGCTCTTCTTTTTCTTTGATCGGTTCGAAATTTTCTGCCACAAAGAGTTATGCTGGTAAATACGTAACCTAACCAAATATAATTGAAGTATAGTTCTTTAGACGATGAACGATTGAAGACAATGTAGTGAGAATAAAGACATATATGAATTTAAAAATGTAGATTTAGATATACAAACACAGCAAGTTATATACATACATATATTTAAATATTCGAATGTTTAAAAAAGGAAAATATTCAGCAATCTGATATTGCAATCAAGATACAAATTGCTGAATTAACTAGAGTAAATAAATTTTCCATTTATCGAATAGTCACGAAAGGGGCTTCTGTGGATCATTCACATAATCGAAAAACATGTAAAGAAAAACTGAAATCAGTTGACAAAGCTACTCAAAATTTTATATGTAGGACAATTTATATAGTTTATATAAGGGGAAAAGGGCTGCAACATTAAAGGTAATACAGCAACAGATAGCAGATTATTCAAATACAATTGTACCAGTTTAGAAACATTGCGTCAAGTTTTGTCAGCATATGGTTTTAAGCACAAAAAACTGAAGAAACGGATGGCAATAACCGAATCGACAAGGATTGTTCGATGGCGACAATATTATTTGCAAGAGATAAAAGACTACCGAAGTTTTAATAGACGAATTGGGTACAAAAAGGGCTCAGCTCACGTCTGGTACACTGTTTAAACCAAACCCCCTTACAGGTACATTTTAATCGTCTATTTACGTTTTATAATTCAATATTCAGTTGTAGCAAGTTAACGAGGTATAATAATGATCTTTTTCTAAGTTCAATGTTCCATAATTGATTTGTTTGTGTAGCTTCATAAGCGATACTGAAATAATCTAAAATATTTCCCTTTTATAATAGTAAATTACAAAGGTTCAAAGATTATCTTTAAGAGTTTGAAATTCTTTAAGAATACATAAGGTTTATCAAATTGAAAAATGCTACTTCCAATTTAATTCATGATTTAATTTATATTCTCTAATGTTCCAGTTATAAAGAGCATCAAAGTTATGTGAATTTAGCTGACAAGCTTATAGTAAATACCAGTTTTACATAATTAATAAATAAATTCTGTGTTTTTTATAATTTCATACCGTGTTAATTCTAATGACATTATTCAATTCTTTAGAATGTATGCATTTGGATTACCAGGGAGCAATGAAAGAGGTCATCTATCTACAATAGTATGTAAATCTACTGTGTCCTATCCATCACTAAGTTTTTGGAGACTGTATCTGAATTCAATAATTTCTCATCCTTTAATGAATTATTTAGTTTATGTACGCCTTTAAGCTCTATGTAGTATATTTCTATGTATAAAGATATGAGATTTTACAGTGCCTTGTATTCAGCAAGTATGTGAATAGTGATTCCTCTTCTAGCTTAGCGAATCTACAGCTGTATCTTTTCACCAGTTAAAGTATCCATTCAGACTACAATTTTCTATTAGAACTTCTGTTCAAACTACTGTTTCCCATTCAAGACTCAGTTTCAGAGCAGGTCTTTAAATGTTATTCAACTTGGGTATGTCTATCTGCTCTATCACTCTATTCACCAGCTAGAATTTTCTAGTATAACCTATTAAACACTGATATTTGTTGGTTTCCAAAAAGATTTTCTTTTTTTCTTAGCTCTACTATGTTGTCTCATTGATCTAAGCTTTTATTCGATTCTTTTTTTCATTCTTTTGGTCATTTAATAAATGGTACTAGCTCCCAGAACATGCTTGGCTTTTCTTTTCATAAGTTTATTAGAGATCTCGAATGCTTCTTTATAACCACAACAGGGTAAATTATTATTTCTGTCTAGTTCATTAAATACGCCTAAGCAGTTTCCTCGAGAACCCATTATAGATGAAGTCAGCTGTTTCTAGATTATTAAATTTTTTTCAAGCTCACAGAATGATTGGTTTCAGAACAATAAACACCTATACCAGTCATATTTCCTTTGTTTTCGAACAGTCAGTACCATTGAACTGTATTACGATAGTGTTTTGAACCCACTTCATTCTATATTGAATTTTATCAAAATTTTAGTTTGTTCTAATTCTATCCTGTCCCATGTTCCAGGATTCCCTTTCACTCAGTTTGTGCTCAATTTTTTATCATTCCTGATAAACTATATCTAGTGCCCAAATATTCATTTTTCCTGTTACACATTTAGACTTAAGAAATCTGGAGACGCATTCTCTCGTTCTCCTTAGCCTGGTTCTGTTCTACAAAGCAATTGTTGAATGATATAATGTATCATGATGGTGGCGAACGCCTGAAAATATTTGACATCAATATTTCACTACTAGGTTGCCGCAGACCATTAGAGCAATTTTTGCTTTACGTATTTTCTCTTTTTTAGTATTATACCTAGTTACTTGATTTCGACCTCTCCCAATTTTAGGTAAGTTGAGATTGACTTAATTTTACTTGGCATAGCAAGCAGGACCTTAACGTTGAGGCCCACTTGTCTATACTTGATTGAAACTTTGTAGTTGATGCCTTATTATCTGCAATGAAGTGTACAAAAGTTTATTTTACAGTTTAATGTGGATACGGAATAAATCATGAGCTTTTGGAAGTGGAGATGATGTGGTTACAAACTGTTGAAAAGTATTCACGCTTGTAAAATAATGAATCGTGTCAGTGTTAAAATAATTTCATTGCGACATTACGTACATATGCATTTGCTGCTATTTGCTAAGGATGCGTTCATTTTAATTATAATCCTCAATATATAATTTATGACATATCAAATGATGACGATGAAAATAATTTATAAATTTGTGACACTTCTATTGTCATATCTCTATTTTGACAACATTTGTATATTTTACGTACATTTTCTAAAATTCAGACACTGTAATTTTATTTTTATGATTGGAACTGAAATAAACTTGCAAAATGGCTCAAAGTTCTACTCTGGTAACTTTAACACAGATGTGCGACGCAGCTTTGAACACACCCGAAGTAGGAATAGTCAATTTTACACTATTGCGTACCCTTCTTCATGTTGTTTTAAAACAGCTAAATTTAAGTGATACCAAAGTTGAATACAGAGGTGTTGATAGTGAAAGAATACAAACTTTCTTAAGTAAAATCCAACCAGCAACACAACTATTAGCAGGTAAGCAAAACTGAATGTGTCTCACACAATTATTTTGTGAAAACTGGTAATAACAACAGTACATTTTGAAACCTCAAATACAACTCAAAAGAGGTATTCTTTATCATTATATGATCATCGTTTTAATATCTAAATATCTAGCTAAATTCATATTTGTTAAATGCATTAAGACTTGTTACTTCGAGAAAATATCAAATTTCACATTTATTTTATTGGGTAAAGTACGATTTCCGTGACGCCGCGGATTTGGCTTAATTAGGCCAAAATAAATCGAAAATGAAGAATGAAATTTTTTGTTATCTCACTTTGTTTTCGAGATATCGATACTTAAAGTTATAAACAAACGTTAGTTCAGAATTCGCTTTATTGAACAGATGGCGTTCAATACTTTGCTTCAAATGAATATTTTATCACTTCAAATTCAATATAAATCTTGTAATTCAATAAACAAAAGATTCTTTATTCAATTTTTATATTATTTACCCGGATATTTCAAAATTATATTGAAAAAAAAAACAGATTTTTATAACAAAATGAGCCGTTTTTGATAACGTTCATCACTCTCTGATGAATATAACTTAACATATAATAAATATATGAATAATTTGATTTTTTTCATAAAGAATTGTCAGTTAGTTTTCATTATATTTAAAATAGAAAAAAATATTTAATAATAGTTTGAAGATTTAATTGGTACCTAATTTAATTCATTCAATCAACCGAATAAGAAAAATGACTTTAAAAAATCGTTCTAAATCTACCCGCTCCGAATTTATTTTCGCGGCCTGTTGCTTTTGGGCAGTCCAGGGTCCAGGGTCCAGGAGTGGAGCCCCTGTGGGGGCGAGAGGGCGAAGCCCCCCAGAAGAAAGAAAAAAGTAATAATAAAATAAAACTAAAACAATCCTCTCAGAAAATTTTTTTAGACAATTTTTCACTCAAAGTGCACCACGAGAAGGTTAGGCTAGATTAGGTTAGGTTAAATTGATATATACAAATATTAATTAGAAAAAAAAAATGTTATTCTTCATTTTTGATTTACTTTGGGTCGATTTACAAAATGGCATAGTCAAATCCAGGCGAAACGAAAATTGTATTCGTGCCATTTTATTGATATTAAACATTTTTTTTTATTTCATTTGCAAATAGCTCATAATAGAGTAAAAAAAGTTGTCTTGGGAGTGTAGAATCTTACTGTCACTTATTGTAATCAAAAAGGAACGTAAGTCACGTTTTTGAGAGACTTGCCTGGTCTCATCTCGATTTCGAGTGTCTTGATGCATTTTGTCTCGATTCGTTTCATCTCGATTTCGATTCATTTAATCTTGATTTCGAGAATTTCGATTCCTTTAATCTCAATTTCGAGAATTTCGATTCGTTTAATCTCCATTTCAAGAGTATCGATTCGTTTAATCTCGATTTCGAGAGTCTCGATTCGTTTGGTCTCAATTTCGAGAGTTTCGATTCGTTTAATCTCGATTTCGAGAGTCTCGATTCGTTTTATCTCGACTTTGAGAATATAATGATAAAAACAGAGCTACACAATTGAATATGTTGACGCACCAACTTAAATATTTAATGAAACATACGTTTAAATGATTCTTTAATTAAATTAATGAGTAGCAATAGAAGAAAATTTTGTATCGAGGTCTAACCATTACATTAATTAGTTGCACAGCAAGAATTTTTTTATTTGATATATTTAATATGCAAGTGACATCTGTGGCCATTAATAAGAGTCAATTACATAAAATTAATTGTAATGACTGAATATTATATTTGGTAAATAAACTGTTCGTCCAGTAACTGAATTTACTTGATATGCTTGATTTAAAATATTTATAAAGTTAATTTGTACACAGCCCTGGTGGGGAGTAGTTTCAACGCTAAGAATTTTAAGTGTAACATTGTTGACAATTTGGCATATTACCTGTAGATAACCATGTGTGTGTCTCGTGTGCCCAGTAAATAATCTGCCAATGAGAGTCATATTTCGCTTCACTTTCTTAGAATAACCTTCAGTTTTTGTTAGACAAAAATAGCAGTCGTCAAAATGGTTACTAGATTCCCGCCATACCGTTGGAATTGCAAAAGACATATCCCCTTTTATCCACTGCTACAATGACACGCAACAAATAACACATCACGCGTGGGGGGGCCCACTGCTTGTCTTGTTCTCCAATTAAAGTGCCAAAATATTTGAAATGGACTTTTTTCAGATTTTCGGAAAATGGCCTAGCTTGCTATTTAATCATAAATTCTCCACAAATAAAGCAAAATTTGTGAAGAGAAGTTTTGGAGCTGCAGCATGTATGACTCGACATTTTCGTCTTTATAATCACTTTTTGCACTATGAAAAAAGAACCACTTACCATGAAACTCAACAATTTTTTCATGTTTAGTTCAGATATTTTTTCGGCCACAACTTTTCCCGATATTAACCGCCCCTTTATAAAATTACCTACCTAATGTAATCAGAATTAAGCTATTAAAAAGGGGTACGTGTTAGGACTTAATAAATATTTTTACTGGAAGGGTATGTCCATTTTAAAAATAAAAGGTCTCGCCTGTGTTACGAAAATCTTGTCGGCCAGTGATTGGTTGATTGTCACGCAGAGCCGAAGTAACTGTCCAATGATATTACCAGTTTTACGATACATATTTTTCATGTAAGACTAGGAAGTTATTTATGAAGGTAAAAGAAGTGATTTATTCCGTATCCGCATTAAACTGTAAAATAAACTTTTATAAACTTCGTATTGTCTAAATTATTGCAAATCATAAGGCGCCAACTACAAAGTTTTGATCAAGTATCGACAAGTGGACCTCAACGTTAAGGTATTGCTTGCTTTGCCAAGTAAAATTGAGTCAATCTCAACTTACTTAAAATTGGTAGAAGAGAGGTCGAAGTCAAGTAATACGAATACTTTTTAGCAATCTGTAAAATAAATACAAAAAAGAGAAAATACGTGAAGCAAAAATTGCTCTAATGATCTGCGGCAACCTTGTAGTTAAAAATTGATGTCAAATATTCTAAGGCAGAAGTTCACCACCATCAAGAGACATTATACCATTCAGCAATTGCTTGGTAGAACAGAACCAGAACCTAAGGAGAATGAGAGAATTCGTCTCCAGATTTCTTAATTCTAAATGTGTAACAGGAAAAATGAATATTTGGGCTTCAATGCCCTTTTTGAACCTCATACCAATAGATATAGTTTATAAAAAATTGAGCACAAACTGAGTGAAAGGGAATCCTGGAACACGGGACAGGTTTAGAATTAGAACAAAATAAAATTTTTGATAAAATTCAATATAGAATGAAGTGGGATCAAAGCACTATCAGTAATACAGTTCAATGGTACAGACTGTTCGGAAACAAAGGAAATATGACTGGTATAGGTGTTTATTGTTCTAAAACAAATCATTCTGTGAGCTTGAAACAAATTTAATAATCTAGAAACATCTGACTTCATCTATAATGGGTTCTCGAGGAAACTGCTTAGGCGTATTTAATGAACTAGACAGAAATAATTTACCCTGTTGTGGTTATAAAGGCGCATTCGAGATCTCTAATAAACTTATGAAAAGAAAAGCCAAGCATGTTCTGGGAGCTAGTACCATATATGGAATGACTAAAAGAATGGAAAAAAGAAACGAATAAAAGCTTGGATCAATGAGACAACATGGTAGAGATAAGAAAAAAAGAAAATCTTTTTGGGAAACTAAAACCAACAAATATCAGTTTTTGATAGGTTATACTAGAAAATTCTAGCCTGAATGATCACCTCAAGATCAAACTGGTGAATAGGGTGATAGAGCAGATAGACATACCCAATCTAAACAACATTTAAAGACCTGTTCGGAAACTGAGTCTTGAATGGGAAACAGTAGTTTGAACAGAAGTTCTAATAGAAAATTGTAGCCTGAATAGATACTTTAACTGGTTAAAAGATACAACTGCAGATTCGCTAAACTAGAAGAGGAATCACTATTCACATACTTGCTGAATACAAGGCACTGTACAATCTCATATCTTTATACATAGAAATATACTACATAGAGCTGAAATGCGTACATAAACTAAATAATTCTTCATTCATTCAAATGCATACATTCTAAAGGATTGAATAATGGCATTAGAAAATACGGTATAAAATTATAAAAAACACAGAATTTATTTATTAATTATGTAAAACTGGTATTTACAATCAATGAACTCGTCAGCTAAATTCAAATGATGTTGCTGCACTTTATAACTGGAAAATTAGAGAATATAAATTAAATCATGGATTAAATTAGAAGTAGCATAAAATATCTTCACGGTTAAATATGATTTCATCAAAAGTAATATAAAGTTATTATTCACTATTTTTGAAGTAGTTACACGCTTTGGTTGGGTTGGGTTTATCTATGCTAAAGGATTCATATAATTCAATTAAAAACTGCCCCCTCAATATAGATATATTTTTTTATTACTATTAATATTGAAATTATTTAACACATTTTTTTACAGAATATTCCATTAGTGATAATCAAGATGTATCCGAGAAGAAGGAAGGCCAAGTAATTGTTGTAACTTCATCTAATTCTTCAGAAAATCCAGAATTTACTGTAACAATGACAACCGAATATATGAACCACTTGGAGAAGTCTGTACAATCACTTCAAGCCAAAGTCAAAGAATTGGAGGAACTACCTGGAAATTTGAAACTCTACGAAGCTATTAAACAGGAAGGATCCTCTCCCGTACTTGATATGTTTCAAATATTAAATTTACAAAAGAGGATGGATGCAGTAGATTTAAGTATTGAAAAATTAGCTTCAATGCTAGAAACTGCTGCTAAGGGATTTCCTTCACCTAGTAAGTGATATTTAGTTATTTATTAAGTATTTATAAGGATAATTAGCTCGAATTTGGTTACCGTGCTGACCATATTTTTCCTGTTCATTTCTATTATGACAGTATATGTACCAATTGCTTAATTTCATCACCGCACGAGGTTGAAAAATCGACTTAACTCGAGAGACAACTAATAAGTGTTTTGTTCAAACCAAAGTTTTTTAGATATTTTATTACAATTATATGATATTTGCTTGACAACATCCCTTTCACATTATTTTCAATCAGCGCGCTTAAAAAACAAGATTACAATAACTAAAAAAATATTTTTTTGTTTATAGGAACAAATTTGGTGAGTTATATACAGTGCTTTTCAGATAAAAGTATCCACCTTTAATAACTTTTGTAATACTGGTATTTAGAAAAAATCCAAAAACACGACAATTTATGTTGGAAGGGACAAGCATTATAGCTTATTTAAACTTACTGGAAAAGCCACCCCCTCACCCCTAGCAGCATCCCCTTTATTTTTTTAAATTACTTTTCATATTTTTTATGTAAAATTTGGATACTCCTCTTTGAGCTGATTTCAAAAATGTATAATACTTGTAGGTTAAAGTGGTTAGTTTATGAGATAAACAATTTTTCTTTTAAGAGCACAAATTTTACTTATTATTTACTTTCACCTTATTTGCCTGTACTAAAATGGTTTGTACAACAGTTCAAACTCTTTTAACTCTTTTTAACTGTGCTATTTATTCTACTTAAAAAATACAAACAACAAAAAACTCTACTTTTTATTAAAGTTTGACATTGTCAACTAGAATTTGTAGTCACTATTGATAGTGTAATTTGATACATTATTTATTTTGTTTCTCTGAAATGGTTTACTCTTTGCAAGAAAAAATTGAAATTGTAGGTTTATACTACCAAAATAATAATTGTGCAAGAACGGCTGCTAGAATATTTAACGAATTACATGACGGAAGACATGCAACTCATAAGTATGTAATTCAACTGATGGAGAAATTTACCACAACAGGGTCTGTTTGCAATAAAGTGCATAAGCGAGAGGGACTCGTAAATAACGAAGCAATCCAAGTGGCAATTTTAGGGCAAGTCAGCTTAGAGGCTCAACAACCCCAATCGTTGTCAACAATAAGTAGAGCGATCGGTGTTTCATATTCTACAGTTTTCCGAGTTCTACATAAATTCAAGTACCACCCATACAAAGTTAAGTTGGTGCACGAGTTGAATGAAGATGATTTTGATCGTCGTCTAGAGTTTTGCGAATCAATGACGCAAATTATCAATAACAATCCACAATTGTTAAACAATATTTGCTTTTCTGATGAATGCTCATGGTCATTAAATGGCTTAGTAAGTAGGCATAATTGTAGATATTGGGCTGAAAGTGATCCACATATTATGCGTGAATTCCATACACAACATCCCCAAAAGTTAAACGTTTGGTGTGGTATCCTAGGTGACCACATTGTCGGACCTTTCTTCATCAACGGAAATTTAAATGGTGAATCATATCTTGAGTTACTCAGGGAAGGGGTTGACCTACGTATTACAACAATAATAGAAAATGATGATAACCGTTCCGAAGATTTACTGGTATTTCAACAAGACGGAGCTCCCCCACACTATGCTATGCCTGTCCGACAATTTTTAAACGAAACATTCCCCGCTCGTTGGATAGGTAGAAGGGGGCAGATGATGGAGTGGCCACCTAGGTCACCGGATTTAACACCCCTAGACTTCTTTTTATGGGGGTATTTAAAAACAAAAGTTTATGCTACCCAACCAGAATCTCTGGATGATTTACGAGAGAGGATAGAAAATGAATGTCGACAATTAAATCCAACCGTATTAAACAATGTCAGAGAGGCATTTCAAAATAGATTATACCATTGTATGGAAGTGAATGGTACTCATTTTGAACACTTATTGTAACTTCATAATAAATAGCACAGTTAAAAAGATTAAAGAGTTTGAACTGTTGTACAACCCATTTTAGTATATATATTTAAATCATCTTTTTTATCTTTGCAAAATATAAAATTATACAAGCTCTTTAACTATTTAAAAAAAATGAAGTCTGAAAAATAAGTAGTGGATTAATTATATAGTAAAAAAAATAAATAATTGTAAGAATTTGTCTTGTTAGAATATATGGATCTTCAACAGGTCATGCTCCAATATTTTGTTTTTCGATTTTCTATCATATTCCAGTTTGTCCTGAATTTCTGTGAACTGGTTCATTCTCTTGCAGATCTTGCAGATTACACAGTACTTTCAGTCACATTCTAATAGTTACTGGGAGCGCCTGTGCATCGAGCGCACAGGCACATTTAGAAAACATTTCGTGCAACTAGCGCACACTACACTAAACTATCTTATGACTAGTGTAAAATAATTTAGCACCACAAATAGGGAAGGAATGCTTTCAAATAATAATCCAATTAGGGCTAGAATTTCGTCAATATTGTTGGACAAAATAACTCTCTCGCAAACAAAATGTTAACTTTTCAAATCAATTTCTTTGTTGGTCTCATCGACAATCATTTGTAGTATAGTTGGAATAAATATAGAACTCCAAATATCAATTTTAGATTAATTCTTCACACTATCTTTTAGACCTGGTAGCTACATTACTATATTCTCTCTACGAGTTCTGACGTTTCTAAGAGGTACACGCTTGTCCCATTTGGTAATTTTATCTTTTTCTATGAGGTCCAATAGTATTTCCGTTTTTCTCACTTTCATTATCCTTGATTTCTTCTTCAGATCTCTCCTTTCGGGTTGTTTTTTCCTCATCAAATTCTTCTTCTCTCTGAACAACAAATTCTATAACTTAAAAACATTTAAATATATTCCTTATACGAGGTCTGGCTATTAAATGACGAGACTGGTTTTATTTTAAAAATCATTCTACATTCGAATGGTCACCTTTTTTTCATTGATTCAAGCAGTGCTGGAAGTCTTCTTTGGTGAGAATCTTCAGGAGCTCTGCCGTTTTTTGCTTTACCGCTTCCATCGACTCAAATTGGGTCCCTTTCAAAGTAGATTTTATCTTCGGAAACAAAAAAAGTCGCGCGATGCCAAATCTGATGTGTACGGTGGGTGTTCGAGCACTGGAGTGCGCTTACTGGCCAAATACTGCTTCACATATAGCGCGTTATTAGCAGCTGCGTTGTCCTGGTACAAAATCGAGCCACTTTTTACGATCTCATTCTCCCAAAAATGACAAGTAGTAAGCTGCGCCTATCAAAAGGATAAACAAGTATAAATATTAATCCCACTACTAGTGGGAATAATTTGAGGAATTCTGTTGAGATTCGCCACCGGTATAACCGGAAGTCGTAGACAACTGAAAATACCGGTTGTTTCAAAATCTCTAGCAAGTTTTAACACTTGATGGTATATGAATGAAGTTACAAAAATTTTCATTAACATGGAGCGTTTCATTGGCACGTTTTTAGGCTTCAGAACTTGTAACACCTGCAAACGATAAATACGTGAGCAAATCCGTGAAACTCTTTAGGAACGGATTTATTTGGGCTGCGTATGTGAAGTATTCGAACACTCGCCCAATTCTACTTGCTCGAACTATACTCTATCCTTTAAGTATGTTATCAACTAGAGGAATACAAATTTGATACAGAACGCACGTTTTAACCAAATTACAAATTCCGGGTTTGCAAAATGTAAAATGCAGAAGGCAGAGAAAATAAATGCAATTGCCACCAACAAACAAAACAGTTCAAAATTTAAATCTATATTTTGGCCTTTCTATTAATGCTTTATTAATATTAATTAATTAATAATTAATGATACGTTTTTCGTCACACAAGGTTTTCGGCATAAGAAAAAACCACTACTGCCCAAATACTATAATACTCTATTCGGAATGATATTTTGTGAATAAATGAAAAATCTTACCAATTTTTTCCATTCCTGAAACGTTTTGTGTTTGTTTTTTTTATTTGATTATTTTTATGTGAATTTTGAAAATATCGTGGTATGCGTGCCTAAAAACGGTCGGAAATATCGCACTTACAGGTACCAGTTTTATTGTATACGGATTCGATTCTCATCAATGGCAATACGGACTCGATTCGGCAATCAGTCTTCAATTACATCATTTCATTCTGTAATAAGCGTCCATATAACAATAAAACATGATATTTATTTCCTAAATTTAAAGTTGTAAAAGGATAAATAAAATCGAAAGAAATATAGGAAATTTTTTTCGAGTTCATTTTTATTTCAGTTGATTAAAATATCGTAATCAATTTATTATTTTAAGATAATACAATGAACAATTGTTTATACTAAAGCAGAACATAATTATTATCATTCATCTAAGCTTTCATCATCACAATTATAATGTTTTTCATACTCTGATTCGTTATATTCTTCATTATTTTCATGTTGACTCAAAATTTCTTCAACTTTTAGTGGTGCCGCTGGGCCGTTATACCTCAATGGTTCGAGTTTATGGCTTTCCATGACTTGCCATACACATTTGGTTGGACCATATGAACCATACAATTTATTGATACAAAAGGAAGTATAGAGATAAGAAATACTGCAAGATTGGAATTATTTTTGAAATTATTTGCAAGTACAAGTGACAAAGAAGAATTTTATAAAGGCAAGATGAATTTTGATTCTAGTAACATTGCGCTGTGTTGGAAAGCCTTATCACAAAAAATTTGGTAAAATATGGTAAAAAATTACGGAATCAAAATGCATTTCATGTGATCTAACCGAATATGGATGGCAATTCACGGAAAATCATAAACTTGAACCATTGTGGTATAACGGCCAGCCCAGCGGTGCCACTAAAAGTTGAAGAAATTCTGTGTCAACATGAAAATAATGAAGAATGTGACAAATCAGAGGATGAAAAACATTATAATTTTGATGATAATAGTTTAGATGAATGATAATAATTATGTTCTGTTTTAGTATAAACAATTGTTTATTGTATTATCTTAAATTAATAAATTAAATAAATTTCGATTTTATTTATCCTTTTACAACTTTAAATTTAGGATCTAAATAACATTTTTTATTGTTATATGGACGCTAATTACAGAATGAAATGATGTAATTAAAGGCTATGATTGTCGAATCGAGTCCGTATTGCCATTGATGAAAATCGAATCCGTATACAAGAAAATTGGTATGAGCGATATTTCCGGCCGTTTTTAGGCACGCATACCACGCTATTTTCAAAATTCATATAAAAAAAGCAAATTAAAAAAAAGGTATCCAGAATAGAAAAAATTGGCAAGACGATTTTTTTCATTAATTCACAAAATGTCCTATCGAATAAACCGTTTTTTATCGAAATCCGCGATAACGGGAAAATATTTTTGCTTTTTTCAAATAATTTTTTTCATACTTTCGGTTAAATAAATCGACGCTTACCGAGTGCATTTTGTAGCTGTCAATTTATGTAAACCTTTTGCAATTATGCGATCACGGGTTTTTTGAGATTACCAGATCCCGGACTATTACTATTATTTTAGAGCAGTGGTTCCCAACCTTTTATATCTGGCGACCCACCTTTTGATGTTTTTTATTTTAGCGACCCATCCCCCACCCGTTTTTATATAAATTTATATATATATATATATATATATATATATATATAGGCTTTCATTTATATAAGATTTATATCGTGTATATATTATATGCGTGGTAATGGAAAAAATGGAAAAATGTCAATAAATAAGTACACAGTTTAGTAATGAAAAAAATAAGAGTATTTTCATTATATTGATTATTGCAAATAATTTGACTCTAAGACTAGTGTGACTTCTGGCATTGTTTCGACTGCACCAGTGATTCAATGTCAGGGTTGAAATTTGTTATTTTGAGTCTTAAGTCACTTTCCACAGCCAGTCTGTTCCTATATTTGCTCTTGATATGCACCAAAGCTGAAAAGGCACGCTCACAAAGATATGTTGTTGAAAAAACTATTAAGAATCTCATTGCTTTTTCAAATAAACCTGGATAGCTTGGCTTAACATTCAGCCAAAATGAGGTCAAACTTTTCTCCTTGAACATCGTTTTCATGATGGAGTCACATGATAACTCAATTAAAGCATCTTCCAGAGAAAAAAAAACAGATTGATAATAGAATATATTTTTTTCACTTTTCAGAGGCCCGCTGCAAACGTACTGATTTGGCCAAACCTTCACTCCAAATCTTTACGTGTGTACTGGGCCTAAAATCTGCAGTAAGTATATCAACCAGCTGTCAGCTGTTCTGAAAGTAATGAACTGTTTTTTCACGAACGTAAATAGCTAGGCATTGAGAACGTAAAATTCAGAAAAATATGTAACAAACTGGAATAACTGACTATAAATTATAACTATAAAAAAATTAGAATTAAATACTTTTAACAAAAAAGTTAGTCTAAAAATTAGTATATACCTGGGCTGCCGCTAAGTTGGCATTCTTTAAATTTTCCTCGTCAAATGTATTTTGTATCCACTTATTAGTGGTCAATATTGGTGGAAAGTATCGCGTAGGTTCGGATGACAAGCCTCGTAAATGTTCAAGTATAATTTCTAAAGTTGCTGGATCGACTGTGAGCTCATGGAAATCTAAAAATTCATTCATCAACGGGAATGAATCAAATTTATTTGCTTGGACCTTTTGATGCCATCTATAAATTTTTTTAATTGTAGAATCAACTCTTTTTTAAACGAAAAATCTATGTACATCTTCTCCTTGTAATGTCTAATTAAGGATGTTCAGTGAGCTAAAAATGTCAGCCAGATATGCCAGTTTTATCAGCCACGTTTCATCATTGAGGCAATCACAGAGAAAATGTTTGGCCTTTTCTTTGCCATCGGGTTCCAACTGAACTAAAAGCAATCTAACTTCGTCTCGAAGCTCAAACAAGCTGGAAAGAACCTTTCCCCTTGACATCCAACGCACTTCACAATGTAGAAGCAACTGTTTATGATTGATTCCCATTTCATCACACATTACAGTGAACAACCTCGAGTTTTTAGATTGTGCTTTGATTAAGTTCACAATTTTTACGGCATCTTTAAGTGAGCTTTTGAGATCTGGGTTCATTCCCTTGACCGCTAATGCCTCCCTATGAATGCTACAATGGGTCCATTCAACTAACGGAGCTACTTCCTTGACTTTAGCTACTAGTCCTGTATATTTTCCTGACATAGCACGAGCTCCATCGGTTGTAAGCCAGACACATTTAGACCAATTTAATCCATTTTCGTGGATAAAACTATTCAATGAGTCAAAAATGTCTTGGCCTGTTGCAATAGTCTTTAGTGTCTGGCAAAATAAGATTTCTTCTTCAATTGCTCCATTGAAAGTAAACTTTACAAAACATAATAAATTAGCATTGTCAGCAATATCTGTACTTTCGTCCATTTGTAAAGAATAAAAATCACTTTCTTTCAAAGCAGATATTAAACTCTACTTTACATTGATAGACATTTCCTCGATTCTACATTTCACTGTAGTGTTTGATAGGGATATTTTACCTATCTGTTGACCTGCTTTTTCGTCAAGCATAAGTGAGGAAATTATTTTTGCCCTAGGCAAAATAAGGTTTTCACCTGCTGTGTGAGGAGCACCATTTTATGCTATTAGCAATGACAGCTGGTATGAGGCCATGGTAATTTTTTTATTACCTTGCCCCAACGGCACATTCTCCATATTCGACCGAGTCGAAAATAGTTCTGGTTGATGGTTGAGGCACTATAACGTCTTTACTAGTAGAAAGACGATTAACCTCACCTTCGTTAGTAGATTCCTGTTTTCTCTTAACACACGACCCAGATTTCAGCCAATTCTCCATTGTCGTAAACAGTCATAACACTACTTCACTACTTTTAAACCAAAACAAAGCTATACAAATAAATTATCAAGCCGCGTGCTGCTAGTTGCCAGACTGCGTGAGTGAACAGAACAAATAACCGAGACGAGTGACAGAGTGGGAGAAAACCGGTCCAACTGGCTTGCCCCTGTTGCCACATCGTGCACGGCAACTTTGCGCTACTGTTTTTTGTACATCATATAAATTGCAAATAATTATTGGCTAGTAAGAACTGGCAAAAATTGCACCAAATATTTGTTATATATTACAACCCACTAATAAAAAATTACTTCGTGATGATCAAATGTGATGCTGAAGAATCAGTAAATTTTTGTATTTTTTCACAAAAGCCTTGCCGCGACCCACCTAAAATCCGTCCACGACCCACTGGTGGGGTTGGGAAACGCTGTTTTAGGGTATTTAGAGTGTTAATAAACTTCTATGTAACGGTTAATAAAACTATTCCCCTGTAATGTGTTCACTTATTTTGGTTGAATTAACTGATATCTGGATCTTGCTTTCAAATCAAGGAAAATCGGAATTATTATATAATGAGCTAGTACTTTCAAACTGAGGTGAATTCTTTTATTCATATTTGTAACGGATAATTTCAGCTTTTGAAGAAAATGGAGGACTTGAAGACCTGGGAAGACGAGTTAAAGCACTTGAAGACCAATTTGGCAAACGAGGTACGTATCAATAAAATAGTTAATGATTCATTCATTGTTACATTAGGATTTCAAAGTAGCGATATAATCGAAAACGAGTGAATATAAATAGTATAAAAGTAGATGTAACTAAAAATTCTCTTCCAAATTTCTTAACAATAACTTAAGTGTGATTTTTCAGTCCAATCAAATAGTAGAGCGATTTCTTAGTCCAATAAAATTAGTTGTCCAATCAAATAGTAGAGCGATTTTTTGGTCCAATCAAATTAATTATCTAATCAAATAGTAGAGTGATTTTTTAGTCCAATAAATCTTTTTTCTCGCCATTGATATAAGACACTTCATTTGTTGAGAGCTTTTACTGTTCTTATTCTCATACAAATACTTGAGAGATAATTCAAAATTTAGAAAATATATCAAGCAATGTCGTATTAGCAGCCATATTCGTAGACGACACCGCCATATTAGCATCACACGAAGTTTCAGCTTATAGCTTCACGTCGATAAAGTAGAAAACTGGTTAAAGAAATGGTGAATTGAAACAAATGAATTTCAGTCTGTTTGGGAAACTTTCAGAAACCGTAAAAGCGAATATACAAAAGTTACTCTAAATAATCAAACTCTAGACTTGCACCTAGATAGGCGAAAACAATTATGATTGAAATTAAGATATTTATACTGGCTGATAGACAGAAAATCAATCACATCAAATCAAGCCCATTTTGATGTGGGGATCATCAGCCAATTCCAATCGAAAGTCCTAATTATTATTATAGATAATCCATGTTTTGTGCCCAAATTTCTTTATAGCTTATGAAATTCAAGTGGAATCGGTCAACGCGGAAAGAAAAAAACTTATCCGTAAGCTACAAAAATAGGTGAAGATATCACCCAATTAGACTGACATCTAGCGTCAGGATACAACCAACAGCACCATAGCACCATAGACTTAAACGACATGATCTTTCAATTATAGATTCGTTTTCTGAGTGTGCCCAATGATATAAAGTATCAGAAAGAAGCAGTACAAAATTTTAATAATACGAATATTAATTTCAATCATATATTTGAAATTGTAGGTTCAAAGATGTCAAGAGGTTCAAAAGGATTGATCAAAAAGGTAGGTCCTACTTCTTCCAAAGAAATAGCTAAGGAATCCAAGGAGTTTGAAGGTGAAGATGATGATATTGCTACTTCTATTCAAAATTTGAAAAAGGAGATAGAAGCTATAAAAGAAGTCCTATTCAAAAATGAATCTGTTTTTGGTGAGTTTTAAAAAATGTTAAATCAAATTTCAGCACAAGTTTCAAATATTTGTCTATTGACAGTGTGGATCAATTGCTGATTCGTCAAAGTTAGGTTAGTGGGCGGTCAGGGATTGTTCCGTACATAGATCTTGCACCTTGCAACGTCACTAGGCGAATTGTCAGGCTTATATATATATATATATATATATATATATATATATATATATATATATATATATATATATATATATATATATATATATATATGTTTGACCTCGCTGGGCGGATCGTCCTTGATACCTATAACATGTAAATGTGTCATAAGAGACAATCTTTGATTGAAAGGCCAGTTACCAGTCGTATTTTGTGCCTGTTCAAGTGGAGTAGTTGAGTGGTGAAACAGACAGACACATTTATATGTGTTTTCATTACCATAAATCCTCGAAGAGCTTTTGTTGCCAGCAGATGTAATAGATATGTTAACTACACCAAGAATGGGTTCTGGACTCATTGATGAACCCGAACATCAACTTGCCCTTGTTGAACGAGTGAATAGGCACCCAAACGAGCTGCAATCGATTCAGTTCAGAATTTTTTTGGCTTTCTAGACTGTTTGTACTCTGTGATGTGTGCCCTCTTATTAAAAACGGTCACAGACGCCATTTGGTTTCGAGAAATAAAGGTCTTCTTTCACTTTCGGAGAAACAGAAGGTTTCGAAATATTTCCAACTCTTAGATCTGAAGACAGAATCCGAGAGAAAATATCTAAAATTTGTTGCGAAATATAAATGAGTGGAAAAAAAATCTCTCCCTGTTTTAGTTTATCTCAATATCTAAGTATGATTCCAAATCCTGAAATTAGTTGTTTTTTTATGAAATCACCGCGGGGTTCTTCATTTGGGAACCACCTATGACATCTTTTTCACCTGCTTAACCCAAATTTAATTACGCTCATAGTCGTCGAATGTTAAGTTTTGGAATATTGTAGTTGCGTAAAATTGGTTCCTCATAAACTTTTCATTTTATAATTCTTTTTCGAATGAATGTTCTTTCTTTGTTTATATCTCAAATTAGAGAAGAGGGACACCCCCAATTTTTTTGATGCACCAACCAACTTCGACCTAGTCGCTAAAAGTGATCTATTTTTTGGGTCGCTGAATACGAATATGAATATACGAATATTTTTATCTAAAATATGGCCACAATTCTAATTATAATAAAATAAAGACGTAAATTAAAACTTTTTTTATTAATCATCATCATATAACATTATTTCCATTTGTACAAGATTTATTACATTTTAGATTAGATTGTTTGCTTCTTTGCTAGATGCTGATTATCCAGAGCAGGAACACAAATACTTTTGTAAAACCTCCATTGCGGTAATGCCTTCGTTATAATTCATGAATATCATACCATTCTCAACTAACCACCGATGACTATTTATATCTTTTGATATGATTATTGCTTTTGTTGCTTGATTCCATTCATTGATTTGCCATTTTGCTCGTAATATGTGCTGTTTTAAAGCTGGCTACTCTGTCAATGGAAACCATTTTCTAAGCAGCAATATAGTATCTTAAAGAATTTATTGAATTCCGCAAAGCTTTTGAATTTTTTGCCGAATCATATAGTATGGTTAAAAATTGCTTACTATTTCCAAACTAGTCTTCGAGTCAACTTCGGTTAAATTTGCCAAAGCACTCAATTCATCATCTGATATTTTACTCAGGCCGTAATAAACAGTTTTCTTTCCAATAAAAAAAAAACGCTGAAGTAGTATCGCAGCCACTTAACGCGTGTGCCGCAGGTAATGCTGCAATTAATGATATGCGTAGTGTTTTCACAATTATGTGAATCGGTATTTAAGGTCTGTGATCGAGCCGACTCACAATTTTCCCAGTGTAAAACCAAAATTCTGGTTCTAACTTGAAATTGAGATAATTTGCCAAGAGTAAAATGAATACATCAGTGTCAGGTGATTCAATAATAATAAGTTGATCACCAAATTCGATACAATATGACTGGAAAATTATACGTGTGTCAGTATCAATATGACTGCACGCAATCTTTCATCAATGAAAGTAGAGCTGTTTTGAATAACAAATGTAGATTTTCGTGGCTTTAATCCACCAGTCGAAAAAACTTTTATCGCTACCAATCATGACATCGCACTTAGGTAGATGTTCTTTTAAATATTCACATATAAATTTGGTAAGGTTCCATTTATTTTCATTATTCGAGAGTACTTTCTTCAAATCATTGAGTGCACGATTTCCAGTAATGACTTTCATTCGTAATATTTTATTTCTTTTTTCTGATTAAAAAAAAACATCATAACCATCAAAAATTTCGTGAATCTTGACTTAATGTGAATTCATTTTTCTGGTGATACTTGAAAAGAACATACGAGGGTTGTCTGAAAAGTTTCCGACCTCAACCGTCAGCACTTATCAGGAAATCGATTGGCACATGCGTTGAGGTATACTCCCTATGTACTATTTAACAATCGTATGAATGCGTCTTTGTGAAGATTTCAGAAAATGGAGAAATTGGAGCTTGAAGAAGAGTTAGACATTGTGTACCGAGATACTTAATCAGTGATATCATCGAAAGTATTCACCAAATGGTAATCGACGACCATCAGATCAAGCTTAGAAAGATAGAAGACGCTATCGATCAATCAAAAGAACGTATTTGTCATATACTTTTGGAGAATTGTGCATGCACGAAGCTATCAGTGTATTGGGCGTTTAATCCCTTCGGACCAAAAGCTCATTCGAAGGAATATTTTCTTATAGATGTGTTTTAAACAGAATGAGTCTGATTTTTTCGATTATAACTGTAGATGAAACTTGGATGCACCACTCCTGAAACGAAACAACAGTCAAACAGAGAATTGCAAAGGGCTAACCTGCTTCGAAAAAGGTAAAGACGGAAAGTCGGAAGTATGATTGAAATTAGTTAACCAACTACCGTATTCATCAAATCTGACCCCAAGCGACTTGTTACTGTTTCCTAACCTCAAAGATTCACTTGCGGAAAAAATATTTTCACCAAACGAAGACGTTATCTCATAATGTAACGACAGGTATTTGTATCTTTGGTATGTCGGAAAATTTTTATATAACTCTGGTAAGAGACTTCAAAAGTTTAATGGAAATTTGAATGAATGAAAAAGTTTATGAAAGTTATCCTGAATATCCTGTTAACTAAGCTGTCAAATTCAATACGTGAGTGGTTGTTTCAAAGAAACTTATTTCACTTTTTTTGGGGAATAAATTGTTCATAACAATAAAATTTGATCATTTATCCTTGAATTTTAGATATTTAACAAATTGTCGATAACCAGTATAAGATTGCCGTTGTCATAAATTGAGCATATAGGAATTCATATTCTGAAAATGTATTTATGTCAAAATTTTGAATTATCCCATCGATGGTAAAATTTCGAAAGCTCGAAGTCGATTTGTTGAAATTTTATAGGAGGAAGAAAAATTGATTACGACTTTCAATTCAGTTACTTGAAAAACAATGTAAGCTGCAATATGGCCTTAAGAATTTCAGTTTTTGGAGGAAACCTTATCACTTTTTGTGCAAGTGCTTTGTTATTAAAAAAAACAACTTACGAGATTTTAACATGTAATTCGTAAGATTTATTCGTACTTGGGAGGTTTTGTGAATATTTATCCAATTAATTTATTGGCAAAGGATAGTTTAAACACAACGCTAAAAAACAAATAATATATTTTCATACGCTTTTAAACGAAGTAATCAGAAAAATACACATAGACCAAATATAATACATTAACATTGCTACACAGGAATAAAAATGTTTAGCCATGTAAAAGATTTTCATAAAATGTCCTAAAATCTTCAGGTATAATTTTTTTCAATTCCTGTAAATGATTGTACTTATCCGGTTTTATTTTTAGTTGCCCGGAATATAGATTAGAAACAATCGAGTTTTCTTTTCGTTTTTTTACTCGCCTGGGTAGCTCCGCCCAGTTGTCCCCATAATTTATTTTATAGTTAATACCATCTAACCTGTAGGCTAGACATTGCATATCTGTAACTTTAGGATCTTCGGTTGTATTACCAGGACGAATTCAAGAATAACTGAATATTTTTGGAAAAAATCATGAAAAATATTATGAACCCTGTATGGGTTTCTTTAGTTTTGCCGTTTTGCAAATCTGAACGTAGCAACCAAGCACATAAACCTCTACATTTTTCAGTTTCCTCTCAATACAAGCATAAATTGAGTCACTCTCCATTTGAGTGTGATACTTTTCAAGGAAATATTGATAGATTTCAAATTTTTTACTCTCAACAAAGTTTATTAGGGAATTAGATAAAGTTACGTTACGGTTTTGGTACCCACATCCGTCACTAAAAATCGTTATAATTTTAGTATCTTGAGTCAGATTTTTATTAATATAATCCAGAATGATTGAGGTAAACTCATTGGCAGTTACTCCACCAGCACCTTCGTGCCAGATGTAACAGTCTGCTATACCATTAACCATGTTATAAAACGTAAAATTCGTTTTATAATACGACACAGAAACTCGCAATCTTGGTGCCGCGAACACAGCTTGTACATCCATGGTAAATATTAATGTAGATGAATTAGTCTTAGCGAGTTCTTGTTGGATTTTTTTCTCAGCCCGAGCCAAATTGTTTCATGCGATATGCGCTTGAATTCATCTTCTTTGATGGTTCCCACAGAGTATTTAGTGCACGTATCGCATATTTTAAAATCGAATAGAATAATATAATCGCTAAAATGTTATATTACTTCGGTTTAAAAACAGACAGATTTTGTTCATGAAACTCTTATCTAAATGTGATATGGCTTAAAGTTTTAAATTTTTGTCGCTCACATTCACTAGTATAAAATCTGTACACATATCATTAATATTTTGCCACTGGGAATCTAAATATGATTTAGCTGTAACTAAACGACAATAATGACTTTCCATCCATCTAATATTTCGATTTTTCTTCTACGTTGGTGTGTTAATTGTTGGCAAATTAGGGAATTCCAAATTACTTTTCATCCAACTATGGAAACTCCGTTCTCCAATAGCAATAGTTTCAAGAAACATTTTCTTGCAAACTTGTCTTTGCATATTTTCTTTTTTAAGATTAAATACGTAAGAGACATTTCTTGACTTACTTTTAATTTGTTTAATAATTCACAGGAATATGTTAAACAAATACTACGAGTGCGATGAAATTTAACAGGCGCCGCATCGACCAATCCCGATATATAAATATTTTTTTCACTCCAATCTAGGTTTTATCAAAAATTTTCAAGTATTGACATCCTTTCTTCCATAATAATCGGCACTAAAACTTCTTGGATTTTTTGGAAATAATGCAATCACAAGTAGGACATATTTTCCTTGATTATTTCTCAATTTTGTTATAGATTTTTGTTTTCTTATTCAATTTAATTTTAATATTTTAATTTAATTTAATATAATTTTCTCATGTCACTCGTTTCAATCTATTTTTATTACGTTCCCAGTTGAAGCTATTCACGTTTTTTCTTTTAGATCTTTCACGTTTAGGAGCAACAGTTTGATTTGTCTTATTTTGATCATTTTCTGAGAAACTTTCAGATCCCGAAGAGCTCAGATCCCGCTCAATATCTGAAATAACATACTCAGAACCACTGTCACTAGGTTCGTTATTAGAAATATATTAATGTCTTATTGTCCTGTATTATTCAAGTCAAGGATTAATAAGGAGTTCCTCCAAAAGTGATGTTGGCATCGTGGAAATAATTGTTTCAGAAAAAATAATACTACCAGTTGATACTTGTTTCTCAGTGATATTGTTCAAAATATTCAAATCATCACCGATGATAAAGCTACTACTGGCTCTTAAATCTGTCACCAGAATATCATTTTGATCCTGCAAAAACCATCTTGGGTTTTATTCTTCTCCATTCTACAAGACATTAACATTAACAACATATTTAGAAATCACGGTAATATTAGATTGATAAACGATTTACCCAGTGATATTTTTGTCAAATATTACACTCACAATATATTTACCACGACTACCATGGTTATCTGACATAACTATTTGATTGATTTGATATGAACCTTTAGGGCACAAAAACAAACCTTAAGTTACCTTACCGCGAAATGATTTTTGGCGCGACTCGGACTTAACCTCACTTTAATTTTTCATTAAAAATATATAAATAACAAAACCTCCTAAGTCTACTAAAGAAGTTTCTTTCTTTATATATTTTTCACATCAATCTCGCTAGCTTTTGAAAGATATCACTACAAATATCAAAAACTGTTTATGAACTTATGAACTTATGAATTTTTCTAAAAAATTTTCACATCAAAAACCCATAAATGATAAAAATTGCCTTACGAGGTTTTGCAATTTAACCATCGCGATGAAAATTTTGAATGAAAGGAAAATTTATTGATTAATTCGATAATGTTGCTTACACAAACAACGATTTTTATTTATGAAATAAATATAAATTTCAAAAGCCTTATTTATATTCTAGCGACTGATGATCGTAGAGAGTCGACTGTTGAAAACCAACCCGTTGAGATAAGAATTAAGGGCGTTGAAAACAAACAAGCAGAATTCATAGACCAGCTCAATTCGTTGGACTACGGTTTTAGTAGACTTCTCAACACGTTGCAAGGCAGAGTTGAAGATCTTGAAAGAGATGTGGGTGAACTTTTAGAAAAAATACATATGATGCCAATTGGTGGAGAAATGGGTGATACCACAAATATCGATTCAATACAAAAACAACTCAAATCAATGGAAAGTGACTTCGAAAATATAATGGAGAATGTAAAGAAACTAACAGATGAAAGAGCTGCAAAGGAACACGCAATAGATGTTCTCATAGAACAAATAGAATTACTAAAAACTGTTAAAGCTGATAGAGAAGATCTCGAAGATGCATTAGCCGATAAAGCGGACGCTTGTCAAATAAACAGAAAAGTATCTTACGAACAATTCGACCAAGCATGTGGGGATATAAATAAAAACTTGGAAGAAGCATTAGCCAAGCTTGCTCAACAGGAAACATTATGGACCCAAACTCTGACGAGCATTCAAGGTGAAGTTGGTAGCAAAATGGATAAGAATGAGCTGACTCCATTACGAGAATTTATTAATAATAAACTGAAATCGCTACAAGAAAAATTCAAAGCTCTTTCAGCGATGAAGAAAGAACAAGAAGCAGCTGGCACCAAAACTAGGTTCCTAAGAAACGTCAACTGTATATCATGTGATAAAGACGTAGTTATGCGTAGAGATGTGGATTCATCTATGTATCCCAAACCGTATTCCTTACCACCCACGAAAAGCGTCGGTCCATATTTAGCATACGAGCTAGACCAGTTGAGAAAACAACAGAAATGCATACCAAGTAATAAAAACATCAATATGTTTGAGAATGCTTTGCAAAGTAGTCGATCTGCAAAGAGTACAGATCATATCTGTAATAGATATTGCGGTGGTAGCCACACTGTTACTACCCCTCACCAGAGAGTTACGCGGTTAGTATTAACAGATTTTACGAAGGTTATTTGAAAAGTTTCACCTAATCACTTTCATGTTTCAACGTTCAGCTATGCTGTCACCTTTTCAAACCTTTCAAATGAAAATTTCTCTCCTGTCAGTAAAACGATAAAGTAGGAAACAGAACAGATTCTGTGTGGACCAAATCTGGTGAATATCATGGTGGTCAACTAATTCGAAGTGCAATTTTAACTATAGTGATCACCGACGTGCTAGAAGGTGCGTAATCCTGATGGAAAATCACTTATTTTTGTACGGACACTTTTTGCAATTTCTTCTATTACATTAACACCTTTTTGAAATAAATCGGTGAACAACATGTCAGAACTATCCTAATAAATCGGTTGCCACCACTTTTCCGGACGATGAAACTTTCTTTGTTTTTTTCGGAGCAAGTTCACCTTTTGCAATTCATTGCCTTGATTCTATTTTCGGTTCTGGAGTGTAGTAGTGGATCTAGGCCTGGAAAATGTTCATTCCAACACGCTTTCCGTCTAAAGTGAGCAGATAACTTATATATGCAGAATTCTTGAGTCAATATATGATAAGTCGATAGCGTCTTCTATCTCTCTAAATTTAATCTGATGGTCGTTTAGTACTATTCAATGAACATTTTTGATAATATCGCAGTTTATCGCAATTTTTGCTGGATCTGAACGCTAATTGTCAGCCGAACCCAAAATTTTAGGGTCGTAGATCTATCTAATTCCTTTCCAATTTGTGTAGGCAAATTACCTTTCAACAACAAATATGTAATCTCGATACTCAACTTTTTCCATTTTCAGAAAAATGTTCATAATGACAAGATTGTCAAACAGAAACTATGCATCCAAAATTACTGAAATTTTAGTGAGAATCATCGCATGCGCTGTAACGTTTTCACTGCTCACAGTTTGCGCTTTACTTTTGTTGTTATAAACATTATACGATATAAACTTACCAACTTCTTTTTGTAAATAATTTTCTTTATAAGATATTTCTACATTTTATCTTTGAATAGAAATATTCACATATTATATTTCATATCTGTTTTGTAGTTTTGTATATACTTGTTGGTGACATACGGGGTTCCCGAAATTTGAGTTATTTAATACAATTTAATTTGTCTTTTTGTTGTACTATATCAATTTAAGCAAATTTAATGTTTGGTTTATTTTCTTTTGAGGCTAAGTCTTGGTCTCCAGGACGTAAGCGTTATTCGAAATTTGCCAGACGTGGTATAACTGGTTGCAGAATTATGTTGCTTGTAAGAGCAAAGTTGTTTCCCCTTGGAAGGTTCCAGCAACATCTAGTTAACTTTACACGAATTAAGTAATTCGTGCAGTATTTTTGTAAATTTTGTGGATATTGATTTTTGGTTGTTCAGTCCGTTGAAAGGTTGTTTTGATGAGTGATTTGTTAGCTGGTGTTTTTGAAATTGAGCAATTGTTGCACCTGGCTAGATTGTCGTCATGACATGTGCTCAAGAAGTCTGTTACTAACTTCATTCATATTTTCCTTTCGACTGTCAACCGATGTGGAATTTTTCATTATGGATTTGATTATAAAATTTTAAATTCTGCTCCAAATTTGATATTTGCTGAAGTCGTGTTATTTCCGACTGAGAATTTGACAATTGGAGAGGTAGTTACCTTGTTCTTTTGGTCAGCGAGCGTGGTAGCATGAAGATTAATTTCTCCAGAGATTTTTGAAAAGCAGGATTTAGCCGGCCTAAAGAAGCCTTCCGCCGATTTCAAAAATTCTGAAATATAAAATTGTTAATTGACTTCTAATAAGAAGTAGATGTGGGTTGCCTTCATTAGAAAAGAAGAAACTTAGTTTTGGACATCGACTCTTTATTGGGGATCACCGACCTTTATTGGAGTTTAAAACTTAGACGACTTCAAGTTGGAATTAACGTCAAACCCAAACTCGTGGAACTACCGAGTCCGGGAAAACTAATCGAATGAACCTCTTCTTAACCACATCCCACCGACATTTGTATTCTTCTGACAAGTAGGGAGCCCTTATGTTTTGTTAAAGGTCAGATCAACTTATATTAATTTTTGTTTGTCGTTAAATTTACTTCATTATTTTCTTTTATACTTCCTAATAATGAATTTCAAAATTTTTGTCTCACCATAAATGTCTATAGTCCACAATTAAAATTCTCATATTACTGTATACCAACAAACTCATGAGTTTTGTGGGTAGTTTTTTTATAATTTCAAATACAACTAGTGTACACTTATTAATAGATTGAAACATTTTTTTATCAAAATAATAATTGTTAATTTCTTGGTCAAGATTGCTTGTAATCTTTAAATTTCATTTTTTTAAATACAAATCATTGTGCGTTGGTTGTCTTAAGTTAGCTTTATTTCTAAAGATATCTCATACCCATTTCTTTAACTTTCTGCAGTTAGGTTAATAAATTGAGTGGCGCCCCATTTAAGATTTGAGAACATATTAAAATTTTTGTACACCATAAACACTACAAAATCTTGCTACGAACCCTGACAACACACAATTACATGTTGAGCACAGTAGGAGCCCAAAATGTGACCTTTCAGGTTATAGTGCAATTATATATCTCTTGTTAAGTGCTGACATCTTAAGATTGAGATTGGAAGCTTTTCAGACAACCCTTCTGTATGAAACCTTTTTTTTATCTTTTGTTTGTAATGAACCTCTTGCTATAGAATAAATAATTCATAATTTATTTATTTTTCAAGTATACTCCACGACTATATAGTGGGTTTCTAATTTTTCTCTAATTCTTTAATTATGAATCATCATTTTAATGATACAATAAAAGTTATCGTTCGTACAGTATGAAATTTGACAGCTCTGCTGTATTTCAAAAGTATAAATTGAGAACAGACCTCGACCTGAAGATGTCAGCATTTATCAAAATGAGTTGGGAAATATAATTGCACATAGATTGAAAGATTAAATTATGAACGCCTAGTTTCTGCTTGACTATTGTATGATAAGTTGTGAAGAAGAGTATCAAACATTTAATGAATATTTGGTTTTGTAAAGCAATAAGCTTACGCAGATTAAAGAGGTCTAAGATACTGTGTATCAGCTTGACTCACGACGAGCGTTCAGGACGGCCAAGTGATTGTGTATTTTTTTCGCATTGTAAAATATTGAGCCTTTAACTAATAATGACCGTGGAGTTGATAGGTGCGACGATCTTTCTGAAATTGGAGAAGCGTGCTTACGAATTGGGCAAACGGATTCAAACATGAATAAAGAAGAAAAAGTCAGAATTTTTAATCTTTTAAAGAAGTCCCTGCTGTTAAATCCGAGTGAAATTCGTTCAAATTGAGTCACACCACACCTCCAGAAGGGAAGGGCATATCGGAGATGAGACTCAATAAGAGCATAATAAACTGTTAAGGAGGTGGATGAGTTCAGTTATTTGGAAACTGCTATCAGCGCAAAACATGAGGAACTTAATAAGGTGTTGTGTTCCTTCAGTTATTCTGGCTTTTAGTTCTAATTCTTCTACTCTCTTGTCTTCTATTACTACTCTTAGATACACAAAGTTGTTAATTCTTTGTGTCTGGTTGTAAAAGACAAGTAATCTTCTGTTTCCCTCTGTGTATCTCCCATGATAATATATTTTGTCTCCTCTTGATTTATTTCTAGTCCAAAATTTTTGACTTCCTCTTCCAATTTTATTACTGCTTCTTGGATTTTGCTATCAGTGCTACGTCATCTGCTAAAGCTAGACATTGGCAGTCGTTATTGAATATTGTGTCATCAGTTTTCAATTTAGAGTTTTGGATAATTACTTCTAGAACCATATTAAATAATACAGTGGAGAGCAGCTCACCTTGTCGGAGTTCTCTATTGACATGAAATTCTTCAGACTTATACTTTTTCCATATCATTTCATTTCAAGCTCTCTGCTTTTGAGTCAATAGCTGCGTAATTTGCATGAAATCTCACTTATTGTAGCTTTGACACTGGAATCACATTTTTTTTTTTTAATTTCAATCTTCGATAATAATAATCCAAAATTTCCTTGTCAATTCACTACTATCACTACGCCAACACTCACAAGTATTCGACGTAAGGGAGAACAAATAAAAGTCTATTGCTTATTATCTCATCAGTTATTATAAAGTGTCGCTCACACTTCTACTAAAACAATTTTTAATAAATTTACTAATATCACTCTTTTAAACAGATTAGGTCATTTTATTGAACAATGGGGTCCTGAAATAGCCCCTGCAGTCGATTCCCAAGTCAGAGGAACCGATGGTAAACTGTACAAAGCCCGAGATGATGCTCATCTCAAGAAACTCGCTGCCGAAAAACCTCCAATTTCACATGCGGAAAGCGCAGCTCCAGCAATGATAATATCAGGAGATCCTCCGACCACGAAAAAAAGTAGTTCACAAATTGATAAATCAGAGGCCAGTCATCATTCGCAGTTTTCGTTAAAAGACGAAGCTTTTCCGTCAGTGACAAATTTAGCACACAATGAAGAAGACTTAGGCACTGATCCTCAAAAGGAGTAATGAAAATGACAGATACAATTAAATTATATTTTACATATTTTATTTAATATACAAATTCAATGCAGAATTTATTTATTTTTATTATTGTTTATACGAAAGACGATAGTACAAAAAAATTAAAACTCATTCTTCAATGGAAGTGGAAACAAAATGCTTGAAAGCTCACTACCTTTGTTCTCAATCAAATAACATAGACAAACCAACCACACTACCTAGTAAATGTATTTTTAAATTCTAAACCTTTTATTAATCTTAAACTTTCACTTCTTAATAAGGTTAAAGCTACATGTGTGAGTTTTAAAACTATTAAGCAAATGTAAAATGAAGTTAACAAAATTGATAGTGGAATGTCGATGTTATCAACAATAAATAAGAACTTATGTTTATCAAGAGATGTGCCAGCAAATCTAATATTGCTCTAATACAACAATCCAAAATCCTTCTATAACTAGTCAATGCACCAAGAGACAGTACAAGAAAGAAACCGTAACCACTACCTGAAGCTGGACAGCCATTCTAATCTACTACAGCCACTAACCTAAGAATCAAACAACAGAAGACTGAGGCTGGCAAATAAATTGCAAGAGATCTCACTGGAGAAGTCTCATTGGGACATTCCCAAAACCAACCTATAGGTCCATAGTCAACAGAATAAAATATTTATCAAAAGAGTTGCGCTCGATAAATATGATCGAACAAAAAAAAATTTCATGTTACAGAAAAGGTCGTACCAGCTTCAAAACGAATCGATAAAAAATATTATATTATTAAGGAGGGAAAAAACTTAGAAGACATCCATAAGATAGTTTTGTGGACATAAAATGAAAACTAATCATCCAATCATAATAATAAGACAATCTTTCGACGTTTAAGAGTAAAATTTCTATCATGAATCCAGTTTTATAGAGAAGAAAAGCTTCCTACTATTTACTCGAATGAAACTTACATTCATTCTTCACATACACGCAAAATATTTTGGAAAAAAATTGATGTGATTCCGAGACAAATTCGGAGACCGATAGCAGCGGAAAGGATTAATTAATATTTCGATCTATCAGATATTGAAGAATTTTTTTATGAAAATGAACCATCTTCAAATGGGGAAACTACAATTTGATTTGTATCAAAAAAATATTCAAATTTGTAAACTATTTACTTTCAAACTCTGAAGACGATAACTTTGTTATCGAAACGAGCGTCAAACAATGTAATTGTATTAGTGTAGTGTAAACAGTATGAATATCGCCAACGGTTCCAGAAATCTCCTTAATATTCTGATCCCATCAAAAATATAATCAATGCATATTATTAATTGGGATGTAATATGTCCTTGAAAATATACTTTTCACATTCCCACCTAGTTTTTCTGGGAAATATGGTTGCGTCCAAGGAAAATAGGAATCAGTAATGTTTGCAAACTACTGTAATTGAAAGACACTCCGAATATGTGAAACAGTCCAAGAAAACATGTTTTTTTAGTGCTGAAGTTTCATAAATACTTCAAAACAACAAATTTCTTTGTAACAAAAATGTGATGTGATTCAAATTTGTTTTCACCTTTCTTATTTACTATTTCTACGAGGAAAAAATTGATAATTTTTGTGTTGCCTAGTATAATAGACAGGTGTTGGTTTAATTGGGAATAACTTAACCGTCATCTACACTTGAGATATTTTTCAGTTCATACCTGTACAGTTGAATTTAAATTACCTTGTACATTGTTTAAATTTTGATCACTACCTGAAAACTCTATCAAAGAAGTTAATCCCGATCCATTTTAATTAATAATTTTAAATGTTTCATTATCAAAATTGAATTATTTTTGTTTATCTAAGGATAAAATTGTACCATGACAATTTTTGGAAAGTTTGAAAAGTACGGAATAATATTTTTGGTAGTAAATAAAATTTACTTTCAAAAACAGTTTTCACATAAACAAACTATTTTTACTATTGTATGAATCACATATATAATAAATTATAATTCAAGTATAACAAACCCAAATATAACTACATTTCCACAACACTAAAGTTCATAAAAAATTATTTCTAGTACATATAATAAATATTATTTGCAAGTATGTTTATTAGAAAAATATTAGTCTTGCTTCTGACGGAGTTTGTTCTATGGGGCAGTACGGACATTTCATTCTGTAAATAAAAATCATACAAATAGAATATTAAATTACTCATAATGTAGATAGTTGATAATTAATATAATAGAATAGAACATTTTATCAACAAAGTTTGCTTCATGGTCACAGCAAAATTTTTAAAATGAATCTTATGTATCATAATATTTTTATTTTAATTTTATACTTGTTACCAAATTTGTTAAAAATGCTATGAGAAGAAAATTAAAACGCGAGGGTCATAACCACCACCAAATAAAATCGGTTTTACGGACAAACCACCATTAAGCAAAATTTAAGACCTTTTGCCAATTTAGAATAAAGTAAATGATTCCATATGTTTGTCATGTTTCACACTGTACAGCCAGCAGAAGTATACGCTAGTGTAACTGAATACATCAAGACATTTCATCTGTACCATGAGCGCTGGGGTCACATGGACAACCTCCACGTCAGTTCAAAACTTGATTCTGAACTAGGTGTCAAGGTACCTGGTAATCATGAAATCTATGAACCATATCATTTTAGTAAGGCATAGCAGTTACCGTTTGGATACTCCGTTCTGCTGGAATAAGACTTTTGCTGATTTTATGATTGGTTTAAGATTTCAGCAAAGCCGCGAGGATCCTTGTGTGTATAATCTGCATACTGATCGTTGATGATGGGTTAGTGGCTGCAACGAGCCAGTCAATATTGGACTCATTCATTGGACAACTGCGCTCTCGATTTGAGATTGTTGCAAAAGAAGTTTAATTTTTTCTTTGGCTTGACATTGATCAATTCAATATGGAAGGATGCAAACCAGTACTCACACCAACGGAAAAACTTACTGCTCATGCGCCAGGGAAAGTTGATGATTGAATCAAACCTTCATTTAGGGCGTTACGTAACCGTCCAATATTGTAAGGTGAACAAAATCTTCGACGAGCAATTGCACACGAATCATTGGCTTTGATTGCAAACGTACATTGTCAACCTATCCACTGCGACAACGACCCCCGCCCTTTTGCGCTCAATGGTTATGAGAGAATTCGAAATTCAAATCCTAATTCTGCCACCGGGCACCCTTTATAATGGTACTTACTTATTTCCATTACATAACTTATTTAGAGCATCACGAGATATCACGTGGCCACATATTAACCTCATAGGTGGATTATATTTTGTCGATTGTTGCCTCAAAATTGGGCAAGCAAACATTGAGTGGTATTTGTTTTCATTTCCCAAATCAATTTCAATCTGTAACAAAAAATATAGATAAATATACGTTGCCCATTAAAGTAAAAACGTTTTTCATTTAATTTATCTATAAATTCATCTATAAAAGTGCATGGCTAGAATTATTAAATAATATTTTAGGTTCTAGCCACAAGTTACAAATAAAAAGACGTCTGACAAAATAAATGTAACTACAGTTAATAACTTTGACGGCAAAAACTACAACTAATGGGGGTGTCAGAATGTTCAATTGTTGTTTGAAGGCTAAACCATGAGACATGGATCTCCAAAAGCTAAAACAATATAAGTAGAAATCTGACAAAAAAAGATGCAATGTTTTGAATCACATCTGTAATGGATCTATACCAAATTACTTTAATATAGAATAGCAAAACGTCTTAGTTAATAATGAACAAACTAAACTGAATATACATTCAAAACTAAGCAAGATGATCAACCATGGAATTTTTCATCAGTAAAAAAATGGAACCCAATGACTTCATTGCTGAGCATTTATCAAAAATTGAAAATTTTGCCAGAGAAACAAGAGGAAAATGTCATCAGTGATGCAGCAATAAATATGTGTTGATGCTGGATACAAAAGAAACTCTTCAAAAGCTGACTGCTATATTATAAAGAAAAATATTTGACTGACTGGAACAGCTCTTGCAATCACGTCACTGAATAGAAGTAATGACACAAAAAGGAAACCACAATCACCTATAGCTGTAATAAGGAAGGGGTGTGTGACAAAAAAGTACAGAGCTCCTCATAAGAATGGTTCTAAGAAATTAGTCAAAAATAATAAAAGTGCATTCAATGTTGAAACTTGCACAGAACTGTATATGTATTACTAATTGGTAAGTCAACTGTGTCTGCTCTGCATAGTCTAAAGAGAAAAATGGAAGAAACTACAGAGATAGAACTATGTGCCTTTTCCAACATGCTAAGACACCCAACCCAAGACAAGAAATCAAACTATGCAATGATTATTCCAATCCTAAATAATCGCAATATCAATCTAGGTAATAAAGGAATTATTGCAAAGCTACGAGAAGGATGCCCACAAGGAGGCAGCTAGTACTATGATCATTAAGTCTATCAATCACTTACAAAGACAACCAACACGGGATATGACGTCTGCGGATACATAATCGAGGAAAATAATGTCTAAAAACCAAAATGAAACACTACAATGACAATTACTGTTTCGTGGATTACATATAATTTTTGTCAAACAGTTTTTAGTTGCTCAATTGTCAAAGCTCCTAATTTTGTATTTTCTGGGAGATGCAGACACAGACAGAATGTGTACCACTCCGGCCTCCCAATTTGCAATGTTCTGGTCGAAGCTCAGCAAATTTTAGAAAACCTATTGTAATATCTTTATTAGTCGTTTGGACATTTTTGTTAATTTCATTTGAAAAATCATCTACAGTCAAACATATAACACAAACAGAAGAGAGAACTGAGAGTGAGCCGTCTCACCTTGACTGCAACGGACTCTGCTGATTGTTATTTAAGAAGGTCTCCTTAAAATACATTATAAATAAGTTATAAAAACTATTTCCAACTTAATAAATAAAAATAGACATTGTTTTGTAAATAACTAAATTATTGTCTTAGAGGAAACACTACTACTACATAATTAATTATGATAATAACTTGAGTAAAGTTAGGGTACATTATATAAAACTTATACAAAAACTTATAAAACACCCTTTATAAGAATCATTGTTCAACTATAAACCCATTAGCCTCCCTCTTTGAAATTTTTAGAATCACTTACCAAAAGTATAATCTTTTCATAGGAATTTTTTGAAAAAAGAAAGAACACTTGAAATTGAGTGTGTGTATTTTGAAAAACTTTACATAACCGTAATTTTTAAGCCGTTTGAAATATTTGAATAAAAAATTGACCTTTTGCTTAATCTCTATGAGGACAACTTTCATATCAAATTTCTATAAATTCTGAAGGGGTCAGGTTTATACCGCATGTTGGTTTAATATATAATAATCCACTTTTTAAGTTCTATAGAAAGTGAATCAACAATATGAGAAATAAAAGCATCCCAGAAACAGAACACAAAGTCTGGTGACCTAAATGAGTATTTAAGCATCCTAAAAAAGTATAAGGTGTTCATTGTTACTTTTATGAATATAATGCCTTCCAAATTAGACTTTATCAAGAGGTTAACAATTCCACAGTAATGAGCAATGCAGAAATTGTATTTCCACGAGGCTGATGGCTCGAAAATGAAAAATGGTTAAGTAGGAGCAAACATACACAGCCCGAGAACCAACCTCCACTATATAATAGATATAAGTAAATTTACTTTAATTTTTTTATTCTTATATATCCAGAAAACTATATACTTACAGGTAATTCATCTTTTCCATTCCAAATACCGCTAACTTGTCGTTGCATCATAACTTGTTTTATATTGAGCAAAGCCGGTATGGCAGTACATCCCGCATTGACACAGGTGGTCAATGGACTGTTCATGCAAACACCCAACAATTGACATGCTTCACGTAAAAATAATTCACATATTTCTATCCACAGTTCCTGATCCAGAAGGCAACTATATGGTGAACTGTTAATGCCATTGGGGACATAAAGCAACATTCCCATCAGCATTTGAATTTCTGTAATTAAAAAAAATATTTGAAGCAAAAATTGAATTTAAGTTCTAATTTTATGCAAACCACATCTGTTTTGTTAAATTTTTCAAGTTTATTTTTCGATTTTATCGACCTGTTTTATAAAAATTCTACAAAGACAAGGAGAATGACCGCATAAACAGAAGGAGTCAATTATTATTAACATTTATAAAAGAAAAGTAATCCTAATCCAAAAACCCTGGGTTACAGGGACTAGGCAAATGACTTACCTGTAAAAACACCAAGGTAATATATGCCATAAGTAATGGTAGTATGCCGAAATCATGTATCATTGTAAGAAACGGCATTAATCACCTTTGTCTTTCAGAATTTCTGACCAGACACCACTACCAATTCGAGTACACATCGAATACAAGAAAAAACCCTGGAAAGTAGCGATCCAGCTTCAGAAAACAAAATAGCAAAACTATGAGAGAAACTGTAGCAATTGCAAAGCAAGTATGCAGCAGGGAACAAATAAGATGAGCTTTAAACACCTTTCAACCGTTTAAATCGCCAGAAGTAGACGGAATCTTCCCAGCTCTTCTTCAAAGAGGATAGGAGGACATCCTGCCATATTTGATCCACCTCAGTAGAAGCAGTCTAGAGCTGAAGTACATACCAGAGCCTTGGAGAAGCGCCAAAGTAACTTCATACCGAACGCGAGAAAGAAGGACACCAGGCAACCCAAATCCTTCAGACCAATCAGTCCAACCTTGTTTCTACTTAAAACGATGGAAAATCTGTCGAAAACTACATTAGAACAGAGATTCTGAAGTAGAAACCTCTCCATCCGTGTGAACTCGCATACCAAACAGGCAATACTTCACAAGAGGCTGTCAAAAGAGCATTAGACGCGAGAAGAGTAGTTAGGACAACCTCCTACACAACTACTATCTACTAGAACAGCCTGGGCAACACACTAAGCATTTTTCAAGCAGAAATATATGCAAACAGGAGATCATCCTATATAATAGCCAAACAGTCATTGGAGCTTCAATATCATAAAATTCAAACTAGTTCAGGACTGTCTAGAAAAATTAGTTACCTTACAATGGATTGCGGGACACAACTGAGTGAAGGGAAATGGAATAGCTGATAAGCTCGCTAAAGCGATGGCAGACAAGCCCTTCATGGAAGTCAAACCCTTCTGTGGTATCAGCTACAGAATAATAGAAAAAGTAATGGAAAAGAAAGTAGATAGGAGCAAAATTATTGGGACAAGTTAAGGGTTTGAAACAGGAAAAGATTCTCCTGGGAAATTATAGCTAGAGATCTTCTGAATGTATCAACCTAAGTGTGAACAATCTACAAATACTAAAAGGAGTCATATCGGAGTAATGTTGCCACAAGCAACACCTGAAGACCCTAGACTCAGTAGATAATGAGGAGTGCAGATTTTGTTGCACAAAGGATGTAACCTCTATCCACATATTCGCAAAGTGTGAAACACTACGGAACTCCAGACTTCACTACGCCTGGGAGCTTATGAAAGAAGATCTCTGAGGATGCTGCTGCAAAATAAATAAAAAACTGATTATATATTCTATACTACCCTAAAAAGCCCTGAATAACAACCAAAATCAAAGGAGAATAAAAATATACAGTTTGAAGTAATATAAGTTATTGGACTTCCTCGTACTAATGGCACACCCTGCATATACAAGGTGTTTCTAGATTTATGCGACAAAATTCAGGAGGTGATTACTCTTATGAAATTAAGATGGGTCTTGTCTATAACAAAGCCCCCCCCCTCTTTCTGAAATATAACCCTTGAAAGGTGATGACTAAGATTGAGATTTTATTTTTTTTATACAATACTAGTAAAGCTAGAACCTTCAAATTATGTAATTTCTGTGCACTTACAAAGGACTAATATTCCTTTTACATTATACAGGGGGAAAATAGAAATCCTCACTTTATTTCATATAAAAACTTTTTTTCGTGAAATTTTATCAAATCAAATTATAACATGTTTTATTTAAAAAATTTTGTATTGTTAATTATTTTCCCAAAACCAATAGCTGCAGAGAAAAACAACAAACATGATAATTTATAATTGAGTGGGAAACAGTAAAGGTGTAAAATGTAATACGATTCATAATAAATGCTGGAAATGACCACCTCTACCTTGATTTTAATTACAACATGTCAAACACTATTGTTGTTGGTAGCCAATCGAAGTTTACTTGTAAGTATGTACATATTCAAAACCGCTTATCCGAAACTGGAATCTTAAAAAGAAATTCAACTAACACTAATCGTTTCCATATAGTAAGAAATGTAATTGTAGAACAAGCAATTTTTGATGAAATTAATGTACACCCGGAAGCAAGCTTTAGAAAAATTTCCAACACTCTAAATATCAGCCATTCATCTGTGCAGCGAATTTACTTAATTGGGCCACATTTCCTACCTCATCCATTAAATGGAATATCTTACACCAGTTATTTCGAAAATGATCTCCCTGAACTACTTGAAAACATCACACTCAACATCAGACAAAACATATGGTTCATTATACTTCATAACTCAACCGTTGAATTGGTCGAGGAGGACTTCATTTTTGGTCTCCTTGATCTCCAGAGTTAAATCATTGTGATTTCTGTTTATGGGGTTACCTTAAATCATTAGTCTACACCTCATATCTTTAAAAGTATCAACAATCCATGACACAGGCTATGTTCATGCATTTTGGCTAGAGATGGTTATTTCTAGCATTTATTATGAATCTTATTATATACAAAGTCACACTAAAACCCATCTGGAGTTATGGTATTCAACTATGTGGCACTGCATCTAACTCCATTCTAGAAAGATTTCAATCAAAAGTACTCAGATTTATTGAAAATACTCCTTGATATGCACTCAACAGTGTTATCGCTTGTGATTTCCAAATTAAGCCAGTTGAAGAAGAAATATCTCACTTTTCCCAAAAATATTTTTACCACATGGAAACCCATCCCAACACATTGGCTCAACCTCTAAGGGTGATATCTCAGAAAGAGGGCTGAAGAAATTTTGTTATAGAAAATACCTACATAAAACGTAATGAAAACAAAAAAATCTAACCTTTTTCATGTCTATACATAAACTTCCTGAAATGTAATCTTGCATAACATATAGCATCTGTTTGATATGATGAACCTTGACGTAAAATTTCAATGAATTTCAACCTATGTAACATGAATTCCAAAGAGGAATTTTGAGCTTCCAAATTGTCATGATGTACTGTTGCCCAAGCCAATGCTGGTTCGAGATCTTTATTTTTCAGTCTTTCTAGAATGTGGTTGATTTCGGTGAACGGTTCTTTTTCATGGGACTCTGGGGTTATAGAGCATTCTTGGGCAAGTTCATCTGCTACATCGTGCATTCCTTGCCTAAAAAAGATAAAATTATACAATCCAAACAAAAATAAATTAATTTTTCAACAATAATATGTCCCCAAACACTATATTGAGAAAATACCTATAAAAATGTTGGCATATAACTTTATTTATGAGATTGATTTTTTCGGGATTATTGAACACTTCATCACGACTAGTTGCCGCAAAGTCCGCAGTGAAATTTCTATCAATAGCTTTTCCTACTTTTGATACAGTGCTATGTAAATCTCTATGGTCTGTCGCCAATTTTGATATTGTCTCTTTTATTTTTGTCATATTCTGTTTCAAAATATCAGCTTGGACCTCAGTGAGAACATGATCATTGCCACCTAAAAAATATATATTTAGATATAATTATTAAATTATTTTTAATCACTACAAATTTCAAAACCATGTATTAGCATCATTAGAAATTATCAAAAATGTCCTCATATTGATTGATATAAACTACTAAAACCTTTGAATAAAACATTGGCACATTAGTGCTAGAGACAACTGTGGATTTTTTTTAATAGATGCTTACTAAACACACTGTGTTCAATATGAATGTGTGTATCTAAGAGAGTCTTTATTATTTGGAAATACTTGTTAGATTGAATATATTACTTAAGTAGAATATGCCCCTAGTTTAAATTTGAGAACTAGTTCAAGAATATCCTGTCGATATACAGGGTTTTCAAAGGTAGTTCTGATGAAATTAACTCGTACAAACATCCTTCTAAATATTATATGACAATAAATCATTCAAATTTATATATATATATATATATATATATATATATATATATATATATATATATATATATATATATATATATATATATATATATAAATAGTGGGAAAGTTTAACAAAAACTTGTACATAGATATTTGCCCCAATGGCAACGTTAGTTACATCAGAGATATGTATTAACCTAGATATATAGGTCAAATGAATAATATTGCAATTTTAAGTAACGTATCTGTATATCCTATATACACATAAGAAAATATGTATTCTATGTATACCTAATAAGGATTTGAAAAATGAATAAACCTATATTATTAAACAGTACGGAAAACTAGTTTCTAGTACACTAGAGAAAATTGTTGTATATTATAATGTAAGATAACTTTGTATACAAGGATAATTGTATACTTACTGTTATCATATTCTTCTTTCAAGGTTTGTAGTTGATTAACCAAATCAGAAAGGACTCTTTTTGCATGATCATTTATAGCACCAAATTTTACACAAACTTTATCAATTTCTCTTTCCACTGCTTGACAAGCTTCCATGTCTATTTTTCGTCTGGTTTGTTATCTTTTCTTCCACTCTTTTGTTTTGATGTGGCCTTTGGTTATAATGTATCATATGTTTGTAATCGAACACTCATAATCGATTCTATTTCTCGATTGTGGCCACTCTTCTATTTACTAATTAATCAATTTTGATAAATCTATAAAAAATACTTCTACCAGAATCCATAGTCTTTGTTGAACCAAGCTAAACTCACATATAAAGGATACAAAAAATGGATCACAATCTAAAAGCTTTTATATGATTTTCAAAGCCTCCAATTAAGAGTGTTTCTGATTGTTAAGTAAAAAGCAGAATGAGATAAAACTGCACACTAATCGTCTCGGTTATCAGCTTTTTCTGAATTATTAGTCCAGGGGCTTCAATTTAAAAATCGTTTTCATGACATTCAGAATAAGTTTTATATATATTTAGAGATGATTTGATTCTCGATACCACCGATCCTTGGACATTGGTATCGATATCGAGAATCATTCGCAAAAAGTCGATACAGATACGGTAACAAGAATCGATTTTTTACGTATCGGTATCGTGAATCGAAAAATTTTGGTATCCACCCTTTTTTATATAACGAGTGGCCCAAAAGTCGCGCAACGCTAACACAAAATGCGCATGATTTGGTTTCACCCTACTAGTACAAGGTTACGCGTTTCTACCGAATATCTTACAGTTGTTCGTGTGTAAAGGAGCGGTGAGGGTATTTAAATGTGTAACGAATGTGTAACCATGGCAACGGGATCGAGTTATCGGTTCACAATTGCGGAACGCGTGTTTTTAGTGACCTCGTACTACCGTTATCATGCCGGTTATCGAAACATTTTCTCCGATTTTGTCGAAAAATTTCCTAACAGTCAAGTTCCGAGGCGTGAAACTGTGTATCGTTTGATAAAAAGGTTCGAAAAAAATGGTACTGTGAATGATACGAAGCGTTCGGGGCGGCCACGCAGCGTGCGAACTGCAGAAAACCTACACATCGTCAGTGAGAGTATTGTTGAAACACCGGCGCGATCAGTCCGTAAAGCTTGCCATGAATTGGAAATTTCTCGTTCCAGCTTGCAGCGAATAATGAAGTAGGTATGCATGTTTACAGACCACGTCTTTTACAAGCATTAACAGAAGACGATCAGGACCGCAGACTTCAGTTCGCTGAGTGGTACGTAATTCGATGTGAAGCGTTCAAAGACTTCTTTAAAACCATTTTGTGGTCAGATGAAGCACAATTTAAATTAAATGGCCGAATCAACAGACACAATTGCGTATACTGGTCTACAGACAATCCGCATATCACCATCCAAGAAGAATTAAATGTTCCAGGTGTAACGGTATGGCTTGGTGTTTGCTCCTTCGGAATCATTGGCCCTTACTTTTTCGACACAACAGTAACAGGTGCTGCATACCTTGATTTGTTAATGGAACTGCGCGAAGAACTGAATAATAACCCGGATTTTTCTGGTCGTGTGTTAACTCTTCAACAAGATGGCGCGCCGGCCCATTACGCTGTAATTGTTCGCGAATTCCTAAATCAAAATTTTGCGGATTGGATTGGTAGACGAGGTCAAGAGGAATGGCCACCAAGATCTCCTGACCTGACTCCTTTAGATTTTGCAGTGTGGGGAATTTTAAAGGATAGGGTGTTCAAAAATGCTTTACCAGATGTGGAGACCATGAAAAACATAATCACCAACGAAGTCGATACGCTGAATGCAGATAAACCTACACTTGCGCGCATCTGTAAAGCTGTTAAGAAGCGATGTCTGAAGTGCACAGAACAAGAAGGAGGTCATTTCGAACATCTGTTATGATGTCAAGGAGTCAGCTTTTGCCTTGCTTCAAACTAATTTTGTGTATTTCGTTTTTTTTTTGAATAAATTTTGTACTTTTGCTACGCAATGTCATTTTTTTTCAATTGGTTGCGCGACTTTTGGGCCACTCTGTATAATATATTAAAATTTTTGTACTGAGAATCGAGAGATTCAAATAAATTTAATAATCGCATCTCCAGTTCGGAGCGAAAGAAACCATTCGAATTAGCTACGATTTTTCATGTCCGTGTAATACACTATTAAAAAATTTCAGAACAGTATTCGCAAAGTTGAGGTATCAAAATTTAATATTTCATACCTATCGCCTTAATTGACTGGTCAGGGAATTCAAAAAAATCAGTCTTAAATACGAAACGGTTTGCTTTTTTTAGTTTCATTGAATAATTTTATTTGATTTTAAGTCTAATTTAATAAAAAACAAGCTTCACAGAATTATTGTTCGACATTCGACAATATTTTGACCTTTTCCAATTTCCGTATACATTATACTTAGGATATCACGTTTTTTAGTTTCATTGAATAATTTTATTTTAAGTCTAATTTAATAAAAAACATGCTTTACAGAATTATTGTTCGACATTCGACACTGTTTTGACCTTTTCCAATTTCCGTATACATTATACTTAGGATATCACGTATTTTTTATATTTTGAAATAAGTATTCCAGGCCATAAGTAACTGTTACATTTTTCAAAACGGTTTTTAACTTGCTCACATTTTATTGAAATGTATTCATGGAAATTCAACCTTTAACAACAAACACTTAATTCATTTATTAAATGTCATCTCATGATGACGATTATATCCTTTGGTAAAGTTTCAAAAGAACATCTGTTATTTTTATTTGTACTTTTCATAATGATTTGCTTTTTGAGAATCTTAAATCCGTGAGCATATTTCCTTTTCTTATTAAAATTTTCAAATATTTCAATAGATGATTCGAGTAGTACCGAACACACTGTTTACACTACCAATACACCAACACTCACAATTCAACTGTGTGACGCGCGTATCAAGTTATCGTCTTCAGAGACTGAAGGTAAACTGTTATTTTCTTCTTCAGTTAACAGTGTGTCCAGTATGAATATCACCAACGGTTCCAACTAAGTTGATTCGTCACGTTATATTCGATTTTATCCTCATTGTAATATATGGTTTCTTATATCTTCTTTATATCATATATTGCATCGTCTCTGTGTTATTTCGATAAAACCTTCCTATTTAAACCTTAAAGCGTCCTTTAAATTGTCGTATCTGGTAATGGTGTCCATAGAGTACCAACAACATGATTACTTTAAGCTGGTGTAAGAATTTGCAGTTCTGTTCATTGAAGCAGATTTTTGATACTTTTTGCAGTCTTAATTTACTTATAATTTGTTGCAATATTTACCAATATTAAGTTAATAGATAAGTATTTACAAATTTTTAGTATACCTACCATAATTATAGTCCAGTCATCTTCCAATTTGACAATAATTACAGCTTTCTGAATTTCAGTGAACTGAGGAGGCATTAAGTACACTCTTACTTCAAATGAACTCAAATTAATTATTGAATTATATTTCTTTTAATATCAATTGCAGAAGACAGTAAATGTTTTGTAAATACGCACGGCACTCATACCAAATCGTCAGTCCACGTGGACTCATCATCTCCACTGTTTACCAATGAAAACATCGATTCGTAATCATAAATGCATTTCTATTGACCGAAGCTGAATGTACACATTTTTTTCGTAATATTCCTGCTAGAAACTCTGCAATAAGCATTGGCGTGTCTTGGTGAGTTTCATTTAATTAATAAATTTCTTTAAATAAATAGAAATATGGCGTTCTTTAGACCATGGGCGAATGAAGACAATGAAATTGCACAGTGTAGTAAGAAAAAATAATAAAGATGCAGATATACAAACACAGCAAGTTATGTTAAATATATACATCTGGGAAATTAATTTCATAGAAAGCACGTCATCCAGGTGTGCACCATCGCGCTGCAAACATTCCTCGAATCTAGATCTCAAATTGGTAAAAACTCGCTTGCACATTGCGCGGAGAATAGCTGTTATTGGAGGAGCTAATACTTTTCAAGTATCCCCATATAAAAAATCCGGTGGTGTTAGGTCCGGACTTCTAGGCGGCCATGCAATGTCACCTTGGCGAGATATATAAGTTTCTGTTAATATTGACAAACAATATAGTTCTGTGGTCAAACCTGAAAAATGTGTTTCATATACAATAAAAGAAGAAGAGAGCGGGAAGCTGAGTAGATAGACTGAAGGTGGTGTCGAAAGCATGGTCGACAGAGTGAATTAAGTTTTTAGTTATTATTATAAATAATTATTGTAGTCATTTTGTTCCAATAAATAATTTTATTTAACACACTCTATACAACGCACATTTAAACCTAACATTGGTTATGGGCCCAGAGGGAGTGTGTTAAAAGTGGAAAATTAAAAGGTTACTATAACAAAAAGGAAAAAACGGCGAGTATGGAAAACAAACATGGAATCATTCCATTTAATGGAGATAACTTTGATAATTGGAAATTTCGGTTAAACTCCGTATTAAAAGCAATGGATTTAAGTGATATCCTAAAAGAAGTACCACAAAGCAATAGGAATGATGATTGGCAAAAGAAAAATAACAAAGCCTGTATGGTGATTATACAAAGTGTAGCAGATACTCACCTAGAATATGTGAAAGAAACAGAGATAGCTTATGAGATGATAAAAAAATTAGAGTCAATTTTTAGTAAAAAAGGTACATGTTCCAAATTTTATGTACTAAAAGAACTAATTGGCCTGAAATATGAGTATGGGAAGAATATGCAAGATCATTTCTCAAAATGTGACAGAGTTTTTAGAGAACTCAAAAATTTAGGAAGTTCTTTTGAAGAATCTGATATGTCATGTTTCTTATTATTGTCAATGCCACAAGAATTTGAAAATGTAGTTACAGCATTACGAACCATGTCGGATGATGATCTCAAACTAGAATTTGTCAAACAAAGGCTTCTAGAGTTTTCAGTAAATAAAAAGTTTGATAAAAGTCTTAAAAATGTTGGCGAGGTGCCCTCTTCATTTAATGCAGCGCAAAAAGTACTGAAATGTTTTAAATGTGGTAAAATGGGGCACTCTGCAAGTATTTGTGGTATAAAATGTCATGTGTGTGGTAAAATGGGACATAAGGCGAAGCAGTGTTTTAGAAATAAGAATAATAAACAGAGTCAAGACATCAATAGAGCTAGTTATTCCAAAACAGAGGTCGACAATGAACTTGAAGATGATTCTATAGCTTTTTGTGCAATCTCAGATTTTCAGACAAGCAAGACAAAATGGTATGCAGATTCATAGGATACACAGAAAATGGATACAAACTTTGGAATAAAGAAGAAAATAGAGTAATACATTCCAGAAATGTTTTGTTCAATGAAAGCTGTTTCTCTTTAGAGGAAAACAAAAATTGTAATATTCCAGCTGAAAATGAAGAGTTTGAAGATGAATATAGTAAAGAAAAAGAAGTAAAAAATCTTAGTTTAAATGAGAGAATTCAAAAATCAAGAGAAAATATTCTTGAAAATGTTGAAAATAGTACAGAAGAAAAAAGGCCTAAAAGACAAGTGAAGTTACCATTAAGATTCAATGACTTTGAATTAGATGTAAGTTGTTTAGCATTAATCTCTGAAATATCAGATGTCCCGAAATCATACACAGAAGCGAAGAAAACTTCAAATTGGCCAAGCTGGGAGAAAGCTATTGAAGATGAACTAAATGCATTAAACTATAATGACACATGGAAGTTGGTTGAAAGACCAGAAAATGAGGATATAATAAGCAACAGATGGGTGTTCAGAATTAAGGATGACGGTGCAGGTAATTTTAGTTATAAAGCGAGATTAGTAGCAAGAGGATTTGAACAAAATAATTTCAATGAGTTTGGATAGATACATGCGCCAGTAGCAAGGCTTTCCACTTTAAGAATCCTAATTTGTATTTGCAATAACTATGATTTACTTTTGGAACAATTGGATGTAAAAAACGCTTTCTTACATAGTAAAGTTAAAGAGAAAATATTCATGGAATTACCTGAAGGTCTTAAAATAACAGTTGCTGATAAAAATAAGGTTTGTATGCTAAATCGGGCAATATATGGACTAAAACAAGCACCCAAAGCTTGGAATGAAACCTTCAATGATTTAATGGTAAACTTGAATTTTAAAAGATCGAAATCTGACTACTGCTTATATAGTTTCCTTGATCAAAGCATAAGATGCTACTTAATTCTGTATGTTGATGACATTTTGATTGCGTGCAATGATTCTACTTTTCCCAATCAACTTAAGTTAAAGCTATGTCAAACGTTCAAAATAAAAAAAAGTATTAATGATGAATTTGATTTCTTAGGTATTAAAATACAGAGGAATCAGAAAAGCGGAGTCATGACTTTAGATCAGATTTCTGCTATCAACACCTTAGTAAAAAAATTCAATGTAGAAAATTGTAAGAAGGTCAAAACTCCTATCAAAAAAAATTTGAAATTAAAAAGATGTGAAGAAAGTCAAAAAACAAAATTACCTTATAAAGAACTTTTGGGGAGTTTGATGTATATAATGATGGGCACAAGGCCTGATATTTGTTTCAGTATTAGTTTCTTTGGGCAGTTTCAAGATTGCGCTAGTGACGAACATTTCAAACATCTTCTAAGAGTGCTCAAATATTTAAAGTTTAGCGTTAATTGTAAATTGCATTTTTACAAAGGTGACAGTAAATTAGTTGGATACTGTGATGCAGACTGGGCCAATGATATTTTAGATAGAAAATCTATAAGTGGTTATTGTTTTAAACTATTAATAATATTATTTCTTGGTGCTCTAAGAAGCAACCATTTGTAACATTGTCAAGTACAAAGTCTGAATTTGTGGCATCATGTCAACTACTTTACATTAAAAACTTGTTAGAAGATTTAAATCTTACTTTAGATTTACCAGTTTGTTTATTTGAAGATAACCAAAGTGCCATTAAACTACTGCAAAATTTTGAAAACAACAAGAGATGTAAGCACATAGATGTTAAGTTACATTTTGTATTAGATTTAATAAATGAAAATATTGTCAGGATTGAATACTTATGTATTACTGAGCAACTAGCGGATGTATTCACTAAAGCCTTAACAAATGAAAAGTTTACTAAATTTGTAAAAATGTTAAATTTGTTGTGATGAAAAAGTGTTATATGGTTTAAATTCATTTCTCACATTTTATAGGTTTGAGGGAGGGTGTTAATATTGACAAACAATATAGTTCTGTGGTCAAACCTGAAAAATGTGTTTCATATACAAAAAAAGAAGAAGAGAGCGGGAAGCTGAGTAGATAGACTGAAGGTGGTGTCGAAAGCATGGTCGACAGAGTGAATTAAGTTTTTAGTTATTATTATAAAGAATTATTGTAGTCATTTTGTTCCAATAAATAATTTTATTTAACACACTCTATACAACGCACATTTAAACCTAACAGTTTCCCAGCAAACATCTGGTTTACGGCCGCCAAAGAGACATTAGAAGTATGACATGTCGCGCCTTCTGTTGAAACAAATTGTCATTATCATATTTTGATAGAGACTTAAATAAAAGTTGAAACGACAATTTTTATCTTTCTTTCAAAAATTACTAAAAGAAAATAAATTTTAAAACAGAAGTGACCTAAAATCAAGTATATTTAGAGGCATAAACTTATCAAAAGGTCTAAGAAAATAACCACATAGTGGTGCTTGGTCTAAGTTTACTTGGACCCACGTGTCTTTAGGTCATCCTCTTTTTTTGTTCTTGTCTACTTTTGCTTGCTATACTCTCTTCACTCTTCTTAAATCTTCCATTCTTTGTAAATGACCCTGCCAACTCAACTGTCTTTGCTCAATGAATTCCATAAGAGACAATTTCCAGATCTTGTCGTATTAATATATCGTTCTTTGTTACACCTTTCACGCGCCTTAAATTCAAGGGTATATTGAAAAATTCTTAGCCTACTATAGAACCAAACAAAATTTCAATGTCAAAATATTTTATTACTCAACATATTCTCCTCTTAATTGGATACATTTATTACAGCGAACCTGCAACGTCTCTTGACCTTTCAAAAAAAATGTTTCTTCTTGCTCTGCAAACGCAGCTTTTATTACCTCCTCGTTGGAAGAAAATTTACGACCTTTTAAACTTTTTTTCAGTTGAGGAAAGAGATGATAATAGGACGGTGCCAAATCTGGTGAATAAGGGGGGTGTTCTAGTAATTCAAACCCTAAATCACGAATTTTTTGCATGGCAACATGAAATTTGTGTGCAGGGGCGTTGTCCTGCAAAAACAAAACACCTTTGGATAGCTTTCCGAGTGGGTAGCAATGTCGAATAGTAATCTCCAGTTATTATTTTACCCTTATTCAAAAAATGAATCATGATTACTCCATGACAATCCCAAAAAACTGAAGCAAGAATTTTTCCAGCAGATTTTTGGACACGAAACTTCTTAGGTCTTGGATAACCACAGTGTCGCCATTCTAATGACTGTTGCTTTGTTTTTGGATCGTAGAAATGTACCCAAGTCTCATCCATAGTAACAATTCGGTTTAAGAAATCTACATCGTTTTCAAATCGAGCACAGATCCTACGCGATGCTTTTACCCTTGCACGCTTTTGGTCAACATGCAAATATTTTTCACGGTCGCATACGAAGGACATTGATCACCAAGGATATTAAGCATATTTTCGTAAATCTGCTTACCTCTTGACCCTTTTAAATACAGATACTTGATGATGGTTCGATACTTCAATTTTTCGATTTTCACAATTTCGGTAGACATCTTTTTTCTTTCAATTTATTGCGTAACTCTGGTTTACTTTTTCGACATCAAGTTTTACACTGACACTTGTAATAAGTTATTGTTCGTTACTATGGTAACGCAACATTTTGTTTATGCTTGGAACTGGTCTAGGCTAACTAAATATCAATACATACTTTTTTAGGGACAATGAAATTTGAGTTTATTTATTTAATGTATTATTAATAGAAAGTATGTTTTGATCTATCGATATTATAAAATAAATGTACTAAATGATTATTATTATTCCATATTTTTATTTTATAGAAGTGCGAATATGTTTTCAAGTTGATTTCCGAGTGCGCTAATACCCCTTACCACACTGCAAACTATCATTGCACGTTTCTATAAAATTTTTAACTTTTCTTTTTGTCTTTTAATTCACTAAGATTTATAGCGCTTTCAAAGTCATACCGATAAACAAACATCCACTTTTGTTAACGAATTTAAATCACTATAATTATGTGAAAAATGTTCCAATGTATGATAACTATCATATATTAACATTTATTAACAAAATTTACTTCTATAAAAACAAAAAATTTCATTGTCAATTTCGTCTATACCGGTAAGAGCAACGCTTTTCATGAATTCTCTAAATTCTAGAGTATCTGTTTCCATTAAATATTTCTCAATCCCATTATAGGTATCAACATCTTTCTCAGGTGCTACTTTTCTATATGTATGATCACCGACTATTTCGTCGTCTTCTTTAACTGACAACAGTGATTTTTTAATTGAAAATAAATCTTCATCTGAAGTACATCCTCCACTTTTCAACGTAATTATGGATGGAATAGATTCTTTTCTGCAAACTGAATCTCCAGAAATGTCTTTATCTCCATTCGAATCTTTGGTTGCAACTAAATCTTCTGATGATGGTGCCAAACAAGACTGAGGTAGAGTAGAATCTGAATTAAAATGTTCACAGCAATGGATACAATTGGTACTACAACATGCATGTTCACTAATAAATGATAAGGCGTTAGGCTTTAAGTAAACGTCCTTCTTTAAACAGGATAGAGAAGGAACATCATTAGTTTCCGTGTCAGAGTTATAACAATAATGTTTATTTAGAAAATCGTTGCTATTATCAAATGAATTTAAATTTAATGTATTCATATTCCTAATTTTGTCCATATATTCATGAGTCCCTAAATAATTATTCAAAAATTTATAATCACTTGAAGCATTGGAAAAATAAGAGATTTCTTTTGAGTTTCGGTCGGTAAAGTCGTTTCGAGGGTTTTTATTATTACTCCACTCTTGTATCCATACTTTGAATTTATGTTGGGATTTAACTTCTGCTTGTTTAAGACCAGATTGTAAATGGGCTGTTTCACTTTGGATATTCTTAATATCCATCAATGTTTTTTTGTAAATGGTTTGCTGCTTTTCAAGTTCCGGTATCAATTGATTTCTTTCAATCCAACTTAAAGGTAAATCTAATTGTTGCTTTATGAAATTTATCTGCTTTTGACAATTTTCTATGGTTTCTGCGCATAATTTAGCTTCCCTAAATTGCTTTTCCAATGCGTTTTTATAGAATATCAATTCACTGGATATTTCTGGACATGACATAAACTTTTCATATAAAATTCTCTCGTCTTCTATACTTAGATATTGCATTTTATGATTCAACGAATCTATAGAAGATATAGTACTTCGTCCGTCTATTGTACTTAACGGAACTGGAGTTTCTGGTATTCTGTCTATAATATTTTTCAACTGCACTGTATAAATATTAAGGAAAATGTCTTAATACAAAGTTAGACTTTAATCAAAAGATAAATTTGTCTGGAAAAACCATAAGACAACAAATAAATCGTCTTTATCTTTTTAATAATTGCTGATTAGAAGCGATAAATGATTAATCAACTATCACTATAACAAACTAAATATGCAATTTGTGAGCTATGTTACTTATAGGTACATAAAAAAATACTAGAAGTGGTCATAAGAATGTGATTGCGAATAATTAGGATTTCCACAAGATATTATGTAATGTTTTTTGATATTTGAGAAAGTTATTTTCATAAGCGGAAACCCGAAGTCGTTATGTAAGTATGGCAGTAGCCGCATTGTCCACTATTTGTGTGTGTCGAAATAAAACATATGGCCAAGTTCAGGTACCTATTAAGTTCAAGTTGAAAAGTTCATTTTATTAAAAAAATTCAGTCTACAAACAAAATATTTGATTAAATCGAAGACAACGACAACACGACTCGTGAAACCTCGCACATTTTAATCGTGGTAAGCATCTAACTACTGAAATTGGATAATCTCAAAATAAAAACTTCAATCGAATCATGGTTGATATACGATTGACAAGGTTTGGATTGACAAAATCATCACAAGCAGTCAACAACGCTTTCTATTCTAGTCGCCTTTCGAACTTATTCCTACTCCTTAACATGTGCTTTTCAGTTATCTGCGTTATCTCTCGTTTGAATTTACTACTTAACTAGAAGGCCCGTGCTGTTCCGCAGCATTAGTCGATATTAGAATTAGTAGTAGGAAAAAACGCGTCAGTAGTTATAATTTACCTCATCAAAGGGGAAAAAGTATATGAGGATTTGGTAGACCTTTAGGTTTAGTTTCTACCTTGACTTTTTTGAAAGATTTCCCGCGCGTTATGGCCATATACAACTGACCATAACTGAAAACTGGTTCAGGTATTTTCGAACTCGGTCAATGGTTTGTCCTTGTGCCTTGTTAACTGTCATGCAAAATGCCATTGTCACAGGAAATTGTCTTCGCTTAAATGAAAATGGAACAGTAGTGTCAGATGGTGATGAGTCAATGCGAGGTAATAATACCCGTTGTCCAAACTCTCTACCAGAAATAATCTCCAAACTGTAATCCTTTCTTAGCAACATAGGATGGTAAGCCAGTCATCTTAAGCCTAAGAGTAGATCTAAAACCCTTTTATTGATCTCATCGCAGTGCTTATTCTTGGGTGCCATTCTTGGCTTGAAAGGTAGGAAGCGTCAAGAGGGTATGGTAAACTTTGACCATATATTTAACTGATAATATCAGAGTCTGAAATCAAGCACAAAGGCAACTCCACTAAACCATCATCATTAGTAGGGTATTGACCATTACCAATTGCAAGCAGAAAGTTAGCAAATTCGCATTTATCATCGCTAGCCCTCATATTTTTGGTGAGTTTGAAAATTGAATTGAGTTTTGTACTGTAGCAACTCTAGATGCATGAGGTACAACTGGTAACACTTGCCGAAAATCTCCTCTCATGATGAAGATTTTTCCACTAAATGGTACATCATTACCCATTATATCTTTCAATAGTCGATTAATACACATCAAGGAATGTTTGTTGGCCATAGGTGCCGCATCCCAGATGAACTTTGAGGAACGAATTATGGCGGCTTCCTTACTATTAACTTTTAAGCCAGATACAGAATGTAAATTTAGTAGTAATTTGAATCGGCTACTGTATGAAGTAATAGTAAACGGAGATGGTAGCTCTCTAATCAGAAGGTGAAACCTGAACATTCAGCCTATTGTTGTGGTATACATCTTACGTTTATGACATTAATTTTTACTCCATACATAGTGGACTGGCGTTTCAGGATAAATGTAAGGACTTCTTGTAGTAGGATTGCTGTATATTACGTAACTCTGCTTGAATTAATGCTTCCTTAGGAGCATCATTTTTTGAATAAACATTTTACGTTTAAGAATACATTAATTTCATCATGATTAAGTGTATCATTTCCAGGAGCTACCTCTATATTACAGTTATCATTAAATTCAGTCCCTCACTCTCTGATTTCCTTTTTTTCCTACACAGTACGTGCTTTTCTTGTTTTCCTACCTAGACCCATACTTTAAACGCAATAAAAACTATTCACAAAAATTCTTTCTGGCGAAGAAGAACTGAGGAAACATGTGAACAGGAGCACAGTCCTATCGCCACTGATAAGTTATTGGCAAAGCCAACAACCAATCAGAATTTACTATTTTGTATAATATGAATTTTTAAGCAGATAATTTGAAAAATCTCAGAAAAATTAAAAGTTAAGTTGAATGTTCCCTCACAGCTCTTCTCAGGCTCAACCAATCAAGTCATATGAAATCTCAAATGAAAAAGATTTGGAGCTTTGGATGTAGAAAAATCTCATGTCCACTACATCCACTACCAAAGAGGAACTGCGTTAGCTTTTTATGTGGATACCAATATTATAATGTCCTGCGTTCATTTCACCTAACTATAAAGAAAAGTTGGTGGTGTATGACATTAAAACAAGGCAACAGGACGATATACCCACACATATTCCTTGATCAGATCCCACTCGTCATTCACATTTTTATCCTTGATAAGGTTTTGTTTTTATTATTGTTATATGGAATATTAATATGTAATATGCAGAGAAGTTTCTATTTGTGAATCCCTTCTTGGAAAAAAATTGCGAAAGAGATCGTGGCTGAAGTCCAGAAAAACTTCAAAAACAGTTGCTTAGTGTTTGGCAACTGACCAAGCGATTAAATCAACTATATACTATAAACAACTGATGTGATTGAGGCCGGTGATTGCAAAAAATATTGATCAATATTAATCAATAGGACAGGCGTTGTCTTCCATTTCATTAGAAAATCAGAACGGTAAATACGAGGGTTGCTACTTAAGTTTTGCAATAGACCCATGAAAACAAATATTTATAATTGGATTTGGCTTCATTGTTTTTCAAAATATTCTCCATTAAGATCAATACACTTTTGAACCAATTGTCGAAGCATTCTTTCCATTCCGATTAAGGTGCATCTAAACTATGAGAGTTGAACGCTTCTTCGGGTGTAAAAAAACGTTGACCTTGCAATATCTGATCTGTAGGAATAAGGTCTGTACGGCGGTCGATCAATCAACACCTGTTTAAACTGATATGTGAGAGCTCGCATTGTCGTGGTGAAGAATGATTCGTCTTCTGCGATTGATTTTCCTGATTTTTTCGAACACTGGCACACAAATGCTGGTATATCGTTCATAATTGACCGTTCTACGCTGCTCTAACGGTTACAATATGTCCTGTTATTGCGAAAAAACAGGCAACCAAGTGTTTCGTGTGCGAATAACTTTTGTTGTATTTGTCTGTCACGATCATTGACATGAGCTTTTATTTGAGAGATTGTCAAATTATGCGTATCCAACGCGAGCAAATCTTTTTGACTGCCAAATGTTCAATGTATGCAAGTGGAATTGATGGTCAAGTATGCCTCATTTCACGGTATGTCACATGACGATCTTGCAATATCAGTATCAATGTTTTCTGGTACACGAAATTCATCTTTAAGCGAAGTACGCCCACGATTGAGTTCGGAAATCCAGAGAAACAGACGGTGGTTTAAAATAATGCTTAATCACCAAAAGCTGAAGCAAGAAAATTTTCGCGAATTAATTCCCTTTTTGACCAAGAGGAATGTTTTAAGATTCTGTAAACAGTTCAAATAGCACTCGTATAGCAACACTTTTTTCAGTACGTTCACCATTAAAAAACTTTCTAATTTGGAATTTCTGGAACCGTTGGCGATATTCATACTGAATACACTGTTTACATCACCACTACAGCAACACTCACAATTAAGCTGTCTGACGCGCGTTTCGATAACCAAGATATCGTCTTCAGAGACTGAAGGTGACCTGAGTCAAACTTTCTTATAACAATGTCAGATTTGACATATTCACAACAGTGTTGCCATATCTAAAAACTTAAGTAGTAACCTTCGTATATTATTGCTGTGTTTGAATTTATATTTGACATGACAGAAAGAACTATATTTCTTTGTTGCCAACCCAATATTTTCAGAATTTCTCCGTGCGCGATCTATAACTTAATTCGTGCGGTTTTTTTTTAAACTTGAACGTTTTCTCAAGAAAAACATGTACAATAGTATTATTCAAAGTATTGCCCATCTTCTGAAGCTATGACCCTTTCCTGTCTTTCTGGCAATTTGTGGATCCCATCCCAAAAGAACTGTGCCGGCTTGGCACCAATAATGATTCAAACCAATTTTTGATATCTTGCTCTGATGTGAACCGTTTTCCAGTGAGGGCGTTCTGCATCGAGCGGAACAAATGGCAGTCAGAAGGGGCAAGGTCTGAGCTATAAGTTGGTTGAGGTGAAACTTCCCAGCCACTGGTTTCCAAATAGTTCTTAACCGGAATAGTAACGTGGGGCCGAGCGTTGTCATGATGGAAAATTATTGGTCGCATATTCCGGGCGTTTTTCGGCTACTGTCCTCTTCAAACGGATTTATTGTATTCGCTAGCGTCTCCATTGATGGTTTTACCCGGATTTGGCAACTCATAGTACAGCACACCCTTCTTATCCCACCAAATAGAGAGCATTACCTTCGCGCCATGGATATTCGGCTTTGCCGTTGAATTGGATGGTTGGACGGATTTCACAGTTGCTTTTAAACGTTTTGAAATGGCTGCTTGAGTGACACCCAAAGATTCTGCGAGCTTTTCATGTGTTTGGCAGCAATCTTCATCGAGTAATGGTTCCAATTTTTCATCTTCAAACTATTTTGGCTGCCCAGGACGTTCATCCATCTTCTAAGCCAAAATCACCACTTTTGGCACGTTCGCTCAGCTAGAGCATGTTCACCATAAACTTCCACTAAAATACGATGACTTTCGACAGCATTTTTCTTCATATTAAAGTAATGAAGAACTCCCAGCAAAAACATTTTTTCATGAACAAAGTTCGACATATTTGAGCGAAAAAAAAAATATTGTTGTTAACGCTTCAAATGAATGACATACTGAAAAGACGTACAATAACAGTATCATTCCAACACAGGTTTGGAATATTGGAACGTTGTAATATTATACTAGTTACGCCATATTTTATCAAACCGCACGAATTAAGTTATAGACCAATATTTAAACAGGTCCTCATCATTATTATTTCTGTAAATGTCTTCCACAATTGTGCTCATGAATGAAATATTTTTTATTCACTATGAATGGTTAAGTTGATTCTCTCCTTTCCATTTTTTATAGTTCGAGGTCTCCTGCTTCATCAATATTATGGTACTGTATTGAATTTGTTTCCATCTATTATTTTTGTCTAATGTTTCTTTCTAGAATATTGTGGTGAATACTAAACAGATGTTTCTTTAATACTTGATCGTAAATTATCTTTGTTTCCACCATGTTCAACTGCTATTTAATGCCCCAAATTATAAGACGATCACAGAGAAACTTAAACATAAAACTTTTAACAAATTAAATTTTCAATAACCTGTCATATTTAGGAAGTTTGGTATCCACATTAAGATTGTGTTTTCTTCACACCTTATTTACTTCAAACACCTAACAAGTTCGAACAGAAATCATGTAATCTCATTGGTAATATTGGGTCGAAAATTAGTTGGATTAATCTTGATTCGACAGCGATACCAGTGAAAAACGAAGGATAATAAATAAAACAGTTGAAACAGTGCTATGTAAAGTTTGGAAGTTGTTCTAAATATTAGTGTATATCGGTGTTAATAAAAAGCTAGAATATTTGAAGGCTGTTTCAACTTCTATCCAGGGATCGAACGATCAACGCCGCGCCTATCCCGTAACCATAGAAGCGAGTCCATTGTAGCTAAATCAGTTTATATACAATGATAAATTGAAATATAAAATTAGTTTCGTTATCTGTGAGTGCCCAGCACTCGATTTAAACACTTGGGCAAACCTCACAGCTTGCCTAATGACATCAGAGCTCAAGCCAAAGCGCCTGATCGGCCTCTCGGCCGACGACAATGTAACTATAAACTATGAATATAACATGAGGAAAGGATACAAATTTCTTTATCTTTTTTCAGTAACTCGTCGTTTAGCATAGATATCCCTTCTGTCTTCTTCACCAAAGAATCCTCTAACTGAACGCATTTCCTCTTTTTGTTTTCAACTTCATTTTTCAATAAATTGAAACAAAATTGAATTTCCGACATATCAGGTGCAACTGTTATCAATTTTTTGTCTGAACCAACAAAAGATTTCACTTCTATTATATATTGTTCCATTTTTTGCTTACTTAATGGCTTACAATTCTAAAAAGATAGTTATATACATTATTCGAAAATTTTGAGAATTATTATAGGAATTTACCGGCTAGAAGTACTCAAAATTTATTTTATATTTATAAGTTATTCTTCGCGCAGATTTTACGAGATTGGCCCTTATTGTACACATTAGTTGCTCGCTCCAGTTATAATCTGAACTAGTACAAATAACATTATGAATTTACTTTATTCATAATTGTATTTTTTGTGCACGTAACTGTTCATTGTAATTGTAGAGTTCCATTTTATAATCGATTTTAACAATCTTTGTTATCACAGAAACAGATTTTTACCAACCACTCGAAAAAAACAAGTCTGCTGCAAAGGATACCCATGTAGGAGCCACCAGACTTGAACGACGGGGCATTGAGAAACCAATAATGGCCCAAGCCTGGTTGAAGTCTGGAAAACTTAGCCCCGGCCATCCCGGTTGAAACCAGTTGAGGTATAATTTCTCGTCTTCATTATATCTTTCCCAGATCGGTTTCTACAGTGTCATAAGCATTCTTATTTTATCAATAACGTCAAGCTGATAATGTATTATCAAAATTTGTGAGAAATTCAAATTAAGTGATTTGTGTGACATCCAAATGGATATAGAAAAATCTGCACATAATTGTTGGCGCTGATTGAAAAATCGATGGAGAGGTAAGAAGCATGTATCAATACTTTAAGAAATGATATTTAAACAAAGACTGGTACTGCAGTTTCATAAACCGTGCTTTTCGCGTACTTTAACGAAAAATTTATTGTATTAAAGTCTTATGATGTGATTATTCCATGCTGAAATCCGCCCTTTTCCAAGTAACGTGAATTTTGAGCATATTAAAATAGTTATTTACGTTAAAGTCCGGGAAGTGATTTAGTACGGTACGAGATAGATTTTAAGGACGAGACGACGAAGGGGCAGAGTTAAGAATATCTAATCAAGTACATTGATAATAACTTCACGGACGTATATCGTGATATAAGCAAAACTACATTAAAATATGAAATGTTATATTTGACAAAGGGGCAAATTATTCCTATTAAGTCTTTGAAAAGGGTACGAAAAAGAATATGCGCTGTTTTGCGACTGGCGTAAGAAATACGAGGTAAAAAGTGCTAATGAAAATGTGATGCTTATTTTTTTGATGTGGTAAGAACAGTTTTTTTAGAAGTATTCTTTTCACCTTAAACTTTCAGTCAAAAACATCAAATAGCTCTTTGTTTGGATGGAAGAACAAAGGAAGAAGTTGAAACATTTGTAAAGGACTGTCAAATATTATTCACTGGTGAAAGTTATCGCATTAATTGTCATTGCTGGAGGTTGTAGAAGGGAAGAACTTTAAATTTAGAAGTAGAAGAAATAGAGGATACTGGTTCTCAGTCAGTGGTTCGTATTAATCGTACAAAAACACATATTCGACGGATTTTTACTGCGATGAAGAACAATGCGGTGCAATATTTGGTTGCGTTCAGAAAATATAAAAATTTGCGAAAACATCTTTCACTAAAAGCACTTTTGGTAGGCTACAAACAAGGAAAATGCGTAGGCCAAAGAGCTGGAGTACACACCTAAAAAAAATGCTGAATGCCTCAATTTTGAGCATCCAGAAAAATATACCGGACATTGCTTCCAAAAGAACTTCGTCACCATGGGGGCTGATATCATGGTGGATGGAAGAGTTGAAAGAGCTGAAAAATATTTGGAAGAATCCGTAGAGAGCAAAAAGCAAATAGCGAGAATGATAGAAGGGGGTGAAACTTTTGTACAAGGATTAAGGGGGTCATTCCATGTGACGGCCTTTTTTTTAGGGATTTTTTTTCTACGACCACTAAATAGATAAAGCTTTAAGTTTATTATCATTCATTAACATATATTTCGACAGTATGAATATAAATTTTAAGCTAAGAATATTGTGTACAACTTGAGTTTGAACACCCCCACCTCGAAAAAATGAACACGATTCCAGCTGATTGGCTTATCTGCAACAAAAAAAACGGAAGCCTAAAACCTAAATGCACGGAATGGACTATTGTCGAATAAATATACAAACAATTGGACTTTTGGTAGACATTAAAAATAAAAGTAGCGAATTTTGCGTTTTATTTTGTTTTTTTGCCATAAAAAACTCGAAATTTCGGAAACTTTCGATAATGATAATAGTTCATGCGTTCCATGCGTTGAGTGTGCCCTATAAATTTCAAGTCATTCGGTCAAGCCGTTTTTGAGATATGATGGAGGAAAGTTTGGAAAACACAGTTTTGAGAAAAACGCGTTTAAAGTTTCAAGCCCATTTAAAACTATGAACATCTCAACTTACCTGCATTCTTCGAAGTTCAACAAAGACTAAAATAACTTTGGTAAAATATTTAATAACTATAGAAATTTCTGTTTAAGCCTGTAGAAACATGTCCAAACTTGCTTAAATGTATATATGTATAAAAGGGAGGCTAGGTATAAAGTCGTCGGTACACAATAGGCCCGGACCCCAACTTCCAACTCAGCGCTTTCTTCTAACTGCTGTATCTTTAAAACGACTTCGAATTTTCAAAAATCACTTTACTACCGTATTCTAGATATGTTAAGAAAGCAATTTATGAAAATAAAAATCGATTTTTTGAGCCCATCACATGGGATGATCCCCTTTAACCAAAACCACATGTCTTCCAGCATTATTGAAAATAAAGGAGTGCATCCAGTAATTCCTACAATAATTGTTTCTGGTAACAGTAGTTTCACCATTACTGTTAACATTCAAAAATTAGAATAAATGTTTAGTTATTGATGTTAATAAAAAATAAAATTAAATCATTGTTAGTACAACTTAATGAAGTGTTTTTTAATAAATAAGATACACATTTTATATGGCATAAATTATTAGGTGGTAAGTTGACTGACATCCATGTCAAGTTGGTTCATAACCCGTTGTCAAAGGCAATCAATACCTCTTTGGTTGGTTGTTACTAACGTCCTTCGAAATAGTGTAAAAGTTAAGAATTGATTTCGGTTCCCTCTTCTGTATGTTTTATTATTATTTTCCAATCCGATCATTTTTTGTTATCATTCTAAAATCTGACATTCTCTGTATATCTCGTAAACGACTAATTCTTTTTGTCTATCATTATTTTGTTCAGTTCTGCTTCTCCAAATGAATTGATATTTTGTCAGTTGATCTTCTTAAGTATAGAATCCTCCCTTTTTCTTCCTCCATTTCCTTTCTCATATATCCAATTAAGTGTCCGTTTCCTAAGCTGAACTTATTTTGTACAGATGCAGCTTTGTTTTTCAGAAGATATTATTAAAATATATAGATTTTCACTTCCTTCCATCTTAAATTCTCTCCCTAATTGCTGTCGTTGATGACAACATCAATATATTCATAGCTTTTGACTTATTCTAAATTTATTACTTTCTTGTTGTTTAATTTCCCTCCTCTGTGACGTCAGTTTTATCATCGTTAACTCATATAATTCACTCTGTCTGTTATTTTTATGAAAAATATTGAATTCTTTCTTCGACATTGTCAGTAGTAGTGTCACTTTTATATTCATACTGATTCTGTATAAAATTATACACGTGCGCATTCACTATTGAAATGATTCTGATTCATATGGTTGTCTCCTTACAATTCTTCTTTGTTAAAGTTTATTGATAGTAATTCTAGATCCAGTAATCATGATTAACACCTTAGCTAACATATCGAGTCAAAAACTTTTCCATAGTTTGAACTCACAGATGATAATTTATGTTGTCACCAGTTCCAAAGCCTGCTCACGGGCTTGGTAGAAATTGTTATAAATCAAAATTCCCCACACACTATAGGTTATTTAATTAAACTTTGTTAGTAAACGTAGTATTCCTGTTGGAACAGTCAATGGACAATGAAATACTCACAGAAAATCCTGTAGCTAAAGACAGCTTCTTTTCTAAGTCTTCGATTTTGAGTTTTAAAAAATGAATTTCTTTTTGTGGATCTAAGACATTGATGATAGGATCCGTGGATATCATAGAAACTTTTTGAGCAAATCGACAGGTACTTATTGATTCCTAAAAAATAACCTAACAAATATTTGGTATTTATAGTTCTATGAAATCAGTATGAAACAATAACCAAAATAATTAAATTATTAGTTTAAATAGAAATAATTCCTTTATCCGTGAGTTTTTTCAACATACAGAATGGGTATGAAAGTATTTGTGAAAGATTTCTATAATCAAAACAAATAAAGAGTTTTGTAGCCGATATATGAAACCTTTAATTGAATAATGCGGAACTTGGAACCTTAAATCTGAATTTAGAAAATGTGGAATTCACCCATGTAATAGAGAAGTTGTTTTGTATTGTTGCTGATACCTCGCATTAAAAAAGTTGTTGGATATCTTACCTAAATACGTCAAGAAAGTACAGCACCTCGTGTTCACAGAAGGAAAAAGCTCCCAATGCCTTCTGGTAAAAGAATAACAGTGTTCGATGTACTCAATGCAAATGAGCGGCACTTTAGAGTTCTCTATATATGGACTTCAGAGAACGAGCGTCTCAGGGTTCAAATTCCAATAACAATCTACATTTAATTGAAGTTGTAAATAAGAAAACGTCTTAAAGGAAAAAGACCAATTCAAAAAGTACAAAAGCATTGAAACTTAAACCTTTCAGATGATCCAGAACCAGAATAAAAAGTAAAAAAATCAGTATTTTCTGTGGTAACCAAAAGTTTTAGAAATTGCGTTGTAGTTAATTGCGACAAAAAAACAAAATAACGACGTTGTTAGTTATGGATCAATTGTATTGTTGCCCTATGCCCTATGAACAGTCGTGAACAAGATATAGTGTCTAATTTTTAAGACAAATGCCTATAACATTGAAATATTCAAAGAAAAAGACAATGCCCCAACCAAAATTTTTACTTTGAAACACTTTTAGGACGCAGTATTTCATCATGCATCATAAGCAAATTATGTCTTTAAACTAATTTGGTTTTTAATAAATAATTGAAGTTCAAAACAAAGTTAGATACCCTGTTTTAAGGTGTTGCATCTCAAAAGAATGAAATGTCGTTTTTTATGTCAAATTATAGCTGTATTCTTGTCATGCTGGGACATAAAGATATATGGTAACGGCCAAGCTATTCGATTAACTAAAAACTTTGTACTGAATGGAGTATTTCATAATTTATGCAGTGCTATCTTTGAAATGATTGTAGATCAACTAGTGAACATATTAAACTGAATATCAAAGATTGACGCATTCGTCAGAGATGACGTCGACAGGTCATTGTACTTGGCAACTGGTATTAAAAAAAGAAAAGCAATGAATTCAAGCTCCGCATCTAGATAGTAGTAGAATAATCTAACGTTCTTGTATATATCTATCCCGACTCGCCAACCTGGATATTCAATAAGTTTTATGCTGATCTGAATCATAATTTACTTTCGATCCAGTAAGTACACTCACAAAACAGTCAGTCACTTTTGAAATTTCTAAATTAAACTAAATACATTTCGAATAACAAACTTCATTATATTTACAGAAAAACAAAGGATCTGACAACATTGTTAATACCACTATGATATCTGTCATGCTACAAAACTTTTACAAACAAAAATTTATTATAATAATAGTGAATAGATATTTCTGTGAAAATTGAGACTTCCTATACGCGAATATCCAGGACCGGATTACGATTTATAAGGCCCGGGGCTAAAATAATGACGGGGCCCCCTTAAGGAATTCGAAAACCCGGAAAAATTCACAAAATAATATCAATACGTTAGATTTGTGGTATCAACACATAAAAAAATACAGAATGATTTCCAAATGATGGGGCCCTCTTGGACCTGGGGCCCGGGGCTATAGCCCCCCCAAACCCCTAGCATAATCCGGCCCTACGAATATCAAACTAGGTATATAAGAACTTATTATCCAATTCCAACGTAATTTTATAGATTTTTTTACTTCTTTATTAGACTACGAAATTGACAATGTAGCCAACATACTAGTAATGCAGTTTCCGTTCAAAGAATCCTTCAAAATGTGTGTCAACGTACTAAAATTTATTATAATAGTGAAAGAGATTTCTGTGAGAATTGAGACTTTCGATAAGCAAAATTCAAAGTAGGCATATAAGAATTTAAAAACCAATTTAAATATAATTTCATAGATTTTTAACCTCTATATTAGACTGCGAAATTGAAAATGTAGCCAAAATACTAGTAATGCAATTTCCATTCAAAGAATCCTTCAAAACGTGAGTCAACATACAAAAATTCATTAGAGATTTCTGTGACAATTGAGTCTTTCTATACGCGAAAATCAAAATAGGTATATAAGAATTTATTACCCAATTTAAACGTAATTTTATAGATTTTTTTACCTCTATATTAGACTGCGAAATTGACAATGTAGCCAACATACTAGTAATGCAATTTCCATTTAAAGAATCCTTTAAAATGTGAGTCAACATACTGTTCCTATAAGGAATGTGAGTCCTGTTAGATTCTGATAATGCTAAGATTACTTGCTGTAAAAAATGAAGGGATAAGTTGATTGACTTCGCTTCTTGTAAGCAATAACCCTTTGTGTGAGTTTTGGAAATTCGTTCAGACCTTGAATAAATAAAAATAAAAATATATCAAAATATAAAATAAGTAGCTCAGCCAATATACTATCGCACAAAAATGTGTATAATATTCTAAAAATATTCGTATGAGCTTCAACGAAGCAGTGGTTCTTAACCTATGGGTCGCGCTGAGTCGAACCAAAAAAGTTAGTAATACACCAAATAATAAGTAATACCAACACCTCCTAGAAGAGTTATTCCCTAATACAATGTTTCGGTTTTACCGCTCTTCGCGAATCGCCTTCCGGGAGTGACGTCCAATTCTGTCGTGAGGCTTTCTCTTCTAGGAGGTGTTGGTAATACGCACGCCATTGCTTTGCGTGCGCGCAGACTCTCTGTCAAAAATTCGTTTCTGCGTATTGTGTTGTGAATAACACTGAAACGTGAATACAAGAATTTTAGAAACAAATTTTGTCTAATTAATAGTGGAGTGATTAAGCTGCAGTGCGTATTGTAAAATTGTAATCACTCTAATAATGGCAAAACGTGAATACAAGGAAGCATTTATAGAATTAGGTTTTACTTGCATTTATGATCGAGGAGTGAACAAGCCGCAATGCGTGTTGTGCAGTGAAATATTAAGTAATGAATCGATGAAACCGAACAAACTTAAAAGACATTTTGATGCAAAACATAAAGATTTTTCCTTTGCGGGAAAAGATCGTACTTTTCTCGAAAGAAAAGAAGCCCATTTAAAAAGACAGCGTTTGGATGCACCAATGTGGCTTGGCATATTGCAAGACAAAAGAAACCCCATAATATTGCTGAAAAACTTATAAAACCTGCTGTCATTGACATGGCACGTATCATGTGCGGAGATGAAAGTTCAAAGAAATTACAAAAGATACCATTATCAAATGATATAATTCGTTTACGAATTAATGATATATCATTTGATATTAAGAAACAACTTATTTCTGCTATAAAAATTGCTGGTGTATTTTGCAATGTCAACAACAACTAGATGTGAAGATATTTTTGTTATGGTCGATTCGTTTTTAAAGGAGGATTAAATTGGAATCAGTGTTTCAGTATTTGCACCGACGGTGCAGCTGCCATGACAGCATCTCAAAAGGGATTTTCGACAAGAGCAAAACAAATGAATCCACAAATTATATCGATTCATTGTTTGTTACATAGACAAAATCTTGCTTCAAAAAAATTATCACCCGAATTATGTATCGCTTTGGAAGAAATTGTTGCGGTAGTCAATTTTATCAAATCAAGAGCTCTTAACTGTAGAATTTTACTGTGATTCGAATTTGGTACAGAATACAAATATTTATTATATTATTTTGAAGTTAAATGGCTGTCCCGGGGCAAAGTTGTTCAAAGAGTATTATCATTGCGGACAGAAGTTGAATTTTTTTGAGAGAAAAGAAACACCCATTAGCATCTAAATTCTCCGAGTTGAAGTGGATTACTCAAGTTGCTTATTTTTCAGATATTTTATTTGAAATAAATAATCTAAATACATCTATGCAAGGACGTAATCATACTATTATTGAATTAACTGAAAAAATTACATGTTTTAAAAATAAACGCAAATTATGGAGAAATAAGGTTGAAGTAAAGAAACTTGCTTCATTCCCGACTCTTGATTTACTTGTTGAAGACAATAATATTGATATCACAGATTTTGAAATACAGAAAATTATTATCAATTATTTAGAAAAACTAATAGCAGACTATAATTGGGTTCGAATGCCATTTAATTTTGATGTAAGTGATTTGCATGAGGAATTTGTTAATATTAATCAATTTCAAGAACAATTAATCGAAATACAAAGTGACCAAGCACTTCGATACAATTTCTACAAAAACACTGAATCTGGTTAAAATTAAAAACCGAAAAGCCAATAATTGTTAAAGAAATCCTAAAAGTATTATTGCCCTTTTCAACAACATATATGTGTTAGGCTGGTTTTTCGGCTCTGTTTGTAATCAAAAACAATTACCGGAACAAGCTAAATCCTGAAATAGATATAAGGTGCTCTTTGACAAGCATTCAACCGAGGTTTGAAGATCTTTCAAAATGTATTCAAGCACGAGGTTCTCATTAAAACTGTATGACTTGCATTTAAAAGTTAAAAGACTTAACATATGTATTGATATTTCTTTTTTTTTAGGAATAAGTTAAAATGTCAATATATTTTAAATTGGTCAATAAAAATTATTAAAAACACTTGATTATTAATTAAATTTTCCTTGGATCGAAAAGTACTTTTGTTTATCTTTATTATTAAAAAAATTAATAAAAAATTTGTAAGTTAAAAAAATCATCATCGTAGGATGTTAGGATTAGAATTGTAAGATTTTTTTAAAATGCGATCTAAAATAAAGCAATGAAAAAATTTTGAGTAATAAGCCTCCGGTCTAATCAACAGAAAACAAAGTTTGTAGCAAGTTTCATTTCATCTGTCAAGTTTTTTTCCAATCAGTCCAAAGTTTTTCCAATTCTTCTATACTAACAATTTTTTGGTTGCAAAATATGCTTCTGGTCCATCACTTCATTGATATTTGATTCGGACTTCGCCAATAGATGCTGGAAGGTATGGTGGTTGAACTATAGGCTATGTTCATTTCAGATTACACAGGCTATAATCTCATCCGTCGATTGAGTTGAGTTTTCGCTTGCTTCGAATGATTACCGCCGGGCTCAATCAATCCACTCAGGAATTTTTTATTCAGACTTGTAATGGTTTTATCCATTTATATCCAAATTTATATAAAAAATTCTTATTTTACCCGAATTGCTCCAAATAGCATCCTGAATAATCAATTGTTCATTGTTTTTGTTGTCAGAAAAGGCCGCACTCATTTCAAGAGAAGCTCTTTCATGCTCAAATGTTCATATCAAGAACGCTAGATAGAAATTTTCAAAACGTATTTACTTGATTTTTCAATTGTTAATTATGGCATACGACGACTCATATACTCAGGCATAATTTAACATTAGGCTACGGTTGGATGTAACAATTTTTAAAGCTTGGTAGTGCCAATAAATATTTATGGTCAATTATATTCTGACGATGTTTTATATCGTATTTGGATTTTTGGGTGATCATGAGGTACTCTCAGTCAATTTTTGGGTATTTAATTTTTTTTCTCTGTCTTTTTCCTAATTAAGAAAACACTTATATTGCAGAATTTAAACTATGAAAACACTTTACTTATGTACAATGTAAATAAGAGAACTAAGGTTGATAATGTGTGAAAATAGTGATTAGTGAAAATATTCATGTATGTGGTTTATACGTTAAATGAGCGGGAGATTGTATCTTTATAAAGCGGAAAGTCGTCTTAGTTGCGTAATCTTTACCGTCTACGTCTTACTCCCGACTCACTCAAATGTTATTGTCGGTTTGAGGCTGCTAAAGAGAACTCGTGTTTCGTGCTTGGCTGTAGGATAGTATAGAGCAATAATCTCGATCCTACATACATATACGAATAGTTTTTGTTCTTTAGAAAAACTTGAGCAGTATCAAATTAAACGATTTTAACGCATATAAAAACATTGTAATATTCCCAACTACAATGAATATGATTTAAATTTGAGCTAAGATGAAAGATGAGTTCACACATTCACAACCAAACATGTTTGTGTTCGTTTATAGGTGTTCCAAAATTATCTTTACAACTTCAAAAATTCATAACTTCGAACATAAACTAGATATTTATATTCTGTCTTTTGAATGTATTACTGCAACTAATAAATTTTTTTTTCAATAGGCTGAACAGTTATAAGTGAAGATGTGGACAACACAACAGAAATCTCAATGCGTTTCATGGTTCATAGAGACGAAATCAAATACACAGGTTCAACGGAATTTCAAGACAAAATTACAAAGAGACCCACCATTAGACCCTCCATCCATGCATGGCACATAAGCTTCATAAGCATCGAATCAGTAGATCATCATAAAATGTAGAGCGAATACGGCAAACATTCCAGCACAATCCGAAAACTTCAATTCGTCAGGCTTCAAAGCAACTCCAAATACCTACAACCACAATCCACAGGGTTCTTCATAAACAGTTGCGTCTGAATGTGTATAAGGTACAGTTGCTGCAGGAACTGTTACCAACAGATCGACTAAAACGTGTGGAATTTGCCGTAGACGTGTTACAACGTATTGAGCATGATGAAGATTTCTTCAAAAAGGGGTGTTTCAGTGATAAGGCCACGTTCCATGTGTCTGGTACAATAAACAGCCATAACGTAGGAATTTGGGGTTCTGAAACCCCACATGCTGTAGTCGAGTTTCAACGCGACAGCCCAAAGTTTAATGTGTGGTGTGGGCTTATACACAAAAAAATTATTGCGCCTTTCTTCTTCATAGAAACCACGGTTATTGGCTGAGTGTACCTGGATATGCTTCAAAAAGAATTACAACCGTTTACTTGTTTACTTCCAACAGGATGGTGCACGACCAGACTGGTTGACAGCAGATCGAAACTTTTCCCAACCGATGGATTGGACGGAATGGCCCAATTCCATGGCCACCAAGATCTCCGGACATAACACCCCTCGACTTCTTCTTGTGGGGTTATTTAAAGGACATTGTTTACCGGACATTGGTTAATGACATTGATGACTTGAAACGCCGCATTACACAAGCTTTTTGTACAATCATGTTACATGTACCTGGCTTGAAATTGATTACAGACTGGAAGTGCTTAGGGCTACCAATGGTGCGTATGTTGAAGTGTACTAAAAAAAATTGTGAAGATAATTTTGGAACACCCTTATAATGAGGTATCACTACAAATTTTAAATAGGTTTTTTGATGTTATTGAAATTTGAGTGGATTATTAAATTCAATTCAATTTTGAATTTTTTCCATAGTTTATTTAACCCACACTGTTTGTTTGTATGATACAAATTTTGTGATCAATATATAACTTCCAGTGTACAAACCAAATTTTTCTTGCTTACGAAGACACACAAATCAATTAAAAAGTCTATGAATTGAATGAATAATTAGTGGTAATTAATTAAGTTAACATTACATATAGAGAAATTTCTTCAGCAATAGATAACGGTAGTAACAATTTATATGAGTGAATATAATTGATTTTTCGTGTTGACTGTTTAAAAAAAATTGCATACGTGGCACTAAACCGAGTAAAATCACGTATTACGAAAAAAGAACTCGATTGCTCCAATCAAAAACGAAGTGTTAGATGAAATGGAAAGACTTAAAACCCTGGTGTAAAATTGAAAGTGCTTGACCGATTGTCAATCATCAATTGTGTATCGTTGTCAAACAAATGATATGACCAAATTGATATGGTGCTCTTGGATCGCACTCTAAAGGTAAAGTTCATTGCTATCTTTTGCAATTAGATTTAGAAGTAGACAATCAATGAAATATCTGTGTTTAAAATATTGATAACAAAATTTTACTAATACAATTATAAGACTAAATATTTTTTTTAATAGCACTCTTCATAAAGATTCAAAAAATGCATTAAAAAGTAGAAAATAAGACAATATAGGTGTAGTGTCGTCAGAACATGTTGGTACGTTTGACGTCGGAAGTTGGTAATAATAATTCTAACAATACCAAAAGTGCAGGTGGTTGGATTTTATCTTTTTCAAAAATAGTTTATGTTGTGTTATATCCTCTCATAAGGCGCCCACATTTTTTTAAACTCTATTATATCTTCTGACGTCCATCACGAATATTTTTTTAATATTTGACATAATATATGAATATGTCGGACTGATGTAAGATACAGGGTGTTTCTATATTTGACCGACAACGCTTTATCACAGACAAATCTCAATAAATGATTCATTTGAATATAGGAATACGACCGGGGCCTAGTTGCTGAGATATAGTGTGTTCATTATTTTAAATCAAAATTTTACCATAAACAAAATTTGGAAAAGTTTAACCAGTGGCGCGCTGTCAGGATTAGTAGCTACTTTTATCCTTCTATTTTTTACGCCACTGGAGCAAACTTTTTTTTAATTTTGTTTTAAATTGACTGATTATTTTTAGTTAAAAAACTAATAACCTTTTATGGACTTAAAATGAACGGTGTTGTATGTTATATAAATTATCCTCAAAGCAAAAGTCTGCAAATACGTAAGTAATTTACACATTAATCAATTATTCATTAAATTTCGAATAATGTTTAAGCGTAAGTAAATTAAAACAAATAAAAATTATTCATAATCTTAATTTCAAACAACAAAAAAATGTATTACAATAATAATAAAAATTGGCAATGAAAATAAAAATAATAATAGTACAAATTAAATTTAAACATCACTGTATTTCAACAACAAAATTGACAAAGTTACAGTAGTTGTTTAAACTGTTTACACCGTTTCGTCATTGAAAAACGTGTCTTTGAGAATAAATTTGGATGGGATTGAATGTTTTTTGCCGCAGCTTGAATTCTCAGATTCGATGATTGTTTCGTACACTAAGGACTTCATATAACCCCATATAAAAAACTCGATAGGACTTAAATCAGATGATTTTGGAGGCCAACAATTGGGTCCACCCCGTCCAATCAATTCTTCTCTAAAGCGTCTGTTTAAGTAATTTCTTGCCACTGCAGCAAAATGAACAGATGCCCTATCGTGTTGAAACCACATGTGTTGTCTAATATTTAACGTTCTTCATCAATTCTCCCAGAAAGCTCGTATAAATTGATCAATCTAGTTTATTTAGTAAAATGTAAAGCCCGATTAAGCAATCTACAACTATACCTACCCACACATTAACTGAATATTTATGCTCCTTTCAGGAAGAAAGTCTAGATTTTCGTCATCCCAAAAGTGACTATTTCTAGAGTTGATAATTCCTTCTCCAGTAAATATAGCCGATCAGTATACAACATATTTTGGAAAATTTCGATTATTACGACACTTTTGTAAATCCCAGTTTGAAAATTCCATATGCATCTGAAAATCTCTACGTTCTTATGCTTGAACACAGGTCAATTTCTATGGATAGAACACTTGTTCTTTTAAAACTTTCCATACAATAGAATGGTCCAATCTTAACACGTTGAGCCCCAGTGCGGTCTATAGGCCCGCAACGGAACTCTCCCCACAGCCCAGAGTGATCATATGAACCACACGACGTATTTTATTTCAAACCTTCTCCGCGGCACAAAGGACTGCATTTAAATTTGTTTCAGTTTGGTTGAATCCTCCTTATCTTTAACTCCATTGTGAAACTGTAAACCTTCTTTTTCATATTTTTTTTGTTTCCTTCAACATAATTCAAATAATATTCATCAAAATTGTTAATTTGTGCTATATTTACATTACCTGTACCTATTTTTGGTATATTTTGTTTTTACGGCATAAAATAACGGAACTTTTATTATAAAATAAATACAATAAATTGTTGTTACAATCTAAATTAATCATGTTTTTCCGCAAAACACTGCATGCAATAATGTGGTTTTCCAAAACAAACACTACAAAAAGTAATCACTTTTTTTTACTTTGGATTTCACAATAATTTTTTTTCACAACACTCTACATAACCTTGTGACTTGGACCTTCTTTCTTCGCTAGGCAATGAGCTTTTCTATGTTTTGGTGTCTCTTGGTCAGAAACATCCGTAGTTTCTTTTTCCAGTAACTTCTTTTTACACGAATTTGAAAGTCAGTAATCGATATATTATTTTTTTTTGTTATTCCTTTACAAATTGTTGTACCAAATAGCATTTCAATAGCAATTTTCTTATACCACTTCAACGTCCTTTTCAAAGAATAAAAATTTATTTGAAATAAAATTACGGGCCCGCATAGGCGCGCTCTGGGGCCGAGGGAAAGTTTACCGCTAAAAATCTCCCTAGGACTCAGAGGGGTCCTATGGACCGCACACAAGAACATAATTTTTTCGCACTTTTTCATTTCAAACAATTTTTTTTATTTTTTCTTGGATCCACACCCCTCATGAAGTATAAATAAAAAAAAATCTAAGCCTAGGGGAAAGTTTATCAATTTCGGTTGGAGGTCAACGTCTTAAAGCGCGATTTACAGTTCGAGTACAAAAATATTATTTAATATTTCCTCTTCCAGATGCACAGTCCTTTCCAGCATTATTTCTTCCAAATAACAAGTTTCTGGTTTCTTTTAGCCTTCTTCCAATACTTGCGAATGTGGAAGGATGTGGAGTTCGACGATTACGAAATCTTTGTTGGTATAAACGAGCTGCCTTTCTACCATTTTGTTCGAGCTTCTCCGTAAACAATTAACTAATCGATCAATTCTTCAAATGAAAAATTCATTTTATAACAGCAAAATTAATGTAAAAACTAATTTAGAATTCTATGACTCAATCTACCAAGATCGTGTCAAAAAACAAAATGTCACGAACTATCAATCAGACAATTTAAAACAAAATTAAAAAAAGAATGCTCCAGCGGAGTAAAAAATAAAAGTGACAACTAACCCTAACAACGCGCCACAGGTTAAATTTTTCCAAAGTTTGTTTATGTCAAAATAGAAGTTTATTAAGGAGCATATTGCTCATCAAATTTGAAAAAAATATATAAAAGCGTTCTTCATTTATGGCAAATTTTTTATTTTGAACACCCTATATCTCAGCAGCTAGGCCCTGTAAGCGTTCGTATTCCTATATCAAAATAAATCATTTATTGAGGTCTCTCTGTGGTAGAGCGTTGTCGGTCGAATATAGAAACCCTCTGTATTAGAAAATTTTAATTTTTGAACCTAAAACTGATTTTTTTGGAAAGTGCTAGCACGTTCTTAAATTTAATTTTGGTTTTGAGTACATATTAGGTGGACACAAAAATTTAAAGAAGACTTTAGACTATATATTTCTAAATTCATACGATAAAATTCAGGTGGCGTTTGTCCATACAAACGTCTTAAACACCCGAACTTTTTCGATTTAGCAGCCCTCACCTCATCTATTATCAAATCTTATTTCAGAGATTTAGTTGGTTCAAACGTCTGTTCATTTAAAAACATTTCTTCATCTTATGTACCCACATTTTTACTGTTTTCCACTCTCAATACATAGTTTATTAGTTAATAAAGAATAAAAATCTTGATTTTTACGAATATTTTGGTTCTAGAAAAAAAAACTAGAAAATTAAATTTTGTTTCAATAAATGGGCATTCCAAGGAATATTTTAATTTTGAAGAACTACGTTTTGTGCATGCGGGCCTTATAAATACTTTTCGGATACGATCTTTTTAACTAAAATATTGTCAAAAATGATCAACTTCTGGTTCTACCGGAAGTCGACTGTAACTTTTATTGTTGATTATTGTTGACTATTATTTTAAATAGAACACTCTATATATTAATACATTTCTTAAATTTAAGTAAAATTTTAGTATACTTTTGCCTAAAGGCTTTTTCCGAAAAATGCAAACTTTTTGAGTTATTTTTGTAAAAAATTTGACTGTTGTAAACCGTTTAAATTATTTTTTTACAAGGATACCCTTGAACATATGGAAATGGTTTCTATTCGGTTACTTTTAGCGATGTCAGACATATTTGAATCTGTGTTGAAAAATTTTTCATTTTAAACAGGGTGCGTTGAAAAGTGTTCAAAGTTCAACATCATAAATATAAAATTTATGATGTTTTTTTTTAATTGAACCACCCGGTTTTTCCTATTTTATTCCATTCAGTGGTAAAAAATAAGGCAAATTCATGTACACAGTTAAATAAATGCCATTTATTACAAAGCCTACTAAAAGTATACATAAAAAATTAAAACTGGTTCAAGAATACAATAATAATTTAAAACCTCAAATGTCTTGGAAACGACTAAAAGTTGGAATAGGATTAGTCAATACAATTTGATTTAATTTTTTTTAAAGACATTGACAAGATAAAAAAAATTTATTTCTTAGTGCTTGTACCAACGGGTCAAAATAAAATTCATACCACACCTGCATCTCTAAAAATTTAGAGAAAACATTTTATATCTGGATAACTTTTTATACACATCTTGTAAAAATGAAACATTTTCGACATATATTCAAATACATATCACCTTGCTAAAAGCAACCGAACAGAAACCATTTTCATATCTTCAAGGGTATCCTCGTGAAAAAATAATTTATAAGGGTCTGCTAACTCAAAGTACGCATTTTTCGAAAAAAGTTTTTAGACAAAAGTATACTAAAATTTTACGCAAATTTCAAAAATGTATTAATATACAGGGTGTTCTAGTTTGAAAATATTTTTGTTAAAAAGATCGTATCCGAAAACCCAAACGTAGAAATTTTCATGATTTTACTATAAGTATTTTGCCATATACAGATATTTTTAACTCGTCGTGAGACAACCTTTATATTCCGCTATTCAACAAGTTTTGTTATGGGATGAGATATGACGTTCAAAATAGAACTAAAAACATGGACGTCATTTTAACTAGTGCGAGAATATTGATCTGTACAAAAAAACCGAAAAAGATTTTGTGCGTTGTTTTTAATTGTAAATACGACTCAGGTCTATGAATTGAAACAAAAGGCTAAGAAGAGGTTCGAATCCGGTACTTCTAATGCAAAGCGGGTTTGGATCCAGGAATCGAAAAGAAAGGTTATGGTTTTAGGGGATAAAAAAGGAATTTCGCTCATGAATCACCTCCACACTGACAGCAATAAACACAGAGTATTATTGTAGTCTCCAAAACTCTCATCTCATCTCAAAAAACTCTTCTTAGGTGTAGTCGCCTGTTTTATCTTCGACATGCTTGCCTCCTATCCTGTTTCAAGGTTATCTATCGCCCCCTATCTTGACCAGTCTGTTGTTGTCCATACGACTTCCATTCTTTCTTTCTTGATAGAACCCATTCGTTGACGTTATCTATTTTGCACAATCTGATTTTCTCATTTCTTTCCCTGTCCAGTAGGGTTTTTCCGGCTATCCTACGTAGCACTTTCATCTCTGCTGATTTCATAATTCTTTTGGTTTTCGCCGTTTCTGGCCGTGTCTCTGCGGTGTAGGTCATTATGGGTCTTACCGTGGCTTCTATTCTTCAAAAATCCTGCTATTCTTAAGGTTTTAGTTGTTTGCTCTCTTACTTCATTCTCTACGTCTCCAAATCCTGAAATCTCGATCCCTAGGTATTTGAATTTCCTTACTTGGTGAATTATTTGGTCGTCTACGACTAGCTTACGTCTTATCGGAGTCTTGGATGTGGTGATACACTTTGTTTTGAACGCAGATATTATCATATTGAAAGATTTAGCCGTGCAGTTAAACACATATAAAAGCCGTTGAAGATCATCTTCATTTTTTGCGACTAGAATAGCATCATCAGCGTAACATAATATTGTAATATTTCGGTCCCCTAACTGGTAGCCCCTTAGATTTCTTACTTTCTTCATTATTTCGTCCATAACGATATTAAAAAGCAAGGGGCTTAAGGAGTTGTATTCGAACGAAGGCTTTTTATAGATCTATAAAGCACATGTTGGTCTGTTGTACTCAATCGATTTTTCTGTGATCTGCCTGTTGACGAAGATCACATCTGTGCACGACGTTCCCGATCTAAATACCTGTTGCTCATATGTTAAGGTTATAAGACTGTTTATTTTGTTTGTGATGACTTTTGTTGTAAGCTTCAGAGTGCTACCCAGCAAATTGATTTCCCTATAATTTGAACATGAGAATCGTAGTACTCGTTCTCCAATCGTCTAGGAAAACTCGTGTAAAATTTCCATTCAGAGAAAAAGTAACAGTAGCTGTGGAATTCTCCAGACTCAATCCGGGGATAGAATCCATAAATTACAACATCATAGAAAAAATGCCTTGAAGTTCATAGTTAGTATTATATTATATCAAATAATCTTTTAAACCATAAAAACATATTTTTCGTATCGAACAAAACTTATTGAAAAACGAACTATTTATTCCTAGCATATATGCGAACTATTTTGTAGTAAATGGTAAAATAATGGAATGCATAGTATTTAGCACTCACCAATAGAAATATTAATTCATCTTAATTTAGTTACTGAGTACTCAATATTTAATAATTCTTACCCAGCCAGATCCACCAAATGCAGCTTCGAAGATCTTAATTGTACAGAATTGCTGTCTCGCAAATTGATGTAAAGAGTGAATATGCAATGAGATCTTGACGAAAACTCATTAGAAACAGTTTCTGCAATCGTCCTAAAATTGAATTCCCATTACTATAAAATTCATACAAAATTTTGTATTCCGATGAATCGTCCACAATTTTGTCTCAAATCATTGTTATCCATCACAAAATATGGTCATTAATTTGGAAGATTATCATGTAATAAAAATGCGTTCATTTATCTTAAAAACCTAATGACGAACATATACGAGGTCTGGCTATTAAATAACGAGACTACGCGCCTAGAGGGCGCCCTAGACGGGTCGGGTAAAAAAAGAATAGGGCGTTGGGTATCTAGATATCGTATCTATGCATGTCTCGAAACAGGTTTCCCTCACTATTATAGTATTTGAGAAGTAGCGATTTGAAACGAACGTTCTTTTTTCTCACCATGTGTGGTGACCAAAAACCAGATGTAACGTATCAATCTGAAATTTCTCGTTAAATTGAAAACAAATCCGACTGAGCGCTATAAATTGTTGCAAGAGGCTTGTGGGGACAATTCTCTATCTCGTGCGCGTATTATGGGTGGTGTAAGTGCTTTAGTGAGCGCCGAGAGAACACCAGCTCCCAAGTCGCCCTGTGACTGTTTTAACTCCAGAAACACTGACCAAAATAAACCAAATTGTACGTGCAGATCGTCGAATGACCATCTGTATGATTGCCGAGGCTGTAAACGCCAATATAAAAAAATTTCACACGAGGAATTACACATGACAGAAATCTGCACGAAGTTAGAGCAAAAAGCCAAAAAATCTGACTCCTGACCAAAAGCTCTTGTGTCAACAGGTCTGCTTATATTTCCTTGAAAGGTTAGAAAGAGATCTGCTTCAAAATGGAGCCGATTTGATTGAGCATCTTCTAATAAAAAAACTCAATCGATTGTTATAGCTAGTAAAGATTCGATTAGATGTGAACTAACTGTCGACATCAACAATGGAATTCAATTACCTTGGCGTAGCTAAATAGAGTAATGGGAAGAATTAAAACGAAGACGCTAATAATAATAATTAAAAAAGTGAACCAGGTAGATATAATAAAATGCTAGGATATTAGAGAAGGACTTTCCTAGTCCTTCAAGATCTTGTGAGGTAGGTTGAAGAACGTAAACGAAGTTGGAGATATCGAAGGAATGCCAGTAAACAGATGGGTAACAAACTAGAAACTAAATAAACAGAAACGACTAGGCAGACTAAGCTGGAATTTCTGGAACCGTTGGCGATATTCATACTGAATACACTGTTTACTCCACCACTACACCAACACTCGCAATTACATTGTCTGACGAACGTTTCGATAACCGAGTTATCGTCTTCAGAAACTGAAGGTAAACTAAAATCTAACAACTTGACTATTTTATACTAAATTTTTCCACCAATAAACCTTCTCCCGCGGGAAAAACTCCTTGCCGGGAATATTCATGTTCATTCTTTGACTACTAAAGTAAAGAGTGGGCTGTAAGGAATTGGCCTCGAGAAGGGCTCAGGAGGGAGTTAAATATTTGAAATTGAACAGGAATGGTTCCTTTTCCAAGAAACGTTGCAAGAAATATACTAAGATGAAATAGACACATCGGCGATTTAAAGAAGGTCGAAATCCTCGGTAGCTACCGAATGATTCGCTGTATACAAATGTAAATATCAAACTTGAATTAGTTTTAAAAATATTTGATTTGCCTACAGCAATTGAAAATTTAGTTGATGTCTGTCTATTTTGGAAAGAGATTAATGAAGAAAAAAACTATGAATCAAACAGTTATTCTTCGAAGTTACGAGGCAGATTGTTAATGTCAAGAAATGAGAATAAGTTTAATTTTTAAAAGGATACTCCAATTCTCACGAACCGAAAAGATTAAGAATTTGCCTAAAGAAAATATTGCCCATTTTTTGCAAGAAGAGGACAATGAAAGATATCGAAAGCTTCGATCATAATCAGTACAATTGGAGAATAAAAGAAAATACACAAATGAACAACCAGAATAATTTTCACCTTATTTATATTAATTTCACAAATTGCAATAATGTCTTATCACAACAAGCCATTTTATCATTTAAGTACTGAGTTTATATAATTTTGGCACTAAAAATTAAGTCTGTGATAATATCGTGATAATACATCGAAATATAAAATAATTTATAAACATATGAATTAAATTCAATACATACCTATGGGTATCTCCTAAAAATAAAAACCTCATAGCTTCTTGTTCAGTAGTAACTGGGAAAACATTCAAATTTCGAATATGTGCATCTCCTTTTTTATCTTCAAAAAGAGTAACTCGACTAAAATTGTAATATCAAGATATATTCCTCAAATAACAAAAAAATAATGCATGTTTGAAAATTTCTCTTCAACAACAACCACTGTGATGCTAATAGTTCAATAGCCACAGTCTCGTTTCCCATATGGATTTGAACAGATTCAAATCAAAACGGATAATGGAGATTCAGGAAAATGATAATAAATAATAAAAATCGAACCTAGCAACGTAAATTCATCGGGGATGTATATGGTTGGAAGTGAATCTTCAGAAGCATGGAAACCTTAATAAGAAAACAGACAGAAGACCTAATATACAACCTATAGCAAGGAAGGAGTGGAAGGAAAATTACGAAAAAGATCTCAGAAAAAACAAAAAAAAGTTTATTATAAAGTTTCCGAAACGATATACAGTTCAAGGTTTAGAAGAAAAAATCATTGAAGAACAAGTAATGAATACCGTTAAAACCATGAAAAAGAACAAAGAAACTATGGAATATGTTGAGCGTTCTGTTCTGAATGGAAAAAATATATATAAAAAAAGGTAGTAAGACCGACCGCAATAACTTTCAATGTGTATTTTTCTAAAATATATAATCGACAAAGCATATCAACCATATGACTTGAAACAACAGGAGTTTAGAACAGGACGATCATGTATAGACTAGAAGATACTCCTTTAAACGTAATTCTGATTCGAGCAGTACAAAAACTCTATGATAAATGCTCTTGAAGACGGAAAACAAATACCAGTCCCGGAAATATTTGGGAAGAGAAATCACAAACAGAACGGAACCAGAAATAAGAGAACGAATAATAAAAGGAAAAAAATCATTGGAGCATTGAGCTCCATCTCCATCCAGTAAAATCTCTAAAGAAAAAAAAATATTAAACACAATCTTGAAGAGCGTTGTTTTATATGGTTGTGAAACGTGGCAACTGACGTCAGACTATTTCAAAGCTCCGATATATTCCAAATTTCATAATACGAAAATTGATGAATGTTGAAAAAATATAGGAAAAGCAACTCAGCTAGTATGGCCATGTACAGAGGATAATGCTAAGATCAAAGAAAAGATGTCTTCGTTTGCTTTATAGACTACCAAAAAGCGTTTAACTCCATTCGGCATACTTACTGTTTGACATCCTTAAGGATGTTTATATTGATAGTAAAGACATCAGGATCATACAAAAGCTGTATGCAGATCCAACAGCAGAACTGCGAACTAGGCGCTCTCTAACTACGGAACACCTTCAGATACTTAGGGAGGTCCGTCAGGGATGCATACTCTTACCCATGCTATTTAACATATACGTAGAACGTATATATTAGCCGACAACGTAGAAGACATACAAAAGCTAGTAAATTCTATCAAAGAAACTGGAACCAAATACGGACTCACAATAAACACACATAAAACCAAATTAATAAGCAGACAACAACACGGCGAAGCTCAATTACTTGTCAATGGAAATAACATAAAGAGAATCAATAAATTTAACTACATTGGATGTATGTTAAATCAAAAATGGGATTGCGACGAGGAAGTTAAAACTCGGAAAGCAATTGCAAAAACAACTTTTACAAAGTTTAATAAGTTCCTAATCCACCAAGAAGTCCCCCTAAACCTTATATTGAAGGTGATAAAATGTTATATTTAGCCAATCCTTTTGTATGGTGTGGAGACGTGGTCCTTGAAAGTGAGATCATTAAAGAGAATAGAAGCAATGGAAATGTGGCTGTTGCGGATCCCATGAACCGTATCTTATTTGGGACACATCCTGCAAGAATTGAGCTATTTAACTCTCCAGCTCATAGTGACCGAAAAGATCGACGGAACGAAAGGACCAGAGCGTAAACAACATTCCTTGCTGCGGAAGATAAGAGACTGGTGTGGCATTCAGGGTGCAGCAATAATTATTCGTCGTGCAGAAAAGGGATGCCTTCAGATAATAGATTAGAAGTTTTGGATAATAGAACACCTACACGCTGCAAAGTGTGTGGTACCTGAAGAATAAGAATAAATTGGAACGTCGTAAACAAGGATCGTCGACAAGCGATCTCAGACCAGGGACTGGAAGGATCGAAAGAAATAGAGATTGGGCACCGCAAGGCGTAGAACGCTTTAAGGGTTTATAAGGGTTTATATAAATAAGTTTATAATAGTACATCAGTTGGAATGAAATCTACAAAGTTCAAATATTAAAATCGAACAAGATGATGATATCGAAAAATCTTGATTCGCCGCTTAAAGAGTCAGGATACTCTGCAAGTAACCACACCATTTTAAAAATTATGGATATTATCTACTTCACTTGTTGACAGGAATAAACATTAGTTATTACAGCACAACCCAGAAGGTAGACAATACTACAGAATGACATGAGGTATCGATAATTCCCCAGCATCCCCATCAAACACTGCTTGACCAGCAACTAGCAACCAGTACTAACAAAAACAAACCAAAAAATAACAAACTACAATTCGGATAATCTATCCGCAATCAATCCCAACAGTATTTCCCCTCAACCAAGTATCGGACTGACCTCTCAGGAATTGATTTTCGAACGGTCACAATTAACTTAAAACTCCAACATTGGATCATCAAATAAATCAATATCAGTTTGTTTTTCTTTGTGCGCAGGTACCGATCGCTACAATGTTTGGTTTTCAAACGAACCTAACGGTAAAATCTTCTAATTTCTATTACACTTTGGCAAATACAGAAATGAATGTGAAATAGCCTCGCCCATCAATGCGCGCTACTAAATGATGATAGTAGGGATTAGTACGGTACCTCAAGCAGATATACTTGACTACTATTGTCAGTTCTATTGTGTCTGTTAGATAGTGAGAAGCACTACGTGGGTACCTACATTTATTATATCATCATCATCAAGCCTATCAATCCGATATGGATTATGGCTATCGCTTGTGGCGCTTTAAATCCTTTTTTGAGGTGGATTACTCCTCGCTTTCTAATTTTTATTTTCTTTATAGTTGTTCGTTTGTTTTGGTTGCTTTTGTTATTATTTTCCATTCTTTTCGGTTCCGTTATTTTGCTCTCCAGTCATCTAAATTGAGTGCTCCTATCTCCTTCTCTATTTCGTTTCTCCAAGTTTTTCTCGGCCTGTCCCTTCTCCTTGGCCTCTTTGGTTTATAGTTTTGATATTACATCTTTTTGTAGAATTATTGTATTATTGTATTTCCATCATTGTTTATTTCTTCCATCATCCTATTAAGCCATTCGTTCTTTTTTCTTTTATAAATTGCGTTTGCTCTGTTCCTTTTCCTTTTGTATTCATTCCTACTTTGTTCATCTTTTTTTATCAGCCATTTTATTATCGCTTTGTTTTTTGTTCTCTTGCCTCCTCACAGTCTTGGTCGTACCATTCTTTATCTTTATATTCTCCTTTCTCCCTGTTTAGCGTCTCTTCTGCCGTTTTTGCAATATTGGTTTTTACTGTCCTCAATGTTTCGTTAACATCTTTTTTGTCTATTGAGTAATTTTCTGTGATCCTTGAATATTCTTTTTGGTATTTTATCCTATTCTCTTCTTATTTTAGTTTCCCATCTTTTGTGCTTTCCTTTGTTTCATAATATCTGCTTAATTCTAGATTTGTATCTTCTGTAAGTTCTTGTATCCGTTGTTTTTCTGCAAATTCCCTTTGTTGCTAGGATATGATCTATTTGGGTTTCGGTGTTTCATTGTTCGTTTTTTATTTTCTATCACATTTCGTAGATAATTTTCTTTTCCTAATTGTACGTTTGCGTCTCCAAGTAATATTATCTTTGGTATTTTCTCCTCTACTTGTCTTAACTCGTCATAGAATTCATCTTTTTCCTTCTCTTGTGCCACCTTTGTTGGTGCATATATAATATATATATATAATGGTGCATATATAATATATATATATATATAATGGTGCATATATAATATATATAATGGGATTTAAAAATGTATCCTTCTGGATGCCTAAAAACGTCACACTTTTATTTTTTAAATTTGTAAGCGAAGAAATGCTTTACCATACAAATTTTCGATTTTAATATAACTCCATCCCAAAATTTCTCTATATTATGTACACTTCTTAGACACATACAGAGTTCTTTCCTCTAACCTCCATCTAGTTATTGATTACTAACTGAAATACAAGAAGCGAGTCCGACTAGGTGCGATTTTTAAAATAACTTATTATATATTATTATATTTTTGATAATGGATGATTTGTATTGCTTTATGTTATCAAAAGTGTCTATTACGCACGATGAGGTTATTATTTGTTATCTAATCGAACTTATGCATTGCACATGCAAAGATTTCGAGAGACCGGTTCACATTCTAGGAAGCCTGGACAAGGACGTCCTTCAGTTTTAACTCCTCGAGATGACTGTTTTTTGCAATTAAATCCAATAAGAAATCGGTCAATGAGAAGAGTCGAGCTCAACAGCCTTTTACGAGAAGTCCGAAATGTAAATATCTCTGATAGATCAATAAGACGACACCTTCAGAATGCTGGTCTACACAGCAGAAGAACTTTCCAGGCACCGTCGCTAACCAGGCAGCATCGTGTTGCTAGACTACGATCTGCAAGGCAACATTTAGATTGGAATTTAGAAAAGTTTTATTTACTGATGAGATAAGAATCAGTCTAAGAGGTCCAGATGGACGTAATCAAATTCGCCGCATTCGTCGTCGAAATCCCAGGAGAATGTTAGCAGCAATCACATCCAGGGGGTGAAATACACGCACTAGCGTTTTAAAAAAAGGAACGTTATTGTTTAGAATGCAAGTTTTATTTTTAAGAGAATTTGGTTTTATTGCAATGTTTTTATTTTTATTTTTTTACTCATTAAAAATCACTTAAAATTACTACACATTTCTTATTATTGCGTCAAAATGATTGAAAAGAAGTTCAGAAATCGGGGTGGTGCGTTATTTTTGATCACGAGTGTATTTTGTATTTTATACAGATATTAAAAGAAAATACATATTTCCTTGAAAATTGACTTACGGAAAATCATCTAAATTCTTTGAAATTTTCGATTGTTTAGTACTCAGCAAATCATATCCAACTTCATTGTATATCTCCATATAAGAAATATAAATAGTAGGTATCTCGGATACCTTTGAAAATAATACTATTAATACAATATTGATCAGAAACCACCTATTTTTATAAACGGTTCACATAGATTACTCCAGGTCTAAGTAATTTTTTATGTTCTATTTAAAGTCCTACCTGCATGAATAAAAAAAAATATTACGAAAATGCTAATTCTATCAATTATATCGATTATTTCACTCACATCTGATAGCAATAACATACACGTTGAGCCCCAACCAAAATGGATGAAATTTCTACCTGGCCCAATAATTTTTTGCTCTATTTTAGTCTCCATAGGCCCGCTCTGGGCCCTAGGGACCGCACACAAAAAAATGTCACTATTCCAAAAATTTCCTCATTTCCAATGTCTTTGTATTTTTGTGTCAAAACATTTTGAAATGTACGTATTAGTGGTTATTTTTATACCTGCATCCCTTGATGAGTGATTTATAACCAGGTTTTATATTGTCCTTATAAGAACAACAGCTCGACAAACAATAATAAGCCAACAATTTCACCCGGAAGAAGATTAATGCAAATAGCATTAGCTACTGCTTCTAAGTCTTATGAAAATATGTACAGGTAATGTAAACATTTCACATATTTAATGTTATAATCCAAGTTTATTCAAATAATGTCGAAAATACCTAACCAAAATATGAAAGTAAGCTTTTTGGGTTTACGATGGAGTAGAAAATCAGGAAAGAAAATCAAACGGCCCAAATGTAAGGTAATGTTTCAAGGACCCAGGGCGGTCCAACCCAACTGTAAAACTGAAGAAAATGCGGTCCCATGGGCTTTGGAGAAAGGTTAAAATAAATTACATCGTGTGGTCCATAGGCCCGCTATGGATTGTGAGGAATGTTCTGTTGCGGGCCTATGGACTGCGCCGGGGCTCAACGTGTTAAAAACATCTAGTATTGTCGCGAAAACATCAGCTGTCTTAGAACAAAGTTTGATTTCAAATATGCGATGTAACCATCGATATAGAAAATTTTTTGAAAAAATAAATATAAACTTTCAAATAAGTCTTTTTGATAAAATTTCGGAAGAAGATACCATCCAAAATATATAAAGTGATACAAAATAACCGAAATCATACATATGGAAATAATTTATAAGTTGAATGGAGCGCAACCACAAATTAGATGCAGATATAGCATCGAACTAACATTAATTCTAATTTTTCCTGATATGCGAAAAATTGTTGGTACTGACTATAAACATCATGTTAGGAACACAACTACAAAAGGATTGCAAGCAGAATATTCTAGTGAATAAAGACATGGTAGACGGACTTTAAGAAAAATTTTCTTATACAGTTGCAGCAAAATTAACTTGGAAAAGTAAGAAGCAGACTTTTCTGTTACTTTTTCATAACAACAAAAACTGTCTATAAACGAAAATTTCATATAACCCGATATTTTTCAACAACTGCAAGCTATCCAGACAATTAAAATGTGTCCTGTGAAATAATACCTACCAAAAAATAAAATCGATGAGGAATGTTATTAAGATCGATAGACGGTGGATAATAATAGTAACGGATCAAAAATAATCCGATTGGTACTAATACAAAATTGTTCATTGTTCTAGGTGGTGAATCCTGATTATAGGGTTAGATGTTATGCCAACCCGCATACATGATACGTCAGCTCAGAGACAAATTTCAAAACATACCCCATTTAAAGGGAATAGTCACAAACGATTTAACGAAATATTTAAATGAGTAAACTAACAACATTTTTTATATGTGTGCTAAACACCCACGTAATGAAAATATCTAAACATAAAAGCATTTCTATTTGCTAAAGCTGTCGGAAGGCTATGTACACAATTTTTTTGATATATTCCTGCTAAACCGTCTTCGATAAGCAGCGATAGTTCCTCGCTTAAGATACACTTATTTTTAAAAGTATTTATAAAAATAATAAATTTATGAAATACGGAAAATTGAATTTACTAGAAAGTGACCTCAATAATAAATAAAATTTTTTAAATTAAGTAGTTAAACACTTCAATGATGTATTTTGTTACAGTTGGTGAAAATGCACAACTCCACTGGATTTCACAAAATTTGCCTTCATATTTTATCCTAGTACTGCAGAATCTATCACCTTTACCGCCGAAATTTTGAATGCCAATTTCATTCAATGCATTATGTGTGAACTGTTACAAAAATTGATCTTGGTTCTTCAAAAAACATAACATTCTTTCAAAGGAATATTTCCTTGGACAGAGATCAACCAGAGACAATCTAGTACTTCTACATACCCACATATCTATATCAACAACTGGGACATTTGATGTTTTTATAAAAGCTCAAAATTATTGAAAATTCCAGCTAAAAACTCAATACAGGTGTAATTCGGTGGTTTTTGTTGTTTGTTGATGTTTTCATCTTTATTTTAACTTTCAAGTATGATCGCAACTGTTAAACATAAAGGTATGAATCAAGCAAGGAAGTAGTTTCTTCTTCGTTCTAATTTCTTTCATTCGTTTTTTTTTATTTTATAAATTGATAAACTTTGTCTGAAGACATTTCTTTTATGTTGATTTTTCCTAGATGAAGTAATCCTTCATATCCTGAAAGATATGATATCAATTTTGGAGCAGGTAGTTTTGATTTTTTTTTCCGGGAATACTGAAATGTAATCTGCTGAATTTATAGCTTGAATGATTTCGACAATTAGTGGCACCTGTTAATTTCGATTGTTAATTGCAACATTTGATAGATGCATTCTTCGGATTTGGGATTTACCATTTCTATATAGATGTGATAATAGAGGTGTTAAACATTTCCACATTCTTGACCTTCGTAATCGAACTGGTTACCTTGTATTGCCAGAAACGACTTAGGTGAGGTGAAGATCGTGTGGGAACAGGTAGAAATATGTGTTACAGGCTTTACTAATGGAAAATGAACAACGAAAACAATTCCGTCTTCAGTCAACGATTCATCTTCTTCGGGTGTCATATCCATTTAATGAATTTCGGCATACTTATTTCGGTCCTGAGTGATGCGAATTAAAGATAATGTGTTCATACCAGTTTTTAACCATGAATGTTGTCTGCGACCAAGTCCACGCTTTCCTTCTATTATTATTATTGTACTCGGATATGTGGCCCAGATAAGCGACCTCTCTTATCTTTATTGTTGTAAAACTATCTTCCATTCATTATGCTATTTGAATTTAGTGCTGTGGTATTTGTAGTTTTGCGAAATTTTCGATAACTTGATTTCTTAGTTCAATTACCAACATTTCAGGTGTAATGTGATGAATGTGGAAATTCATGAAATATTTAGCTGTTGAATGTATTGCAGTTCTTCTTCTTCTTCTTCAACGTATTGTAGACCTTAGGCCTGTAGTTTCCAACTTGTCATCCTTAGAATGTTGATGTCCATGAATCCATCTACCTTTTTGGAGGTCTTCCTAAAGGTGGTCGTGTCCCTGGTTTACCGGTTAATCTTTCTCTTGTCATCCTGTCCACGTATTCGTTCCAAGTTCTTCTACGTTTACTTCACCATATGACTATGTCTTCCACCTCACATTCGTGTCTTATGTCTATGTTTCTCTTTCTGTCTCTTAGTGTTTACCCGCATATGTTTCTCAGTATTTTCATTTCTGTTGTTCGAATGATGTTTTTAGTTCTTTTGTTGTCCGCTCTTGTTTCTATGCCTGTGGTTGGTTGCTGGGTGGATAGAGTATCCTGGTGACTGCCGCTCCCAAGCCCGGGTAAAGGAGGAGGGTTGTCAGGTGAGGCCAACAACCTGCCGGACGTGAAACGAATTTATCTGCTCACAGATCCAACCTCGGTATTGCAGTTACTCCTACTAAATGGTTTGCTTGAGCGTACTAAATCTGTCAATTATTGTCAAGTTTTTGTATCCTTTACTTGAGAAAACATCTGCGTAAACTATTTTGAAAGGTTTATCAAACGTGGGTGTTAATTCGAATTTTTGTTTTGGAGGATTTCTGTACTATTTCATCCTTATAACGTTTAAATTTAATTTCTGTTTTCGTCTTATTGATATCTCTATGTTTGTTGTAGCTTTCATAATACATTTTTACCCTCTGTACCTGTGATTCGAGGTTAATTACATCTTCTAGTACAGTAATACAGATAGTAGTAGCTTACAATACAAAATTTTGTTATTCAACAAAGAATAGGAATTGAATCTAGTTTATCGATATTTATAGCTAAAAGTTTATTTATCAAGGTAAATACTTTAAATCAATAATTTCAGGTTCGACATTTTGTTCTGAAATTTGTATAGAGATTCTAGTTTTATTCTCATATAATCGAATAATTTTCTGCTGCTGGTAAATGGGATACAATTTAAATAAATATTTGATTTTAAAAATGATTAATAGGTGTTTTTGATATGAGAATTTCTTTTGTTAGGTTTTGTTATCATCTGGAAATAATTCATTAATTATGTTTGCTATGTCGTCGTCGTTATTTGAGATCAATTCATTGTCGTAAAATAGATAGATACATTCTGTTGATTATTTTCATCATTTTTATTATCATTAGATATATTCTTGCAAATATAGTCTATTTCAAAAATTACATTAACGTTAATCTGGTTTATTTTTATTTTAGAAAATGCGTTTTAATTTAGTTCCTTTTCTAGACAGAATTTGAGAATCAAATTCTTCTAGTTTCAATCTACATCTCGTGAAACGAACATTAGGTTCTTTTATTGAAAAGATCCATACAAATAAGAATTGAAATATTCCATAGCTCCTATTATTTCGATACTTTATCTCTTTAGTTGTTTCTGGATTGGAGAACAATCTACTAAGGGCTTCCACTTTATTCAGATTTGGTTAGTATTTCTTAACCCATGCCGTTTTTTGGATATCATTTAGGTGTATCCTAATTTGGTAGAACCTTTATGCTAAGTCTAATGTTAAAAATTAATCATTTACCTTGTCAGAATTATATCTATCTAGTGATGGGATATTCGTTGTTATATGTACGTTTAGTACTGCTCATGAACCAAGAGATGGCGCTGAAATGAGATTCGAGTTGGATATCTATAGGATGTGGTTCATCTATGGCTATGCAGGACGGAGAGAAATAGATCAAAAAAAAAACCATGGAAATGTTCGAAAAAACCAGTCTTTGTTTTATATATTAAGATGCACGTTGGTTGAAATTAAAAAAATTACCAAATAACATTGTCGTGAACCATCTAAATATAGGTGATCTGTAGTATTGACATGAACTCAATATCAAAGTAACTTACGTGTTCGTAATGTTTGAATATATACTGTATACTTCTTGGAATAATACCTCTTTCGTCATAATTTTTTGGCGAACCAGTAATACTGTATGTTTTACCACTGCCTGTCTAAAAACAATTTACCTATTTATTAAAAACCACTAACAATACATATCAAGTAGTTGCAGAGCCGAAGAAGCAAAATAAAGATTCACTCGAGCGTCGTGGGAATTGAATTGTGAATATTAAATGATACAAAAAAAATTATATGAAATATGTGAGTACAGGTTTTTCAAAATGTAGAAAAAAGACAGAAATACTCGAAAGCTTTTGATATCAATAGTGCCTTTCGTAAGGAAGTAATCAGTCCATTTGCTTGATAGTTTTACAAAGGGTTACAAAATAAAAACAAAAAAAATTATGTATTCGAGCTTGTCACATATAGAGAAAAGGTGTAAAGTGAAGTGTCAATTAAATTTTACTCAAAAGACTAAAGATTTGGATACTACTTATGAACTAATAGTATTTTGGGTTAAGTAAGATAGCCTGCAATCTTCGTTGTCGAACAATATCTGACAAAAGTAAACGCCAATTCACCCAAATATATGAGAACTGATGTGATTCGAGTTCAATCGGCGTCAATGGACATCGAAAATTTTCAATCAAAATAAAGTGACAATCGACCTTAATCGACAATATCTGACAAAAGTGAACGCCAATTCAATCAAATTTATAAGAATTGATGTTAATCGAGTTTAATCGGCGTCAATGGACATCGAAAATTTTCAATCAACCTCAATGAATGCAAATCGACAATATCTGACAAATATATGAGAATTGATGTGATTCGAGTTTAACAGAAAATGTTCAATCAACATAAAGTTACAATCGACCTCAGTGTAGGGGTGTCTACTTGAAAAATATATGGATATTTATATTCGATGTAAAACATCGGATCGAGCATCGATTTTTATCGATATATCGACATTTTTTTACTATCTAATACTTTCCACTAAAGTATAATATTACTTCTTCTAAGGAAAAAGCAAAGTTTGGTGGTCCTTGATTTTGTATATGTGAATGTAGAATCAGAGACTAGAGTAACATAGCTGAACTAGTAGTGTAATGATAGTGATTTTCTATAACTGTTTCTTCAATGGAAATGTAATACTAAAATAGTTGTGAGATGACTGAGATGAGTTATACCTACATATGCAAGTGAAATAAAAACGACTAATTAATAGAAATATTTTATTACATATCACAAAACCTCAAAACAGTAAAAGTAAATAAAGACATATTTAATACTAGCCTTAATCTAGGTATCTCCAAAACTTATTTTCAATTTACCCTTTTAATTAAGACAATCATTTAGACAAAGTTTGCAATAATAGTTTGCTCGATATTTTACCTTTCATTCTAATTCTTTGCTGATTAACTATTCAATTTTAGAAATTGCCAAAAATCGCGACCTCGAAATACTCGGATAAGTCAAATTGTTAAATAAACAGTCCATCCTGGTATTGTTGTTGTATTTACCAATAATATGACAATTATGTAATTGTATAAAAAATGTCAATTTATAATTTTTTAGTAATACTATGTATGCATGTAATCCTATATGTAAGGAAAAGTATAATAAAAGATGAAACTTCACAATATGTTATTCAATCCTTATCGATAATAGAATATTATTATCCTAACTATTTATTGTTTTATTATATATCTGTATTAAATAGGCGAGCAAGACATTCTCAAAAAGTGATTTAGAAATAGCAGTGAGTGACCATGAAGCACTGATTGATTATTAACCATTAACCATTTCAGGCTCTCCATTTTAGGAAATTATTATTCTAGATTCGTATTCAGAGACCTCGAGAACATGGAATAAACGTTTTTTTAGCGATTTCCTCATCACCATCATTTTTCTGTTGACTGTTGCTCAGTAGCCACGCATGCAATTTTTTATCATTGTGTAGTAGAGAAACGATTTATACATCATAAATAAATTAAAAACCAATCATTTGGAATTCAAAAAATCCTTATCACTAGGATAAAACTAAAGCGAATGACTCATAAGTAAATAAATTATATTTGTTCACTTTCACAGAGACATAATTTTCGAGATTTTAAAAATTCTAAGAACGTTCATGGGTTATTTCCAACTAAATTTCTGTTGAAATAAATCAGATGCTTTGATTGAGGTCAACTTCAGTGAGGTAAATTAGGGTTAAAAATCTGGTTTTGAGAAAAAAACCGGATCTCCGGAAGTTTGAAAATATTTTTTTATCAATATTTATGTGCCATCGCAGAGCTATACAGAGGACGCAATTTTTTATACCCTTTCACAGGGACAAAAAAACGTGCCATTTCAAAAACTACTCCATAAATATATATGTTTTTGATGTGATTTTTAGATATTTTCAGGTGATATGCCTTGGATTTTCACCTCTGATTTTGCGTTTGTACAATGAATCATATCCCTTCCATTTATTCCTGATTATATTCAGAAAACCTCTTACTGATGAGGAACTTCTGCATTATTTAGAAACTGATGTTGACTGGGATGTTCCGATGCTGTCTGAAGAAGAGGTCATTATAAACACTGGAGATCAGTTCTATGAAGATAAATTTTTTGCTTATGTGAATTATGCAGTAAATACTCGATATGACAAAAAATGTATTTTCAACTCAAAAGAATATACCTTGATTTCATCTAGCAACGATAGAAGAAATCCAAAAGCTAATTGCACTAGGTAATTTGCAATTTCCGAGAGTGCGCTTATATTGAAGTCCCATGTTCGGAATTCCACTGATAAAAGATGCCATTAGCTTTTATAGATTTTGCAAACTTCGCACTGGAATTCCATTTAGTAATATAACTAATCGACTCGAAAATAATAATGACACAGTATGGAAAGTACGAGACATTACGATACAACAGGAATTGATATGCAATTAATAGAAAGAATAACTGTCTTTACTTTGACAATTTACTTTACTAGCTACCATTTTCTTCAGTTCCTACAAGAAAAATCCATTTTTGCTTTGAGAACAATAAGAGTTAACCATTTTTCAAATCCCAAGCTACTCACTGACAAGGAATTGAAAGCCGACGAGCGTGGTGCTTCTTGTATTTCACATGGCAAAGACGATGTAATAAAAAAATAGTATGTATAGAATCGAGATTATTGCTCTACTCTACTCTACTCTAAACGGTAAAAATTACTACTACTACAACTACAACTAAGACGCCATCCTGCATGATCAAGATACAATCTCCCGCTCATTTAACGTATAAACCACATACACGAATACTTTTACTATCAACCTGGTTCTCTTATTTGCATTGTAGATAAGTGTTTCCATTGTTTAAATTCTGTAATAAAAGTGTTTTCTTTCTAACCGGCGTTTTAAGAAGAACCCAAGACAACCAAGAAATCCCTACATATGTTAGCAAACCCGTTATTACAACGTCCAATTTCTTTGGGGTTGAAAAAATAAGGACATCCTACTAAATGAAACAAAGTATTCAAGACCAGACACAATGGAATTTTATAAACAGAATAAGGTAAGGGTGGATCAGGATATGCATCACTCATTTGTCAGATAGCACTAGTAAATTCATGGATGGAATATGAAAGCAAACTGTTGCACTGGTAATTCAAAAGATAATGGATCTATTAGCATTTCGTGAAAGTATGGCATAGCACCTCATACTGATTAGAAATCCACCTAAAAAAGGGGTTCCAAGTGACTCGAATTCCGCAGTTACCAAAAAAAGAAAATGTGAGGCAAAATCTTTTGTAAAAATAAGGTATGATAGCTACCACCATATTTCAAAGGTTGATGAAAAAAAAAAAAGGAAATTCGAGACGCATTTTAGAGAAATGCAAAGATAAAACCCATATCTTTTGTCCTTTCATCAAACACAGATAAATTTTACATTTTAAGGAAGAAATTGTATATTTTTCAAGTACTTTTGTTACTAAGTTGGGATTTCTGGAACCGTTGGTGATATTAACACTGAATACACTGTTTATACCAACACTCACAATTACACTGTTGACCACGCGTTTCGATAACCAAGTTACCTGTCAGTTCATCTATCAACTGTCAGTTTACCTTCAGACTCTGAAGACGATAACTTGGTTATCGAAACGCACGTTAGACAGAGTAATTCATACCTGATGTATATTTTAGATTTACTTGAGAGACAAACAAACAATAACAAGAGTATTACGCGTCATTGCTAAGGGGACGAATTTTAAAAAAAGCGACCTCAGAAAGTGCTTTCACATCAGAACAACGTACCTTCTCGTACTTCGCTGATCCCAATGGCTAAATTTTACAAAATGCACTTCGAATCCGCCAGATTTGGCGCCCTATTTTCTAAAATTAAAGTTTCATCTGAAGGAGAGAAATTTTCAACAGACGAGGACGTTATCGCATATGTAAGACGGCAACTATTATATGGAAGGGTTTAAAAGATAAAAGCAACGCTGGACTAAGTATATAGACATAAAAAGAGACTATGTCTTGTTTCTTTGTTAGATCAACCCTCATTCTTCTATAGAGTTTTCTTCAATTTGTAACTGTTTAAGCTCAAAGAAATGGATTCTTCATAAAAATAATTGAATGTACAATTCACTTACTTGACCATATGCAAATATTGTACCATTAAATCCCTGAATTACGCTGAAAATGAAAAAATACACATAAACATCATTACTTTAGGAAAGCAATCTAAAGCAACTTATAAGACTATTATTAGAAGTAAAAACAGGGTTCCATGGTTAAAATCTCATATTATTATATTTATTATGTGACAGAACTAACTGAAATCGAAGGTTTTCTTGTTCAGATTTTGCAATAATTTAACTTCACCTCAATTATTATTATTAATGATTGTTTAATACCGCGGTCAGCAGGACCCTATCTAATTTTAATTCTCTATTTTAATCTAGCCAGCTTCGAGGTTAGTAATTAAAAAAGTCGCTAGGCTGGTGAATATGGTAGGTGGTCAACCAATTCAAAGTGCAATTCGTTAATTTTGGCTATGGCGATCACTAAAGTGTGTTTTCCTGAAGAAAAAGTACTTTCTTTTTCTTAAATACTGTCACTTTTTGCAATTTTCGGAGCAGGTTAAATCATTGCAGTCCATTTAATTTTAATTGTTATTTCGTTACAGGAGTGAAGTAGTGGTTCCAGGTTATATCTACAGCTGTTGATCGACACAAAAAATCCGACTACTTTTTCTTAAGCCGTATAAGCCTTTCAAATATTCAATGGCAGCTCCATACGTAATTTTTCGTTTTTAGAAAAATCTTCACAAAGACTCAAACAAACTTTTCAAATAACCCCTTTATTGGACTGTTTTACTATTATAGATCGATATAGAAGTGTTATTTTTTCTGATGAATGCAGTTATACTGATGTACTGGGTACTATTAGATACTATTTCCAGCAGCAACTTACGAAAGTAATAAAATAAATTTATATCCCGTTAGTAAATAAGTAAAAAAGTATAACGAAACTGGTTCAATAAAAGATCAGGGCGCAGAAAAACTGCATCAACTGAAAACAAATCTTTAGATGTTTGTTTCCTGTTAGAAGACGATCCACACTTAATACTAGAGAAATATCCAGGGAACTTTGATATTTTGCAATAATAATGAAAATTATACGTGATCATAAATTCCACCCATATAAAAATGATAAAAATCAACGATAAAAATTTTTTAAGTAATGTTATGTTTTGCGTTGAGGCTATTTTTTGGATTAATGGAAACGTAAATAGGCATAATTATACTTAGATACAGTTCGAGTAACAATCCTCGGTGAATGCGTAAATCCCACACCCAATATCCCGAAAAACTGAATGTATGGGCTGGAATTATAAGCGACAAAATAATTGATCTCTTTTTCATTGAGAGTAACTTAAATGGTCCAGCGTATTTAGACTAAATTATTAGAAACTTACAGACAATAAAAATATCCCAAACAATATTTGGCTACAACTAGTTATTGCCCCACCTTACTATGCGTGTGGTGAGTCAATAACGTGGAATGGTTTTATCAAATGGCCCCCGCGATCACCCGACATGAATCCTTTAGACTATTTCTTGTGATTGTGTCAATTAAAAAACATCGTTTATAAAACAAAACTTGCCAATATTCAGGAAATAAAAGATAGGATTACCACAGAGATAAGAAGAATTAAGCAGTCAGGGATTGCAAATGTATTGCAAAATTTTAAAAATTGTATGGCATGTTGTATGGACAACATTTTGAGCATCTGCTGTAATCGCTTTTTCTAAAATTCGTAATTTTTCTACTTCACAAATGTGGATCTACTTCTAACAAGACACGAACATTTAAAGATTTGTCTTCAGTTTATAAAGACTTAAAGAAAAGTCGAAACGTCAAATTTTATCTTTCCTTCAAAAAGTATTGAAAAAAATCTAAATTTAAAACAGAAGAAGCATAAAATCAAAAACATTTAGATGCATTAATTATGAAAATTAGGTATAGAGAATATTACATGAAAAATAATTTCTTAAGGATTTCTAAAAACAAAATATATAGGTTGATAAATTCGAAATAACAAAGTTCATTATTTTTCAGGAAAAGGGAAAGATCTGGCAACAATGTAGATATAATACCGTCCGTATCATAAGACAAAAATAATAAAAAAAATCGTACAAGCCGTTTCCGAGATAATTGAGGCGTTCCATATATAAAACTCACTCTGTATATCGACGATATATAGAGACAAAAACAAAAGTACTCATTAAATCCAAACAATACAAAGAGGTGTAGATGATGACAAATCAAACATTATTTCAGCTATTAACTTGACCTAATAAATAAATAAAGCCAATAAAGAATGGAATAAATTAAAATTAATTCACCTTCTAATTACAGGTATTGCAACCGTATCAAATACCTCTGCTTGTACACTATCTACATTAAAAACTTTATAAAACCTACAATAGGGTGATGATATAGAATAAATATTTTCAATCAAAATATAATTCGAAATACTTTCCTAAATCCACAGCATGAATTCAAAAAACTGCTGGTTCCTGGATAGAACATCAGATCTTCATATTCTTTTTTGGTTTTGGTGACTTCATAAATTACCTGAAATCAATTTTCAAATAAATTCAGTCTAAAAAACACAATAAATTATAAATATTCACCGAAGATTTATCTTTCAATTCCTTTTTTATTCTCGCGTACACTTTAATATGCTGATGAACCATTCTAATCCAAATTTAATTTATGGCCGCGGCGGGTTCACTCAATATTATTTAATTTGACATATTATTGTACAAAAATATAGATGTCACGTATAGTTTGAAAATATATATTATTTTAGATATTAACTTGAAATAATCCAATCGTACATTAGACAGAAGAAAAAAATACACTGATATAAATGTCTAATAAATAGAGGTTATGTGATTGAATTATGCCTTAAGTACATAGCAGTTAATTTCATGGCGGGCGCTTCAATTAGTTCTGCGCATTCCAAGCATGCACAGTATAGATAAACTCTCTCAAAGAGAGAGAAAATGAATACTGTCGGCAAAGTGACTAAATATTCCATGGGACACAGATTAAAAAAAGTTCTGGAAAGTTAAGGTAGATTCATATAGAAAAAAAAAGTTTCAGAAATGCGTTTTCAGTAACAGAATAAGGCCCCTTTCCCACCAAACGAATCCGAATCAAGTTGAATCTGATTCGTCATCTCCACTCTTTCACACCAGCTGAATCAACCTGAATCTATAATCTTTATAATCTTTAACTTTTAAAATTAATAACTCAACGTCCATCTCGTATGGTTGTTGATTCAAGACTGACCGGACGAGGAATCTGACAGGTTGAATCATGTGCGATCTCGAATCAAACCTGATTGAACCAGATTCGTCCGGTCTGAAGGCGGGAAAAGAGTCCCTTCACATTTAAACGGAGCGCTCGAAGCCGAATCTTGGTCAATCAGATTCAACTTGATTCGGAGTGATTCTGATTGATTCGGATTCGTTTGGTGTGAAAGATAAAAGATAAAACTGGAGATAAATATAAGAAAAATTGAAATTCGTTTTTAAAAACAAAACAGGAACTAAATCTGAAAATAACATTTTTAACAGTTGTCATAAAAATAAGTATACAATTCTAGGTAAGGTGTCAAGTTAGCAAATTCTCTGCTCTTATCTTTTTCTTGAGTTATGTTATTTTTTAGTCTTGTATGTAAGTTATCAGGAAGTCCCTCGAAGTAAACTGTCATTGTTTATTTTATTGTCTGTTATTTTATTTTTATTTCTGTATGAGTTCAACTTAAATTATGAAATATATGCAACATGTAAAGATAATAATAAATTAGGGTTGATGGTCTCCCATCGAGAGGTTTCCTGGGTGGTGTGAATAGAAAAACATTAAATAAACACATAAACACAACGAATCAAATTCGTATTAAAAACTTGTGTTTATATGAGGAGCTACACCACTACAGTATCTGTTTTTCATTGAAAAATGATGAGAAAGGGGCCGCTCAACTAGTAATTAAACAATTACAAATAAAAGAACTAGAAAAAGAGAAAAACCAAGCACAGAAGACCGAATACGTAACCGATGAAGAAAAACTAGCTCTGGAGACAAATTGGATTCTAGTTAAAAATTGTAAAAAGGACTATATGGATAAATCACTAATCCCACCACCGAGGAATATGAGAAACCAAAAAAAGGGGTTGAAAAAATCAAGGAACAGCAGCTACCACTGCTAATAGTTGAAAATATCCCAGCACTACATAAGTTAAGTGGAAATAATTCCAATAAGTTCAACATGAAAGTGGTAAGTGATGCCATCACAAGACTATAAAATAAACTACAAAATTGAATGGTAATAATTTTTTGTGGCACTAGTATGAAAACGGACAAATCAGAGCCATTATTATGGACCTTTCAAATAAAGAATACAAAATATCAATCCCAAAACTAAAATAACTACTAAACATGTTCATGTTAGTATTTAGTAATGAAGACAATATATAAAATACATGAAATTACTGGTACACTTGATACAAAATTATCAACAGAGCCATTAAAAAAGTCAAAATTGGTACCGCAATGCAAAAGGTGCCAATCATATAGACATACTCGAAGCTACTGCGAAAGAGATCCAAGATGCAAACCAAGAAACGCAAAATGGGTACATTTTGGTGGAGAATATCCAGCAAATGTTAAAGAAATGCAAAAATTTAAAAACAATAACCAAAACAAAAAAATTAGTAATAAGAACCCGTGTAAGCAACCACAAAAGGAACAGGTAAAAGCAGATCAAAATGCAACTCAATTTGAAAATGGAAACAGGACCTATGACCGGGTATTCACTGGACAGCCAAAAAAAACAAGAAGAAAATAAAAACGGTTCATACATAGAACAAACTCTTCAGCACATACTGGACAAACTAATCAATTTGGATGAAAGGATTATCAGGATGTAATACAGCACCCACGGAGCTATACCAAAAACTGTTTCTAATGGCGGTAGATAGTCTAAGAATCCTAGAGTGGAATGCAAATGGACTATTACAGCATCAACAAGAGCTGCAAGTCATACTAGAGCTAGAACAAATTGATATACGCTTCATTTCACAAAGGAGTCATACATTAGATTTGAAGGATATAAAATATACCAAACCACACACCCTAACAATGACTGTAAGGGAGGTAGTGCAGTCATAATACACAATAAGAATAATACAGGCTATATGAGTAAACATTAAGACTAAAAATACTAAGCTCATCTACTGGGGATGGGGGAAGGCTTATTAAAATAAGAAAAACTATTTAATGCAACTAAGCAACTGAAATGCGAAGTCCTATCCTATCTTATAAAGTCCCCCGGTTTGTTAAATGCCTGGTCTAATCCTACTTTAATGATGAACGTTTTAATTAAAATAGTATGCAACATACTTAAGCAAATGAAAAAGGAATGAGACACTGTGTACAAAGACTCTGTCTATCATTTACGACTATAAAACTTTGAGTAAATGAATTCAAACATTGGCGTCTCAGCTTTAATGACGATGAATCCATCATATCGAGCCCCCAGCAACTTTTTCCTCTCTTCTAACCTCAAAGTTTAATTTTCAGAAGAGAGATTCTCATCAAATGAGGGGCGTTATCGTATACGTAAAAAGGAGGACGGCAACTATTATTTGGAAGGAGACTAGTTGAAAAATAAAAATGTTATTGGAAAATATGTCTTGTTTCTTTGCTAAGTCATAAACTTTTCAAACAACCCGCATATTTATTTCCTGTATAGACATAAATGGCGTTCGACTGATCAATTTGTTCCCCATTTTCAATTGACGAATAATTTGATCATCGAAACATACCTATTCTTAATTTGGCCATAGTCCTGAAAAAATTGAAAATTGGTTCAAAAGTTATGGAGCATTGTTTTCACTAACCTTTAACACATAGCTAGTACCATAATAAAACAACGGGAGATGATCAATTTTTTTATTAACCAAAATTTACAGTTTTCATAATGTATTGTAGGCAGTATTCTCAAAATTATCTACAAACTGATAAGATATATAATCATAATAATCCATCCAAAAGGCTGTGCTCATACTATTTTCTATGTATGCAGGAAAATACTATTATTAGTAATGAATCGCCACCACTTGGTTTAAAAGTGATTAACTAAATACTAATATTTGGTGATGATATTCTGGAATTTCGCAGATCTCATTACAATACGTGTTCAAATAATTATCATACCTACATACATTCGATTTTTATTAAATTTCTTCTTAAAATATGTTCACATGACCAAACGATTAGTTTATATTTTGATAGACGTGTTTTGGAGAATCTATTAAATTTGGCGTGAAAAATTAAATTTGGAGTTTTAATGATCTTAAAATTGCGAAACACGTCATTTGGTGAATCTACTTTAAAAAATACAGAATAATTGAATCTTAACCAAAGAAGTCATACAATTTTTCTAGGTGTTTTTGATATAAATAATGTGCCAGAAAGTTTGTGTTCAAATTGTTAAATTTTCACCAAAAAAACCGTTGCACAAACATTTCTGACAAACTATCTAAAGGACTCATAAAAAAGCACACAAAGTTTGGTCAGATGTGATGGGTTTGTTTGCTTTGCTGGCTGCTGTTGGTTTCAATGTAACGGATAACTACCCAGATATTTCAATGAAAGTAACAATATAGATACCTCCTTCATTCTTACGTGCGAATTCTCAATTTCAATGTGTTAATTCACAGGGCATTTTCCGCAGTCTCGAGTTTTCAGTCCGTGGCCAAATTTACTTTATCAGTGTCGTTCGTTCAGACCAAATGTTCAAATTACCATACGACTTTCATATTTTATATGTTGCCGTATGTTCAGTGACATTGTTGCCATTTTAATTGTTGTTTACCATTTCTCGACGTAATACGATTCTTGCTGTATCTTGGTTCATAAAACATAGAAGAGGAATGGGTGCATCCTACTGTTATGGAGAGGATGAGAAGACGAAATGAAGTGTTTTAATTATTAATTTAGTATGTAGATCAAAATATTTGATGAATTACATCATAAACTGGAGAATGATTTTGAATTATCCCATAGAATAAAACTATAAATTTCATATGTGGTAATACTTTGTGTGTTTAAGGTAAATAATGAAAATTAACAATATATGACGTTAGTTATAGTTCAACAACCGGCAACAGGGCATACGCAACTCACGATCAATTCTCATGTGAAAATATAGATTTGTACAATCACTCGTGAACTCGCTGACGTTACAAAGATACACAAGCTTAAAGTACAAAATGATTTGGACTGACAATACGTACTTCATGTGAAACAATTCATATAAATATATGCTTATACATCCTGATCATATCCTCCATGTGAAACGCACTTATTTCCATGAATTAATCAGAATTTCGAGACAGCATAAATAGTCTCTAGTCATACTGAAAAGTACATTTGAAATTTATCATGTTTATAATAACTAATCTTAATTAATAGTTGTTTCTACTGGGACATAATTTTTGTAAACTCTTCCTTGTGCTGGATATTCCATAATATAGTGCATCTATACTTATGCATTTTCAAAAATTATAAAATATAGCTTTTATGTAAATAATAGACGCATATAATTGTAGAAACTTGAAATATTCAATCATAATGTAAAGTAGAACCAAATCTGGTGTGTTAGAAATTACGATGGCGCCTTGCTGATGAGCCCATTATCAGCATTACAATTCAAGATCATTTCATTAAAGTGTAAGTGTTTTAAGTGAATATTTACTATATGTACGGAAAAAAATTGAAATCTAATTTTTACGTAGCAGTTTGCTACTATTGAGGGTACTTACAAATGTATTTCATCATAAATTTTATACAGTAATTAACAAATTTTTTATAAAAATTAATATCAGCCCTTGACAATACATCATGACATAATGGCAACTTTTGTAAATTTGGAATTGGACTTGGTGAATTGGCATAGAGAAAATCATTTTTATCACATCATGATCATTGTCAAAGTCAGGATTATATAAAATAATTCTTTTTCTTCTTTGGGTGCCCTCTTCTAAAGAAGGTTGGGGATAACCCCAGCAAAGTCATTTCTGTCTCTGGCCTTTATTATCAGCGTCTAAACCGATTCACTCGCGAATATTCTTCAGCCATGAAGCCTGTCCTCTTGGTCAAAAAATGGAATTAAATCGCAAACATTTTCGTAAGATATGACCTTCGACGTGGATTAAGCCAACAGCAGTCGCTTATACTTTTTGTGATGAAGCACCATATCAAGCCATTATGTATCGTTGGTTTTTCAAATTCATCTGTGGTTACAATTCACTGTCAAAAAGATTTGTTCGACCGTTGCATAATTTGACAATCGCTCAAAAGAGCTCGTGTCAATCGGTACAAAGAAAAGATGTCTATGGTCGCCTGTTTTTTCGGAATAATATGTGGCCACCGTTCTATTACAGAAACTTAGAACAGTCTATTTTGAACGGTACATCAGCAGTTGTTTGCCGAAAGAAATCATGGAAACCCATCGCAGAAGACGAATCTTTCTTCTCCACCACGACAATGCGAGCTACCACACATCAGTTCAAACGAAAGCGTTTTTAAACAGTCAAAACATCGAATTGATTGGTCATCCGCCCCACAATTCAACGATTTCTTCTTATTCTTGCAGATGATATATTAATTGCGAGCTCAACGTTTTTCTACATCTGAAGAAGTGGTTGATGCATTCAAATCACCTGATTTGGAGGTAACTCAATTAGAATGACAAACAAGATTCGACAATTGGTTCAAAAGCATACAAGTGTATTGATCTTAATGGAGAATATTTTTGGAAAACAATAGTCATATCCAATTATGAATACTTGTTTTTATTCGTCTATTTCAAAACATAAGTAGCACTCATCGTAAAATAACAATTATTCTATTTTAATTATGAATTTTTCAAGACACAAAATATCATTACAGTAGACTCGAGCATATTAATTGTAAATATTGCAACATAAGAGATAGAAGAGAATAAACATCTTAAAATGAAATTTTGCCAGTCATATAACACATGAAAGAAAGTGGGAAATCAAACTTTTAGTTTAGGAAGAATGATATAATACAGAATCGCGAAAGAAAAAGAGTATTTGTTTTATCTATTTTTGTAAATTTTCTCCTTTTTTTATTCATTCATTACTTCAAGAACACCTTCAAAGGCTTCATAGGAATTAAGATTTATATCTCTAGTAAATCTGGACGCATCTATATCAGTTCAAAGATGTCTGCTCCCATTTTTCATTACCTGCCCTCAATAAATATTCTTGAAAAATATAAAACATATACAAAAAAAATTATTCAAATTGAGGTTATGTGTTCAATCTATAGTATATAAAATCACTAGCACAAGAAAAAAGTAGACGGACTTTATAGCATAGAATATAAAAATCCATTTAACAAATCAACGGTCCGAGATAAAAACCTTCGTGCGGTTTCCATAATATGATTATTATTGGGGAAATATAAAATCTGTGCCCCATGGCACTACTGACCCTAACTATTTACTGGGGGCTTACAATAATGAACCAACCCATATATTTTACCAAAGTTGCTATCCCATTCTTTATTTGATTTTACTTCATAAACATTTCATTGGTAAAGGACAAACAGGAAAAATGGTTTTTGAAGATTTATGATGTAAATTAAGTAAATACAATAGTTTTTTTGAAAAAGCTAAATTTTTTTAATTGGTATAACCATTTTTGTCTAAATTAAATTTTGCAACAAACTAGAAATTAGAAAGGCCAATTTTTGATGAAACTGAATATAGACAATTTTTGACCTTACCAGAATCAAGAAACTCGTTTTTGTCCCAATGAAATTTTAAACTTGTAACTAGAATAGCCAATTTGAACAAGTTAATTTTTTCCAAACTAAACCCAGAAAAGCTCAATTAATCTAAATTTGATTCTGAAATTAATTTTCTTTCCAAAATTGAACCAAGAAAAGTCAATTTTGGTCCAAATTAGAATTCTAAAAGCCGTTTTAGGTCAAAATCCAATTATTTGAGAAATTAACATTTATTTAATACACATTTATTTTATTTGTTTAACAAAGTAACAAAAGTGGTATGAATATCTGAAGGCAGAGACGTAATGAAATCTACATAATAATAAATAATAGATTATTTTTCTTAGATAAGTTTTTTGAAACGCTCATAAAATGATAAGAAAACGAAAAAGTATATTTCTGTGGAGATTTACCAGTTTTGAGGGTAGCAGTTCAAGTATATTTTATTTAAAAAAAAATAGCAAAAGCTATACCTAACAGTTTTCATACAAAACAAAATGCTACCTTGATAACAATACTTGATATTGATTAAATTTAATTCTTCTACTCATGATTGTGATTTCAGTTCTAACAAGAAATATTTATCTTTTATTGTTGATAATTAAAAAAATATTATTAAAATGTAAAATTGACAAGTGTTTATTTTGTAATAAAATATTTTGTAATGGCAACAATGTAAAAACGAATGCTGTAATTTTTTAAAAGTCGCTACAAAAATTTTTTTCATATAACATGCAAATTTAAGCAAACAAAAATCACATGTTATCTTTGTTAGGTAAATTATTTTCAAAATCCGATCTTAACTTTTACGAAAAAACATATTTATCTAAACGATTTATTTTAAAAAGATTTTCGAGTCCCATTTATTATTATTTAGAGATGATCGGTTAAGTATAATAATTTACAATAAATGTACAAATTAAAAAGTAATGTAGTATAAATAATTTGTAGATGAACTATGATCAAGTCCTCATTCAATAGAATTAAAATTGATTCCATAAAAAAAACACCATTGTTCACTTATTTTTTTCTGTAACACTACAGAATTTTATTTTCGGCACGGCGTGACGTAATCAATTGCTATCTTGTTCTTGAACGTGATTTACCGATTCGCTACTAGGAGGCTCCACTTCCGATGGCGGTTGAAACGCAGCCGTATACGGAAACAAAGCGTAGCATTTCTTTATAAATTCTTCTAATTGAGCATCGCAGTTACCCAAGTCGCCATTTCTAAGCGATTTCAATATATCTGTACATACCTGAAATTAAAAATATTTGAGAAACTAAATCTTTAAAATTTAGATTTACCGTTAACTACAAATAGGGATGGGTCAAATACTCGACACTAGATACAATATTATACAAAATCTACAAAAGTCCTGAAATAGTATATTACATAACGAATTTGGGGCAAAATACACTTTCCAACGAGTTGTGTACACTATTTTTATACGACCACGTAAAAAATTCTACAAAAAACGTATTTTTTAGATAAGAAAGTCAATTAAACAAAATTACACATGTGTTGAAATGTATATAAACACGTGTGCTGAAAAGTTAAAAAATCCTACAAAATATTTTTTATTTTGTAATAGTAAAGATAACAAAAACGAAAAGAATGATTATGAAATATTTTACAACTTAAAAACAGAAAAAGAACCAATAGAACAGTAAATTTTTTGTATCTATATTAGATACCTAACAAGAACTAAATAACTATTAATGATTTTGTTTTACTTTTTTTCCGAGACGTTATAAGAGATAAATATAAAGTTGTTACTTTAACAATTACTAAATTGCAGTGGATTTTATGATGTTTCATTATTGGTGGTATCTCTAACATATTTGTTTAATGCCTCTTGTTGCTGTATAGATGAAGTACACAAACTTAAATTGTTTTTGGGTTATGCAGTGTCAGTATGTTGTTCAGCATTTTGTTCAATGTTTCTATTTGCAACTTCTTTGTTTAATGTACTTGTGTGTGTAGTAAAATCTACTCCTGCATCTACCCAAATTGTATGAAATAAGTTACTTTTTTAGGTAAAAATGAGTGTGCAATCTATTGTTTTCATAAATGGTCGTAGGAAAATACTGACATAACCTCAAAAAACCATATTGTCTACTTCTTCAGTCTTCTTAAATTTGGCCTTTTGCCTTTCGCCACTCAGCCAGATTTATATTCGCATATTCCTTCTATCGTTCGAGACCATATATAACATAAGAAAAAGAAGTATTTCATACATGTTTTGTTATTTTTTAGTACGTGTTTGAAACAAGCTATTTTCTTAAGTAAAAATGAGTGTGGAATCAATCATTTTCATAAGTGGTTGTAGGAAAATAAATACACATTAATTTTCAAGATACAGAGAAAGAAGAAATTAAGAAAGAAGAAAAATATAAAAAGGAAATGTCAGAGAGAAGACGGAATAGCTCCAAATTTTATAAACTTGCATTCATGAATAAATGGAAAACTCTAAATATTTCATGTTTGTAATATGTTTCGCATAAACAAAAGAAAATGTTGAAAAAAACTGGGCAAAGAAATTAGAAAATGAATTGTAAGAAGTCAGATAGAAACTAAACAAATGATGGAGAGTATAACACCATTAAAAATGTAGAAGAAAAGTATAAAGATATAAAAAATTAATACAGGAATTGGAGACAAAAATAGAAATAAAAAATTGTTAAAATAAGACAGTTGAAAAAATCAGATACAAGATGGGAACCTTCATTCGATCCCTGAGAGTCATAAGGATAAAATAGAAGTATATTTTGTTTTTTTGAATGATTCTGTATGCTTATTGTTCAAATTTTGAGATTGCAATATATTATATTCTATGAAATAAATACCTATAGTGAAATTACAAATATTTTACCATATGTTAGCGCCAATTACACAATTAATAGCAGAGTTTTATTTTAAAAGAAGCTATTGGGTTTCAAGAAACAAACATGGAATAAGTCTGTGTTGAAAACCACTGTTTGGATCAAAATTGCGACACAGGAGCATAGTTAAATTGCAATTTTTTAAACCAAACTGATATTCGTGCTGAACACACTATTTACACTATAATTACACCAACACTCACGACACACTTTTTGATAACCAAGTTATCGTCTTCAGAGACCTAATAACTGGACTACCTATTTTGTACTAAATTTTCCCACCAATGAGTCTTCTCCAGCGAAAAATAATTCCACCGGGAAAAGGGAGAAACTTATATTCCTCAACTACTAAACTGTAGTGGATAATTAGGAATAGCTCTTTGTCATATTTAAACTGTTCGTATATTCCTAAATCTCAATGCTTTCAAATGCATCTAATAATTGAATACATTTTTTTAACAATTTTAATTAATTTCATGATAATGACTGGCAATACTCGATTTATCGGTCCGTCCATATTTTAAATGAGTTACGTGCTCTTTTAAGCGGACAATCGAATCTCTTTGTCTGTCCAACATACTTCCTCTCACAATAATTTCAGTTAATGTCTTGAATACTTTCCCAAATTTGGTATTTTATCCTTAGGATTATTCAAAAATTCTTTCAATGAATTTATAAACCAATTTTACACCCAGTCTTTGTATAAGCAAATTTTTTGTTTTTCATTTTGATTTTGTAAAATCGGGATTTCACATAAATATTTCTCAAGCCTTTGACTGTTAATTAACCTATTTACAATTCTACAATTGTTTTATCATAATCGTTGAGTTCCGCTACATCCTTTCCTTATCATATCTTCCTATATTAAGAGGAAAATTAATTAAAACGATGTACTAAGAAATGGAGACTCGCCATCTCATACAATGGAAGGAATCAATGAGATGTACCTGCATGTAGCGGTATTTTTTTTAATAAACATAATCCTACGGATAAAATATCAAATTTTGAAAAGAGAGGTATGTTAGGAAATACTGAAATGTTTGCAACTGGAAGTATATTGGGCAGAATAAATGATCTATTAGTGTTTGGTTCAAAGAGCACATAGCTCATTTAAAATATGGACGGAACGAAAAATCGAGTATTCACGATCACGTTGCCAGTCATATCATGAAATAAAAATAAATAAATTAAAATTGTTAAGTATCAATGATACACGTGTTGGATGTATTTGGAAGTATTGAGATTATGAAATGTACGAACAGTTCGAATAAGGACAAAGGGCCTATTCCTTACAACCCACTCCTTAGTTTAGTATAAGGAATAAAGGTGAAGTTTCCCGCAGATCTGTATCATTAGTACTAGAAACAACTGTGGATTTTTTAAAAATTGATGATGTGCTTACTGAACACACTGTTTACACTACGAAACGAGCTCTAGAAAGTGTAATTGTGAGTGTTGGTTTAGTGGTAGTGTAAATAGTGTGTTCAGTAAACGAGCATAGATTTATTCAATTTCTCGGATCCTGAAATTCATCATTTTCAATTTTTTCTGTTAACATTATAACTTGAGTCTCTGAAGACGATAATTTGGTTATCGAAGCGCGCTTCAGACAGTTTAATCGTGAGTGTTGGTGTATAAATAGTGTGTTCAGTAAACGATCATAGATTTATTCAATTTCTTCCAATTTCTCGGCTTCTGAAATTCATCAGTTTCAATTTTTTCTGTTAACATTATAACTTCAGTCTATGAAGACGATAATTTGGTTATCGAAACGCTTCAGGCAGTGTAATTGTGAATATTGGTGTAGTGGTAGTGTAAACAGTGTGTTCAGTAAGAATACCATCAACGATTGCAGAAATTCCAATTTAGTAACAAAAGAGAAATAAATCGTTTGAGTGATGTACTTTGAATTATCATTTTACCACGAAAAGTTTTTATTTTTCAAATATCAAACATTGAGTTATAAAAAGAAGCATGATCAATATTTGAGATTATAATTATTTTATATTATAAATAATTCGCTTGATTATATAGTTGACTAATTCCATTATTAGTTTGTTGGACTTATCTTATTATTCAATTCCTCTGGACATTTCACATTTGCCCACTATACAAAGCAGACTTTTGAGTGTTTTATAAAGTAGATTTGTTTGTAGATTAATAATATAATTTATGCCTAAGAAAATTATTATAAAAATATTCGACTTACTTCAATATTTACATCATGATATTTATTGTCCAGACTAGTAACCAAACTTATGGCTTCACTTTGCTTCTTACTATCTAAGCGGTACATCACTTTTGCGCCTTCTAGCACAGCTTTTAGACTATTCGAGTTTTTTTCCAAAAATTCCTTATTTAAACTAATGGCATCCTTGCCTTCAAAATAAACTTTGGTCTCTTGCCTTATCACTTGTTCTACGTTGAAGTCCCACGAGCCTTTGTTTTTTTGTACAAATTGGTGAAAACGTATTAAACAGCTGTGTAATTTTGGATTTGTCGAATCGACTTTGTAGGCGCGTTTTAGTGATTGTAACATCAGAAGAGCTTTTTCTAAAATAAAATAAAAACAAATAGAATCAACCTATATACGAGATATTAACAAAATACACTTTCAAAGACATATAAAACTAATGTATTTGATATGAGATAGCTCTGAAGATATCATTTCATATTCTTTGCATAGTCCTGGAAGTACTCATAGTAAAAGCATTTTGTATTATGTGTTATTGTAACACATACATCCGCTATGGCCAAGTTCACGATGAAACATAGACTCCAATTGGAAATTGATGTGAGTTATTCTTCCATGACCTGTCCAAACAAATAATTCTAATCAAACTTCACAATTGTTCCATTCATACCATTTAAATTTAACTCCAAGCTCACAAAATTACAAAGTTTGGGTATCTCAAGAGCAATGTCAACAGTTCCCATTACAGTCTTAGATGCGCTGCTAACCTGCCTCCCCTTCACTTTATAGCTAAAAAGATCCATTCAACAGTACCCACAGGATAAACCAGACAAAAAATTAAAGTCAAGGAATCTCACAGGTCCCCTAAAGATTCTACAATAGCTATAACTAGAAAATGGTGTCAAGCCAATGCACCGATTGTGTAGCATGATGGACATACACATTCCATTTGAAATGGTGATCAATCGTAGGACAACAAAGATCTTCTTCAAGCTTGAAATGCATCACTCTAGTATACATATATTCGAAAGTAGCGAGATGAGCTAGATTAGGCACTGGAAAAATCATTCACAATTTTTCAAATAGATTTACTAACAATGAATATGTGAGATCAGTTGTGTTCGTTAGAAACCTTTCCAGAAGCACATTCATATTCTCTTCAATATCCAAACGGTCATGAAACCCTGAAAATGATTGAGTGCATGCCCAAGCTAACGCGAGTGTGCAAACAAACTCTATAAGCATTAGCCAAGAGAAACAAAGTGATCCTTATGTTATTACATAGTAGAGCAATAAAAAAGTAGCAACGAACAGAGCGCTAATTTGACCCCATGAGATGTCACATCAATAACGAACTGAAATAGAAATATTCCAGGGTTAAGACAATTCAAAAGATTCATAATCATATCAGGTAAGAAGTCTGTGATGTCCTGAAACGACATCTACTACTGGTGGTAGGTTTTCTGACAGGTCACTGCCCCGTCGAATACCATAGGATTGGCACAGGATGTTAACTGCAGATTCTGCGAGCAAGTCATAGAGACAGCGGAGCATGTCCTACTGGTAGCGCATTATTTTGTAATGGTGCAAATCAGTGCTACGTGTCCAATCCAGCTCCTCGTGTTACCTTAGAAACATCTGCATACTTGAGTAATGCATTTCGAGCTTATAGAAGATTTTTTTTTGACTTATGATTGAGAATTATTGGTTACCACTTTGAATGGAATGTGTATGTCCATCATGCTATGCAATCAGTTCATTGGCTTGACACCACTTTCTAGTTATAGCAATTCAAACAATGGTTTAATAAGTTTCTCCAAGTAATACTGTAATTTTGAAGGTTATGTATTTTCCCAGAACAGTTAAAAATGACAATAACCATGAACGTGTTTTTTAGCGAATCGAAAGAAAAACCAAAAGCCAGCTTTGGTTGCATGTTGACGAAAATGAGTCCTTAAGGAACTGGGTGGATTTTCTTAAGTGATTCAGGTACATCCTCAGGATGGTACATACAACATACTTTATCTATGATCTACGTTAATTCTGTCGTGCACGTAATTTGGCATTCCGAAACCAATTTTTCCAGTATGATACAGCAACTTGCCATATTGCTGCGGCAGTTCGTCAGTTTTTTCAGGAACATTTTCTAACCAGAACCCTTTTACAAACTACTGAGTCACTTTATCCTTCATATTCTCCACACCTCACATCTCCAGACACATACATGGGCATGGCTAAACACATCCCAAAACATCGATGAATTGAAACATGCCGTTAGAGCAAGCTCTAGATTAATATCATTATTTTCAAACTTATTCGGGTACGAGTAAATCATCAAAATGATTTATTGTTCAACATGCAACTTACTTTTTCTATAATATACTTCAAATGCCATTAAATGCGTTTCTATCCTGTCTTTGGCTAAAGTTTGTAGAGGTTGTAGAAATTTTATAGCTTGTTCTAAAGGATCATCGACCTAAAAATACAAATTTTGATACAATCTAGTAACAACAGAATGGTCTACGCTCATACCAAATATACTTTATATGATACAATCCAGAATAGACTTTCCAAACAAAATTTTAACTGCGTTCACGATCGTATACGTTCCACTACGAGTTAAAACTATCTGTATATTGTAAAATATACAAAATAAAATCATGAAAATTTCTACGTTTGGATTTGCGGATACCATCTTTTTAACTAAAATATTTTAAAAGTTGGCTGATTTCCGGTATAACCGGAAGTCGACTGTAACTTTGTTATATAAAATAGAACACCCTGTATATTAATACATTTTTGAAATCTACTTAAAAGTTTAGTATACTTTTGTTATTGTTATTAATTTTTTTCTTCGTTATTAAATAGAGAACGAGCCATTTTAACGATTTTCGAAAGTATCAACAATTGACTGTTAACCCCTGAATGCATTAAAATAGATAAAACCGGGTGGTTCTATTTAAAAAAATAAAGAAATTTTATATTCATTAAGTTAAACTTTGAACACTTTTTATCACCATCCTGTTAAGAATGAAAAATTTTTCAACATAGATTCAAATATTTCTGACCTTGCTAAAAGCAACCGAACAGAAACCATTTTCATATCTTCAAGGGTATCCTCGTAAAAAAATAATTTATAAGGGTCTGCAAGGGTCAAATTTTTTACAAAAAAATTAATAACTCAAAAAGTATGCCTTATATGTAAAAAGATCGTATCCGAAAACCCAAACGTAGAAATTTTCATGATTCTACTTCAAGCATTTTGCCCTATATACAGATAATTTTAACTCGTCGTGGGACGTGTTTAGTGATTAATTATTTTTTTCTGGTTACTTTGATAAATTTTGCTAAAAGTACCTTCTGGCATAAAATACCTTATACATTGCCAGAAATAGGCAGCAACTGATTTGTATTGAAGGATTTGATTTAATAGAACGCTATCTAATAATAACCACTAAAATATGAGTTCTATAATAAAAACCGTTAGGTAGGAAAAAATAAACTTCTCAACTCAATCCTTCAGAATATTATCTCTCATATCATCATCATTTTTTTTCATTTTCATAGACAAGGCTATAATTACTACTACGATAAGCTTCTTAGTTTTTAACAAACGACTAAATAATATAAAAAACATAATCAGAATCACATTATAAACCATCATTCTGTTTTCTCTTACTTTATACCACAGGCATTTTCTGTGGAATCTATCTGTTGGGTTGTAACATGCCATTTGACTTGTTGCGTTTTAAACATTTTCAATATTCCTTTTTTTCTTGTATTCGGACACAGTATTCACTTTCGAATTATTTATTCTAACCATTGAATTCGAGAAATTCAATAAAACCTCGAAATGTATTCGAAATTGTCCTCTACCTATTTACACTTGAAGAAAAATTAAATTTTAATAAATTTGTGGTGATTTTATTCTTAATATTCGCTGTTTTTCCTTTCTTTTTTATCATTGTACTGTATTCGTATTCTCTATTTACTTGGTGAACAGAACGAATAGAATAGAACAGATTTCAGCTTGGTTATATTTTAAAAAAAATTAATTCAGTTTTCTCATATGTTAGAGCATAAGTTTTGTTTTATTCAAATCTATTCTTTCCACTCGTTCTTTCGTTCGAAATTTCCATCTGTGTTCCCGTTTCCTTGTTCATTATATTTTTTTCCGCAGTTCTACAGTTTCCAGGTTGGGAGTTTCCACAACAACCACCAGATTACAAATTCAACTTCAACTCTAACATCTGGAAATCCAGTTGAGAGCTGCAACCATCCCGGATTTCCCAGTCTTATCTTTAATATATAGACAAGTCTGAGTTGCTTATATACTTTAACTGATGTCAAATACCACTTCCCGAGGAAGAGTCTCCTGCTGGGGATTTAAGGTTAAGTTATTGATCTCAACGATTCCTTTTGGTCTGGATCTTTTTTTTTTTTTTAATTCAGTTTAACGTGCCTCAACAGCGCTGATCATTAGCACATAAAAATAATCATAAGATACACGTACATAAGTTAAATAAAGGACTGTTACAAAATCTATTACGAGTAAGTTTTATGTGGTTCATGCGTAGTCTTCTTATTGTCACAGCTTCTCTCCTATTCAAAAAGTTTAGGGAAAGGTGAGAAGTAGATGCTGGTGCTCTAGTACTCTTGTTCCATATATCGCGCCAAGATTTTTGCATGAGGTTAGTCTTCAGATCATTCGCAAGTTGTACTGGAGGAGGATTCTTTGTGGCTTTTTTGGCATGGCGATCTGCAGATTAGTTTCCAGCAGTTCCAGTGTGCGATGGAAGCCAGATGAGAGAGAATGTTATATCAAGAACAATGAGAGTTTGTTAGATGTCATGAATGTTTTACCTAATGTATAGTCGGTGAATAAGGTTGAGATTGACTGTGTGGATGAAAGAAAGTCAGTACATATGACGATATGTTTATGGGGAGCTGAGATAAATTCGAAAGCTTGAAGGATACTGTATAGTTCACAGATACTGGATTCAGATTTGGGGGCATCCGTATAGAGAATTAGGTCGAATAAGGATTTTATATGCAGAATTTCTAGGGGATTCATGTTTATTGTAAATGGTAAGTGAGGTATCTACTATGGGAATAATTTTGGTCCAAGGGGGAGAAGAAGGTGAAGAAAGTGGAAAGGTCAAGAAGTGGTTAGAATTTTGGAGTAGAGGTGCGAGCAATTGAAGGATTTAATTTGCAATTGTTCGTGAGTTAGTAGGTACGGGCGTGGTGGTAAATAACTAATGGACAAGATTAGAAGATACTTTAGCAGCGTATGACAGGAGAAGAGATTGTCGTCTTAAGGACAGTGGTGGTTCATTAACTTCACCATTAACACTAGTGGCGAGGCTTGAGTGAAATCCACCAAGGCAGAGTACAGAGTTCAATAAGACAGTTTTAAATTTGGAAGCGGACATATAGATAAAACAACCATAGTCGAGTTTTGAGCGTATAAGTGGTCTGTAAACTCTTAGCAGTATAGTTTCATTGGGTATGTTCACCCTCTTTAGGCAAATGCCTTTTACATCATGAATATGGTGATTCCAGTTCGAGAATCATAAGTCATATCAAGGATTTTGCACTGATTCACAGGGGAGGGGAGTTTGGATCTTTGTTGTTTCCGATAATTTTGAAAAGTTTCTTCTGGAATGACTTTTATTTCTGACTGAATTTTCAGCTTAAGTTGCCATACCTTGGCTGTTTAGGTACATAGCTTGAAAATTGATTACTTTCCAATACCTTGTCTTTGCCTTATATTCCTACATTATCTTCCTTGGTTCTTCTATTATTTTTGCAGATTACCTTTGGGCTATTCCTACTTTTTGGGTGTGTTTTTGTTGTTCTAGTACCAATGCATATATAGTAGTGACCATGTTTCTTCCAGGGTTGATCACCTTCAATCTTTCTATGCATTCTCAGAGTTTTACGCACGTCATTATTTTAATGATTAATTTACTTCTTTATATCTAAGAATATGGATAAAAAATAATAGAGAGACGACTAATTTGATAATATTGACGTAATAATCTTACTCTGGCGAGTTTATCCGGAATTAGTTCGTCAAGTTGTGGAGCGTCAGGTTCACAATCTGCTTGCTGTCGGGATTTGTGATGCTGATCTCTCTTAACTTGAGCTTCTCGAGCCTGGGCGCTTTCTTGTTCTGCCTTTTTCTTCGCTTTCCTTTGTTTATTCCTTAATTTTTTTAATTCCGAAGGTGCGAGATTCTCTGAAAAACAATCATATTAGTATGAGTGCGAATTATTTTAATAAAGACCGAAATCGTTCATTTTCGCCCCTTTTTTGAAACTTATTCTATATAAAAATAGACCTAAAACCAAGACAATTTATCCAGACAACATATAAAAAGATTTGAGAAGTAAAAAGTTGGAGCAAATAATTTTTATTTTAATATCTTTATTGTGCCTTGATAAAAATATACATGATGAAAGAAATACATGAGTAATTACCTAAATAATTTGAATAAACGACGAAAAAAAATATTGCGTAAATATTTACTTTTCAACCCTCACTTCGGAGGGGGTTGAAATTTTAGGGGATGGTAGGGGTAAGTGTCTCCTTACAAATATCAAGAAATTAGCAGTCGGTTACCCTTAGAAACAAAGTTTGGAGGGTTAGGTTAGGTTAGATTAGTGGGGGTTGAAAAGTAAATATTTACCCAATGTTGTCATCTGGAAGTTAAATTAAATCTACCTCCATCTCTTGCATGCATAAATATGTATAATAGTAATAGTCTGGTCAATTTAGACATTCGAAGTTACATAAATTCCCATCAAGCTGAAAATCAGTAAAATTGTTTAAAATACAATTAAACATAGGATTTGAATATTCCCCATAATTTCCGTGTATGGAAAAAATTTTATTCATGGTCAGAGCTCAAAAAAATGAGTTTTTCGCAATTTTCAGCAACACGGTGAGTTTTATCATAAAAATACATTCGATGGAAATTGTAGATCATAAAATTATCTACAAAAAACGTATCAATACTTTTTTTCCTACAAAGCCACTGTTTCTCAGATTTTTTCTTCTCGTTTTTACTCGTCTGTTTTTTAGTGAAAATCTGTGTGTATAGTTAACTGATAACTGCTTAATAATTTTTATGAAATACTCAAAATACAGAGGTCTACAAGCACAAAAAAAACTATAACGCCTGAAACTAAAGTAATTAAAATAAGAGGTAGATTGAATTCTAAATTTGAAATTTCCGCTCAAAATCAAATGGGAAACATTTATAAAAATCTGTATTTGGTTGAGGATCTGAAATCAGCTGATATGTGATCTGATATAGGATCATGTCAAGTCCTTAAGGGTTAATACTGAAAACATTGACCAGAGCGCGATGACATCAATGACGAAAACAACTTCACTTATTTATCATAAGTAACCAACAGTTTTTTTAATGGCTTACAACAAACGTTAAAGATATAGATATAGATATAGAAAACTCAAAATTGTATGTAAAAGCTCGACTTTAAGCAGATGATTTTGTCCTTTATTTAAAAGTCAGAATAATTAAAAATCCCTCTTCATATATCTATGCTTTTAAATTTAGAAGTGTGGTCATAGAAGACAGGCTTTAATTTCTCTACCAAAAAGACATATTTTTTTCTCAAGACAGAAAAAGCTATGGATAGGCAACATCAATAAAACTTCTTAAAGGTCAGACTAACCATTAAGGATTAGACGAAACCATTGTATAAAGAATAAACAGCACTATTTTCAACAACTAAATTTTTTTTAAAAGATCCCAACTAAATGTAAAGTTTTCTTTGTCTTTCTTTATCAAATCGACAGTACATTGTTGCCGATTTTACTTTTTATTACGAAAGTGGTACAAATTACCTATTCGATAGGAATCTTTACAATAGATAGATATTTAGTATTTTGAAATATCATGTTTCTAATAATGTTATGGCATGTATTTATCTCGAACCGAAAACAAATTTAATCTTAGTACTAATTATTTTACACCAATTTCAATGTATAAAAAAAAGATATTTATAATGAGTTCGTGTACCACTAGCAAATGAAACAAATGATTTTTTATTAATTTGTTAGAAGGATCCTTGCATAAAGGTATATAAAATATATATACTTTCCTTTGGTGACTGAAATAATATGAATTTGCGTTTTCGGAACCTCGGTCATGAATATATTTTTGAAACATTCATGTTTTGATGATATTTTGAAGAGGCGAAAAAATAAGTCCTGGTTATTTTGTATGTTTTTTTTTTAACTTTCAGTTGATTTATGTGATTTATCCATTTTCTCCTTTCTTCCTGGGAAAAATATTTTTGATTTTGTTCCGCTTTCGTACTGTATTGATATATTTGATAAAATCAAAAACAATAACTTGTAAAAAGTTCTAACTATACTAATATTTTAAACGTAACGAGATGAAATATACTAAATGTATCATAATTCAATATCGTTTTAATAATTCAAATAATGACATTGCAGAATTCTTCAATTGTGCAATATGTCCTTTCTTGAATAAATGTCGTCGTCGATATTCGGAATTTACTAAATCTATTTGTTGCTTATAATTCTAAAGATACCTAGATGATAATTTTTTAGCATGAAGGTTCTAACAGGTCAGAGATCGGTTGGGCAATATGGCATTACCCAATGCTTGGACTTTCAGTTAAATTGTAAACAGACAGATTTCAATATAAATAGAGTAGGATGAGTTTAAATTTTGTATTTTCAATACAATGTGAAGGTATGAAGTACATTATGAATAAATTGAAATAAATGAATGTAAGTAAAAAAAAGTTAGATTTTGGCATAAACGTCAGGAATCACGGATTTTTGCTCTGAGGTAATTGCATTCTTCATATTAGATAACTAAATAAACACTCAAAGTTTTAGTAAATGAATTTATTAGAAATATTAAATAAAGTAACAATAATAACTACACTTTTTATGAAATTATTGATATAAAATTATAATAATTATAGACTGAGCGTTTGAAAAAATTATCAAAAACTACAAGTAGTACGGTCCTGTATATATTCCTTGTGCATTTTACAGCTACAACATTGTTAGTGGGAAATTCGAATGGCCAACAAATTGAGTAAAATTATTGTAATCTAAAACTTTTTTAAATTCTCAAAATGTTTGTTAAAAAGTATGATAGTGTTGTTTCGGAGCATTATTCACATTCTAATATTTTTGTTTTCTGAAAATTATTTTTTTTATAACCAGTACCCGACCCATTTGGACTATGTGTTATCAAGAAAAATATTCAAAGTAGCTCTTAATTTTGACCACAGAAAGAAATGGACAAAATCCACTCAACAACCTGAATCTCCGTTAAGAAAACTGTAAAACCCCAAAAATGTATTACATGTAGAATCTACTCGCGATGACCTGTAGATATTCTTGAGTCAAGTAATCACATTTACTATTAAAACATCTACTATAAATAAAAACGTTGATTATTATTGGTTATTCATTGTTCTTTTTGTTGTTGAATATTGGAAATCAAACCACAATACACACAAATATTTCAATATTCACCTTTTATCAAAAATATAATCTACTATGAATGGACCTTGAAAAATATACGACAATTTTTTGCAACAGTCTTAAACCATCTTATTATATATAATAATATATAATATTATTGTTGTTCTAGTTTTCGAATTTTTTAAATTTTATAAAACATTATTCTTCATAACGGTAGCTGGATCAACGCTACTGAAACGTTGACATAAAAAAGATTGTGTATTGATTTACCAAAAAATATTTTCCATTTTTCCAACAATTTTCTTTTTCAAATTTAATATTATTTTATTATCTGATATTTTCCTTATATTTTTGTCGAAGCTATTAAGTACTAATAATTCTGATAGAATATTGTTTAACGGAGTTAATGGTGAGAAGAAACCATGAAAGCTATCAGGTTTGGTCAAATTTCCCTTTTTTCCAACTTTGTATAGATTTTCCAATAAATCACATCCTGAGCTTAAAGCTGCTAGCATTTCTGGATTTGTATCGCTCAGAACACGATTACAAGGTTTTGTTGAATGTAAACGTGTACTCAACGCATCAAATAAATTGTTCATGGTTACTTAACAATTGGGCAGCTAATTTAACCTTCATTTTTTCCAAAGAATTCGGATTGATATGCTTATCAGTCAGTTTCAATAAGGCCTTTCCAGTTTTGCTCCTTTTATCAAGATCATAAACTTTTCGAATGTCAGCAAAACATAAGAACTGCCCATTAAATATGAAACTATTGTTCAAAAAATTGTTTCTAACGCATTTCAACAGATGGGGAGCATAATATTTCTTTTCGTTATGAAAAAAATAAGGTTGGTTTTTGTTAACCCCCGAATTCTTTATGAGTTTCTGATTGGTAGTTGATAAATTACATACTATGCCTATAGTGTCTAGTTTTGTCTAACTAAGTTTTTCCAATGGCTTGGTAATTATACACCGTAAAGAAGAATATGACACCCCACCATTCGATACAAAGTAGGCAATAGGAATTTTCCAGTTGCTATAGATTTCTCTGATCATAAAAACTAGAGCTTCACTGGCAGGGAAAGGCTTTCTTCCAAACTCGCCCAGATCTTCGAAACCCTCCATTAAATCTATTTTCATGTTGTACTCAAGATTCCTCTTAATAGATATTTCGTCGAACATCAGAATACATTTATTCTCGTAAGGAAGCATAGTATCCGCCTTTAAAGTAAGGTGCATAAAAATTTTTTTATTGAATCCAGGTTTGCAACGGAAATTGGCAACCCGTGATTTCACTGTTGATATTGCTGGCAAAATAAACCCTTTTTGTCGCAAATATCTGTGTGTCTTAGTTCCTTTATAAAATAATGACAGGGCAGTTTTCTTTTCAGATAGTAACCATGGGAATTTCATCTTATATCGTAATTGCATATTCACAAGAGATTTTGTAAAATTCGTGAGAGTTCCATACAAAACGTTCGCAGAAAGTTGCGTTTTCATAATCCTTTTTTTGTAGCTCTCAATTGAGTATTCAGGTTATTGACTTTTTTCCTAGCATTGGCTAGTTCCTTCCTCGACCGTTCATTTTCTTCTTGCAATAACTGCTTCCTACCTCCAATTCCCATAGAACAAGATGGAAGGTTCTGTGTAACACTTTCAACCACTCTTCATCTTCATGGTTACTGATAGAACTATCTGTCATGTCGATGTTTCTGGAATGAATCGGGGCAATAAAATCACTATTTGAATATGTTTGTGGTGTGAGGAACCATTCAATTGGATTATTTGTTCATCCAAATTTTCCCTATCCGATTCACTTTCTGAACCTTCATCATTTTTGTAACGGAATGGTACAGCAGTAGTAGGCAATCTTTTAGATGGACTAATATTTTCACTGAAATGTTTATTTTTGCTGCAGATCAGCTTATTTCCTTATGATTTCTGGCTTAGGTTTGCCAAAATAGCATTACCTGAAATAAGGAACATCAATGTTAACATACATATTTATTGCAATGGTTATGGTAAAATATTTTTTTATATTCAAAAACTTGAATTTATTTCATTTCAATAACGGGTATAAATGGAATAACAACTAGTAGTACCCTTATTTGGAATTTCCCTAATTGTATCTTATATCATCGTCGGAATGACAGCATTATCCCGAATTGTGTTAAGATAATTCCATACCTGTGTATCATTCTCAAAAACAACTACACATCATTGACATTTCTTGGTATGCTCAAAACAACGGTAAAAATACTCTCATACTTATCTTTAATAAGGGTTTAAAATCAAACAAAAAAGACAATTCAAAAGAATTGTAACAAAACCAGAAATAAAAAATATACAAATAAGTATATACGTACCAAAGATATTTAAATAATCTGATTTTAATATAAATATTATATTGATTGGCTTTGTATTGAAAGTTACGAATTAATGCGAATAATTGGATAAGACCAATAAATAAAAAAAACTCTTCCTAATAAAGGAAAAAAATTTGTCCTATCAACTACTACTAAAATACCTACTTATAGTCGTTTTGTCAGTTTTATCATTGTGTAAAGATATTTATACAATGGCCTCATTCTTACCTATAAATGTACCAAATAACCCAGGACCGGTCTTGGTTTCACATTGGAGAGCCAAAAGTTATAATAATCGAAAATATTATTTATTGTATTATATATTTATAATTTTTGGATTGACCTCAAAATAATATAGAAATGTTAAAACTGAGCTCATTGTTGAGTTAAATATATTTATATTACTAGTGGTACTAATTTAACAAAATGATTTTATTCACAAATCTGTTATAGGTAAATCAAGCATGGGTCACATATTTTTGAAATTATAACCTGCAATACAAAAAATATACACCATTAAAAATATATCCAAGGCGTCATATTTAATATAGTTATAACGTTCCAAAGAAGACACCAACTACTAAAGTTGAAAATATAAATTGCTCTTCTCCAGAATTTTTTATACGTAACATTTTTTAAAAATAATTAATTTGTTCTATAGTTTTAAATATGCTGTTTCTATTATCACTGTAGGAAGTTATGGATAGGTAAATCGTGAAATAAATAACTAACATCAATATTTGTTGGGATGATAAATTTATTCATAATGTGCGACTGGAAAAATGTACTTGAGGAGCTTGTTGCCATCTTCAACTTTCAGAAATTATATTTTACAATGAGACCATAAATGTTTACATAATCATCTGTTATAATAAAATTGAAACTAAAATTCATTTTTATTGAAAGTATTCAACAATCAGAAGATGGTATATGGCATTACTATATTCTTACCCTTAATAGATACGAGGACAACAATGAATAATAGACAAAAATGATGATTATATTATGGAGGGAAATTACATTGGTTAAAAAAGTTCTTTTTTGTATCGAAAACACCAGGTAATGTCTAAAGTAAAGCTCTCAGTACATTTTTTGACAAAATCAAAACAAGTATCTACGACAGAACCGTATTTAAGAATAATCATTGGTGATGTTAGTTATTCGAGATAAAAGTCTGCTATATCGCTTAAATTGACTAATAATTATAATAAATAAGCATATCCTAATTAAAAACCTATAAGTTTGCCTCGTGACGGCACGAAACGTCGTATCGAAGATTTGTTGTTACATGTCTATTTTCATTCAAACTTCTATGCTGGATAAAACAAAAGCATAATTTTTATGTATAACTTGAGAATGGAGGAAATTATAATTTTCCCCCTATAATAACCATATTATAATATGTGATAAAAAAACAGTCTATATACATTTGAACAGGTGAAATTTTTGCCTTATTGACAGGATAATTTCCAAATATAAACACACAGACACACTACTTTATTATTATATGATTAGTTTTATGTTTTATGTTTTATTCTGTTTGTCTTTACTATGTAGGTGGCTTCTAAGTTTAAATTTAGGTATGATTCAAGTACTTTTGATAAGTTTATAAGATTGAATGGATATGGAATTTGTAGTCGTATAATATGCAATGCGACCATAATACAAATAAACTCATTATCAGAAAAAACTATTGGACGAATTATCTTTTATTTGACGATAATTAAATACCTACTTATGTTTTGTATTGAAAATTTGTAAACAGTCATTTATTCACATTCACTATTTTTTATTTCTTTATGAAAAATAATTGTCTTAAGAATAACTCACCCGAGTGTATGATCCATTTTTGACATCTGGCAGGATCATTCACAGGAAATCGGTACATTTTAATTGTAGGATCTGATCTCTTACTTAGTCCACATTTGAAATAAACACACTTATTTCCAGCCATTTCTAAAAAATTGAAAAGAAGTGATTATTTGTTATATAAATACATTTTAGTAAGTGGTTCGTTAAATATACAGTTTTTTTTCGAAATTGTAAGCTGTAGCATTTATACACCTAGCGCCTTTTATAATTTGAATATATTAACTAAGAGAGTAATGATGTATATTAATTGTAATAATATCCACTTACCTTAAAAATGAAATATTTATCCAAGTTCAAAGATTCTCAAATAAAAAAATAATCCAAATGTACAACCAACAAAACTCAACGATAACACAACGAACACAATACAATAATGAATTCAGATTGCAACTTTGCTATAGGCACCCAAAATAAGAAACTTTACAACACAACTTAAGGGTTCAATATAATATTTTAAATAATTTTGGCGGCAACCAAAAATTTTATCAATTATTTACAAATGATTGAACCATATGGTGGACTGCCAATGATTATTGAGTTTTTTTGGTGTTAATATTATCAAATCGAGTGCACGTCACAAGAAATTTTATTCTCTTATAATTAATGAAACCATTTCACTCAATACACCTCAGCCAGATAAAGTAATCCGATAAATTCCTTGAATTCAGCTACCTCTGTAGGTTTCGCGTCTTAACTCTTAGAAAGCTGGTAGGTCTACTCTCTGTTGTGAAACACAGAAACTTGTTAGACCAAAATATATTCTACTCATTTTATAGATGAAATACGACCGACGAAAGGTTGAAAATAAGGGTCTTGTCTGTGATACGAAAATCTTGTCGGCCAGTGTAATTTATAAATGCTTCATATGTGTTTGATTGCAATTTCTGATTGATGATCTTTTATTGAAAATAGGAATAATTTATTAGTATAAAATTACGGGAAGTGAAAACGTTAGAGTGTTCATCATTGAAATTTTAAAATGCTTTTAATTTTTTACACTAATTTTTTAGCAAAATAGTAATGAATCATTACTTTCATGAAAGTACTAGTAATAACACACTTAAGATTAATACCGTATAGTTAATAATAAAATAATAATATAATTTTTGAAATATATTCGTTGTATTCATGTGATTTTAGTGATTATTTTAATTATATTGTAACCTAAAAGATCACATTTTGGGATCCGACTAAACTCATCATTTGTTTATGTGTGTTGTCGGGATTCGTTGCAAGATTTTGTTGTGTTTAAGAGGTATAAAAATTTTGTATGCTTTCAATTTCTCAATGGGGCGCCGCCACTCAATTTTTTAACCTAAACTGAGAAAGGTATACAAATAGGTAGATGAATATTTACGAATAAAGCTACTTTTTGAAAATAAAATACGATGATCTATATTTTGAAATTACAAATTACAAAAAAACCCAGGTTAAAATAAACTCATGAGTTTGTTGGTTTACAGAAAATATTGAAGTAACTTTTACAACAAAAAGAACTAATATGAGTGGATCTGACCTTTAGCAACACAAGGCTCCCTACTTGTCAGGAGAATACAAATAGGACCATATCCGTGGAATGCTGTTAGGAATTAAAGAAGTTTATTCAGTTCATTGTCCCAGAATAGGTAGTTCAAAGTTTGAAGTTAAAACCAAATTAAGGTCGTCTAAGTTTTAAACCCATAAACTAGGTCCCTAATTATATTAAAAAGAAAAATGTACAAAATGCAATCTATGAAAAATTTCGCCAATTTATAGACTACTAAAAAAATAATTTATAACTTAATTTTCTAACATTTTTAACATTTCCTGAATGCAATAAAAAAGTTAGTCTATAATTTCGAGCCTAAATTAGTTCATAAAACAGTAATTAGAACTATTTCTGCTTTTAGAAAAAAATAATTTTACCTTCTTTTTTAACGAAAAGAAAATTATATCTACTTTTTATTAGAAGTCAATTAACAATTTTATATTCCAATTTTTGAAATCGGCGGAAGGCTCCTTTAGGCCGGCTAAATCCCGCTTCTCAAAAATCTCTGGAGAAATTAATCTTCAGTCTACCATGGTCGCTGACCAAAAGAACGACTTCCGCAAATATAAAATTTGAAGCCAAATTTAAAAATTTATAATCAAATCCATAATGAAAAATTCCACATCGGTTGACAGTCAAAAAGAAAATATGAATGAAGTTAGCAGCAGACTTCTTGAGGAAAATCGGGTCACACATCATGATGATAATCTAGCCAGGTGCAACAATAGCTCAATTTCAAAAACACCAGCTAACAAATCAAAACATCAAAACAACTTTTCAATGGACTGAACAAACAAAAATCAATGTCTGCAAAATTTACAGAAATACTGCACGAATTACTTAATTCGTGTACAGTTAACTAGATGTTGCTCGAACCTTCTAAGGGGAAGCAACTTTGCTCTTTCAAGCAACATAATTCTGCAACCAGTTATACCACGTCTGCCAAATTTCTGGTCCTGTAGACCAAGACTTAACCTCAAAAGAAAATGAACCAAACATTCAATTCAACAAAAGGACAAATTAAACTGTGTTAAATAACTTAAATTTCAGGAGCCCAATATGTCACATACAAAACTACAAAAGAGGTATGAAATATAATATGTAAATATTTCTATTCGAAGATAAAATGACAAAATTTCTTATAAAGAAAATTATTTACAAAAAGAAGTTGGTAAGTTTATATCGTATAATATATAAATATTTGGTCAAATCAAAATTCAAAACTGGCCTTAAACTTAAAAGGGGTTTAAACAAGCCAATATATTCAGTGTACTCCCTTATCTATAACAAAATATTACACCATATAGTTGAAATTTATTTGTTATTTTAAGTAGCCTCGCCTTACTAAGCATTTTAGAAACGTCTGAATTTGATTTATAGAAGCGAAACCTGAAAATTACGTCTACACGAATTCATAATTCAGTACAGGGAAATTAGAAATGAATAATTGTTGTACGAACTTAATAAAATTTTTAAGAATATATTTACAATAAAAAAATCAAAAATAATTTACACATTTCATTTTGAATGGATTCTCATATGCATTGACGAACCCCGTCAACTTTGGAGCGCTGTAACAGCGTTTTAAATGAATGATATTGAAAAAAAATTACAGAGAAAAATTTGATGATGAATCAAGTTCAACTTGTGTAACTAGCAACAAGAAATAAGCGATGATACAATAAGAACACAACTCGAAGCAATTTCCTTGACTTTTTCGAACACTTCTGGTAAACAAATGCTGGTGTACCATTCAGAAAGAGGCCTATCGGGACAATTCTCTATCTCGTGCGCGTGTTTTTGAGTGGTGTAAGTGCTTTAGTGAGGGACTGAAGATGACCAGCGCCAGGTCAACATGTGCAGGGTGTCTAGACCTGACGTGCATCTCAATTCCCGCGATTTTCCTGCTTTTTCCCGACAACTTTTTCTAATTTTCCCCATATTAGTAAACCAATTTTTAGTAATATTCAATAAACAATAGCATTCAATACAAAAAAAATAATTATCGCTTTTTTATTGTTTTTTCATAAAGAATGATACATATTAGTTACTCTTAACAAAATATAAATGAAATATATTATTGAATTAATGACTACTTATATTAATAGCGAATCACAATAGGTTCATTTATTTATTCTTTTCTAAATTTTTGATTTGGTCATTTAAAGCTGATGTTTGTTCTAACAAGTTCTTTCGTTTTGCTTTCAATTCTTTAACTTCTTCTGCTTTTATTTTTCTTTCATTAGACTCTTTTTGTTTATGTGCATCTTCATTTTTTTTATTCTGACAGAACTCCACATATCTACTATGCGCCATTCGCACGTTCAACATCATTTTAGATGTGATAGATACGTGTTTGATGTCCCCTGCCGCAGTAACTGCATCATAAATGATGCGCAAGGCAACTAGACTGTTTTCCGCCTGATTTACAACGATTGCCTCTTTGTTTACGGAAAATCCGCGCTCAACTGCTGCATTTCCATGAGATAAAATGAAAATTATTTCTAGAAAATTAATCAAGTTCGGGCAGGTCAAACCGGAATCTTCTATCAATTCTATCCAAAATTTATCAAGCCTTTTTACACTTCGATTATATATCTTCATGGATTGAATGGTGTTAGAAAATTGTAGAATATCTCGATACTCTTTTTTTATTTTGTCAGCCGTCGAGCCAGAAATCAACTTGTTCGTGTCAACCAGAACAGCCAAGCAAGAGTCAAGTAGCTGTAGAGCTACGTTGGATTGATGTGCGATTAAATTTGGATTCACACAAGTTATGTACTTTGTAAGTTTATACAATAGAGGTGATCGTTCTTGAATTTTTTTAATAATTTTAACGAAACAATTCTTACAATCAATCATGAATTTAGTCAATAATTCACCAGAGGGCTTGATTTTAGCATTCTTCAATGCGCTCTTAGTTGAAAATCCTATATCAATTTTGCTAGCAGGAAGCAAATTATGTATTGAAACTACAACTTTCTGTGCATTTCTCCGAAAATTCCCGATCTCGAAAAAAAATCCCGTTGTTTTCCCGTCTTTTCCCGCTGCTAAAAAATTCCCGCTTTTTTCTCGCTATTTCCCGATGGCTAGACACCCTGCTTGTGACTGTTTCAACTTCGGAAATAGTGACCAAAATGAACCAAATTGTACATGCAAATCGTCGAATGATTGCCGAGGCTGTAAACACCAATAAAGAAACGGTTAGAAATTTTACACCAATTACACATGACAAAAATCTGTGCGAGGTTGGTGCCATAAAATTTGACTCTTGACCAAAAGCTCTTGCGTCAACGGGTCTGCTTAGATTTCCTTGAAAGGTTAGAAAAAGATCTGCTTTGAAAGAGACCTGATTTGAGCTGATGGAGGCGGTAAAGCAAAAAATGGCAGAGCTCCTGAAGGCCCTCACCAAAGAAGACTTCCAGGACTGCATCCATTAATGGAAATGTTTGTGGCGAGGGGATGGTAGTATATTGAAGGGGAGCATTCGAATGCAGAATAATTTTTTCGTAACCAGTCTTGTTGTTTAATAGCCAGATCTCGTATACTAAAAAATTTAATATGTCGGCAGATAGTTAAATTTTATGTATTTAAATCGATAATTTAACAGATAATATGCTATTTCATAGATTAATGTTAGGATGATTCATTACTTTCAACAATTCATACTTACAAAAATTGTCTAATATTATTATGCTCATAAACAGATAAAAAGACCTGATAAAAATATATAAATCATTCAAAATCAGAAAATACTTCCAATGCTATTTATTTTGTTACGTTTTTTATAGTGAAAGGTGCGGCTATTTTGATTCAAGGTTTTGTTGCTCATACACCTTAATTATTATTTACCTCAAAGGCATATTCCAGCAGTAAAATATGGTATTATTTATTTATTTATTGTTTTTCATCTATTTTTATTTTCGAGTAGAAGGTTTTTGCTCCATAATAGGTAGTATTCAAGAGAAATTTTCATTGTTTTTGAATCTAATACTTTCCTATTTTATTTTATTACAGAAGAATATCCAGAAATATATTCGAATATTGAATGAATCGACAAAACAGTATATTTGTTGAGAAAAACATATAAAATTGTAAATTTAACGGTGAAACGAAAAAGAGTTTTATTATGAAAAGGAAATCTGAGCCGTTGACGCAAGAGCTTTTGGTTAGTTAGAGTTAGATTTTTTGACACCAACTTCATGTGTAATTCCTCGTCTAAGATTTTTCTAACCATTTCTCTATCGGCGTTTACAGTCTTGGCAATCATCCGGATGCTCATTCAACGATATCCACGCACAATTTGATTGATTTTGGTCAGTGTTTCCGTAGCTGAAACAGTCACAGGGCGACCTGGGCGCTGGTCATCTTCATTGCTCTCTCTAAAGAGCTTACACCATTCAAAAACGCGCGCGAGATAGAAAATTGTCCCCATAGGTCTCTTGCAACAATTTATACCACTCTTATAGAGTTTTTGTCACACATGGTGAGAAAGAGTTGAGTACTATACTTTATCAACAACTATTAGTTGGGCTAAAATGTTTGTAAGCTGACACAACGAAAACCACATTTCATCAAATGGGTTTTGAGTTGCTTCTACATCCACCCCACCAGATATGATTCAAGACATTTTGTCCTATTTTCTCAGATTTCCAAAGAATGTTCGCTGGACAGAACTTTACGCCTAAGAAAAGGTCGGCGCTGAAACTAAAGCCTATTTTGAGGCTAAAAACAAATCGTACTAGGGTGGATAAACTATTCTTTGCTCGTTATGTAATTTTTTATGTGTGATTTTTTGGGGTCTTATTAGCAATTGGTGTAAAATAAATCCAGTGAACCACAGCAGTATTTATGCATTTTATGTAAATCATACGACATTAACTTGAAATGAAAAATACTTTATTTTTATTCAATTAAAAAATGAATGAATGAAAAACAGTACATACGAATTGAAACAGAGATTTTTTAATGAAGTCTTGGTTAGTGTTACATCATTTCGTGAATACCGCAATTGAAAATTACGGTAATAACACGAAAATTCTACTAGAAATTGGTCATATAAAGAAACAAAACCCTCAAGAAAACTAGGAACATATACAATGCAAAGTAATGCAATTTAGAGAATTGTCCTCATAGGCCTCTTGCAACAATTTATAGCACTCAGTCGGAGTTTTTGTCACACATGGTGAGAAAAAAAACACGTTTTTTTCAAACCGCTACTGCACAAATACTCTAACAGTGACGAAAATGTGATTTGGAACATGCATAGACAAGATATCTAGGTACCCAACCGTCTAGGGCGCCCTCTAAGCGCGCAGTCTCGTTATTTAATAGCCTGACCTCATAATTCACCGAGATTTTTAGTCGGTATTCATTAAAAATATTTTGAAGAGTTACCGCGGCATGAAATGCATTAGCTTTTAGTTTGAAAACTATTAATTTCAATTCTGAAATATGGTTAAATTAATGGAAATGCATAAACTAACAGTTTTAAAAATAATTGATTATATAGAGACAACCAGAACACAACAGGAATTTCTTCGCAGTTCATGAAAAATTTAGTGATCTTAAGCAACAATTATTGAAATAAATTAGTATTTTCGCGAATTTCATCACGTAAAGCATATGAAAAATTAGTTGTCAATGCAGTAAGTAATCAAATTAAATAAGATACGATGGTTAAGTTTGACGAAAACTCACGTACATAGAATAAAGAAGCTATTATTCTCTTAGGAGCTCATGGAAAACGATTTTGATAGAACTTATTTTTATTAACCAATCGTTATTTAATAGCCAGATTTCGTATCTGTACTTTGAAGCTTGATAGATATATATTTTTTATAATCTCATTTACATAGTATCCTTCAAAAATTGGACTCGCGTTATTGGCGCTCGATTTGAAAATCCAACAATTGGATTTTATAATTACCTCATTGATATTGTTCCAATCTCTTTAAAATACAGTGACTACCAGAGATCAGGACAGACAAACACGGTAATCATGGGCTAGGTTAAAAGTGGTCGAGTTTTAATAATAAGAATACGAGTGTCATGTACTGTGGACACTCTGTATCCCATAAAAGTCTATCAAACTCAAATTGACCGGAGCTGTTAAGAAAGGGGAGTGATTCAACTTCACAATAACGAACTCCCACACATCTCCAAGTTTACGCAAAATGTACTAGTCAAGTTAATTGAGAATCCGCTCTACGGACAGTTAAAAATCTTCTCGAATGATGCGCCACAGCAAATGAAATTAATAACTTTTGACTTCTCTTACTTGCAGGATCGTTTCGTAACTATTCATTTAAACACTCCTCGTACAATTGTGACGATTGCCTATACGATACTAATTACTTTCTGCATTATGGTTCCACAAAAATTCCATCGTGAATCTAGTACCTACTAGAGTTACTTTAAAAGGATAAAACTTACTCTTCTTATATTACATTCAGATTCTACACTACGAGGATGGTCGCGGAAGTCCAACTAATATAAAAGCTGAACTAGATGCTTCTATGGGTGAGACTACTACTTAGTTATCAATAGTTTAATATTAGATGGCAGAATTTAAACGTGCGAAGACCAGCTGTGCAGTGATCAACCAATTGAGATGACGACTCCAGAAATGTTGAAGTCGACTAAAAGTGCGCGAGTTAACAGATATAGTAGACATATCAAAAAGTATTAACTGGAAATTTGGACACGAGAAAGCTACGCGCAAGATGGATGCCGCGTTTTCGCACAATAGAACAAAAACAGCGTCCTGAAGATGTTATAACCATGGATAAAACATGGGTCCATCAGTTCATATCCGAAACAAAAGAACAATCAAAACTATTAGTACAGTCATTCAAGCCTAAAATCGACCGAAACCTCGCAATTTTAGAGATCTTCATCGATCTTCTTGAAAATTTGGAATTAAGTTCATCTTACCCTCCTCTTCAAAACTGACTTGGTCGCAAAGTATACTTTTTATTTTTAAGGGGTGAAAATCAACCCTTACTCCAATAAATTGGAAACTTATGAATTAAAGCGGTAATGGGCTATAGTTAGGTTCAAATATAATAAATGTTCATTGTTTTGTATCATGACTTATAGCTCACCTATCTTTAAAATAAACCCCTCATACAAAGATTATTTAAAAAATGTGGTAAAAACATGAAATTTCTTTTATTTTGGATCTTATTAGGAGAATTTTTGTTTCTTTAAGTATAAGAAATCTGACCCTCAATATTTTTAATAATGCAACCACCAAACACCACCCCTCAGAATGGAACAAATTGCAAATAACTAAATGGAAGCAGTTATAGGGCTCATTATGTTCAAACATGTGAAATGATTATTGTTTTTTTACAATATAAGTAATATTTCTATTTAGGCATATATTCATACATGTGGGAATCCAGATATATAAATACAAAGGAGACACAGCAGACACATTAAGCATTATCTCTAGAAAAATTTATTCGGTTTTTTAATAATAACTCGGCTTCCCTTTAAGCTTTTTGCATTCATTCATACATCATTTTGTAGGGAATTTCATAAGCTACAAAACCATGAGAGTTGTAACCCTTCTAGTCCCTTTTCTTCAGAGAATTTTGATGTTAACAGGTAAAAAAGACTCCCTTAGCATTGAAATCTTAGCATTTAAACGTTTATATCTCGTTTAATTTTTAAGCTACTTGAGTTTTAGAAAAAGCAAAATGTTCAGTAAAATAAAAGCTAAATTTAATTTACAAAAAAATTCTTTCATTGATCCAATAGTTTTTGAGATATTTTGAAAAATAATGTTTTTTTGTAAATCGAAAACAACATTTCACAACTTTTTTCAAAATATACGTGTTCCAAACTATTCAAACTTTTGGAACGTGTTGTTAGGGCTTAAACAAAGATAATTTTACATGAACTACGATTAATTTTAATTTTGCCGCACATGGTGTCAAATTTATCGAATTTATTTTCGTCGTAACAATTTTCATGCTAGACGGTTTTATAAAAGCTCAATTTAGAGGTCTGAAAAAGTACTTTTTCTAACATTTGCATCAATTACGAAAAAAAAAAAATTTCCGTCGAGCTAAAAATATTAGTTTTTTATTGAAAATTAGGAACAAGATTTTATGGAAAACTTTTTTGTGAATACGGATACTTGTTATAGATATGTGGTCACTGATAGAACAGTTGAAGATACAAAAATGATTGTCGAATCAAATTTAATACTCATTTAAGAATTCGTTTTTCTGACACTGATTTATTGGTTATATTAGCTAATAAAGCTCATGTTTCACAACATGGTAACGTTTTTATAAAAGTTGGTGTTGGAAAACATATGACACTCGATTTTGTGAAAATTTGCGATCAAATTTAAACATATTACAACCCTGTGTTTTTTAGAAAAGACCAAAAAGGTCCATTTCGATAATGACAAAATATTTTACAGATTGTTTCATATAAATATCGGAGCCATTGATGAAGGAAGATGCATTTGGCAAATTTAAAGAGTTTGCTTATCAGATGTATGGCTTTAATCGGTTAAAAAAAAATTAATGATGCTAGGGTTGCATTTGCAACAAATTTTTGGACAATAATGATGAATTAAAGTTGTCTAAAAAACGTATTAACGGTTGCGAATGAAAATTGTAAAAACAATATTTAAAGGGGGGTTACATTACGCAAATTTGGTCTCACGCAAAATTGAAGTTCCTACAGATGAATTTGATTGGTTTTCTGGGACTCAATTAATAACGTCAATTGAGGAAATAACTATTCAGTATGAAAAAGGTATCAATTATTTTGTTATTATTTTATTTTTTCATATGATCATGTTTTACTATACACGACAACTAATAATTTTCCTTTCATCTTTTCACAGATGATGATGATGAAGACATGATCGCATGTAACTCTGATAGCGACTCTGACAGTTAATCAGAGAGATATGAAAGCGACTCAAGCCAAAGCTTTGAAAAAAAATAATGAAAACAAAACAGTTTGTCATAAGTCAAGGGAAAACACAGCTGACAAGCTTTCCACTGAGATACATTAATTTCCATTCATAGTAGCATATAAACGATGTATTAGGTAAACTATAATTCGAAATGACTGAAGAAAAATTTATTTTTCTCCATGGAGTCGCAGCTGACGGTTGCAAGGATTTATATAGACGGCGACTGGCAACTAAAAATAGAGTCGATAAGGTGCGCGCCATTTCAGCTTGTAAACTGGTACTTAGTACATTACCAAATGCCACTTCTTAAGGTCAGCAAAGGTCGGATATGAAAATTCCAGCCGGTTTTCCCGAACGAAAAAATTGGCTGAAAAACCTTATAACGTGCGCGCGCGAAACCTTTTGTAACGTGGGGTTTAAACCTCAACTAAGAGCGGTGAAATAGCGCTAGAAGTTTTACAGGCCGGAAAACCCTCGTAAGAAGTGATCGAAAGTGACGGAAAACTCATCTGAGAAACCTCATAACGTGCGTGCGCGAATCCTTCAGTAACGTAAGGTTTAAACCTCAAATAAGAGCAGTGTGATAGCGCAAGAAGTTTTGCAGGCCGGAAAACCTCCGTAAAATATTGAAGAAAATCGGCGTAAATTTGTAAAAATTTTTCGTATTCGACTTAATGGAAAATTATTTTTGATGTCTCCATTCAAAATATCTAATTGGGCTACCCGAAATTAAAAAAAATCATCAGGATACGGTGAAAACTCGCTGAAATATAATCATTTTTTATCGCGCGCGAGACTTTATAACGCTTACTCATTTTCCACCTTCTCAAGCCGCCGCCAAAAACGCAAAATTGTTCTAATTGTTTAATTGTTTTTTTATTCATTTACTGCGCCAATCATCAATTGATTTTGATCAATTTTTTTTTAAACTTTTGGGAATAGTTATATTTTTTGATAAAGTTGCTCAGTTCGCCTCTATTTTGCAAAAATGCGTTAAAGTATTTACTTATCTAACGCGCGCATTTGATTTTCAATGACCATAAATTAAAAAATATCAATAGTTATCAAATCAAATAACATTTTATGATAAACTATTATTATTTTGCGATTTTTGAAATTTTTTTTCTTCAGCTCGATTTATGTTATGTAAATGTTAATCTTAAAACAAACTACAGCTATGAGAAAAAATACCCTTTCGTTCATACCCTAACCAGTCATTACGAACCGCCCTAAAAATGAGTAAGCGCTATAAAAAATGATTATATTTCAGCGAATATTCATCGTATCCTGATGATTTATTTCAATTTCGGGTAGCTCAAACAGATATTTTGAATAGAGACATCAAAAATAATTTTCCATTAAGCCGAATACGAAAAATTTTTATTACAAATTTACGCCAATTTTCTTCAATTTTTTACGGAGGTTTTCCGGTCTGCAAAACTTCTTGCGCTATCACATCGCTCTTATTTGAGGTTTAAACCTCACGTTACTGAAGGTTTCGCGAGCGCACGTTATGAGGTTTTTTAGATGAGTTTTCCGGCACTTTCGATCACTTCTTACGAGGATTTTCCAGCCTGTAAAACACACAGCTCTTATTTGAGGTTTAAACTTCACTTTACAGAAGGTTACGCGCGCACGAGGTTTTACAGCCAATTTTTTTGTTCGGGAAAACAGGCTAGCATTTTCATATCCGACTTGTACCGACCTTAAGAAGTGGCGTTTGGTGATGTACTAAGTTGGGGCCGCCAGTTTGCAAGTTTATCGACCCTGTTTTTTGTAGCCAGCTTGAGACTAATAGTATTCATAGTTTCGCTCGAGAACAATAATTGTAGCTGGCTCCCGGACTATTTGTAACTACATGCAAACGAATGTATAAAATATGAACGTTCCATATTATACAACACGAAACAATCCCTTGCATTGAAAGTCTGTATACGGTCAATGTACACGCTTTTAGTGGAGAATGCCTATAGGTAGTTGCATACTGATCGACTTAATTTTTTTATTGTATAGTCTTTAAACGAAACGCTTCGAGCGAAGGTTGGCCGTTAGGAAGACTTTCACTCAACTAGACCACTTGTAACACTGTTGCCAAACAATTAATTCAATTTCACACGATGCGGTATCCGTATTATAAATGTATGTAATTTCACTTTATTGAAAAAATTGTTTGTGTTAAGTTAAAAATACAATAAGGGAATGTAGAACATTTTAAATTACGAAAATATAAACTAAATTGGGCAAAGTATGATAATCCTCACCATGACGATCATCATTAAACTCTATTGATGATACGAGAAATCGATTTATCATATTTATTTACTTCCGGAGATACCGGAAGGAGCCATTATTTCATAAAGACTAATAGACTAACTTTCGCGGTCCCTTCGTTTTGTGGCTCTAGAAAATCGAAAAATCCTCCGATTTCGATGAATTTTTTTTTAAATCTTCGTTTTTACGGCGGATTCACAAAAAAATTATGGGAATAAAAAAAATAAAAACTCATAGTGATTAGGTTAGGTTATGTTAGGAGGTTAGGTTAGGGGGGATGTGCTAAAAATTCGGAACAAATGTTCATATTTGGTCTGCTTTTCAAACACACCCCTCCGCCTCTCACCACACTCCCAATTCTCTTCAACCTTAGTAAAATACCATTTTTTTAATGGTGAAAAAATTCATCGAAATCGGTTGATTTTTCGATTTCCTATTCGTTCGAAAAGGAATTTTCTAAGATATATAAGAGGGTGCGTTACTTTGATGGAAAATGATTTTTGTTTAATGCAAACGAGGTCTTCCTTTACATATTCTCACATCCAGATGTTTCAAAAAATTGAAATTATTACTTTTTTCTCCCTATATTGTAACAATGTTTGTTGACCCTGTTTTAAAGGACGCAAGTCACAGACAAACAATATTTGCTGGTGTTTCTATAATCCCTTGGCTGTTATAAAAACCAACAATATGATTTTCTTTAATTCTTGATAATAAACTGTCAAATTGACGTTGTTAATTGAAAAAATATCCAAAAAAATGTTAAATACGTTATAAAAACTTTGAGAAAACTGGAACGATTAACTTTATAACGCCATCATTCATTGAATAAATGACAGAATTCATCGATCAGCCGATTATTTCAACGATTTATGTTTCACACCTTTTATTTATTTGTTCATATATTAATTTTGGTAACGGGCCAATTCTCTATCTAATTTAAATAATTTCATCAAATTATCTAATACAAATCAAATCAAATCACCTTTCAAGTTTTTATAACACGAAAATTGTGCCCAATATAATTTACAATGTCGAATGAATTATCAACGCGGTGTGGAAAACGCCTATTTTTGGCTCGTATACGAAGGTTGAAAAATATGCCGGAGGACAATATTTTAATCACTCAGATGTCCAAGAGGTGTTTTATGATAAACGTTGAACAGTTTTTTTTAATACAAGGCAGTCCTGAGATACCACAATTAATTCTCAATAACTTATAGCGAAGAAACATTTATTGCCAAGGAAGACTGCCACTGTATTAACGACATTGGAATAATTAATTTTGATACATCTACTTTATTATTTATAAATATACAACAAATATTTAAACTGACAAATAATTACGAGGAACATAGACATTTTCATACCAAAAAATAAAAATAAGATATTGCCCAAGAAATAAGTACCATTATTAGATACAATCTGCAAAGAAGCGGACATGATAAAAGATAGTCTGAGAACTCAGAAACAAATCAGAGAAAGAGCGAAGGAAGAAGGGTAAACAAAAAAGAATAGGTCATCAGAAGCTGATAATAGATGGAAAAAAGATTGGAAAGTGATGAAAATATATCACATCCAAAATTGTTTTAACAAAATAGCGGGCTGTGAACGCTTTCTTTATTAAGTCAATTCGTTTTTTCGATAAACTGTCACTTTTATTTCTTGATATTCGTTCAAGAAAATCCGTTTTGTGTGTAATTAAAAGGAGTGTAGTTTAAACTGCACACCAGAACACACCAGGGAACAGTATTTAAAAGAATGGAATTTTTTTATGAATTGGCCTACTAAAAAAGGCATAATCAGCTTCATAAAAAGAGTGTTACTAGCTTACTTTGAAACTAAATCCAAAATGTGGAAATCTTCAACACTTTGGTCGACTTATTCAAAACTGAAAGGCACCCTAATAGTAAATAACATCAGTAAATACTCGAAACTCATTACATATTTGAAAAATTAATCAGTTTGCTATAGACCCAAGAAATCTAAAACATTGGCCCGTGAAGAAATTCATAAGTTTCTGTTGCAAGCTCCAGAAGATCATTATGTCATGCATTAGGTTTGTCAGCAAAACATTTTAATGTAAGCTTAGATATTATTTGTAACATCTTTCAGCTTTCTTCAATATTAGGAATCACAGAAGCTCTGCGGAGGGAGGAATTATATAAAATGAAGTATAACGATATTAACAATACCTAAAATGTTTTAATTATCACAGTACCTGATACAAAAACTCATGTTCAACGTCGATACTGTTATTGGTGAAATATCAAACAATGGATTAAACTTGGTAAACATTTATAAAAAGTATAAAAACCAACGACCCTCAAATATCAAAACAGATTTCTTTTTGTAGTATAGAAATGGGAAGTGCAAAACCCAAGTTGTAGATATCAATACCTTTTCAAAAATTCCCTCGGAACATATCTGAGTTTACCAAATCCAAAAAACTACACTGGGCATACATTCGACGCTCTTCGGCGTCTCTGTTAGAGGATTCCGGTGGTGATATAATTCAACTAAAGAAGCATGGTAGGTGGAAATCAAACACAGTTGCGGGTTACGTAATCGACTCAATAAAAAGCAAAATGAATACCGTTGTGAAAATTTTAACTGGAACAACTAGTTCGACTTGAAGCAACATTGTAAATGTTCATGATCCTACCAACAATCCAATTCAAGTACTAATACAACTATAGACGATGTTATTTCTTTGAACTCATTAAATGTTGTCAATTGAAGTACCAACTTCTTCATCATTTCAAATTAATAATGCTCACAGTTGTACTTGTACTTTTATTATTACTATCACAAAATAAAAATTGATAATAGTTTTGTCGAATTTGTTAAGTCTATGTACGTAGAAAAAATTTTGTATGAAGCTCATGAGTAAAGTAACTTTTTTTCACTTGTAGGAATTGCCTGTCAAGTCGTTTTACTCGTGAAAAAAGTATTAAACAATTTTATCTACAAAATGAAAATTTCTTTAATTTCTTAGACCTTATGTTTATGTTTCTAAATATTCTTGATTTCAGGTCTTTTCCGCTTCAAAATTATTTTTTTTTATAATTTTTAAAAGATTGATAAATAATTAACATTTTGACTAATTTTAAGTCTTTATCAAAACATATTTAATATATTTTTATTTATCTTAAAAATTATTAAAAAAACTAATTTTGAAACGGAAAAGACCTAAAATTAAGAACATTTAGAAACATAAACAAAATGAAAATTAAAACCTTGTTCCTTATGTTGATATATTAAATTAATTTGACATACTACTAACTTGATTCGCCTTGTATTACATAAATACTTATTAGATCGAATAAATTTGTTCCAAATCATATAAAAAAAAAACAAAAAACTCACTTATTTAAATTATTTTGAAATCGTAATAATCACTAATACATTCTGTCTGACCCAAGTACAAAATTAAGCCCGATAATCCAATGTTTATGAAAGAAAATTTCGGTGACTTATCAAAGCCCTCGAAACTGCTTTCTTATATTCCACGTTTTTTTTAGTTTAAACACTTCCCTTATATGTATATAGTCAGCACAACAAACAGAAAGAAAATATTCTGCAAAAAACACATAAGAAATCAATACATAACATGGCAAATTGGGGTTTACTCACAAACTTCGAGGTAGTTTAAACTTCAGTTGAACATGAAACGGAGGATCCGAACCTAACTTTTTCAAATTTGTTACGTTTTTAGAATATTATTAAGAGTTTTGGTTAGGTTAGGTGAAGATTTCCACGTTATATTTGAGGAACTCAACGATGATGAAGACATTATCAACATTGTCAAAGCGCCGAGAAAACAAAAAGTTATTGGTTCTAGAATCTCTGAAATGTCTCACATTTTTCAAATTTGTTGTGCTTCTATCGAAAACATCATCGTTTTTGATATTTTCATAATAAAATTACCTTGCTAACTTGCTTCCTTCCAAATTACTGTATCAATTTTTTTTGGATTCGGCTATTTCTTTGTATTTCTTCACAAGGTTAACCAAAAACACTACTACATAGAAATTACACGATTTTTTTGTTCTTTGCTCAATTTTGTTTAAATCAATTTACGTACGTGTTTACACCAATGACGGTTTTCGCTAGATGTGACTTGTAATATTTTTTCTTGTAAGATTAATTATGATAAACGAGTCGTGAATCCACTACCATGATGTAGGAGCAAAAATACAAACTAAGGAGTGGAAACAACGCCGAAAAAAGCGGGAAAGTTCTAACAGTAGTTTGGGTTGCTGAAAGTATAATTACCTGCAAAAATTACACATAATTACAGGTGATTATTATATCAATTTAGTTGCAGAATTTTAAAAAAACAGGCATAGGAAAATGCCGGAGGAAGTTGCTTAAATATGTTTTCTTGCATTAACATAAAGAATCACAGTGCCCAATAGCTTAGATAGGCTTCGGATTAGTTAAGCCTAGAAGTTGGTATCGGTATTAAATGTCAACCCGGAGTAAGACCTATTAAATTAGCTTATAAAGCTAGACAGGCAAGCGATGGAGTGTAAAACAGAGAGGAAATATCAGGAACTTACCCTAGTGCAGACATTTAGCAGGAATGAATTGGGGTGAGATCAATCATCAGATTTGGGATAGTGGTCTATGGTACTAGAACTAATCTGAATACCTTATATTATTGGAAAGCGAGGCAAGAAAAACCTCACTCAGAATATTCAGTTAAGGAGTCACCAGGAATAATCCGAAATCTCTCTGAAAAAACGATAGGTCAGTAAAAAGGGCCATGAACTTCAATTTAAATTGCTCCTGTGATATTTTTTTAAATTGTAGGTCATAACCTGCACATTACTAGAGAATCTCACCACTCCATAATGGGGGATGCTACTCCCCCAAAATATGCGTCAAACTTTATTTTTGATGTAATTTCAGAATACCTCAGAAAATCATTGTCTTGTCAAAAAAAATGTAGATTCAGAAACGGCACAAAATTTTTTTTAAAAAAAAGGTCCTTACAACAATTTCGCCAAATTGTACCATATTCCTGAAAAAAATTGTTGAAGGTAGATTTCCCAAATTAATAGCATTTCTGAAACTAAAATCGGCCCTACCGTTTGATGGTAAGACGTTTTGAGCCCATTACGTCAAACAGTTTGAGGCTGCCATTAGAGTGAATAATTGGTTTGATAAAGTAAAGGCAGTGAACTTAACCATTTCACTGCGAAGAGATGCCTTAGATGTACTCCAGATGATACCTCTTGAAGAAGCCCACGATGTAGAGGTTGGCAAACGAGTAATAATTGGAAAAGCATTAGTTACGTCGACGAAGGAAATTCCAGCCCATGTGATGAATGTAAACGATTACCCGATTACCATCAAACAGGAAACCAGGGTTGAATCCTGAGTATCAGTAACGTCTATATTCCACCAAACGACGACAACAATTTCCATAAACTGTGTCGAACAAATGATATCAGTAGCTGATCATTCCTTGAATCGATCTGAGAAATGGATAATGACTGGTAGAACATCAGCCGTTAAACACAAAATCGATTCTGGTGATGCCAAGCCAATCAGAAAGGAGATAAACAGAAGAATGTTTTTACTACCGAATCTGGACTAAGGCACGGCATGGAAAACAAGGCTGGTTTATTAGGATGACATCGTGGTATTGGGAAAGACATTTAAGAAACATCTCAAGCATTTAGAAGACGTATTCAAGCGACCTCAAGCTGCCAAGCTCATGCCAGTTATTCCAACACAGAAACTACTATCCACCCCACCATCAGTACCTGGTGAAAACTGTGCTATTTCCATATGTTTCGTTTTTACATTTAATTTTATCATAGCAGGCGATGTGTTCACATTGTTTCTTTCAAAGTAATTTCTAGGAAAGTCTATTTATTTATTTGTTTTGTTTCTTTATTTTCTAATTTTCGTGAACTTCGTTTTGGATACATAGTCGAGTTTGTTTAGCGCAGTTAGTTAGTTCATAATAAATAGTCTTAGTGGACGGAACGAAGTAGAAAATTAACCGTAGAATGTAAATAAGTTAGTTAAGTATTAGTGATAAGTTTATCATTATATAAGTTAGTTAAATATTAGTCATAAGTTAATCATTATATAAGTTAGTTAATTGTAGTGTAAATAAATTAAATTAGTAAAAAACAGTAGTGTTTACAAATTCACCCCACCGATAGTAATCTGAGACTGAAAACCGCAACCAGGAACTACTTCCTATCATATAGAAATAGAAAATGTTGGTACAAACACTTTTTCGAAAATGTTATCATTAATTGCTTAATATTTTAAGTTTACCGCATCCAGACGAATAACAGATCAAACTTCGACATCGCTGCTTGTTGATTCGTGTGAAGACATTTTCCAATTTAAACAACATGGAGGATGGAAATGTGTAAGCAATTCTCTCAACACAAAAATAAATTGTGCTTCACGAATTTCACAACAAACTATGGATCATTTCCCTCATTTGAAATCATTTTGTACAGTGAACCAAAAAAAATTGGATGAATATTCTCAACTACGGAATTCAACTATCGTTTTGAAGACTTTCACAAAATGAATGGAATGGAATTCCCAATTTTCAACAATCCATTCAATTTTGAAGCTTCACAGGCACCAGTTCATTTGCAAATGGAGTTGAAATATCTTCAATCGGACAGTATTTTGAAAGAAAATTTTAATAAGATTAACGCTCTCACATTTTATACACAATATTACAAGAGTTTGGATAATAGCCCGGAATTAAAAAAGCATGCAGCACGCATAATTAAGAACAAACATCGCACAAGACTTACGAATCAACATCTCCAACCAATTCTTAAAATAACTACAACGAATATGATACCTGACATGAATGAGCTTGTCAAAAACAAGATAAATCAGGTATCTAGATCCTTGTGCTCAACATAATTACCTACCATCTTTTATAACTTTAATATAATTTTTAACAACCATTTATTATATACTTATATAATTTAATAAATAAAATATTTTAAAAATTCAGTTCATTTTTTTTATTTTCAATCTGGCCCACCTACGAATTCAAAATTTAATATATGGCCTTCTGCAAAATTGAGTTTGACACTTCTGCTGTAGAGTCTGATTAGGAAAAATCATTTCATTTAGATTTGTTTCCTTGCATTAAGGAGAACCTCGTATAGATAGAAAGTACATTTTTATAAATAAATCAAAACTCCAGTATTTTTAACTCCTAATACGATATTTTCTCTAGTAATACCTTCCCTTCAACAATTCTACAAATTTTTGTTTGCTTAGTCGTCCTGACTATTTTCCCATTTCAGTTTTACCATTCTCCATTCTGCAAAATTGTGTTTGACACCTCTGATGTAGACAATGTTTTATCGCAAAAATATTGACATTCCAGACTCGAATGTAAAACTAAAAGGATGATAAATATATGAAAGACATCTCTGATGGTGTCTTCTAGTTGAAGCCTATACAAATTAGACCAGGTACCAACTCTGATTAGCACCGAAATCGTGAGTATCATGGCACGCGTCCAACTAGCTCAACAATTTAGTCAATTACTTCGTGATCGGATCAAGGTCGATACTGACTGGGCGACTTTCCTCGCCCCGCTTAACAACGAATTATTCCAAGTAAATTAGTTCAAGCGGTTTCTCATTGTCTGTAGAAAAATTCGTTTCGAAAATTGAGAGTTAAGTATTCGGTACTTACTTAGAATTATTCCATTCGATATTTAAGTTTGATAGCGAGTTTTATGCGGAATAAATTTTAATTTTAATATAAAGTCTGGACTTCGTGGAATATTGTAATTTATTGTATTATGTACATATTATAATATCAAGTAGGCTTTAGAGCTAATAGGTCAACAAAGGACCAGATTTTCTTTCTAAAAGAATTACAAACCACCTGCTATGAATACAAGATACCACTTTATTCTTTGTTTATAGATTTTAAGCAGGTATATGACAAAATTAATAGGAACAACTTGTGCGCAGCACTAAGAGGACTCCGACAAGGTAACCCGCTCTCCACTATATTATTTGATATGGTTTTAGAAGTAATTATTCAAAATTCTAAATTGACAAGTGATGGAACAATCCTCAATAACGAATGCCAATGTCTAGCTTTCGCAGATGACGTAGCGTTGATAACAAAATCCAAGAAGCACTTAAAGAAAGCAGTAATAAAATTGGAAGAGGAAGCCAAAAATTTTGGACTAGAAATAAATCAAGAGAAGACAAAATATTTGATCATACACAGAAGATTCCTTGTTCTTTAAGACAATCAGACACAAAGAGTTTCCAACTTTGTGTATCTAGGAGTAGTAATAGAAGACAAGGGAGCAGAAGAAATAAAGCCAGAATAACTAAAGGAACACTGGAAGTATTAGATCACTGACGAAGTTAAAATATGAGTCAAGAAAAACAAAAATAAGAATATATAAAACGGTAGTAAGACATGGATATTAAAAAAGGCACATGAAGCTATGTTGGAAAGATGGGAGAGGAAGATACTAAGAGAAATCTACGGAGGAGTACACGCAGAAGAGGGCTGAAGAAGAAAAACTAATAAAGAATTGGAGGAACTTTATGGAGAAGCTACAATAAGCTCGTTTATCAAGGGACAGAGATTGAGATGGTTGGGACATGTTGAGAGATTACATAGTACTGCAAAGAAGACCAATAAGGAAAAAGAGAAAGGGGCGACCAAGGAAGAGATGGTATGACCGTGTAATGGAAGACATTAAAAAATAATGTTTGGTTAATAAATAATAATGTAATAATAATTGTTTCCTGTAAACAGGAAGGAATGGAGAAATATTGTGTGGAAAATGCAAAATAGAGGACTTTGATATATAATATATAAAACTATGTAATACTGCCATTGTTCACCTAGGTCTATATGGTCTGTAGAGCTACGTCTGTCACACTTACCACAAAAAATTTCTATGTTCAATATAGTCTCAATTAAGCTTAATATCAATTTTTCTTATAATACGTCTCTAAATATTTTTCAATATCTAAAAATCACTAGTTTTTCGCATGAATGTCAATATTACCACACAAGACTTCTTCAAGTTTTGCTAACAGCCGCTAATCGCTAGTAGCCAAATCTTGACAATACGGCGGGTACTTATCTATGTACAGTAATACCCCAAACTTACGCGGTATGTGGGTACGAGCGATTGCCGTGTCAAATCTGCGTAAGTCGGAGTTCAACTTTGCATATAAATACATACAAAGTATATTTAATTTGGACCAAAATTCAAAGAAAACAATAATTTGGAAGAAAAATGTTTAATAAAGTGTAAGATAATAAAACAATTTACATTGTTATGAATAAAGTAACCTAAACCGAAGTTATTTTGATGTCGAAGGTTTCACATATTCTAACAATGTTGCCTGACGAGTTTTTCTTCTTCTCACGCAAAATTTCCTCGTAGCATACCAGTAATTTTTTTATTCTCCGTTTTGTAGTAGAAACGCGTTTTTCATTAGAATTTATTTTTTCTAAAATTTGTAACCACTTTTCAATTGAATTGAGTCCTTCTGTTATGTTTGCGATTGTTCCAGTTTGTTCAATGTCTCATCAATTGTTAGCTCTTAATTGTGTGAATCTAGCAGTTTTTGAACGTCAACATTGTCGACCTCTAAATTGAATTGTTTGGCGATATTGACCACTTCTTCTATTATGTTATCGATTTGTTCAGCATCTGAAACTGATACAGTTTTTTCCAGACACTATGGAGATTTTTGTATGAAAGCTCAATCCAAGATTGTCCAATAATTCTTACAGCATCTAAAACATTGATTGCTTCCAAAAGTGTTTAACAGAAAGCTAATTGTTTTTTCTCATAGCTTCATGTAGATGTGTAAATGAACGCCTTGTGTAATAAGCTTTAAATGTTTTAATGACTCCCTGGTCCATTGGTTGAGGCAAGCTGGTAGTGTTTGGTAGCAAAAATGCAACTTCCACACGTGGATCGAAATTAATTAGAGTGCGAGAGGGTAACCTGGTACATTGTCAATTAGCCTTCAACTTCAGAAATAGAATTATGGCCAAAACAGTCTTCAAAAAGAGAAGCTGTCACCCAAGTTTTTGCATTAGACTTCCAAATGACAAGCAAACCCGCTTTGAATTTATTTTTTAAGGCTAAGAGAGATTTCAATTTAAAATCTCCAACTGCATATGCACCAAGCATTAATGTCAATCGATCCTTGGCGGCTTTAAAACCTGGAAAAGTTTTTTCTTCACGCACAATAAAAGTTCTTTTACGCATTTTCTTCCAAAAAAAAAACGGTTTCATCTACGTTGAAAATGGTTTGGCTATAGTAGCCACCTTCATCTATCATTGTTTTGAATTTTTCTGGATAGAGATGCAGCTTCTTTATCAGACTTTGCCGCTCCTATGCCAATTAAAACGACTCTTAAATCGGCTGAATCGCTACATTTTCTTCTTTTAGTTTTTCAAAAATCTGCTTTGCTTGAACGCACACTGTATTTTGATCTACAGGACAATTTTTCTTTCTTACTTGATTATCACACCAAGACTGTACTTGAATTCAAAGATTGAGAGTCTTTCACAGCGTTCTTAATTTTTTCTTTACCTTTTATAACTATTCGGACTGTTGATTTCGATAGGTCAAATTTCTTTGCCAATTTACAAATTATAATCTTTGCTTCAAAGTCTTGAATCATATTCAGTTCACACTCGAAAGACAGTGTTTTTCTTTTCTTGTTAGGCTCAAATGACTCATTTTTCGTTCTTTTAGGAGACATAATTAGAGATTATAAGTAAAACTTATTTAGTTCGACACATATCTTTGTTTGTAGCAATCCTTGTACATTTTTCCAGTAGCTGGTTTTGCCCCTATCTATCTTTTTTTCCAGTGTTTTCTCTATTATTCTTGGCGAACTATCAGCTTTTCCCACCACTCCATATGTCGCGGAATCCATTAGAGACTAACTCTATAAATCCTTTCTAGGTTGAACTAGACACATTTTTCGAGGGTATATATTTCTGCTTGAAAAAAACTTAGTGTATTGCCTTTGGATGGCATTTCTGTTCATTTCTAGTATTGTGTCTTGATCTAAACTTGATCTCTTTATTTGCTTCTACTGATTAGATTAGAGGTAAATTTTTCTTAACACGTTCAGCCCCGTTGCGGTCCATGGGTCCGCAAATGAACTTTTTCTATAGCCCGGAGAGGTTATATGGACCGCACGATGTATTTTATTCCAAACCTTCACCTCGGCCTAAGGAACTGTATTTAAATATGTTTTACAGTTTGGTTAGACCGTCCTGGTCATAGAAACATTACCCTACACTTCCATTTGATTTTTTGGCATGATCAACTCCATTGTTTCACTCGATATCGAGTTAGCACTCCTAGAGCTTCTTTCCTTGCTGATTTCACTATTCCATTCGTCGACGAATTCAAATAGCTAGGCATTATCTTAGATAAAAAATTACTATGGACGAACCATACCAATTATATTAAAAAGAATGCGGAAAAGGTATGAATCTGCTAAAAGTAGTTTCCAAAAGAAAATAGGAAGCAAATGCGAACCTTGCGTATACATTCTATAAGGCTTATATTCATTCCATCTTGGAATATGGGTATACATTATATAGGGCAACATCTTAGGATGGACCGTATTCAATATGAAGCATCAAAAATTTTTTATCCTAACAGAAAGTTCATCAAGTTTGGTAGGGGCTCAACGTGTTGAAGCTGATGCTTGCCATATGTAGGCATACCCCAGATATTTTAACATTTTTTCAGAGAGATTTCGGATTATGCCTTCTCTGAATATTCTGAGTGACATTTTTCCTGCCTCGCTTTCCAATAATATAAGGTGTACAGATTATTTCTTGTCCTAAGTGATGACATCCTCGCGTACAGGATTTTTGGCCTACTCCAATTCATTCCTGCTAAATGTTTGCTCTAAGGTAAGTTCCTCATATTTCCTCTCTGTTTTCCACCCAATCGCTTCCCTGTCTAGCTTTATAAACTAATAATAAACTAGGTTTTACTCCGGGTTGACATTTAGTCCTGATACCACCGTCTATGCTTAACTAATCCGAAGTCTATCTAAGCTATTGGGGACTGCGATTTTTTATCTTAATGCAAGAGAACATCTTTGAGCAACTTCCTCCGGCATTTTCCTATTTTCGTTTTATGAAATTTTGCAAATTAGTATAATAATAATAAAAAACTTTCTTGCTTTTTTCGGCGGTGTTTCCACTCCTTGGTCTGTATTTTAGCCTCTACATCATAGTGGTGAATTTACGATTCATTCATCGTAATTAACCTTGCAAAAAGTCACATCTAGTGAAAACCGTAATCGGTGTAATACACGTACGTAAATTGATTTAAACAAAATTAAGCAAAAAACATAAAAATCGTGCAAATTCCATCAAGTACTGTTGTTGGTTAACCTTTTGAAGAAATACAAAGAAACAGCCGAATCCAAAAAAATTGATATAGTAATTTGGAAGAAAAAGGAAAAAAATTAGGAGGAGTTGGAAAGTTAATTTAATGATGAAAATAACAAAAACGATAATGGTTTCGAAAGAAGTACAACAAATTTGAAAAACGTAAGACAATTCAGAGATTCTAGAACCAATAACTTAATATATTCTCGGCGCGTCGAAAATGTTGTTAATTTCCTCATCATCATCGTTGAGTTCATCAAATATAACGTGTAAATAATAAATCATTCTACCAAAATTCTTTATAGTATTCTAAAAATGTGACAAATTTGAAAAAGTTAGGTTCGGATCCTCCGTTTCATGTTAAACTGAAGTTTAAACTACCTCGAAGTTTGTGAGTAAACCCCAATTTGCCATGTAATGTATTGATTTCTTATGTGTTTTTTGCAGAATATTTTCTTTCTGTCTGTTGTGCTGACTATATAGACTGGCGAGCAAAAAATTGAGGCCACCTTAAAATTTTCATGTTCTTTGAAATTTTACATTTTCAGATAGTATTCGCAAACATCATAGCATGTGCTTTTGTAAGCTGAATGTGATACTCTATACTAAAGAAAAATGCATTTTTTTCTTGGATTTAATGATTTATTTTGAAAATGAAGCAAATTAACATTTTGGGCGCAATTGAACGTTTTGTTGTTAGGAAAAGATATGGAACGAACAAAATAAATGAAACTTATAAAGTGTATTCCCTCCTCTTGCATTGATGACTGCTTGAAGTCGGCGCGGCATACTTTGAATTAAGTTGCGTATCACATTCTGGTCGATGTTATCCCATTCCTGCAATAGCAATCTTCTCAGCTCCTGGGCAGCATAAAAATGCCACGTTTCCCCATAGTCACAATGAAAAGAATAACATACCTGTGAGAGGTTAGGGAGCCATTTTCTATGAAGACCAACTCTGTACGAGCCTGTGCAGTGATTCCCGTCCAAACCATAACTGACCACCGCCAAATGGAAGACGCTAGTCAATGCAAACTTCAGCATATCTTTCCCAGGTCTTCTTCACACTCGTCGACGTCCATTTGACCCAGTGAGGCAAAAACGCGACTCATCTGAGAACAATACCCAGCTCCAGTCTACATCATTCCAACGAACGTGATCTCTGCCAAATGTCAATCTTGCAGTCCGATGCTGGCGTTTCAACGTGGGATCTGTAGCCATTCTTCTGCATGACAGTCCAGCAGTATGAAGTCTTCTTCTAACGGTCCATTCACTAACGTTGACATTTCTCACTTCTTGCTGTCCTATTCCAAACTTTTGGACACTAAAAAACGGTCATCTCGTTGAGTGGTAACTCTTTTTCGCCCAGACCTTAGTCTTCTAGTGATAAGTCCAGTCTCCAGAACTACACACTTTGTATACCACAAAGAATAGCACCAACAATTCTTGCAGTTTCATGTTGCCCCCGACTATTTAGTAACATCGCAACAATTCTTGCCACAACAATCGGATCTAAAGGCATTATGGACCTGTTAAATCGCTACACTTTGCAATCGTTAAGTTTTACACAAAGAATCAACAGTAGACTGGATAACAGGCAAGGGAAATGTGAATGTTCAATTAGCACAAAGGCACATTTTTCATCAAAGTCGTCCTCTAATATATCGAATGTCAGCTGTCAAGTCTCGGAAAAAATTTGTTTTAACGCTTACTAATCCTTATTAATTTTGACGCTAAAATTATTCGCATTTTCTGAATTATTGGCAATTTCTGCAGTGACCTAAATTTTTTGTTCGCCAGTGTAAAAGGGAAGTGTTTAAACTACGAAAAACGTTGAATATGAGAAAATCGGGTAATTTTATAGATTAATTTACACCCCTCCGATTTCATTAAAATTTTAGTATGTTATAAAGAAAATTACGCTGAACAAGAGGGCGCGGGAATCATCCATTCAGGTACTTTTTGCGTTTAAAAAATCGAATAATTGTAATGATTTTTCAGCGATTGTAATATTTAAATTAATCGTCGAAACCTAACATAATCTAACTTAACCTAAACTACATACTTCTCTACAAAATGAAATCCAATCACAAGCAGGGATTGCTGTTATCGAAAACTCTTCCATGATTTTTGCTTGATGAGGTGATCGACAATAAATAAAATAAGCGAAGTCGATAACAGCCCCTTCCTTATGATTGGATTTCATGTTGTAGAGAAGAATGTAGGTTAGGTTAGGTTTCAATGATTAATTTAAATACTACAATCACTGAAAAATCATTACAAATATTTGATTTTTTAAACGCAAAAAAGTACCTTAAGGGATTATTTCCACGCCCTACTATATATATATATATATATATATATATATATATATATATATATATATATATATATATATATATATATATATATATATATTGTTATGGTATGAATATATCCAAAATAAATTATTAAATAATAATAAGATATAAATAAAGCAATAAGTTCAATTCTGTTATTCGGTTACTTAGAGCAGTTTATCACAATAAAATAAATAACATTCTTTATATTAAGTTTTGGCCAACACTATATTCTAAATTATTATTTAATTTTGACAAATCCTGTATAATCAAAGAATTTAATCCATAAATTGACAGATAAAAACAGGAGCACCAACTTCAAAAATTTGTGTGACATACCAACATAAATTTTAAGGTTATAAATGATAAAATATAAAAATTTTGACAACTGCAATGATAAAATTAATAACATAGGAATGAAATAAATACAGCAAAGAAATTATAGAATAATATTATTTGAATAAAGTCACAATAATTTAAAAATTTAGAAATGACAATTTAGTAACTAACTTTTAAAATAAATATCATTGGTTAAACATAAAAAAATAAAAAAAAACAATGAAGAAAAGAATCAACAACGGGAGAAATTTTTTGGGAAGAAAAAAAAGAGTAAAATAATTTTAATTGAAATTTAAAAAATTAAAATCTTGATAAAAAAGGCATAAAATATTCAAAGGATTGATAATTAATAATTGTATAAGTGTAGTAATAAGAAATTAGTCAAAACAATTAAATAAAGTGAAATAAGTGAGAATACTCACAAAGGGACAATTTCCAAGATAAAGAAGTTGGGAAAAGGAAAAGAACAGGAGTGGAACTACAGCGGAGTATCTGTTTATTCTGCAAGGCCGTAACAATTTCCAATTTAAAAAAAAAATTAAAAATACAACATAACAAACACTTAAGGTACTGTTCTATTAAGTTTAAGTATTTCTTTTAGTATATAATATTTGAGTTCACATTTCCATATAATTTAGTTTTATGAGTGTAATTACGAGTATAAATGAATGAATGAATGTTTGTAAAATAAAATAATTGTATTAGCTAGTTAAGAAATTGTATATTTTGAATATTTTATTCATTATAAAGATCAGACCCGGTCTTAAAACTATTATCATCTGACCTTATAACCATAACAATTTATCGCAATAAAATTTTTTAATTTGACCTCACAATATAATACCCTGAGAATAAAAAAAATAATAATAACATAATAAAATAAAGAAATTCAAATAATTATTAATGGCGCCCAAATTAAAATCTGATTTTATTTAAAAAAAAAAAAATATAAAAATAAACATTACACATTATCATACCATAACTATATATATATATATACAGTGCTTTTCAGATAAAAGTATCCACCTTTAATAACTTTTGTAATACTGGTATTTAGAAAAAATCCAAAAACACGTCAATTTATGTTGGAAGGGGCAAGCATTATGGCATATTTAACCTTACTGGAAAAGCCACCCCCTCACCCCTAGCAGCATCCTCTTTATTTTTTTAAATTACTTGTCATATTTTTTATGTAAAATTTGGATACTCCTCTTTGAGCTGATTTCAAAAATGTATAATACTTGTAGGTTAAAGTGGTTAGTTTATGAGATAAACAATTTTTCTCTTAAGAGCACAAATTTTACTTATTATTTACTTTCACCTTATTTGCCTGTACTAAAATGGGTTGTACAATAGTTTAAACTCTTTAATCTTTTTAACTGTGCTATTTATTATGAAGTTACAATAAGTGTTCAAAATGAGTACCATTCACTTCCATACAATGGTATAATCTATTTTGAAATGCCTCTCTGACATTGCTTAATACGGCTGGATTTAATTGTAGACATTCATTTTCTATCCTCTCTCGTAAATCATCCAGAGATTCTGGTTGGGTAGCATAAACTTTTGTTTTTAAATACCCCCATAAAAAGAAGTCTAGGGGTGTTAAATCCGGTGACCTAGGTGGCCACTCCATCATCTGCCCCCTTCTACCTATCCAAAGAGCGGGGAATGTTTCGTTTAAAAATTGTCGGACAGGCATAGCATAGTGTGGGGGAGCTCCGTCTTGTTGAAATACCAGTAAATCTTCGGAAAGGTTATCATCATTTTCTATTATTGTTGTAATACGTGGGTCAACCCCTTCCCTGAGTAACTCAAGATATGATTCACCATTTAAATTTCCGTTGATGAAGAAAGGTCCGACAATATGGTCACCTAGGATACCACACCAAACGTTTAGCTTTTGGGGATGTTGTGTATGGAATTCACGCATAATATGTAGATCACTTTCAGCCCAATATCTACAATTATGCCTACTTACTAAGCCATTTAATGACCATGAGCATTCATCAGAAAAGCAAATATTGTTTAACAATTGTGGATTGTTATTGATAATTTGCGTCATTGATTCGCAAAACTCTAGACGACGATCAAAATCATCTTCATTCAACTCGTGCACCAACTTAACTTTGTATGGGTGGTACTTGAATTTATGTAGAAGTCGGAAAACTGTAGAAGATGAAACACCGATCGCTCTACTTATTGTTGACAACGATTGGGGTTGTTGAGCCTCTAAGCTGACTTGCCCTAAAATTGCCACTTGGATTGCTTCGTTATTTACGAGTCCCTCTCGCTTATGCACTTTATTGCAAACAGACCCTGTTGTGGTAAATTTCTCCATCAGTTGAATTACATACTTATGAGTTGCATGTCTTCCGTCATGTAATTCGTTAAATATTCTAGCAGCAGCTCTTGCACAATTATTATTTTGGTAGTATAAACCTACAATTTCAATTCTTTCTTGCAAAGAGTAAACCATTTCAGAGAAACAAAATAAATAATGTATCAAATTACACTATCAATAGTGACTACAAATTCTTTGACAATGTCAAACTTTAATAAAAAGTAGAGTTTTTTGTTGTTTGGATTTTTTAAGTAGAATAAATTGCACGGTTTAAAAGATTAAAGAGTTTGAACTGTTGTACAACCCATTTTAGTACAGGCAAATAAGGTGAAAGTAAATAATAAGTAAAATTTGTGCTCTTAAAAGAAAAATTGTTTATCTCATAAACTAACCACTTTAACCTACAAGTATTATACATTTTTGAAATCAGCTCAAAGAGGAGTATCCAAATTTTACATAAATAATATGACAAGTAATTTAAAAAAATAAAAGGGATGCTGCTAGGGGTGAGGGGGTGGCTTTTCCAGTAAGTTTAAATAAGCCATAATGCTTGCTCCTTCCAACATAAATTGAGGTGTTTTTGGATTTTTTCTAAATACCAGTATTACAAAAGTTATTAAAGGTGGATACTTTTATCTGAAAAGCACTATATATATATATATATATATATATATATATCAAATTTTTCAGCATAATTTTCTCTATAACATAACTAAAATTTAACGAAATCGGAGGGGTTTAACACCTAATCTAGTCATCGATATTTTCTTTCGGATTATCGTCTTAATTTTGCACTTGGGTCAGTCAGAATGTATTAATAAAGTCGTGATTATTACGATTTAATAGTTATTCATGCAACAAGTGAGTAAGTAATACTTTTTTTCACGAGTGGGACAGTTTATCGGAGAAATCAATTCAGAAATTAAATTCTTTATGAATGCAAATGAATGAAAAAAAACGTGAATGTTATAACGGACATAGAAAAAAATATTTTTTCACAAATTGTTGTTTGTAATTTAGTAATTATGTTCAATTTCCGCTTGAATTTTTTTCAGTAAAACAATTTATTATTCATTCAATATAATTGGATAATCGTGATCGAATATAGAGCATAATGTTAATGAATACGATCAAAGTGTTTATTATATTAACGAAATTATCCAATTGAGGACACGGTTAGCACGATTTATTCCTATTGCACCTTGTGAATTCAACACCTACTCCCGAAAAAGGAGGTGTAATGAATCATCATGTATTATGTAGCAGAAAGAAAATATCAGATAACCATATACACCAATAAATTCAACACTACTTCAAACTAGAATCATTAAAATATGAAGAATATTGATACAACGAATTTAGGTCTTTTCAACGACCCTGATGATCGATTTTATTAGTAATAACCGTCTTTGTATTGTTAGTCACTTTATGCGCGTAGAATAACTTTTATCATTCAAATAGAAATATTTACATATTATATTTCATATCTGTTTTGTAGTTTTGTATATACTTGTTGGTGACATACTAGGTTCCCGAAATTTAAGTTATTTAATACAATTTAATTTGTCTTTTTGTTGTACTATTTAAATTTAAACAAATTGAATGATGAGGACGCAAGCATTATTCGAAATTTGCCAGACGTGGTATAACTGGTTGCAGAATTATGTTGCTTGTAAGAGCCAAGTTGCTTCTCCTTAGAAGGTTCGAGCAACATCTAGTTAACTGTTTACGAATTAAGTTATTCGTGCAGTATTTTGTGAATTTTGCGGATATTGATTTTTGGCTGTTCAGTCCGTTGAAAGGTGGTTTTGATGAGATATTTGTTAGCTGGTGTTTTTGAAAGAGAGCTATTGTTGCACCTGGCTAGATTGTCGTCATGACGTGTGACCCCATTTTGCTCAAGAAGTCTGCTGCTAACTTCATTCATATTTTCCTTTTGACTGTCGATCTATGTGGAATTTTTCATTATGGATTTGATTATAAATTTTTAAATTTGGCTCCAAATTTTATATTTGCGGAAGCGTGTTATTTCCGACTGAGAATTTGACAATTGGAGAGTTAGTTTCCTTGTTCTTTTGGTCAGCGACCGTGGTAGCGTGAAGATTAATTTCTCCAGAGATTTTTGAGAAGCGGGATTTAGCCGGCCTAAAGGAGCCTTCCACCGATTTCAAAAATTGGAATATAAAATTGTTAATTGACTTCTAATAAAAAGTAGATATAAGTTTCTTTTCGTTAAAAAGGAAGGTAAGATTTTTTTTTAAAGCAGAAATAGTTCTAATTACTGTCTTATGAACTAATTTAGGCTCGAAATTATAGACTACCTTTTTTATTGCATTCAGGAAATGTTAAAAAATTAAGTTATAAATTAGTTTTTTAGTAGTCTATAAATTGGCACAGATTGCATTTTGTATATTTTTATTTTCAATTTAATTAGGGGCCTAGTTTTGTACAAAGGACCTTTATTGGGGTTTAAAACTTAGACGACCTTAATTTGGATTTAACGTCAAACTTTGACTCGTGGAACTACCTAGTCCGTGACAATTACTTTAATTCCTAACCGCATTCCACGGATATGGTCCTATTTTTATTCTCCTGAAAAGTAGGGAGCCCTTATGTTTTGTTAAAGATCAACCCATATTAGTTTTTTTTGGTCGTAAAATTTACTCCTTTATTACTTACTTAATTACTTTATTCTCAACAAGAAGCTTCATTACTAAAGATTCCTCAACCTATTGTATACCTTTCTCAATTTAGGTTAAAAAAAATTAAGTGGCGGCCCATTGAGAAATTGGAAGCATACAAAATTTTTATACATCTTTAACACAACAAAATCTTGCAACCAACTCCGACAACACTCATTAACATGATGAGCTTAGTCGGAGTCCAAAATGTGACCTTTTGGGTTACAAGCAAATTAATGAACTGTTCTGAACATTTATCTCAGGATCTTTTGAGGTATTTAAGGGCTCCACAAAGTTTCAAATTATTTATTTATACCTTCTATCCCATAATTTATGCCAACGGAGATTAGGAAAAAATTTGGCGTCGATATTTTTGAAATTTCCGCGACCTCGCAAGGTTTAAAATCGCGGTCATTTCGTGCGAAAGTTAGCTTCATTTTTGTTCATTACACTTTTTTCGATAAAATGCATCATTACAGAATTATACGTTAAAAAACAACTGGAAAATGCTGTTTATATGATTTTTTACTTTAAATTTGCTGATCTTTCTGGGGTTATTTTGAGTGAAAAATTTTCCACCCTATAAAAGGGGGCGCTTTTTGTATCATATGTCAAAATTCAAATAAATCGGTGCTGCATTAAAGAATTCGGAGAGGAAACGCTTGCATTAAATTCGGAGAGGAAATGCTTGAATACCTGGCCTATAATCGAATTCTTTAACATAATCTGCGTATTTTTCATTTCACAATAGTTGGTCTATCTTATCAAATAAATGGGGGGAATATTCTGGAACGGCAATAATAAGATTGTTATGGTAACGGTTCAGAATATTGCAGGAAGGCCAATGTAAGAACTTTCCATCCAGAATAAATGTTCAATTTCCGTTAGCGCGAATCACTCTAATAGACGTTTGAAGAAAACTCCCGCTGTTCATACATTTCTTAAGATATCTCGAGACAAGAAAAAGTTTTCCAAATGAGATTATGGCTATTTTTATTCTAGTTTATTTTTGAAAGACCTACTTAAACTTTTATGCTTCTATTCAAATTTGTGAAGAAAAATCACAATATTATCTAAAATATATGGATCTACGCCCTCTAACATTTACGTTGCTAGTTAAATTGGTTAGAATTTGAATATTTTGTATTGGTGGGTGGAAGCTTTTTCAAACAAGTTTATAAAAATCGACTAAGCAGACCGAATTTACGGTGGGATGCAAGGAGCGCACAACAACTTTTTTTCTACGGGGTTCGATTCTTTTAAGATACTAGAATTTTTTCAAATTTTTGAAATGACATTTTATTTTATAGTAAAATTATTTTTATTTTGAGCGACAGCGCGCGACGCCCTATTTTCAAATTAAACTTATAAATAATGGAGAAAAAAAAGTTCAAGAAGTTAGAACTTTTTTATCGGAAATTTCGTCCTTTTTAACGAGTTCTTTTCAAAATTGCTTTAATATTAGTATATTAGTTATTAACAAAAAATTAAATACCATCTTTTTTAATAACAATTGTAATAATTTAACTTCACCAAAATCCTTCAAAATCATTTTTCTAAAGGTGATCACTCGACGAGTGCACAAGAAAATTTGATCTGCCGAAGAGACTCCTAAACATTAAGACAAAACGAAAAACCATCAGCAACATCCAAAATTAGCGTTCAAAACGAACGCTCGAACCACCTTTCGCTCGATACGCGCATTCGAATTTACAGGCATTTTTTCAGAATAAGGTTCCCACTCACCTCCACCTCTCATTTGACGAGAAAAAACTTATGAAATGAGCAGAAGTTGTTAGAGAATTTGATTATCGTATAAAGAGTGCCAGTGAATTGGGTTCATTTTGAAAATTTTTTCTTTTTTAATTTTATGTCGTCAAATAATGGACCCAAAATTCTGAAAATAATTTCCACAGGTTTCTAGGGGTCGCTTTTGTTATATTTTTTATATAATAAATGAGGATGTATTGAAAAATTCGTAGCCTACTATAGAACCAAACAAAATTTCAAAATATTTCATTACTCAACATATTCATATAAAAAAAAATGTTTCTTGCTCTGCAAACCAGACCTCCACAGCTTTTATTACCTCTTCGTTGGAAGAAAATTTACGTCCTTTTAAACTTTTTTTTTTAGTTGAGGAAAGAGATGATAGTCAGACGGAGCTAAATCTAGTGAATAAGGGTGGTGTTCTACTAATTCAAACCTTAAATCGCGAATTTTTTGCATGGCAACATGAGATTTGTGTGCAGGGGCGTTGTCCTGCAAAAACAAAACACCTTTCGATAGCTTTCCACGTCTTTTCTCTTTAATTTTTCCCCGTAGAGTGGTCAGTAATGTCGAATAATAATCTCCAGTTATTGTTATTGTTCTACCCTTATCCAAGAAATCAATCAATTTTTGGACACGAAAATTCTTAGGTCTTGGAGAACCATAGTGTCGCCATTCTATCGATTGTTGCTTTGTTTCTGGATCGTAGAAATATCTCATCCATAGTAACAATTCGGTTTAAGAAGTCTACATCGTTTTTAAATCGAGCACAGATCGAACGCGATGCTTCTACACTTGCACGATTTTGGTCAACATTCAAAAATTTGGGGATCCATTTTGCAGCAATTTTTCTCATCTCCAAATTGACGTGAACTATATGATGAACGCGTTCGTATGAAATATGAAATTCAGTGCTTCAAATATTCGGGGACTTACACAAAAACTGACGGCCTCTCCGATCAATCATCATCTTCAATGGGAAATATACCTCTTTTGAAGCTTGCAGTCCAATTTTTCATGGTCGCATACGAAGGACATTGATCACCAAGGATATTAAGCATATTCTTCGTAAATCTCCTTACCTCTTAACCCTTTTAAATACAGGTATGTACTTGCGTAACTGTGGTTTACTTATTTATGTCAAACTTTACACTGACACTTCTAATAAGTTATTGTTCGTTGCTATGGTAACGCAATATTTTGTTTATGCATGGAACTAAGTCTAGGCTAAATAGATATCAATACATCCTCGTAATCCGTTCCTGAGATATAGCCGTAGACCGTTTTTAGTTGTCCATACGCTACAAAATATTTAATGAGGCTATCAAATATTCTTGTAACTACGAAAAACCCAAGCAAATCTCGTCTCATGCCAAGAAAACAAACGGGAGAAGAAATCAAATAGCCAAAAATTAAATTGTGATAAACTAATATAACCCTGGTGCGACAGCGGAACGGGAAGTTTGAAAATGAAAATGGGTATGGAAGTAATTATTTTCGAATAATATTCGATTAATACTAAATATATCTTGTAACAACTATAAGCTACTTCCTCGACACAACTAGTTGATACATTTCTTCACCCATATGATAATTGGCCAACGTTATTTGCAATCAAAATAATTCTGGATTACTTAATTTGATGGTATAATTAATTACATATATATTTAGACGTAGTTTTTGTTGAAATTATATTTTCATGAATGTACATACGAGGTGTGGTTGATAAACAACGAGAAATACGCTCTGAAATATTTCATTTTGAATTCAATCATTTTACCCTATTATCGACTTCAATATTATATCGCTACTAAAACTCTACCCCTCTTCCATCTTCTACATTATAGCTGATGGAAAAAAATTGAAAAATCATTTACAAGTATTCGACATTCTGTAAAAACTGCTAAAGTACTTATAACACAATTTTGTTGATTTTCCGAGACCCACAGATAATATGTTCTTTTAAAATATAAATTAATTTTCATATAATAGCCACCGGTGGCTCGCGGGGTAATTTTGGACAGCTCGCGGAGAAGCTCAGCAGATTGGCAACACTAAGTGTCTGTGAGCGCTGCATCCGATTAGTCATTGTCGGAAATCTGTTTAATGGAAATTAAGCGTCATTTCAAGATAGTTCACAGTGGAATCGAGAAAGATTATCCGCTGAAATAAGTTCTGACAAGAGAGAAGATGATACATTTAAAACTCAGCTAAATGCACAACAGTCAACAACAAGGCAGCTACCGAGGCGTCATTCCGGGTTTCCAAGGTCATCGCTCAATGTAGGAAACCATACGAATATGGTGAGTTGATTAAACCTGTATTTTTAGAAAGTGCAGATACATTATTTGATAACTTCAAAAACTAAGGTGAAATGAGGTCAGTTATTAAAGCTACATCAGCTTTCTGCTGATACATTGATGCGAAGAGTTGAAGCTATGAGTTCTGATTTAGTTTCACAGCTTAAAACTGATTTTGATGGTTGTAGTTATTTTTCCTTTGACGAATCAACTGATATAGTTGATACAGCTCAGTTGGTTATTTTTGTAAGGTTGGTGTTTGAAGATTTTGAAACAAAAGAAGAGCTGATAAAAGTTGTGCCGCTTACTGGGCATACAACTGGAAATCATATATTTATAGAATTTAAAAAGCACATTGAATCTGAAAACATTCAAACAAAAACATCAAGCAGATCGTTATCAAACAAAATTCTCCACAACACCCCAGCGATAGCCAAGAATACGTGAAAATTCTTTCAGACTTAAGACAACAAATTTTTCAACGATTCCAAGATTTAAAAAGCATATTGATTGTGGCACAGTTGGCTAAAACTTGCAGCTTCAAGGCAAACATAAGAACATCGGTGGAATGATTTCAGATGTAACATCATTTTTAAAAAAGCTCGAGCTGTGCGAAAAGATTGAATACAAACAAATCGTTGACAAACAAAATTCTCCGCAACACCCCAGCAATAACCAAGAATATGGAGAAATTCTTTCAGACTTAAGACAACAATTTTATCAACGATCCAAGATTATAAAAGCGTATTGATTGTGGCACATTCCGTCAACTCTTTGTAGAGATTGATGCAGAAGATTTTTCAGTTTGTGTTGTAAAACATATTGGTGGAGATCATGCTTGTGTTGTAATAGAATTGGTTGATTTTCAGAATGACCTGTATCTAAAATCCGTATTGTGGTTCAAGTTTCATTGAGGTTGAAAGCTATGTTCAGTTCTACATACTTGTGTAAAGCATCTTTTTCAAGTATGAAATTCATAAAAAACAAATATAGAAACAGATTTACTGATGAACATTTGGACAACTGCATCAGAATGGCGGGTAAAACATACTCTCCGAACTTCAAGAACATACTTGATGACCAAAGAGTTTTACTCCTTCCAGTACTTGATGACAAAAAAGAGTTTCACTCCTTCCAATACTTGATGACCAAAAAAAGTTTCACTCCTTCCAGTACTTGATGACCAAAAAGAGTTCCACTGCTTCCAGTACTAGAAATTTTGTTTTGTTTGTAATAAACTGGTTTAAATTCCATTTTGTGTACTTTCTTTTGCCCAATATTGCTAGGTAGCTCACTAAAAGGTTTATAAATGCTAGGATGGGCTCACTAACTCAAAAGTTCGGCGACTACTATAGGAAGTCATTATCCAACATAGTTGAAAATATTACAGAATATAAACAGTTTTTGACGCCTTCTTATATTTACGTTCTAAGTAAGTAGCGATTAAAACATTTAATATTGAAGCACACAACTTTTATTATATAATTAGATAATTTGTGGTCAGTAAAAGAAAAATTGGTACAATTTTTAAGGAAAATCTCTAAAAAATCATAAAATACACCCGTTTCGTGACACACGACTATTTAATCGGATTTTATATCTATAATAAATTGTTTCAAACTTGTCACGTTATCTAGATAAAATTAGTCCATTATTATTTTTTCTAAGTATAAATATGACAGATATAAGGAAAAATATTTTCAGATTATGTTAAATAGGATTATTAATTCAAATTTATATTTGAAACAGCAACCACGTTATTTCAATAACAACCTCTCTATAAGCGGCATTTCAATCTGATCTTAAAATCAATTATAGTTTTAAATAATTATAAAATTATAGTATGTATAGTAAAATAAAACTATTAACGTAGAATCATTTTAGTTTATGAGGATAAACTAAAAATTTAAAAAAAAATTGATTTATTATTTTATACATTACATTAAGGGATGTAAATTAATTTTGATTTATGGAGATAAACTTAAAATTTTGAAAAAATTGATTTATTATTTTGTAGATTACATTAGGAGATGTAAATTAATTTTGGTTTATGGAGATATACTTGAAATTTTAAAAAAATTGATTTATCATTTTATAGATTACATTAAGATATGTAAATTAATTTTGGGTTATGGGGACAAATTAAAAACATTGAAAAAATTGATTTATCATTTTGTAGATTACATTAAGGAATGTAAATTGATTTTAATTTATGGGGATAAACTGAAAATTTTAAATAAAGTGATCTATCATTGTGTAGATTAAATTAAGGGATGCAAATTCATTTTATTTCATGGAGATAAACTTAAAATTTCATGATAAGTATTTAAAAAAAAAATGGTTTACCAGAAAATTGGGGGCGGAAATTTAAAAAAGTTGTGATTCCATAATAGGAGATTGCATTTTTTGATTATACATAAAATACCGAAAAACTTAGAAATAAACGGTTCTTATAGAAGAAGAGTTTATAATATTTCCTAGAAAAATGAACTGTTGCTCTTTTTGTCTTCAGTGTATCAACGCATGTACAAATACTGAGAAGTGCTGACATATTCATGTCCCCTTCGGAAACTTTCAAGTCAATCCTGGTAGTACATTTCTGTTGATTGAAACAGCATGCACGTTTTGGGACAGATTTGTTAGATGTGTAAATTTACCAGATACTTGTTGCCATGTTTACCAATATTAAGTTATCAGGTAAGTATTAAAAAAAATTTTCATTATACCTTCCAGTTCAGCCATCTACCAATTTGGCAATACGAGGTTTGGCTACAAGCATTTCCATACGTTTTTTTTTCATTGATAGAAACAGTGCTGGAAGTCTTCTTTGGTGACGGTCTTTAGGAGATCTGTCGTTTTTTGCTTTACCGCTTCTATCGACTCAAATAGGGACCCTTTCAAAGCAGATCTTTTTCTAACCTTTCAAGGAAATCTGAGCAAACCCGTTGACGCAAGAGCTATTAGTCAGGAGTCAGATTTTTTGGCACCAGCTCCGCACAGACTTTTGTCATGTGTAATTCCTGGAGTAAAATTTTTCTAACCGTTTCTTTAATATAAACATCACTTTATAAGGTGAAGAAAATGTTGGTAGCTCCTAAGTTTTAATTATGAGCAAACACGGATCCAAAAAATTGAAGTGAAGTAATATATTAACAACAAAGATTGAAAATCCATTAACTGGACTGACATGACCGTTGTTCTTGTCAATATTACCTAGATGCAAGATTTCATAGGATGGCAACACGTTCGCTGTAATTTGTGAAGTTATAAAATTGGGTTGTGTGAGGTTGATGTCCTATTCTTTGTGGAAGAGTCCTTGAGTTCGACATACTATTACTAAAATATTTTGAAGAAGCTCATTCGATCCCAAATGATGTCTACATCATTACGCGTGAAAGTTAATAAATCCAGACATTTCATAAGATTTTTCTTTACTTTAACTACCCGAAAACATTTCTTTGATTAAATACTAAATTTCAAGGCAGTGTACCTAAAAATGACGCGCGAAGGGCTGTTTTCAGAGTTAAATTAAAATTATTCAAAATGGAGATAACGTGTCCATCACTATTATAGTATTTGTGCAGTAGCTGTTTGAATCGAACGTGTTTTACTCATCAATCTCAAATTTCTCGTTAAATTGAAAAAAACATTGACTGAGTGCTATAAATTGTTTCCATAGGCTTATGGGGACAATTCTCTATCTCGTGCGCGTGTTTTTGAGTGGTGTAAGCGCTTTATTGAGGGTACTGAAGATGACCAGCGCTCAGGTCGCCCTGTGACTGTTTCAACTCCGGAAACAGCATCCGGATGATTGCCGAGGCTGTAATCGGCGATAAAAAAACGGTTAGAAAAATTTCACATGAAGAATTACACATGACAAAAGTCTGTGTGAAGTTAGTGCCGAAAAATCAGACTCAAGACCAAAAGCTCTTGCGTCAACGGGTCTGCTCAGATGGAAGCGGTAAAGCAAAAAACGGCGGAGCTCCTAAAGGCCCTCATTAATGAAGACTTCCAGCACTGCTTCGATCAATGGAAAAAACGTATGGAAAGGTGTGTGGCGAGAGAAGGGTTGTATATTGAAGGGGAGCTATTGAATGTAGAATAATTTTCATAATAAAACCCTTTTTCGTAAACAGTCTCGTTATTTTATATTCAGACCTTGTAATTCTAGTTGAATTAACATCGATTTGAACTTGTAGATTAACTGTTAAATATATTTCAAATTGGAGACTCATATTGTTTCTCCATTCAGCTTATTTCACAAACAAACACCGGATGTATTACATAAAACCATTAATAATCAACATATAAATGTAACCTTTCAAGGTTACCCAAAAAAATAACATATCATAATTTACAAGGAAGCATCGTACTCGCTTTAAATCATAAATTTGAACTAGAAATACGCGATGTGTAAAAATTGTGTCAGAATATGATTCTAATGAAAATGAAAACTTTCACTTGGTTTTAAATAGATATCTTGGTGTATGTATATACATATATCTAGGGCAGTTAAAATAGAAATTAATATATGTGTGACAACACAAACAATTAGTAGATAATTTCTTATTCAAACCAGTTCTGCTTTATCCAGCTCGATCACTATTGGTACAACAATATACAATATTGAATTCTGTTTAGTAAATTTAAAAATTCAATAAAAATTTTAATCATTGAAGTATTATGTCAAGTATTGAGATGATCTCAGAACTATTAAAATTTGTTTTCAGTCCAATGAAACCAATGTTGAAGGCTTGGAACAGAAACTGTCTCTCTTTATCCCTTGAATGTTTTAGTTCATTGATTATTAGTGTACCTTCTGTCACTAAATGAATCTGGAAGAATCTCCCTATTATATGGAGACGGTAAAGGGACTAAAAGAAGTCTTCAACCATTTGTTCTTCTTAATCAAGATGGTAAGATGAAAATAATTGCCTAGTAAAATAAAAGGCAATTCATTGGGACGTGACTTGGTGGAAAAGGAAACTGAACCGCTTTAACAACTGCGTTAATAAAATAGATCAACAAAGCAATTTTGCCAACTATAGAACGGCCAAAAAACTCAGGATATTTAGAAGAACTTGGAGATAGTTCTGCGAAACATACATGAGTTAACCTAAGTATAATATCTCGAACAAATCGAAGTCAAAACCCATACAAACGAAATTGGACCAATTCAAAAGCCAAACGGAGAATATTGCAACAAGGAAGCAATAAAATTTTGGGATCCTTTTAAAGACTCACTTTCCTGGCTCAAAAATAATGAAAAATGCTAAGAACTAGAAGTAATGAAGAAACATCTTCAAAATATGTTTGAAGCCAGCATGATTTTTGGATACATACCTGAAGAATGGGGAGAGGCGAAAGTAGTTTTCATACCAAAAACGGATAGGTGACCAAAAAATCTAATTATGGAGAAAGATGTAGAATGATGATACATCAAAAGGTTTAATAGAAAAGCTACTTCACACAAAACAATTCGCTTATCAAAAAGGCAAGTTCACTAAATTATCTAGTTAAAGACATAAAAAAGGCTATTCATAGCGAGGGGATTACTCTAGCGTTCATTGACTTAGAGGGCGCTTTTGACACATCAATCCATCAAGAGAGCGTTAGAAGAACAGGAGGGGGAAATCCCTAATTTCAAATAAAAAGAAGGAGAAGGAAAAAAATAACTAAATAAAGCTACAAATAAAATGAAATTTCAATATACAAAAGAAAACTACAAAATTATAGGTAATAATTAGTATATAAGTCGATAGCAAAAATCAAACCAGTACGCAGTAAGTCCAGAATTAAATATTACTGTTAGAATTAAAGACCTTTACAGACTAGAAAGCACTTTCCAGTAAGTGTCACTGGTAGTTGACAAACTTCTTATTAGACTTATTAGCTGTGTTCAAAGTCCTTGTCTACGTCGCTGATCTGATAGTGGTAGTAAGGGGTAAACGTGAAGGCATAATCTTTGCCAGGATGCGAACTGTCTTAGCATAATAAGAGCCAAGAGTTATGGAGAGAAGCTTTCAATTAGGGCTGGTAAAATCGCATTAATCCTGTATACAAGAAGAAAGACGCATCGACCACTAGTGAAAATCAAAATGATACTTTCTAATAAAATGAAGTATGTAGGAGATAAATCACTTACTTTGAACAATCATCTAGACCAGACTATTGAAGTGTTTAAAAGCATCACTGACTAGCGTGTCGGCATTTTTAGGCTGACATACGAGTTTTTTGTAATCGATACATTTGTTGACCGTTTTTATATCTACTGGTTTAGTTTTTCGTTTATGTGTATGTTTTGCTAACGATAAGAATGACGCTCTGTTCTTGTTTAAAGAAGTCTAAAAAGTGTATCGTATTTTTACTAGTCAGTCGGTTATTTGCTTTACTTGTAAACGTTCGAGTTACGAGTTTTAATTAAAGTATTCAGTTTTCACGAGTTTATTATTTACTTCACCTGATCCACAAAAATTCTACAACAGGTTATGGGCCCAGGTGTGTAGTGGAAGTAAATAATTGTTCGGTTTTTTTCGGTGTAACGGAAAAGTGAAGTGCGGGTGCGACTGAGTAAAAACTAAGTGCATTCGGCTATCGTTCGCCGGTCAAGTTTGCCATAATGGAAATTGACAAACCGAAAATAGATAAACTGCGTGATGCTGACAACTGGTCGTAGTGGCGGTTTGTGATGCAAACGCTATTGGACAGTGACGACTCGTTAGAAATTTGTGAAGGGACAGAACAACGGCCAACTGAAGGATTTACGGACTACCAGAATATACTTAAAAAATGGATCAAAAGAGAGAAACTTGCCCGTAAGTTGATTGTCACAACAATTGAAACAAAACCCTTGCAGTTAATTATGAATTGTACAACGGCTCATGAAATGTGGTCAAAACTGCACAGTGTTCACGATCTTAAATCCGAAGAGAGCCTTGCGTTGGTACAAAAGCAATTTTTTGAATTTAAGTGGAGTCATGATGGTGGTATTGCGCATCACATATCAAGTCTTGAGCAGCTGGCAAACAAGATGGATAAGTTGGGTGGTAAGATACCGGAATCTGTGTTGATAACGAGAATACTCTCCACATTACCACCTAAATTCAACTTCTTTCACAGTGCTTGGGATTCCACAGAACAAAGCAAACGTACTTTAGAAAATTTGACAACAAGACTACTAACTGAAGAACTAAGATTTGGCAGTCAAGAAAATGTTGAAGATGAGTCTAAAGTAGCGTTAGTTTCAGGAAAGTTTGCTGGAAAGAAAAATCGTTTCGGGAAGTCATCTTCAGCTGATTCTGTGACGCGTTGTTCGTTATGCCGCAAAAACAACCACACGTTTAAAGACTGTCGGGGTTGTTTTTCGTGTGGCTCCAAAAAACATCTATTAAAGGACTGTCCAAATAAAAGTGAAGGCTCGTCAAGTAAAAAGAGAGAAGCCTTTGTTGGGAATACTACCGGGAGTGGACAAAATCATTGGCTCATTGATTCTGGAGCTTCGCAGCATATGACAAATCGACGGACCTGGTTTGTAAATTTTAAAGAATTTGCAAAACCAACTATGGTTTATGTAGGTAATGGTGCCGCCGTGGAAGCTTTTGGAAGTGGTGACATTGATATGGAGACATTTGTGAACGGTGAGTGGTGCCCAGGAACTTTATGTGACGTCCTCTGTACTCCGGAAATGTCGAAAAATTTGTTTTCGGTTCGCGTAGCCGCTAAAAAGGGAATCGATTTCACTCTGACGCATAATGGTACTCAATGTACATTTCGTAGAGGTAAAAAATTGGTGGCTGTCGGGATCGAAGCGGGTAACTTATATCGACTTTTAATGCGAGTGGTTTCGCCGGATAATGCTTCTGCCGCGTCAGTGGATGATCAACTGCAACTTTGGCATGAACGGTTATGTCATCAAAATAAACGACACGTGCAGATGGTTATGAAAAATCGCGGAGTTGAACATAAGTTAAACAATGAGTTGTGTGATGCGTGCGCGTCAGAGACAAAATTGAACTTTTTTGCGCGGAAATTAAAACACGCTTTGGTAGAGACATCATTGAAATGCGTACAGATGGTGGGGGCGAATATGTGAATAAGGAGGTTGAAGATTTCCTGAACAAACGAGGTATTAAACATACAATAACAACTCCTTACTGCCCGGAGCAAAATGGAAGTGCCGAACGAGAAAATCGTACCTTAATGGAAGCAGCACGTTCTATGTTACATGCAAAGCCACATTTACCGCAGTTTCTTTGGGCCGAAGCTGTAAATACTGCTGTATTTGTTTTGAATAGAACAGGACCAACCAAAATCAAAGATCAAAGCCCATATGAATTATGGTTTGCTGAGAAACCCAGAATTGGTAACCTAAAAGTTTTTGGTACGGATTGTTTTGTCCACATACCTGTACAAAAACGTAGAAAACTGGACAAAAAGGCATTGAAAGGCATATTTGTCGGATATCTTGAACATCTTGATGGGTATCGTATTTGGGTTTCGGAAAAACATGATGTGGTATTAAGTCATGATGTGATTTTTAAGGAGGAGAAAATAGTTTTAAAATCAACTCAATTTGAGAATATATCAGAAGAAAATCACGATGAAGATCAGATACCAGAAATGCTGCAAGAGCCAAAAGAAGTTTTGGAAGAGGTGTCTTCAGAAACTACAACACGTCAGTTACGTCCCAGGGATAAAATCAATGCTCCAGATTATTACGGTATTCCTGTAGCGTGGGTTGCTCAGAGTGAGCCAGAAAGCTTCGAGAAGGCGGTTTCATCAGAACATTCGACTGAATGGTTACGTGCTATGCAAGAAGAAATGAGCTCCCTGCAACAAAATGACACGTGGTTGTTAGTTGAAAGATCTCCTGAAATTAAAAAGAACTTTCCATACCGTGAAATTGTTGGAAGTCTAATGTTTTTGCAAGTTGTTACACGGCCTGATATTGCGTATGCAGTCAATATCGCATCAAGATCACTTGATAATCCCACTGAAGCACACTGTCAGCTTGTGAAGCGCATACTTCGATATCTCAATGGGACGCAAGATGTTGGATTGCTATACAACACCAAGGAACATCTTAAGGTCTACTGTGATGCGGATTTCGCGTGTGACGTAAATACGCGAAAGTCAACTTCGGGAGTAATTTGTAAGTTCGGGGGTGCGGCTGTAACATGGTTCAGTAAAAAACAACAATGTATCGCGCAATCAACGACTGAATCCGAATACGTGAGTGCGGCTATGGCGGTAAAAGACTTAATTTGGTTAAAGCGCATCATCAGTGAAGTAGGTTTAGAAAATGTAAAAAATCCATTGTTATGTATCGATAATCAAAGCGCACTTAAGTTGATAAAGAACCCAGAATTTCATGCTCGTACAAATATATTGATGTTAAGTATCATTTTGTTAGGGATGTATATGCTAAGGGCGAATTTGACGTCATTTATGTATCTAGTGATGAACAGGTTGCTGATATTATGACGAAGCCTTTACCAAAACCTAAATTTGTGAAGTTGTTTTTCGGAAATTGGTTTAGTTCGAAATAATAGCTTATAGACTGGGTGAGTTGGTTAGTCAGTTATACTTTTAGGGAGAGTATTGAAGTGTTTAAAAGCATCACTGACTAGCGTGTCGGCATTTTTAGGCTGACATACGAGTTTTTTGTAATCGATACATTTGTTGACCGTTTTTATATCTACTGGTTTAGTTTTTCGTTTATGTGTATGTTTTGCTAACGATAAGAATGACGCTCTGTTCTTGTTTAAAGAGGTCTAAAAAGTGTATCGTATTTTTACTAGTCAGTCGGTTATTTGCTTTACTTGTAAACGTTCGAGTTACGAGTTTTAATTAAAGTATTCAGTTTTCACGAGATTATTATTTACTTCACCTGATCCACAAAAATTCTACAACACAGACATTCCCCAAGGAGTCAATATCGGTTTCCAAGGGGTCGACATAAACGAAACCTGTTTTTGGGGGTCGACGACGTCTAAAAATCGGCCCGTATTAACTAACCCGAGTTCGAAAAAGGCTTCAGTGTTGTTACAAACATTTTGTCAAAACAAAGGTACCGTTTGAAAATTAACGAACGTGGCGATTTAAGGCTGCAACTCACCAATATTAAACCGAATTTAGCTAGATTGGTAGAAAGTCACCAGATTCATCCATCGCCCTGAATTTTTCATTTTTTTTCTACCAATCCCTACTTAAGTATTCTTACGTAACTTGTATTAATAATTATTAATTACACTTGATATTTACTGAGTTTTAGTGTATTGATTTTGATAATTTTTGATGACTAAGAATGTTTAATTCACTCACTTAACCAACCGCAAAGTTTCAAAATTGGTAAATATTTTGTATCAATAGAAAAAAAATAGAGATAGAATTTTTTAATTAATTGTAAAATAATGACGGGGGTCTGAGATATTAGTTCAGTTAGGAAAAGGGGTCCCTTGCATAAAATGGTTTGGGAATCCCTGATCTAGAAATTGATAGTTGGTTGTACAATACCAATAGATTGTTTCTCAACACGATAAAATCGTTGAAAAAGAAGATTCATTGGGTTATTTCATTGGAGGAATAGTGAAATTTTCATGTAGGTTACGGTTTATTTTAGGAAAGGCTCTGTTATAGCGAAAATTTTCTTTTACAGAGCGTTCAAATACACTTCTAACCAAAATAACTTCATTTCAATCAAATATAAAAATCCTGTACGTTAAATTAACAACAAAAATTGACATATGACACATTGCAAATGTCACATAATGTAATTACACAGAAATTCACGATATAATGCGCTGTGAATTGAATATAAAAGAAGAAAATGAGTTGGATGGTAGATTATGTATCCAAACCCTATAAAGTAATTCAAATGCACTCCTTACGGTCTATCTACGAATCAATACGATATTAAAATCCTGTACGTTGAATTAACGAATAAAATCGACATATGACACACTATCAATGTCAAAAAATTACACAGATATAAATGTCAATATGTGATGTATAAAAGAAGAAAATAACAGTCGGTTGTCAAAACCAATTGGAAATGTCAAAAAATGTATAAACAATGACATAAATGACAATACAAAAGAAGAAAATGACAGTCGGCTGTCCAATACGAATATATTGACATTTGACACATTGTGAATGTCAAAAAATTCATAAAAACGAATAAGACCTATATAAAAGAAGAAAATGACAGTCTATAGTTAAAAACTACAGTAGACCGCAATATTTGACACTTTGTTGTTGAACTTTTCAATACCATTTCGTGTATTTTATTTTTTATGGCAATCTTACCTTATGTATAAAATTGATATTTGTCATTTATTAGATCTTGGTAATTGTTGTATTTGGTTATGCAATAATTAAACATAACGATTTCGGAGATTTTATTCATCCATATTAAGTATCAACTATCATGAAAAATTCAACAGTATTACATGTTCTCAGTTTTCTTGTTATTGCGTTGAATTAATTCTTAACTTGAATGCAGACAATGTTTAAAATAAGAAAGTTTAAAAGTGTTTTATTTTCTTTCTTCACGGAACATTAAATCTATTGTGTTTTTATTCAACATATTTAATGGTTACGTGGATAATATTTTAGGTAAAAAGAAAATATTTGGAATAAGTTAATTGTGTTGTCAAAATTCTTTATAGTACTAATATTGGAATATACAGCGAATGAAATTTAAAATTTACCTTGGCCATAATTTCCTACTTTTCTTTTTATTTTATCTCTGGTTTTCTCTTTCTGATTCTCTATTTTCCTGATTTGATCAATCCTTCTTATTCGGTTTACCTCCTACTATCACTTCCTAATTTCTCTTCATTATTTGTTTTGTTTCAGGTGTTTTATCAAATATTAGCTTGATACTACTTCAATTCTAATTTTCTCTCATTCCCCTCATTTATTATTTCTCCTTCTATTCTTTCGTTTGCTTTGTGCAGTTTCTCAATTTTATTTAATACATATTTTGATCCCGTTGCTTAATTTTTTTAAGATTTCCACACTTGCTTCTGCATTTTATTTCTGCTATTAGTTGCAAATACCACCTCATATGCATACAGGCGCAAAATAATTTTCACTGATTTCATATTTTTGTAGCCTAGCAATCAAAAGGTCACTTTTATCCTTTATCCATTTCGTTATTAACATACATAACAGATAGGATTCAAGCTATCCCCACGTCTTGTATCCATGTTTGAATATTCAGGAAAAGAATAAACAGACACTACAATCTAATCAATTGAAAAACAGAACAGAAACCAAAACATTTTTCGTTACCATATGTACGAGGACTTTTCCTAAAATTATTTCAATAAATATGATATTAGTATAAGTCATAGGACAGACATCTCAGTATTTAGAAAATAGACTAAAAGGTCATCAATATGATAAAAAAAATAAACCTACAATACGAAACATGAAATATCAAAAAAACATAAATTAAATCATAAAGATACAAGAATTCTTGAGAATTTTTAGAAATGGTTCACCATGATAAGAACGAAAAACGCAAATCATATTTTGATAAAGACTTGAAAAGGAATTATTAAAAAAACTAATTTTTAATAGAAGAGACCTAAACTCAAGAAGATTTAGAAACATAAACATATCAAAAGGTCTTAGAAATAAGAAATTAAAGAAAATTCATTCATATCACTCACGTAACACGTAATTAATTTAATCAAACAGATGAAAAATAGAATTCTTAAAATTTCTGATCCACTTTCTCATGAAAAAACATTAAATACTTTACAAACTTTTTTATGAAAATTCGTATCCTCCATACCTTTTAAAACGAATTTTGTATAACACATCTGACACTGACTTAACATTAAATTATCATTTTCAAACGTAATTTCTAGCATTTCTATTCCATATATTTATACAACTTTACCATATATAAAATTAATTACTCCTAAACTTTTTGGAATCTTTAAACAACACAATATTAAAATAGCGTATAGTCAAACCCTTAATATTCAATCTATTTTTACTAAAGTAAAAGATAAAACACCAATCAATAAATTGCCTAACATAGTATATGAATTACCTTGTTTAAATTATGACAAAAAGTACATTGGTCAGTCGAAAAGGTCACTGACTCGACAACTGAAAAAAACTACAAAAAACGTTCATATTTAGAAACAACATATATAGCTCAAAATAATCCAATGCATTAATAGGAAAACTGATTCAAATAACCTTAGTGTAATTTATGCATATCTTTTAGATTTTGAAAAAACAAATTCTATAAAAAATTCAATGCCATTAACAACCAACTAACCTCACTTAACCTATAAATTTCAACTTCACTTATAACGATCTAACCTATAAAATTTATGGTCATTTATATTCTAACCAATAAATATTCAGCTACATTCATAACGACCTATTGAAATTTAATGTTAGCCATAAATCAATCAATCAATATTGAACATCACTCATTACAACTTATCCTTATCTAACCTATAAAAATACAACGTCAATTCATCGTCATAATCTAACCAATTAAAAATTGATAAAAATTCCTATAGTAACCAGAATCAATATTTAAATTAATCAATATTTCTATCAACGTCATTTTAAATATTGAATTCTGAATCCTATGAATTTGAAATTTTTACAAGAATTTATACAACTTAAAACCACCACAAATCTCGATTAATTATTGTAAGTAAAATTTTATTATTGTTATACATTTATACATATTTCTCATATTGTATGTGACCATAATTTCAGTCCCAGACGATGAATACAGTACTGTAAGTATTCGAAAGCTCGGAAAATATATTAAAGTTAGTCCACTTTGGTGTTTTATTGCCACGTTCCCAATAAGAAACCGCCAACGCAAATGATAGAGGAGTTAGACACTGTGTACTGACTGACACTGGACCATCATGTACAATCAAAAAATATACATCGAAAAAGTTCACTAAAAGTCGCTGGACGATCGTCGAATTGAGGTTAGAGATGTAGAAAAGGCATATCAAAAAAGCGCATTTGCCAAATATAAACTGGAGAATAATTCTTGCAAAAGCGTTGAGTACCACGTTTGCTCACATTGGACATGAACATTTCTCAGGCCAAATTGAGTCGGATTTTTTCTTAACTGTAGAGGATACCAGGATCCACTACTGAAATGAAAAAACTGAAAAGATAGTGGATTGCAAAGAGCGAACCTGTTTTTAAAAAAATAAAGACGAAAAGTGAAGGTGCCCCCTTTTTGGGACTGTCATAGGATTATGTGTATCGAAAATTTCAACAAGGTGACCACATTTCAAGACTACAAAAGTGCTTTTCCATCGAGGCAACGCACCTTCTCACACTTGAGCGATCGCCTAAAATTCGAGAACTGCATTAATAATTCTATTCACCAGATATGACCCACAGCAAGCGTTTCCTACATTGTCTCAAGTTTCACTTGCAGAAGAGAGATTTCTGTCAGACGAAGACGTAAACGAGGATGTATTGATATCTGGTTAGCCTACACCAGTTCTATGCATAAACAAAATATTGAGTTACCATATCAACGAACAATAATTTATTAGAAGTTTGACGTCAAAAAAGTGAACCAGAGTTACGCAATAAATTAAAAGAAAAAAGATAACCACTGAAATTGTGAAAATCGAAAAATTGGAGTATCGAGCCATCATCAAGTACTTGTATAAGGGTTAAGAGGTGAGCAGATTTACGAAGATATGCTTAATACCCTTGGTGATTAATGTCCTTCGTATGCGACCGTGAAAAATTGGACTGCAAGCTTCAAAAGAGGTAAATTTCCCATTGAAGATGATGACCAATCTGGAAGGCCAGTTTCTGTGTCAGTCCCCGAAAATATCGATGCAGTTCATGAAATGATTTTATCAGTCTGCCGAATTGGACTAAAACGGATATCTGAAGCACTGAATATTTCATACGAACGCGTTCATTCACGTCAATTTGGACAGAAAAACTGCTGCAAAATAGATCCCCAAATGTTTGAATGTTGACCAAAATCGTGCAAGGGTAGAAGCATCGCGTTCGATCTGTGCTCGATTTGAAGACGATGTAGACTTCTTAAACCGAATTGTCACTATGGATGAGACTTGGGTACATTTCTACGATCCAGAAACACAGCAACAATCGATGGAATGGCGACACTCTGGTTCTCCAAGACCGTGTCTAAAAATCTGCTGGAAAAGTTCTTGCTTCAGTATTTTGAGATTGCCATGGAGTAATCATTATTGATTTTTCGGATGTTAAAACAATAACTGGAGATTACTATTCGACATTATTGACCACTCTACGGGAAAAAATAAAGAGAAAATATGCAGAAAGCTATCCAAAGGTGTTTTGGACAACGCCCCCACACACAAATCTCATGTTGCCATGCAAAAAATTCGCGATTTAAGGTTTGAATTAGTAGAACACCACCCTTATTCACTAGATTTAGCTCCGTCTGACTATCAGCTCTTTCCTCATCTGAAAAAAAAGTTTAAAAGGACGTAAATTTTCTTCCAACGAGGAGGTAATAACAGCTGTGGAGGTATGGTTTGCAAAGCAAGAAGAAACATTTTTTTGAAGTTTATAGACGTTGCAGAGTCGCTGTAATAAATGTATCCAATTAAGAGGAGAATATGTTGAGTAATAAAATATTTTGACATTGAAATTTTGTTTGGTTCTATAGTAGGCAAAGAATTTTTTAATATATCCTCGTATTATTTATATTATTGAGTATCGTTGAACAAATTGCATAGACTTAAGTCGAGACTATGATGAAAAATGAAAATTGTGAAAAAAATGTCTTGTTTCTTGTCCTCGAAGATCTCAATTTAGAAGACAGTTATTGAATAACTTTGACGTTTGTTGATATAACGAAAAAAAAAAATTTACGAACAGCGTGAAAATTAGATCAGGCGTTAATTACAATGAAAATTTCAAAGGTAACTTTTACGTTTAGTTTATATCCAATAATTGCAACATTACAAAATGATAGACATTTCACTCGATTTATTCACACGATTCAACAATAGACTATAAAATAAATGGTAGACGTTGACGACCTAAAATAACCTTTAGAATAATCAAGTTCACCATTAGCGATGGAATCCCATCTATTATCAACCGTGTTCGTATGAAGATGGCACTGGTAACATACGATCTTAAGAGTATTTCGATTTTTATGGTGAATGAGCTGATATCAAATCCATTATACTCTCAACAATCATTACAAATATGCATAAGAGATAGTTAGAATGTGAATGGTTCACACATAACTATAGATATGTATCATAAAATGAGAAATATGAGGATGGTGTTCGTTTGTATCTTCTTTTACATCGTGATCGGTCTTTTGCATGTTAGATTGAAGGCCGTTTAGGATTCCTGGTTAGCAGATGATAGTCACGCTATTAAATAACAAACTTTTTTATTGTTTTTTCATTTTCATTGTCGCGGTTATAAGAGATAAAACGGAATATTGTTTAGAATACGAATTTCATACGAAATTTGCCTTCAAAAATAAATTTTAGATGTCAAATTTATTGAATAATTCTTCAAGTACTATGTATGGTACACATTTCCAGGAATCGAAAATTTAATGTTAAAATAATGAAAATACTCGTCCAACGACGAGTTAAAACTATCTTATAGTAAAATTATGAAACTTTCTACGTTTGGGTTTTCGGATACGATCTTTTTAATTAAAATATTTTCAAAGATGACCGACTTCCGGTTTTACCGGAATTCCGCTGTAACTTTGTTATTTTAAATGGAACATCTTATATATAAATACATTTTTGAAATCTACGTAAAATTTTAGTATACTTTTGTCTATAAACTTTTCTATAAAAATTTCACCGTTGCAAACCCTTATATATTATTTTTTTACGAGAATATCCTTAAAGAAATGGAAATGTTTTTCATTTTATACAGTATGTGTATAAAAAGTGTTCAAAGATTTCCAAAACGTATTAATATACAGTGTGTTCTATTTAAAATAACAAAATTACAGTCGACTTCCTGTAGAATCGAAACGTATAACCTGTAGTTGGGCTTCATTAGTTTCGACCTCAAAAAAATATGAATATGCCACATATTTAATTAAAAGTTTAAAGAAACTGGTTCCATGTTAAATACACAATAGACACGACCGCCTGCTGTCAGGTACGAGAGCTGTTGATGTAGTTGTTCTTGGTCATCTTCTGTGTAAGCACTTCCGATAATATTAATGTTTATTCATTATAACAAGCGAAGTGATAAATTTTAAAATATTTACATGGGATGACTGAAACGCAAATATCACTTTCAATCAACAACTCCATCAATATTTACATAAAATTTATATACCAAAACAAATATAATAAAGAACCAAACGTTGAGGAAATATTCGAACACGCAAATTACTAATTTTAGCTTGTCAAAAGATATCCTAGTTTTAGTTAATTGAATAATTTTTTGTTGAGATATTAAATTTGTTTTGTTTCAAAGACTTTGAATTGATATACCTAAAAAAAACAGGGAGAATATTACATATTTTTAACATCACTACCAACATTATTAGCATCACCAGTATGTGAACTTGTTTGTTTGTAACTCTCTTTGCAAAGGTCAAATTTTTTACAAAAAATTAATAACTCAAAATGTATACATTTTTCGAAAAAAATTTTTAGACAAAATTATACTAAAATTTTACGTAGATTTCAAAAATGGGTAATTATTTAGAATTGGGGCTCCAGGCAAAAATCGTTCCAAAAAAATTTTCACGCAGTGGGGTTGTTTCTGAGGGTACAAATAGTAAAATTAAGGCGGTGGAGACATATTATTTCCATTTTTTTAGACATTACGTGGTACAACTTACATATGATGAAACCTAACGTAACTAATTCTAAATAATTACCATCTTGGTTAGATTAGGTTAGGTTTCATTGATATAGCATTGGAACAAGTTATCGGTACAAAATCAACTATCACTCTTTTATTATATTTAGTTCAATTTTCATGAACCTTCGACTTGGGTGCGACTACCTTAAATACTATGTAGACGTATTATTTTTAGAAATTGTTTGTAGTCGCCCGATATAAATTTTTTCGTAATCGGCAGAAAAGTCCATAGTGAACGATTACGTTTCGTGTTACTTAAATGTAGTTACTTGAAATCAAGATACCTTCAAAATGTTTGTTGAACTTTCAAGTAAGATTATAAAAAACCCAAGTAGTATGAAATTAATTTGCACTGCTTTAGATTCATTGTAATTTTCAAAATACACCACTTGTAATTACACTGGCCGACAAGATTTTCGTAACACAGACGAGACCTTTAGTTTTAAAATGGAAATACCCGTCCAATAATAGAAAAAATATTTATTAAGCCCTAACACGTACCACTTTTCTCTAGCTTGATTGGTAATCCTATCTTTTAACTCTTGAATATTGGCAGGTTTTGTTTTATAAACGATGTTTTTAAGTGACATCACAGGAAATAATCTAAAGGATTCATGTCGGGTGATCGCGATGGCCATTAGATAAAACCACGTCTTCCAATCCATTTTCTGAAACTTTCTGATAATGAAGTTTTTTTAAATGTATTAATTGAAAATACTTATTTGGATTTGGAAATATCCGAACCAACTAAGGTATAATACTATTTTCACAATAAATCTAAATACGACGAACCATTTAAGTTACCCTCAATGAAAAAATGATCCATTATTTTGTCGCCTATTATTCCAGCCCATACATTCAGTTTTTCGGGATATTGGGAATGGGATTTACGCATTCAACGAGGATTGTTACGTGAACAGTATCTACAATTAGGCCGATTTACGTTTCCATTAATACAAAAAGTGTCATCATCGCAAAATATAACATTACATAAAAAATTTGGATCGTTTTGACTGTGACATTTTTCCATCATTAGGTCTGCAAACTTTTCACGTCTATCAAAATCGTCATCTGACAACTCTTGAACCAACGTTACTTTGTATGGTTGGAATTTAGTATCACGTAAAATTTTCATTACGGATGTTTGAGAAATATTAAGTTCCCTGGATATTTGTCTAGGACTCAAGTGTGGATCGTCATCTAACAAGACATCTAAAGATTTGTTTTCAGTTGATGCAGTTTATCTGCGTCCTGATTTGGTTTTTACTAATTTACTGACAGTAGATCTTGTTTCGGCTAGGATATACATTATTAAATACATTACATGTTTTTTGTTGACTTCTATCACCATATCTATATAAAATATCAATTCATTCTTTTTCAGATAAACGATCAATCGTGACTTTCAATAAACTTTAACGATAATAATTTATTGAAACATCAAATTTGTTATTGTAACAGTATAACTCCGAAATTATGGCATTGTAGAGCAGTATAGAGAACATTAGATGAAAAATTATACGTATTTTTTAATCTATTTAAAATAACAAAGGAGGAAAAAGGAAAGATTTAACAACAATCTAAATACCATCATAATACTGGCCGTATCAAAAAAAAAAATTATAAAATTCGTACAAGATAATACATAAAATTCACTCTGTATATACAATAATTGCTTGTTTAAAGATATAAGATGAATTGGATTTTCTTCACGTTTTATCAACTAACTTTGGGTAAATTTTGAATGCACTAGCCGGAAACTAGAAATAATCATTTGGTATTGTCTATTATAGAAAAAAAAGGGACCCACTTTTCATATAAAATTTTGTTTCCACAGTTTTCTATGTAGGACTGAATTTGTAAATACTAAATGTAAACAACCACGTTTTTTTGTACTTCCACGTTTTTACTGTGTAAATTAAAATGCGTTTTTTCCAAGTTTGTGAGCATATGAATTTTGAACCGATTTTGCATCTGTGTGAGAAGGTTTTTGATATGTTTAATGATCAATTTTTCCACATTTTAATGAAGTACGTAAATACTGAGAACAGCTAGATTGGATACGTTGGATTTCTTGATTAAATATTTCGAACGTCTGAGTTAAAATATTACTGGTTTCTACAATTAGAATAACCCTCGTACTTGAAGGGATCCATTTGATAACACAGCTATCGAAAATTATTCAACTAGTTATTTTTTCTTTTTGCTTATATCTATATCTGCAGTTTGTTCTTCCCCGTTATAGTCCGGTCAATTTAGACATTCTAAGTTACATAAATTCCCACCAAGCTGAAAATCAGTAAAATTGTTTAAAATATAATTGAAAATGAAATTTTCAAGTTCCCCATCATTCCCTTGTGTTGAAAAAATTTTATTCAAGTCAAAGATAAATAAATGATTGTTTCGTGATTTTCAGCAAAACGGTGAGTTTTATCAAAAAAATACTTTAGACGAAAATTGTAGATCAATTTTATGATCTACAAAAAACGTATCAATACTTTTTTCCCTACAAATCACTGTTTCTGAGATATAATGATTCAAAAAGTTGTAAATGCTGTAATCAATATTAATGTCCCGAGTGCATGTCAAAGTGTCAATAATTTAATTTTCTCGAGTGCGCGAATGCGCACTCGAGAAAATTATGAGGCAATTTGACATGCACGAGAGGGCACTTTGGCAGACTATTTCATGAGAAAAATTTAATTTAAAATAAACAATAATTGTTCCTTTTCTTAAAATATAAAATTAAAACCAAATGATGTTTATTAATCCTAGACGAAAATTTGGCACTAGTGCAAATTATCGATAATTTGCACTAGTGCAGTATTATCGCTGAAATTTGATCGTTGCTAGGTAAACATAAAATATTACAGCTTTTTGGTTGGCTTAAATTTTTCGAAGGAAATAGTCATCATAATATGCACACGTTTCCAGGTAGTGTAATTAACGCGTTTTTTAAACGTGGATTCCCCAGTAGGCCTATTTCACGGATAATGTTTAATTTGAAATTATTGCAAAATAATGGAAATTAGCAAAGATAAAATCTGCATCCCTTATGCAGTTGCAACAAAATTGTGTGTGGTGGGAGTTAAGTAAGAACGGGTTCTAACGTATTGTTGGCCGACTTCAACCCCAGTCTATAGGGTTCAGCTGATAACCAAGCCACACTTGAACTTGTTAATATACCCGAAAAAGATGTTGATGAACAGCAACTCAGGTTGGAGGAAGACAAGCCAATTGAACTTATTTTTTTTACTTTCAATATTTTTAACTAAACAAGCATATCGATACTTACCTATGCAGGTAGTTTTTTTAGAAGCTCCATACATAGAAAAAAGAAAGCGAATGCCGTTGGTAATAACTTCTTGTCAGGTTATTGTTTTTAAAAACTTCAGCACATTGAACTAAATCTTGTTTTTCAAACATTCAGAAAATTGTTATTTTACCCTTCCTGTAAAACGCCGATGTCGTGTCACATCCAGTTACATAATTTTGTCACTTTCCAAAAGTAGATAAACTTTTTGATGAAGAGATTTCCGATTGATGTTGAGCTTTTCCTGATTTTGATAAGAAAATAGTTTTTTAAATTGGAGTTTCGAATCGTTATATCTCAGAAACGATGACTCGCAGGAAAAAAAGTTAAAGTAAAAGTTTTTTGTAGAAAATTTTATAATACACAATTTTTTTTTCTAACGAATTTTTTTGATAAAACTCACCGTGTCGCTGAAAATCGCGAATAACTCATTTTTTTGACCTTTGACCTCGAATAACATTTTTTCCACACAAGGGACTGATGGGGAGATTTAAAATTTTATTTTTAATTATTTTTAAACAATTTTATTGATTTTCAGCTTGGTGGGAATTTATGAAGCTTCACTCTTATTTTTTAGTCTAATTTTACCGGACTATTAATACTTCCTTTTGCTCGGTGTTACAGATTTTCTGCTGTTTTATCTGTAACCTAGTGAATTCTGGTTTTTCTTCTATTATTTTAATTATTTAGTAGGTAGTAGAAGAATTCACAGAGAGTTTAAAAAACGAAAGGAATTTCATCATACAGGGTGGCCGGAAGATTGACGTCAAAAAAAGGTCCCTCGTGTCATGGGGTATTCGAATCACCCCCATGTATGTTCTGCGATTTTTCACGGTTTCCAAGTTATGAATTTTTTTTATAAATTTTTGAGAATTTTCAGCTTGTCCATCTTAAAATTAATCTACAAAAAAAGTATTGGACCTTTTTGATACTTTTTTTGTAACTAAATCGTCCTGAATAGTACTATTATACGTAAAATACCCAGCTTCGTAACTTTGATAAAAATTATGGAAATGTTGGTCTCAAGGTGTAGAATGTGCATTGCGGCGGGAGGTGGCCACTTTAAAAACTTACTTCAAATTTCATAAATAAATTTCTTTTTATTTAAATTATGATGTGTGATTTATTGCCATACATTTTTCTTACCTAAAACTTTTCTTGACCAACCAACCTCTAAGGCTAGTTTTTATTACTTTGTAGCATTTTCTATCATAACTTAATCATAAAATAGCAAGAATTTATTTTAAACCAATTGTTTGATTTTTTTCCAATTCGCTGTTTTTGAAGGCTAATTCTAGCAAAAGTAGACTTTTAAGTAAAATTTTTTATTGATGATTCAACGATTCTCTTTCCATTGGTTTCATTTTTTATTTATATTTATTTATATATTTATTATAGGTTTCTATTTGTAGCAAGTCACTTCTATTTTGGTTCCCATGAATTTTTTAATATTTGTTCAGGATTTTTTTTCTGAAATTTGTTCCCCAAACTCCCCCTACGTTTATTCATTTTCCATATACTTTCCTTTTGTGTTTTTGTTATAGAGATTTTTTCTGTCCGATTTCTGTCTATTTACTAACCATTGCATGATTTTGTCACTTTTAATTGTTCATTATATTTTCTTTTTTTTTATCAAACATTCTAAATCAATCAATTTCTAGGATACATTTCAAAATTGCGTTTTAGTAGTGGATTTATTGTTAATATGGGTGGTAATAAAATCAACAATATTGTAGTTAATAACAAATATTATCAATCTATATGCCGATCGAAAAGTTGCTCCAAATAGGTTTGAAAGGAAATTATTTCGACATTCACGTGCGAATGACTTATGTTGCATATCATGTTGGTGATAATCAACAGAACGTGACATAGTTCTACATTCCATTATATTATGATTTTTTTCCTCATATTCGGTCGGCAAAATTATTAACTAAAGAGTCTAAATATGAGCAGTACAACAATTTAAAAAAAATTGGAGCCAAATCTACTTATTAACTTTTATTACATTAAATTTCATATTTAACAATGTGCTTGATCTCCTTGGAAAGTTTGAGTAAGTCGGGTTTGAATGTTGATTTTCTCAATGGCATGATTCCGAGTTCTCATCAACAAGACGACTTCTGAGTTTACCCTTGATCATTTTCATGCTTGAAAAATATTGTAGAACCAAAAAGGGAAAGAACGGCAAACCCAAGCTCATATCTTCGTTCTCCAGGTCATTCAAAGCAAACCATTTGTGTTTTGAACTAAGATTTCTAGACAATATTTCGAAATTCAACACAAAGTTCGTATTCAAAGTGCTATGTCTTGTTTTAATATCCACCAATTGTACTTAAAAACTACCAATGTCAATTTTCAAAGGAGAAAATTTCAACTTGGTTATTGCAGCATTTAGAGGATTTCAAATTCCTGAAACATGCTGAGGTATGCTTACCTCATATTCTAAAATATTATTTTAAAATGGAGTTTTTCAATAGAGGAATTATTTTCTTAGAGATGCTTCAACAGGATCGGAAAGTGAAAAATTTTTTTCGTAGAAAATCCTGGATAAAACTGGATTATTACTTTCAATTTATCAAAATGAGATGTAATTTTGTGCTCACCAAGTTTTTTTGAATGGAAATATCCAGCTCCATAAAAGGTTATCAGTTTTGTAACTAAAAATAATCAGGCAATTTGAGACAAAATAGAAAAAAGAATTTGCTCCAGTGGCGTAAAAAATAGGTGGATAAAAGTGACAACTAACCCAGACAGCAAGCCACTGGTTAAATTTCTCTCTATCTCGTGCACGTATTTTTGAGTGGTGTAAGCGCTTTATTGAGGGTACTGAATATGACCAGCGCCTAGGTCGACGTGTAACTGTTTTAAATCCGGAAACAGTGACCAAAATCAACCAAATTGTGCATGCAGATCGTCGAATGATTGCCGAGGCTGTAAACGCCAATAAAGAAACAGAAAAATTTTATACGAGGAATTACACATGACAAATATTTGTGAGAATTGCTGCCAAAAAATCTGACTCCTGATCAAAAGCTTTTGCGTCAACGAATCTGCTCAGATTTCCTTGAAAGATTAGAAAAAGATCTGCTTTGAAAGGGACACGTATTGAGTCGATGGAAGCGGTGAGTGTGATATGTGTGTGTGCGCGTGATGTGTGTGTGTGTGTGTGTGTGTGTGTGTGTGTGTGTGTGTGTGTGTGTGTGTGTGTGTGTGTGTGTGTGTGTGTGTGTGTGTGTGTGTGTGTGTGTGTGTGTGTGCGTGCGTGTGTGTGTGTGTGTGTGTGTGTGTGTTTAATAGCCAGACCTCGTACATATTTTCATCTTTTCGCTTCCATTATAATATTCGAGTTTGATAAATGTTTTGAAAGTAGTATTGTCCCAATCAAGTACACACTTTTTTTCTTGAAGAATTTTTCTATTGTTTCGATCTCTCTAATGTGACCTTGTCCAATTACAGACTGAAATTGTAACAATTCCACATAAACATTAACATACAATAATATAGTTCTTGATTGTATTCACATTCCAAATAGAAAAAGGTGAAACCGCCGTAGAACGAGGGTTGGTACTTTACTTTTGAGATATGACAACACCGATGTGAATATTTTAAATCTAACACTGCCTTACATAAACTTTGATTTTTTTATGACTTCGGCTGTTGTGCAAGAAAACATCGATACTGTGCGTAAATTGATATTGCAAGATCGTCATGAAACATACCACGAAATTTAAGCATACTTGTACATTAGCTTCATTCGCATACATTCAATATTGCATGAACATTTAATGGTCAACTGCGGAAACATTGACCAAAATCAATCAAATTGTGCATCGAATGATTGCTGTAAACGTCAATAAAGAAACGGTTAGAAATTTTATTTTGAGTCTGCTAACTTCATCAGCGATCATCAACATTCTGGATAGATAGATGACGATAACGAAACGCGCAATAGGCTTGTTTCCACTAAGAATAAATCGGATGGTTTCGAGTTTCTAATGATTTACCATGATAATAAGTAAATGAAAAAACTACTTTTCCACAAAAATAATGAAAGATTAATAATATTTTTGGAAAATAAAATCGACAAAATGAGGAGTTTAATCACGTGACATTGAACACCAATCAGAAAAGCGTGACGTCACACATCGCGAAACGCTATGTTGTAGCTGTCATTTTCGTGTAAAGTTATTTCGAGTTTTCAGCAATTATTGTTAAATGAATAAAGTTCGTTTTTAGTTTAATCTTGAAAAAAAAGGTATAATTTGCCATAGAATCAGAATTTAACAAAACAAACTGCAGTAATTTGCCCAAAATTGACGTCGTTATGCTTGACAAATTTTTTGCAATGAACACCTACTTTTCTTCATCGGAAGTCCGCGGTGTTAAAGCTTATATGTAAGTATTATGTGAAGAACAAAAAAATTCTTGTTTAATTAGCAAATACCAGTCAGAGAGTCGCATTTACCCAATGTGGCATGAAAATACTTAACAGATTTTGAAGTTAGCGCATACAAAGTTTCAATAACTTAATTAAGTCATAACATTTTATATGTTATGTGTGGTATATTATGGTAGATTTTGTACATTTATAAATATATACATCACGTTTTGCTTGATACTTACATTAAAATGATCTTCACAGAATTAATTTGTGGAATTAGTTGATAAAATAGAAGCGTCTTGCCTCCTTGCCATTTTTAACTACTTTCTTCGTATTTCTACATTGTTAGGAACGTATATTAATAATTTGTCGTCTAGCGTTTTTATCCTTCTACTTTCACATTGGGGCACTATACTTATAATACGAGAAATTCATTATATATTAAAGAAACACAATTGACTGCTATGAACAAACACAGTTGTTTCGCGAGGTGTGACGTCATTCAAGACGCCACGACAGTCTTGGCCTTTTTGGCGGTCAATTTAAAGTTTATTTCTAAAAACTCAAAATACTAACGTAAAAAAACCTATTTTTTTAAATAATATATTTTTGAAATAGATGCTATGCTATAGTTTTAAATTAATTTCCAAATTTTGTCAACTAGCCTATTGGAATTTTAATGGAACTTCAGGGAGGATTTACGAAACATCGCTATTTTCTTTGTCTATGGGACACTTGGCAGTAGATCAAATTGGCAAGCAAGAAGTGAGTTCTGCCCTTCTTGCACATTATACTTGGATTGATGTAAAAACTATAGACAAGTCTTTCCCCAGTTGAGTGATGCCAAATTAAAGGAAAGTATTTTTATTGGACCACAAATGAGAAAATTACTGGATGATGACAATTTTGCAAAAAAGCTCACCAGACACAAACTTAGAGCGAGGAAGGGGATTTTTGGGCAACAATATTGATCCAAGCTACTAACACTTAGTTAATGACGCCTACAAATTCCTTGGTGCTCGAATATCATTGAAAATTCATTCTCACCTGACATTTTTTGAAAAAATTTGGGAGCTGTCAGTAATGAGGAGGTTGAAAGGTTCCACTAAGATATTAGATATTAGAACAATGAAAATTCGGTACCAAGTACGATGGGATTTGACCATGATGGTTGATTACTGTTGGTTTCCAAAAAGAGAAAGTGCAACCCCTCATAAAAGGAAAAATTAAAGCTAATTGATATTTGAAGTGATTTTTTTAAAATTTTTGTTTTTAATAGATTGTTTATTAGACGTAAACTATAAATATTGCCAATATATACGATTTAAAAAACGTGAAATTATTTTTTTATAAATATTAAATATTTTACCAATGGTTTTATAAATGTAACATGAAAACTTTGCGTGTTACAATTATTTTTTTCATATTTTCGTATTCTTGGGTTACTACAAAAAACCTTTTTTATCGACCAGCGTTATTCATTCAAAAGTCAACGTTTGTAGACATCTCAATGTATTATTTTAAATAACATATGTAGCTCTGAAACTAAAGCAATAAGGTATAGAAACAATATTCAGCATTTTTTAGAGCTTTTAAAATAAAAAATGCGATTTGCTGCATACTGCATATAAAAAACAGTGTAAATAAAGAGAATACATAAAAAAAGAAAATTTCGAACAGAAAAAATCCAAGTAGTCGGATAAACAAGTTCAAAAACGTGAAAAATAGAGATAAAGGTAATAAAGGTACTAAAAATATTATTATAAAAATATGGTGAAAAAAAATGGTTTTCAGTTTTTCGTTAATAACTTGAAAAATATTAATTTTTAAGCAATTTTGAGAGAAGCTTATTAAAGAGGAGGAAATTTCTGATATTCCATTATTTATAATTTTATTTTGACGTTGAAAATTGGGCTCCGCGCAACTGTTACGGCAATAGAATAGATTGTAGAAACTATAGTTTAATATAAAATTCTAATGGTTTTGCTGTGGGTTAAATGTTATTTCGCCAAATTTATATTCAGTCATAGTCATAAGTTGACTTTTTTCATTCGAAGGTAATTTTATATACAATATTGTATTTTTTTAAATAGTTAAAACACAATTGCATTCAATAATCTATAAAATACGGGAAACAACCATAAATAGTAGTTAGGTATCGTAAGATTTTTATAGCCAAATGATGCATTATCTGAAAATAACAGAAATTCTTCCGTAGAAACCAGAAACGCAAAGAACAGGATATCCTTATCGATTTCTACAACATTTATTACAACGTTGTCGATAATAATAGTCTCAACGCTTTTTCTATAATTACACGAATTAACTTCATAATAATTATTATAACAAACTATTTTTGATTTTTTCTTTAATTAGAACCACCAAACATTAACAAGAGAAGAAGGTTCTCTTTAAGCTCTTCCTCTTGTTAAGCCCATCTCACTTGAATATTAGACCGGGCACTGGATGGAGTTGAGTGTGCAAAATGTGAGGACCGCATTCGGTGTATGGTTTTGAACTCAGAAAAGCATGCAGATTATAATTCTGGATATTGCCAGGAGCCATATTGGTCAATTTTTTTTACACACCACCCCCTTAGACATCTAGTAAATGGACTGAACACATACTTTGATATCATTATAACGATTTTTTTAATGAGAATATCCAATTGATTTCTATGATTAAAGATACTTACAGCTAGTCAAGTGAAAAAACAACAGGAAAATTAAAAATAAAAACAATTATTATTGATAAAAAAATTTTTTAAATCAAAAAAATAAAATTTTCATATATTATAAGTGAAAAAATGATAATTATCAATCTTTTTTATTCTGACAATCGTTATTTATGCATTTGCATGGAGAAATACAAGAAATATGTAATTTTTCACAAGAGCAAGGCTTTGTTTTACAATTGGATGCACATTTACACGGTTGAATCAACAATTCTGGCAGTGGTTGCTTGGTCATTTGTCGTGGGTACAAATTACCATCCTTCCTTTCATAGCCTAAGAACGTGTAATCAATTGGCTGTAGTTGAGTTTGATCAGCATTTATCCATATATACGTTTGTGCTGAAGCTCTTAATAGATGTAAATGTAGAGCATCTGATGTGCAAATAACTTTTAATAAATTTAAGCCGAAACCCATAATTTGGGAAATTCATCAGCTGTAAGTTTTTTTTTTGAAAAAAGATAGGTGCAAATGTTTTCCAACTCTTTTAGCTGTTCGACATTTAGGTATGGATTTCCCAAATGCTTTAGAGCTTCTTGTATAAAATCCAACGATGCAGCCTTTAAAGCTTATTTTTCGAGCCAAATCTGCTAGTCGAATCGCAACCACTCAGAGCGTGTAATTAAAATTGTTCAATTAAAATTTCATCACATAAATATCCATCTGGTATTACTTTAGTATTTAATATTTCTTTTCGGAGTTGTTTAGCTACTTGAACAGTGTAGTTTGTTGAATTTATGGTACGCATATATTCAATGACTTCATCCAGTGGTATATTGCCCATAAACACCAATGATGATTTTGATCTGTCACTCGGATATGAAAATTAAACATTTTCACCACACTTATTATACACATACTGATTTCATAACGCAATTTCTATAATTGCATCTTCTATTTCAGTGAGTTCAGCTAGTCGCTTGGCCAAGAATGACACATCAAAAGAGTGAGATGTTAATTGATGTTTCTATTCATCAATCAGCTTTCCAAATGCCTCTATAAGTATGTCATGTGATATTTTAATTGAGGGTCTGCCTGCAGGATTGTCAGAATTTCTTGGTAGTCGCAGATAACAATGTTTATGATACTTCACTTCTATTGCAAATAAATCAGCTGATTGTTCGCAAGTGCCAATTTTTGTGAAAACATCTTTTTTTTCAGGCAGTTTTTAAAATTTGTTTCGCTGCTGAAATTTCGGAACAAAAATAGTTTTGTTCTTATTTCTTTTTTGTTTACCACAAATTAAACATTTCTGTTTCGTATCAAGTTTTAATTCACTTCTTGATGACGAACACGTTGGCTACCTGAAACATTTGCTTCTGTAGAGGAGGTGGAAGTAAAGGCATTCTCCTGTTTTAGTAATGCTAATTCTCGACGCCTTATTTTCTCTTCACTAATATAAGTTGCAATACAAGCTCGATGCCAGGAACAATTGTGTGCAGTAAATTCATCACTTTCTATTTTCTTACTAATATCATCTTTTCTGCGATCCGCTGCTTTTTTAATACTAATAAACGTTTGTGGTTTTAGATTCTTCACTAAATCACCCGTTTTATCACAAAACAAACATGATAATTCATTTATCTTTCGCTTCTTCACATTTATCACTTGTAGTGACATTGTTCGTTCTTCTATTTAAATAAATAACACTAATAAAACAGTCGACTGCGAAAAAACTTAAATATTATTACTTAAATACGCAAAAATTATGGGCTACAAATTCTTTTCTATTGACTACTCCAAGCGCTATGACTCGGCAACGTGCCGAGCAGGGAGAAGGGGAAGGGGAAAAGGGAAACGGACCAGCACAACTACTAGCAACATGTGATTTTCTATTATTTAGGGTCTCAGGTAAAAGAATTTGAGCATAGTTGCCAGTCCTCACATTTTGCATACTCAACTCCATTCAGCGCCTGGACTATATCAGATGCTACTCTTTTTCGATCGCTCCAAGTCATCATTCATAAACCTGTGATCCACCACTTCGAGTCGTAGATAAAAGTGCATAAATATACCGATTGTCCTTACTTACCGTTTCAATATCAGAACCTAAAATGTTAATCTTTTGGGTTGCTTTTTTTTATCACAAAAAGTTAAATGTTAGTGATAAAATTTAGCAAAATTTCTTATCAGCAAAGAACTGTTTTTGTGGTTTGCAAAAATTTTATTTTTATGCATATTTCAATGTTTCTTTCATTTTATTGTTGTACCAACTTGTGAACAGCAGTGTGTTAAAGTTAAACAAAAAATGAATAGAGTTAGGCGGTTAAGTGAACGCGAAGTTGAAATAATAGCAGAGTTAGTTGGACAGGGACAAAGTTATCGTGAAAGGCAAATCTGAGTACACCACACAACCATTGGCAGATTGATGCAAAGATTTCGAGAGAGCGGTTCACATTCTAGGAGGCCTGGTCAAAGACGTCCTTCAATTTTAACTCCTCGAGATTACCGTTTTTTGCAATTGAATTCATTAAGAAATCAGTCAACGACAAGTGTCGAGCTCAACAGTCTTTTACAAGAAGTCCGAAATGTAAATATCTCTGATAGATCAATAAGACGACACCTTCAGAATGCTGATCTACACAGCAGAAGAACTGTCCAGACACCTTTGCTAACCAGGCAGCGTCGTGTTGCTAGACTAAGATTTGCGAAGCAACATTTAGATTGGAATTTAGAAAATTTTATTTATTGATGAGACAAGAATCAGTCTAAGAGGTCCAGATGGACGTAATCAAATTCGAAGACGGCGAGGAGAAAGATTTGAGCAGTCTTGTATCATTCCCAGGGAGCCGTTCCAAGGAGGGTCTATCATGTTTTGGGGAGGAATTTGTTTTGATGTCCGCACAGAATTAGTGTCTCTTCCTAGACCCGCCCTTAACGCAGCAAGATACATAACTGACATTCTTGAAAATCATGTCGTTCATGAAAACATGCCCAAGAGAATGTTAGCAACGATTATATCTTATTGTAAATGAAAGTGATGCATCAACCACTCAGCATTATTTTTGAGAAAGCTTTTTTTCTATCCTGAACGCTTTCATCCAGCGCGATGATTTCATTATTTCATCTTTTAAATAATCAAATTGTTCATCAATTTCATTTTTATTTGAAATTCTGAGAATATTAAAAATTTCTCTTTCTTTTTGAAATAAACATAGTGTTTGATAAAATTAAAACATTATTCTTACATAGATTTCATCAATACACAAACAAAAATTTTTTTGGAATAAAAATGCAAATAAGTGCAAGAAAACTAAACAATTTTGAAAAGCTAAATTAATACCAATTATAAAAAAAATATTTGAAAACTCGGAGTATATTGAAAGACAGCTAAAAGATTACATATATTTCGGAAAATGTTAAAATATTGTTTTAAATAATATTAACTAAATACTTTTCTGCAGATATAATTTTTTAAAAACGTTGTTATATAACTGAAATGTTGCATGTTGAAGTTCGAACAGAAACTATGATAAATTCACACAAAAAAAAATACAAACTTTAAATCTACAACAGTACAAATCCGTACAAAACTGACTTTAGTACAAGGATCGGTAGTAAACGCTTGAGATTAATGATAACATTTACCTGTGTTATAATGGAGGGTATATTATGAAAAGTAGGCTTTACTTTGCTATTTACTTTTTCGATTTATTTTCATGTATAGGACCTTTCTGCCCCAGTGTGTATCGGTCAAAATTTTTTTCCCACTCCATAATCCGTTCATTAAATTCCAAAAAAACTTTAAGAAATTTCGCTTTCGTATTTACAAGCGGAGGTCTAAACGGTGTCTTAGAAACCACAAATAATAGTTTCCGTTATTACGAAAGTTAATATTGGCAGGTACTGATTTGATGATTATTCTTTGACAGTGAATTATTTCACATGTATTTATGATTGTCGTTTTGTCCGAGGACATCTGTTTGTGAAGTTTGTAAACAAATTATTTTCGCTCTTGCAATTTCAGACTTGATTTAGAATGGATAAAACCCAAGAAACAATCAGTGGAAACTCGTGCATTTGTCGCAAATCTTTAGAGACTGGGTAAAAGTAACCTGCCGCAGAATTAAGAAACCTCGACGTACCGTGAACTACAACGTGAATAAATGCACCAACAATTTTGTCTATAGAAAACGTTCAGGGCGAGCTCAAAAGACTACAACCACTAAAGATGAATGAAAGTTTGAGGTCTTTGAGTCTAGGATTATTTGTAGGAGGGTAGTACATTCTGGCTATCGCCTGATCAGTAGATAATTCATCTTTCAGCCTTACAACGATCACAAGCATTCATTCTAAACTCTTCAAAGACTATTTTGAAGAATTGGAAAGGAAAAATGCACTACAAGTTTTATTATTTTGTACTATAAGATAGACAGAAACTTATGACGGGTTGTGTATATCAATATAAGTTGGAATTTCTGGTGATATTCATACTGTTCATAGTACCACTATACCAACACAGCCTAATGGACGTTTTGGTAACCAAGTCAAAGACTGAAGATAACCATGGAATACTGATTAATGCGTTTGTATTAAACCCATGTACGTTGTTTGCAAATATTGTGGCACATTGAAGAAGAGCCATGATATGCCTTAGTGGAAAAAAGACATTGCTACTATTAACTCCGCAATATGAGCCATTACATCAATTGATTCGTGGCGAAACATTCGAACAAAGAAATTTTCTAGCAAACACTCAAAAATACAATGGTTATTTCTAATGTGGGACAGACATCATTGAAGAACGAATATTTAATCCGACATTCAAGGTACTTTTCCATTTGGATGTGCCTAGTTCACCAGGGCACTATTTAAGACTAAAGGTTAGATTAGGTTATGTTATGTTAGGTTAGGTTAGTTAACCAAAACTATGCCTCGGAACGCGTTTGGTGGTGGGTAAACTGATAAACAATATGATTTACGTGATGATACTTTAAGGAAAATTCGAAGGTGAACAAGGCTTTACTTTGCTAATTACTTTTTCGATTTATTTCCAGGTATAAGACCTTTCTGCCCTAGTGTGGGCCGGTGCGTTGTAGTGGGAAAGATTCAGCCTGTCTTGGTGAATTCAGAAAACATAAGCCCTCAGTCGCTACAGTACTTATAGTACAGTTCAATTACTGTTTTTGATATCACGAAGATACTTACTACAGAATATTTTGTGTAAAGGTGTCTGGGTCATACTCATATATTCAGCTTCCAATATGGCTCTATGCGACACATCAGATCTTCGTTTTTCGTTCCTGAAAACTGTTGGTAACATCTTGGTGTGTAAATCTTTAATAATTAAATTGTCGTGTAACCTTTCTTGTTTATACTCAACTTAATTTGTATAAGTAAGAACAAATAATCGTAATTCAAACTCAATCGCCGGTTAATGATAATAAATGTAAATATTAAATGTATTGAATAACTTTCTCCTATTTTATATAACTATAAATGATTTGACAATTCAGTTTGAAAAAACATCCATTACTCTTAATTCACTTTTCAATCTAAGAGTAATTTTTTTTCAAAGAATGTACCGCACCCTTTTCTAGTTCGGTTTTTGTTAATTGCGCTGCTTCTCAGTCAAGGCTGAAATAAAAACTAAGGTCATCATGCATTATATCGACGATTTTTATAAACATTACTCTCATTTTTTATGGAGAAAATTCCTAGTTACAGATTATATATAATGAGTACGATCATCAAGGATATATTACAAAGGGGTTTATTATTTGGAAGTGGGGTCCACTCTACGTTGGTCATAAAAAATCGGAACATTAATAGTTCAACCCCTTTTTTGTAACTCAGCAGGAGTCTCTTCTCCAGGAAGTGGTATTAAATTATATAAAAACTAGTACTAAGATGGGTGAACAATTAACCACCAGGTTTTTAACGAACGATGTAAAAAATTAATGAAAACGCGGAAAAACTGGATCAAGTCAAAAATAAAAATTAAACAATCTAAAACTATCTTTGTACACGATTATCCAAATTAATATTTATTGCTAAGAAACATAGAAAAGTTTCAGCAACAAATAAATTTATTGAAAAAATGATAAATTGCATTAACTGCGCTTCCAAAAGAGCACAACAAATAAAAGCAGTTATAAATTAAAAACAACTCAGTTTTGTATATATTAAAGATAAAAAGTTGGGACTTGTATATGGAAATCCTGTATAGTTACAGCTCTCACCTGAATTCCCAAATGTTAGAATTGAGATTGAGTTTGTAGTCTGGTGGTTGTTGTGGAAATTCCCAACCTGGCAGCTCTAGAATTGCAGGAAAAAAATATAATGAAGAAGGAAACGGGAGCAAAGATGCAATGGAACGAGTAGAAAGAATAGATTTGAGTAAAAATGATCTAAAAGATCTAAAATATGTAAAAACTGATTTTATATTTTTTAAAATAGAATCAACTGTTTTATTCTATTCTGTTCCCCAAATAAATAGAAAATACGAAAATCTGAAATTTTTGTGAGCACAATAAAAAAAAGTAAAGAAAAACTTACCAGCGAATATAGAGAATAAAATCAACAAAAATTTTTGAAAATTTACTTTTGCTTGAAGTGTACATAGGTAAAGGACGATTTCGAATACATTCCGAGGTTTTTTTGAATTTCTAGAATGGAGTGGAAGGTCGATAACAAATTAATTTCTTCAAAAACTTATTGTGTTAGAATAAAGAGACTACTGTGCCACAATACGTGAACAAAGGAATATTCAAAATGTTTGGAAAAAAACGTCGAATGGCATATTACATTTTTTTTTCGGCGCAAACTAGAATTTCAACAATTTTTTGGCAAAAACCGATTTGTCTCCTAAAAACGTAGGAGAACGTTGTATTTTTTTTTCGGAAAGTACATAAACAAATCTAAATCAATAGTTAAGTTGGAATTTCTGGAACCGTTGGTGATATTCATACTGAATACACTATTTACACCAACACTCACAAATGCACTGTTGAAAGCGCGTTTCGATAACCAAGTTATCTGTCAGTTCATCTGTCAATTGTCAGTTTACCTTCAGTCTCTGAAGATGATAACTCAAAGGAAAATTTGAGGTTAGAAAGTTCTCATTCCAATGATTCCAATCGATTTGTCGTTTGAATTTAAACGACTTGAATTTTCGATCTTTGGAAGTTTGTGGCCTGAATCTAGAAAATCCATATTTATCCTATGATTAATTAATATAATTTCGATGGATATAATTTTTGAAACCAACTTCCCTTCAATAAAATATCCAATTTTCTATTACGGTTCTTTATCAAAGATCTTCTAGATTTAGTTGGGGTAGTATAAACTTTGATTGTACAGTTTTTCACTAATAGCTTTTTCTTGTGTACAGTGAACCATACAAAAATTGGGATAACCACCAAGAAGAACTATGAATAAACATGAGAATTCTACGTTTCATTATCTCCAAGCAAATTTTACCAATATATGAAAAACTAAATGCAACAATTAGTGTGGAAAATGTTTTCACTTCACTTCATCTATAACAAACGACATGTTAAAAATTTCGAAAATCAGGTCTCAGAAAATTTAGTATTTTTCAAAAGAAAATTTTGTTGCTAATACCCAAAAACAATTCCCTGAAAGTTTGAGCCTTTAATATTAACATTAAGTCCTCGATCGAAGGGTGTAAGGAATTTCCCTTCAAACGAACCCAGATTTTTCATTTTTAAATTTCTGTAGCTCAGCTGGCATTTCATAGAATCGCTTCGTCCATGAAAGGGTTTTCAGAATTAGGTAATACAAGTCTCTAAATTTGATTTTTCCATGCTTTCGCGCTTTATCTCGTGTATGACAAAAGTTTGGCCTCAATAGACACATTCAATTCTGAAAAAACATTCTTGGACGAAGCGATGCTATGAAATGCCACCGAGCTCTAGAAATAATGAAAAATCAGATTCCTGGGTCTTTTGAAAGGAAATTTTCAAACCTCTCGATCGAGGAATATTAATTTCTAAGGCCTAAACTTTCAGGGAATTTTTTTTGGGCACTTGTAACAAAACTTCACGATGGAAAAATTTTATTTGGGCCACCCGACATAAAATATGCTTCATGGAATATACAATATACAATAAACAGCTTTTAAGAAACATGTGAAAACACTCTCGAGACAGAACAATGAGCAACGCCATCAAGATAACACGTGATATTTCGTGCATGTCATAACTAGAATAAAAGCTTTAGGTCAATAGTATGGATTAGTAAAAGTTGCAAAGGAAAAGAGACCTAATTCAAAGGAGACTACCAAACTGCAAGTATGAAAGCTGGTTATCATTAAGCAGCGTCGTTGAAAAAATTAAAAAAAAAAGTGGAGGAAGACTTATTTGTCTAAATAAAATTACGACACTTATAATTTTATATTAAGTCTTTTTTACAAATGTAGATTAATGTATATTTCAACTAGAAGAATTTGAATATTAACAGTTACATAATAGCACTTAATAAAAAAAGTTTGAACGGTCCAATAATGGCAATTAGAGATATTATAGGTATTAATTAGAGCACTACAATTTTACACAACTACAGTATATAAATTTCATATAAATCGCACAATCTTTTATATAACACTTTCATGAATTGCCTACCAATTAATATGTGAAAATTAACTCATGAAATAAGAATGCCAAAAATGGAACGGTTTAAGTGTTTGTTGAACTTCCCTTGAATCATCCCAATAATTAATCGGTTGAATCTCGGGACAAGATTGCTTAAAAAAATAGTATCCACTTTTGTACTGAAATTTCTCACTTTTTTTAAATTAAAGGTTAAGCGATTATGCCGAAGGATAGTGATACAATTTATATCTTCAGAATAAAAACTATAAGTATCAACTACTTTCAAAGTTTATATATATAAAAGAAACTGCTGTGCACACACAATTTTTTTTCAAATCTCGCCTTGTTTGTATAATATAATAGAGTCGATAATTTTTAAAATCAAAAAAATAATAGTAGGATGAAACTCATTGGAAAATGAGGAGGATATGATAAAAATGAAACAAAAAATAATTTACGGGCGATCTGAGGTCGTAAGGGCAAGTTTTGGAGGGTAAGAAACGAATTCCGGTAAAACTATGAGCCCTATGGAAAAAAGTTGAATAGTTAAATTGTAGGTAATAAAGAGATCTACACGTAACTTCAAAATTTATAAGAAAAATTAAAAAAATCAAGTTATATTGTGATTTCTTTTATATGAAATATTTATTTTTTAAACCTTATTTTGATTTATACCCATAAATAACCATAATTTTCAATCGAAAATTTTCCCTTCAAAATATCAGCCATTTTTAGAAAACCGTTGTTTTTTTATTCTTTGAAATATCTACTTTCTGATGATGTAAAAAACGATTACCATCACTTAAGGAAATTTTATCAGAAATGTAAAAAAAAACGTTTCCGAAATTTTTTTTTTCAATTGTACAATGTTTAGTTATTTATTAAAACGTGAGATTTCTTGTAGATTTATAAAATATGGAAGCTTTTTAAAAAAAGGGGATAATTTGACAGGAATATTTTCGTTTGAAAATTAGGGTGCTTTTCGATATTAATTCTAAATAAGGTGAAAATCTATTTTTAGAAAACCTGTGGGTTTTTTTGTTCCTTGAAATATCTACTTTCTGATGGTGTTAAAAACGATTACCATCACTAGGGGAAATTTTATCAGAAAAGTAAAAAAAACGTTTCCAACATTTTTTTTTATTTGTACAATATTTAGTTATTTATTAAAACGTGAGATTTCTCGTAGATTTATAAAATATTAAAGCTTTTAAAAAAAGGTGGATAATTTTACGGAAGTATTTTCGATTGAAAATTAGGGTGCTTTTCGATATTAATTCTAAATAAGGTGAAAAGCTATTTTTAGAGAACTGGTGAGTTTCCTGTTCCTTGAAATATCTACTTTTTGATGTAAGTAATGTAAGTAATATTTCAATTTTTTATATGTAACTATCCTTAAAAACTACCTTAATATTTAAAAAAACGGCTGAAAGTATGAAATCATTTGAGTAGAAAGAATATATATAATTTAAATATAACAAACCTAATACATAAGTTTTTAATTTAATTCAATCCCTAAAAACTACCCCTTATCACAAAAATGAGGGAAAAAGTTTTTTGGAAGCTTAAAGTAATGGATTTCGATAAGAAAATGGATTATTTCTGCTTCTGATATAATGAAATATTTCCACAATTTTTTACCCCCTATAAATATTAAATTTAAACTTCATACTTTGATGATAATAAAAAATATTTATTTTACAAAATTAAGTTAAGTATAAAACTAACAAGATTTTTAAAGTATACATTAATAATTTAACTCTAACTTTCTAATTCGTCTATTTCTTCTTCATCAACAAAAAGATCAAAACTTAGACGTTTCGTGATTTTCCAGCATTATCTCTAGAAAAATGTATTCGTTTTTTTAATAATAACTCGGCTTTCCTTTAAGCTTTTTGCATTCATCCATACATCATTTAGTAGGGAATTTCATAAGCTACAAAACCATGAGAGTCTAGGCCCTTTCCTTCGGAGAATTTTGATGTTAACTGGTAAAAAAGACTCTCCCTTAGCATTGAAATCTTAGCATTTAAACGCTTATATCTCGTTTAATTTTCAAGCTACGTGAGTTTAAAAAAAAAGCAAAATGTTCAGTAAAATAAAAGCTTTTTTTTTCAAATTCGAGTTACTTAACTTATTTTCGTCATAAATCGCTAAATTTTCATGCTAGACGGTTTAATAACTCATTTTAAAGGTCTAAAAAGGTACTTTAAAAATGTTTATTACAATTTTTTATGAAAAATTGATCGTTTTCCCGTTTTTTGAGATCAAACCTCTGTATAAATTTACGAAAAATATTTAATTTAAACTGACTAATTTCTTTGTTTTTTATAAGCTTCAATTTTGATAAGAATAATTTACGCAGTTTCCAAAAAATGCGTAATTTTCGAGTTTTTCGTGAAAAAATGTTGTAAAACGTGTTTTTTTTTTAAATTTTCAATCACAAAAACTCAGAAATTATTGAGTTAAATAAAAAACTTCATTCTACATTTTCTACATAAAATTCAATTTTCTATTGATTCCCGGTGTTATTTTGAAATTTTAAATTTACACCTCCGAGTAAGGGTGACATTCAACCCTGGGGTAGAAGCATACATTGGCACCAAATCAGGTTTGTTATTTGCATAATTTTTGAGCTTCTGTCAAAATTTCAAAATAATCCATGAAGTTCTTTAAAATTGCGTTGTGATTTGCTTGGTTCACTGTACTAAAAACGAAATTAAAATAAGAGTTTTGGAGGCCTATAATGCGAAAACGATAGCATGTATTGGACAATTATACGAAATACTATAATTCTTTTAGCTTATACTATACGATGGATACTTTTTCTCATTATTCCCGGGACAAATTTTGTACATTCCATGTTTATCCATGATTATCAAATCGACAGCAGAAACAGTTGCAAGTGTCCATTAATTTTATTGAAAATAAAATTTTCGAAATAGCAATCTTTATACGGGTATGCAATTATTTGAATAAAAAATTATCCAGCCAACGTGATGCAGATACAACTGTTTCGCCAATATTGGCGTCATTGACGTGCACCAGGACAATGGACTGCCGGAGACGTCCCCACTTACAAGAAATGTGGACTGGTGAGCACGTTGCTGTTGAATTTTGATTGTGCAGTTGGTGCCGGACTTAAATCATATTCGCATTATATGGTACTAGCTCCGATTTTAAATACAATAAAAGAAATAAATAAATAAATTCAAACGGCACAATCCACGTTAGTTGATAGGAATGTGCTAGTGAAAAGTGTGTAGTAAAAACGATTTTTTTATGTTATCTATTTAAAGGATTATTTTAAGGACTGAAAATAAGGATTTGCAGAAAACGGAAACCCACAAGGGTATTTATAAATTCATATTTTTCTTATACATTTTCACATCGTTCGATTAAATTTCTAATAAAGTTACAACATGGTAGTGCAGTAGTTCCGGTTTTCTTGTTTTTTATTTTTATATGATTTGGAACAAATTTATTTGTTCTACTAAATATTTATGTAATACAAAGTTATTAGTATTTCAAATTAATTTAATATATCAACATAAGGCTCAAGTGTATAATTTTCATTTTATTTATGTTTCTAAATGTTCTGTTTAAAATTAGATTTTTTAATAATTTTTAAAAGGTAGATAAAAATATCAAAATATATTTTGATAAAGACTTAAAATTAGTCGAAATATTAATTATTTATCAATCTTTTAAAAATTATAAAAAAAAACTAATTTTGAAACGGAAAAGACCTAAAAAAAGAATATTTAGAAACATTGGACAAACATATCAAAAGGTCTAAGAAATCAAAGAAATTTTCATTTTGTAGATAAAATTGTTAAACATTTTTCAAGGAATAGTTATTTATGCAACATGGTTTGACAGGCGATTCCTACGAGTGAAAAAAATTACTTTACTCACGAGTTTTGTACAAAAATTTTTTTCTAAGTATGTAGACTTAAAAAACACGACAAAACAATTATCAATTTTTATTTTGTTGTAGTAATATTCTTTAATCTTCGACGACTGAACAATTTTTCAAGTTTTAGAGCACAATCCGAAATCCCAAATAATCGTAATGATCATGCTTGCAGCTGAAACGGTTCTCACGTTCTTTAGAGTTGGATTTCCGAGTTCAATCTATTATTTCGATAATCTTTGAAACATTTTTGTTAAATTGTTTTTTCTCGAGTGTGAGCTTACAGCTTTCTGTTTATTTTAGATTGCTTCATCTGCTTCCTGTTTTAGGAAATGGTCTTATTGTTAAGGTCCAGCTTTCGAACCATCTCTTCAGTAGTCTGAATAAAGGTCTAAGTCTAATTTAAGCTATTCGATCATCAGCCATTTTGCCAGCATAATCTTTTCAGTTTCTTTTTCTACACACACATCTAAGGATGAAATGTTTATAGTAAATTGCTTCATCTATTCCTGTTTTGAGAAATGGTCGTATTGTTGAGGTCCAGCTTTCCAACCATCTCTTCGGTAAACTGAATAGAGGCCTAAGTCTGATTTTAGGTATACGATCATCACCCATTCTGCCTGCATAATCTTTTCAATTTTTTCTTCTACCTCTGTTTCAGTAAAATATTATTATTTCGGCTGTTTGGAATTGGCGTATAACTTTCTGGTAGTTTGAGATTTATAACTCACTATTAACTTGGCCACAAATTTTGTTCATCTAATTTTTATGCGATCGTAGATAAATATATTACAAAAAACAAACTACTTTAATCAATTTAGCGTGCATGTAATAATAATTTTTGAGGAAGCGTATTGCTCAAACCGGTAATAATATTAACTGTTAGTGTAAATAAACAAAATATTCAACTACCATAACATGTGAATGAAGCGTATGTAATTTTTTAGCGATAATCAATTAAACCAATATTAGTTATTTGGAAATAATAAATACTTTTGGAGGTTCCCAGTATCTCTCACCTTCAATAACACCACTCGAAGGTTTTGAATAATGCCATAAAGAATACTTGCTTTCTCATAAATAAAGAGACTATGCGTTTTGTTTAGAGAGGTACGGTGGAGTCTCTAGGGACTATACATAATTTTTAGCACTGTCAATGTCAAGAAACTGCCCAAACGTTGAATTTTGTGCAAATTGCAAAGGCCAACGATGACAAAACTTTTTTACTGAAAATACCTTATTCTTATGTTTTTTAGGTTTGCTGAATCCAAATATAATGCTTAAAAAGTTGTATCACCCACCATTTATTCACATTTTTAGAATTGAACAGCTTTTTTATAGTTAAAATAAAATTGAAAAAATAGGTCTAATGAACCAAGACCGACTCCATACCTATCTAGGGGTATTTGATGAACGAAGATGATAGTACTGCTGAAACACATGCTAAACAGCTGATTTTTAGTTTAGGTTCAACCTAATATCAGTTCCACGTTTCCGTTTCCTGTATGTACATGTGCTCAGTGTAATGCCTAATCGAGGTTGTAAAAACTCTGCTGACAGTTTTCGTTATATTTGTGGTAAATTTGTTATTAAAAAAACACCAAAGAAACATTACAGACTTTGTAAAAAAGGTTTATCTAGCATATTTTGGAACTAAAATTGGAAATCAGGATAAATCTTAGGCGCCGCATAAGATTTGTTATGTATGGGTTGAGGACCTTAGAAAATGGTCAAAAAAAGAGAAAAATCACTTCAAATTTGCTGTTCCTATGACTTGGAGGGACCAAGAAATCTTTTTGATGACTGTTACTTTTACAGTGTTGATATTACTTGTCATAACCCTAACCTTCCGTCCGCTATCCGATCAGTACGACACGGTGTAGATTTAATGGTCCCTGAACCACCAGAGGACTTAAATTTTATTGTATCAGAAGAATTTTCTGATGTACAGTCGGAGTTAGACAAACACGATGAAGAATTTCAATGTGTTACAGAAAATATAGAGCCTAAATTGTTTACTCAGGTCGAGCTTAACGACTTAGTTAGGGATCTGGGCTTAACGAAAGAAAAAGCTGAACTTCTTGGCTCTAGGCTACAAGTAAAGAACTTGTTGGCGGCTGGAAATAGCGTTCGTGTGTATAGGAAGAGAGAACAGCAATTTTCAAAGTATTTTGAACAAGAGGGTGATTTGGTGTACTGCTCAGACATTTCTGGTCTAATGGGTGAGTTTGGAATTGAATACAAAAAAGAAGATTGGAGTCTGTTTATTGATTCATCCAAAAATAGTTGGAAGGCTGTTTTACTACACAACGGTAACGTGTATGCTTTTGTACCTGTCGGTCATTCTGCACATGGTTGAATGTTATGTGGTGATTTGAAAGTAACGTGCATGCTCCTTGGTCAGCAAGGTGGTTTTACCAAGATTTCATATTTCCTGTGTGAATGGGACAGTAGAGCTAGGAATCAACATTGGTGCAAAAAGAACTGGCCTGCTAGAATCTTTAAAGTCTGGCGAAAAGAACATTCTACGCAAAAACCTTGTAGACCCATAAAACGTGCTCCTACCACAACTACATATAAAGTTAGGCCTCATGGAACAGTTCGTAAAGGCTTTGCCTAAAGACGGGCCTTGTTTCAAATATCTTTCAGAAATTTCCACACCTTTCAGAAGCTAAATTGAAAGAAGGCGTCTTTATCGGACCTGATATTAGAAAAATTATGTTTGACGTTAACTTCAAATCCACAATGACCTCAAATGAAAAAGAAGCATGAAGAAGCATGGGTATATTTCAAGGGAATGGTCATCAAGTTTTTGGGAAATGAAAAAGACCCAGAATATAAGTCTATTGTTGCCAACGTGCTAATAAAAGTTTGAAGAGTTGGGATGTTTGATAAGCTTGAAAGTTCCCTTTTTGAACAGCCACCTCGATTACTTCGCGGGCAATTTAGGAAATGTTAGTGAGGAGCAAGGTGAGCGTTTTCACCAGGATGTTTAAAGTAATGAAAAAAAAAACGTTACCAGGGCCGCTGGAGCACCAACATGATGGGGGATTACTGCTGGTCACTTCAACGGAAAATTTAGCAAGCGAATCATGGCAGAAAAATTTACACAAGAAATAAAAAAGGGAAAGAAAAAATACAAATTCCAGTTGACAAGTAAACCCTGTATTACCACACTACATTACTATACTGTAAGTACAAACCATTTTTTTGATGTAACAAAGTGTTTCATTGATTTCCCTATATACCGTACAGGGGTATTAGATTATATTAAATTACATATTACTTGGAAGCTATGGGTTGTACAAAAAAACTAAAGCGAACAAATTTGGATTCGGCACATAAAAATAAACGACTAGCTTTAAAAATAGAAAAAGTCTTCAAGCAAAAGTTTTTTGTTGGCCTGTGTTATTTGACCATAATAACCGTAGTGCAGGAGCCAGAAACCCACAATAGTGATGTCGAAAATTATTTAAATAATAGCATTATTTTTTTACGTGGACCAGTTTGAAATATTTAAAAATCTTACACTATAAATTACTAAACCACTTTGGCCTTACCTTCTTCATAAATATGAATTTTTGGATGACTATTGAAAGGAAACGAAATAAGCATAAGAAAACTATAAATTTGACACGGGGATTATTTTCTTAATAAAAATAGATTAATAAATGATCATTATTTAAATTAATATATTTTTTTACGCTATATATTTATGAATAAATTGCACTGTGAACTCAGCTTTGTCTAATATTAAACGTTAAGGTGTGTAGAAGATAATATACGACCTAATTAACTTATTAACCTCAACAGCATTTTATAATAGAAAATAATGCTAATTTGTTGTTCTTGATAATAAACCAGGTAATTCAATGGTTATGAATCAAGAAAGAGCAAAATTTGATTGATAAAACACCTCCATAATGGTTATGAATTGTACAAGACACATAACATTCATTGATAGATATAAATACGAGGATATATTGAAAAATTCTTAGCCTACTATAGAACCAAACAAAATTTCAATGTCAACATATTTTATTACTCAACATATTCATTCTCCTTTTAAGGGAGAGCAGCTTTTATTACCTCCTCGTTGGAAGAAAATTTACGACCATTTGAACTTTTTTTCAGTTGAGGAAAGAGATGATAGCCGGACGGAGCCAAATCTGGTGAATAAGGGGGGTGTTCTAGTAATTCAAACCCTAAATCACGAATTTTTTGCTTGGCAACATGAAATTTGTGTGCGTTGTCCTACAAAAACAAAACACCTTTGGATAGCTTTCCGCGTTTTTTCTCTTTAATTTTTTCCCGTAGAGTAGTCATTAATGTAGAATAATCTCCTTATCCAAAAAATCAATCATGCTTGCTTTGTTTCTGGATTTTAGTAATGTACCCAAGTCTCATCCATAGTAACAATTCGGTTTAAGAAGACTACATCGTTTTCAAATCGAGCACAGCGATGCTTCTACCCTTGCACGCTTTTGGTCAACAATCAAACAATTGGGGATCCATTTTGCAGCAATTTTTCTCATGTCCAAATTGACGTGAACTATATGATGAAAGCGTTCGTATGAAATTTTCAGTGCTTCAGCTATCCGTTTTAGCCCAATTCGATGGTCTGATAAAATCGTGTCATGAACTACATCGATATTTTCGGAAACTGACACAGAAACTGGCCGCCTTCCCGATCGGTCATCATCTTCAATGGAAAATTTACATCTTTTGAAGCTTGTATACGAAGGACATTAATCACCAAGAGTAATTAAGCATATCTTTGTAAATCTGCTTACCTCTTGGCCCTTTTATATACAGGTACTTGATGATGGTTCGATACTTCAATTTTCCGATTTTCACAATTTCGGTAGACATCTTTTTTCTTTTAATTTATTGCGTAACTCTGGTTTACTTTTTTGACGTCAAACTTTACACTGACACTTCTAATAAGTTATTGTTCGTTGCTATGGTAATGCAATATTTTGTTTATGCATGGAACTGATCTAGGCTAACTAGATATCAATACATCCTCGTAATATGAAAAGTCATTATAGTTTTTAGACGATGCCATCTGAAAGTTGTTCGTTCTGTATTCATTTATGGTGTGCTGATAACCTCTTCCATCCCTCTACCCTAAATCGGCGGTAAGCTATTTGAAAAACTTTTATTTCGCTAACCGTCGCAGTTTGTGACACCGTCAGTCCACCTTACGGTCGTCATTTATGGCGTAGATTGAAGTTTTATCGTATCTAACTCATCAAACAGAAACTAAGCGTCCATAATGGCTGACATTTTGGTTAACTTATATTACTAAGTGGTTGAGGTCGGATACTTTTCCTACAGCATTCGTAACTTTATAAATACAACAATATATTAAAACAATTATTGAGCATAAAAAGCATAAAATACCAAATTTGGAGAAATGGGGTATATATGAAATTATCTATGGTGATTATGAAGGGAAGTATATTGGGCAGACTAAGAGATTCGTTATTGTCAGGTTTAAAGAGCACATAGCTGTGAAATTGTGAATGTGAATTTATAAAAAAATGTATCCAATAATAAATTGTTGAAAGCATTTAAAAGCATTGAAATTACTTAAATAGGGACAAAAGGCTAATTCCTCACGGCCCATTCAATAGTTTAGTAGTCAAGGAATGAATGTGAAGATTCCCTTCAAGGAGTTTTTCCCGCTGGAAGGTAAGTTAAGACATTAGTTTACCTTCAATCTCTGAAGACGATAGCTTGGTTATCGAAACGCGCGTCAGACAATGTAATTGCGTGTGTTGGTGTAAACAGTGTGTTCGGTAGGAGCAAGTCCTCTTTTGGAATGGTTATCATCTGCTCCTCTGTGAGCACATTTCGTATTTCGTAAGACGAGAAAGTGAAAGCTCATATTGGTCTACGTTAAAGTGAACATGTAGACAATTTAGTATTAGATAAGTACAATTGTGTACAATGTATTAGATAAGTACAAGAAAGGGTAGGGTAGTTTCTACTACCTAACCACTACCGTTCATTGAATATTTTATCCTTATAAGATACATTTGTACATGCAATTTTTTTCCGGAGGAATGTTCTTTTCTAAATAGACAACATTTGCTATCTGAGCTAGCGAAAATCCTACCACATTTTCTCTTAAATGAATACAAATAAATTTGACAATTTTGAAAGTGCGTATGAGATGAGTTCCTTAATTGATTCGGAATCAGACCCGCGAACAAGGCTATTGATGCCACTCTCACAGATACGAGGTCTGGCTATTAAATAACGAGACCCTCAACCTGAAATTTCTCGTTAAATTGTAAAAAGCCTCCGACTGAGTGCTGTAAATTATTGCAAGAGGCCTATGGGTACAATTCTCTATCTGGTGCGCGTGTTTTTGAGTGGTGTTAGCGCTTTAGTGAGGGCCGAGAGAGCACTGAAGATGACCAGCACCCAGGTCGCCCTGTGACTATTTCAATACCGAAAGCAGTGACCAAAATCAAACAAATTGTGCATGCAGATCGTCAAATGATTGCCGAGGCTGTAAACGTCAATAAAGAAACTCCTGACCAAAAGCTCTTGCGTCAACGGGTCTGCTTAAATTTCCTTTAAAGGTTAGAAAAAGATCTGCTTCGAAAGAGACCCGATTTGAGCTGATGAAAGCGGTAAAGCAAAAAACGGGTAGAGCTCCTGAAGGCCATTACCAAAGAATACTTCCAGCACTGCTTTGATCAATGGAAAAAACGTATGGAAAGGTGTGTGGCGAGGGAAGGGGAGCATTTGAACGTAGAATTTTTTTAATAAAACTTTTTTTCGCAACCAGTACATTCAATAAAATCGATCATAACTGTCGATTTTTCGTAAGAACAAAGATTAATTTTCTCTAAAATTATTTAACCACGTAAAACTAACATATTAATAAAACAAGGCGGTCAGTATGACATTGCCATCGTGTTTTATAAAACAATATAATGGGAACTCGAAAAATGTTGTAATAATTTAACAATAGTCCGTGATACATTTTTTCTTAGGTGGGCTGAAAAAACTACAATCACTGTCGGTTGAGCAATTACTAATTAAAAGATTCTCCGTTTCTTTGATTTCAGTTTGTCGTGGTTCGAATGAAGTCAGAAATACTCGTAGATCACTAGCATGTGACTAATGGACCTGATACTTTTTCATTAATACTTAGACGTTAGTCAAGAAGAATTTTTTTCTCCGAATGAGCTTCCGAGATATTTAACGATTTTCTTTTTGTTTGAACTATATTTGAATTCATACTTTCTTGAAATGGTTTCGATATTTCAGAAATAATTTGTACCACAGGTTCAACAGTAAATACCATCGTCTGCGCAAGAGCCATTACTCCTCCATAGTTTTTTTTCTATTTGTCATTGAATTTTCAAGATTATCAAGACCCAAACGACTAAAATGGAAACGATTCGGTAGGTCAGTCGACTCCAGTTTTTGAACTAGTTGAATTTAAAAAAAAAAAAAGATTTTCTCGTAAAATACACCAAACTGTTAGAAAAGGCGACGAATAGACACTTCGCGTACACTCTACGCTACCACCCCATATTTCCTTCATACATTATATAAATATATAATTTACAAAATACACACAAACCTCTTGTGGACGTCTTTCAATATAGTTTTTCTTTTAATTACATTATGTAAATCAGTTTCCATATAATAGAAACCTAAAATAGATGTCTCTGTTGTTTAGAGCTCTGAAAATAACGTTTTCGAGTAAGAGTACACAGTCCGATCGCCACCAGGAGGCGACCAACGACGATTACACCACCAAGGGAAAATATAGATTCATTCTGGACCAAGGACTGATGTCAAAGGACTATGTCAACTAAAATCGACAACCATCTGATCAGATCGAGTTATATATGTCATAAAGCACGGGGATATACTACCAAAAGATATGGAAAAAGATTTAAATTTATCAAAACATCGACTTGCAGCAAGAAATACAAGAAATCGTGGATGATACCTCCAGGAGATAACAATTAATATCCTTTGGTATATTAGGACCTTGGAGATATAAGAAATCATGGACAACATCGCCAATGAATGTCCCTTGGTACATTAGGACCTTGGAGATACAAGAAATCATGCATGATATCTCCAGGGAATAACAATTAATATCCCTTGGTATATTAGGACCTTGGAGATATAAGAAATCATGAACGACATCGCCAATGAATGTCCCTTGGTACTTTAGGAGCTAGGAGATACAAGAAATCAATAACGATATCTCCAGGAGATAACAATTAATATCCCTTGGTACATTAGGACCTTGGAGATACAAGAAATCATGCACGATATCTCCAGGGGATAATAATTAATATCCCTTGGTATATTAGGACCTTGTAGATATAAAAAATCATGGAAGGTATCGTCAGGAGATAACAATTAATGTCCTTTGGTACATTAGGACCTTGGAGATATAAGAAATCATGGACGACATCGCCAATGAATGTTTTTTGGTATATTAGGACCTAGGAGATACAAGAAATCATGGACACCTCCAGGGATAACTATTAATGTCCCTTGGTATATTAGGACCTTCGAGAAATAAAAAATCATGGAAGGCATCATCAGGAGATAGCAATTAATGTCCCTTGGTACATTAGGACCTTGGAAATATAAGAAATCATAGACGACATCGCCAATTCTACATCAGGACTTAAGAGATACAAGAAATACAAAATATAATATACAAAGTTATAAAAGATGGTAAATGGTGGATTATGTTGAGCTCAAGGATCCAGATACCTGATGATGTCAGGTATCATATTCGTTATAGTTTTTTTAAGAATTGATTGAAAATGCTCATTCGTAAGTCTTGTGCGATGTTTGTTCTTATTTATTTTAATGTCGGAAAATATTTGCTTAAAATATCCGTAGACTTGAGAATGCAAGTATTTAAAACATCCGTAGACTTGAGAATACAAGTATTTAAAACATCCGTAGAGGAATCGAATGAAGTGTAAAAGCTCTAAAAAACATGATTCTTTTTTCTGACACATTCCGATCGCGGGACTTATTGATACGGCCCAGGGGCCGGCAGCATTATTGAAATTTACACAGCGTTCCAAAACAAACCTATCGTTTAATGACAACATACGTACTTAGCAAGACAAGTAAAACAGATTTGATGTAGTCTTAATTTGAACAGTAGATTCAGCCTCGGCAAATAAATTTATAATACTTTGTGCTTTTTTTTAATACGTTGTTTTTCGTATTTTTTCTTTCATCATCATCATCAAGCCTTTCAATCCTTTGAATTGTGGTTATCGCTTTTGGCGCTTTAAATCCTTTTTTTTTGAGATGGATTACTCCTCGTTTTCTAATTTTTATTTTCTTTATAGTTTATCGTTTGTTTTGACTGCTTTTGTTATTATTTTCCATTCCTTTTGGTTCCGGCATTTTGTCTTTGTCTTCCTCTATATCATTTCTTGGCCTTCGCCTTCTCCTTGGCCACAATGGGATCCATTGCGTCATTCTGTTGATTTTCTCTCCATTTCTCCGTTTTTCTTTGCTCTTCTTTCTCCTTCCTGTGATATGTTTGGACCTGTTATAGTTCTCATTATCTTTTTTTCGGTTCTGTTAACTACTTCTTCTCTTTTGTTTATTACTGTTGTTTCCATCGCATATGTGATCACTTATTAGGGTTTTGTACATTTTTAATTTTTTTTAACCGAATAAAAATTTTACAAGACACAATTTGTTATTTTTCAAAATTGAACCAAACACAAATTTATACAGCACCAAAAGAATATAGATTCTCTCAATGTCATATTTATTACATCCACTTCATCCGATATGTTGATAGTTTTTACAGACACCTTGTACATTTAGGCGTTTTCTTGAAATATTTTAATTGTTTAAATAAAACGAGTTGCATCTTTTTCAAGTTTAAAGTAAAAAATAATTATTAAAATCCCATGTGTAAACGAATGTGTTATTTGACCCACTTCCATCTGCAACAATGGTAATTTTGAATACAATATGGGAAAGTGTTGATATTCTCATCAAAATTGGCGACATTTCACTATTCTTTACATTTTTTAAATAATTTAAATAATAAGTTCGGTCACGACTTTACGCGAACACCTATTATTTTATATTACGACATTTGACAAATACGTGATTTTCCAATAGGGATTCGACAATTTTGAATTTAGTTTGTGAACGCACCTATTCACTCAACATCGATCTGTCACTATCCGTTTATTTAGTAGACATAAACTTTTCATTATGGTGAAGTACACGAACGAACAACGTCTGCAAATTTTAAAAATTTACTACAGAAATTCGGAGTCGGTGGCCGCTACTTAAAGAACATTAAATCCGATTTGCGGTCGTAATTCTCGACCTAGTAACAAGTTCAGTGAAAAAGTTTGAGTCTACATAATCGTTGTGTGATGTTGCCGCGTCAGTGAGACCACGTGTTGGTCGAAGTGACGAAAATGTTGCTGCCGTTGAAACGTCCTTAGCAAATGATCCAAACCAGTCAATTCCACGGCGTTCTCAAGAGTTGGGCATCGCCAAGACCACTATATGGCGAATTTTGCGTAAGGATCTTACTTTACAACCATACAAGTTCAGCCTCAAGAATTGAAGCCGATAGACCAATCGAAGCGACGTACGTTCTCCGATTGCGCCAAGATGATCAATTTCATGGTAAAATCATCTTCAATGACGAAGGTCATTTCTGGCTCAATGGGTTTGTCAATAAACGAAATGTGACGGTGAAAATCCACATGTTCTTAATGAAAAACCACTTCATCCACAAAAAAAACTGTTTGGTGTGGTTGCCACGTTACTGTGAGTGGTGATGGTTATCGCGCCATGATTATCGATTATTTTTGGTCCGAATTGGAATATTTGAACATGTGGTTTTAACAAGACGGCGCCACAAACCACACAGCACACGTTATAATCGATTTATTGAAGAATAACTTCGATGAGCGTGTTATCTCAAGAAATGGACCAGTCGATTGGCCGCCTCGTTCATGCGATTTAACGCCTCTAGATTTTTTTCTTTGGGGCTATGTCAAATCATTGGTCTATGCTAATAAGCCGACGACGTTGGAAGAGCTCAAAGCGAACATTAAACGAGAAATGGCAGCCGTTTCGGCCGAGTCATGGAAAATTGGGTCCAATGAATCAATCGCTGCAAACGTGCCCGCGGTGGCTATAACAGCGAAGTCGAGTTCCATTCATAAATGTTTTGAATATACTTTAACCCGATAATATAAAATTTTTGGAATATCTCAAATGGTTTTCATTTTATTTTGCAAAAAAGTTGTCAAGTCCTTATTGGAAAACTATATATACAAAGTATGGTAATTAAGAAATACGACTTGCCAAACGCCATAAAAACTTCTCTAAACAAATCAGTAGAGCCAAAAATAACAGAAAAACAAATTTTTTTGATATTTTAGGTTAGGCTATAATCTCTTCGGTGATGGTGTCTTCGCATTTTGTGGAGCATGTTCGCCGGTTGATCATTTCTTGGTTTCTGGTGTGTAACAGTGGACCCATGTTTTGTCAACCGTCACGAAACGACGCAGAAACTTCTTCAGATTACGTTTAAACAACGTCAAACACAAGTGTTGTGGTTGATATCCGCTGAGAACGAACGCGGCACCCATCGCACAGCCAGCGTTTTCATGCAGGGCGAAAAATTTAAAGAACTCTACTGAATTACGATTACCACACCATTAATCTCTAGACTTAGTCAAGAATTGCATTCACCCAGCCTTCTCCAGAGCAGTTTTCTCACCTTATTTCTGGCATATAGAAACATTTTTGAATAAACGCGAGGAAAATTTAAGTGCTTCGTTTACCAGTGTCTATTGCGCAATTCATTATTCGTTGTTTGGTCAGAGACAATGTAAAATTTATCAAAAATTTGAGCAAATCAGGGTAATAGTGCTTTCCGAAAAGCTCGTAAAGTTATAACAAACTTACCACATGCGCGCCCCAGAACAAGAGTTAGAGATGAGAACGTCAGTGCTATAGAAAAACTCATTTTGGAACACCGAAGCAATTGGGCGCATTACCATAGGTAGTATTGAGCAAATAATTCATGATGATGAGTGCAAAGACTTTTTATGCAGAAATTCACACACTATAAAATTCTAGAACACCCTCCGTTTAGTACCGATTTGTCGCCATGCGACTATTATTTATTTGATCTACCGAAAGAGGTACTTGGCGGACTGCGATTCGGAGATAGGATCATTCGACCGCGAATGGTTTAGTGACAAACGGAGAGATGCAACTTAACCTAACAAAAGTTTATTGAACTTACTATGAGCGTCTTGAATGGGGAACTAACCTGCAACAAAAATAATTATTATGAGAAGAATGTTAAAAAAATATTATAATATTGTTGTTGAATAGATAAAGATAAAACAAATGAAATAAAATTTCAATATACAGAATAAAATCATAATGAGTAACTAATTTATAAGTAGTGGTATAACTAATAATTATTAAATAAGTCCAAAGCAAAAATTAAAGCAGTATACAGCATGTCTAGAATTAAATATTATTATAAGAATAGAAGTAGTTTACAGAGTACAGTAAATATGCCCTCAAATTATTGCGGAATGCGGAAAAAGATCATCGATTTGATTTCGATTGGCAAATGATTCTAGATTTCTGGATTGTATAATATGGAGCCTTTAACTAATTCTGAACGTGGAGTAGGTAGGTAAAGATCGTGGAATGTTCTTTCTGAAATCGGAGAAGTGTGTTTACGAATTTGGCAAACAGATTCAAAGATGAATAAGGAAGAGTCTGAATTTTTAATCTTTTAAAGAAGTTCCTGTGGTAAGCCCTACTGTTTAGTCCGAGTAAATATCCAATAGCTCTCTTTTGTAGTTTGAATATTCGCTCAAATTGAGATGCACACAGAAGGCAAGGGCATATCGGAGATGTGACTCAATAAGGGCTGTTAAGGAAATGGATAAGTTTATTTCTTTTGAAACTGATCTCAGCGCAAAACAGGGGGAACTTAATTTTTTAGAAAAGGTTGAAGTATCTAGCTCCCAATTCAAGGAATTGTCCATAATTTTACAGATTCAACGATGTCAATGGTCATGTTATTGAATAAATTATTTTTATATGATAAAAATTTGGTTTTAGAAACATTGAGACAGAGAAGGTTAGAATCGCACCATGATTGAAGGGTGATTAGGGCACTAGATATGGTCCTAGGAAGTGCCGTGAGATCAGGGCCGCTTCAAGAGAAACTAGTATCGTATGCAAATAGATTTATTTTTCCACTGGTGTCTAGTCGTTTATAAACAGAAGAAACAAAATAGGGCCTAGTACTTAGCCTTGGGGCACTCCATATTCTATTGACTTGCAAGTAGACATCGTTGTATCAATCTTTACAAGTATGGCTTAGTATGACTTAAACCATGCAAGAGGTGTTTCCTTGAAACCGTAGTACATAGTTTGAATTATTTGAAAAAACTTCGTGAACCTTACAAAAGTGAAAATAGTAACAAATAAAGTTGTTTTATTTTGTTACAAATTTTATGTTTCGTAATACTAATAGAATGTTAATATCATTGGGGAAACAAAAACCTAGATAGCCGTTAAAAACTATTTTTAACGATGTCATTCAACAACACCGAAACGTCATTTTGATACAACTTTTAGAACACAAAAAAGACTGAAATATTTTTTGTTATTAACTAAAAATTTGGGAGAGAAATTGATTTTGCATGATTTGTGTTCTCATTCAGTGAATCGTCGCTGACTTTCCTTTTTGTCCAAAACAAAAATATACCGGGGAATAATTTAAAAAGTTCCTCGAGAATCGATATGTTCCGAAAACTACAATTATAAGATTTATCAAATTGTGCACTTAACGCACTACTTAACACTATAGTTGTAAAAATAATGAATAACTACGCTACGTCTATTTTGTAAGAATATAATGAAACAAAGAATATTTGATAATAGGGATAGAAGAATAGATTATAATTATCCCCAATTATAGTACACAGCTATTTGAAATTTTCTCATATACAAAATAAAACCAATAGCAGGAAATCAATATTGAATCTGATCTTTTGGATATTGCGGTGACATAAAATTGATAGAAATCAAATTAAAATTAACCAAAAAAAAGTCAACCGCGATAACGTGGCAATCAAACGTAAGAATTTTCGGATGTACTGGAACAAACTGCGCCCATCGACAACGAACAGTTATGTTAACATCGCACTAAGTTAACATTTTTCATAATTTGGCGGATTTGATGGAATAAGAAATAAAGTTTAGACAACCATCCAAACCAGTCGGAGGTGCTAACAAAGGAAGAAGTTGAAACGCTCCAGACAAAGACTATTTACTGGTGAAAGTTATCGCATTAATTGTCATTGCTGGAGATTGTTGAAAAGAAGATATTTATAATTTGAATTAAAATATATATACGTAGTTCATTCGCTGGACCGCACAATAACAAATGCGGAGCTACACCATTTGAAAACAATCCAAATAAAATTCCGTAGAGGAAAAAATCATGTCAGTGTCATACGAAAAAAACTCAGTCCAAGATTAAAAATTACCACTAAAATAAAAAAAATCGGCGTCTCTCACGAAGGATAATAACCGGTTTTTTTAAAACGTACGGGAACAGGTATTTTTTTGAATATATTCAGGGGTATCCCCTGAATGTAAATCTAAGTGTGCGTCATGGAGTGGGCTTTACACGGTGTTAGAATATGATCGACAATACAATTTCTTTACATTTAACGGAAACGTCTTAAAAATATATAATTGATAGATAGACACGTTTTAGTTTGTTGTTAAGTAATTTTGAGGTTATGTGGATTTTCCCATTATTTCACATTAATTAGCGACATATTTGCATTAAAAGGCTATTTACCGTTAAAATCGGTTCTTTTGAGAGCGTTATTAACATTTTCGCTTAATTTTTCATTGGTAATTGTAGATTCAATATATTTTCAACTTCCAACCACATATAACCTTCAAAATATGTCTAAATTGTTGTGAGATGAGAACATTATCATTTTTAATCAAGAGCGCATTTGCAAATCGTTGATTCTTAACTGTGGATGAAACTGGATCCACCGCTACGCTTCTAGAAGAAAAACCAACCAAAGCAGTAGACTGTAACACACAGTAGATTGCAAAATAAAATGTGTCTATCTATCAATTATATCTTTGTAAGACGTTTCCGTTAAATGTAATTAGTACGTATTGTCGATTATGTTTTAGCACCGTGTAAATCCGAAAAATTCGATTTTTGAATGTCATTCGATAGAGAACGAGAGATGCACCTCTAGACAACTTGATCCTGATCACGATATATAAACAAAGTTTTTTTGCTCTACTGAAAAGTCCCAACAAATTATTGGATATTAATATCAACTAAGTATCAGAAAAGAACAGCGTTCAGATTTTACTCTGGATACTAAAATTGATAGAAGACCTCAGAAAGACAAAAGTAAATGAGAGAACTGGAAATTGGTATTGGAAGACAATTATGTCATTAATAGCAAACAGTACATGATGATATAGTGTATTTTTAAGTCATAGCTTCATATCAAGTTATTTACTTTCGAACTTGTTGTACCATGAATTTTTTTACAATGTTTATACACTATTACATAGACATCCAACAATTAAAATGAATCGCTGCTTGTAAAACATCTCAATTAAAATTGTAATACGCCATTCACAACATAAACGTGCGAACCTGTTCAAACAAAACACTATCGTCCAACTGTCCAAACTAAACAAATTATAGCGAAATTAGGTTGAAGCCTTCATTAAGAATTACCACATAACTTACCGATATATTACGAAATTTACATCAAAATAAAGTAAAAAAAATAGTTATTTATGCAACAAGTGAGTAGGGTGATGCTTTTTTTCACGAGTAGGACGGTTTGGCAATTCCTACTAATGAAAAAAAAACCGTTAATTTACTCACGAGTTTCATACAAAAATTTTTCTACGTCCGTAGACTTGAAAAAATTTGACAAAACTTTTATCAATTTTTATTTTGTGATAGTAATATCAAAAGTACAACTGTGGGAAATGCTGGGGAAAAGCACTTTGTTCTATAAATACGTGGTGATCCAGATTTCACTGCAGTTATGAATCGAAGCGAAAAATCTTCTTTTTCATTGCGCTTTTGATCCAAATGCGGCACCCATCGCACGGATTACTTACGCATGCATAATCCTCAGTATATGAAAAAGGAGGTCTTTTGATGTACCGATAGTCTTTTCCATCTCTTTAACCTTGATCAAACTGTGAGCATTATTAATTTGAAATGAAGAAGTTGATACTTGGATTTAACGAGTTCAAAGAAATAACATCGTCTATAGTTGTATTGGTAGGATCGTGAACATTTATAATGTTGCTTCAAGTCGAATTAGTTGTTCTAGTTAAAATTTTTACTCCGGAATTCATTTTGCTTCTTATTGTGTTGTCTACGGAACCCTCCGCAACTGTGTTGGATTTCCACCCACCGTGTTTCTTCAGTTGAATTATATCGTCGGCACCATGCTAAAATTACGAAAGTGAAAATTGGCACTTACCAGAAGAGCCAAAACACTAAATATAATTTTTTCTCACCTGGCGCGTTTGGTTATTTTAAATTTCGAAAGTCACTGAATTGAAGGTGAAGTATCGAATATGAAATTTTAGAGAATATTCGATAGTTTGCTATGAAGTTTCATGGCTTTCATTTTCTATACTTTACATTCATCTAGGATACAAAATTGCCATAAAATTAATAATAATGGATGAAAAGATAAAAAAACATTTTTTTTCCTAAGAAAAACTTTTATTGAACACAGGACAAGGTAATAAATCCTTAAAAATATAATATAAATAATAAAAAGTAAATAATCAGGTAAATAATTTAGTTACATTTTACAAACGATTACTCAAAAACACATAATACATAAAAAAAAAATTTGCTGTTCAATTTCGGTATTATCGGGTTCTGCCAGAGAATCGCGGACTGATTTGGAACTCTTAAAGCTGCTCATAAAAAGACCTGCATGCCCTGGGAACTACCCTTTGATTGCATATTTGCAATAAATCTTTCTTTTTTTTCACCTCCGATAAACAAATCTGACCATCGTATAGCATAAAAGATTCAGGAGGACTATCATTGGGAGTAATGAATTTTTTCCTTCGTTTTCGGATAAAAACATCGAAATCAATGTCATCAAAATTACTTTTGACAAAAATTTTATTCAATTCAGATTTCCGGTATTGAAACCACAGACAAGAATTGAAACTTTTTGGGTTTTTCTTTTCTCAGTAGTTTCTGGAACAAATGTGGCTTCATAAGGATTAAAATTTAAAAAATCATCATGCTAAAGCCTAGTCACATCGTAAGGTTTATTTTTTGCTTTAGCCTCAAAATCTGACATTTTCGCTAGTTTAGATTATAATAATGTTTGGGAAGTTTTTTTATTTGTTTAACTGTGTAAACTGATGAATATCATATTCCTAAATATAGCATAAGTTCATCGGGCAGAGCTGTGAATTCGTAAAAATGACAACCATCGAACTCGTTATTTTAACATGGTGCCGACGACATCACCACCGGAATCAACTAAATAGCGTCGAAATGTATGCCTAGCGTAGTTTTTTGGATTAGGTAGATTCAAATACATTCCGAGGGAATTTTTGAAAGGTATTGATACCTACAACTTGGGTTTTGCATTCACCATTTCTATACTGCAAAAAGAAATGATCTGTTTTACATTTTTGGGTCGTTGGTTTTTATATTTTTTATAAAGTTTAATCTATTGTTTGATATTTCACTAATAACAGTAAAATCGACGTTGAACTTGAGTTTTTGTATCAGGTACTGTGATGATTAAAACATTTTCAGTATTATTAATATCATTATATAATTCCTCCTTCCGCAAAGCTCCTGTGATTCCGAATATTGAAGAAACCTGAAAGATGTTACAAATAATGTCCAAGCTTACATTAAATTTTTTTGCTGTCATACCTTATGCACCTGGATCTTGCAACAGAAACTTACTAATTTCTTCAGGGGCCAATGTTTTAGATTTTTTTCCAACTGATTTATTTTCCAAATATTAAATGAGTTTCAAGTATATACCGATGTCTACGTCGTTATTTACCATTAAGATGCTTTTCAGTTTTGAATAACTCGATCAAAGTGTTGTAGATTTCCACATTTTGGAATTAATTTCAAAGTAATCTAGTAGCACTCTTTGTGTGAAGCAATTTATGTTTTTTTTAGTGGGCCACTCCATAAAAGAATTATATTCCTTTAAATACTGGATTTCTCAGGGAGAAGATTTATAGTCGCTGCAGTTGCCGATTCAACATCTTCTGGTGTAGAGTTTAAACTTTCTTCACTATTACTCTCCATCACTAATAACTCCTTTTATTAGACACAAAACGGATTTTATTGGCCGATTCAAAAATGACATTCTTTATGAATGCAAATGATTAGAAAAAACACTATAACGGACGTAGAAAACTACTATTAATTGAGCTTATTTATTTAAGTCCATATTATATAATTATGTTTGGATTTTAGTTTAGAATAGCTGGAGTGGATTGAATTTTTTAGACCGTTCTTCAAAATAAGCTAATAGCACGCGTTCTGTAAAGCTGTGGAAATTATCATTTTATAAAAGTGTTATATTCTTTTAGATAGTTTTCTTTAGAATTTTCCAGCAACAAATTGAATTTTGCCACATTTACTTTTTCTATGATTTCTTCAGGAGTACAAATTTCAAACTCGGAATCTTCGCTTTCCATCTTAACTATAATAATTACAGAAAACCACTACTAAATTAAGACAAATCGAATTACCGATTAAAGTCGAATCAGTTCTTGTGTTGTTATGTCAAAATCAAAGGCGTGTGGTGTGTGCACTAATCAACTATGTTAGCGTGGAGAGCGTGAAATAAACTTAACTTTATGCCTTTTCTTTAGAGCTTTTTCACTTTTTTTTTCATTTTAACCATAAACCACCGATTTACCCATATAGGATTTTACGATGGGCCCATTATAGGCCCAGACATGGGTCAAATATGTACCACTCTGGTACTAGCTTGGAAGCCGTTATTGGCCTAGACTTGGTGATACTCTGGGATGATAATAATGTACCTTGCTTGGTTTGCAAGCCTCAACCAGGCCTGGTTGTCTTCATAAACCTAAGACTGGTCGGCATCCCTGGGCCAGGCTTGTTGCTTGTTAAAATAGATTTTTAATATATTGTAAATAAAATTATAGTTTTATGACAAATTTCTATCAATGCACTTATGCACTAATTAATGTACATGAAAGTATTAGTTAAATAATTAAACTTAGAAATGATACAATTTTTTCTTGCCTAGAATTTTATTCATAAAAAATTATTACTTTTAATGTTAAAATATCTTTTGTGGATAAGATATTAGAACAAAACTTTATAAAGGGTGTACAGGGAGAGTTAAAACTATCAGTATATGGCAGTATGTATATATAGTAAAATCATGAAGATTACGTAAATTTGCTTTTAAAACAAGGTGAATGTATCAAAGTTGTTACGAGAACATGTACTTTATTTGCTGCTGTTTACATAATCTTCGTTATTAAATTGAGAACGAACCATTTTAACGATTTTCGAAAGTATCAACAATTCATTAATGACAGTTTAAAAGAATAAAGAAATATAAAAATAAAATATTTATGAAGTTTTATGAACTTTTAACACTTTTTATAGACACCCTGTATAAAATGAAAAATTTTTCAACATAGATTCAAATACGTCTGGCCTTGCTAAAAGCAACCTAACAGAAACCATTTTTATATCTTTAAGGGTATCGTCGTAAAAAAATAATTTATAAGAGTCAGCAACCGTCAAATTTATTACAAAAAAATTAATAACTCAAAAAGTATGCATTTTTCGAAAAAAATTTATAGACAAAAGTATACTAAAATTTTACGTAGATTTCAAAAATGTATTAATATACAGGATGTTCAATTTAAAATAACAAAGTTACAGTGGACTTCCGGTAAACCGGAAGTAGGCCATCTTTGAAAATATTTTAATTAAAAAGATCGTATCCGAAAACCCAAACGTAGAAAGTTTCATAATTTTACTATAAGTATTTTGCCATATATACAGAGTATGCATTTTAGTTTTCAGACAAAATACTAAAAATATTAAAATTTTACGTAGATTTCAGAAATGTAGTTAAGTAATGAGTAATTTTTATGAAAAAGTGTCGTGTACTTTAAATATTCCAATTAAACATTAATCCGTAATGTTATAACATGAAAAGTGTTGAATGAAATATTTTTTATACCTTGTTAGATGCTGTGTTTACTTTCGAATTTTTAAACCGCCTTACTGAACATTTACTAATTTTGATATGTATCATTTTTCTACCAATACAGCGATATCTTCTAATTACCAAACCTTTGTTCTTTACACGTACCCATCCAAATTCAGTATTAGTATCTAAGGTTTTTTATATATTTTTTTATATTTTAATGTTTTTAAACGATTCAAAATACTGTGTGATGTGGTATAGCCCCTATAAATGTTGGAGCATAATCACAGTACTAAAATTTTTAAATATAAGCTTTTCTGTGGTTGAACGAAAAAATCTTCGAAACCTAATTAATTTACCGGGTTTAAATATATGGTAAACAAATATTTTCAATCTGAAAGTAGTTTCTCTCTTCGAAAGGTACAGTCGACTTCCGGTAGTACCGAAAACCCAAACGTAGAAATTTTCATGATTTTACTAAAAGTATTTCGCCATATACAGATAGTTTTAACTCGTCGTAGGACATCCTGTATAGTTATTCAGAGTTCTGCCAAGCCTGGCTGACTATAGAATGGCCAGGTTTTCCAGTGTTAGCACAAGCTAAGCCCCGTCGTTCAAGTCTGGGGGCTCCTACATGTGTAAGCTCTAAAAACCGGTGAATTACAGGTTTTTTTAAATATAACTAGAAATTAAATAGAAAATAATTTTTCTAAAACAAATAGACTGTATGCTTTTCAATGGTAAGTTTCTTTTTTAGCGATTTTCTGCAAAACTTAAAATAAACTTTCAACTGTCGATTGCTTGAGTGTCATTCTGAACATGACAAGTTAATTTTTGTCGGTTACTCAGTCTGTTTAATCATCAATTAAATTTAACTTTTAACAAATCCATTAACTTGAAGTGTCGCACACTTTATCGCTTTGAATGAAAATAAATGATTGAAAAAAAAATTGTTGGAATATTTGATAATATCACGAGGATCAATCGATTTAATTATTATATAGATTTTTTTCACGCTTTTTGACCAATTCAGAAATTACATTCTTTATGAATGCAAATGAATGAAAAAAAATGAATATTATAACGGAATTAGAAAAATAAAAATCAAGTACTGTACACATTTTCAACAAAACACAATAAAGTGTCAGTATTAAAATCATAACAATGAAAGTATTTACAGCTCGTGATTTCTTTAATGAATGGTAATAATTTAGTAAACTTTAGTATAACACATCAGCTTTAAGTGAAAATTGTTTAGAAATCCAATGAAATCAGTTAATTTGTAGTGGACTGTTTTCACTTTATCACGGATACATATTGATTTATTTCGATTTCGTTTTAAATATTAAATATTCGAAAATGTTACGATTTGTTTGTAATACTGACGAGAATATTGATGAAATTATAGAATCAAACATACCAAAAAAACCGTTTTCAATGATAGAATGTATTGATTACATGGAAATCGGACCCGCCGCTTATTTATGAAACATATATGTAAATAAAAGTATATAATATTTTTCACAATTTCAAAATTTTGAAAACAAAATTACCAAAAAAATAAAATTATTTTTCACTCTCTTCGCATCTACCAATCTAACCAGCCATTTTTTATGTAAAATAGTCTTCCATCCCATCCAGACACTTTTATTATTCATATTTCGCAATTTCCGTGGTGGTGGTATAACGAATAAGTACCTATTCGTCGTTAATATTTTTTTCTATATACAGGGTGCCCAAATTAAATTTGTAGTTTATTAAAACTACTTTTTAAAAATAATTTTTTATCTCTACAAACTAAAAGTGAGACTTTACAACTCGAAAGCTAAAAAATATCTAATTATGACATTAAAATTTTCATGAAAAGTATCCGTGGGATTGCAATTCAGCAGTCTAGCTGTGTCGGGTTACTAGAAGCGTTCCCATAACTCCCACGACGAGATAAAACTATTTGTATATGGCAAAATACTTACAAGTAAAATCATGAAAATTTCTACGTTTGGGTTTTCGGATACGATCTTTTCAATTAAAATATTTTCAAAGACGGAATAATAACTTAGTTATTTTTTGTAATTGGTAGGCAAGAAAATTGAATATAACAGCGTTGCTATTTAAGACAATGAGGTCTTACATTATTATTGTATATAAAATATTTTCTATTCAAACAAGCAAGTGTGTAAACCAACAGTTATCAGTGCACATTCGAAACATTATTTGTTATAATTACCACCTTCCAACTGGGAGTGGTCATTGAGTATTTCGAAAAGAAACCACATTATGTTCTAGTTGTTGAGTCACGTAAATGTAATTTGATCGTGTAGTTTCCTGAAATACGCACATTTCGTCCATTTCCACACAATTTGATAATAGTTGTGTAAATACGTATTCGCTTATGTCGATTATCTTAATGAACAAAGTAAAGATTTCAACAATGTTTATGATTTATGTAATAAATATAATTATCATCCCTTTTATCGTATGATACAGAGTAAAAAAATGAAACATTAATGATTTCTTTCGAAATATATGATTCGTATAAATACTGCTTATAAGTATCCACTAAAAAAGTGACTATGGTGAAACAAAAAATAATAAATGAAGGGGTGAGGCAAAACAATAGACTAGCAGCATTATTAAAACAGTAATTACTAATGAAAACTTCATTTTTAAAATGGAAATTCCCGTCCAATAATAGAAAAAATATTTGTTAAGCCCTAACTGGTACCACTTTTCAATAGCTTAATTATCCCTGTTTGCGTTAGCAGGTAAGTATGAAGGGGCAAATTGCTGGACGACGACAATTTTGCAAAAAAAAACTCGCCAGACAGGAACTTAGATCATGGAAGGCATTTGTAAGTGTAGTGAGGGGACTTTTGGGCAACAATATGGATTCAAACTACCAACAGTTAGTTAATTACGTGCAAATATTGTCAATTTATACGATTTAAGAAACGTGAAATTATTTTTTCAATAAATATTAATTTTTTTACCAATGAATATGTAACATAAAAACCTTAGCTGCTACAATTATTTTTTTTATATTCTCGTATTTGTATATATTTTATCACAATATCTATTAATTCTATTTATAAAATTTCTATTTATAAACTTTTAAAATCTATAAATCTTTTTGTCGACCAGTGTTATCTTAGCCCTCTTTTATCTAACAAAAAATGTCAATAAAAAAAAGAGGCAAGTAATAGCGTACGCGGACGATTTAGTTATAGTAGCAAATAATAATGAATACAGTTTAAAAAACAAACTTTTAAACTGAATATCAAACTGAAAAGTTATTAAAATAAGATTAAAACAATAGTGAATATAAAATTCTAGTATTATTGTGGAATAACCATCGGGCTATCGATGCAAAGAAATATTGAACAAACCGCCCCACGCTTTTTTCACAATATTAATAGTATTTTATATTCATTATTGTTTCAAGCTTATAAAAAAAATTCTTCTTTTTGGTTCGATTTATTAAATTTATTAAATAAAATTTTTCTTCAAGTTCTAATCATAAGTGTTGTAAATCTCCATCAGAGGGCAGACAGATGTAAAATTTGTTTCGGTGTAAAGAGAAAATTTGCAGTGATAATTTCCAAGAATAAAATTTTTTATTGTAGTCTGAACGGGATTTGAACCGAAGACCACCGAATCCGCAGGTTAACGCCTTAACTCTCTCGGCTAACGTACGCAATTAAAGTGGTGTGATATACTAAAAGTAATAAGCCACAAAGAAGAGTTACAAACAAAAAAGCTCACATACAGGTGAGTCTAATATAAACTTGTTAAAAATTTATGCCGAGACGTATATGAAAGCTGCCACATATATTTTTATCCCTCAGCGAAGGACAGGTATTTCTTGAGATTCAACAAAACCAAATCCTCTCGGCCAAATCTCGTCGAAGCAGCTACCGTGAGTCGAGTCATATGTGGAAGAGCCCAACAGCTGCAATAAGCATTTATTCTTTTGTTTGGAATAAAACGTCGCAATTTCCGCAGCTTTTACGAATTTTTGGGCCAATGCTTGTGGGCGTTCAACACCAGAAGCGTTCCAAATAACAGAACGAAGCTCGTATGAGAAGAAACTAACTGAAAGAAAATCAAATGAGATCATGATGGAGAAAATGAGATAGTCGAACATTTCTAGGCTATTGATATTGAGGATTGAATGGGGATGACGCGAAATTGAAATATATGGATACGAAAGAAACTGATTCCTGAAAAAAGTTTATAGTATCTTTGGTGGTTCCAGTGGCATTTCTAGTTTCGGGAAGTGAATTTAGATCATTGATAACTAGATTCAATTTGTTGGACAAGCAATGAAACTAGAGGGATTTGGAGTACTTTTTGCGTGAGACTCTCCGTCTTTTCTTGACATCGTTGAGCAACCATCAAAACCAAAACCAACGCATTTATTTATATTCAGATCTTCTTTTGTTAAAAACTTATCTATGCTATGTGCAATCGATTTCGCATGCAAATCTTTTAGCTCAATGAATCCGACAAACATTTCTTGGACTTCCTGTGTTTTTACATCAAAATATCGCATCCCAATGGTTGTTCAGTGCCAGAAATATTAACTGTTTCATCTGCTAGTACACTATATGCTGCTGCTTCTTAGTACCTTAATAACGCTTCCTCAAATACCAATAATTTCATTTTGAATATCCAGTGAACGGTAGCTGGCATTCTTTTTCCCTTTCCTGTTTCTTTAAAATCAAATCTCCAGAGTCAATTCGCAGCCTGTATAAATCCTCGAGAATACCTTCACCATAATGTTTACCTCTCAGTGCTAATTCGTGTGACTTAACGCAGGAAATAATAGATTCTCTGATTTTGCGATTTTCTTCAATAATTCGCTGGGAATATTTGTTCAGTTACAAATCGACAGGCACACCTTCGGAAAAAGATTTAGCAGCTTCTAATGCCACCTTATGGAAGTGCTTTTTACACTGCTCGTGAATATCTTTGAACTTACAAAAGGACTAGTAATTATAGTACAATGAGGAATTTATTAATAGGTAACGAAATCTATTGCTCGAACAGCCTTAGGACTTTGCTTTGCAGCTAGCTACATTTGATCTCTAGGGGGGACAACTACTACCCCCCCCCCACGGCCCCCAGTGACATTCATTTACATTCACCTATTATTGACACGTATTTACATTATTTTCTTTATTTTGCTTCGTTGTTTGTTAGTGAATCCACAATCACACAAATTTTAAATTGTGGTGAATTGAAGTAAATAAAATGACAGAATATTTGAAAATGTCTTTTTATATGGTGTTATTTCTATATCGAAAGGACTATTGGGGAATAAAACTTGGATCATGTGTATAGTATTGTAATTGATTTCAGATTTGAATTTCATACATTTTAAACTCGCAATATACAACCCACGTACGTCATAAACATAAAGATAAATTAATGAAAGGTAGCGTGTACCAACAACGTGCTAATTTTTTTCCTTTTATTTCTCAAGTCAGTGAATTAAATAAACCAAGTTCAACACAGACGTTCATTACATGGTTGGATGAACTAGAGAAATGTTTTTACAGAGAAAACTTTCCATTTTTAATTTTCTTTTATCATGAGTTTATATATACGAGGTCTGGCTATTGTCTTGTCTATGCACGTACTAAAACACGTTCAACAATCTGAAATTTCTCGTTCAATTGAAAAAAAAACTCCGACTGATTGCTATAAATTGTTGCAAGAGGCTCATGCGGACAAATCTCTATCTCGTGCGCGTGTTTTTGAGTGGTGGAGTGAAGGCCGAGGGAGCACTGAAGATAACCAGCGCCCAGGTCGTCCTGTGGCTATTTCACCTCCGGAAACAGTGACCAAAATCAACCAAATTGTGCATGCAGATCGTCGAATGATTGCAGAGGCTGTAAACGCCAATAAAGAAACGGTTAGAAAAATTTTACACGTGGAATTATACATGACATAAGTCTATGCAAAGTTGGTACGAAAAAATCCTGTGTCAACGGGTCTGCTCAGATTTCTTTGAAAGGTTAGGAATCTGCATTGAAAGGGATCCGATTTGAGTCCATGGAAGCGGTAAAGCAAAAAACGGTAGAGCTCCAAGAAGGTTCTCACCAAAGAACGATATTTTTGAAAATCTAAAAGGCTAGTTTTAAAAAATAAACTGTTGAAAAATCCAGAAAAATAACTGAAAAAATAACGATTTTTAATTAGATATTTCACCGTCTTTAGACTAGGACTTGATTGTTCAGCATTGAATTGGAAACTTTTCTCCGATGACCACAAATAATTGTGCAAGAAGGGTCGGGAACAACTCGGAAAAACTACTAGGATTGTGGTAGATTCCAATTGATTATCCATCACCGTTTCTGCAAATTACGAATTCTTAAGACGTAAAAAACGAACTTACTACCGAAGGAAGAAAAAATATTTGGGTTCATCCTATTTTAAAAAGTAAATAACTTTACGGCGTGTTGTGTACATTATTTTTGAGGGATAATAACAAATTTTTATCAGTTTCGTTATTTTCGCACGCATTTTCATGTAAAAATAGTCTCAATTCAACGAGTTTTGTAGTGGGTCGGTGCCTCTAAATACCAATTTCAATTTGGCAGTACATGTATGAAGGTGGTGTGAGGTTATTTCAATTTCAAGATATTATTTGCAAAATATATAAATCTACAGAAAAGAAATTTCTTGGGAAGATCTAACCTTAAAATAAACGATTCGAGCAAACTTTTAAATTCGAATATTTCCAAAGTCAACTGTCAAACATAAAACAGTGCTACCAACCGATCATCTACGTCAACTGTCAAACGAAAATCAGTGCTACCCACCGACCATCTACGTCAACTGTCAAACATAAATCATCTACCTTATGGTGTGATTTTCCTAATATACATTTTTTTATAATATATATTGTGAACAAAAGCCGAAACAGAGAAAATAGTATAAAACTGTGTCTGTGGCGTATTTTAACGAACTGCTAGTTAGGGTAAAGGTGCACATTCAAGGACAAGTTACCAACATGAGAAACTATTTTGTAAGCAATTCTCCAACTGTCCCTGGTTTTGTTTTTATCCGTATAAATATCTTTGTTTTGTCTTAAATTCAGGCTTTTTTGTACAAGATACACGAGTTGTTTAGAACTTCTACAAATCCCTTGGTGCTCGAATGTCATTGAAAATTCATTTCCTCCATTCCCATTTAACATTTTTTTCCGAAAATTTGGGAGCTGTCAGTGATGAGAAGTTTGAAAAGTTCCACCAAGATATTAGAACAATGAAAATTCGGCCATGATGGTTGATTACTGTTGGTATTTAAAAATAGAAAGTGCAACCCCTCATAAAAATAAAAAGTGGAGCTAATTGATATTTAAAGTGATTTTTTATAAATTTTTGTTTTTAATAGATGTGATGAATGTTTGTTAGACGTAAACTATAAATATTGTCAATTTATTCGATTTAAAAAACGTTATATTATTTTTTTAATAAATATTAAATATTTTACCAATGAATATGTTGTTTATTCTTGCGTTACTACAAAAAAATTATTTTTGTCGACCAGTGTATTTCAATCTTATTGAATAATGAATAATGAAAATAAATTTTTTTACACCTTATTATAGACTAATACAGTGCCAACAACTCCTATTCGCAAATAATTACTGTTTAGACAAAAAGTGATATTTTTTCCATATTATTAGAAAAAACTTTGTTGGTTCCATAATCTATGGTTCAATTTAACGAGTTTTACCTTCAAATTTGTGAAATTTGAAGAATTTGACTAAAAAATGCGAAGAGGAGGACCAAATGAGACGAGGAGGGTTTGTAATTCAATACTCGTCGAGGCATTAGCCAGGAAAATAGTTGTTTTCTCCTTTGAAGAACGGCGGAAAACATTTTCGAAATTATTTCAGGGGTGAAAAGTAGAAATCCTTCATTTTTATACATTTTGACCAATGGTTCACAGTTGGAGATGAGGATGGCCCCACTTAGCGTTCACTGGGAAATGTTTAACTTCCAAATGCGACGCTCTTTGACGTTGTCTTCAGTTCGATTTTCAAGCCCGAACGAGGGGTGTTAAACTGCTCTGATGAGAAGCAACAAAGTCGAAACTAGTCAGTGGTTATATCCTCTCCTTGCAATTGCGAGCCATTGAGGAGAGGATTCAGAGGAGATGTAATTCAAAATTTGTCGAGGCATTAGCCAGGAAAGTAGTTGTTTTCCCCTTTGAGGAACGGCGGAATACATTTTCAAAATATTGATTTTCGAAATTATTTCAGAGGTGAATAGTCAAAATCCTTCATCTTGATATATTTTGACTAAAAAATGAGCGACCTAACATGAAGAAAGTTTATCATAAAAATAAATAGTAAAATATTTTATTACGCTAATTAAGTGATTATATACTATACTATAATTTATACTCCGAATTCCTAGGAAAAAACTATTTTCATTCGCTTTAACAAACAATGTCTGTTTTAAAAAGATTGTTTATAGAAAAGGTCACATAATTGGTAGAATTTTATTTTTCTCACAAAGTTGATTGCTACATGTCTCGAAATAAGACAATAGAATATCGATGGGAACAACCTTGTCATGATTCCTTTCTCTTTAAGGGTAGGTGCCGAACGAACAATCTCAACAATCACACCCATTTAAACGCAATTTTGTCGTGTTGGTGTGTAGAAATCTAATAAGTTTGCTTCCATCAAAGCTCCATCAACATTTTTAATAAACAGGACCAATATTAATCATTATGAATATAAAAATTAAAAGAAATTTGGGTGCAATCAATAATTTTTTGAGAGGAACAAGATAAAAAGTTTATTTATACACAAAACATAGAAAGCCTATTATTACAACGTTTCAACATAGTTCAAGTAACGTTGAACGTAGTTCCAAAAGTACGAGGTAAGAGCAAAAATACGATATGCGAGGAAAAATTGGTCATCTTGTGTGATACTTTTATTTGAAAGGCGTTAGCCCAACCAATATACAAGCTGAACTAGCGCCTTCGGTATCAACAGTAGAATATTGAATAGCAGACTTTGAACGAGGCTGTATGACCTGCGAAGACCAGCATCGCAGAAGACGACCAAATGAGGTGAGGAGGGGCTGTAATTCAATATTAGTAGAGGCATTAGCCATGAAAGTAGTTGTTTTCCCCTTTAAGGAACGGCGGAAAACATTTTCGAAATTATTTCAGAGGTGAATAGTAGAAATTCTTCATTTTGATACATTTTGCACACCTCATTTACCATCGAAATTTATATTATCGGGGACTACGCTAGATTTCTACCTGACCAATGGTTCACAGTTGGAAATGAGAATGGCGCTAATTAGCGTTCGCTGGGAAATGTTTAACTACCAAATGCGACGATCTTTGACGTTGTCTTCAGTTCGGGTCTCAAACCCCAATTAGGAATGTTAAACTGCTCTGATAAGACGTAATAACGTCGAAACTAGTCAGTGATTACAGCCTCTCCTTGCAATTGCGAGCCATTGGGGATGTTAAGATTGACAAAAGGATACAGTAGAAAACCTTGTGTTAAGTTATTAGTTAGTTAATGCAGTTATTAGAATTCTTACGAATTGAGAAGCGTTTGACATATCTGGGGTTTATATTAAATATTTAAGAAACGCAACTGTATGCGCAGCAGTCCCAAACAGGCGATATCACAGAAGAAGAGTTGTGACAACATGGTAATTTACTATACCATCATTTTAAGTCCAATTTTGATAAAACACTATATTATCAACTGAAATTATTTTTCGAACTAACCTAATAGACGTTTGAAAAAAAAAATCTCGTCGTTTACATATTTCTCAAGATATCTATCTATCTATCCATCTATCTTCTAATCAGATTTGTCAAGAGAAAACACAATATTATCTTCAATAATTGGAAGAACGCCCTCTAACATTCATAGAACTACTAAAGGCTACTTGACATGATGCAATGCAATGCAAGGCGCAATATTTCTTAATCAAAAGCATGCGCATATGAAATTCATCTGATTGTTTCAAGCAAGATCTCGAACTTGCAACATCATCGGTTTGGTGCCATTTTTATTGCGTGGAAGTTGCGATCTAGTTACATTTTGACTTAACAGATCGACTGACTTTCGTAAAACTTCGTTATTTTCATTATTAAACTAGGTACAAAATATTAGATAAAATTTGAGGTTATGAATTTGTTTACTTTTACTTTTTATTGTACTTTGTATTGCATTTGAAGAGATAAATTAAACCTTGTAGAATGAATATTGCGCAGAATTTATCGAAGAATTCGATTATTCTATATAAAGTGCTACTAACAAATCAGCCCCCTAGTAATAGACTTGAAATTCTGAAAAAGAAAATAATTTCCAAGTGTTTCTCGGGACAACTTTTATAATAATTTTTTCCCATTATTAACGGACGTTTTTAGTTGCCTACCCCGTATAAGACATACCAATTAAAATAGTTGGGAATTATTGCCTTAAAAATACTACATTTTTCCATCATACCTCGTATATCAATAAATTCTACATAATTTTACATAAGGAACTTTTTCACTACATAAAAAATATTTTTCAGGTGGGAGAAACACCATGCAATGTTCGAAATTTTGAAGTTCGAGCCTAATTTCATATCCTGGCATAATTCTTAATAATCTTTTGAGTGATATCTTTCAAAGTCTCTTTGTCATCAAGCCGGTGTCCTTTGGAATAGAGTGTAGCGGGAAGAACTGTACGGAAACAGTTATGAAGGTATCCTCGCATATAAAATATAACCTAATCATAACATTGAATCGAATTTCTCTATTTTCTAGATGAGCCGATTCCGTTTCCTTTCAATTCTGATGTTTGCAACGGTAACTTTGGCTTTGAATCAACGAAAATTGAAACCGAAAGACCCCATCGTCAACAATCATTTACAAACTGCAGATGATGACTCCGGCGATTCCGAGTATATGAAAATCGAAGCGACAGGTGATAAAATTAATAAAAAAACAAAAAACAAAACTGCGGATGATGATAAACCCAAAACGTTATCTCAACAAATAGCCGACGGAAAATATGCTCTAATACAAAAAGAGATATTTAGTAAGCCTCCAAAAAAATTGGGAATATTGAGTTACGATATTAATCATGAGGTACCGAATGACGATATTAAAAATCTAGGGGGTTTGGATAAAAACGATATTTGGTTGGCGGAAAATCATCTCTTGGTATTGAGAGGTGGAGTATTTCCACCTTACGATGATCGAAAAGACACAGGCGAATCACCTTGGGCACCTTTAGACAATTACAAAGCTCCCTTACACCAGGTTCGTAATTTTAACAGATATAAATGTAAAATAATCGATTTTGAGTCATCTGGTGCCAAAAATATTTTTTTAAATTGCTAAACTCACTTCATTAGGTGGGCTGAAAAGTTCGTAAGCTTTCATCTGTTGCGGAGAATAAATTATTTCTCTTAGACAAAAAAGACAATTAAACCTAATTCTTGGCTTGATAAACATTATTCGGACTTTGCCACAGGAAAATCAACCATTGAGGAACTCTTTGTTAAATTTAAATGAGGCTAAATGAGCACACCAAATACGATTTTAACTCCAAGCAATGTTTGAAGCTGAAATTTTTGTGTGACAATGGAAAGAACGTGGCTCTATCATTCCACTACAGACTCCAGTCCACACCAATCAGCCTAGTGGACCGCACGATGAACAGACTCCAAAGAGGGAAAAAATGTGGTTGGCAAGGTTATGGCATTGAAATTTTGGAATGGGTATTCATCGACAATCTTAAAAAGGGGAAAATCATAACGTTAATGGAGCGTTTTAAGGGCGATTTGAAGAAGAAAGTACTGGTTCATCAAAGAAATGCACCGGTTCACAAACTAATGAAAATGATGGTAAATTAGGCTTCGAATAACATCCACGTCCACCGAATTTTTCAGATCAGACTCCAAAGACTTTTTCCTGTTTTCAAGAAGATGCTAGCTGGACAGAAATTTTGCAACGATGAAGAGATTGTCGAAACTGATGGCTATTTTGATGCTAAAGACAAATCGTACTGAAAAAATTGTTCTTATGCCTACGAACTTTCAAGTTCCAAATCTTCATTTATAAGTTCATGATGTTATTATCTAAAACGCAGGTTATAGATCTTAGCTTTCGGTCTGTATAATGCTTGAAATCAGATTTTATCCAGTTCTTTGATCAATTCTGAGAATTCTACCAGCTTAATTTCATTTTAAAAATTGCTTCAACTTGTTCCAATATAAAGTGAAGTCGCTTTAGGTCGTCCCCTTTTTTGATTTTTTCTTATTTATGCGTCCCATATGCTCTTCACTAGTCTTGAATCTTGCCCCACCAACTTAACTGTCATAGCTCGATGAATTCTATCCATATTTCATCTCTTCAGCTTGCAATGCACTCCATTGTCTATCAAGTCCACATTTCGCAGCTTCAAGTCAAAATCGATCTAAAAATTGCTACATAAACATTTTTGTTTGTCTTTTATGAGATTTATTTCTTATCAATCCAGCAGTTAATCCTCTGGTCGTTATACCGAATTTCTTTGGTGTATTATTCCAGATGTCAAGTTTTTCTGTAGATCTTAGATATTTTCACTGCCTGTAACTTCTTTTATCTTCTTTGGTTGAGGAGGTATTCAATATATCATCTATAAATATGTTTAGAAGCGATGGATCCAATCCACCACCTTGTTTTACTACTGTGGTTAGAAAAGTTTCATATATCAAGTTTGATTTCTCTCTTTTCCAAACTTTCCTCATTATTTTGTCAAAAATGTTGTCCATTCTTCTTCTTCTTTCAACACCTGCTTCATTCTAATGAAGGTTGGCGAACATCCTTTGGAATTCCTCACGATCTTCAGTCATGCGTATTAGATTTACGGCATCACATACATGTAACCAATCTCGAAGGTTATTCAACCATGAAAATCTTTTTCTACCCAGGCCGCGCCTGCCTTCTATCTTCCCTTCCATGATCAGTGTTCAGGGATATTTTTGATTTCTGATGTGGCCAAAGTAGGAAGCTTTCCTTCTCTTTGCAATTGTTAATAGTTCTCGTTCTCTGTTCATTCGTCTTATCACCTCGTCGTTGGTCACCCGATGATATTTTAAGGATCCGTCTAAAGAGCCACAATTCAAAAGCTTGCAAGTTACGCATGCTGGACACCTCTAAAGTCCAGCTCTCAACACCATGAAGTAGAGTGTCCATTAATAATTCCAAATGAAGCGTTTGTGTGTTTGAAATATTCTTTTTTGTTTCACAGGTGAAAATACCGAAAAATCCAAAGGTACCGCCGCCCTTTCCTGTCCAGCTCTTTGAAAACGGGCCGCTCCAAATCCTGGGCACAAACTCTTCGAGAACGATTAATGGAACGTACGAAAATGCCCTCAATGCTATTCCACCACCCGAAGGATATCCCTCACCTCGGTCGTTCTACGAACCTCACAATACCAATAAGGCCAACTCTACTCCCTGGTCAGCTACGTTGCCAATATCTAGCAACCCTTCACAGGGGGAGTATCCAGGGGGGTTGCCGTTACCCCCATTCAACTTGAACGGAACCTTGCCGCCTTCTTTGAATTATTTACCTCCAGGATCCGTAATATTACCACCACCAGGAAATCAAACAGATTACATAGATTACGACGACCCTTCAATTTATTATCCTCCGCCTTACAGTTTTTATTATCCAAAAGATAATACATCCAACGTTCCTCCCGGACCGTTGGTACCAGGGATTATATTACCTCCTCCTCCAAATTTCTTCGCGCCCTTAGAAGACACTCCCTCAACTAGTTCTCCTACAAGAAAACCTCAGCGATACAGAAAGCCAACGACAACTCAAGTCACAATAACAATTTCAAAATCCACAACGAAAAAAACTACTTCGTCTCCAAAAACAGTTAAAATCTATCCGATAAAAAATCACCAGTACCTCAGCGAAGTTAGGAAAATGACTACTGCACGTCCTCCTATAAAATCGGTAACTATCGTGCCAGAAGTATACGCCGCACCTCAAAAATCTAGACACCAAATAACGCAAGGGAAAAAGAATGGTGTAACAATTCTAAGACCGATAAATCCTCCACCCCATAGATTATTTACGTACGAAAACGAAATACCCAATAATAAACCATTCAAAAATTATGGTCCACCAGAAACAGAAAAAATAAGCGTCACTACGACAACGCCTTCGAGATACCAATCGAAAGAAAGCAAGGACGAAGAAAACTTTAGTAGAAGTAGAAAATATAAAACTACCGCTCGACCTCGACAATATTATTTTTACAACGAAAATGAAGACGAAAACTCTCGTAAAATTAACACATTCAAAGAAAACAATGAACCCTATTATGTTAGACCGAAACCTCTTGCGTCGAGACAAAGAAGACCTCAATATGTGTATGTTACAGCGAAACCTTACAACACGCAAAAACCAAGATTTCGATTCATTCAGCAACCCGTGAATCGAGATACTTTTAACGTTCACATAAGTAAATTGAAAAATCAGATACAGAATTATTATACTACTCCTTCTACTACTAGTACCTTTCGATCAGAACCTAAGCCGGTGTATCAATTCAGTTTCCAAGCTGCCAATTATCCATCAGCTCAAATACACAAAGAAAATCAATTCCAACGTATACCAGCAGAATATACAGTAGAAATTCAGCAAGCTATAGAAATAATAACACCCAAATATCAAGAAAATGTTTTGTACCAGCATACCACCCAGCGGCCGTATTATCCTAGTACAACTCGTAAACAAGAAGTTACGCGATACGTCAATGATATGGCAACATCTAAACCAGTATCGGAATATTCGTTCGAGGTGACACCTAATCCGGTATACCAAAACTATTACACTAAACCTGAAGTGAATTATTTTGACGATAGAACTAAAACGTACTTTACAATGTTTGGTAGGAAGTTGCCGACAAGTACAACACCAATTCCCCGCGTAGAACCAAATCCAAATTACCAACAAAAACCCGTATCTTTAGAAGGAGACACGCTGGTGAACTACATTCATCCAAGACCTACCATCAATCCGGACGCTGAAATCCTACCCATTGACAATACCCCGAGGTATCCAAGCATGGAGAGATACTCATCGAGGAATCCTCAAAAAGGTAACTCTCAGATAATCAAAGCCATAGAAGTACCTTCCAGTGAACCCCGGGACGGATCTTTTATTTCTTATGAGTTACCAGGAGACGACGGAGCACATTTTTACTTTCTCACACCTCAATTGGCTCAAAGAAAAGACCAAGGCGCCGGTTTCTACTTCTCGAAAGCCAGGCGAAGAAGAAACGACAAGACTTTAGACGTACAAAGATGAATTAATTGTATTTGGGACACAGCTGAACTGATTTATTTTTTCAAACTAATTAGTGCCTATTCTAACTGGTCTGTGATCATGTTTTGGTGATAAGCGATAAAAACTGAAGGATTTTATAAGATTGGCCGTTCAATATTACTTGGGTACAATTTTGACGAAAAAAAAAACGGAAATAATTTATTATAATGGGAAAATATTTATCAATGTGTTACTGTAATCTTGTCCAAATGATATTGAACTAAAAATTATTTAAGAAACTTTCGAAGAAATATTTTATGGTTAAAACAATGTTTAAAAAAACTTCTTATTTGTATAAAACAATAAACGAGGAATGTTTTTTGAGTGCATTTTAAAAATTAAAAATCGAGTAGATAGTAATTTTATTTTATTTTTACTTGAAAGCCTGTACTTCAATATATTTTTTAACAAATTTTCATTAAAGTTAAGACATTTTTTCTTTTGATTCTCATTATCAAATAATTTTTCCGCCTGTCTTGACAACAACTTCGTCGATAACATCATCGTCGTTGTGTGTTTCTTCAAATGAAGGAACATATGGCATTGTCACTTGGCGCTAGATAGGGACAGTGGGGATCAAGCTTCGAATACTTTATCTTCGATTAGTCGCATAGGGACAAGCATTATCTTGAGGTATAATGATGCATTGATCAAAATACTACGCCTTTGGGTACAAAACGACATATAGGTATTTTAATTATCTACGCGGTCAAAAGTCAAAATAATAAAGTTAAAAGAAAGCTTCTACAATGAATACCTGTGGTTAAGGGACATTCCAAAGAAGCGTTAAGTTTGTTAATTAAACTGAAGTTTTCTGTGTTTGCCTAGTGCAAAATAACAATTTATTCGGAGAAAACAGGTATGTAACAACCTAAATCTAATATAAAAATCAAATTTGTTTTTCTTTTCATATACTTTTGGCAATCGAGAAATGATGTCTAAAATAGTGCTATTTTTTCATAGAAACTTTTGTTTAAAATAATATTTGTTGTAGTATCTGGGTAGATACAGAAATTTTTGTAATTTGTATGATAACTTTAACCACTTAGATAGTAAAAGAATTAGCCACGGAAAAGCGCGGATGCGCTAACCCGTAGCACTTTGAATTTAACGGTCAAAAAAGTTATATTTGCGTAAAAAGTATTCGTGTCTAAAAAAACAATCTCTGTTTATTCCAGGCACAGCGGGTACCTTTGGAGTGAAGATAGTGATTCGTAAATAAATATTGGATGTTATGAAAAATGAAAATTTACGCAATTTGGACGGAAACTTAAGTTCCTTAAGAGATTATCCGTTCAATCGTGATGACCTTACTGAAAACTAATTAAATAAATTTAAAAAGGATTTTGCACATTTTAAACCTGAGTTTAAAAAAAATGGGGTAAAGCCCATAAAAAGGAAGACAAAAACAATCATCTTTGGCTGGAAGGTTCATTTGAGATTCCAGTCTCAACACTACACCGTCTAGGTCACCCTCGAAAATCGTTTGGCGAAGCCAGCGAAAGTAAATAAAAAAAAACGGAAGAGTTCCGTTCTAATTTAGAAGACGGTGTAATACTTCACACAGCTCAAGTTGAATTGTGTTAATCGGGAAAACGTAATGTTTCAAACGTACTCAAAGATATTACGAGCTCTCCGACCTGTGCAACAAAATATAAAAAGGGTTACGATATATCTAAATGTAGAAATCCTTCGCGTATAAACCCCATGCAAGCATTAACAATGTTTATAGATGCAGATTTAACTCGAGGACAATATGAAGCTTAATAGCTCAATATAGTTATAGCTTAATACAAGAAGCAAAAAAAACAGTATTATTCTCGCCCAGAAACGTTCACGATAACAAGCACCTACGCTGAAACCCAGCTACAACCTTTAATATATATTACCGTTCGGCGCTTATCGGAATTCTTGGAAGAGGTCTTATTAAGATTAAAAGATTTAGAGTGGAACACTTTAAAGTTGATATATAATGGGGCTGTGACGGATCCCAGCAAGCATAATACCCACACTGCTCAAAGTACTAGTGCACGGAACAGACATAATAAAAAATGCATTGGTACCAATAGGGCAATTGTCTGAGGAAGCGGCAGAAGGACGTAACAAACATTTTAGAACATGCAGACAGGATTACTCAAGAAAATTCTCCAGAGAATCCTTTAATAGAGATGGTCTGAACAGGCTTCTTTTGAGTTCAGATCCTTTTCTCTGTCCATCAAGAATTATATAAAAAAATAGAAATTTGTCTTCGTTTCTACCTGAAACATTGAACATACTTCTGCCTGTCACACCGAAAAACCTATCAGAATCACTTCAATAAGAAAACGAGGATAAGATAAATTGATTATAATATTGTAAAAATAATTGTTTTTTAATTTTTGCTTTTATTTTATTTTTTTTTGAGTAAGTAATAATACAGTTTGTACAGTATAATTTGCATGTTTTATTTTCGTCATTCTAAACCCCAAAAACCACACAATTATTTTTGGCCAGATAGATAATTGAAATACCCCTATGTGCGACGTCGTAGTTTTCTTAAAATCCTACAGTATATCGATAAGTTTATTTACTCCTCGCAAATATATCCTTTCAGCCACAAAGCACTGTATACAAGATTCGAGATTAAATTTGTGAAGTTTAACTTTTGGAAAATTTTCGAAGGAATCAATCCCGTGATAAAAAACGATTGAACGAACTTTTCCAGCCGATGAAACCTTTTCGAATCCGTTTGTGTAATCCATGTTGGCTGTTTTTTTTTACATTTCAGGAGTGTAGTTGAAGACGCAGGTTTTTTCTACTGTTATGAACGCGATATCCAACTGAACTTTTGATTATACGAGGGAGTACCCAAAAATAACTGGAATTATTTTTTAAATGCTATATATTTACAAAACAACCTTATCCCCTTCATAATACTCTCCATTACAAGTAATACATTTGTCCCAGCGGTGCTTTCACTGTTCGAAACATTGTTTGAACTCATCTTTAGAGATGGCTGCAAGCTCCTGTCTCATTTTTTTCTTAATGTCTTCAATGTTTTCAAAACGCCGTCCTTTTATGCCCCTTTTCATGCGTGGAAGAAATAAAAAGTCGCACGGATCCAGATCAGGCGAAAAAGGTGCGAGGGGCAGCGGAACCATCTTATTTTGAACCAAAAACTAGCTAACAGTGATGACTGCAGGTGCGTTGTCATGGTGGAAGAACCAGTCACCTGTTTGCTGAACCGAGTTCCAAGATATTCTACTGATTTCAGACAATTGATCAATTGTCTGTGCGCACAAGCTCTTGAATTCTTTGAACATTTTCATCGATTCGGGCAGTTGATGGACGTCCAGAGGGAGGTTTGTCATCAATCGACATGTCGCCATTTTTAAATCGCGAAAATCAGTCATACACTTGAATTTTCTCCACAGCATCATCTTTGTAAGCAGTTTTCAACATTAAAACAGTTTCGGCAGCGTTTTTACCGAGTGGAAAACAAAATTTCACAGCGGCACGTTGTTCACTTAAATTTGCTATCATAAAAAAACGAAGCAGCAGTGAAACGGCACTAGCAAAAACGGTCACTAGTGACGAACAGAGCGTGGCAGGTCAACGGCCCGCGCGGCATCGAACTAGCGGCAGAAATCAGTACTACAAAAGCTCCACCCATGGTAATGGTATTCCGGTTACTTTAGGGTACTCCTTGTATAGTCATGGTGACCACAGAATTTTTAAAATAAAATTTCCTGACTTTTCCAGAGATCTAATTTTAAAATTCCCTGACTAAATTTAAAAATATTCGATTATATATACGATTATAACACTTTTATTTTATTTATATTTATTGAATAAATATGAAAAATTAACACTTTTAGAGCAAAAAAACTAAACAGCATATGTAATACAAATATACTCTCTTCTTTATTTTATAATTATTCGTTTATCCTTTAATTTTTCAATTTCATCATCTTTGGATAAAATATCTCGACGACTAGTTTCGACTAGAGCTTTCTTTTTATATAAAAGATATTTAAATTGCTGTTTCTTTAAATATTTATTCTTACTATCATCTAATTCTTCATCTTTTTTAATTTTTTTTTCAATTTCTCTTGAATTCTTAACCGACTCAATGCCAACATTTCTTAATTTATCATAAATTAATCTTTGGGCGATTAGCGAATCTTCTTTTCAATTAATAGTCCTCGGGCCCTCGACTCATTTTTTTGATGATGACCAATAAGCTGGAAATTTGTAAATCGCTTATTTAGATCAAGACCGACAACTTTTTCCTTGATATTACGCCATTCGCCCCGTAGAGGGTGGTAAACATGTAATTTGAGTTACCAATAATTAATATTTATTTCAAACAGGAGATTATTCATTATTATTACCTTATTTGTTCGACAAAAATAATGCACTATTTCCCCTGTCTGACAGGCTAATTATGTCAGTTTACCAGGCTTATATTATTGGCTGATTTTTTGAGAATTCGAAGGTTAAGAAATTAAAAAAGCGTGTCCGACGTATAGCGCGCGCCATAAAGGGAGTCCGGCACTTGGAATCTGCGTTGGTAATCACCGATTACCAACCGTCGGACAACAGGAGAGTTTATAAGAAAAACATATTTTCTAACTGAATATTACTTTGACAGACAGAAATATTGCGCCATAAACGTAGTCCGACACAAAGAACATATAAATTCATTTTTTTCTTGATTTTTTTTCTTTTTTGATAATTTTTTCCTGTTCTATATACTTTAAAGAAGCTGAAAGGTACATGAAATAAGGGTGAAATTTTCTCAATTCTCGATTGCTTCTTCTCTTCCAAATATGAGTATGCGCATGGAATTTCGTGGCGAGCTGTATTCGCACACACGGATTGAAGAATAGTACAATACTTCTCTGTTATCGCATCACTGGTATTTTAGGATATTTTTAAGACTTAATTTTAGTTTTTTAGAACAATCTGCATATGTATCAACTTAATAGATATTTCTGGTCTCTTATCATGGGCAAAGAAATATCACAATTTCTTACAAATATCTTTGGAAGCAAAAATCATTTGTCTTGGTGAATGCAATGAGATCGAGAACTTTCGAAGCAAATTGTGTTATTGTATAGTGAAAATTTAAATTTATTTTGTTAATAATGGATGTGCCTCAACTTTAACAAGACATGTGACGACTAAAGAAACCACTAGAATCATCGCGCTTATACAAGATGACCGCAGTCAAAGATACATCGCCGAGGTAATTAGAGTTCAGCTAAGCACTATATCCAGAGTTATTATTCGCTAGAGGTCCACGTCTTACCAGAGAACATCGAGTAGCAAGATTGGAATTTGCTCGAGAACACGCAAATTGGAATTTTCAAGATTGGTCCAATATTTTATTCACGGATGAATCGAGATTTTGTCTGTATTCATCAGATAGGCGTGTACTAGTATATAGGCGACGTGGTGAACAGCACGATCAGGTTAATTTTTGTCAAACTGAAAGATTTGGTGGTGGCTCTATCAAGCTATGGAGAGGAATTTTTTCGAAGGTCGCACGGAGTTAGTACCAGTGAATGATGGAAGACTAAATGCTGACAGGTGCATAACCAATATCCTAGAACCCCATGTAGTGCCCTATGCTCATCCACACGCTGCTAGGGTGGTTCGGCAGTACTTAGAAGAGGTCGAGATACCCACCCTGAATTGGCCTGCACGTAGCCCGGTCCTTAACCCAATAGAGCATGTCTGGGACCATCTAGGATGGCAAATTCAGCAACAATAAGAACACTAGATGATATTCAAAACGTTCTTTTTAACTTTAACTGGGAAAACATGCCGCAAGGATACGTTAAGAGCCGTTTAGAAGCCTTCCAAGACGAACGGAATCTGTAATTAGAGCGAGGGGCGGCAACAAACGCTATTATAAATTCATTGGTTGGTTTTACTTTAAGCACCGTTCATTTTTTTATATAGATGTTTTGTACAATTTTTTTGATATTTTCTGTTTTGATAAATCAAACTGATATAAAATAAATGTTGCAAAATGCGTATCTATTGGTGTTTTAATTGGTAATAATAATAAAATTCGAAAAACAAGCAACACATTTAAAATATTTAAAAAATAATGTGTGATGCGATAATTTTTGTGGGGTTTTTATTTTTGAAATATTTCAAGCTTAGACAATAAAAAACTATTGATAGATCTCTAAAGAATTTTCGAAAAAGATCATGAAATATTTCTGGGATCTTTCACTTATTCCTTTTGAAATCTTTCACAAATATTTTGTGCTGGCTGGATAAACTTGAAAAATGTGTGATTATGCTGAATGAACGAGTATTTTAGTATTGAAAGCTTGGAAAAAAATTTATTTTAGAAAATTCTATACAATTGTATTAGTAAAATTTTGTACAAGTCAACCCTGAATTCGTTGAATCAAAAACTGAGCTAAGAAAGCTAAAAATCCTCAATTAAATCATTTTTAGTTTTAGTTATTATTAAAAATAAGAATATGTTCGCATTTAGCTGTTTTAAATTAAGTAGATCAAGAGAAAAAGCCAAAAATAAAGATACAGTTTGTCCATTATACTGGACAGAAAAGCAATTGTGTTTTTTAATTGTCCAATGATTTTTGTCGGCCAATGAACTTAATAGGTTCCATATGTCATTATGAAGTAAAAAAATCAGCCTGTTGGTAATCAGTGATTACCAACGCAGATTCCAAGTGTCGAACTCCCTGTATGGCGCATGCTGTACGTCGAACAACATGAGTACTCGCTTTTTCAATTTATTAACCTTCGAATTATCAAAAATTCAGCCATTAATATAAGCGTGGTAAACTGACATAATTAGCCTGTCGAACAGGGAAAATGGCGCATTATTTTTGTCAGACAAATTTCTTTGAGGTAATAATAATGACTATTTCCTTCGAAAAATTTAAGCCAACCAAAAAGCTGTAATATTTTATGTTTACTTAGCAACGATCAAATTTCAGCGATAATACTGCACTAGTGCAAATTATCGATAATTTGCACTAGTGCCAAATTTTCGTCTAGGATTAATAAACATCATTTGGTTCGCGCACTCGAGAAAATTAAATTATCGACATTTGACATGCACTCGGGACATTAATATTGAATAATCTCCCGTTTGAAATAAATATCAATCAGTTGGTAATTAATTATTGGTAACTCGCCCAAATTACATGTTTACCACTCTCTACGGGGCGAAAGGCGCAAAATCGAGGAAAAAGTTTTCGGTCTTGACCTAAACAAGCGATTTACAAATTTCCAGCTTGTTGATCATCATCAAAAAAATTGGTCGAGGGCCCGCTCATCGCCCAAAGATTAATTTATGATAAATTAAGAAATGTTAGCATTGAAAATATTGAAATATCGAATAGACTGATTCAGTCGGTTAAGAATTAAAGAAGCCGTTATGGAGAAAAATTTTTAAAAAAATGGAAAAGATAAAGAATTAGTTGATAGTAAGAATAAATATTTAAAAAAACAGCAATTGAAAAATCTTTTAGATAAAAAGAAAGCTCTAGTCGAAACTAGTTGTCGAGATATTTCATCCAAAGATGATGAAATTGAAAAATTAAAAGAATAAATGAATAATTGTAAGATAAAGAAAAGAGTCGATCTAGACCTAAACAAGCGATTTACAAATTTCCAGCTTTTGGTCAACATCTAAAAAATGGCTCGAGGGTCCGAGAACTATAAGCAGTCTTTATTGATAGAAAATCATCATGAAAAAATAATTTGTATGTATTTGGTAAATTCTTTAAAATCATCTGGCGTAGCCATAATATCCAACCACAAACAATTTAGTTTTTTATAATCTGAGTTAAAATAATTTAGGATTTCATCTGGAAAGGATGATCTTCTGCATAACTTCTTGTATTAAGTATTTTATCAGCGTCAATCCCATTTCCTTATTCCTTTCATAATTTGTACAGACCGACCAACATAGCTTTGCCTCTGAAATGCGACAAAGACCGACTTTGCCCTTTCACCGGGAAGTAGAATCGAGAGAAGTTGATTGAATGCAGTACCCGAATCAACGTCGAAACAAATTTGGTATCGGTCGACGATAACGAAAAAAAAGTAGAGGATAGGAATTCCAATATCCTTATTCATTCGCAAGTAGAATATAATTAAAGGAATTATGCATAATCAGTATTTGGGAAAGATGGACAATCTTTAAATTGATGATTATTTAATGATTATTTAACTATTTTCAAGAATGTTTTGAGTACTACTGCCTATAGATTATAATACGATTTTTTCGCACTGTTGACACACTCTCAGATTGGTTTTCGTCAGGCAGTTCTTCTATTCCGTATAGATTACAATCTTCATCTTCCTGTTCTGATTCAGAGTCGCTATCCTCATCATTTAAATCAATAACCACATCACCTACGATAATGTCTATTATGGGTTCATTCGTCCTCAAATTTCTTCGCTCTTTTGCTAAGAGATTTCCACTGCCCTGGAGAAAATTCTCGCACAGTTGACACTATTCTCGTACTGTTGACACATTCTCAGATTGGTTTTCGTCAGGCAGTTCTTCTATTCCGTATAGATTACAATCTTCATCTTCCTGTTCTGATTCAGAGTCGCTATCCTCATCATTTAAATCAATAACCACATCATCTACGATAATGTCTATTATGGGTTCATTCGTCATGAAATCGTCCTCAAATTTCTTCGCTCTTTTGATAAGAGATTCCCACTACCCTGGAGAAAATCCTAGCACTGTTGACACATTCTCAGATTGGTTTTTGTCAGGCAGCTCTTCGATTCCGGATAGATTACAATCTTCATTTTCCTGTTCTGATTCAGTATCGCTATCCTCATCATTTAAATCAATAATCATATCATCTACGATAATGGAGAAATTCTTTAAAAAAATCATCGCAAAGTTGCATAACATCGTTGAAATTAAAATAATCCTCATTAACAATATATATACTTAATATAGACTTAATTTCCGAATATGATACGAGCTATTCAAAAGTGGTAATGAGTCAGCTAAGGACGAAGAACGGTCGGACGCCCTTCCACTTATAAACGATAAAAAATATGCAAAAATTGACTGTACCAGAGGTATTGGAACGTTTGAGGAAACTAATTACAAAGAAAGTGATACCTGAGAAATTGACTAGCTGTTATGTAAATTATCAGGATCATATCTCAAATTTTTAGCCCCTAAAAACTTTCTCGATTTATCATATCTACCTAAATCACCATATTTACCACCATCTGACTTTTAACTCTTCCTCAAAATAATTTTTTTCAAAGGAAACCATTTCTAGCTTTCATAAAGTTACTATAAAGTGTATGAAAGCCATTCAGGTAAAAAATGCTTCCAGTTATCGATTTAACATTGGGACAAGTGCATGGCAGGTCAAAAATAATTCTTTAATTAAATTGGATTCAAATCCGGATGATATGGTGGTAGTCACACAAACCGCTTATATTTTGGTAAATATTTCTCTGTGATAACCATGATTGCATCTCAACTTTTTTGGTCAATGTCGTTGGCATTTTGTCGATTTGTTTATTATGATAAGGTGCATTATCGATAACCACAACGCTCTTTGGCAGCAAATTCAGAATAAACTGTTCTGACACCCGTTTCTTACAATTATCAAAATTCATCTCATTATGATAACCACCTGTATTGCAATTAGATTTCCATCTTATATAAGCATCGGGCACAAATCCATTTTCTCCACCTGTATGTATTATGACATTACAGATCTATGTATGTGGCAATATTTCCAGGTTTTCCAGTTTTGTGGCCACCATGATAGTATGTTTGAATTCAGCTGTCCAAAATTTTACGATGGTACATAGTGTCCAACTACTTTTCATGTGCGTAGGCGTATTGCCTTCCAAAAACAAATATTTAAATACGACCTATAAAATGTTTTCTGTGTAAATAGATTGAGAACATATTGTATTTCGCAGTCAGACGGAGGCGGAAGCGAACAAACCAATTAAAATGTCATATTAGACAAATATATGAATAAGCGGAAAGCACCTCACAAAGTTACTTAAGAGAGAGAAAGAGGAAAATGCTTTATTGTTAAAAAATTGTTACAATTTGTAAACAATAATGCGGCTACATAAAATTACAAATAAAATAAAATTTCAATATACAGAATGAGTAACAAAATTATAGGTAAAAAGATGATATAGATTTGATTTCAATTGGCAAATGATTGTGCACTTTTTGGCATTGTAAAATATTGAGCTCTTTACTAATTCTGAACGTGGAGTAGGTAGGTAAAGGTCGTGCTCTGCATGGACAGCCATGCAACGTCCTATCAATGTGCTTACGAGTTAGGCAAACAGATTCAAAGATGAATAAGGAAGATTCAGAATTTTTAATCTTTTAAAAAAGTCCCTGCGGTGAGCCCTGCTGTTTAGTCCGAGTAAATATCTAACAGCTAGCACAGGGCAAGTAGCGTTAGTTAGTAGTTCGAGTTAATCTATTAATATATACTTTCGAGTAAAAAATACCAGTCGGTGATGCCAAAGTGTAGCTTTATCTGGAGATTTACCAGATTTTGCGATTATTTATTAAATTTTTTTGTCATATTACAGCACATAAAAAAAGTTTCAGTATCGGATCTGCTATTGGTTCCTCCATATCAGTTACCCTTGATGAATATTGATAATTTATTTCTTATATCTTAATTTTTGTAATTTGTATTACAAATATTCCACTAAATTATAAAATTTAGTTGTAGCTCATTAGTTGTATCACTTTAGTGGTATATAACTGAATTTTCTTTCGTCCCTGTATTGTTGGACTGATCTATAACCTCAACCTAACCTCTTTTAATATTTACAGGATCAGTATTAGTGTGGATCGATCACCGTTATTCATTTAGAGCGGCGTCGCAACAGAAAGGATGATGCAGAGGCAAGTAATAACATGACCTCTTATTCTTATCGTGTACATACTCATGTTGATGATAACTATACAATAATGGATGTAACAGATTGCCACAAAGCTTTTTCAGCCTTACACGGTATAATAAATCGTCGGGTGCAAACGTTAAAGAAACAATTGACCGAATTTGGTTAATCCCAAATAGATTTTTTTTACAAAATCTTTATTTCTGATACCTAAACAGTACAATGCTACTGGCACCAGGGCCTAAAATTTAACGAAACAACTAAAATATTTTAAATATAATAAAAAATAAAGTCAAATTATTAAATTTCTTATAGTTAAGGAAATAAATATTTCAGTCTATTTTTAGGAGATAACTTTTTAGGTCACAGCACATTTTTGTTCTGTTATTGTCTGCAGCCACATACTTAGTTTTATCAATTTCATTTTAAATGGATTCAAGTAAGTCTACGGTGGTAACGAGTGTGTTACTTCCTTCTTGAAATCCATACTGCTTTCTATCAAGTCCAAAAACTGCTCTGAACAAAAGTCTTGCTTTGATTACCTTTTCTACTATTTTTGAAATGTACTTATTAAGCAAATTGGTCTGTAATTCAAGACATCCCTTTTTGTGTATAGGGATTATTTTTACTACTTTCAGTTCTTCTGGAAATTTGCCACTTATCAGTATTTCATAGGTTAGTTGCACTATTTTATTTTCTATTTCATTAATCAAGAGATTTATATCTTCCTTTGATATGTAGTCGACTCCTGGTGTAGCTTTATTTTCAGTTCCTTGATTTATCTTAACTTTATCATCTTCCACTGATTCATAAGTTGTTGTCCTTCTTCTTATCGGAAATAAGAATTTTTAGGTTTTTTAATATTTGATGCAAGTTTGGGTCCAATGCTCGAGAAATGTGTATTGAATTCATCTACAATTTTTACTGCGTCTTATTTATCTTCTGATTACTACTCTTCTTCTATCTGTTTGTCAGCTCGTTTAGAGTCCAAGTTTAGTGTCCAAGTTTTCTTTGAGTTGCAATTTGCTTCCAAAATTATTCTCTCCACATATTGCTTTTTGAGGTATTTTCCCATGTTGTTGACTTTGTTTCTTAGTTTTTTAAACTCATTTTTAGCCTCTTTATTTTGCTGTAATGGTAAACACAAAAGCAAACCAAATCAACTGCCAAATTAATCTAAATTAAGAATTATCTCCTTCATTTACTCAAAGGGAGGAAATCCCACTATTCATTAAAAGATACATCAAGGGTATATTTGTCCGAAGAACTAAATAAAGCATAGAACGAGGATAACAAAAATCACCGTGTTGATTTGACATTTCATGAAATTTTTGATGGAAACTTCATTATTTCCTTTGATTTTCCTTGAAAGGATACATGCAGTAGTTATGATTTATTTAAATCTGAGATTACAGTTTTAGAAGATAAAATTGCAAAGGCTACTGATGAAGAAATTAGCGAAATAACTACATAAAAAGAAGAGTGAAAAAAAGTGAAAAGTTTTATTAAATAAAAAGAAACTGTCTCAAAGAAGCTAGAAAAAATGTTGAGGGAATTACCATTGACTTTCAAAAAAATCTACCTACTCCTAATATAACTACGTCTACTATAACTTAGTTATTTTCTATGATTCGTGCCCAGGCCAAAACAAGAACTTTACGGTTATATGTTGTCTTCGCTACACAGTTTGTACACTGTAACGATTTCAGACTGTTCCCCATAAGATGTCACTCTTATATAGTGCAATGCACATGAGGAATCCAACTGACAAAACGCCAGAGGATTATGGATGGATGTTTATTGATAATAAATATCATTATTACTGGTTTGACAAAGTACATCATTGGATCAACTGTCCTCAACAGAAGGTATTCCATTTATAATTTAAAAAATTCTTAGTTTTAATGTAACGATTATTATTTATATAATTTTACTTCTTTTATTACAGAATCTGAACAGTATGATACCAATAATTTTGAAGTTGACGATAACCTCATACATAGTAGTGTCAACAAGTGAAGAATATGATGAAGATTGATTTTTTAAATATTTATCATTAATACTGTATTATAAATTATAAAAAAGTATGAAGAACTCTGAAATTTTATATCAACTCATCACATACATTTAAAAACACGGAATCACATTTTTTTTATTTTTAATATATGATGATTCATATTATCTGTACTTACCTGTATTCATTTCCTGTTCGGCGCTCTCATCCTTTAAGGGCTCGTCAAATAGATGAAGATATACCTCGATGGCACATTTGGCAGCTTTAAAATAAAATGGATGACCCCGAAGAACATCTTCTAGTCTTAAAAGGCCTACATACGATCGTAGCGTCATTTTTCTCACACAATACGTATGAAAGTCAAACTGGTCTTCTATTATTTCGGAAAAATGCTGGAAAAAATGCACGTAATTTAGATCGCAGACTGTAGAGAGTTTATATGGATTTTTACATATAGTCATATAAATTTATAATGAGTTTTTAAATGAGTATAAGTTTTCGACTAGAAAAAACACACATTTTCCATTATAGTTTTTAAAGTCTATACATTTAACTCAGCTATGCTCTAACCCAGTGTTTTTCAATATGTGGGTCGCGACCCCTAGGGGGTCACGACCTTAGTCGGGGAGTCGCCAACTGAAAGAAAAAGGCAAGGAACATAATAAGAGCACAATTTTAGTCAGAAGAATGGGCTTGTTTATTTTTCAAAAGTTTATCAAATCGTGGAATTATTTTTGAAACGTTAATAATCAAATCGTTTTCTAATTGCAGTCTATTTCTCTTTTTAGTCTTTATGTCTACCATTGCAGAAAACGTCAGTTCACACAAGTATGAAGTGGCGAATGGCACTAATAATTTTAGAGCTTCCCTTGCTAGCTCTGAATATTCGTGTTTTCTTTTCATCCAAAACACGTCGACGATTACCTCCTTGAGCACGTCATTTAAATCAGAAGGTACTACCTTAGCAGCTAGAGCCTGTCGATGAAGAAAACAGTGAGTCCAGAATATGTTTGGCATTATCGATTTTAATTTCGCAACGAGTCCGCTATTTTTGTCAGTCATAGCTTTAACGCCATCGCTACAAATAGCGATACATTTTTCCAATCAATATCGTAGTCGCAAGTGCTTTCTAAAAACATATCGTACAAACACTGGCCAGAAGTGTTTGCAGGAAGTGCTATGCAAAATAAGATTTCTTCCATGATACTCTCGTCTGTTTCAAAGCGCACAAATACATGAAACTGAGCACAATCTGAAACATCTTTAGATTCGTCAAACTGCATGGCAAAATGTAGGCTTTAATTTTTCGATTACTTGTTCTTGAATATCATTGGTCACATCATTTATTCTGCGTGAACAGGGCCGGATTAAGCTAGGGGCTTGGGGGGGCTATAGCCCCGGGCCCCATCATTTGGAAATCATTCTGTATTTTTTGATGTGTTGATACCACAAATCTAACGTATTGATATTATTTTGTGAATTTTTCCGGGTTTTCGAATTCCTTAAGGGGGCCCCGTCATTATTTTAGCCCCGGGCCTTATAAAATCTTAATCCGGCCCTGTGCGTGAAATTATATTATCAGTGGTATGTTTTTCCACTTGTTTGCCTCCTGCTTATTGACCATAATTTCAACCATATCAAGAGCTATTAGCAAAATAAGATTTTCGGCAATTGTATGTGGTTTCACTTAACTGAGTGAGATGAGAGTTGAAACAAAAGAACATTGCGGACAGCGGCGGGTGGTGCGCGCGAGGCACTTCCTGTCGCCGCAACAACAATACGTCGCAGTTTGGCTCGCGTGAGTTGGCATCCAAATTAAGTCGCGGGTAGCTTTACCAACTTACCTTTTACCTACTTTCAACTCTCGCGGCTTGTAGAATAGATCTGAATATAAATAGATAAATGTATCAAAATAGAAAAAAATCATTAACGTAGACTTTTCATTAAATTATATTATTTCTTAGTCTTTCTATGACACAAGAGGGTCGCCAGAATTTTTCAACTTGTAAAGGGGTCGCGAAATCAAAAAAATTGAAAAACACTGCTCTAACCGTTTCAACCTTTACAAATTTCTCTCGCTTGTTGTATATACTTTGGTTGGAACCATATGGAAAACTTTCAATTTTCGGACTTTCAGGGTAGAATTGAGTACAGTAAAGCATCAATTATCCGAACGTCCTATTATTAGAACGGGTTTTTATTACTTTCAATAAAATTGAACAAAAATGAGATTATTTTTCTCAGAACGTCTATAACCGAAGCCATAATTAATTATTTATCAGAAACTGCTTTGTTACATATTTTTATCTAGTTCATAAACGTGTGTCTGTTCCATGAAATCAGAAGTTGAATAATACTTAGAGCTATATACCTAATTTGTTCATTGCATTTGATTCTGTGAAACTCTTTCCATTAAAACCGTTCTTTATGAGGTGTATACCACATTTGTGTTAAAACATGTCAACATAAAGAAAACGAGTGGTTCTATATAAAATCAAAATAAATGAATAAAAAATAAAAATTTCGATTATCCGAATTTTTAATCATCCGAACAACCTCTGACAACATTAGTTCGGATAATCAACGCTCTACTGTATAACTATTGGGTTCTGCAATGAAACGGGAAAATTTCTTAAACAATTTTTTTGAAAACTACATCTGCCAAATGTCCTCTGTTCACACTACCATTCATGTAGTCGATCCTGAAAGATCTGCATAACTCTTTGCAGCATATCAACAGGTATTGCTGCAATCTAGTCACGAATTTTTTACTTTAGGGCGTGCATCTTGGATGGATCAGTTTCAAACACTTTCATTTAAAAATAACCTTATAAAAAGAAGTCGCAAACAGTAAGGTCGGGAGACCGAGGGGACCAAGCGATATCCACGTTTTAAGAAACGACACGCCTTGGGAATAAAGCATTCATTGAAATTCTTGCAGTGTGGATTGTTGTACTGTCTGTTTTCATTAACTGGAAAGCGGTGAAGTTCAGGTGTGAGGAAGTTCCGAATCATTGCAACATATCTGTCAGAATTAACGAACCGATGATTCCATTTGCCGACAATGAACACCATATTGTCACTTACTAAGTATAGAGAGGTGTTTCATGAAGCAAACGAGGGTTCTCCTCCGCCCAGTACCTAAAATTTTGTTTGTTTACAAAACCGTAGAGGTGAAACTCATCCACAAGTTGTTAATATGGTCATAATTTTCTTCCAACCTGGCAAGCATAACCTCACAAAATCTGAGACGCTGTTGATATTCACCAACCTGTATTTCATAGGGGTGATATCGAAGATCTTGATGGGAGTAGATTTCTCACCGATCTGTCAGTTATTCGAAGGTGTATGGCATGACGGACGGTCGATAGACTTCTTAACGTGGTATATTAAAATGGCGTATAAAATTTCGACGTGTTTGCACTAAACTCTAACCATTTTGATAATAAGTCTTAATTGCGTAGCCGCGATGTTCATCCGTCTAACGCTCCATTGTAGACTAAATGGCAAGCCACTTGAGACCCGGCAGGCCTGTGAGGGTATTCCCTACCACTTCATCGCGCGCTAAAAATAATTCTGCATATCATGTGACGATATATATATCAACCTACCCTATCAACTTCGTGACATTTTTTTAGTGCTTCCCCATACTTTTCCAGTCTCTGGTACGCCAGCGCACATTCAGTCTGGAACCACATACACTGCATTTCGTTTAAATTTTCCATTGCAGAAACTCCTTCACGTGTAAATTTTCCGCAAGTGTCTTCCGCTTCTTTCACATAATTCGCACGTAACATATATTTCGCGCATTTTGAATTTATATAACGATCAGCCGTATCTAGAGCTTGCGCCTCATCTAACCATTTGTAGGCTTCCTGGGGATTACTAGCATGCTGTAATAAAATATAATTAAATTGCATTTCTTTGCTACAAGTTTGATACAAATATATGTATGAGGTACATTGTCATCGAATCATATCAATTAAAAAAAAAACGAGAACTAATGAGAAATGGAGAACTAGACAATAAACTAAAACACCAGTAATATAAAAAAAACGAGAACTAATGAGAAATGGAGTACTAGACAATAAACTAAAACACCAGTAATATAAAAAAAAAAACAACACAAATTGACTTTGTAAGAAAATGGAAAATATACTGACAGGCAACCAAAGATAAACAACAAGATATTCATGAGGACTCAACTTGTTCCTTGAAGAGAAAATGATTAAATTCTACTGAGACTCATAAGTTTTATGATGGCTACAGAGGTGGTTGTTATACAGATTTTAAAATCGGTGGATATTTTAAAAACAGTAGGGAGAAAGATAGAATAATTCTTCCACTCAGCAAAAAGTTTTCAGGTATCATACCAACAAATACATTGGACACGAACCATATATATTAAAAGTACTGGCAGAAATAATAAATGACTACAAACTGAAATTGGCTATTAACTAAGGATTAGGGCTGATAGGATCTTCCCCGCTCTTAAAAAAAATAGTAGGAATATTTGATACAACAAATAGTTAAAATTTCAAGAAGTATTCTTAGCAATAAGTTACATATCAGTAAACTGGGAAAAGGGAAAGATCCTCTTCATACCAAAAATAGATAAAAGTGATTGGACAAACTCGAAACCATCGTTTACACTTAAAAAGATGGTGGATAACCAAATTAGAGAAGTAAATTTCGAAGTCCGGTACATGGCAGTCAACAGGCACCTGCGACTTCTTAGATATTTTGTTAGCTTTTGATAACACGTCTCATGAGGTTGTGAAATGCACACTGAAGATGAACGGTGTGATTCAGCCATTGGGTGAATCGCCATGGGAAAATTTGAAAATACCCTGTGTGATATCCAGTAGGAAGGACTGGGACTATTCTCGTGTAAAACCATAGTGGATCTATTCAAACAGAAAAAGAGTATGAGAAATGTGTTAAAACATATCGAGGGAAATTACCTCCAAGAAATGTTGAATCTTTATAATTGAATGTATTTTTTTATCGTATCGATGACCTTTTAGTCTATTTTCTAAATACTGAGATGTCTGTCCTATGTAGACAGTGTCACAATTAATACAAGGCACTTGATAAATAATATTACTTCTCATGTTTTTTGGTGTTTTAGATTTTAGTTTAGTGAACTATTTGGATAACTAATTATGACCTTTATGATTTATACTAATATCATATTTAATGATATTATGATTCGAAAGTTGTTGGAAAAGTCCTTGAACATATGGTAAGGAGAAATGTTTTATATTTTGATGTTTTGTTTCTTAATTAATTATAGAATCTGTTTATCCTTTTCTTGAAAATGTTATTTATCATTTTTTCCGGATAATTATTTTCTTTCAATGCAGTTTTTGCTTTTTGAATAGCTAAATTCTGGATCTGATAGTTGGATCAAATTTATTATGATTGATCTTTTTTATGACAAAGGATGATACATTCAGATTCCTACAATCTATGTTACATTTCTCTATATCTCATTCCTAATTCTTCCTATCCACTCTTTCGTTTTTGGTGTTCCGCTCTTATATTCTATGTTATATTTCCAAATATTCCTTTGACAACATCACCTTTTAAATTCTCATTAAATATTTGTACCATAATAATTTCCTGGATTCTATTGGTTTTGTTATTTTTCAAATATATCCATATTTTGGTGTTATAAAATGGAAATAATACATGATCTAAATAAAACCTTATGATGTGTATGGTGAATTTGATTGTCAATGAATAAGAGTATTGTTAGGCACTTGTTATCCATTTGTATTCCTATTTCTGCTATTTTTCCTTGACAATTATTGGGTTCATAATTTGATTCATGTTGATAAATAAAAAAGGATATAACTCACCTTGTATATTCTACCCTTGATAACAAAAAGTTCAATCAAAGTAGGGGTATGCTCTATAGCGGCATCAATATAACTTAATGCTTTTTCAGTCTGTGTAAGAAAGTCATAATGTTGCGCTAAGTAATAGTAAACCCATAGAAGAGCGCTCGCTGGCTCTTTAGGGCCATTTTTAACTTCTAATTCACTATATTTTCCTACCTGAAAAATATTTATTTATAGTAAGTGCACAAAATGAAGTGCATACTGACAATATATAGTAATCAATAGTCAGTTTCTACATAACGAATTATTGCTAAAAAACTGCTGAAACTGGTCAATTTGTTTATATATCAATTTCAGAATAAAATCAAACACCTCGGAGTAATAACTACCCTTATAAATATTTTAACCAAAAGTCACAGCGAGTGACATCGCATTTGGAATTTTGGATATTGGTAACAAGAAAAATTAATTTTCAAGTTTTTTTTTTGTAAAAAGCAAACACAAGAGAGTAAACCCTATTACACTCGAGTGGTGCCTACCGTGTGGAGATGCCTGTGAATATTGAACTTGAATTTCTTCTTCTTCTTCTTCTCCAAAGAAATGAGTTCCGATAAATTGAAGTTCTGTAGTAAAACTCAATATTCATGATCCACTTTTAGCTTCAATCCATAATTGGTGACATAAGCCAGGAGATCCCGGGTTGATCCGTGTTTACGAAAGCCCTATTAATGGTCGTTTAGAATGTTAGCAGATTCAAGAATCGCTGGTTAACGACTTTCTCCATGATCTTGTAGGGAAGACACATTTTTTATGTGATGGGGATAGCGCATAGCGAACTTGTTAGTTCAGGAAGCATTTCGACAATGGTGGTATCCTATAGAGGGCAGTGGCTTTACTGATGTCCAAGCCTTTGAGAAATTTTGCCACATCTCGGTGTCGAAATTCGATTTCTGGTATTGATTCACCAACTCTAAACAGGTTGGGTGGTTCATCCATATCAAAAGTTTCTTAAGCCCAGACAACTTTTGAACCCAAGCAGATGAGAAGAATTCTGAGTTTTATTCGATACCCTGAATTCAAATGTACAATGCTTGTGTCAAGATTATTATAATGGTTGTTAACTGCATTATTTGGAATTTTTTGTGGTTTTTTAAATTAGCTCCTCATTTAATAATCAAAATACTCCACCAATACTCTTAAAGAACGGTGACTTTAATTGACTCATGAGTTATTTTACTCTCATTTTTTGCCATAAATTATTTAATAACTACTAATCATAATAAATCAAACTCACTTTTTTTAATGCATCTACATATTGATGTAACAAACTTTCAATAATTTCCACTTTATTTTTGTCCACATAGAGGCTTCTCAAGTCGACAAAAAGAGGCGGCACGCCCTTCGACAATGCTTTTCTCATATATTTATCTACTAATGTCTTGAACTGTTCACCGGTGGCATAATTTAAAGGCAGTCTTCTTGGAGGCATAGCTCGAGGAAATTTTTCCGAAAATTTAATATAAAAATCTACAATTTCTTTAGGAGTCGACAGCCGCCTTGCTTCTATCAATTTATTATAATATGTAGTATTTTCAGGGTTCCTTTGCATCAATTCTTCATAATATTCTGCGGCTTTATCAAATTGCTTCAATTTGAGGTTAAGTTCGCCAAGATTTTCTTTTAACGTTAGTTTATCAACAATTTGATCTTGCGATTCTTCAAGATGTCTTAAAGCATCCTTTAAATCGCCAGATTCTTGAATAACTAGATTTTGATACAGTAAAAGTTCACTATGTTCATAGTCAAAGTTATTTCCTTTCTAAAACAAAAAAAATATACTATATGTTAAATTGAAAATTATTTATCAATGAAAAAAGCTGAATTTCTTACCTGTTGTTCAAGAAACGTTTCTAATATTATCAATGCATTTTTATATTCTTCTAGTAGATGAAAAGACATAGCATATCCAATCCAGGAAGCCCTTTGTGTAGGTCGTAACATAAGCAATTGATACCGTGTATCCTAAAAGTACAAACATTTTTATATGTCTATTCAATACTTTGAGAATTGTTTTTATTACTAGTTCAGAGGTTATCAAAATAGGTTCCCCGAAACCGTCACCAGGAAGGCACGAAATTAATTGATACTATGGTTATTGAGCAGGCACAAATATTATTTTGTAATTGGGATCTGACCAACTAACCGCTATTATTGTATACATGTTTCATTATTTTGTGTTTTCTTTATTATTAGATTGCATAAAAAGAGGGTGACTAATATAATGTTATCAGCCAAAGACAGATTTATTGTAGTGTCCCTTCAATTACTCCTCAGCTTGACAATGGTCTCTCCATGTCAGACATACCTTTCCAAAATATCACCCTCAAAAAGTGGTGACTAAAATTGAATTACAGTTACAATTTTTTAAAACTTGATATTCCGTTATTAACTTGCACTTGCAAAGGACTAACCAAGGGTATTTTTTTCAATTTCCCTGTTACATTATACAGGGGTGAAATTGGCAACAAAATTTTTTTCAAGATGAACTTTTATGAAATAAAACTATCTTAAAATCCATGTTTTATTTAAACATATTTTTTATTGTTAATTTTTTTTGCCAAACCAAAAGCAGTGGAGAAAACACCATAATTTATAATTTTCTTAATAAACTGAGTGGAAAACAGAAAAAATGTAATAAGATTCATAATAAATGCAAGGGTTGTTAATTTCACCCTAGTATAACGTAACAGGAATGTTGAAAAAATATCGTTTGCGAGTGCACGAAAATTATAGAATTTCAAGTTTCAAGCTTTTCTGAAATTTTAGATAAAAAATTAAAAACTAAATTGAATAGGCTGAGGAAATTTTGTTATAGGAAAGACCCAAGTTAATTTCATACAAGCAATCACCTCCTGAATTTAGAAACATGTAAATATGAAACTATAATAAATTTTACAATTACTGTAAAATATGATACTACCACTCATGGATTATTTTATTTATAACATGCAGGTATGAAAATTGAGAAAAAGTATTTCTAAATATCCATATTATAGGACTGGTAAAATATTGTTCAAACATAATTTAAAATTATGTTATTCCCAATCCTCACTTTATTTTTAATAATTCAATCAAAGAGCTAGTTCTCGAGTTATATTGAAAATATTACCAAATTGTTGTTAACTTGTATAATTCTTGTATCTTTATGTTTCTAATTGTTCTTGATTTTAGGTCTCTTCTGTTTCAAATAATTTTTTTATAATTTTTAAAAGATTGATAAAAAATTGATTTATATTTAAAATTAGTCAAAACTTAAATTTTTTATCAATCTTAAAAATTATTAAAAAACTTATTTTGAAACAGAAGAAACCTAAAATCAAGAACATTTAGAAATAAAAAATTGATGATTCGAGATGATTTTGAGCTTGTTGCTGACATATTTAGCTAATAATTGCCCACAGAGCCAGCAACAGAAATGAAATAAGAAATCGTCCATATTTTTTGAGGTGTTAAGCTTCGTAATTATTTTTCAGTCAAGCAAGTAAAATCCAATTCAACGATTCTACGTTACTCAAAAGCTTGTTGGGTCGAAAAACAATTTTTATGGTGAATTTATCAAAAAATGTCATATCTTGGGAATTAAATGAAGGGCAACACAAAAAACAAATTTTTCCATATATAAAGTTTATACTTCATTTACAAAATTTTTTATATGTTAACATAAATTTGTATTAGGTACCTCATTACTGAGAAAATAGATGAACCACAAAATTAATTATTTGGCAACAAATTCTACAGCAAAACTCTTTTGATTATGCAGACTTCTAATTAAGAATAAAATATAATACTCACTCTGTATCCTTCCAAATCACGCATTTGAATTTGTAACAAAGACAAATCTCTAAGAATTTGAATGTTATCTTTTTCCCATTTGAGGGCATTCCTATAGCATTTAATAGCTTCATCATATTTTTTATCTGATCTTTGAAGTAAACCATAAACATGCCAGCATACATGTGATTTAAGATCATTTCGTAAGCCCCTTCTGACATACTCGTAGGCCTCCTCTTTTCGTCCCAAACAGTTAAGGGTCAAACCTTTCATAGCAAGGGTCTCTATAAATTTAAATATATGCAAAATATCGATTACCTCTAAACTCTAAGTACATTAATTCTTTTATACTAGCCTATATGATCAAATAAACATTGCAAAAGTTGATATATCTTTTAAAACAAAAAGATATAAATACTTCAAATCAGGAATAATTGTTACAAAAGGTTATTTTGCTTAAATGGCTTCATTTCTACCCCATAAAACTATACTGGATTTTTCCCCGCTCGCAGGGGGAAATATGCCACCAAAAGGGGTATTTTTGCGGTTTGAGTGTAATATATCTTAAAAGGACTCGCAATATGGAATTCATGGTTATTATAAAAGTTTTAGAACATTAAATTTTGCATTTAATGAGACTGATCGCACATTTTTCTGACCACTCGTTCCGATACTACTGCACATCATAGTTGGACCAATTTTCCACATAAATTCTGCATAGAACAAAACCAAAATTGAACTTTTTTGACAAAATGTCTTCGTACAGTGTCACTTTAAAATCAGATGATTTCTTATCATAATTATCATCAATCATCAGTTTGTTTAACTGCTGTTAATAATAATACTAGTATTAAGATTGAATATTATGTGAAAATATATTAAAAAATGGTTTTACATAGAGATCTGTTCAATTGATACAAAGATTGAGGTAGCATAATATATATATATATATATATATATATATATATATATATATATATATATATATATATATATATATATATTATGCTACCTCAATCTTTGTATCAATTGAACAGATCTCTATGTAAAACCATTTTTTAATATATTTTCACATAATATTCAATCTTAATACTAGTATTATTATATTATATTATATATATATATATATATATATATATATATATATATATATATATATATATATATGAAACAAATCCATACGATGTCAGAGCCACAGTTGTACTTGTAAGTTCTCAAGCAATATTGGCTTTGGATGTTGGTGGCAGGGATCCCATCTTGGTCAAATCACAATTTATTCAAAGTACCGCCTACCACCATAGAGTGTTATTAAAAATCGAAGGAGAGATTTGGCAATAGCTTCATGTTGAATGTCATGCTCGAAGAAAGGTTTGATTTCTTCAACAAGAGATTTATTTTTCTCCAAAACCTTCTTCTTTCCTGCTTGAAGAGTGCTGGCGTTGTGTCACATACACTTATGGCGAGGTATTTCTTTTTAAAATCTTTTAAAAATGTTTATATTTAAAATCCAATTGAAACAAGTTGAACAATAAACGAATCTAATAAAATCTTGGTAAGGAAGGTATGAAAGAACTTTTATGGTAGCTTTACTTATCATTGCGCCTTAAAGAGTTAAAGGAGAAACTGTACAATAAAGGTTGGTGAAAAAAGTTCACATTTGGTTTCATTCTATACAGAATTTATTCCTCTTTAGCTTTTATAATAACCACTTTATTGATAAATGGGTTATTTTAGATGATAGTACCAAAAACCTAAAGTTGAAACAACAATTTTTCAAAAATGTGGCAAACTGGTTCAACTCTGATGTGCAATAGTATCAGAACGATTAGTCAGCAAAATGTGTGATGAGTCTCATTCAAAGCAAAATTCAATATTCTAAAACCCTTATAACAACCATAAATTTGATATTATGAGTAGTTTAAGAGATTTTACCCTAAAACCGAAAAAATACCCCTTTTGAGGGTACATTTCCACCCGCACAACTCTGGCAAGGGGGAAACCTAATATAGTCATATTGAGTCATGTCCTGAAAAACAAATTCCTAAATCCTAAATAGTTCAATAGGTGATCAGGATTAAATTACTTTGAAAGATAGGTATCAAAATTGTTTAGCTTTGTTTTTGAATTTTTGTTACAATAAATAACTGCAAAATTGACTAGAAATAATTAACAAATAATTGTACATCTGTCAAAATAAATTGTATTGAGATTACACATTCCTATAATGTACACAATTTCAATGGTTCACCTTCTAGGGATGATATTTGTATAATATTAAAAAAATTATAAATTTTATAAATAGACAAAACTAACCTCCATGTTCTGTATATTTTGGATTTGATAGAATTTGTTTGGCAAATTTCAACCCATTTTTGTACTGTTTCTGCTCGTAACACCTCTGAAAATATTTATCCAAACATTAATATTCTATAAATATGTAAATAATCATATAAAACGTATCAATATATCATACCAATGCTTCAAATAGAATTGTAATGGTAACAAATGTTATTCAAGATCTAAAACAAAGTCAGAATAAAATTTAGAAAGACAAATGTTTAAATATAAAATAACATAGGACCATATCAAGCAATCGGTATATTATCTAGAATTCGAATTGTTGGGGGTCTAATCAGACATACTAACCAATATTCTTTTAAATAAGGCATTTTCTTTCGGTGGTAGCGGGTTACTGGAGGGCATTTCTGATTTTTCACTTGAACGGCGAACGTTATAAGCCCGATAAAACAAAATATACAATTTATAAGGATTATTAAAACCTCGTGGCCACAAACTTCTCCAATGTCGATCGTGATCACGTGACCTAAACTGACAGTTGACATATAAACGCCAGTCGCCGATAACACAGATTGCTTCTGTTACCTTTAACTATAAGGGACATGGGCGTATCAACCAAACAGTGAAGGGAAGTATGAAGCATTAAAATAGATAGCGTTATCTGTAATGTTTCACGTTGCTCACGTGTCATGTTAAAAAAAAAAATAAAAAATCTTAATTTCATACGAGCAATCACCTCCTAAATTTTGTCGCATGAATTTAGAAACACCCTATATGTATTGATGTCCAGAAGTAATCGTTATTTATATAAACCATTTATAAATAATTAACCTTTACACTTAATTTTAATTTTATATGGATTTATATTGCGGTAACAACATTGCTTTTCAAAACGTTTAATCTAAACTCATTCTATATTGGAGAGATTATTTATGGATTGAGTACGAAACTGTGAATATATGACATCATTGATTGACAATATTGTCAAAAAAATGCCAAAAAATTAGCTGGTACAAAAGCCACTGCCTCTTTTGAAAAAAATAAACAAATAAAAGATGGACCGCAAAAAGAAAATAATGAAATCGTTGAAGATGAGCTCTGGAAAGATACTAATAATGTAAAACAACGAAACAAGGAAAAGAACGCAATGGAAATTACGAAAATGGAAGAAACCAAAGAAAAAAAAATGAAGAGTCCAAAGAAGTTGAAAAAACAAAACAGCAGACTAACAAACCCATTAGAACTGAAATCTGGAATAAAATTGAAGAGCAAGAAGATAAGAAAAAAAATTATTTGGCTAAGAAGGTTTTTAGTTTTCAATTATTTTTCCACAATTCTTCTTTTTCTTGTATTTATTAGTTCCATAGTGGATTTTTTAATGTTTAAGTACATTTTTTCTTCTACTGTTGAGTATGTGCATTATAGGCGGGGAGCCGGTAACACTGAAAGTTCCGTCATAGCGGAATAAAAAATTTTTATTTAAATAAATATAACATAAGCTCTGTATACGTAAAACATTAAAAAATGAAAAAATGTTTTACCGCCATCGCGATTGTTATTTTTTTAATGTACTCGACGTATCAGTGCATCAACTATATTAGCATCTACTCCAAAATGTACGATGTTCGATACATTTATTTTGGAGTAACTGATTTTTGTCAAATTACCGTATTACATCAATAATAATGGTTTTTGTAAAATTACTCTTGTTGATTAATGTTTTTTCACGTACATAATATAGTTTAGTACAGAGGTGAATTGCAAGAGCTGGAATAGTATCAATAGTTTCTATCACGGAAAATAGACTATACAGGGTGTCCCACTACGAGTTAAAACTAACTGTATATGGCAAAATACTTATAGTAAAATAATGAAAATTTATACGTTTAAGTTTTCGGACACGATCTTTTTAATTAAAATATTTTTATAAATGGCAGACTCCCGATTCTACCGGAAGTCGACAGCAATTTTGTTATTTTAAATAGAACACCCTGTATATTAATACATTTTTGAAATCTACATGAAATTTTAGTATACTTTGGTTTGGAAACTTTTGTCGAAAAATGCATACTTTTTGAGTTATTAACTTTTTTGTAAAAAATTTCACCGTTCCAGACCCTTATAAAGATATAAAATGGCTTCTGTACGGTTGCTTTTAGCAGTGTTAGACTTATTTGAATTTATGTTGAAAAGTTTTTCATTTTATAAAGGATGTGTATCTAACCTAACCTAAAAAGTGTTCAAAGTTTAACTTCATAAATATCAAATTTCTTTATTTTTTCAAATATGATCACCCAGTTTTTTTATTTTAGTGCATACAGGGGGTAAAAATAAGGTAATTCATGTATAATTTCCTATACCTAACCTCACCGTTATCCATTTCTAAGTGCTTGTATCAACGGTTCAAAATAAAATTTAGACCACACCTGCATCTCTAAAAATTTACAGAAAACATAATATCTGGATAACGGTAAGGTTTAGGTATAGGCAAGTATACATGAATTTGTCTTATTTTTTTACTTCTGAATGCATTAAAACAGAAAAAACCGGGTGGTTCTATTTAAAAATAAAGAAATTTGATATTTATGAAGTTAAACTTTGAACACTTTTTATACACATCCTTTATAAAATGAAAAACTTTTCAACGTAAATTCAAATAAGTCTAACACTGCTAAAAGCAACCGTACAGAAGCCATTTTATATCTTTATAAGGGTCTGGAACGGTGAAATTTTTTACAAAAAAGTTAATAACTCAAAAAGTATGCATTTTTCGACAAAAGTTTCCAAACCAAAGTATACTAAAATTTCATGTAGATTTCAAAAATGTATTAATATACAGGGTGTTCTATTTAAAATAACAAAATTGCTGTCGACTTCCGGTAGAATCGGGAGTCTGCCATTTATAAAAATATTTTAATTAAAAAGATCGTGTCCGAAAACTTAAACGTATAAATTTTCATTATTTTACTATAAGTATTTTGCCATATACAGTTAGTTTTAACTCGTAGTGGGACACCCTGTATATGTTTCTTCTTCTTCTGCAGTCTATTGGTTTAAAGTGTACTAATTTGCAAACGGATGCATAATTAACAAAAAAACGCAATTCAAAGTCTGAAAAGAGGCTTCAAAAAACACTACAGAACGTATACGAGGTTTGTTTCAAAAGAATTCAGACATTCGCAAATTCTGTAACTCAAAAAGTATGACGATGGTTATTGGGATCCACCTTTTTTCCTTTTTTTGGTATGGGTTGAACTTAAGCAAGTTTCCAACCTGCATTTGGGCATATGAGAAATTTCTTACAAGCATCTATGGTCTAATTGCAGGTATTTCGCGAAACCACAAAGTTTATACGGTTTGTGGCACTAGGATTTGAGCGCCATTTTGTGTTTGATAAAAATATAAGTATGTTGGTGGAAATTTTGATACTGTATATATACTACGGGGTGGTTCATTTGAAAAAACCAAGAAAAGACTTACATGTCAAATATACTCCTAGTTGATAATAATAATAATAAGTTATAAGAACTTAACAGGTACAACTAAATGCCCCTATCTCTATTATTTTGAGGAAATATTCATTTTGGTCATATTTTGATGGTATTTAGCATATATGGTTCCAAAAAACTTATTTTTTATATACTTATTTTCACATTTTATTACAATATAGATACAGATACTTTTGGAGGAAACTATGGCTGGAATAAAAATAAATGAAGAAATAAAGAGAACTATAGATGAAGCTATTTCAGTTTTAAGCGGTAAAAATCAAGTAGACAGACATCTTGAAAAGCGTATGATAGCAGCGTATAAAATCTTTGAAGAACGGCGCTTGAAATAATTGAAAATGTCAAACCCAACTTTGAAATTGTCACAACTAAAAGACATACTTTTGAAAGAATGGAAAACTTCTCCAGAAAATCCTAAGTTAGAAAAGTAGTTGAAATTTCGAGCTAATGCAAATTTATTACAGCAAATTTCTAAAATGAATCATAATGTACATTTTTTATTCAATAATATAATTTTTTTATTAAATAGAGCTTTTCAATATCCAGTAATAGCGCGTTCAAGTTTGCCCTATCCTACTAACTGCGCCAATCAAATATCTCTTACATATTCATTAGTCTTTCCTTGTCTAAGAGTGGAAGTTTTTTTTGGCAATAATTATCTTTTCACTTTCACAAGTTTTTCGTGATTAATCGTCTTGAGTTTAGGTCTGTGATAGAAAATCAGTTTAAAACATCAAATAAAAATTAACGTTTCGACCTATTTTGGTCTTTATCAAAATATAATTTGATTTTCACAATTTACCTCATTCTTTAAATGTATCATCTACAACATGAGTAGCAAAATAAAAATCTGTTTTAACCGGAAAATAATAATTGAGATATATTATTCATTAACTATTTGATTGAATAAAAATAATTCAAAAACGTTTATTGGAAAGTATAAGAACAAAAACTACCTTTTTATTATCTCAAAACTAAGCAACCAAACGACAAGAGCTGTAGGAAGTTCCTGGTCTTCTTACTAGAGAGTTTGTTGCTCCATCTCTTGTGGAGTCTTCCAACGCTTCGGTGCCCTAACGGCGACTTGTCTCTAGCTATTTTGACCATTCCAGCGTCATTCATTCGATCTATGTGATCTTTCCATTCTCTTTTTCTTTCCAATATCCAATCGTTTACGTTGTCAATCTTACATGTTCTTCTAATGTCCTCGCTTCTCTCCCTGTCAAAAAGTGTTGTTCCAACGATCCTGCGTATTATTTTCATTTCGGTGGATTCTAATATTCTCTTTGTGTTCGATGTTTCTGGTCTGGTTTCCGCTGTGTCTCGATTCCGATATAGTATTTGTTTCAGAAGATTGTATCGATTGTATCCCGATATTTCTATGCCTAGATATTTAAATTTCCTCATCTACAACCAGTTTGCATCTGATAGGTGTTTTTGAGGTGGTCGTGCATTTCGTTTTTGTTGTTGCATTGAATTTGAATAGTAGTCTCAGTAAGTCATCTTCGTTTTCTGCAATCAGAACAGCATCATCGGTATAACATAGGATCTTGACGTCTTTGTTCCCCGTTTTATACCATTTTAGGTTAACGAGTGCTTTTATTACTTTGTCCATAACGACACGAGGATATCCTTGTCGAATATCATTGTTTACATGAAGGTGTACCACATCCTCCAGTTGTATTCGGTCAAACGCCTTTTGCAGATCTAAACAACACATGAACGACCTCAAGATTATCTTGCCTCGGCCCCAAGCGGCCTCTGCGATAATTGTTCTTTCGGTACGTTAAAAATGTATTTTGCGGCCTAAGCATATAAATAGCTGTTCAATTTTTTTGTTCTTAAACATAGACACAACAGATCTTTGAAAACGAACGGTCGACAAACTAGAATCGGTCCTACTTGGAAAGTGAATTCTTAAATTGATAAATCTAAAATTTAGTATAAAGTAACAAATATATATGATTTATTACTTATATAAAAAAATAACAAAAGTACTAGACACTATACATTAAAAACAATTTTAACAAAAATATACTGTCATCAATTTCTAATTCTACCGTATTTAATTTCTTCATTCCTTTTTCAATTTTTTCCAATATTTCTTTTTCTGGGGGAGTTATCATTTCCTCAATCTGAAAATTAATCGCAAGCATAAAATTAGGGTGATTTTACAAATTTTTATTGATTTGGTTATACCATATATGTAATACTCCTATATGGACAGTTATTTTGGGAAAAAATGTCCCTACGTTACGGTGCCGAATATATTCATTTTCTCTCTCGTTCGAGACACTTTATACTGCGCATGCTTGAGAATGCGCAGAACCGAGCTGGCACCTCGGAGGATAGAGAAATCGTTATCATTCTGTCTTCCTTAGTCGGAACAGCTTCCATTGTCCATATTACAAGTGTTACATATATGGGTTATACCATAGTTTCCTATATGATTGCTTTAATAAATAAAAAAATCTTGTTATGATAATCGTTTTAAAAAAAATAACTCGCCACATAAATTCCTATTCTGCCTATTTCAAATAGTTTATTTAGTATTGTCATTGATGATGCGTGAATTCTGTTGGTGTAAGTGTCTCGAATATACAACGAGTGTAGCAGCGGTACGAAGAGAAGGGTTTGGTCACTTGAAGGCCTGGTTCAGAACGAGACAGGACCTACAATACCTAGGAATGACCGCATTCTTATTTCTAGTGCTTTACGAAGCCGAAAAAACTTTACGTTAGGAATTTGTTTAATTGAAGGGTTCAGTGGAAAAGGCGCAATAATAAAAAGTGAAAAATTTTTTGGTTTTAATGTTTTAAATCATGTAAGAATAACAGACGATAATGTCAGAAACAAATAGTTTTATTCTCAAGTGGTTTTACAAAAAAAAAATGGTTGGCACGTTTGGCCCTACAAAATATGAAATTAAACTACAATTCTAACAATTGAATCAATAATAAAAGGGAACAGAAACAATTTTGTTCGTCAAGGTCATTTGGAACATTATCTGAATCAGATCTAATGCATTCGGATTTCCCTTCAAATTTTGATAAAAGGCGTGGTGAACTGGCGGTAAACAGAGTCAAAAATAATAAATTTTCTACCTTTTCAGCAGTAAATTCCTTTCAATTAGGGTATAAAATATTAAGGTCTTTTTATGCCACAGGTCTAGTTCTGAAAAATTGGCTTCGACATTATAATTTTGTACTATTTGTATTAGAAGCGGTTTATCTTTTTCCATTCGTATCCAGCACCATCTGTAAAAGATTTACTGTTTGTTATAAAGCTTTCGAGGTTCTTATTACTGAAGAAATCTTCTCTTTTCATTCGACATACACCAAAACGCGGACTTTTCTTTTTCGAATCTTTACTCATGTCTAGCCAATCATCAGGAACGAAAATGTTGCCATGATATTTTTTTGCCTTTTCGCATGAATTATAGCTGTGACCACGAACAAAACTTTCAAATTTTTGGACTTTTGTAGGAAATCTATTAACATTAGTACCATCTTAATATTGCGATTTTGTCCAAAATTCTTTACTATAAAAAGTATCGTGTGGCAAATTTTTTTTCATATGTTTAAATAGGCATGACGCGATTTCTTGAGTACCTCATGAAACTTCATTTTCGGCCCATATGTACCGGGTGTCCCAATAAGAATGGCTCTCGGTCATATCTCGGGAACTGTTTATAGTACAGCTTCGGGGAAAAAAAATTATAACAAAAGTGACCTCGAGAAAAACCTACAAATTATCTACGGAGTTGTAGGTCCACCGCTAGAGGGCGTAATTAAATACCAAAAATTATAAAATGAATATTTGATTTGATATTTGATTTTACAAGTAACGTATACGCTAGAGGGCGCTATTTATTTATTTAAATCTAGCCATCCTTGAAAAATGTTAAATGGAAACATGCAGTTTTAATTAACGAATATGAAAGTAGACCAAATTAGCAACAGAATAGCGAAAACCGCATGTCGATATCTTGTTCGTATTACGAGATATCTTAAGAAATGTGTAAATTTTAAGCACTTTCCTTTAAACATAAATTACTCCGGTTTGACTTAACGGATTTTAACATTTTTTGACTCCTCAGAATTGTCTTTCCTTGTTCTATTAATATTAGTTCTAATTATTATATCAATATTACTTATGCTGTCACCCGGAATTTCTTGAAAAGTACGATAATCATAGTTTAAATGTATCTTAATTAGGTAAAATTTGTAAATTATTCATTTTATAATTTTTGGTATTTAATTACGCCCTCTAGCGGTGGACCTACAACTCTGTAAATAATTTCCAGGTTTTTCTCGAGGTCACTTTTGTTATAAATTTTTTTCCCCGAAGCTGTACTATAAACGGTTCCCGAGATATGATCGAGAGCCATTCTTATTGGGACACCCGGTACATACATTCTTTATTTGTAATTTTATCATAAGTTGTACTTCCACATCTGACGTTTATAATATGCGACGCCCGTTTTTAATACCGGCGTTGCTAAGGTCTTTTATAAATCAAGTGGATCATGTTTGGCTTGTTCTGTGTCCCTTTTCACTGTGTCTGCTTTTCTCTGGTGAAGCTCTCTTTCAAAATGTATGCGGTCCATCTGTTCTTGCGTTATTAGTGGACTGAAGTTCTGCGTTATATTTGTCACATCTTTGGCATGTGGACGGTGAAAATGAAGATTGAATTTTGTTTTAAAAACTTCTCTAAAGACAAAGGAAAATAAAAGAACAACCATGTCGTTTTCACACCTTTGTTTATACAGTGCATATAGCTACCAGTATTAAGCTTCGGTCTTAGATATTTTCTGCTTTTATTATCACTATCTTTCATTAGTCCGTTCGTGTTTACCTCTCTTATCCTCTAAGTGAGCCCCATTTACAAATATTCTTTTGAGTGCGTTAGTAATAGTACCATCACGGATCAGTAATGTATCTTTAAAATAAGTTTTACGAACTTTTACCTCGACACTATTGTTATTCAGTTTAGAAATTCTTGTGCAATTTCTACTAAAATTTTCATTTTTAGTGTATTTCCTTTTTTTGAAAATCAATTCAACTTGTCCTGCCATAAAGCATTTTTAAAGCCCCACGATAACGTGTAAAAATTGTGAATCTGCAACCACATATTTCCCCGATTCCAACGTCTTTGCTTGCACTTTTTGTTCTTTTGCTGTGATATATACCTCTTCTCTCATTCTTTTTAATTTTCTTACAATCTTTTTGTGTTGTTCTGGTCTTTGATTTCATTTTCTAGAAGGTTAGGTTCTGTTTTCCATTCCAGAGTCATTCGGCTGCACCAATACACTAGTTTCATCTGAAAAACAAAAGTACAGCTATACAGTATGTCCAGTATTAAAAATCAAATAAAATTGTAGCCTATTCCTCATTTGTATCAAAATAATGCGAGTGGCAAATATGCCCTCAATAAATACTAAATGCAAACATGCATAATCCACATATAATTTTTTTTTCTCATTTTTGGCTAATATGAATGGTTTAATGAAAAAGTAAATATCTTATATCTTGTCCTACCTTGTTTACTACGGCTTCCACCTACACACCTGCTACATTCTGAGTCACTTTCCGCCATATTTGGTGGCTTGGGCAACTATGTCACAAAAATAAACTTGACCCGAGTACAATGCAAAAATTCTCATAGATGTCGCTACCTATATGAAGGAAATATCGAATAGGCAACTATTGCCTACCATATGGTAACCCAGTATGAGTGGGTTAAGCACAAAATGTAAAATTTTACAAGTTTTTTGGTTAGGCACGTTTTCCATTGAACCCTTCGATTTACTAATATAATTTTTGTTAGGGACAGCCATGCTGCAGTGATAGAAGACTTGCATAATGTCAAACGACATGCAACATAGAATATTTTCACTTTGGAATAAATTGCACGCAATTACTTGCACCATGTCAAGCTTCCTTTAGCATGTAGTACTTGCGGTAAACAAATTACTCGTATATTAATACACGAGAAATTAATTTATTTAGAAGAAATACTGATAATTAATTGAGGTCAAACTATCATTTAGTCGAGTTTCGGTAAAATTAGTCAAAACTTCTACATTTGGTGGGTTATGGGGCATTGAGTCTTTCAATCAGATTGTTCTGGATTAACATTATGCTAAATTTCAGAACTATTGGCCAAAATTAATTCCCTTTCTCCAAAGGTACCTCGACACAGGGATTTCTATGCTTTCACCTTGAAAATCCTAGAAATATCTTGTTTTGAATGCATCTCACCTCAGCCAATTGTTCCTCTTCAGCTCCTTGTGCCCTCATTCCTAAAGCTATGGTATCCACTCTTTGTTTTTTTTCTATGATTCTCTTATTTGTAAACTTCTCGTGATTTCTCCTTATCATAACATTATATAGAGTTTTATAACATAATTCTAAAATCATTCTCACTACCAAATTTAAATTTATATGAAAAAGTGTAAAAGATTTATTTGGTCCGCTACCACCAACTGCCGGCTTACGCAGTTCTTGAATCTGCAGAAAATTTTCTTCTAAAAGTTGATAAGTTAATCTCTTAGCTTCTTTTGCTGGTATCATGGCGAGCTGCTGAATCATGTCTGGTTCAATGCACCGTTTTAATTTAACTAATCTAAATATTCTAGCAGCTTTTGAATCGAATTTTTCCATCACACATTGTTCTACTATTTCCCATGCAAATTCCGTATAAACTTCTTTTAGATAAATTTGAAAGGAACCTCCACTTGCTTCTCCTGATTTTCTTATTAAATTGCTACTGTCTTGTTCTAAAATAAAAAGATATTTCAATATATAGAAAGTGCAACATTTATTAACACAGTCATGTTTCAATTAAACAATAATTTTGATTTGCAGGATATTTAAAGAACTACATCAGTTTTATTGTAATACATCTCATTATTTCTCATCAGAAGTCGGAATTATATAGAATTCAAGGCTTAATTCGGTTAAGAGGACACCCATTTGATAGACTAACTATTATCTCTCTCCAGTAATAAACCAGCATGGTTAATATAAATTTTGGATTTTGTAACTTATTCTATGCTAGTCATAACGATTATTTCTACTGAGTTAGCAGAAATTGGTGGAAAATGAGCTCGATTCTGACTAAAGATCTTTTCATCTAATGAAAAGGGGTCAACTCCACCTGAAGATAACACTTTGCAACATTAAAAAGTACTCATTCGTGTTTGAAAAAATTCAATGAAACAATTCGAAAAGCTCCTGTAATTTCAGCAAAAAACAGACACAAGTGTTCTATCCATGGGGTCAGCCAACACAGGTAGGACCTGGTCCAATGTGAACTACGACTCGCCCTTATTCCTGGGACACTAAGGTCCTGTTTTCGTGGAATAGTTTTGTGACTACTCTTAGTCTAACAAGTCTGACACAGTTTTTGGAAAACTAAATTAATACAGTGGTTCGGACATCTGGAGCAAATGAATAAAGAAAGAGTAACAAAGGTCTATAGAGGAAGAGTAGAAAGAAAAAGAGATATTATATGTACCAAAAAAATGTGGTAAGAGGAGGTAGATTAATGCCTAAAGAGAATGATGAGAGTTAATAGTTGGTAAAAGAAAACCAGGGAATGGACAAAGTGGAGCTGCATGATAAAGAAGGCCAAGATCCTCTGTGAACTGTAGAGCCAATAAAGTAAATGATTTTATAACGAAATTCATATTTTTCAATACTATACAGGGTGATTCATTAAGAATTTCCAATCTCTGAACTGTAGATTCTAGACCTCAAAATATGATGATTCTACTAAACATGCCTTATGCAAATATTGCTAGTTTCCGAGATACCGAGCGTTCAAAGTTTTTGCAATAATTTTTTGATTTTACAATTTCTCTTTCAAAATTGGCAATTTTACGTTTTTTGGCATGAGGAATCATAATTTGCACTCTAATTTAACATTGCTAATAGAGGGCGCTAGTTACACTTGTTTGTGTTAATTAAATCAAAGTAAACTTTTTTTGGGCTAAACTTACAACTATAATATTAAAAAAATATTAAAAAGCGTTAAATTCTACAAAAAAAGTTACTCTTCTTTGATTCGTGTAACTGAATCAGTTATCGAGTTATTAACTTCTAAAAAGTTCAATAAATTTTAATTTTTTCATAAAAAAATTTTATTATTGCTTAAATATGTAACAATAACAAATTTGTAAACAAAAATAAAAAACTTCAAAGCAAATGCTCAAAATGTCCACCATTTACTTCAATACACTTTATGATCTGAATCACCCTGTAGATTGACAATAATGGTAGTAATATAATTGCAGTAAAACATTTTTTTTGTTTTATACTGGAAATTATTTTCTATTTATATTACTAAAATGTGTCTTACCTATTACACTAACATATTGATCAAAAAATGCATTCAATTGATTCAAATTCTTCTGTTTTCTAGCCACATCCTTTATCTCCAATATAGGTACAGGATTGGAAATATCTGCCCACGGTTGTGTTCTAATATACATCTGTTGCAAAAGTATTTTCACAAACTCCCCAGCATTTTCATCAAATTTTTTGGCAAAAGCAGTAAAAATACTTTTGTCTCGCATATCTTGGTGAAATCTATCAAAGTTAATTTGCCAATAAATATCTTTATCTGGAAAAACCACCTGTTCACCAGACTGTGCTCTTAAGAACAAATTAACATCAATCAAAGGTAGTTGAACATCCACATCTTTGTCATCCAAAACGATTACGGGCACGGGTTTTTCTTCTTGTGTATTTTGTGGGAGCCTGATTAAATATTTTGCATTGATCAATGTGAGAAATTCATTCTTTAATTGGGCAAAAGAAACCGTATTTTCATTATTTTTTGATAACCTTTCATTTACCTTAAGTAGAGCTTCAGATGCTATGATATAACTTCTTTGTAGATATTCTTCAATTATCATTTCAGAAGTATCTCCAAATTTCTTTTTTATAAGATTTATATATTTAGGATAACGAAGCATAAGTAATACTTTTTCAGGTTTGATGATATAATTTGCCAAATTTTCATTTTGGTTTGGTACAAAAGTTACTAGCTGATATTTAATGAGAATAGTCAAAGACTCTTTCACCTAGAACAAAAAATTATTAGTTTTTTCTTTGCTTCTTGAGCTAACTGACCAGCACCGAGTGCGTTAATGTCAACACTGTTTTTGATAGTAAGCATTTTTTTTATTTTCTATTTTAATCATTTTATATTTTTTTGTTTGAGATTTTCATTTCCTCAGAGAAATTCCAAGGAGTAAGCAGATTGAGACCGCGCAATCGGATCACTTCTCACTAACATACGAATAACCACCTTTCTCTCGATAATGGCTCCAAAGTGGGAGCCGAAACATCGAGAATTTCAAAACGGTTTAACCAGTGAACCTTTTTTGTTCATAACCCTGATGCAGAAACCTTTCTTGATATTAGGTCTCTTTTGTTTCAAAATTAGTTTTTTTTAATCATTTTTGAGAGATTGATAAAAAAGGACCTTATCCACTGCTTCATCAAGTCTTTTTTATGAAACCAAAGTATTTAATACCTGTTTTTGTATTTTAATTAGAGTTTTTGCATGTAGCTGCAAAATTATGATCTCATAGTATAACATTTTAAGAGAAAATAATAACAATTATTATAGTCACTAAAAACAAAAAAAATCACAAGCCTGAGACAAGCAAAAACTCTTCTGGGAAACTATAACCAGAGAAGATCTACTGAATGTATCAACCTAAGTAAGAATAATCTACTAACAGGAGCACTGTCTCCTCAACAAACACCCGAAGATGCTAGACTTAGCAAATAATGTAGCATGCAAATTTTGCTGCGCGGAGGATGAAACTTCTATTCACATTCTCTTGAAGTGTGAAACACTACGGAACTCCAGATCACTACACCTGGGAGTGTTTGAAATAGAACAAGATGATCTGGCGCAACTACAGTGTATAAGATACCGCAATATCCATACATGCATACATACTTTAACTACTGAAGTTAACACACCAAAAATCACAAAAAGTATATATTTTTTCGATAAAGGTATATATCATTTCTAAAGTAGTTCACAAGCACTTGAACTACAGTTCAGATATTTTGAAAAACATTATCATTATCTTCGTCTCAAATTAGTTTTAATGTTTGCAATAAAATTAGTTTTGATATCTATTTGGGACATTCTTAAAGCTATAGATTATATAAGTTGATATATCAAAATCTTTGCAATACGACTATAGGTTATTATATTTTATTCTTCGATAATTCTGCAGATGAACTATTATTCATTACTCTTACCTTGGAAAGGGGCAATTCTGTTCTTTTTTTTATATGCAATAAAGGAGCACTGCCGTATTGAAATAAACAAGTTCCTACTTTTTCCACAACAACTCCAAATCGTTCAAGCAATATAAGGCTTACAACTTTACCCAACTGAGAAGACATAATTTTTCAAATTTAAAATGTATTATTTATAAATAAATAAATTAACAAATCAAATAAACTTTTACATCATTACCGTTCCCAACCTCAAATCTTCTTCACTTTTATTTTATCAACAGTTGCGTCAATTCGGTTATACCCGTATATGTAATACTTATTATTATATGTAATGCTTAATATTATATGTAATACCATTGTATAAAGCAGGGGTCTCCAAACTACGGCCCGCGGACAGATGTTGTCCGGCCTGCGGAGAGCTAGCATACTTGAAAACTCCTTTTAGACAACATATTTTTTATATCAAATTAAATTTAGTTTACTGAAGTATTCTAATTTTATGTTGAATAATTATTAATATGACATCTACATTGATATGGTCATGGGCTAACAACTCATAACATTGTTGTAGGCTTATTGTTATTGTTTTTGTGATAGGTTGGATAAAGAAACCAGAATTGTAATGAATAAAGACATCTATAATATGCAGAAAATTTAACTTCAGTATATAATAACTAACAAATTATTGAAATGAATCCAACAACATTTTATACATTCAACATGTCCATTTTTGTCGAACAGTTGAGAGGATATATTTTCAGCGCTGTTTTCTATCCTTCGAATCACAGTGTTTGCTGACAGTTTTAAATAAATTTACCATTTCAGGGCACATTTCTGCGGCTACTGCAATTATGCATTCTTTGATCATTTCTCCATCGGTGAATGGTTTTCCACGTTTTGCAATTTCAAGAGCCACACGAAAGCTGGCACGAGTAGCAGCCTCTTGTTCAGTTTTGAGTTTTGTAAATGAAGATTGCTGCGATTTCAATCCGCGCTTCATAGCGAATTTTTCTGTCCGCAAACTTCCTGTATATTTTGAGTAATTTTGAAAATGTTTTGTTTCATAATGACATTAAATGTTATATTCTTTGAGAACAGCTATGCTTTCATTGCAAATCAAACATAGCGCCTTGTTACTGGACTCAATTACGAAATACTGAATGTTCCACTGATCTTTGAATTTTCTGCATTTACTATCAATTTTTTTCTTCTTTTCCATTCTACTAAATCACACACAAAAGCAACAATTCAAATCAAAATACTGTTACAAAGATGTCTTAAACTTAAATACGCACAAACGCGTTTTAAGGAGGTACGCACTCACACAACAGTGTCATAGGAAATGACTTGTGGTTGCGCCACTAGCCTTCTTATATATTCCAATTACTGCCATCTAGTAGTGAGTGGAAGACACCAGAACTTTTTCGAACCAACAAGATTATTCTGTACGTGCTATTAGCGCCATCTGTTAGCGATAGAAGGTACTACCTATTTCCGCTTGTGTCCACCGGATGTCGTGTCACGTTACTCCTCATGGCTCGTACTTTACGATTAATCTAGAAATTACAGATAATGACAGGAAAATTAATAATATGCAGTGTTGCCGTTTTGCGGACTTTAGTCTGATTTGCAGCCTTTTTTAAACGTTGCGTACTTTTTCGGACTTCTTTTTTCATCAGTGGACTATTTCACTTTTTACCACCGGCAACAATAATAATATGGTTTTGGCCCTCGGAACTTACTGGAGTAATCAGTATGGCCCTAAGGCTAGAAAGTTTGGAGACCCCTGGTATAGAAAATAGGATAGTAGACAGTACATTGTTGCCGATTTTATTTTTGTCACGAAAGTGGTACAAATTACCTATTCGATAGGAATCTTTATAATAGATAGAAAGGGCGTATTTTGAAATATCATGTTTCTAATAATGTTATAACATGTATTCATCTCGAACCGAGAATAAACTTAATCTCAGTATTAATTATTTGTCACCAATTTCAATGTATAAAAAAAAGATTTTTGTAATGAGTTCGTGTACCAGTAGCAAATGAAACAAACAAACAAATAATTTTAATCTGTTAATCACTTAAATTTGGGATAGAAAGAAGGATCTTTGCACAAAGGTATATAAAATATATATACTTTCCTTTGGTGACTGAAATAATATGAATTTGCGTTTTCAGAACCTCGGTCATGAATGTATTTTTGAAACATTCATATTTTGAAGAGGCGAAAAAATAAGTCCTGGCTATTTTGTATGTCTTTTTTTTAACTTTCATTTGATTTATGTGATTTATCCATTTTCTCCTTTCTTCCTGGGAAAAATATTTTTGATTTTGTTCCGCTTTCATACTGTATTGATATATTTGATAAAATCAAAAACAATAACTTGTAAAAAGTTCTAACTATACTAATATTTTAAACGTAACGAGATGAAATATACTCAATGTATCATAATACATACAATATCGTTCTAATAATTCAATTAATGACATTGTAGAATTCTTCAGTTGTGCAATATATCCTTTCTTGAAGAAATGCCGTCGTCGATATTCGGAACTTACTAAATCTATGTGTTGCTTATAATTCTAATTATAATATAATATAATTTTATAAAACATTACTCTCTTCATAACTGTAGCTGAATCAACGCTACTGAAACGTTGACATAAAAAAGATTGTGTATAGATTTACCAAAAAAAAAACAGAAAGAATATACCATAAGAAACATACAAAATATATTGGTTGTTCAGTTATGCTGAATTATTTATCATTTTTTTAGTTTGTCTAGTTTTTAATGAACTTAATGAACTGAAAAAGTTTTAGAATATTTGAAAATCTGAGTTCGCAATAATAAATTGAAAATGTATTGCCTATGACTACAACAGATTGCATTTGTTGCATACCACTCGGGAAGAATTTTTTCCATTTTTCTAACAATTTTCTTTTTCAAATTTAATATTATTTTATTATCTGAAATTTTCCTTATATTTTTGTCGAAGCTATTAAGTACTATCATGGTGAAATTTTTCAATAATGTTCTCAATGCACACTTATCATTTAAATAATAATTCTTATAGAATATAAGAAGCTCTTGTTTATGTCATCAGAAGCTTCTATACTGACATTACAGTCTTTGCAATTAAAGCGATCTAAGCATTTTTTTAATTAAATAACCCCCAAAATATACTACAGAATAATTTTCTAACGTCGCAATATCATTTGAATGTACCTCGGAAGAAACTGAATTGGTGAATGAATCCGTTTGTTCTGATGATGATTCTTCTTCAACATTTAATGAAGCGAGTGCTTCATTGTCATCTGTTGGTAAAAACAGTATATTATCATCATCATCCAGTTGACTGCCTGCATTAGCACGCCTAGGTGGCCTCATTAAATTGGCGACAATATTTATTTTAAACGTAGCTCGAAATGCTTTCACTGTTGGGTTTCTGTTATACACTCCTCTTTGACGATAAACAGAAAATTGATTTTCAAGTGTATCTTGAATTAGTCTGCCTGTGAATAAATAATTGATACTTTCATTTTTTTGATCACTTGCAAATTGCTTAACGGAGTTAATGGTGAAATGAAAACCATCAAAGTTATCAGGTCTGGTCAAATTTCCCTTTTTTCCAACTTTGTATAGATTTTCCAATAAATCACATCTTGAGCTTAAAGCTGCTAGCACTTCTGGATCTGTATCGCTCAGAACACGATTACAGGGTTTTGTTGAATGTAAACGTGTACTATTCAGGGCATCAAATAAGTTGTTCATGGTTAGAATAAAGTTAGCCGTGTTTTTAACTGTACTTGAAATAAGTTCACCAGTTTCCAAAGATGTCATTATGGCAGAATAAACACTGTGACTCAACAATTGGGCAGCTAATTTAACCTTCATTTTTTCGAAAGGATTCGGATTGATGTGCTTATCAATCAGTTTCAATAAGGCCTTTCCTGTTTTGCTCCTTTTATCAAGATCATAAACTTTTCGAATGTCAGCAAAACATAAGAACTGCCCATTAAATATGAAACTATTGTTCAAAAAATTGTTTCTAACGCATTTCAACAGATGGGGAGCATCAAAAAAAGCATAATATTTTTTCTCATTATGAAAAAAATATGGTTGGTTTTTGTTAACCCCCAATTGCTTTATGAGTTTCTGATTGGTAGTTGATAAATCACATACTATGCCTAGTAGTAATTATACACCATAAAGAAGCATATGACACCCCACCATTCGATACAAAGTAAGCAATAAGAATTTTCCAGTTGCTATAAATTCCTCTGATCATGAGAACTAGAGCTTCACGGGCAGGGAAAGGCTTTCTTCCAAACTCGCCCAGATCTTCGAAACCCTCAATTAAATCTATTTTCATGTTGTACTCAAGATTCCTCTTAATAGATATTTCGTCGAACATCAGAATACATTTCTTCTCGTAAGGCAGCATCGTGTCCGCCTTTAAAGTAAGGTGCATAAAAATTTTTTTATTGAATCCAGGTTTGCAACGGAAATTGGCAACCTGTGATTTCACTGTTGATATTGCTAGCAAAATAAACCCTTTTTGTCGTAAAAATCTGTGTTTCTTAGGTCCTTTATAAAATAATGACAGGGCAGTTTTCTTTTCAGATAGTAGCCAAGGGGATTTTATCTTATGTCGTAATTGCATATTCACAAGAAAATTTGTAAAATTCGTGAGAGTTCCTTCTCCATACAAAACATTCGCAGAAAGTTACGTTTTCATAACCCTTTTTTTGTAGCTCTCAATGAGTATTCAGGTTATTGACTTTTTTCCTAGCATTGGTTAGTTCCTTCCTCAACCGTTCATTTTCTTCTTGCAATGACTGCTTCCTACCTCCAATTCCCATAGAACAAGATGGAAGGTTCTGTAATTCTTTCAACCACTCTTCATCTTCATGGTTACTGATAGAACTAACTGTCATGTCAATGTTTCTGGAATGAATCGGGGCAATAAAATCACTATTTGAATATGTTTGTGGATGTGAGGAACCATTCTATTGGATTATTTGTTCATCCAAATTTTCCCTATCCGATTCACTTTCTGAACCTTCATCATTTTTGTAACAGAATGGTACAGCAGTAGTAGGCAATCTTTTAGATGGACTAATATTTTCACTGAAATGTTTGCTGCAGATCAGCTTATTTCCTTATGATATCTGGCTTAGGTTTGCCAAAATAGCATTACCTGAAATAAGGAACATCAATGTTAACATACATATTTATCGCAATGGTTATGGTAAAATATTTTTTATGTTCAAAACTTGAATTTATTTCATTTCAATAACGGGCATAAATGGAATAACAACTAGTAGTACCCTTATTTGGAATTTCCCTAATTGTATCTTATATCATCGTCGGAATGACAGCATTATCTCGAATTGTGTTAAGATAATTCCATGCCTGTGTATCATTCTCAAAAACAACTACACATCATTGACATTTCTTGGTATGCTCAAAACAACGGTAAAAATACTCTCATACTTATCTTTAATAAGGGTTTAAAATCAAACAAAAAAGATCATTCAAAAGAATTGTAACAAAACCAGAAATAAAAAATATACAAATAAGTATATACGTACCAAAGATATTTAAATAATCTGATTTTAATATAAATATTATATTGATTGGCTTTGTATTGAAAGTTACGGATTAATGCGAATAATTGGATAAGACCAATAAATAAAAAAAACTCTTTCTAATAAAGGAAAAAAATTTGTCCTATCAACTACTACTAAAATACCTACTTATAGTCGTTTTGTCAGTTTTATCATTGTGTAAAGATATTTATACAATGGCCTCATTCTTACCGATAAGTGTACCAACTAACCCAGGATCGGTCTTGGTTTCACATTGGAGAGCCAAAAAATATGTATGGTCATAAAAGCGGGTACTTACTAGCAAATAAAATTATCTCTTGTTAAATGTGTTTTTTGTAATACATATAATAAAATTGAAACTAAAATTCATTTTTATTGAAAGTATTCAACAATCATAAGATGGTATATGGCATTACTATATTCTTACCTTTAATAGATATGAGGACAAAAATGAACAATAGACAAAAATGGTGATTATATTATGGAGGGACATTACATTGGTTAAAAAAGCTCTTTTTATATTGAAAACACCGGGTAATGTTTAAAGTAAAGCTCTCAGTACATTTTTTGACAAAATCAAAATGACAGAAAAGTATTCAAGAATAATCATTGGTGATGTTAGTTATTCGAGATAAAAGTGTGCTATATCGCTTAAATTGACTAATAATTATAATAAATAAACATATCCTCATTAAAAACCTATATGTTTGCCTCGTGAAGGCACGAAACGTCGAATCGAAGATTTGTTGGTACATCTCTATAGTAAATTTGTATTCAAATTTGATATTATTTCATTCTATGCTGGATAAAACAAAAGCATAATTTTATAACTTGAGAATGGAGGAAATTATAATTTTCTCCCTATAATAACCATATTATAATATGTGATAAAAAAACAGTCTATATACATTTGAGCCTCATTGACAGAATAATTTCCAAATATAAACACACAGACACACTATCTTATTATTATGTACTTAGTTTATAAACATAAAAAAATAGCAAAAAATACTATTTCAATTTTTGTGAAATATTAAAGTTCAGTCCTTTGTATTCGGTTAGTTGTGTTTATGTATGAGTTTGAAATATTTTCAAAAAGGTTTCATTCTATTCTGTTTGTCTTTACTATAAAGGTGGCTTCTAAGTTTAAATTTATGTATGATTCAAGTATTTTTGATAAGTTTATAAGATTGAATGGATTTGGAATTTGTAGTAAATCATTGTACTCGTATAATATGCAATACGACCATAATACAAATAAACTCATTATCAGAAAAAAATATTGGAGAATTATCTTTTATTTGACGATAACTAAATACCTACTTATGTTTAGTATTGAAAATTTCTAAACTGTCATTTATTCACATTCACTATTTTTTATTTCTTTATGAAAAATAATTGTCTTAAGAATAACTCACCTGAGTGTATGATCCATTTTTGACATCTGGTAGGGTCATTCACAGGAAATCCGTACATTTTAATTGTAGGATCTGATCTCTTACTTAGTCCACACTTAAAATAAACACACTTATTTCCAGCCATTTCTAAAAAATTGAAAAGAAGTGATTATTTGTTATATAAATACATTTTAGTAAGTAGTTCGCTAAATATACAGTTTTTTTTTTCGAAATTGTAAGCTTTGTAGCATTTATACACCTAGCGCCTCTTATAATTTGAATATATTAACTAAGAGAGTAGTGATGTATATTAATTGTAATAATATCCACTTACCTTAAAAATGAAATATATATCCAAGTTCAAAGATTCTCAAATAAAAAAATAATCCAAATGCACAACCAACGAAACCCAACAATACAACGAACACAATACAATAATGAATTCAAATTGCAACTTTGCTATAGGCATCCAGAATAAGAAACTTTACAACACAGCTTACTGGTTGAATATAATATTCTAAATAATTTTGGCACCATCTGTTATTGGGGTAATTCGACAACCAAAGCTAAGAAAACACGTGATTCAAGCTACGAGTAGCAGTATTATATACAATGGTAATACCATTGGATAAAGAATAGAATATTATTCTATTATATTAGTATTAAATATATGGTTATACTAAATAACTTGTGATCCATTCATCCATTTAAATATAAGTGATCTGTTATACAACTTGAATATATAGTTTTCGAGTTGTCAATGTCGACAAAAACTATACAGTTACCAATATCGTCCGGAAAACTTTACGTCTATTAAATTATGTATGACACTTATGTAATTTTCTAAATTGAACTTTACAAAGACGATGCCTCTGATTGGTGGTATAGATTGCCAAAATTGATTTTCAATAGTATACGCTATTGGTGCATTCTACTTGTCAAAAAGTGGGATCAAGTGAGCGTTGAGGGAACTGGCGGAATTTTCAAAACTCAAACAGAAGCTGCAACCATTAGAATTTATAACATTACTTGGTGATCTTCATTATATATATAAAAATACTTGTGTGAAAAAAAATTGATGGAAGAAGACACTGAAAATAGATATGATTAAAAAAAAATAAAAGTAACGTATAATTTTTATTCAACCGAGTTAATAAGTTTAGAAGTACTATCTGACATTTCTAATTGTTTTCTAACTTTCGCGAAGTGTTTGAGAAAAACTCCAAAAAATACTCCCATTACAAAATTTAATATCGCAATTAAAAAAATACGGAGAGACAGAATGGACGTTTCCCCATTTTTGTTCATTTGTTCCAAAATAGCATGCTGCTCTTCGTGATCTATTTCATCATATAAATGCCCTTGCGAAATGTCTATAGTTGCGTCTTCGCTATCGTTAATCACAATTAAATTACCTACACTTTGCTCTTCTCCAATTTCCTGTATATTTTGGGTGTAATTGACTTCACATATAGTACTATGCTCTTTGGATTGCTGGAATTCAAAAATGTTGTAACTCACATTATTAAAAATGCATTGGTAAGGCTCCGATGTATCAATAAAATTCTTTTGCGACAAGTAATCGAAAAGTTCCATAGTTTTGCAGTTGCACTTCCAAGTATTATAAGATAACTTAAGGAAAATTTCTGACAAAGGTTCAAACACTTCCGGGTTAATGTATTGGATGTTATTTTCGTGAAGTAATAACATTCTTAAATTTGGCAAATATTTCAAAGCTTCGGAACTAACTTCCGTGATTTGACAGTTACTAAGGGCCAGTAGCTCCAAGGATTCCGATTTGATTACAGGCATTTCTCCTAAAAAAAAATAAGATTTTTAAGTTATTAAGTTACGTGTATCAACTCAAAATAGAAGAACGTATTATGTAGATAGTCATTGTTTTTGTTAGTACTTAACCACTGACTATCCGTTACAACCAAAGGACTCGGCTTTGTACTCCCGTGCTCGAAGAAACAGTGTACAATACGCCGTTTACCGTTTTAAAATCGGACAAATGAAAGTGTGCCTTTTTTTAAATTCAATTTTAATTAAGTGAAACACATTTTTCGTAGATTTTACTTTTGTTATAGCTATTAATTTTCAAATTCCACCCGTATATAAGTAAAATCATTTTAAAAAATAAATATGACAACTAAATAACTAAATCGCTAACATAAATTGACATTTTTTCTAATTTAAAATATTTAATTTCAACATTTCGTTCAGTCTATTTTATAAAACTATTTTTGATAAATAACTTCGCAAATTGTGTATAAACATTTTTGTAAATTGGACCAAACATTTATTTTTGAGACCATTTTTAGAAGTATCTTCATTTTTAAATTCTTTGTTTTGTTTTTTTTTTCAGGTATTTTTCATATTTTGGGATATATTTCTCCATAAAACATTCTGTTTTTATTTTTTCTGATTTCACTTCATCCTATTCTAACTTTTAAAAACAATATCGTTTCTATATTTCTCATAGTGTATTTTTGTTCATTTTTTCGACTTTTAGAAGTTAGAATACGACATAATCATGAACATCCATGCCCGGCCTATCCAAATAAACCCCCTGTGCTTAGTTGACTATTTCGTAAACTATCATAAAAACATGAAATTGTAATTGTATTGTTTATAAATATAATTTGAATTGAATTTATATAAATTTTATTACATTAATTTTAGTGAATGAGTCTACTGTTAATTGTAAATATCTTTTTAATTAAATTTTTATAAATTTTCTTATATTAATTTCAATAAATAAGTAAGTTTTTGAAAAATTATACATATAATAAACGTTTAATAAAAAAATGTAAAAGGTTGTTTATTTATTATATTTCCTACAACAAATTTTATTTGATTGACAATAAAAAAATATGAAATATGTATATGATTTTAAATAATCGTTAACGTAATTAATGTACACAATTGCAATGTCGTTTTTGATTTTTTTATTGTTAGTTTAATTTCTCGGTCGTGGAACCAACAACGAATTAGTTATAAGGTAAGTCACGAAGGCTACCCACTACACAAGTGAACTGATCCATTTACCACTAACGGAGAGCGTGCCGAGACGCACCCGCTTAATTATCCGAAATAGGACATTGGGATTTTTTTAATCTTCTAATCTTAATCTAAAAATTTACAGAAAACATTTAATATCTGGATAACGGTGAGGTTAAGGTATAGGAAAGTATGCATGAATTTGCCTTATTTTTTACCCCTGAATAGAAAAAACCGAGTGGTTCTATTTAAAAAAATGAAAGAAATTTGATATTTATGAAGTTAACCTTTGAACACTTTTTATACACACCCTGTATAAAATGAGAACTTTTTCAACAAAGATTCAAATACGTTTGACCTTGCTGAAAGCAATCGAACAGAAACCATTTTCATATCTTCAAGGGTATACCCGTAAAAAAATAATTTATAGGGGTCTGCAACGGTCAAATTTTTTACAAAAAAATTAATAACTAAAAAAGTATACATTTTTCGAAAAAGGTTCGTAATCATAAAAATGTCTGTTGGGCTGTTATCAAACAACTAGATAAAATTAAGAAATGTCTCATCTTACCTTCGAATGGATTGCCTGATAAATCCAATAGAACCATATCAGTTAATTCCTGAATAAAATCATCAGGAATGACTCGAAGTAAATTATCGCCCAAATAGAGTTCTTGTAGATTTTCCAAATCATCAAAAGCTTCATTATCAATGTCTATTATTTCAGAATAATTGAGGTACAATTCTTTCACGTACATACTTTTTTCAAACGAAAGATCGTCAGGACCAATTAATGCTAAAAAAAAGTTCTTATTGAATAGTACATAAATATATGATTATGTCTAGGTATAACTAATCTTAAAGAGATACAAATATAATAAAGTTTTCTAGAGAACCGCGTTAATATTTGATTCAATGAAATTCTAGTCACATTTACCGTCGTAAAAATGTTGGTGCTAATAAACAAAACACAATTTTTCACGAACGTGATTTGAAAGATAATATGCCAGTGTCTCAAAATGTATCACTCGAACCCAAAGTCTGTAAGTCGCCAAATTCAAAAGTGCTTCCGTCCCCAAACTTCCAATCATAGATTGGAAGTTTCTTGCGGTAGTTTGGTTCCACAAAGACGTACAGGAAACATTGAGAAGACTCCCGATTTGAGTGACTATGTAAATTAAATGTTAATTCACAATCTTGTAAAAACTAACCATACTATGCATGTTTATGCGGTCTTAAATACTAATCCTATTGTATACAAAAGCTAAAATTAATGGAACTACACGTGTCTAAGGGACATATTGAATCGCTGAACTAAGATGTTTACAATAAATTTTAATAAATTCTAGTAGTCTATCATTTATAGGTCTCTTTACAGAACAGTTTCGAATAACTATGTTTTCATAATCGAGTAAGTAATCAGTTGAAAATTGTGTTGTCATGAATATTTAATGTTAAAGTTGATGAATTTAATGTTTTTATAAATAAATAATAAAATATATGACATCGCAATTCTCAACTAATTAATTTCCTGATGATACATACATATTCATTCAGTTAATATATTAGAAATAGTACACTTTGGTATTTAAATTTTGCCACAATCCTACTATGAAATTTATCAAACGAAATATCGTAAGCCCATTCATAAATTTAGGGGTTGTACATGTCATTCAAAGGTTGAAAATTTGGAACGTACTTTCTCGTTGAAAAATATAACTTCATTTCTGGAGTGTTTTAGTATTTTTTATAATCATATAAAGTAATTTGAATAATTAGATTATACCGTTCAACTTATCCGCACTATCTACACAAACCGGTGCTTAGTAAATATACTTTCATTAATTTATTTGTTGTTATTTAAAGAATAATGTAACATTTTGAGCAATTATCACTTAAATAAAATGTACTTTCACCTAAAAAAAATAAATATCACAGTAATTCGTATAGTTCTTCCAAAATAATTAATAATAATTTTTTTTGATCCACCTACTTATAAAAAAATCATTATTATAACTTATTAACTTGCTACAACTGAATATTAATTCGTGCTGTTTTTTTCAAAATTTTAACGTTTATTTAAAAAATACATGTACAATAGTATTATTTGAAGTATTGCCCATTTGAAGCTATGACCTTTTTCTATCTTTCTGGTAATTTGTAGATCCCATACCAAAAAACTAAACAGCCAAGAATGAATCAAGCCAATTTTTGATATCTTGCTCTGATGCGAACCGTATCTCAGTGAGGGCGTTCTGCATCGACCGAAACAAATGGTAGTCAGAAGGAGCAAGGTCTGGGCTATAAAGCGGGTGAGGTAAAACTTCCCATCCCCCGTTTTATAAATAGTTCTTAACCGGAATAGCAAAATGGGGCCGAGCGTTGTCATGATGGAAAATTATTGCCTCGTGTCTGGTCGCATATTCCGGGCGTTTTTTGGCTACTTACTGCTGTCTTCAAACGGATTAATTGTATTCGGTAGCGTTCTCTATTAATGGTTTCACCCGGATTTAACAGCTGATAATACAACACATCCTTCTGATCCCACCAAATAGAGAGCATTACCTTCGCGCCATGAATATTCGGCTTCGCCGTTGAATTGGCTGGTTGGGCGGATTTCACATATGATTTTTTGCACTTGGGGTTGTCGTAATGGATTCATTTTTCATCACCAGTGACGATCCGATGCAAAAATGACTTCCTTATGAGACGTTCCAGCAGCATTTCGGACATGCAAAACCGCCTTTCGACGTCTCTCGACTTGAGTTCATGTGGTACCTAATTTCCTTGCTTTTGAATATATCAAGCTGCTTTTAAACGTTTTGAAATGGCTGCTTGAGTGACAGCCAAAGATTCTGCGAGCTGTTCTTGTGTTTGGCAACAATCTTCATCGATTGATGCTTTCAGTTCTTTATCTTCAAACTTTTTTGACTACCCAGGACGTTCATCGTTTTCCAAGCCAAAATCACCACTTTTAAATCGTGCAAACCACTTTTGGCACGCTTGCTCAGCTCAGTTCACCATAAACTTCAATGACTTTCAGCAGCATTTTTCTTCTTATTAAAGTAACGAAGAAAACTCCCAGCAAAACAGTTTTTCAGGAACAAAGTTCGACATATTTGAGTGAGAAAAAATTATTGTTGTTAACGATTCAAATGAATGACATATACTGAAAATACGTACAATAACAGTAGCTTTCCAATGCAGGTTCGGAATATTGGAACGAGGTAATGATATACAAGTAACGCCATCTCTTATCAAACCCCACGAATTAAGTTATAGACCAATAGAAAACGTAAATAGACGAGTAAAATGTACCTGCCTGTAAGGGGATTTGGTTTAAACAGGGTACCAGACGTGAACTGAACCCTTTTTGTACCCCATTCGTCTATTAGAGCTTCGGTAGTCTTTTATCTGACGCAAATAATCTTGTCAACATCGAACAATCTTTGACGATTCGGTTATTGCCACCCGTTTAGTCAGTTTTTTGTGCTTAAAATCATATGCTGACAAACCTTGATACAATGTTTCTAAACTGGTATAATTGTACTCTGGATAATTTAGTGTATTACTTCTAATGTCGCAGCCCTGTACTCTTTAACTGTAAATTGTCCTACGTAGAAGCTTTGTCAACACTTTCGTAAATACTCGATAAATGGAAAATTTATTAACTCCAGTTAATTCAGCATTTTTTATTATGATTGCAATATCAGATTGCTCCTTTTCTAAGCATACGAATATATTTAAAATAACTTGCTGTGATTGTATATCTAAATCTCACCAAACCACGCCAATGCTTATCGAGGAATGTCTGGAAGGAATATGTCCACAGCTTCGGCCAATAGAAATACATTTGTGTTTACGATTCGATGTTTTCATTGGTAAACAGTGGAGATGATGAGTCCACGTGAACTGACGTTTTACCGATTTTTATACGGGGAGTAAACATTTCTTAATTTGGTATGAGTACCAATCTGAAATTGATCCCAATTGATATTGGAAGAACTATAACAGAATAATTTCAGACTAATATATCGACTTACCGATTTTATTTCCAGAAAGGTCAATCACTACGGGATTATTTTCTAGCGGATCGAAGTTCGGTATTTTTTCAATACTTCTACTTATACAGAAAACTGTTTCTTCTGTACAATTACACATTGACGGACACCTTGCTTCAACCATATAAGAAATGGTTATCAAGTGCATTAAAACTACAATTGCGCATTTTTTCAATGAAATCTTCATAATGAAGAAGGGAAAAGATTCTGAAAAATCAAACGAATGAAATTAATAATTTTTTCAAAATGAAATTATCGGTTAAATTATAACGAAATTTGGATTGTTGTTCCTAATTCAGTAGCGACGTTGTTTAAAATATAAAAATGAGCAGAATTCTAAAGGTAGTTTTCCACCGAACGGACATGGTACTACTTTTATTTTCAAAAGCAAAAACAAAAAACTCGAACTAAAACAATTAGGTAGACCGAGTTGGGTGTTTTGTTTTTATGTTTTTTTCTGTAATTCTACTAGACCAACAGTTTTCATAAAGTATTCTGTAGACGCTATATTTATAAAAGCGTGCAAAGTTTTTATAATCAAATCTTTTGATCAAAAGCAAAAACGAAAGGAAAGACGACAAATGGATCATGGAACCGATAAACTTATAACAGATATGATAAATGAGAACAAAGAAATAAATGCTGAACTGAAGTCATCGTTTCATAATTCAGAAATTGTTAAATGTACTTGCACCAAACAAAGTTTAACAATTGACAACATCAGTGTTTGGCCTTTTGTAGTAAATAAAGTACGGTTGGGTAAGTAACAAATCTCAACAAGATTTACACAAAATTTCTATTTGTTGCTTCCAGTTCATTCCAATCAGTCAAGTCATAAATTGAGTTTAGCACTGTTATTAAATTTTTTACTAAAGTGACAACGGAAAGGAGAGCCCGTGATAAAAAAAGCAGAGGTCACAAAAATGATAGCTACAATATTTTGGGACTGCAACAGTATTCTTTTGATTCACATCAAGGAATCAAATACAACTCTGCACGCGGGATATTACTTCAATTTACTAACACAGTTGCGTCAAAAAAACGGTGCGGATAAATCAGCACAGCTGTGCGCTACAGTACACGCTGCTTCACTTTCCAAGGCTACTGGACGCGAATCTGGCTTCACATATGTTGAACATCCACTATATAGCCCCGATCTGGTCTCGTCCGACTATTTTTTATTTGCAAACCAAAACGCTGAGTTAAGCGGTGAAAGATTTAACAGCGAAAATTAAATTAAACAGACGATGTATCAACATGTTGACTCTAAATGCGTCGACGTTCTCTATTTACGATCTTTCTTTCTATGTCAGGCTAAGAACCAATGGATTACGCATTACGTATGATGATTTTACCTTTATCGAAATGAAACAACCTATTTTGATACATCGAATGATCAAAATTCTATATTCATTGCGAATATTTCTATAACAATTGTTCCTTTTCTTTGGTATTTATCTAAGAAAAAAATCATTCTTTGTATCAATATAGAATTTAAATTAGTCCAGGCTACCACCAAGGTTTCACCTCCGATTTCCATATCTCCCACTTGTGAAAATTTTATGTTTAAAATAACCACGGAAATTGATAGAATTCTAAATTTTAAATCATTCTAAATTAAAAATCATTTTTTGATAAATCAATAGTTTTTTAGTAATTCGCAACTGAAAACTTGAATTTTTCTTGAAAAAATCACGTTTTCAAAGATTTTTCATGAATAACTCGAATACTTTTGATTTTATCAGAATAAGTGTGAATAACTAAAATTAAGCTTATAATAAGACAAAGAAAATAATTTCCTGAAGGTTGAATATTTTTATCGATCGAACATTTAACATAAAAACCAAGAAAGTTAAGGCCGAAATAAGATCGATTTATATTTGTAGAGAAAACATCAATTTCGCCCTTAGCAATAGTACCCAAATTGCAATAAAATTATAATTCAGTGATGATTTATTTTATTACGTACTAATAATGATTTCTGGAAGTTTCAACGATTTAGAATGAATATTTTCGAAATTTTTTAAAATACATTTTTTTTAATTTCTGAAAAATTATAAAATATACATAAAAATTGATAAGGAACATTTTGCTTTTTCTAAATTTTTTGTAATTTCTAAAATAACTAATATTTGACCTTACAAATCGTACCCTAACGTATGACTGATAACCATTATCGAAACCTTTAAACGTTAAATAGAAGACTAAAGGAATTTAAAACGTTTATAAACTTATAAGTTATAGATTTCCCTATAAATCTACGTTTTGAAGGACTAATTTGCTAAAAAATTAGCGAGATATGGCCAAAAAACTATTTACACTTTTTTAAATTTTGGAGCTGGTAGATTTCTTTGTCGTTATGGATGATTTTTGGGGGTTAAAAATTTTGAATACATAATAATCAAGTTGAAAAATATGAAAAAATCCTTCTTATCCTACCAAATTTAACCGACGAATCTCTGTCTCCTATTCGACCAGTTCTTCATACGTTGTGGAAAAATAAAATATAAGTGTACACCCGATATTTTCATTATATTGAATTTCTACGACGAATGCGGCGTTTTAAAATATCCCAGACATACTCGATAGGATTCATATCTAGACTTCTCGGTGGCCAGTCCAGGGTATGAATTCCTACTTCGTTTAGGTAATTCAGAAAATCTTCTGCAACTTGTCATGTATTAAACGAAATTTCAAGAATGTCAGTTATGTATCTTGCTGCGTTAAGGGCGGATCTAGGACACTAATTCTGTGCGGGCATCAAAACAAATTCCTCCCCAAAATATGATAGACCCCGGGAATGATAGAAGACTGCGCAAATCTTTTTCTTCGCCGTCTTCGAATTTGATTACATCCATCTGGACCTCATAGACTGAATCTTGTCTCATTCGTAAACAAAACTTGGCACCAATTTTCTAAATTCCAATCTAAATATTGCCTTGCAAGTCTTAGTCTAGCTGCCTGGTTAGCAAAGGTGCCTGGAGAGTTCTTCTGCTGTGTAGACCAGCATTCTGAAGGTGTTGTCTTATTTATCTATCAGAGATATTAACATTTCGGATTTCTCGTAAAAGGCTGTTGATCTCGACACTTGTCATTGACCGATTTCTTAATGAATTTAATTACAAAAAATGCTCGAGGAGTTAAAACTGAAGGACGTCTTTGACCAGATCTCCTAGAATGTGAACCGGTCTCTCGAAATCTTTGCAAAATATGCCAATGGTTGTGTGGTGTACGCCAAACAGATTTGCCACTTGACGATAACTTGTTGTCCCTGTCCAACTAACTTGGCTATTCTTTCAACTTCGCGTCCACTTAACCGCCTAAATCTATTCATTTTGTGTTTAAATAGTCTCGACTTTAACACACCTTGATTGACTTAAATTACTGCTGTCCACAAGTTGGTACAACAATAGAATGAAAGAAACATTAAATATGCATAAAATTGAAATTTTAAAAAACTACAAAACCAGTTATTTGTTGATAAGAAATTCAAATCAACAACAAAAAGAATAATGAGAGCCTCAGAGATGAAAATACCGCGGATCATCTAGGGAATCACCCTCAGGGACCGAATAAGGAGTGATGACATAAGAGAAAAATTGGGCGTACAGGTTGTGGCGAAATGGGCCAAGGCACGAAAAAGATTCTGGATGGATCACGTAGAAAGAATGCCAGAAGACAGATGGACAAAGTGGGCTAAAACTAAGAGACCGAACACTCGCAGATCTGTAGGCAGACCACCAAAGAGATTAGGTTAGGTTAGGTTAGGTTAGGTTGGAGCTCCAAGAAGAGAGCCAAACGTACAGGATTGAACAGGGCCTGGTCCTATTGAAAGATGAAGAAGAAGAAGAAGGAGAAATTCTGCTATGTTTTATCGCTAATATTTAAATAATTTAACTATTTGTGATAGAAAAAAAAAGAAACCCAAAAGATTAACATTGTAGGTTTTGATATTGAAATAAATGGTAGTGCGTTATTCATGGCCACGAGTTTATATTTGCAGTTTAAATCAATTAAGCAAAGACGGTGTGAATATAATCTACTGTAGTTTATTTCAGAAAGGTATAGAGTAATAAAACCTCATGCAAAGGGACCACGGAGTGACCCAACGAATATTTAAGCCACTTTCATAGTTTGGCATTGATTTCATTGTAAAATTTCTTTTTATTAAGTGCACGTAGTACCACCCGGGTTGGGGTTTATTTATGGGTTTATTCCTATTGTTATCCATTCACAAACAGTGAAAATAGTGTGACAAAGGCGTGCCGGTAGGATACTCGTAAAAAGAAAAGAATTTTATTTTAACAGAATAAAAATTAGGCATTATGTACATAGTATTAGGTACACTTATTTTTTATTGAATATTATATAAAAAATACATTATCCAGAAATTAAATTATAAAAAATCATAATCTTCGTTATCTGAGGAACTGTCATCTCCTCTACTACTATTTCAAGACCTACACCGAAATTGATCCAAACTGGATGGATTTCCCCATGTTATTACACTATACCTTTTGAAATAGACTATAGAATAGACTATAACATTATACCTAAATACTCCATCTAATTGCTTTTATGATGATGTGCCAGACATTTTAAAAAAATATGAGACTAGGAAAATTTTACAACTTAAAACAAATTTCCTTAAAATCTAATGAATACTGTCAAATAGCGATGCACATTTTTCTCAGACCCACTCTGTATTATTATTCCTATTGTAATTTAGTTGTGTTATAAAACATCGAAATGAATCAGTTTTTATCCAAGAAATTTAAATAGCTACTTACGTAATCTGAAGAGATTTTGTTGATTTAAATAAAAGTTATTTATAATATCAATAACACATTATACCTTTCCGTTATTTGATCATTATTTAATATCAGACAGAAAAGTATTATCGGTTGGTTATTCTTTGCATAAGATACATATATTATACTGATCAGATAAAACAGGTCAGGTTCAAAGGGCAGGTGGAAATAATTTTATAAAAAACTAAAGGATTGTATGCACAATTTTTCACACAAACTGTGTAAATCTGAGAAATACGATCAATTTAAATATTCAATGTGACCTAACAATAATGTAAATATAGTGAGAAAAATATAAAACACATTTCCAATTTTACAAGTAAAAGTATTTCGCAGGATTGTTTGTAAGACTCTAATGTATTTTCCAAACAACTTTAATCGATTCAATCATTGAAGTCAATGTTAATAATAAGAATTATTTGATCCTTCTCTGTTTGTTTTTGTTAACTGGCAGTGAATTTCAGTGCCTAGTTTTTATGGATTAAAATCATAGTTTTTGCCAAAAAATATATATATAGGGTGCGGAAATTATTTCTTCACATACATTTTCGAGGTTGAAAATTTAGATAGGTTAGGTTAGGTTCGATTAGGTTAGGTTCGGTTAGGTTAGGTTCGGTTAGGTTCGGTTAGGTTCGGTTAGGTTCGGTTAGGTTAGGTTCGGTTAGGTTAGGTTAGGCTCATTCTCAAAATATTGAGCGACTTTAACGAGATATTCGTGATAACATACTTCGTTATGGAAGAACTTGATCTTATTATCGTATACCTATTTTGGGGAATTTCTATTTAAAAGACATTATTCATATTCAAATAGAATTGAAGATTTATTGGCACGAGTACGATTTCCGTGGAGCCTGGATTTGACTATGCCGCCATTTTGTAAAAATAAGTCGAAAATGAAGAATAAAATTTTTCAATACCTCGCTTCGTTTTCGAGATACCGATACTTGAAGTTGGAAAAATTTATTTTTATTCAATATTTGTATATATACTAACCTAACGTAACCTCGTGGTGTACTTTGAGTGTAAAAAGTTCAAAAATTTTGAATTTTTTACAGCCAAAATTGTCTAAAAAAGTTTTTCTTCGCGTGAGGATATTATTTTAGTTTTATTTTATTATTATTTGTTTTCCTTATGGGGGACTTCGCCCCCTGGACCCCACGCGGACCCTGGGCTGCCCAAAAGCCACAGTCCGCGAGGAATGGGTGAGTTTGGAGAGGGGAGAATAAGGGCAGATAAATTCGGAACGGGTATATTTGGAACGATTTTTTACAGTCATTTTTTGATTCTGTTGATTTTGTCGTTAAAAATAGCATAAATGATGCAAAAATAACTTTTTCAGGATAATTATGAAATACTATAGTAGTCTGGCTTTTCAATTATAAAACAAACGAAAATAAATAACTTTTGAAAGCATTCAGAACGTACTTTCTGCTCGAAAAAGGATATTTTTACATTAAATTATCAATTAAATCTTCAAATCTCCAACATTAAATATAATTATAATCTGGCCACTCATTACAGAGAGTAATCACGTGCATAGTGCGTGAGAGAGAAATTGTAAGCCTGAATCACACCATACACAACACTAAAAGGTATTTAGTGGCAAATTTGAATTGAATTTTAAATGCTTTTTTCAAACTAACATTTTTATTTGAATTTTAAATACTTTATTTTAATATCATATCATATAAATAATACTTTTATTTATCAATTGCATAGCATTCATACATTAAAATCTTCGTTCACTTAGTTAACTACTAAATTTTATACCTACATATTTCACACGTTGCCTTAATTTGTTTAAAAGTATCTATAAATATATATAATTATTATTTTAATCGTAATTTTGTTTTCCCTAACCTTAAATAGCTAGACGGTTTTTCAAATTTAAGGTATATTAAATAAAAATGTAAGGGTACCTAATATTGTAAAGTAATATCTAAGAGAGAAATGTCGTGCTATATGTTTTATTCAAATACGTATCAAAGGTTATAAAGTAAATTCATACAAAACGATATAAATAATAATAATAATAATAATAATAATAATAATAATAATAATAATAATAATAATAATAATAATAATAATAATAATAATAATAATAATAATAATAATAATAATAATAATAATAATAATAATAATAATCTTTATAAGCAACAGAAGGTCCTTTCCTGAATAAATTCTTTGTTTTCAAAAAAGGTGGTTGAGAGGGATATAAGGGCGGATGAATTTTTATTTTAATCTAAATCGGAATCTGATTCCGACGAGGGCGAATCAGCTCTTAAATTTATTATTAGAGGTTCCACTTGTTTTTCAATTAAATTATCAATGTCCCACATTTTATTTCGAAAAAAGCGGACATGTTGGATTGCCTTACTCCAATTGGTTTAGGTAACATTATTTAAAGCTTTAGTAAATAAAGTTTGGACATCACTAATTTTAAATGTTGTGTTTTTCCTTGCCCCCTCACCCTTGATTTGTGCCCATATGAGTTCAATTGGGTTGAATTCACAATGGTAAGGTGGCTCAGATGTATTTTGTCAAAATTCTAAAAGTATTAAAGCAATGACGCGTTTAGAAATGATTGTTCTTCAGATTGAATAACGTAAATAGACAGTTTAAATTTAGTTCCATGAATATCACAGCCACTTTTAACAATAAAATTTATTTTAAAATAGAGGATAGTCAATGTATAACATAACTATAATACCACATATTAAAGAATAATAAAAATTAAAGTACATGTTTAACATACGCTATACAGTCACATAATTCTTACTGTAAAAGCGCATGTTAGAAATGTAGTTTAATTTTTAATTTTTATCAAAGTAAATAAATCACATAATAAAACAAAAGCTTGAAATAATTATTAATATAAAATTTTTAGAATATAATAATAATGAATTAATGTAACGTGCAGCTGTGTGAACTTGACTTTCTCAGACATTGCTTCAGCCAATACGAATCGTTATAAAAGGTACCACTAGCATCCCATGAGCCAATCACGCGTTTTTGTAATGACACAAATCAATTTCTAGCAATAGTCATTTATTTACACTTGTAACTTATTTCTTGGATGACCAGAATAGATTCAAAAAAAAACTTTTTCAAAATGATCTTTATTTTTGTTGTGTTTACATCTGTCTCACCCAAGTCTCGATCAGTGTTACCAACCTAACCTCTCAAAATTCCCTTTCTAGAGCGCGAAATTCGAATTAAAATATAAAAATGCTTACACACGTACAAATAATCATTAATTTCTATTGAATACATTCGTGACCTTTCTTCAATAAATGGGGAAGAGAACGATTTCCGTGGCGCCGCGGATTTAATTAGGCCAAAATAAATTGGAAATGAAGACTGGAATTTTTTGATATCTCGCTTCGTTTTCGAGATATCGATACTTTAAGTTTAAATCAAACGTTAGTTCGAAATTCGCTTTATTGAACAGATGGCGTTCAATACTTCGTTCCAAATGAATATTTTATCAATTCAAATTCAATATGAATCTTGTAATTCAATAAAGAAAAGATTTTTTATTTAATTTTTATTATATATTTATATATATATATATATAAATAATATTTATTATTTACTCTGATACTCCAAAATTATAATCAAAAAACAGATTTTTATAACAAAATGAACCATTTTTGATAACTTGAATACGATAAATACATGATTAATTTGATGTTTTTCATAAGGAATTGTCTTTTGTTTTTCATTATTTATAGAGTAAAAAAAATATTTAACGATAGTATGAAGATTTAATTAGTAATTTAATGTAAAAACATTCTCTTTCGAGTAAAAAATACGTTCTGAATGCTTTCAAAAGTTATTTATTTTCGTTTGTTTTATAATTGAAAAGCCAGTCTACTGTAGTATTTCACAATTATCCTGGTAAAGTTCTTTAGTAATTATTTTTGCATTATTGATCCTATTTTTATCGACAAAATCAACCGAATAAGAAAAATGACTGTAAAAAATCGTTCCAAATCTACCCGCTCCGAATTTATCTGCCCCCAATCTGCCCTCTCCAAACTCATCCGTTCGTCGCGCCCTGTGGCTTTTGTGCAGACTAGGGTCCGGGGTCCAGGGGGCGAAGCTCCATATAAGAAAAAAAATAATAATAAAATAAAACTAAAATAAAATCTTCACGCGAAGAAAAAATTTTTTAGACAATTTTGGCTGTAACAAATTCACGATTTTTGAACTTTTTATACTCAAAGTGCACCACGAAAAGGTTAGGTTATGTTAGGTTAGGCTATGTTGATATATACAAATATTGAATAAAAATAATTTTTTTAAATTCAAGTATCGATATCTTGAAAACGAGGCGAAATATCGAAAAATTTTATTTTTCATTTTCGACTTATTTTGGGTAGATTTACAAAATTGCACCACGGAAATCGTACTCGTGCCCTTTTCCAAATATATTGATAATTCTCTCACCGTATTTTTATTCTTGACCACATATAGTTCGATAGCCAGGTTGATCAATTGATCAATTATTATTTTTTTTTTTTTTCGAAAGATAATTGGTGAAATGTATCAGAAAGTTATGTCAGCTGCGGTGCGGTAAGTGGGATAAGTGGCAGTAGCCTTCCACGCACGAGAAAAATAAAAAGAAATTCAGTCATTTCCCCCCAGCTGAAAATTTGTAAGCTGATTGTTAATATATTGCTGTGATATAAAAAAAATCAGTTAACAAGGAGTCGAGGAGAGCCTGGGCAACTGATGCAGTAGATGCTTCCGCTTAACACTTTCACTGCCATGAGCTCATAGGGATGTCAACCTGTGTGCCAAGCAGTGATTACAAAAATATGAATTTTAAGTGATGTTATCTGATTTTCTTTGTACAAATAGACTAATGTACAACAATTTTTTTTTCCATAAATTGACAAAAAACTTGTGAACACGCGAGCCTTGTTCAAGTATGATATCTGATGGAATATACCACCGACACGCCTAACGTGTCTTTCACAGTTTTTCAGTAAACTAATAAAAATACTTGGAATTATGAATTATAGTTATATGTATTTGAATAATCAAGGATAATAATAAAATATATGATATTCTATAATATCTATAACTGTTCGTGGTAAACACTAAGACAGGGTGTTAAACAAAATCCGGGTTCTCCAGGACATTGAGGACAAAAATATAGGGATGCTTTTCGCACATTACGGGTTTACCAGCAGTTCTTACATTTGTATTACCCTTTGCGTCTTTTGGGCAATGGTTTGGCAAATGAAATAATGCAGGTTGGAAGATCTAATAGACTTGTTATTACATATAATCTGAAGTCGTAAAGATTTAGCTTCGTTGGTGCATCTTGATTATGCATATGCATATATGCGTTTATCAACATAACTTGAATTATGTGAATACCCAGCTTTTTGTACCAGCGAAGAGTTTTGTGTTCACAACTGAATAACTAATGAGCTGATCACAATGATCTAGATCACTCTTAAACTGATTATATTCGTTAATTACCTGTGGTTTCAGTTGCTTCCTACCTCTCTTGGAAACAGTTGGTACCAAGTCGTCTCCAAATTCCGTAGATATTGCGAAACCCTCCCTAAGATCTTTCCACTTACATAGACATGTTCCATCCTGTAAATACACGCAATAACTTTTAACAGCCGTTAATTGTCTGTTTGTAACAGTTAAAGGAGTTCCTACACGTTTTGGTCGTAAAATTCCAGTCAAATTAGTGTTGACTTGCAACAGTTTTTTAGATAATTCGACGCTAGTATAAAAATTTACTAAATAAATCGAGTGACCCATATTAATTTTATCCTCCAGAAGCTTTAATACCACCTTTTGAATGTGTTTTCTTCCGCCTACATTTTGGCCATAGGTCATATACCGTATTTGTGGCGTTTTCCCTTGACATACTGGCGACAATTAAGTCTACCTCTCCACAAAATTATTGATTCTTTATGTGGATTATATACATCTTTTAATCTTGCGTTAAAGAAATTGATCAATGGCGTAATTTTATACATATTGATTTGTTGATTGTCATTATTACTAAAGTGTAAGGCACGAAGAATCAAAAGAAATCGATTTCTGCTCATAATTTTCCCAAATATTGGAATTTGAAATAGAGAGTTGGTTTTCCAACAATCGTTAAGTCTGTCTAGTTTTATCGTACCCATGTGAAATAAAAGTCCGAGAAAAAGTTTCAACTCTTCTCTAATAACATCTTTTCACTGTGTAGTGTGGCTCTTTGCTCCTTCACTACGTGCAAGAATATCAAATGCATATCTGTTTTTGTTCTCTATAATGAATTCATAAAAACTTATTTTCAACATTAATTTTCTAACCTGGTACTCTAACAAATGGTATGTGTTCTCTTCTTCAGAGTACGGTCACGGTAGGCGTGTTGCCGACATTGAAAGTGTCAACTTCTACTTTAAAACTATGGAGCGTAGAGGTAAGGATGACCATTTCATATGGGGGTTTGGTTTAAAAACTGTCCGCTTATAGACGGTAAATTATAATTCAAAATTTGACAAGAATGGCGCTCCTGTCGGACGAGATATCATATGATCGGTCGTCCGTCTTATTTGAATGACCTCTCTCAAATGTTTTCTTCCGGGTGTGTCGCGATTTCTCGCTCATCACTATTTTAGTGTGAGTGAAGTGAAGTATGCAGTGTTAAAAAATTTTAAATGACTATAGTCGTTAACTAAATATTGGTATACAAAATCTAAACTTTTCATATAACTTCCAAAACATCAGCTGGCGGTTTTTCCTCAGAAATATAGCCAGCTGTCATATATTTATTCACATCTACATATAAGCTGTCATTGATTAAATTTTTATTTGAGGGGAAATTACTGAAAATATAATTTATTTTTTCATGTTCGCAGTGCCGTATAATACATTATAGTATAGTCAGCTGATTATTTTATTTCCTCGAGATATTGGGATAGTTACAGTTTTAGTTGCGAGGAAATGACTAAATTTCTTTTTTTTTCTCATGTCATTCCACCCAATGAGCCGCAGCTGACGTTCTCTAGGTTTTATTATACAACTTTCTGATGCATTCTACTAATTATTCCTTAAGAGGAACTTGGTCGTATATTTCTGTTGCTGGCTCCCGGACTAATATATTGTGAGTTGTGGTTTTATTAATTAATTCCTGTGAGATAGAACGAAAAGAATTCAAATCTCAGATAGTGGAGTCCACACATAAATGAGATTTATTACATAAAAAAATGATATACAAGGATTAATAATTAACTTTTCATATAACTATCGTCATTAAAATCTACATCATTACCATTATCGTCATCGTTGTCTGTAGTTATTAAAAAATTTGTTGCTACTATCAGTTGAAATGATTTCTTCTATTTGAAGTAGTTTATGGCTACCATTAAACATATTCGGCATAATGCTAATATTATCATGATCATATATCCAACCACAATCTTCGTAATTCATTACAATACATTGTTTTCACAGGGTCATGGGAACCGGATGTTTTTAAAATAATCATAAAAAAATTGAATATTTACTTTAAAAAAGTTTTATTTGTACAAAAACACTTGTTAAATCATAGCATTTGTTACTTTTTCACTTAAGAAATATTATGTCCGACAAGTGATGTCCATTTTGGGCAATACATTGTTGTAGCCTTTGACGGAAACTGGGCTTAATTCTTTGCAGTATGTCTACATCAATCTGGATGACGTGTCGACGAATTGCGATCTTTTGGTCCTCCAAAGTACATTAAGATGAAAATGGGCTTTGTCACTCATTAACAATATAAAATTTTCCTTGTCTTCAAAAATGGTAAATATCTGTCGGCAAAATTGTAATCCCTACTGGGAATCTTGCTCTTTTAAATGCTGCATGACGGACGGTTATCTTGTAAGGATGGAAATTTAGATCTGTATTCAGAATTCCTCTTACCGTACTTGTGCTCATATGAAGTGCTGCTGAATGCCTCTGAATCTGATGTTTTTTCCGATCTATGAAGTCTATTCATTGTATCGTGGGATGCGTGTCCCTGGGCATTTTCCTTATCGATGAGGCATTCTGAAATTATTGGAAGAATGTTGTCTTGTGGTCCAGCAGATAAATTGATAGTGTGGCATACTCTCCTTCTGTAGATCTTATCCTTCAAAATACGGTGCAATAATTGCTACATCGCAATTACTAAATTTTTTAAGCAAGCAAGAATATTGGACATGAGCCGGAAGCTTGTATGCTCAATCATACTAATCCCACACTGATCACAATCGAATCTGATGTATGTATGTGTGATATAAATGTCCCAGCTTTAAAGGTATGTGTGTTCTTATACTGAAATTTCTGCCTTTGCCTAGATGTTTTGCAGTTTCCAAATAATCTGGTATGTCCTTGTTCTGGGTCTGAAAAATATGAGAATGATTAGCTAAGCACAATAGTTCAGGGGGTTGAAATAAAGTAAAGTAAATGTGGTATTCTTAGATAATTTGCAATAAGTTAGTTTTAATTTCATTTTAAGATATACCGATAATCAATCAGTTTCTTTCACTAGTAGTCTGCACTTCATTTTATCAACCATTAACTGTTTAATTTGAGTCAAATATTGTCGAAATGTTACCTAACACCGATCCTGAATACAACAAATAATTTTATTGATAACAAAATATTGAACTAAAACAATATCAGTTAGTAAACATGGTTGATATCATTCGATGTAATCATCACTTTCACTATCAATTATTTTAAATATATGAGACTATAACAAAGATTGCGTTGTACAATATTTTCATATATTAATTTGAAACGAACAGTTCCGAGATAATTTGGTTCGAAAGTGTAAAAAAGAAGATGTACGAAATGGAATGCGAAAAATTAGCAATGTCAAAAAAAGACTATTTGAAATTAAATTCTCTTATGGTCTATTTTATTTCCGAAAGAGTGATCACTAATCCAAAACGGTCATTTTAAATATTATTACAAAATAATCTAAATATTTCCTAATATTGTCATAAATATACCTGAACTAACATAGTTCTTCCAATATCAATTGCAAATTTTGATTATTCCTCGTATAACTGTCTTCTGCAATCGATATTGGAAGAACTATAAAAGAAATGAAGAATCCAAAGAAAAAATATATTTAATTTACATGAATCGGTGAGAGACATACACCAAATAAATTTCGATAATATGAAAATGAAAGTCGAAGACAGACTTTTTCAAATAATAGTTTAAATCTACCAACAGGCAAAGGGTGCAATCTGATGATACTATACATCGGCTTTGTTAAAAGTGGTTTATTGACTTTTGTATCTACTCATTCCGTTAACTACCATGAGGACATGAATACTGATGTTTTTGAAGAATGGTTCGGACAAATGATAGATCTTCTTCTTCAAGAATTTTAGAAAATTTTTCCACAACTAAGTTAAAAAAAAATTTTATAGTTGGCTAAATTCAAAGAATATTAAGTTCCATATCGGTTCTGTTAGAAAAGAACTTTATTCTTTGTGTTCTATTCATGGAATTGAATGAATAAAATTGCAGAAAATAGTGATTAGATCTTCACCATATCACTACGAACTAAACCCAATCAAATTGATATGGGCACAGATAAAGGGAGAAGTTTCAAGAAAAGAAAGTATTTTAAAATGATGTTGAGCAGTTGTTTTTTGAGGTTGCAAATAATGTGAAGCCTGAGAACTCGGAGAAACCAGGTAATTATATAGTAGTTCATAGGAAGTTGGACAATATTACTGATAAAATGATCGAACTACTCATTGTGAATATTGGTTGCAACAGTTCAACTTCTAATTTCGATGATTAAGAAATAGTTCTACTTAGATTGATCAGTTTTCATATTAAAATTATTTTTTATGAACGTAACATTGTTTAAAAATCGAAGTTTAAACTCTTATATGAGACAATGCTTGAGAAAAACATTTTAGAAAAAAATGCACTTTCTCACCTTTGGCTGTTAGGAAAATAAAATTAGATTTATTAGGTTAAAATATAGGTGTACACCCGATGTATATTTATACATATTTCGTACGAAAATACTTGAGGTATAACTTGAAAAATATTTTACCCCCAAATAACAAATATTGTGAATCATGGTATATTGCCGGCTTTTATTTTAGACGACGGTAGCAGTTACAGACTGGCCAAAACTGTAATAGGACCTAAACTCTACAGAGCATTTGTTATTTTATTATTAGTACTACACAGACATGTAGGGCAAGGCCCAGATCCCCATTGAACTTTCAAAAACTGAAACTAAAATAAACTAATTGAGGAAAGGCGAGGAATAAAATATATTAAGCAATAAATATTATATTTTATTTTAAAAAACATATTTGCATTAAAAATATATTTACAAACAAAATACAGAACTGGTTAGCTACAAAAATTTTTTCACTACTAAATCATGATCAAATAGTACAAACAAAATTTATGTAAAAACCTATTATATATATATATATATATATATATATATATATATATATATATATATATATATATATATATATGTACAAGTTGAAAGTTGCTCGGCGAATTTCCAGAAACACCGAATTGTAACATTGTACAGTGTAATTGTGAGTGTTGGTGTAAACAGTGTATTCAGTATGAATATCATCAATGGTTCCAGAAACTCCAACTTAATTGCTCTTTGGTTATTCAATTCAAGAAATTCCACAACCCACAACTGTTTTACTTCTGTTTTTGTATTTTTGCATATACCACCTTTCAATTTTACTGAAAATACTGATGCTATCAACCACAAAGAGCAAGAATTATTGAAAAAAATTAATTAGTTCAGTACTAGAAACAATTCTTTAGAATCTGATAAGCTATGGTAAATAAATGTCAATTGAACCGTGGCGGCAATAATGCCCCATTTATCTAAGATTGAAGTTTATAGTATTATATTTATAGTATTCACAGAATACCAATCTAATATCCGAATCATATAAAAAAATCCTCCAAATATTTTATCATTCAAAAATTGAAATATTCGCCTACAATAAACTAAAATTATACTTAGAACTGTCAGTCATTAAGATCTATAATTTCACCAGTAGGACGCCTAGATGTGTTGGATGATGTGCTCGGTCCGTTTAAAAATTGTTGGGTGTTTCCAGGGTAATAGTTCGACTGACCATATAAGCTGAAAAAAAAATAATATTTCCTAATATTTCAAAGGTTAATTTAACAAATAATTCTGCACTTATAAAAAAAGCAATCAAAACTAATTACGATCTAAATTTAATAGCTTGCTCAAAAATTATTCATATTTATTTCATCAATGAGCATACTCATCTTTGTATGATAAAAAATTAAAAAACTATCCGAATGTAAAAAGGAAACGACACATGTGATTGCAACTAGATTCTATAAATTTCTAGCTTAATAACTGTAAATTTCAGTACCCCCTAAACCATTAAAACACATTGAAAAAAATATTCTTTTTTTTTCTAATATCTTACTTGACATAATTATGGAAATAATAGACTAGAAAGCAAAATGCAGAAACAGAAAAGAATTGAAATAGCTGACTAACGAAACCAAGACCAACAAAAAACAAGGGGAGTAATCCACCCCAATAAAGGAATATGTAGGCGCTCCAAGCGCTAGCCATAATCTAATAGATTGGACAGCATAATAAAGATCTTACAAGAGGTCTAAATGATGGGAAATTATGAAAACAAGAAAAACAAAGTCATTTGTTTATAACTTTAATACTCGCAAAATGTATGGAAACTTGGAAAACCTCTAGTATATAATTTTATCACGATAATGAAATAATAGAATGTAACAGAAGAGACACTGAGAATAGTGAGAACAACATACTGAATATATTGTTTCTATCAACACTACTTCAGTCTCTGAAGACGATAATTTGGTAATCAAAACGCGCGTCAGACAGAATAATTGTGAGTGGTGGTATAAACAGTGTATTCAGTATGAATATACGCAACGGTTCCAGAAATTTCAGCTTAGGGAGAACAACAATTCGACTTTTTAAGAAAGTTAAAGTTTGATAGAAATTCGCACAAAAGATTAATTTTATTTATCTACTACTTACCTTTGTAGCGTTTGAGGGTTTATATTTAAATTTCCTAATACTGCTTGTTGTTGTTTTTGGTAAAGGTACTGTTGTTGGTAATATTTCATCATATGCTGTTGATAAAGTGATTCTTTCAATTTCGTTTGGTTCATTATTTGTATTTCTTGGACGACACGCTGATACATCTGAAATATTAAACATATCATTAACTGGTCGAGACTTACACAAAATCGCAATTAAGATTGTAATAAAGATCTCTTGCGTACAAAGGAAAAACCGTATACATGTAAAAACCTAGTTTTGAGAAAAACGGCTTTAAAGTTAAATTTTATTCCTTCTAGTTTATTTTGAAGGTAGGACTATGATTTTTCACTAAGTATAATTTTTTCCAAATTCTAGAAAATATCATTATGTGTTATTATTTTCCAAAAGTATATAAAATCACCAAAACTGAAACATCTGCTCTTCTAGAAGAAGCTGATCAAGCCTGGAGAAAGTCGTCAAAGTCAAAAAGGGTCTTTAACTTTTCGTGCACATTGTTCTATACGTCCATGCAGACCATTCGCTGATATGTATGTGTGGCCCTTAACCAAATAATTCAAGACTATTTCATTAAGCACAACTCAGAATTTTATATATATATATATATATATATATATATATATATATATATATATATATATATAGTAATTATTTATTTCTACCTCTATTATTGTTTTTATTTTTCTATTGTTGTCGCTAGCACGTTATTTGCCGGGCATGAAACTCATTCTCTCTTTGAGTTCTGGCATAAATAAATAACTTATGGATGTTTTTCCTTTTAACAAATCAATAAAAGTTTTATGTTAAAAGTTAATTGTATTATTTTTAATTCAAATAAAGTTTAATAAAATGTAGTTGAGTACGCCTATGAGTCTAACCTGTAGTTAGCCGTTCCTCTAATTTGATAATTCTACACAGTTCTGTGTTATAAATCGACTCAGATGAATATTCTATTATTTAGATGTACAATATAAGGAAAATACTAAAAAATTATGTCAATTTTATATGATATAATCAAGAAGTTCTATTTCTGTGGAAGGATTACATATGATACATTGAACAAAATTTAATAATACTACACAATTCATATTATTTCTACGGAAAAGGAATCTTAACCTCACAAATAAGGAATTTCATCCATTGTCAATCTTCCACTAAGTTTTATATTAATTTAAAATTAATAACATTATTCTATGATACAAATTATGATTTGTACATATGCAATCCTTTTAGAATATATCATTTTTAATAAATAATTCCTTATATATAAAATAACTATAATTAATTAACTTGCAAATATCAATTCAATTTCTTTTATTTTTTTTATCGATTTTCTGCCTTTAGTTTAATTATTATCTTTAGTAAAACTAATCTCAATAAATTATAAATTTTCATTATGTACCTACTTGCTTTTAGATTTCTGATCATTTCAATATATATATATATATATATATATATATATATATATATATATATATATATATATATATATATATATATATATATATATATATATATATATATATATATATATATATATATATATATATATATATATATATATATATATATATATATATATATATATATATATATATATATATATATATATATATATATATATATATATATATATATATATATATATATATATATATATATATATATATATATCGCAGAGTACAAAGAAAAGTTCTTATTTTGCCCAGTGTATTTATCCATACAAATTACAATTGCTATCACGATAAATTCACTCCCAACATCTTCTGCTTTGCGACCAGCAATGCCCTTGTGCCATCAATTAAGTGATGACGTCCTTCGATTTTTTGAAGAAATCAAAAGTCTCGTGATAAGTTATCAGCCTTGATGTAAAAAATGTTTCTTTGACGTTGGGCATACGTGGAAGCAGCATTACCTTTTGCATATCTGCACTTTCCACGGAACTTTATCGTCGTTGGTGTACATAGTCGTCATTTCTTTATCCTGTTCTAAAAATTCTTCTAATTTTATTTTATTTTCTTCGTTATCATTTTTTTCCAGTCCTTTACAATATTGGATTATAAAATCGAATATTCATAGCTTTTAGCTCTGCTTTGTACGTTCCATAGTAAACATTGAAATATCTATGCTTATATAAAATGTCTATTGCAAAAAATGTAAAAATTCTAAAACAACCTACAATGGTAAAACCAAATAAGATTTTATATGCGGTTTTTCATTGGGAAAGGTAGTAACATAACCTAGTATCTATTATGAAGGTATAATAGTATATACCTGTTTATTTGGTTCTATAGTAGATTCAAATATGAGAATATTAACCTTAATAAAATGAGAAAACAGGATAAGTACCACATATAGCGTTCCTCGTCTGAAAAATCAAGAAAAGTGTGAAAATTGCCAGTTTGCAACTAAGCGTTTTTCCTAAACTAAGAAAGATAGAAATATACCAAAAATAGCTACAGATAGAGGGAAAAAAAATAGAGAAAAACGAAAGAAACAAAGCTAAAACTGTATGGTTTCATTATTTTAGGCAAGATGTAAAAGGTTTATTAAAAAAAAAAAAAAGAAATAATATGGGTGGGTCCAATATATCCTATATAATAGTTAATCACCACTCTATTAAAGAAAATGGCATTTCGTCATTTCTAATGGCTCTAATGGTACTTACCGACATATCCTGTTCTTCTATCTGAACTTGTAGCTGCCTAACAAGTGCAGGTATTATACCCTTTATCTGTTGTTCAGACCAAGTAGGATTATCCCGTCTCACTATATTCATCAGCGCCGCATTTATAGCTGCAGCACTCATATTCTGAAAACCTGCAGCATCTAAAACAATAGTAAATAAATATAAAAGCTAAATTGATAATACTTTTCTTTATTTGGAATTTTGAGAGCCTGACACAAATGATTTATTATATGCACAAACAATAGTTTATTAAAGGCGCAGTCGACTTAAAACCTGGAAAATCCTCGCCTTTGTGGAAAATAGCAAGTGGGCTTTGAAAAGGTGATCAAATTTTCATACCGAAGGCAATCCAGAATAATAGCTATGACCAAAGATTAAACCTGAAGCTCCTCTTTGTGGATTTCAAGCAAGCGTATGATTCAATAAGTAGAAAACATTTGTTCCAGACACTAATAGCACTCGAGATACCTAAGAAAATATTACATTTGGTAAAAATGACACTAAATAATACCGAGAATGAAGTAGCTGTCGAAGGATAAGAGACCCACTATCAACAGTGATCCTGAAAAGTAGTGGCATCTGAACCCAGGGGATTATTTACAATAACAAAACACAAATCCTTGCCTACGCAGATGTTGTAGTACTTACAAGTAGAACAAAAAAGGATCTAGAAAAAATGTTTCTACGCTTTGAAAAGAAAGCAAAAGACTATGGACTACGCATAAATGAACAAAAGGACAAATATATGGAGATGGGAGGGGATCTGAATAGCTGCAACCAATTGAAAGTGACGACAGAGCAAAACAAGGAGTATAGATTTGATAGAGTCCAAAATTTCGAATACCTGGGAGTGACAGTGACAAACGAAGTAGGTGAAACCAGGAAAATCGACAAAAGACTGGCGACTGGGAACAAAACAAAGCATCTTCACTCTATAGTCTGTTCATATTAAACTGATGATACTATGTTATGGTAATTCAAACGGTTTGGTTAAAGGTGGTTTAATGACTTCTACTTGTTTCGGTGAGTACCATGAGGACAGACATATTTGCTTAAGGTTTTAAGAATGATTCGAACAAATGATAAATTTTCTTCCTCAGAACTGTATAATAGTTATGGATTTTAGAAAAATTTTCCGCAATCAAGAGGTTAAAAAAAGATTTACAAAATTAGTTCAATTCAAAGAATATCAATTTCAATCCCTGTTCTGTGAGAAAAGAACAGCAGATATTGCAGATCTCCTTCATATCACAATAATGTGAAGCTTAAAAATGAAAAAATGTAGTTAATGATATGACTAAAGAAGAGAAAATTTGGAAGTTGGACAATATTACTGATATGATCGAGTCACTCATTGTGAATTTTGGTAGCAACAGTTCATCTTCTGATTCCGATTTCGATTGTTCTTATACCAATATTACCAGTATAATACATGAAAATTGCATCATTTCACTTTCAGCAGTTTAGGAACTATAAGTAGGTTAATTAGATAAAAATATAAGTGTACACTCGGTATTTATACGCTTATGGTTTACAAATACTTCATCATTTTATTACTCTCTTTTCCATAAAAATAGACTATAGTTTTGGCGGGCAGTTATCACTAATAGAGTCGGGGTCAATAGTTATTATATACCAAAAAAATTTAAAAAAAACTTACTTCCATATGCTTGAACAAAGAATGCATTAGTACTAGTAGTTGTTTTCCTAAGAACTTTTTCATTTTCGAACTCTTCCCAAGCAGCTTTTCTCTCTTCCTCGTTGAGACCTTCATCTTGTTTATTTTCCAAGAGGGACTGATGCAAGTGATATTTAAATATAATATTTTCGTATTTTTGTAACATTTCTCCAAGTAGGACATCCTAAAATATACAATCGAAATAATTTTTCTAAGTGGAGTACTAGTATTAAGATAGGTGTAAAACGATACATGCAATAAGTTCCAACATTTGAAAAGTTTTTCGCAAGTTAAAAATCTTAAAAAAGTGGACTGGTATTATTAACAATAAAATGATTAGCCCTTATTTTTTGAGGGCACTGTTAATGGCGAGGTGTATCTAGATTTTTTTATTAACTTCTGAGTGCCTACATTACAAAGACTTTTTCCTGATGTTAATCATCCAAATGAGATAGATCGATCTATTTACTACCAACAAAACGAAGCTACACCGGATTTTGCACGTACAGTTAGAAATTATTTAAACGAGGTTTTTCCCAATACGTGGATTAAAAGACGTGGAACGATCGCATGGACGTCTAGACCCCCCGATTTGATTTATGGGGTTATTTAAAATATGAAGTATATTCTGATAATCCAGACAATATTTGTGATTTAAAAGCTATGATAACTGAATAAATTAACAAAATAACTCCTGAGGTCATACAACATATACGAGAATTCCAAAATCGTCTCAGCTATTGTCAAGAAGTGAATAATGGTCATTTTGAAAATCTAATTTAATTGTTAAGTACATTGAAAGATACATTTTAAATATTAAGCGACATTATTATATTTATTCTACGTAAAGTATCGTGATAGTCATTATAAAAATTTTACATCTTAAAAATTAATTTTCTCAGTTTTGATTGCCCCAAACTTAAAAAAACTTTATATTGCTGAATAGGGGACTAAAATCCCTTTCCAATAAGGTGCCACATGACCTCCTTTCTCCTTTATACATGATTTCATTCTTATATTCTGTTCCTTGGTCTGTCCTTATTCCTTGCATTAAACCGTACTTTTATATGCAATTGTAAAATATTTAAGCAGTAATATGACCGTTAGTTTAACACAGTCACCGTTTCCATTGTTACTTTCGAAAAATGGAGCTATATAGTGTCTATATATTATATGGTTGTCAAATGATTTAGATGTGATGATGAACTTCCTTTTATGACCTGGTTTAGTTTTGTTTACTTTACACTCGTGACAATTTTTTACATATTTCCTCACATATCATTCCAGGTTTTTCCATAAGAAGTTTGGCCTTATTTCCTCTCATCTTTCTTAATTCGTTGTTTCCTCCAAACATTGTATCTTTTAATTTAGCCTTTCTGTTCCACCATCTTTGGTACTTCGCAAATAAATACTTGTACATTTATTAATCTTCGATTACATTCTCTCTTCTATAAATTCTTTTATTGTGCACATTTTGAAAATATAATCATTTACATATATTTTCATTTTCTTTACTTCAAATTTTACCGATAGCTTATCAAGCTTTTCCAACGTACTCCCTAAGTTAAAGTTGTATTTCTAGTAGGTAAAGTTATATGAAACTTTTATCATTTAAGGTTTTTATTATACTTTTTGCTCATGTACAAAATCCTTTTTTAATTGGGCATTTTCCATTCTGATTACGCTCTTGTGATCGCTAAAATGTGTGTGTTATTAATATATGTCTTTCAGTTCTCCTATAAAGATTCTGGATGCACTGTCAGCTTATCTGATTTTCCTTTAACGTACTGTATATCAAAATTCGAAGTTGGGTCTGAAAATAAATGAGTTAGTGGTTTATAATCCGTTTCGATTATAAATTGTGATGAGCTGTTACTTTGTCAGCTAGAGTATCTAACATTTTGTTTATGTAAATAATTAAACATCTCATTAAACAATAATTAAACTAAAAATTTTCAAGTTATTATCGCAATTTCCGGATAATTAACATTTTATGCGCGTAACCTGCGCATATGTCCCATGAAAAATGTCCGACAAGGTTACCATATTTTTTTTAATAGTTTTTTTGGTATTAAAGGCGACTATGTGGTAATATTTGTTTTGCATAAATTTGACATATTTATAGTGTCCCAATATTTTTCTCCGACATGTTTTTCGGTATTTTTATAATAAAAACTATTGATCAAATTAAAACTAGTGAATATGATTGTAACTTTTTTTCTTCCGTGAAATTTGACATGTTCGTGACAGCTGCACAGCCAAACTCTCCACCTCCCCAGTACGATATTGCGCCAAGCACCGACTTCATCCGACTCCGCCCAAATAACAGCTTACAGGGTGTGGTCTTTTAGACGTGGGTCTAAGGACTAAAAGCTTTAAATTTTAGGTCAATTAACCATAAACAGACTCTTGAATCTCTATTAATTAAAAGCGAAACTCAAATTTTAGAGTTTAATTATTAGCCACCAAAAACAACGTAAATCCCAAATTAAAATCAGAATGATTGAAAAGATTATCTAAAAACCTTTCGAACGAGGTGCCACTTACCAAAAGGTTCCATTTAATATTATCAGTTTGTTTCCTGGAGAAGTTACCGATGCCTATTTCATGTCTATCACCGTTCAAAAGAAAAGAGGGGGGAGGGGACTTCTGAAAAGCACTGTTTTATATTTTTAAATATGTATACGTAATGTATTGTAATTATTCCTGGCTCATCTTCTTTCAACATTACATAAGCTTCTGTAGTCTTGTTAAAACATGTCTCAGTACGCTCCGACTTTGCGGGAGCCCCCTCATTTAATAACTACACCTCGTAGATTATTTCAATAGATTGAAGGTGCAAAATGAAAATTGGTATGTTTCATGAAGAAACATTATTTACCTTACCACAAAAACCTATCTGTGTGTTATGTGCATGTTAACTAAAGACGAAAATACATATCAAAACTCACGTGAGATTTTATGTTTAGTTTAAGAATAATTCTAATGAAAAATGCATCAAGTACTTACCTTTGGTACCATAGGCAAAGGTCTTTCAGTTGGTTCTAGATCACATTTATATAATTCTTGTAAGTCATTTTGGTTATAATGTCTATCTATTTGTTGTTCATCAATAACTCTTTTCGAAATAGCTTGTTTAGTAACTTGCCTTTCATATATCTTCATTTCCATTGCACCATAAGTTACAAAACGATAAATGTAACTTGGTTTCAACTAAAAATAAATTAAAACACCGGTTTGTCATAAGTTGTCTCTTCAGACATAATATACGTAATAGTCTAGAGCTTACAGAAGATAAAATAACGGTTGAAAGTTTTTGCCTACCCCATAATCTATTCATTAAATTTTAAAATAACGACCGGTTTCATAATCTAATTGTGAGTTTAACTAAAGATTCCTTTAAACTTAAAGCTCTAAGTATAACATTTCAGCGTTTGTATTCACGTTTTCCAATTTTGTCGAATGGGATATCCACTGCCACCCAATAATAGATGTCTTCCAAAGTGTCCTTCCCCAAACTACCTTCTCAAAGCACTGTTATTGACTATTGTCTGGTCATGACGAATCCGAAGCCGAGCATCCGGTACAGTTTGTACGTTCAATGCAAAAAAAGCCTTTTCGGCTCCTAAAAATGTCTACGTCTTCGCTTCCTGGTAATTGTATGATAATTGATTATTATAACCAAGGAACTATAGGTTTAAAATCGAGCTTTAATCTCAAGAACAATCTAGGCAAAAATAACCGAATCATTGTTGCCGAATTAAAAAAACCTCGACGTATCGTGGACTATAACGTGAAAAAACGCATCCACCAAGAACTTTGGTGATAGAAAACGTTCAAAGCGGACTCGAAAAACCACAACCGCTGAAGATAATCGTATTTTATTGATCAGTAAACGTGATAGACGACTCACGGGCCCAGAGATAGCATCTGAAATCAATAAATCTAGAGATCTGCCTTTAAGTACTTCTACAGTGAAAAGAAGAATGGTGGTAGTGAAGAAACCTCTTTTAAGACGTCAAAAGAGGTTGCAGTGGGCCGCAGAACATAAAAATTGGAAGCATGAAGATTGGGGGAGAGTTTTAGTCAAAGTTTAAAGTTTTTGGGCTTAAGAGAAGAATGTTTGAAGGAATGAAGCTATTAAAAATAATAAACAAAAACTAGCCTTAATCGGCAAAAAATTTATCTTCCAACGTGACAACGATCTCGAGCATTCTTTTATGCTGTGAAAAAAGAATTGAAAAAGAAGAATGTACTGAAAATAGAAACCCGATTGAGTTGTTGTGGGACAAATTGGACAGGAAAATCAGGGTGTCATACTTTCAGTTTACATTCTTGGAATATCCGGAAAAACGAATGGAACCAAATAGACGACGATTATTTGTCAAAATTGTTACAGACACTGCCACAAATGTAGAACAAAATTAAAAAAGAAAAAGGGGGTTACATCAATGAATCAAATATGTAACAATCACAAACTTTAATTTCATTATTATTATATTCTTAACTATATATGTTCCTTAAAATATGAATATCAAAATTGATCTTGTGTCACGCAAACTATGGTTTGGGCGAAAAATTTTGAACGGTAGTGTACTTTGAATTTGTAGCTCACCTGGCCAAATCTATATACCCTATAGATACTTTGTATATCGTGAGAAGGATTCCACGACACATCAAATATTATCACTCGATTAGCTGCAACTAAATTGATTCCCAAGCCACCAGCTTTGGTAGAAATAAGGAAAAGACGGGCTCTGACATTGTCAGGATTATTGAAAGAGTCGCACCAATATGCTCTATTATCACAACTAGAAGAGCCATCCAATCTAAAATAGTCCAGCCCAAGACTCCAACTACCTGTAATTAGAAACGCTTATTATAAACCCTTATCTGTATTATAGGAATTATAACTGTTGTTCTTGAAAAACTTTAGTATAGTAGTCGCCTTAGAGTAGTGGTTTCCAACCTTTTTATACCTGCGCCCCCTTTGAAAAAATTGTAGCGCCCCCTTAATTTTTCTATCAATCTAATTTCATAAATACTCAACTGATTATAATTTATTTAATGGGCTACAAAATAATATACAATATTATGTGAAAATATACATAAAAAAAGAACAATATTATGGACTGTTCTGAAACGTTCTGAAGAACAATATTCTTGAGTGTTCTGAAACGTTCTAGAAATTTTCTGAGGAGCAATATTCTGAAGTGTTCTAAAATGTTCCGAAGAACAATATTTTGAAGTTTTCTAATATGTTCCAGGAGCGTTCTGAAGAACAATATTCTGGAACGTTCTAAAACATTCTAGAAATGTTCTGGAGAACCATATTCTGGAGTGTTCTAAAACGTTCTAGAAATGTTCTGAAGAACAATATTCTTGAGTGTTCTAAAACGTTCTAGAAATGTTCTGAACTACAATATTCTGAGGCGTTCTAGAAATGTTCTGAAAGAACAATATTCTGGAGCGTTCTAACATGTTCTGTAAACGTCCTGAACAATATTCTGTAGTGTTGTAAAATGTTCTGAAGAACAATATTTCAGTTTTCTAAAATGTTCTAAGCACGTTCTGAGGAATAATATTCTGGAGTGTTCAAAAACGAAATGTTCTGAAGAACAATATTTTAGTTTTCTAAAATGTTCTAAGAACGTTCTGAAGAATTATATTCTGGAGTGTTCTAAAACGAAATGTTCTGAAGAACTTATAAGGATATTATAAGGTCTCGGATTATGTTATAAAAGAAATGCAGAATATGGGAAGTAATGGTTAATAGACATAGTGATTGGAAAACCTTAAAATTTCAAATAGTCAATGTGTGAAATAGAACGATTTTTTAACATAAATATCTTCTGAAATGGTTAAATTTTATAGTAAAATTTCAATCGAAACAACTTATAAGCTGATCAAGATTCAAAAATATTTGAATTTGTAATCTCTTTGCCGAAAATTTTGGAATGAAACGAATTTATTGAAGTGATCGTTATTCTTCAGAAAATGACTGAATTGGTGACTCCAGAGTATTTTACTATCATCACTTACACAAAAATTGAATCTCCTAAAAGCTGTGAATACATTTTGAAAAAAAAATAATTAAAAAATTGAGTTTTAATTATTTTATTCTCCCATTGGGATTCGGAGAATGATAACAAAACAAAATAAACAATAATATTTTTCCACTAGTCTCAAAGGACATCTTCAGTTTGATTTTGGATAAGTTTCAATCCTAAAAGCATAAAATTTTGAAATTTATGAATTGTTTTTACGATTTATAAGTTAATTTAAATTTTGATGCCAAAATATAGAGGATTCAATGATAATATTAAATTCACTCACCTTTGTAACCCATTTTTTCTGTATCCCCAGCTTCGGTTGCTTCATCAATTTTAGCAAGGAAATATTCTATACAATTCAATGAATTTAACGATTGAGAGAACACTAATACTTTATCACCTATTTCTTCACATTCTTTGAGAATTTCAAATAATAAAGATAATTTTCCGCTGTTCTTAATATTATCTAATTCATCACCATCACAGAATTCTTGCCACCACTCCTTTGATACTTCTTCAATATCTGAATCGCTACTATCGGCATTGTCGTCTTTCTCTAGAAGTTTCAGTACATTAATAAAATTACAAAAAATAGGCACTAGCGGAAAAACATGAAATTATTAATTCAATTTAATTACAACATTATATATAACAAAAGGAGTTTGACAGTCCTGCTGTGGACAGGACAGTGGACAGTCAAACTCCTTTTGTTCACGGCAGTACTAAACAATCATAATTGAAAGGGGATGTGCAACAAAACGCTAACAAAATAAAAAGTTTCACTTTCGATTTACTAAACCCGTCGATTTTTTAACTTTAACGGCAAACTGTGTATAGTTCTTCCAATATCAATTGCAGATTATAAAAACTGGATCGAAACCGACAATTTTGTTTGATCTACCATGGGCGTAAATACCACATCGGGAAATTGATGTCACTCAATTAAAGGAAGTAGATTCTTACAAAAAAATCATCTGTGTCCATATCGTATTCAAATGGTTCAGTGAATATATCCTGGAAATGAAATCCATAGATTGACCTACAGCTGTCAGATTTCAACCACGCCCAAAGGAGTCAACCGGAACACGACAAGAAAAAAATAAAATGGGGAAGGAAATAGGAATACAGATGGAAATTACTGAAGAAGGAACGAGTAGGTAGAATAGATCTGAACAAAAAGGTGGTTGTGCTTTAACATAAAAAAACTGAATTTATATTTTTTTAAATATAACCAAATAGAAATCTTCTGTTCTCTTCTCCAAATGAATAGAAAATACGAATTTACAGGTAAACCATCATACAAAATTTGCTTAAAACAAAAGGAAGAATTTTTGTCAGAACAATGATTAAAAAAGGAAGTAAAAACTTACTAACGAATATAAAAAATAAATTTACTAAAATTCACTTTGATTTAAAGTGTAAATAGGTAGAGGACAATTTCGATTAAATTCCAAGGTTTTATTGAATTTCTCAAATGCAGTGGGATACCAAACTAATTTCGTCAAAACTCGAATGTTAGAATAAATAATTCGATAGTGACTTCTGTGCCACAATATAAGGAAAGAAGGAATATTCAAAATGTTTCAAGAATAACGTAACAAGTCAAATGGCATGTTACAAACTATTTTATTTTTTTTTACTAGCACTGTTTTGATTAATTCGAAATATATAATAATTAATTTGAAAAATAAAGATGAAATTTATTTCAATATCTGTTATTGAATGATCATAAAATGCAAAGCATCTCAACTTCTACATCGTTCAATTCCTAAAATTAGAGACCTAGATCTGTTATAGACATGTTCATAAATCCTTATCGAACTTCTTTAAAAAAGTTGAAACACAAAAATTTATTGTAATAATTATTCAAAATAATAATTTTTTTCTTCTTTCCCTAATATTTCATATTACTATTTCTATGATGATATTTACACAAATATTTATTATTGTTAGTGATTCTGAAATAAATTTATATAAAAAATAAGAATATAGATTACAGGATCAAAATAATAGTTACTTACTTTGTGCAGCTCTAGCTCTTGTCATCCTGGGCTTCTTTTTCTTCTTTTCGCTTTCGGATTCATGAGAACTATCTTCTTCACTATTAGAGTTAGAACTAGAAGTTGAGTGTGTTGATAGTTCGCCATCATCAATAAAATCCTTCAGGGAACCTTTGATACATTAAAATTAGAAAAACATAGAATGTTTGGCCGAATAAGATTCAATCATATAAATACATTAAAAATATATTTATCCACACTTATGAACCATAAAAAGTACCACTTTATCCATTTGTGGACCATTGACCGGGTTGTCATCAATTCCAAAATATTGATATTCTTAAGAATCTAGCGTTGCCAGGCGTCCGGATAAAGCCATAAGTTTTTTGATTGTGTGTTCAGACAAAATAAACGGTGTTCAGCTTGCCCAGCTTTTGCTGGACCAGGAAGCAGAAAGAAATGTTTGACAATATTTAAGCAATGAAAATCGAAACGAAAGAATCCATCAAATATTTAGGATTCACATTAGACTCGAAAATGAATTTTGGAGAACAAATAATAAAAGGAGCAGACAAAGCAACAAGCTAAGTCAACTAATGAGAAATATCGGGGTCCCGACTGCTACCAAAAAGAAACTGTCAAAGTCAGTCACAAATTTAATACTTCTCTACTGAGGAGATACTATGCAGATAGAAATCCACCACAAAAGAATAACCAGGGTGGAAAGCAGAGCCATTCTTAGAGTAAGCAGTGCATACCGCTCAGGCTGAGTAAAAACACAAACCAGCTCGTCCAATTTATGTATATAAAGGAATCAAACCAGTATAAGAAGATCTAACTAATGAAGATCTTCTAATTTGGTATATTTGCACATAATGGAGGCAACGAACATGGAAATCGACCCGAATAGCTATCAAATGTACTGGGAGATCGACAATCACTGTATAAAGGTTACAAAAAGATCTTTATCTTGACTTTGAATAAAAAGGAGATGTCATCCTAAAAAAGCTACACAGCCGCCATTTTGTACTAAATCAAACAGTCACGGATATGTACAAAAAAATCACTTTTCTGTTATCTCGAAAAAAAAATCTGGAAAAAAAATACTTAAAAAGCCTTTTTTCGGCCTCAATTTATTGTATATTACTTTTGATAAAAACAAATACATTTTTTCAATAAAAAACTTTATAATCCATCGGAGATTTAAAACAAAATACCCCTCGTAGAATTCGGTTACGAAAAAAAAATTTTCATAATAATTGTTAGGTACCTTCAGATTCTTCTTCGTCGTCCCATTTTTCTTTCTTTTCCACGCTTCTATCCTTCAGCACTCTCGGATGCGTGCAAATCCTTTGTAGTTCTTGAAAATCGGCAAAAAGAAATGACGTTCTATTTGATCCGTCATTTTTGCGAGCATAATGCTCAATGTAATGCCTGTATAGTTTAACTTGTACATCAGATAATTTGAGAAACAGAACATATTCATGTTTCGGTGGCAAGTATGGTTCAAGAACCGCATAATCTCGTCGTTGTACTACACCGTCTAGGAGTTTGTGAAGAACGTGAGATCGTTTTCTGAAATGAAACATAGATAATAAATTTTAAGACGAACCCTCTACAAACAAATATTAAATTATTTGGGCATCGCATCGATGTGCAAACAAAAGAGCCATAAGAGATCATAAGTTGGAATTTCTGGAACCGTTGGTGATATTCATACAGTAAACTGTTTATCTTCAGTCTCTGAAGACGATAACTTGGTTCTCGAAACGTGCGTCAGACAGTGTAATTTTTAGTCTTGGTGTAAATGTAAACAAAACACTAAGATCTAAGTACAGTCCATACCCATCATATTAAAAAACGCAGATGAATTATTTAAGAAGCAAGAATCAGGCGAAAGTCTTCTATGTAAAAGATGAAGAATTGCTGAATTCCCTAATTTAGAAATAATGCTTGTTTACGTAATTTAAACAATATAGAAATAGAATCATTAGTGTTAGCGGCTCTATAATGAAGGAGAAAGCTGCTAAATCACTGCAAATCCATAATTTTAAAACTAGCAATTGTTGGTTGAGAAATTTCAGACACGATATGGCTGAAAGTGCAAGTGTAAGCAAAAAAATTTGCATAGAATGGAAAAGTCAATTGGAGAGTTTATCAAATGGATATGATCACAATGATGTTTTTAACGCTGACTTAATGTCTGCCTCATAAAACATTAACATTTAAAAATAAAAAATGTTATGGAGGGAGATACAGCAAAAAACGATTCTGCTCTGTACAAATTCTACAGGCACAGAAAAATTTAAGCTGTAATGATTGGCAAATCAAAGAAACCTTATTGCTTTGAGGACTGTAGATCACAATAAAAAGCATGGATGATTGTAGAAATTTTTAAAAAATGGCTTATTAAAAAACAAATTGTAAGAAATAGATAATTTGGTTTTATTTTTACAAAAAAAAACATAATTTTTGAATTTGATACATAATCAATTATCTATTCATCTTCCTCTAAACCTCATTAATTACATGTTAAGGTAACCTCGTTTAGTTCTGTTTCACATTACGCTCTACTTTAATAGAACATTCCTATACATTAAAGGGTGTCTTAATGTAGTCCCAGATTTTACTCAGTATTTTCGGTAAAAATCTGGTCCGCCTTTAAAAATTAATATATAATGACATAATCCTATTTCGACTCGATTTTTCGCTTACTAAATATGGTCAAAAAATACATTTTATGGGAAAAACTATCCAATTGGTATAAAATGACAGTAGTAGTGACTACTTAACCCTTTCAGATCTATGATACAATATGGTGTACATACTACTTATGGTTATTGTTATTTTGTTTGCAGTTTACATTTTGAGACCGTATGGCATTTCTCATGTTTTCTCATGTACATGTGTTTTAAAATACTGAGACAAGTCACGACATCTAGTGGTAATAACAACTAATTAGACACTTGTTGCACACGGCCGACGAGAAATTGGATTTGCCCGGTGAATGATCACCTATTGTATTTTTGCTAAAATTTTCAGCAATTTCATTGGAATTTTTGTATAATAAGTTACTAATTGATAAAAATGTACTCTCAGAAAAGTCTACAAAACATGAAATACTATATTTGATGCTCAAATTTACGTTTTGAATGAATATACAGTATCATGTACCAGGTGTCCCAATAAGAATGTCTCTCGGTCATATCTCGGGAACTGTTTTATAGTACAGCTTCGGGGAAAAAAAATTATAACAAAAGTGACCTCGAGAAAAACCTGGAAATTATTTACAGAGTTGTAGGTCCACCACCAGAGGGCGTAATTGAATACCAAAAATATAAAATGAATAATTTACAAATTTTGTCTAATTCAGATGCATTTAAACTATGATTATCGCATTCTTCAAGAAATTCAGCGTATATTTGTCTATTAGTCTATCTCTTCAAATAAGAGGTGGGGGGAAGCGGGAGCTTTATTATGAAAAAACGCCTATGTTCAGTTATACTTATATGCAAACTTAGTCTTTTTGGAGAGAGCTCCTTTCTACCAATGTGAGAGTTATAATTTCAAAACAACCTAATGAGTAACGTATACGCTAGAGGACGCTATTTTTTTTTAAATCTAGCTATCCTTGAAGAATGTTAAATGGAAACAACAGTTTTAATTAACGAATATGAAAGTAGACCAAATTAGCAACAGAATAGCGAAAACCGCATATAGATATCTTGTTCGTATTACGAGAAATCTTAAGAAATGTGTGAATTTTAAGCATTTTCCTTTAAACATAAATTATTCCGGTTTGAATGAACAGATTTTAACATTTTTTGACTCCTCAAAATTGTCTTTCCTTGTTCTATTAATAATAGTTCCAATTATTATGTCAATATTACTTATGCTGTCATCGGGAAACTGCGTTATGGAAGTTAAAATGGAAATATATAAAAACAAGTAGTGGCCATGAAAAAAACAAAATAAAAAGATATGTCTTGTGTCAAATTAATAAACCTAGTAATTTGTTCATTTACGTGTCATTGTGATTTGTGTGCATTAAATTCGATATAAAATTTACTTAAAAGTTATATCTAAGATCATTCTTACAAACGAAGAAGCATTTGATATGATAGGCATTTACTTTGAATGTGAGAGAAATACAACTGTTGCGGCTAGGGTATATACCATACAATATCCCTAAAGACATCATCCCGGTAGCAGAGTTTTTCATCGACTCATACACCGTTTAAGAACGACTGGAAATGTAAATCTTCCTGTATTTAGAAGACGTGGCAGAGGTCGTTCAGAGGAAAACACAATAAATGTTTTGGCATATGTGCAATTTAAGTATTAGAGCAATAAGTTGAGACTTGGGAATAAGCAGAACCACCGTTCAACGTATTTTGACAGGACACAGGTAAATTTTGATGTAAAAAGATATGTTTCTTAAACAAAATATACCCGCATAATATTATTTGTGGGCATGGTTATATGTTAACATAATAATTTATTTATCATTCCGGAAAGATATTTAATAGGACATTATATTTCTTTTAGATTTCATCCATATCATATAGTACTGCATCAACAGTTGGTTGATCGTGATTACAACAGAAGGGTGGATTATAACGCAGTTACCCGGTGACAGCATAAGTAATATGGACATAATAATTGGAACTATTATTAATAGAACAAGGAAAGACAATTTTGAGGAGTCAAAAATTGTTAAAATCTGTTCATTTAAACCGGAGTAATTTATATTTAAAGGAAAATGCTTAAAATTCACACATTTCTTAAGATTTCTCGTAATACGAACAAGATATCGATATGCGGTTTTCGCTATTCTGTTGCTAATTTGGTCTACTTTCATATCCGTTAATTAAAACTGCTTGTTTTCATTTAACATTCTTCAAGGATAGCTAGATTTAAAAAAAATAGCGCCCTCTAGCGTATACGTTACTCATTAGGTTGTTTTGTTGTTTTTTCATAATAAAGCTCCCGCTTCCCCCCACCTCTTATTTGAAGAGATAGACTAATACTTGTAAAATCAAATATACGCTGAATTTCTTGAAGAATGCGATAATCATAGTTTAAATGCATCTTAATTAGGCAAAATTTGTAAATTATTCATTTTATATTTTTGGTATTCAATTACGCCATCTGGCGTTGGACCTACAACTCTGTAAATAATTTCCAGGTTTTTCTCGAGGTCACTTTTGTTATAATTATTTTTTCCCCGAAGCTGTACTATAAACAGTTCCCGAGATATGACAGAGAGCCATTCTTATTGGGACACCCGGTACATTAGGTTGACGAACGCTATGTTGACATTCGGATTTTATATATTCAAGGTCCATCAAGAGCACCTCCAGAAAAAAGGCCAACAAAAAAGCGTTACAACCTAAATAATGGTGCAGACATTCAAGATCTTTTAGAATTTAGACACTTCAGATATAGATATTTGGTCAGATTATAGCAGCGATTATGAATATCTTCCAAAGAGAATCCTCCAGTGAGTCTGAATCTGAAGAAAATCAACCAGAATTTGAAGAAACCATGAATAAGACATCAACTCTAGCAAGCAGTAAGAAGAAAAAAACAATGTTTGAGATGCGATAGGCGATTATTACTCCGGATACTACGTTTTTGCAAGATTCAAATAATCACAGTCCACCACAAAGTTAAGATGCACCACTGCAGTATTTTTTGCGATATATTGGAGATGATGTATTTCAAGAAATGGCTCCGTATACAAATATGTAGGCGCTGCAAATAGGAATACCTTCTTACAAGCTAACTAATCAACATGAAATGAAAACTCTAATAGCACTTCATATTGCCACCAGCTCCCTGAACAAGTTTCCAAAACTTAGAATATATTGGGATACGACTCTATTTCTAGAGAATATGTCAAGGGACAGGTTTTTTTAGTTACAAACATGTTTATATTTCGTTGATCTTCTTCGTTATCCTAAAAATTGCTAAGACAAGTTCGTCATTTATGAGTTAATGTTAGGAACTGATTTTAGAGAAAAACCTCTACATTAAGGGGGAAATGGTTCCTTGGGGCATAAAAAATTATTGTTTGTGTGAAAAAAGTAGAATCGTCTGAAGATTTACTACCAACAGAAATGGTGTTAGATGGGCAAAATTTTAACCAATATGGAGTAGGGGGCAGTGGCGTCTTACATTTTGCAAGCAGAATTCCTCCAAATTATCATTAACTCTTGTTTGCGACGACTATTTTTCATCCTATGATGTTTTGAAGGATCTAACAGAAAAAAAAATTTGGGCAGCATGTCGTGAGACTGAATCGATTGCAAAATCCGCCGGTGCTGTCTGACAAAGAAATAAAAGGGGTTTTACAGATGAAGTTGGGAGTGCGGGTAATATTTCACTGGTAAAATGGTTGGACAACAAAACTGTTTGTGTAACTCCAACTTCATTGGAAAAGGACAAGAAGATATTACTAGAAGGTGGAACAAGAAATCTAATATATACTTGAATATACCGAGGCCTGAAGTAATTGCAAAACACAATCACTCAATGAAAGGTGTTGACTTATTAGATGAAATGATTAGCACCTATGGAATTTTCATAAAATCACGAAAATGGATTTTGCGATTAATAATGCACATGATAGATTTTGTTCTAGCTAATTCATTACTGGAATTTAAAAGACTAAGAATTATTTTCAAAAAATAAAGTAATTCATTTTCTTCACTTTCACTTTGATGTAACCAATGGTCTCGTAATGGCACGTAGGCCTTTTGAGAATTTAAGTAAAAGAGGAAGACCCAATTCAGCTTGTGATGATACATCAACATAATCAAAAACTGTCAAAAGGATGAGAAAAAACCCAATAATGTTAATCATTTGCCCCTCTATGACAATAAATTTTATAACATGTAAAAAATTATTTTCTGACCTTTTATACATTCTAATGTACATATAGAAATCTACAACGGCAACTGTTGTTAAATAAAAATCAGGTCTGAAAGGTTAATAAGGAATTCTAATATATCTAAATTTAAATAGATATGACCAATATATCAATTACCTCATGAGGTCTATGTCGTGTTTAGTTGAATCTGTATATTGGCCATTTGTAATGGGATTTACGAATCGATTCATATATTCTTTATATGTTCCAAGTAGATTCGGTTTTATGAATTGCACCATACACCAGTACTCTTTCAAATTATTTTGTAAAGGAGTACCAGTAAGAACTATCCTTCTGGCTGTTTTTATTCTGTTCATAGCTATGCTCAAATTAGTTTTTTCATTCTTGAGCAAGTGACCTTCATCACATATCACTATATCGGGACCTAAAACAAAAAGGTTTATAAGAAAAATATGATCTATACATATATAGCTCGAGAAGTTTGGAACACTGGGATTTTGTACTTGGCTAGAAACCTCTTTTACGGATAGTGCAGAATGAGCTGGAGCATTGTCTTGATGAAGAAGCCATGATTTCTTCTTCCACGATATACAATTCTATGAATATCAAAAAAAAACAAACATTGCTTTGAATTCTAATTCGCTCATTTTTGCTTTTTTTGACTCTTGGCGAAGTTGGACTTTACTAGTTCATGGATTGACGCTTTGTTTCAGGATCATAGGTAAGAAATTAAGATTCGTTACACATTAGTACCTTTTCTAATAAATTTGACTCATTTTTAATCGCATTCAAAGTGTCAATACAAATATTTTATCGAGCTTCTTGTTGTTCAAACGTAAATATTGTAAGCACTAGTTTTGCACACAATTTTCAGTTGTTAGAATTTGACAGTTTTCCTAAGTTTCATGTTTAATTTCACAACATCATTTTCCTGAATTTTTACGCTGATCATTTTCACGGCATAACAAAACAGCCCCTATACAAACGAAAGAAACGGCTACAATTTAACAAGTTATAAAACATGTAACAACGTCAAAATTTGTGTTTAAAGTCTCATACATTACAATCTCATTGTTACATATAGTATGTGTATATAAATTTCTTAGATCTTTTGGTATGTTTATGCTTCTATATGTCCTTTATTTTAGATCTGTCTAAAAGAAATAAAAACGTCAAATTTTTTCGGTTTTTAAAAAATTATAAAAGATACCAGTTTAAATCAGAAGAGACCTAAAATCAAGACGATTTAAAAACATTAAATATATATAATTATATAAGCTGAGATGAGTTTACAACTCGAGAATTACGGACGTGAGAGGTTCCGAAATTCGCAAACTTTCAACTCATTTCGTTATCCCCTTTTTCTCAATTTTTCAAAAGTGACAGGTAGCAGCTGTCGATAATAAAATATGAATAACAATGTATTAATTTTTAAATCTTTTTGTTTAGATTGAATGAATTTTTCGTCAATCCTCTATTGCTCTACATTAAATTCTGTATACGAGTTAAAAATCAACTCAAACTAAGTTGGCAACAATTCGATAGGAACTAGTAAGATCAGTTTTTATTAAATTCCCCAAAAGGAAAAAAAATCATTCCAAAACCAAATTTCAGATTTGCTATATAGATAATGTAGTTCGCAAGAAAATTTAAATCATGTGTGTTCCTGTGAAAATTCGCGATGTTAGTTTCGTCTTATAATCTTAATAGACAAGAAAATTATTATTTTATGAACCAGATTCTGTATCGGATAAACTCTAAAGCAAAATTTTCTGCCCCAATTCTACAGTTTTAGTCAAATATTCTGCTATAAACATTACAAGACTAACGCTCCTAATATAAATCAGTTAATAAAGTGTAATTTCAATTTAGTTAAGAAGTTGATAGACTAAATATTACGTTACTTTTATGAACTATATAAATATATATCTACTTATATAAAATCAAAGTCATCCTGCAAACAATCGGTTCTCCAGTTTTAAACCAGCATAGCTAATATTAAATTTGGATTTTGTAATTTATTGACTCAGTATAAGGATGTTTTTATTAAAAGTTTTGCTAAATCTGTTGAATGTTAACCATATAAATCAAATCCAAATAATTCGTAAAAGGCTGACTTTTAGAATATTAGTCATAACGATTATTTCTACTGATTTGACAGAAATTTTCATTTGATTCATATTTTTGTTGACATATTGGTCATGTGATACAAGATTATCGTTTCTACTATATCTGTGCTGAAACAATAACTACATTAAAATTTAATGGTCTATATAATTACCTGGATCAACCATCCCTTCGACAAATGCTGTTCTCATTTTCTTCGTAATTTTTTTATTGTTCGGATTACTTAGTAATCTGAACATATTATAACCCAAAATCAAAACGCCACCACCACAATTCCACTCGCTGATTGTATATTGCCTTTCATAGTTCTTCTTTGGCGTCGCCAATTCGTATACGTCTATTGGAGAGCTATTTGGTACCCACTTTTTAAATTCTGATTTCCAATTGAGAACTGTATTTATAGGACAAACAACCATTGCTTTATGAACTTTAGTTATATTACTGTTTACTATCAATGTATGGACCAAGGAAATTACCTAAAAAAAAACACATAACATTCAAGTTATATTTTATATATATTAATTAAATTTTAAACTACTGAAGAAACTAAGAACATATTTATTGTTATTTACGTGTACATAGAAAGAAATCAAGATCAGAATTGAAATGGCTCGAAAGGCATTTGTCAAGTACTCCTCAATGTTTGCAAACAGAACTCTAAACTTCCACCTCAGAATAGGATTCATGGAATGTTATGTGTGGTCAGCACTGGTGTACGAAGTGGAAACGTGCGCCTTGAAAGCCCAAATGATAAAAAAAACTTGAGGCATTTGAGATGTGGCTCTATAGACGCATCCTGAAGATACCCTAAACTGACAGAATCACCAACGACGAAGTACTAAGACGCGTTGGTCGCAAAAGAAAGCTATTGAAGAAATATCTTACATAGGACACATCTTAGGCAACGACAAATACATACTGCTACAGAATATAATGCAAGGTGAAGTAGAGGGAAAGAAAGGCATCGACGGGAAGAAGAAATCCTGGCTCCGTAACATAAGAAAATGGGCAAAATGGAGAATTGTTTCTTGTTGCGAGGGACAGAGACACATTGAACAACGTGGTCGCCAATCTTTATGAGAAGACGGCATGAGAAGATGTGTACATCATGTGAATAACCTAAAATATAACAATCAGATATTTACTGTATAAACGAATTAATGAATTTTGTTTAAGAGTAAAGTAGGTATATTGGTTTATGATAAAATCGGGTAATATGACGAAGTCGTTAATTTGACGAACAGCTACCAAAAAATAAACCACTATTGGTTAACATCGTGGACTAAGTAGAAATCACATTTACTGCAATATCAGTCATCCAGTGAAGAGAATTTTAGAAAAAAGTTACCTTTACAAATACCCGGGTCCATGTCCATACCATGCCTGATGGCAGTTAACAAAGAAAATAGTGACAAATTTTTTAAAAGCTCTAAAAGCCCTAATACTAAAGTAGGTATAAGTACTCTGCTAACCAAATTTAGAATTGTGATGAGACAGGGATTTCCACAATTCCTAACAAAAATCCCTTCTTCAATATGTCAATTTCTTCAAAGATAATCCCATTTTATTATTGATGGATAATCCTGCTACTCGTGTAACTCTGGATGCCATAAATCACATTACTTAGCTTTCCGGTAGACACAAGCCATATAAATGCAGCCTTTTTTTTCATCCCTTGAAAACTTCTACTTTCCACCCAAAAAGTGCCTCATAAGGTGATTACTTAATAACGGTGTGAAAAGCTCATGAGTCGTACAAACCTTAAACCTGACTAACTGATACCTGACCCAGGCAATTTCAAGTTACCTTCTTTTGGAAATTTCAAGTCTCCTTTCTTTCATAACCTTCTTAATATCGAACAGCGTGCAGCTTAATGTGGTAACAAATCCAGACAAGACGTTGGATCGAACTGTTAAGGACACTCTTTCTTGGGACAGAGTGTTGAGCAGATTTCGAACGCCTGGATATCAGCCCAATTATGTTACTCCTAGAGATTCGGCACGCGCGACTTAGTTTATTTTGACTTTTGTCAGTATTCGTATATATGAGTACTTATCGAACATTTCTGATTGTGTTACCTCTTCGTCCTACTCGGCACTAAGATTCTAGTGCCTATAGAAGGTTGGAACAACCGGGACGAAGAGAGTTAATTAATAATTTTTCTAATGTAGAGCAAGTATCAATTATATCTTTGTGATTGAAATACTCGGTGAAATATGCCTTCACAGAAACGAAAAATTACATACATTTAGTTCATGATAGCGATTAGGAATAAAACTATTTAATCACAAAGTTGGGAGGATTGATTTTTGCAAGTACTTATTATTCTCAATGAATATATTATGAAACGATATTACACTTCTATTCAAGAAGATGTTTCAACGATGAACAGAGACGTTAAAAAGACCATTTACAGATTATAAGAAAAAATATTTTTCCAAAAATCTGATACTCATACCAACAATATTGTTGCTTCTTATAATGTAGCACTAAAAACTGCCCAAGAAAAGAAAATTTTTAGTTATGGAATATTTATTACAAATTGTGTAGTCAAAATAGCAAAATAAACTTTGAGGACAATATAGTTTCAGGACAAGTGCATCATATTAAAAGAAAAACTACATAAATCGGTTGCAAAGTATAGATGCATTTTTTAGATTAATTAAAAAATATTAAAAATGTTTGTAATTACTTGCAACGTCTTGCCTAAACCCATACAATGCGCTAATATACAACCGGATCCTTGGGAGTCCTTCAATCTCTCTACCGATTCGAAACAAGCATCATACATGAATTGAATACCGGATGCTTGATGAGGCTTCAAATGTTTGACAATTTTTTTGTGAACCTCCAGAAGAGGCTCTTTAGTTTTTGCGTCATAATCCAAAACTACCTTATCGATTTTGGCGTCTTTCTTTTCTTCAAATATATGGTTATACTAAAAAAATAAAAATAAATGTAATAGTATGTGACATACACGGTCTCTCAATTTTTGGACAATTAGCTTAGCAAAAATATCGGCAAATGAACACCACAGCAATTATGGAAAAAAATCATGAAACCATGTAAAAAGTTTTCGGAAAACATTTGTCGCCCTCAATTTAATTCAAAATAGCTTAGAATCTAGGTGCCATCAAAAACACAGATTTTATAATATTTCATGTTTCATATGTCGCCAGAATAACCAAAGATTGATTAGAGATTCACCGCATACCATTTGTACTGAAAAAAGATACCAGAGGACATTATTTGTACCAAAAGAAAATAATCTCCCGCCATATTGAAAAATTTTGGAAGGTATTGAGTAAAAAAGTGTATGATAAAGATTGGGAAGGCGAAAATGAGCAATAGCTTCAATGTAGAATATTTACAAAAAAAATTACAAATTGGTAATCACGCCGTCTAGCATATAAAGTAATGCGTTAAGCATAAATAGCGCGCATTTGAAGAAAATGGCCCTTTAAGTATAATTTAAATTGTGTTTCTTGTTAACTATATGTTAATAAAATTAAATAAATGAATTGTTAACATTATTTTGTCATTTCAAATTGCACCACAAAGTTTTTCCAAAAACTTTTGTTACATATGTTAATTTGTAAACAATTTACTTTTTACATAAATCTCAAAATAGGTTGATTTTTCAAATAATAAGCAACACAGGGAAGTAATCACCTCAGATGTGATAATGTAATTTTTAATTCTTTTAAATTAAATTGTGGGTCTTGTAACAATAACGATATGTTTATATTTCTTTAATTTTTTATTTCGCTATTCCGCTATTTTTCTTCACTTTATCCTGTCATGGGTATTACTCCACCATCCACAGACTTCCATTTTGTTCAGATCACTTGTTACTTGACTTTTCGATCTCCCTTTGAGCCGATTTCTTAAGGGTTTTCATTCATCGATTCTCCTTCATAGGTTACTGTTAGCCTTATTGCTGTTCTGTAGATTTCATTTTTATACGTCTACTGATTTTTTTGCAGCGGTAGAAGCCGGAATTTATTATATGCTTGGTAGCCTGCTTGCATCCTTTGAGTAATTTCCTCTCCTAGTTCATTATGTTTGTTAACTGTTACTCACAAGTATTTAAAATTGTTAACCTCTTTGAAGACATATTTCCCTATTTCTATATTCTTTTGTTTGGGGACATTTTTTTTCTTTTTAATTCCATATACTTAGTCTTCCGTTCATTTAGTTCTTGTCCCTTTTTACTAACTTCTTCAAGAATACTTCCTTTAGGCTCTTTACACTTCACGTTATTATCGCCAGATCATCTGTGAATGCTCATATTTGGACGTCTTTAATAATAATTGTAACTGTCAGCTTGCAGTCTTTATTACTCCATCTAGTGAAATATTAGAGTTGTTGATAGTCCGTCACCCTGTCTGACTCGATTTATATATCGTTTCGCCTGTGACGTTTTGAACGACTGCCTCATATTGTATTTTTTTACTTTCGGTTAATGGTAAATTAGATTTCTCTGTTTGTGTTATTATTCTAGAAACAAAGCTATAATTGATTTTTAGAAACGAAAGTTATTGTTTTATTTCTATTTTCGAACATTTACTCAACATCAGTAAACGTTTGAAAAGATGCGTCAGACAATTAAAACTTTTGGTTTAAAAATAATCTCGCAATAATAAAAGAGGCTTCCAACCTCACCTTGTAAGACGGAAATTTTGAGATATGCCAACACTGATATGAATATGTCAAATCTCACATTGCCACCATAGAGTTTAACATTTTTAATAGTAAACGTACTCATAACGTGTTGTCATACAGGTACTATTTGAGTTGTTTATTAATACTTGAAACATTCATCTTTCGATTAAACCAAAAGCAGAGTACCGATCAACTCGCTTTGACTTTTAGAACAATCAAAACATATAAATACCTCGAATAGTTGACATCGAAATAAATTGCGTTTTTCTACACATGGAGAAGCGGTTGATGTTTATGAGGTATCTCATTCAGAATAGAAAAAATGCTTCGACAATTGGTTCAAAAGTGTATTGATATTAATGGAGAATATTTAGAAAACCAATAAAACCATATTCAATTATAAATATTTGTTTTTTTGTCTATCTCAAAACTCAAGTACTAATCGAAATTGTAATAATTAATTTTTATTATAATTCAATTCCTCAGTTTAAAATGTGATTAATGGAAGTTCAATATTGTAAATACTATACTCACTTTTTTCTGTTTTTCAGCAATACGTGCCTTCCGTTCTTTTTCTTCTGCTTCTGCTTGTTTTGTCGTTTCCGATAAAGAATTTTTATCCAACACCTAAAAACTTCATTTCATAAATACTGAGGTATAATAAACTCTAAAAGACAACACTCATCAATCAATATACTAGATAAAATAAATAGTTTAATTAATCCAAAATTCTAATAATAAAAAATGTTTACCTTACGAATATTTTTTCTTGTTGCTACTTCCTCGTCACTATCACTACTACTGTCCTTGGTCCTCTTTATTCTCTTCCTTCGTGACTTTCTGAAAAGTGTAAATTAATAATAAAAATAACAATAATAAAAATTTTTAAAAAACAGAATGCAACTTACGAAGATGACATTGATACTTCTACTTATATAAAATTTGGATTTTATAAACCAATAGTAACAAAGTATAAATTCTTCTGTAGATAACAATCGAAAAAAAACATACTTCTTTTTGTCATCACTATCTTCTTTTGGCTTGTCTGATTCTTCAGAAATAGATTGTACTTCTTTTTCTGTATCTTCTTTATCTTTCTCATCATTTTCTGAATTGTCGGAATCGGAAACTACTACTTTCATTTTCTTCTTTGCTTTTCTATTAAATCATAACATATCTTGTTCAAAAATACAAAAAAAAAATGATTGTAAGATTTAATGCTATCAATATTAACAAGAATGTTTTACATTGGTGGAAATAATAAACAATAAAAATTTATAATAGATATTTATAGTTTTACTTATTGAGCCGATTAGATGCAAAAATTGGAAATTAATCCTACTAATCGCTACCAACCACTATTTTAATGTCTAGTTTATAATTCAGTTTTCATATATGTAATAAAATAGGAGGGTTGTTTCTTTTTAACCTCTGATGAGCTGTAAAGGAAAGATGGTGGAATATACCAAATATTTTTTTACCAAAACTAACGATTAAGACATGTGTCATATCTGTGAACAAACTTTGTAATATCACCTATTATGAGTACTATAAGTTTAATCTGGAACCCAGAGTTTCATCGCCGGATTAAGCACATAGAGATACGCTTCCGATTGATACGGGACAGAATCATGAATAAGCAGATCAAGCTGGAACACGTTTTAAGTCATCATTAACTTGCCGATATGTTCACAGAGTCTTCCTGCTCCTAGGTTTTTAACTAATAAGAAATCTATTGGAATCTTGAGTTTGGAGGAAGGTGTTAGAGCTACATCGTATTTGGTAAAATACAAGACAACAAGCAAACTTTTCTGTAGCTATTTTTTTAAAATAAGGTTCCTATTCTCCCCCACATTTTAGTTAAAGGGAAACTAAATCTTGTTAAATGAAAAATGCACAAAATTTGTCGATTAATTCGATTATGGTATATAAAGTGCTACTTAATAGAGTACATTTTAAAAAAATTGCTTCTTCAATTTTAAATTTTCAAATACCGCCTCTAGTGATCGCTAAAAGAAAGCTGTGGTAAAAACCATGTTATTCATGAGAAATATTTTTGGACGACATAAGCGAGATAATGAGCACCAAACATACCTTATAAGTTCTTTAGTTGTTTTACCCCGTTTCTTAGAAAAAGCTCCAAATCCTTCATCAGAATCAGAGCTTACCATAATTTTTTTATCGGTGTTCTTGTTAGTCGATTCTTCGTCATCAGAAATCTGAAACAGAAATAGAATTTGTAATGATTTTTTTTAATAGAGTTATGTTATCTAATATCTGAAAATTATGAGATTGATAACTGAGAGATAACCAAATATAACTAACATATCACTCACGTCTGATTGTTGAGGCGTTTTTTCATTTTTCTTTTCCCTTTTATTTTCATCCTCGGAATCAAGATTTTCACAATCACCCCTCTCCGTTCCTTTATCTTCATCTCTCTTATTTTTTAACTCTATAGATTCATCCTCAATGCCTTTATCTTTTTTATTCAAAACCTCCACATCATTATCATCATGGCTCTCCTCACTTTTATCTTCATCTGCAGAATCTTTTATGGTATCCTAAAAAATATTAATTTAAAAAATTTTGAGCTAAAGAAGTAATATACAAAGCTATCCCAAAATATATACATTGCCTAGTTGGAGACATAGGAAAGGCTCTTGACAGCATTGATATTGCCTTAACAGCTTTCACCGATATAGAAAGAGCTTTTGACAAGACAGATTTAGCAGCGCTGGATTTACAGTTTAATGTGGATACCAGGCCGCCAAGGTAAACCAGGCAATGAGGAAGCAGGAAGCCTTGCCAAACAAAGGGCAACGACTTCATACATAGGACTAGAGCCCTACTGAAATGCCACATCAAAATTAACTAAATCAACTAAGAGGAAGACTCAAGAATCAGATGCAATCTCACTGAAGAAACTTTCCATGCCAAGAGAATCCAAAAGATTCATAACCATATCAACTAAAAAGTTTGATGAACTTCTTTTGATGACCAGGAACGACATGAAACTTGTGGCCAGTCTTCTGACAGGTCACTTCCCTTTGAAATACCACCTTAAAACGATAGGCATATCAGAGGACGACAACTGCAGATTCTGCGAGCAAGCTATGAAAGCAGCAGAGCATCTACTCTGCGAATGTCCTGCCCATTTCATTAAAAGGCTTGAAGGAGTAGTATTAACACCTTGAGAGAATAGCCTTTGGGAGGAGTCTACAAATTTTGGAAGCAGAACAATGAGATGTAGAGTCTTGGACAAAATATCTTTAAGGTATATGCTATAAAGCCAAAACGACTCCCCTAAACAATCTACAAGAAAAGATAATCTTAACATGGAAAGAGGCTAAAGTAATAGTAGATAGTGACAGAAGATAGTGACCTTATTGTTTTACCACAGGTGCCCTTTGCTCCACTGGAAGCTATATACAACGATGATGAATGTCATCTTTGGTCTTTGAAGATGATAGCTGGGTTATCAAAAAGCGCGTCTGACAGAGTAATTGTGACTGTAACCATATGATAAGTGGAAAGAATTTTAGTAAAAAAAAATGTTGGTATTTATTTAAGATGATACTAACTTTATTCACTGACGTTTCCCTATTAGTTTGATCATGTTCTGGTAGGTCGTTTTCTGTTGACAACGGATCATCTACTGCGAGAGGGTCTTGTTCAATCTCAGGTTCCTCCTGTTCTTCATCTTCCTCAGAGACATGTATTCCTGATTTCGAATGTTTCAATATTTTCTCGGTGCTTTCTTCATTATAATCTGATGTTTTCCCGTTAGCAGAATCCTTTGTAGTTTTAGCACTTTTTATTGAAATATTTTTTTTATGAGATTTTTCATCATTTTGATTTTTACTTGTTTTTAATGTTCTTTCGTTTGACATTTCATTTTCTGAGTCTGAATTACTCCTGTTCAAGGGATGGTCAACTTGTTCTTGTAAATCTACATTATTACAATTTGTAGTTTCTTTTGTAGATGTTAATTTTTTATTTCTTTTTTCACCTCCTGCATCTTTCTTAAGCAATAAATTTTTATTTGATAATTTGTCTTCTTTCCGTGTATTCTCGTCTGAATCAGAATTTTCCGCACTTATAGTTTTCGTTTTTGTTTTAGTGCATCTTCCTTCATCAGAATCTCCTCTATTAACTATGTCTTTTTCAACATCTCTCTTTCGTTTTTTTAAACTCTTTTTGGGCAACTTTGCATCATCAGATTGAGAGTCCTCGCCGTCGATTATTGTTGCTTTAGTTTTTTTAATCTGTGATTCATCAGCGTCACTTGAAGATTCATTTTCTACTTTGTTTCTTGTTCGCTTTGACCTCCTCAATGATTCTCGCTTCTCCGGGCTACAACATATTAAGAAATCAAAAACAGAATTGTTTATTGATAAAAATTTTAATTTAAATATATGTGAATATATAATATTTGAAGTCTAAAAAACTCAAAAATAAAAAGCAGAAAAAATGACGCCATCAGACTAAAATCAAATTTTTCTAAATCGTCTTGATTTTAGGTTTCTTCTGTTTTAAAATTAGTTTTTTTTATAATTTTTGAAAAACAGATCAAAATTTGTATGAAAGACAGCTTGATTAGTAAAGATTCAGAATGAGAGTTATCTGAGAAGGATATTTAAGTTTATATTGTTTAAAATGGGTTTGGAAATATTCAATACTCTATTTTTCATTTGTTTTACCAAACACAATCATGCCATGCAATTTGCATAATAAAAACTAAAACATCTTTTTTCTTAGATAACTCTTATCTTTACTATACAAACTGTTGTTTAACACATCATCCATACATGAACAAAATCCGGTTAATCTCAACATAGACATAAGAGAAAACGATTCTCATCCACTGCAAGGTCTGTTTAATTCAGAAGAATCATCTGAAACGCATAGAAAAAAATAAACGCGGCGCCAAGTGACACTGAAGTGTGTTGCATCATGTGCAGTGACTATATCAAAAACAAACCTCTATCTTCATCACAATCTGAAGTTAAATGTGCTCTTTGTCCAACTGACAATGAAAGGCAAAACTGTTTTGCTGGTCAGAAAAGGGCACTACAAGACAGATACCTCAAGAGGAATTATAAAATGTTGGTTTTGAAGAACTAAAATTCAAGATTCCTCGGCTGGTTTCCAAGATGAAGTCTATGATCGAGTAATCTCATTGAGACATGCAGTTGCATTTCATTCAACATTCGGTAATCGAGTTATCAAATTTTGGCGACGGTCCATCAATTCACACCCGAAACAAAGGAACAATCAAAACAATGGACTGAAGAGGGAGAACCGTCTCTAAATAAGGCAAAGACCGTTCCATCTGTAGCGTGGGATAATTTTCATTGACTATATTGCAAAAAATTAAAATTATTTACGGCGAGTATTATGAGAACTAATTGAAACATTTCAGCAACAAAATCGAGCAAAAAGGGCCACATTTGGCAAGAAGAAAGTGTTGTTCGATCATGATAATGAACCAGCTCACACATCTGTTATTGCAATGGTCGAAATTAATGAATCAAAGTTTGAATTGATACTTCATGCACCCTATTGAGGTCAAAGATTTTCCAACAATGAAAAGGTGATGTCAGCAGTTGATGGCTATTTTGAGGAGCTTAACGATTCTTATGGTTTATGGAGCTAAAAAGAGATTACGATGAATTTTTTTTTCCAAAATGTTTGTTTTCTTTGTAGGACCAGGTACTTCTCGTATTTTACATTATAGTCAAAGTTTATTTAGAATCTATGCACTTACATATTTAATTTTAGAAATTTTTATTTATTTCTTTCGAAATAAAACTGTGATTAGTAGATCCATTTCTCATTTCTAATTATGACTAGAAAATAACAAGAATATTGTGAAATGCCCCAAAATAACCACTTAAAACGATATACGTTGTCTCCTACACATGTTATTCTGGCATTTACTCAAATTGCCTACATTGTTATCTAGTCATAATGCATAATGCAAGAAAGTTCCAGGATCACGTTTTGCTGATTTTTTGAAAAATGCTCGAATTTGCATTGTGTCTACAATATATCCATAGAAAAAAATTGAAGCATCTGTGCCCCTTGAGGCCAAAGGGAAGGCAATAATTTTGGTGCAATTTGGATAAAATATATTGAATATAAGGTCATAGATTGGGGCTGTTCTGGCAACAGTAAACCTGCACATTTGAGAATTATTCATTTTATATTATTCGAAATGTTTCATTCATTGAGTTTTTCCCTACTTCCCACAAGCTTTTGGCATTAGTATGTGATAAATAATTACTCAATGTCGAAAAAAGTGTGCAACTGTTCTGGAGATAGCTTCGCTTTGATATACGAAAAAATATATGTAAAGTAATTATTTGTGCAATCTAAAAATTAATACTTCACATTAACGAAGAAAATTAATATTTTTTTCTTAAAAACCACAAAATTTCAGTTGAATGTTGTTGAATTATAAAAATAAATTTAAACTGTAATTTAGAATTTAAAAAAATGATATAACTATTCTACCTTATAATATCAAAATATTCTTTATTTCTGTTATAGACTTCCTTCAGTTTTTGACATTGAAATAAAGGTAACGGAACATACACTTTGCTATGTAGTTTGATGTCATCCATCTTGTTGCTTCGACCCAATCGTATCCTAGTTGACTTTCTTTGTTGTTTTTCTGTTTCAGAGTCACTGGAAGAATCTGAAATAACTTCAACATGAGCTGTATTTTTAGAGCGCTCTTTACGTTTTTTTCTTGTTTCGATTTGTCGATATTTTTCTTTAATATTCGATTTCAGTTTTTGGACATTTTTTAACCGTCTAGATTTTCTGGAATTTTTGTCCAATTCTATATCTGAATCGATATCATCGATATTTTTCTTGTGGTTAGATTTCCCCGATTCAAAAGAATCTGGTTTTTGTTTTTTAGAAAAATTTATTTTTTCGCTAACAGAGTCTGTTTTTGTTTCTTTACTATTTATTACTTTCTCATCATCTGAACTGGATAAAATTATAACAGAAGTATCAAACTTGACTGATTTCTTATGTTTGTCTGGATCGATCAATTTATTCAAATCTACTAATCGAATTCGTGGGTGCTCGTTTTCCATGTTTTCAACTTTAAAGTTTTGATCTTCAGATGGATCAATATGTAAAATTTCAGTCTCATTATCTGTATTTAGCTCAGTTGTTTTATTGAATGATGGATCCATATCATCATCAATGGAAGTAACCATATTCTCATCAATGGATTCTGAAATAATGGAATTGCTGATGATAAAAACGCACAACAAATCAATTATTAAAAAAAATTAACAATTACATTATTCAAATTTTTCAGATAACTAAATCTTAGGAGTCTTATTCAATGTTCATTCCTATGCTTTGATAACCTTGCCCTGTCTTTCGACAGGGTAAAACTCAAAGACGTTATATACATTTTATAGAAAGAACAAGTCAACAAAAAAGTCAAGGAACTAGACTCACCAAACCATACAGGAATACAACACGACAACACTCAAAGAAGACATTCTAATAACAACAGGAATTAGACAGGATGACAGTCCAAATCCAATGCTTTTTAACCTAGACTGCATAATAAATGGAGTCAAAACTGCACAATGGGAAGCAGCGAGTTCCAAATTGCTATGCAGATAATCCTGTCCTCATAGCAGAAGACAATCTACAACAAATGTTTTTCAGATTTAACCAAATAGCAGAACAGTTCAACATGAAGATATCTATCCCCAAAACAAAGTCTTTGACATTAAGTACAGACCCAGTAGTGATAATAGCTTAAGTTATGAACTTCAACCGTCTAGGAACCATAACATCAAGTAATAGAAGCATCATAAGCTAACAAGGCAGCCAGAATCACCAGAAGTTTGTGTTATATAGTGTAACAAATTCATGTCCACCCCAAGCAAGGTGCATATATACAAAAGAGCTTTTCGTCTCATATTAACCTGTGCAGGACAAAACAACTTCTTCAAACAACAGAGATAAAAAGCCTTAGATCAATAGCTGTAGTAACTCTCTGGACATTAGACAGATGTAGACATATGGGAATGGGAAAGAGTCGCCTGGTGATTCAAGCAGTCAAGGAGAACCCAACTACTAAAAGATCAACGGGCAGACCTATAAAAAGATGGGCCAAATCATGGATATCGGCATCCCAAAATCGAGACTGAAAAAATTGGAGAATACTGGGCAAGCCCTAAAATAAGTAGAAGAAGTAAAACAAAAAAATGATGAAAAATGTCACTTTACCGGTGAAAGTGCTGGGGTTACTTAGAAAGTAGGGTTCCTATTGCTGATGATGTTAATTGGTTGCATGAAAATATTTACAGTATAGAGCTTAATCTCACTAATTGAATCATGACAAGAAGAGCATGTTCATAATCTATGTATGAATGATGAGACAGAGTTCCATCTCAGTACGAACATTAATGGTTCAAGAATGGCAAAAGCCCACATAATATTCATAAAAAGCCTTTCCATTCACAAAAAGTAGCTGTATTATGCACAAAATGTAGTCAGTATTGACATTTTCAACAGTGAAAACTGCAATACTGCCACATTGAACTCCTAACAATACGTTGATATGTTGCACTACCTGCTCTTTCAATATATAAGCACTTTGTTAGTTTAATTAGCAGAAACCCAGAACTAAGAACGAATTGGAGGAACAAATATAACACAAAATCAACAATAGTCCCCTAGATATGCTACTAAGAGTCGTGGATATAAAAGTCTACAAGAATATGATCAAAATGAAGGACGCCATCTCACAGATTTTTACAAAAAAATGGACATTTCCGTATATGTATTTCCCAATCCATATCCACTAACTTTAATAGGCTAGAAAAAATGGTCAAACGGCAGGTTAAGTCCATTATAATAAAAGTTTCTTGTTCTGATAATATTAGATGCAAACAGTGATTGTTACTTAATGCAAGCTGGATATATGGCAACTGAGCTTCACTAAAATAGAAGGATGTTACAGGACTATTTGTTATGAATTAAACAAATGCGACACATTGTGAAAGTATTTGATCACATATTTTCAATGCCCCAAAAAAGAATTATAAAGGTATGGTGTCTTCAAGGTAAATATTTTGTAAACCAATAAAAATATTATTGATATAATTCATTTATTTTTTCTTTCTATTCTCAATTTCAATTTCTTCTTCTTAATTTACATTTCTTTATTGTTTCTATCTACAGTTTTAATCCCAACGTTTATTTTATCACCTGTTTGCTATATTTAATAATATTAAATAAATCTATATGTAGAATTGGATCAAAAAAACGAAAAATAAGGCAAGAGAACACTGATAATGACAGTACATTAATAAACATATGATATTAGTTACTTCTAAGTTGAATCAATTTGACTTTTATACCTCCATATGCACCAGACATCACAAATAGTGTGTAAGCCAAATTAGTTTATATAAAAACCTTCAGGATTCACTTGTTAGTACAACAAAAAGTAGTAAGACATTCATTTTTGGCAGAATTATTAAAAATTTAACGGTGGCCTAAAAAACCACAACCGCTGAAGATAATCATATTTATTAATCAGTTAACTTGACCAAAGACTCACCAGCCCAAATCAATGAATCTAGGGATCTGTCTTTGAGTATTTGTGTGCAGGCCAAAGGAAAAACGGATGTTAGATCCATGTGCATCCTGACTGTAAAACACAGTGAAGGCTCTGTGATGATTTGGGGATGTTTCTGAGAAAAAGAGAAAAAAGACCTGGTAAAAATCGAAGAGATTTTGAAGAAAGGAAACTAGAAAAAAATAATAAATCAAATGTAGTATGTTCTGGTCAGAGGTTGATCAGTGAAAAATTAATCTTCAAGCATGGCAATGATCCCAATCATTCCTGGAAACTGTGCAAAGATTATTAGGAAAAATTGGGAGAGGAAGAATGTAGATTGGATGGATAGTGTCATAAAGCAGTTTCTTACTTCCACCACACATCTTTGGAATATACTGAAAAATAAATGGAATCAAATACTCAAAATACAATTAATTGTGGAAATTGTTACAGAGAATGCCAAAACTGTGCACCAAAATAATAAAAGTAAAAAGGGGGAACATCGATAAATTACAGACTGTAGTTTTATTATTTTATTAATACTACATAGATTGGTATCTATATATATTCTTTTAAATTTAAATATAAAAATCGTTCATATTGTTTTTATTTGTCGTGTATCATGCAAACTATAAGGTGGACAAAAATGAAAATAAAATTCCAATTGTTCAATGCCATATAACATGGTTGATACAACTTTACTGTCTTTTAATGAATGTAGTGAATATGTACCAAAGCTAATATACAAAACATTGTTATTTTATTGATTGTTTTTGACTTAGTTAGAAAAGAACTTTCACAATAAGTTCCACTTGATTGTCAATGTCATAGTGAAATATCGACTCATTTTATGATGAGATGGATGGATGGATGGATGGTAAATGATGTTATTAATATTTGGACATTCACTAAATAAACATCTATTAAAGTAAGTTCCTTTGAAAGAGTAAAAATCTAGGCACTAGAAATTAAGTACATTGAAAAAATTCTTTTGAAACATAGTTATCATATAATATTTTTAAAAACTATAATTATTCATGAAATGTTGCAATTTCTATGTGAATTGGGTTACTACTCACCTGCATTTTGAAATATATCTTCATCATCTTGACTATTGCTATCACCATTACCTAAATTATTGCTGGAAATTAAACCATTACTGATTCTACTGTTAGGCACTGCTAAATTATTTTTTTCACATTCTTGTGTTTCCTCTATCTCGTACTTGGAGTACAGCTCATAAAAACTTTCCTTGATATTTTTTGACAGATCAAATAAATCGTCGATGAACTTCTTAGATTTTTTAATTTTGTTACCGGATTTATCAGTTTTCAAAAATATTTCTATATCAGAATTATTAAGGAAATTCTGAACTCTACTTAAACCATCCAGAACGTTGGAAATTATTTCGTCCTTTGACATCTTATTCGATTAGTTTCTTCTGAAATAAATTTCAATATTATTAATAACAATATATCAATACCTACAAGCTTAGATTAAGAACTAAAAACAATGGTATATTAATATACATTTCCCGCCAACTAACTGAGTGATGGAACGGAATTTGCAGTAGACTTCCACAAACAATAGTAATACTAAATTATTGTCGTTTTAACAAATTTTTTAAATAATCACTCTTACCACAAAATTTATAAAAACAAAATTAATCCTTATAAATCAGCGCCATTTTCTAGCATTAAAGATTAGTTACTTGAACTACCGCATCTGTCAAGAAGGAAGGAAACGTTACTGACTACTAACAGTAGGACATAATTTTCTTTTTCTATCTCTTTCCACAGCATTCGATAATTGTTCTATATTTCATAATCATATAATTTCATTTACTATCATAAATATAACAATGATATTACCAGCTCTATGATTAATCCCTATCGTTGAAAATAGTATCAAAATTACAAGATTGCATCTTAAATAAAGATAAGAAAACATTGTCCATCCTAGCATCCTACATTAGACAAAAATAAAGATTGATAAAAACAATGGGAAGTTTGAAATTTGGTACATTCCAGAAAGCGTTCACAGTGCCTGAAATTCTTTGTTGTGCGTTTCACATGGCGACAATCGTTTTGGTCGTGCCGAGAACGTCACTAATGACGTCATGACCAACGCTAACGATGACTTATGTTTAATAATTACTTGGAAGAGACTTCTTGCATTGAAATAATGATTACTTTCTTGAAGTTTAAATATTTTATTAATATATAAAAAAAATGCTTGCTACATTACATAATATATCAACTTAGACAACTGACACATAACATACATGAAGTTGGCTACTAACATTTTACCAACTAACAACTTATGTCAATAAATGGGTCGAAGTAAGCGTTAAAACAATATTTGTAATAATCCTATATAGACTGTTTCTATAAGTGGAAGGTGTGAAACAAATAGTGTATCGTTCTCTCTCTCCTCCGGGCGCTTCAGTTAGTTCTGCGCATCTTTTACGCGCATGAAGCAGGCGCAGTATAAAGTGTCTCGAACGAGTAAGAAAATGAATACTGTCGTCACCGAAACGTAGAGACGTTTTTTCCCATAAGAACTGGCCATATAGGAGTATTATATATATGGTTGAAATAATTAGCAGAGTTCTCTGGAAGAAGCTTCAGACTGAAAGTGTTTTTTATGTTTATTGCTCGTAAGGTGGTGATTAATATCAAACCGTCCCCCCCTCCCCAAGAAATAGAAAGCTAACTCGTACATTTCTCGCAAAGTACTACAGATTCTATCTTGGTTTTCCTAATAAAATTGAATTGAAAGGATAATTGTTCAATGAATTTGCAAACTCGTTCTTTATGTTGATTAATAAACTAAATTCTAACCTCTAGTAAACGATTAACCTAATCTAACCTTTAAATGCTAAACATTGACCATAGTTCACAGGGTCACCAATAATAGTGAGAACAACTAAAAGCTCTAGACACTGATAAGACAGTTGCTTCGTTGCATCGGTTACATCACAGAACATACCAAAAAGAAGGTCAACTTTTATGTAAATTTCGGCAGCACAAATTTAGTTCTGCCACCTACCCATATATGTAATACTCCTGTATGGACTGTTTTTATGGGACACTTCATCTATACTGCGCATGGTTTATGCGCGCAAAAGATGCGCAGAACTAACTGAAGCGGCCGAGGAGAAAGAGGATGAAATATTATTTTGTTTCATTTAGTGGGAACACCTTCCACTTATGGAAACTGTCCATATAGAATATGCACCTACCAATCGTGACGTTAGTGTAATAAAAATGTGTCATTACTGTCAATGTCAATATGTCATTCGTCATCAATTTCTGAGTTCCCACCGCTTTTCCTTCAAATTTGGATACACAAGTATCGTATGTGACGAAGGATTTTATTGGAAATAATTGAAAAATTATTAGCTTCTATTTCTGTAATTTTCCATTGAATATTTATTTCTGGTTAGTATTTATTTATATATATCTTTTCGATTTGATAGAAAAATTTGTATTTTGTTAGTTCTTATCTTAAAAGTGATATTGTAATCATGTCCACTAATTTTCCTTTGTTCAATTGAAAATGTATATAAATATTATTTTGTAAATACACGTGTCCCAGTTCTATAGTGATTTCAGGAAACTGAAATATTTTTTGTTGTAAATTTGGATGACACGAAAATAAAGTAATTCTGCTTCCTACCATCGATGGCACTGAATAACTACTAAGTTTTCATTTCTTCTTAGGGTATAAAAACAGAATATATTATGTAGGACAGTACCATGATGTAAAGACTACAAGATGTGTTCTTCTCGAGGGCTCATTTTCGAATTGTTCTGCGCGTCTCTCAAGAGCCAATGAAAATTCGCTCCCAAATTGGCGCGTCATTTTGGGAGCAAATTCTCATTGGCTGCTTCCCAGCTGGTGCGCTATAGCACGCCATGTAGTCCTATATCATGGACAGTACCCTATAAAACAGAACTGTCAGAGAAAATGTAAGGTCACTTTAATTTATCGTCTTGGAAGTATGAAAAAATAAACTAAAATTAAATAAAAAAATAATCGATTATAATAAATAACTGATATCGAAGAAAGGTTGAGAGAGAAGTATCGAATTTAAAAATCGATTGTCTGAGAGAAAGCTTCAATATTAGGTTTGTTCCAACCCATCAAAAAGCTGTCCTTGGTACGGTGACGATTCTGCGTAATACAGATGACGTGTTCCAACCGACCGGTTACCGTTATACGAACGATTCTGTTTTGCGTTCCAACCGACTTAGGTATCGTTTCAGGGACGGTTTTTTCGATACTTGGTTGATTACAAGTACTGTTACAAGAGCGGTGCATAGCCGGAGATTGCGCAGAAAATATCTATAAACGCTTCCTATAACCGTTCCAAGTACGGTCCCGACTAGCAGGTTGGAACAAACCTATTATCATTAGTTTAACTGAATGTTGAATATTATTGGATGGACAAAGAGGTAGTTGTAGGTAAAAGTCACAGGACATACCCAGGGTATGTTCTGTGGTGGAAGTGAAGTGAATCGGCCAATTAAATTTCACTATATAGACGCAAAACATGGGAATTCCAGCTTTTGCAATTATTAAGACACAACATTAAAAAAAGTGATTACCAAACGATTGGAGCACATTTCGTGACTTTAGGTAGCTAGCGACGTTGGTGGTACAACTCAGCTGGTAGAGTGTTGTTTACTTGTGTTGATTGTTGGAAAGAAAAGTGCGATGGCTGCTGGTTGTTGTGGTACCAAAAAACAAAAATTGAATAATTCTTCGAGTATTCCATCCTGCAATGGATCCTCTGTTATGCCGAATGGTATCAGCAATGGTTTGGGAACTGTCGCGTTACCAGAAATGTGTTTCTTTTGTTTTGATGTTCTTTATAGTCATTTATATAACCTCGCTCCTCCAAAGAACCCATCGTTTAGTAACGATGCATAGTAAGTTGATATTAATTTTTCAAACTAGTGCTAGTATATCATTATTTATTTTTACACTTCGTATAATAATTAAACTTAGATAATGACGAATGGGTCATTGAACTTGCTGGTTTACTTTCCTTTGTTTGAGGGTGCATTGAAAAAAATAATTCATGTACTGTTGATTTACAAATTTTTCAAAACATTATTACTCATTTTTTAAAACCTTTCTAGTAGAATATTTAAGTTCCTTCGAAACTAGTATACAAATTAACTTTTTTTTTGGTTTGTTAACATGTTGGATCTTATAAGAAAATTGGCATAAAATAACAACTTTTAACATAAATTCTTCTTATAAAATTTTGACAAGCAAATACAATTTAAGAGAAAACTATGTATATTTTATAAAAATGTTGTCTAAATTACAATTAATATTTAAGTGACTCATCAAAATTTATATTATTATAATTACAATAGTATCTAAGTGAATTTTAAGCTTCCTTAAAAGTTGTTTAGTCATTTATCTACATATTCTCAACAAAACAAGCGAAAATAATTCTTTTATAAATGTATACATATTTCTTTCTCCAATTGCAAAATTCTCTTTAATTTGTTTATAATTAACAGAAATTCTACAGAACAGATAACAAGTGGAATATTTTCTATGGGTATAAATCCAAACGAGTGCAGAGAAAACTATAGCTTTCACTAATGCTCTGGGACTGTACAAAAAGCTATACCATACATTCCTACTTCTAGCAAGGGGGATTTAATAAAGTTTTTGATGATTTTAATCTAATGATTTTTGGAATAGGAATCAAATCATAAATTTGTTACATTTTCTGTTTTTAATTCACACAAGCTGTCATATTATTATATCTACCAATCAAATCTAAGAAATAGACAAAGCGCTCAAAAATAAATTATATTGAAGTTACATTGAGGAACTATAAAAATACTAATTCGGACGCCTTTTCTATTCCTAGTTGGTTCCTTGATTTTGACTGTACTTTTATGATATGTAGATGCTTTCCAATTTCAGAATATCTTTCTGTGCTTTCCACCAGTCAATGCCGGAGAATTTTGATGTTATTTCCTGAGTAAAAATTATTTTTCAAAATGATTCCAACTGGGCATAAATTGTACTGTTGAAGGTAGCAGCCTACTTTGTTCATAAAATTCCTCGAATCATTTCCAGGGCGCTTTGTAGATTGGAGTTAAAGCTTGCTCATATCGATGAAGAAATATGTGTTTTTTTACAAGAGATAACTGTAGATCTTCAAATGCTACTCACAATCTTTGATTTCTTCACTGCAACTTTCACAGACTGCCCTGCATCCAGTTTTATTCGTATCTGCTTCTCTAGGGAGAGTTGGGAAAATAATATTACGCTATTTGCAAATTTTTCATTAGATGCAATTTGTTTAAACAAATTATTGTAATAATAAATAATTCAGAAATAATAAATTAAGCACTGAAGAATAAAAACTTTCAAAAAAATCAAATCAATATTAATTTTTGGTTCAACCCTGGTCTTATCATTTTTATTCAAGTATAAATCTATCACGAGTTGGAAATTAGTCTTAGAAATAATACACAAAAATAAAATATTCACAATAATCTTGAGCTTACCATGCCTTGCTTTTACAATACTACCTTTAAAGCAGTTTTTTCAATCTATTTCATTTAGATTGTGAAATGTGATGACTGAAAACTTTAAAAAATTTAAATGAAAAGCTGTTTGATTATATTTAAATTATCCACTCTAAATCGGTAGTAATAAACCACCAATAAAATTATTTGAATTTGATATACATTGTTATAATTTGTACTCGAAATTACATGAAGAAAATTAATGTTATCTAAATTTTCAGCCCTTTATTTGTGACATGGAAAATAGGTAAAGATAAACGACTGCGAGGATGTATAGGAACATTTAATGCAATGAATCTCCAATCGGGATTAAGAGAATATGCTATTACAAGTGCTGTAAAAGACTCTAGATTTAGTCCAATAACTCGTGACGAATTTCCAAAACTGAGTGTTTCAGTGTCAATTTTGAGACATTTTGAAGATGGTGACGATTATTTAGATTGGCAAGTCGGTATTCATGGAATAAGAATTGAGTTTATAAATGAGAAGGGGAATAAAAGGACTGCTACTTATTTACCAGAAGTAGCTTCAGAACAAGGTAGAATGTGATTTTTATTTTACAAAGTGTTTCTAAATACAATTCAATAGTAATAATTTTTTTCCCAATTTATTCAACAGCAATCTGAACAAAATTTTCTATAAGCTATTACGCTAAGATGGAATCCAGCGTAGAAGTTGGAGTATCTAATAACCAAATGGAGGTTGAGATACCTCTTCTTATTCCTTACTTGAGCTTGAACAACACTTTAGTCTCTTATTGACTGTTGATCAAAAGAGGCGGAAGAATTGGTGATGAGCGCTTATGTCTTTGATGATATCTTGGATACATGGTATTCCCAAGTCATTGGGCAGCATCTGGTTGGAGTCATACCAGAGGGCATAGGTGATTTCTCATAAAGTGTTGACATCTTTTTATAACAGCAGTGCTTGATTTACTAGGACATGCCTAAAGCTCTAGGTATATATGATAGTAATAATAAGTGAAAGGATTCATTATAAAAGAGGGTACCAACGTTATCTCTAGCACTGGTTGTCCTAGTAGTTCAGCACCAATTCTGTTTTTAAAGATTACCACTAGACAAAGTAAACACTCACGAAATTTAGCTGTTATGAAAATAGTAAGAAATATCAATACTATTAAGTAGATTTCATCTAAAATGTTCGTTACTTTGTAACCAGATTAAAAAATATTCTAAATTACTAAATTTGGTTATTTAGGACATGAAACTTTTATAAAGTTTCTCTATAGAAATCATAGTGTATCTTTCTAGAGCTCAATAACAGTAAGGACAATTGACTAATAATTTGAAGAAAAAAAATGAACAATTTATTCTTCTACGGTATGATTGTTTAGTGTGATAAAGTTCAGTCTCTCCTTTGTCCTTTAAGATATCAACTAAGTTGGAATTTCTGGAACTGTTGGTGATATTCATACTGCATTACACTACTACTAGACCACAGTCTCTGAAGACGATAATTTAGTTATTGAAACGCGTGTCAGACAGTGTAATTATGTGTGTAGTGGTAATATAAACAGTGTGTTCAGTATTTATCACATTAATCAATCACTCTGTATGATAAAAGCGTGTAAGGATGTTTGAGTAGGTTCGTTTTAATATATTTTGGTAAGTTCCATTATGAGAATGAGCAAATATTACAATTGCTTCAAGTAGTACGATGTTGTTCAAAGTTGAAGGACGTCTACTCCTCTGGCAGTATCCTCAATTCCTAGAACTATATTGATGTTCGATTCAATTTTGCTAGGAAGTTTTGTTTCTAGTAGACTTCGCCTTATATGGTGCTCTATTAGTGTATGACCTTTTGACAAATTTTATTTTTGACTTATCACCATTGGTATTGGTTATATACAAAGCAAATGAATTTACGGTTGCTCTATTCAGAATGACAAACCAAATAGTACATGATCATCTTCTTGTTCTTTGACCCTTGTCATAGTTGGCACATCTTTTGATCCATTGTTATGGGTATCAGGTTTCTTAGAAATTTCATGTACTTTACATATTCAATTGGTTCCGGTACATAGAAAACCAAAGTTTCATCTTTTGTCGAGACAAAATCAGATGTGTCTGTTTTAAGTTTTCTTACCTGGAATAATGGTTTGAGGCATTTCTCGCTTGTTTTTTCGGATCGTATAGAAGGGAATCCTAACCTAACCTAACTTTAGTTTATTTTTTGAAATTCTTCAACCAGTTGGATGGATGTGAACCAGTTGTCTGTGGTGCTATTTCTATTAGAGTTTTTAATGGGATCAGAGATAATACTGTCTGGGTAGGTGCGAAAACTTGCATGGAAGAAAAAAAATTTTGAGTCCGTACTTGTTAGGTTTACTAACCGAGAGAAAAAATTTCCAAGGTTTTAGTTTAAATATCATGGACGCTTTTATATTGGCTTCCATTTACAAAAAACTTATTAAATTAATAATTGGGGTAGGTTAGAATATGACATAAAAATCACTCAGTCGTTATTATTAAGAGTCTACAATAAAAAAAATATTTGGAAAAAGAATCTCAATTCCTTTTAAACGGAACCATTTATATTTACATTAAACATGTATTTAATATCTGTTCTTTTTTTGACCTGCGCACAAACTCTCTTCTCTTAGACCCAAAAACCTCAATCTTTGACTCATCACTCCATAAACTTCTCTCTCGCTCTTCATGCGTCCAATTTTTATATTCTTCAGCCTACTGCAACCTCTTAATTTTTTTTTTGACGTCTTATAAGAAGTTTCTTCACTGCCACCATTCCAAAAAGGCTGAATTCTCTTAATCTGTGGAAGGCAAATCCCTAGATTTATTTGTGGTTTTCGAGAACCTTTTTCTATCACCAAAGCTCCTGTCTTGATCCAAAAAATTTAAATCACAACACGATTTTGCGATTCACAGAGCTAACTACACTCATAAATACAATCAGATGGTATTTGCAAGTTTTAACTTGTCGCACTCACTGCTAACCATAATAAACCGTATGTACCTGCAGTAATTGGGACATATATCTAGAAGATCAGCAACAATGGAACGATTAATCATCGAAGGAAAAGTAGGAGGCAAACGCCCAAGAAGCAGATCTCCAACTAAATGGATAGACCAAACAAAACCATTAAGAAATATGAGACTTCACCGTGCCGAAAATATTGTAGAGGATAGGCAAGCATGGAAACAACTACTGAATCAAATATAAATTGTGTCACTTTATCTTTTGGAGGATAATGGAAAGAATAGGAGAAGGACTCATGCAGAAAGTTTTGTCGATAGTTGTACGAAAAAACTTTCCTCTTTGGTAGTTGGTGAATCAAAATCATCGACAAAAGATGCAGAAATTTCAATTGGTGAATCAGAATGGCCACAATAACATTTTAGGGGAGACAATAAGACTTTTTATTTACCTTATCTCTTCTTCTTTCTTTTCAATCTAATGACACTTATAATATCGGTATATCGAGATTCAGAGTAGCTAGAATTTTGTAAGAAAGATACAATATATACAAGATCTTCTGTTTTTGCAGAAGTGTCTTCAACTAGAGGGTATTTGGAATTTTTGTTTCATAATTAATTTATCAACTTTATTAACTCAAATTTTTATGGGAAAATAAGAGTTACGGCAGACAGTTTTTGTCTATGACATTATTTTTTTATTCTAGAACACAAAAAACTTTTTCAGAAATTTCGCATATTCAACTATTTTAAACTAATTGAAATTTTTCAATATCGTCTGCCAGTATAATTTTACAGGAGAGCTGCCACATTAATAATTCCCACTCTTTTCGAATGATTTTTCTCGTTATCTTTTTTTCAACCTCCGATAGGCTGTAAATAAAAGGTAAGTTCATATAAAACAATAATTTCATTACGAAAAGATTGGTAAACTTACTTTTCGACATAATCACCGAAGAGATTGAGACATTTGTTATATCTGCGGACAGTACCATCTTCAAAGAAAGTTGTCGCCAATGAATACGAGTAGAGTACAAAACAGACCTCGAATCTTCTGAAAATTCCGTAGACAAAAGCAGTAATTGTGAATCTGCGGTTTTCTCTAACCATTCTGTCAACTCGTTGAATCAGGTGATTTGAAACTACAGATTTTCGTTCTTGGCCCATTCAATCACTACGGCTATCTTTAAACTTTCGACTCCATTCACGCACAACACCAACACTCACTGAAGTTTTGTCCATTTTCCTATGGATTTCTGCAGCACTATGGCCTTCAGCCCGTAGAAAACGAATCACAGTTGGTGGGAGCATCATTAATGTAGCACAACGCCGACTGACGCCTGAATGCTCGCGTAGCGTCTGCACGGAGCGATTGGAGGTTGAAAAAAACGACCCTCGTGCATTCCACGTCAATATTGTTTAAAAGAGAATTATGTTAATTTGGCAAGCCATCATTCTAATTTCGCCTTCAGTTTGGAAGATTTAGATGCAGCAAAATCAATTACGTATTGAATTTTTAAAAGAATTTCTAACTGAGTTCTGGGAACGTTCACGGAATTATTTAGGCCAACAAAGAAATTTAATTTTTTTTAAAAATATCACACGTCTGCAATTGAAGCATGTTGAGATATTATTATTAGATATTATGTATGTTTATTAATTTTTTTTTCGATTTCGTTAGGTTGGGATCAGCTGCAAACCATAGACTCTCTTTTACGTAAAGGAGGCTACAAATCAGTGATATCTAGCGAAGTGCGTCGTACAATAAAACTAACTCGTTATCAAAGTGAAAAGATAACAGTGACTTATCAAGAGTATATGAACCATTGGAACAATCAAAGATGCTAGCAGTTAGTGTGGGGGTGTCCCATAGTACCACCCCCACATCTACCGCCTCCGCAAACATCATCTTACACCGCAGTGCCCACATTATTAATGGTGCAGCCTCCACTTCCGATTCCGACCTACGGGCCTCCTGTGATGGGGCCACCTGCCCATACTACACTGCCCATGTGGTGGGACAGCTATCCAGGTTCTTCTTATCGACAAGAAATGCCTGGGTTGTCAACACCCGAATCTCAGTATAATGTCTATCATAATTTTTTCCAAAAACAAAAGTGACCAATCAGTTGTTAGACCAGTTGGCGGATGGAAAGAACGTATTTCCAAATGAATTTATTATTTCTATTCATTGTGAATGAAATCAGATTTTTATTAGCAAATTACGTGATTCGTCCTACACCCTTTGATAAATCAATATTGGTATGCATAAGATTAGAAACATTCGGTGCCTTCCCATATTAAAAAAAAGGTAATACATACAGGGTATTTCTAAATTCATGCCACAACATTCAAGAGGTGATTGCTGGTATAAAATTAAAATGAGTTTTTCCATAACAAAATTCCCTCAGTCCGAAATATCACCCTTAAAAGGTAGCGACTAAATTTTTTCTCTGTAGCTATGGTTTTGGGAAAAAATTTACTGTTGTATATTTGGGTATGATGGCATATACAATACGGGTTGTTCCGTTCCAAAGACAAAAATTTCAGAAAAAAACAATATAAACTATATTTCAGTCGCCACTTTTCAAGGGTAATATCGTGGAAAGGGGAGGGGGTTGAGGAAATTTTAATTTCATCACCTCCTGAATATTGTCGCATGAATTTAAAAACTCCCTGTATAATTAATGCTAAATCTACGAAATTGATGGACGTTTCTAAAAAAAACAGAACAGAATTTTGTGGTTCTATATATATATATATATATATATATATATATATATATATATATATATATATATATATATATATATATATATCTTTCGCTAATGTTAGTGGCAATAGTACAAATTTTCATTAAATTTTTTTCTCTTTGATAATAATGAATATAAAGAAAATGCTTGCAATGAATTGAATTGGTCTTTCAAATTTCGTAATAATCGACTAATTTTGCTAATACTATTTATGAGTGCTTTTAGTCCTGTTCTGTAAGTAGTATTAATACTTACATATCCATATCTTATAATTCTAAATGTACATATTCTGCAATGCTGTTTGCCATTTTTTTTAAATTTCAGTTTCATATTTAATAATCTTCTTACCAAGTGTTTCATGAGGGTCTCAGTCCATCTTGCCCTAGTTCCTTTATCGATCTATTTTTATACATACTGTATGATATCCATACCAATTAGGCTGTTTCGTGTTAATTTTTTCTGTTGATTCTTGTTGTTACTTTCTTAATATTTTTATTTCGCTATGTATACTTGGATTTTCAAGAATTTCTTTCTTTAAAATAATTTTCTATTGTTCATTGATATCCTCAACAATTAATTTTATTTCATCTTCAAATGTTTCCATATTCTACTGGTATTTACAATTTGAAGCACTCAAGGTCTTCTGTACTCCCATACTTCTGGTAATATCCCTTTTCAATTAACTATAGTGGATTTTCCATACGGACCATACAAACTTTAGTACAATGATATGATGTTATGTACCATGTTATCATGTATAATAGAACTCTTGTCTGTGTTGTAGAAATTTGTTTCCAATAAAGTTCTTTTTTTATCACTCCGTTATCCCGAAGTCGAAATTTCTGGAACCGTTGGTGATATTTATACTGAACACACTGGTTACACTACCAGTACACCAACAATCACAATTACACTGAAGGTAAACTAAAACCTAATAACTTGAATTAGCTGCTTTATACTGAATTTTCCCGCCAACAAATCTTCTCTCGCGAAAATTGATACCAACGGGAAAAAGTCCTTGGCGGGAATCTTCATATTTATACTAATAAATTATAGAGTGGACTGTAAGGAATTGGCCCTTTATCCCTATTTAAGCTTAAGCCATTTGTACCAATTTGAGTTTATCAGTATATTTATACTGATATCTTCATATTTATGAAAATTCCCGCTGTAATTAATTTTATCGGGAGAATGTAATTAATTTGGTGGGAAAATGTAATATAAAACAGGTAAGTCAAGTTATTAGGTTTTAGTTTACCTTCAATCTCTGAAGGTTATCGAAACGCGCGTCAGAAAGTATAATTGTGAGTGTTGGTGTAATCGTCATATGTTGTATAAAGTCGAGAGTCTTCAATCAGTGGGACAATATCTTCAAAACACTGGTATATTTTCAACTTATACATTCATTATGATTACTGACATCTGACAACGCGTTAGTCAGTAAGTATATTGATAAAAATGTCACTGTTGACAACTATATGTGTGTCTATATCTATATATTTATACAAATATTATGTTGTTATATTCTGATGGTACGTGTTTTTTTATTGAGTCGAAATGCACGTTTATTAATTAACTTTACAATTTTTAACAACTAACTCGTTTTACATATTACTGTGCCCACTATTGCTTTCGTTACTATATAGTTTTTTCTTCTAATTCATTTATCTTCTCTTCATCTGCCAGGTTATTTCCAAAATGTTCATGTCGTTACTCTTTTTGAAGTTTGTTTATTTTTTCTTTGCATAAATATGCTTCTAATTATGGTTAATTATGATTTTGGTTTTATTAATTTTGACATCTGTTACACTTTTTTCTATTTCCGGAGACAGACATTCCTTAACTTTGAAATTTTATTATTGAGGCTATATTATTTGAATATAGATTATTATTACAAAAATCATATTGTGGTATGATTATTTTATAGACGTCATAAAATGTCTAGAGAGAAATATTTTTTCCTTATTCATAGTTTTTGTTATAAGTCCTTAAAATTAAAACCCATTAAAGCTTTTTTTGTAATACTAGTGAGTAATTATTTAAAGAAAAAATTTAAACATATATCAGGGAATTTCTCTGTAAGCTCGTACAGATCCTATACAATTGTTAATTATTTTCAACATTTGCCAAAAAATCGTGTTGTATTTCGAAAAAAAATAACTATTATTTTAGTTAGATAAGTAGTGCCACAGAATTTATTCATATTTTCTGAATTATTAACGATTTTCCAAAAAATCATGAAAAGGGACTGTTTAATACATTAGGGGATTTTTCAACGTGTCAAGGGACTATAAAGTGACTGTTGTGTTTTGAAAAAAATTAACTATTATTTTGGTTAGATAAGTGATCCCGCTGAATTTATTCATATTTTCCGATCTATTAACGAGTTTACAAGAAATAATGAAAGGGGACTATTTGATACATCAGGGGACTGTTTTTCAACGTTACAAGGGACTATTAAGTGAAACAAAAAACTGTTGTATTTTGAAAAAAGTCATTTTACATTAATAAAATATTTTTTAGCATATTTTCGCATCAATAGTTAACAAATTTCTCTATAAAAAATAGTATTCTACAAAGGTCTAGAATAAAAAGAAATAAATAGACTTTCCTGGAAATAATTTAAAAGAAATACTGTTAATAACCCGCCCGCTCTAATAAAAAGTTCTAAAATGAAACATCAAAGGAACGTCCGCCATTTGTAAAAGCAGATGAATGACGTCGCGCGAATTCGCCGAATTTTAAAATTCCATTGTAGCTGGACATGACCGGCCTAAAGACCCATTTCACGAGCTTGTTCGAAACAATACAATGAACTTCATTGAAGTCGTCGTCCTCTTCATTTACTGGAGGACTATGATCACGTAATGAATTGCTGCTGTCACAATGCTCTTTTTGATCAAAATCGACTTTTCTTGAAAAATAATCTTTATCAGCCACTCAATTTCTGAAATTTGTGAACAAAGTACCGTTTGAATGTTACCTCACCACATAGAAAATCGGGCCAGCAGTTAATTTTGATGATTGGATGTAAAATTTTCACATATTCAGTGGTTTTTCCAGGAAATTTTATCTTTTAAGGTTATTTTGTATAATATGTAAACCGGCAAAACCATTTTTTCCTTTATTAATGTATTCGCTGTATATTCATTGCTCAAGTGTCTAAATCACTTTACATATAGACGTGTCACAATAAAGGGAACCAGTGCCGGATTAAGATTTATAATGCCCGGAGCTAAAATATTGACGGGGTCCCTTTAAGGAATTCGGAAATCAGCAAAAAATAAAAAAATAATATCAATACGTTACATTTGTGGTACCAACACAACAAATAATACAGAATGTTTTCCAAATGACTTGGGGTACGGGGCTATAGCCACCCAAGCCCCCAGCTTAATCCGGCCCTGAATGGGCATTATTACAAAAATTATACAACTAAGCAATTTTTTTAAAAACAACAAAAAGAAAATATTCACCATAAGCACGGAAGTATTTTAAAAAATTATATACAAGTTTCCAAATGCTTTTTATTATTAGTTCTATACATTTTCATCCATTCGCTAATTGGTCTTATTTTTGTTAAGTTGTGCTCTTAGGAATAGTATAATTTGTTCAAAAGGCATAGTATCGTGTTTTACTACAATAAAGTACGGATTTATGGTTTGAAATATTTTTCACTTAGTATAAAGAAAAACGATTTTCAAAAATATTTATGCAACGAGAAAAACTAATTTGGTAAAAGAGAATTCGAATAAAACGTGTACAATTGGAGAATGGAAATTCAAAATGGTCTAAGTAAGTGCCAAAAAAAATAAACGTATGTCCAAAAGATGAACAAAAAAACTGATATTTAACTTCTTTTTAAATATAAAAACACGTGGTAGGAGTTTGAAATGATTAACTTAATAATTTACTGATTTCCAAATACATACGACGTTTTTCAACTAAATACATAGACACTTTTTCACATACTACCTTTTACCTTTGAACTTAAGATCTTTTGTATTTTATATTTCAAGAAATAACTAGTCATACGACTATTAATGATGAGATAACTTTAATGAACAAAACAGTGACTGTTACAGTTGGGTAGCAAATAATGTTTATGGGTGTTTCTCTGTAAACTGGGCAACTCGTTCTAAGACAACTTTTTTGCTCATATTATAATAAATTTTATTTGGGGAACAAGTATCCGTTTATTTATTAATATAGAGCAGACGAACCACAAATATTTCCATTACTTTAGAAAATATTAAGCATTTTCTGCTGTCAAAGCCAGGGGACTGTGAACTTAAATAAAAAAAATACAATTCTAGTATCGAAATTAAATGTTTTTTTATTATTATAAACTTTGGAGCTTAAAAATTAAGTAACTAAATAATAAAAGTTGAATAATTTTCATAAAAGTCCATGTGAATAAGACCGTTTTCTTCTGTCAGTGTACTTTTGTTTCTTAATTGCACTGAACTGATGTACAATATTTCTTTCGTGACGAAAAAATGTTGTCATTTTGATTATTTAATTAATGTATATTGAGTAAAGTAAACATACAATTTATAAAAAATATAAAATTCAATCTATAGTATCATCCTCTTCGCTAGCCATACAAGAGTCATCCGAACACTATCGGTTCTATAGTTTGTTCTATGAGGTTATCTAAAACCCATATTTTCTCTTTCTCTTTAATTACATGATTCACGGCATCTCTCCAGTTCTCTTCAGTTATTGTTGTCAATGTGTACTTCATGAGTTCACGAACATCTTTCATATAAATGTTTTATTATGTCTAGCTACATAACCTTTCATTTGGGCCCATATTAACTCTATCGCATTTATTTCGCAATGGTATGGCGGCAAACGAAGCACTGTTATCCCACGATTCTTGTCTATTTCATCAATAACAAACTTTTTGAATTGTAGCCTGTGATCTGAAGCAACCTTTAAAAGTTCTTTTTTCAACATATCATCTTCAAATAGTATATCTTTTACGATTAACCAGTTTCTAATATCAGCTTTTCTCCAAGAGGTAGATGGAAGATTTTCTGTTAATCGCGAATTATAAGTGGCATTATCCATAACGACTACAGCATTACTTGGAATTAATTCGACCATTTGTGTAAAATACTCTTCAAACACATCTGCAATCATGTCTTCATCATAGTCTTTGGTTGATGTTGTAATAACGCATATTGCATCCAATATGCGTTATTATTAGTCTGCGACCTTCACCGATAGGAGTTTTCAGTCCAGTAGATAAACCTGAATGTCCTTCATTGAGCCATGTTTCATCTAAATAATAGATTTGTCTTCCCTTCTGTCTGTATTTTCGGATATCTCGTAAATACTGGCGAAGAAATAATATGTTGGAACATATTATTTCTTCGTTGTCGATTAGCACTGATTTGCGACTTTGCTTCTCCCAAGTAAAATTTAATTTGTGTAATATTATCCACAAAGTTTTTCGCCCTATGTTAGGCAAATTCTCGTCCTCCTTAACCATTCTTAGAATTATGTCAAGGGTTGGGATCTCTTTTTTAAAATATAATTCATGCACTTTTCGTCTTATTGTATTTTGCATATGTTCATCAAGGTCAAGTGGTTTTCTTCCAGTTGACTTTTTAGGTGGAGATATATTTCCATTTTTCCTATCTCTTAGAAGCCTGTAAATAGTAGATTCACTAACTCCTGTCATTTGATGTACAACAGCATCATGCACATTTAACACTACAGTCTTCGTTTGTAAGCTAAGCACGCTCTTACACTTTACTGAGGTAAAACTTGAAGACATTTTTCACAACACAGTTAACACTTATGGAACTTAAACAAAACAAATTATACAAATTTTGGCGAGACCAAGTTTCACCGTATATACCTGCAAAATTTCTAAGTAGTCATTAGGATAATCCCTAGTAGGACCCTATTGTAATGTTTCTTGGAAATGTTATTATCAACATTTCGAAAATCAGAAAGTAATTATCTGGAGAATGAATTGATAAATGGTTTGTTAATATGTCTCCTAAGAATTGACTTGCGCCAAATTCTCAAGATAATTAATGAAATATTCAGTCAGAATAGTTGCGTTACAAGATTATTTCAAAAATAATTTATTGTTTTAATTGCATGTACTCTACAAATGTATGAAGGTCAGTTAGTTGTTTTAACTAATCAAATTTACATTTATATTACTTTTATATATCAGATCGGGTATAAAATTAAATAGTAAATAAATTCCTTAGATGAACGGTGACGCTTATGGTTTACTACCTGACTAGCATCTGTGACCTTTTCTCATGCTGTCAGACAATAAGAAACAGATTATAGCTCTTGCAATTCTATATTGGGGTCGCGCGATTTCACATCAAAGGATTTCTTAATGTATTTGGTTACTCGACGAGTTTTTTTGAGCCTATGAAATCAAAGTTTTCAGATATCCATTTCTTACAACTGATATGTCTTATATTATCAAATTCTTTATAAGAAGGAATCTTATTAACACACTTATGATAGTCTTTCTCATTATAGCGGTCACAACACAGCTCCTGAAGTAATCTCTTATAGCTACCATAATTAAAAATTTTTGCACTGAATAAAGCAGATACTTTTAAATCTATGTTTGCGTGATTCATGCACAAGCAAGTATCACGTTTATCAACTTTGGGAATGACAATCCAAAACGGTCGCAGCCTGCAAAAAGTTGGATAACTCTTGTTTGAATTTTTCGTACAACCCTAGTAATGAGGCAAGCATGTATCGCTTTTGTTTTCGTTTTGATTTTCCCGTTATAAATTCTTTCTTTACCGCTTCTAGCCTACTATTGAAATCATCTTCATAGAAATTAACAACTGCTCTTATACATGCATCTGAAATTTTGTTTCTTCTTTCCAATCGATGACCCGTTTTTGCCTTTTTTATTCTTTTGTAGCTTATTACACCAGTGTTGTTAATTCGCCATAACTTATATTTATGAATTATCTCTCCAGTAACCATTTTTGTTAAAAGTCTTTTTTCATTTACGGTTTTCATCTTTAAAAAATTTTCTTGCATTTGTTGTTTTCGTACTTCACCGAAAAGTGCTTTTTTGACTAGATCTTTCCATGATTCTGGAGTATCTGCCATTTTTTGTAACTTTGTATTTGGTGTATACTCTTTTTAAGTTCTTCCCTTTTCTGATTGTCGTTTTTAATCTTCTCATATATATCATATCTTTCTTTTTTTTGTAAAATCTCTTATTTAGTGGCTTTTTCTTTCTTTGCTGCCATTCTCAAAACAAATCTAAAACAATAACGAATATAATTTAGACAGTCCCCTGTCTTGTAGAGAGGCAGGGGACTGTTTAATTTGAGTTCATTGATGAGTACTACAAAATGTAATTGATTTATGCTACTTTGCTGCACATAGGAAATATGTATCTATTGTAACAATTCAAATATTTAAAGGAATCATCAAAATACATAAATAGAAGTAAAATAATCCTTACCAGAAGACTGTTGGCTGTCAGGTTACACAACTTGGCTTCTACGGACGCTCGAACACTCAAACTCTGCGTTTCGTTACACGCATAAAAGACGTTGTTTAACCTTTTGGCTACCTGACACGTAATCTAAAATATATACACTAAATGCAAAGACAAAGTTTCATTGTCTTTCTTTAAATTGTAAAATATTTATGTAAAATAAAAAGGTCTCATTGACAATCAAACAATATTGATTTAATAATGCAACAATTCGATTAATTCTAATAGATCTCGATTAATTTAGTCTAAAGTAAATATACTGATTTGGTGATATGCCAGGGGACTGGTTTTTAAAAACTATAAAAACGTTTTTAATATAATAAAGTTTATTTTAGTACATTTCTTATGTTGAGCAGCGGTATTGATTTTTGGAATTATCTACGAAATATTTACGGTCTTTTATTTTTTTTTAACAAAATTAGCCTGGGACAATGAGTTGTCCAGTTTACAGAGAAACGCCCTTATAATGAGTTTCCTTAAAAAATGTTTTTATAAAAAATAACTTTCCACTTGTACAGAACAAACTTGAAAGTTTTCTTTAAAATTTGCAAATAAAAATGTTGTAATTGGTAGTGATGATATTGTTTTTTCAAAATGGCATTTTTTAACTGTGGCGTAAATTGTCATAAAACGAGTGGTAGTCTTCTTCAAGGCAGGTCTTCTGTTCCTGTAGGTCTTTAAATTTATTCTCATTAATTGCTAGAGGTTGGACATAGAGAGATTTGATTTTGTTCAATACTTCAGATATTGGTTTTGGTCTTTTAGGCAGCTCTGTCCACTCTTCTTGTAGGCCTATTTTGTAATAAATGTAAAATCTGTAGCAAACTTGAAGATCTCCTTTTTTGACACAGGGTGTATACTTTTATAGTATCCATCACTGTAGTTGAAAAAGTCATTTTAAATGTATTTGACTTCATCCTTGCATCCTGATAGCTCTTACAAAGTCTGCAGGAACATAATGTTTTTGCTTTGCAAGTTTTTTTTTCAATTACACTGTGCATCGAGTCAATTTCTATTTGGGTATATCCTACCTCCAAGTATTTTTGTAACACTGTTATTTATTGCAAAATAGAGAAGTGCATTAACAACAGTTTCACAGTATCTAACGAAAGTTAGTTTTTCAAAAAAAGCCTTAACTACTGCTCTATTAATCTAGGTCGTTCTCTCCGCTCTACCAAAATTTTTTTGAGAGGAGTTTGATTCGAAATGATGAAATTCGTAAGATTTTGACAAACGTAGATTGATTTTAGGAATTTTTGAGTTCCAGCTTTTCTAACAAAGTACTGGGTACTCACAGTTTTTGATGGAACATTTTTCTTTACAAGTCGGGATCGTTTTTATGGGAAAAGATTAAATATATTTCAAAATAAAACTATCCTGTTGGATTTTGTTTCTATGGGAGTATTGTTTATGAAATTTTTTGATGTCGTTTATTGTTAAATGTTGGCGCTATTTTTCTTTTTGGTTAAACGATAAACACATGTAGGAAAATCACATGGAAATAACAAATCTTGAGAATAACTGTGAAGAAATATCATAATTATGTTATACACTTTGTTTTCCACTGACCTTTCACCTTTTTGAACGAATCGTTTCCATTCTGAAGGGTTGGTTTTTGGGTGCAGCAGGGGTCACAGATTCAATTTTGCAAATCGTTTAAATTAAAAGAAATTTTTAACTATAAAACTGTCAAACTAAGAAAAGAAGTTGCTACATAATGACCTTGTAGAGAGGGCGTTCCATATCATTATACGTCACGAGAATCATTTTTGCCATAGATCCAAAAGTATAAAAATATGATTATCGGCCTTATTGTCGTTTTACAAACAAATATTAAATTGGTATTTTTCGGGAAAGTACTCCTCGAATTTGTTAGTTTCGAATTATTTGTTTTTGCAAAATAACTCAATTTTTATGCAAAACTTCTGGCTCTACATACGAAACCAAATTGTAACTTTCAGTTAATAAAAATTCAAACATTAATATTTTATTTTCCATTTTACTTTTTTCACTCAATAGTAAGTTTAAGTAGGATATTAATAATTACTGTTTGAACCATTACTTATGACTTATATAAATATACAAGAAAATCCAGAACTATGTAGATCAATTTAAAATGTAGATACAATTCATTGGATGGGTGGATTGAGTACTATTCTGCGATTTTGGAAAGGTCAAATTAACTTTGTTTTATTCATCAATAGAGCTCCTAAATACAGTGACAGCTGACAACCAAGTCTACCTAGAGGAAACGTCAGTTTTCAGCGAATCTGATTCTTCTATTATTTTATCATTAACGACAAGTTAAAAACGTTTTTATTAGAAATGGAAAAAGCGTTTCACGTTTTTCTTGTCGATATTTTTTCCAATAAGAACTGTCCTTGAAGTTCAAAGAATACTTTAGCGATTTATTTTTGTCATAAAAATTTTTTATTATTCTTCAAAATACTGCCCTTGCTAGCAATGCTGGTAGTACTTAACACAAAGGCTTCCATCTAGTCCACAGTGGCATTTTCAAATTTCTTTGTGAAAATTGTTTCGTCATATTTTTTGTAGCACATATATCAATATCATCATCAATTCTTTGGATTATGGGTATCGCTTTTAGCGCTTTAAAATCATTTTCTTGAGGTAGATTACTCCTCGTTTTCTATTTTTGTTTTCTTTATACTTTATCATTTGTTTTTTCCGCTTTTGTTATTATTTTCCATTCCTTTCGGTTCCGGCATTTTGCCCTCCAGTTCTCCAGTTAAGTGTAATTGAGTCTTTGTTTTTAGGTATCTCACTAAATTTTCTTTCTTCGATAACCAAGTTATCGTCTTCAGAGGGTGAAGGTAAACTGTCAGTTGACAGATAACTTGGTTATGGAAAAGCGCATTCAACAGTGTAATTGTGAGTGTTGGTGTAAACAGTGTATTTAGTAGAAATATCGGAGGTACTTAAACACTTGAGTGCTTCCAAGTCTCATGACTATCTGAGTTATTGAAGGATCTCATTTTTCAAAAAGCAGTATCCATATTTTTTAATGTAATATCAGTCTATAAATTGATATGCAAATATTTCTGGACCACCTTGTAGATATTCAAGCTTATTATTACAGTTATTAAGAATTTTATCTATATACCTTTCTTAGTATAATCAATATTTGTAGATAAGTGAGTGTTTTTTTAATTAATATAATTTTGTACTTTGAGGTAGAGTTCATCAAAGCGCGCTAACTTAATTCAAGATAGTTGAGAATCATTAAGTTTTGAAATTAATTGTCTAATTTAGGCAAACCTACAGAGAATCAAAAAATTTGTAGAAAATTGAGGTTATAAAAAAAAATTAAAAGTATTATATTGCTTATTATCATTTACAGAATTGAGTATCTGATTGGGTTCTACCTAACCAATTATTCATCTTAATCAAGAGCAACTAAACAACTGAACTATGAATTTGAAATCTATTTCACTTTTCGCCCTAAATAATAGGGACTGACATCAATTTATTAAACTACAAACAAAAAATGCTGTTTTTGTTTGTTTGCATACCTGATTTCAAATTTTTCTTAAAGTAGCAATAGAATTAAATCTTCTGAATTCGTTTGAAAGATTTTTTCGATTTGCAATCGAGATAAACGTGGTATGTACGTAAATATTGAGGTATCATATACACCTCGATCCAAAGGATCAATTGTGTCATCCTTTCTTGCTGTTATACTGGACAACCAAGTATATGCAGCTGATCTATTGATCCAAATCCTCTTAGAAAGTTCAGAATGTGAGATAGGTGTAGATCTTCGCTCCTAAGTGTAGTGCACTGGAGTTCCTTGGTGTTTCATACTTCGATAGAATGTCGAAAGAGGTTCCGTCTTCTGCGCAACAGAATCTCCGTCTTCAGATGTACATTAAAGGGACAGAGCCCCAATAAGACTGTCAGTATTATAGTTTCCCAGAAGACTCTGCCTTAGCCCATCCCAATAAAAGGTTTTGCTCCTATCTCTCTTCTCGTTCAATGCTTTTTTTATTGTTCCGGAGTCTGTCAGCTCTTTCGTTTCCCTCCACTCTGATGTGTGCCATTAGAGGCATTCCCAAATTAGTTTGGATTTTATGATATTGGAGCTAAATGACAGCATGACTATCGGACAGGATTATAATTCGGTAGTTCCTATCTGAATTTAACTGTACACATTTCTAAGTTACATCAATTTTTTGAAAACTGATTGGTTTGTTGCACATGCTTCCAGAGAATTTGGTTTTAGGACCAAGTCTATTCCGGTTTTGTTTGCTGCTTTATAACCGGTCGTGTACCATTTTGATTCCACTCACTTCTTCTACAGCTTGGTATTGAGGTAAATTTTTTCCCAAAGCTATTTCATCCTGAGACATGTATCAGGTTTGATAATTTTTTTAAGGTTTGGGTGATTATATCTCTGAACATTCCAAGTGATGTTTTTTTCCGCCACGCTTTCCAGTATTTACTATTTGGAAAGATGGAAGATTTAGAATCATTTCTAGTGCTGTTGTTGGGCATGATTTCATGGTCTTGATTGAACTTATGCAAGCCAGTCTTTGTACCTTCGAGATATTGTTCCTAGTGGTATTTGAAATTAGTTCTAATATCCCAAACTACTGCCCTATATGTGGTGATTGGTCTCACTATTGTCGAGTACATCCACACAACACTGTTTTGCACTCAATGACTTGCTCGTCTAGCTTGAGGTTGACTTTTTTCTTCCTAGTGAAGGAACTTAGGTAGGTTATTCGGGTTGATATTTAGTTCTACCGATCGACACCACCTTATTGTGTAGTTTAGTCAAACTTGGCACTTGTTGAATCGATTTTCTAGAAAAGTTCTCGGAGTTTATTATTCGGAATTTTTTGTCTGCACATAAATGGTCAACAGTGTTCAACACCGCTCTTAGTAATTTAAAATTACCTATACTTGATTCTCTCTAGGTTGGTCTAAAACTATAGAAAACAGCTCATTGTGTATACCAAATGTGTTCAGAAAGAACTATTTAAAAATTATACATAAATGTATTGGGTGGGTCGATAAAATGGTATATTATTGAAAAATAAATCAAACATTAAATTATTTGAACGTTTAATCTCTTTACTACCTGCAGTTGCTCATTGCACTATGGAGCCAAAGCCTCAAATTTTTGGCAAAAACCCGAAATAAAAATATTTCTAGTATAACTGCGATACGATTTTCAAATAACTATAACCTTCTATAAAAAAATTTTCGTAGGTTGTAAAATAAAGATTTTTCCTATTCATGCTTTTCAATTCAGATTTGAGAAAAAAAGGTCAAAAACGGTACTTTGGTATCATTAAATTCTGTTATATGAGACTACACAGAATTTATTTTTTGTTTTTTGATATTTTAATATACATAAAAAAATAGATGCAGTGTTTAATCAAATCTTAACAAAAATAGGGAAACGTGTCGCCATAATGTGACAATGAATTTAGTTTAATAAGGCCAAAATAATAAAATCTTCTATTTTTGTTTCATTTTCGAGATATCGATACTTGAAGTTACAATCAATCAATCAAATCAAACAGTTAGTTCGAGATTCGCTTTTTTAGCGTTTTAATGTTTCAACTAGAATATAAATTTTATAGCTTTAAATTATTTTTAAATTAAAACACGAGTATTGTAATTCAACAATCAAAAAGTTTTTTATTTTTTTTTAATATTCCAATAATATATTAAAAAGAACAAATTGCCGAAGTAATATGGGAATATATTAGAGTTAGTACACTTTGGTGTTTAATTTTGCCACAGTCCCACTACGAAAACGCTCATAATCTAGCTGGCAGTCTTCGTTTCAATTCATTCATAATAAAAATAATAATTACGTCAAATTATAAAAAAAGAATGTTTTAAAACAGAAAAGATCTAAAATCAAGAATATTTAGAGGCATTAATATATCAAATTGTTGTTTGTTTCATACTAAGGCCTCCTATAGCTCAGTGCCCATACTTATTTAACTTTGAAAAATAAAATCCTATACTCATTGGACTGGGTTTTTGTAAAACGTTACAAGAAACGAAAATCCTCAGTCCCAATTTTTTTAAACGTGTCCGTTTTATCGATAGGGTCTCATATAAGCAACAAAAAGTTTACAATTCACATAATGCTTACTAATTAATAATTCTATCGATACTTTATACCATCGGTTATTAATTCATAATTTTTTTCTTCAACTTCCTTTATCTTGAATACGGATGCCGTTACGAAAATTTTTTACTGATCAAACCCCAAATGAATTTTTTTTTAAACAGGCGTAAGTCTATTTTTTTTTCGCTTTTCAGGTTTTGGTGGTTTTGTGGTCAAAACATCAGAATACATCGATTTTTGTTAAAAGGCGATTTTATTTTAAAAGGGCGCAAGTGCATTTTCTCTATGGATTCTGTTATCTGCAGACTGCTTAAATTTGTCTATTGTTATTATCATCTCCAAAATATTGTAGTGAATGTTACTAAATATCTTTGTACATTTTTTGTAGGCTTACTTTACAGTTTTAATAGTTTAGTAGTTGCAGGTGACAGGCTAATGGATGAAAATATGGTAATTGGGAGTAATTTTTGATGTTCATGAAATAACTAACATAATTTTTCAAATCTCATCACGGTTTAATAAGTTCACTGTTCATGAGGTTACATTATTTGACATAGTTTTAGATAAAAATCGTGTATATCACAAGAAACAAAAGAAAAAAACACAGTTGAGAAGGATAATCTAAGTTAAAAGGATGTGTTGAAGCCTACCCTACAATAAAATAAATGGTATTAATTATCACAACTTTTTACTGGCTAAGACAAAAGCCTTCGGTTAATGCTTACCAAGGTCGAGTGCCAATAAAAACTGCTAAAATGGAAGATGTTAAAAAACTGAGAACCTACATTCCAGACAAGCATCGGGGATTTTTCGAAGAAATTTGTGACTGGCCAATTGATGATTTAGAGGTTGAAGAAACCAACGATGACCCATAAATCAGAAATACGGCCTCAAATCTACATCTTTGATGTTTTTCCCTCTTTTCAACTCATTTAAGTAATTTTACTATCTTTTAATTTTATATCCCTGCAACTTGATTTTTTTAAAACTATATAACTAAATTATGGATAAAGATACAATTGTAAAATTTTCAATCCTGTTGTAAATTGAATTTCTTTACAGGTTGACATTTTTTTAAAAATATTTTGATTTGAACACTTTTTTTTTGTTTACTTTCCTGGACTTACGCCCTTTTGAAAAAGAACCAATTCAAATATTTTTCAGTTTTATATCCATCCTAGAGATGAGTTTCTTTTAAAAATTATTGTCACATCTGTGAAAGTATCCAAAAACTTTTTTCCTTTCCAAAAACGGTGGTTTTGGCTTGTTTTTTCATGTATAACCGCAATAGGTTTGATAGGAAAATAGGTTGGTCGCGAATGTGGCACATAGATAATTTTGGATGAAATTAAACAACTAAGAAACCAGTTGGAATCAAGAAAGCTCTACCAGAAAGTTAACAGCATAAGAAAATATTTTGTGAGAACAAAAACGGATGCAAAGAGGAAACTCCAAATAGGAGGATCAAACTCTGAACTTCTAGGCTCTGATAACACTCAAAGTTATTCGAACCAAATCTGTTGTACATTTTATTGATAGCACCTGGAAAGTTAATACAAAAATATTAGTTTTTGTCATTCAAATCTAAAATCGTTTTTGGTTTACTTTCTTGGACTTACGCCCTTTCTAAAAAGAACCAATTCAAATATTTTTCAGTTTTCTATCCATGCTAGAGATGAGTTTCTTTTAAAACTCCCAGTCTGTGACAGTCACCTCTGTGAAACTATCCAAAAATTTTTCCTTTCCAAAATTGGTGGTTTTGACTTGTTTCTTTCATGTATAATCGCAATCGGTTTGATAGGAAAATAGGTTTGTTGCGAATGTGGCTTTCACCTTTGTCTTTAAGATTTTTTATACAAATTTACGAATGTCTAGTACTTGGAATATTATCAGAGTCCATTTTTAAATTAGTCTTGAAAAGAACTGTTTTTATATTTTAATGAAACAATAACAAGAATACAAGTAAGAATAAAATGGGCACTATTAATTTACAAAATGTTTGTCAAAATTACAGATGCTAACTCTAATTTAAAAGAGTCCTTCTAGTTTAAAAATAGGGTATTCGCTTTTTTTAATGAGGGTTAAGGAAACAACAAAAAAAATCGAAATTTTCAAACGGATAACGTCTAATTATTATCCAAAATAATATATCACAAAAAAGTAATAAGTTACAATAAAAATAAATAAAAACGGACGATTTTAACCCTCAACGCCAATGAATAAAGAACACATTCAATTACTTTGCATCTATACTACAGAAGGAATCAACTAGGTACTTACAATGAACAAAAAAACGCATTTTTGTTGGTTTACAGGTTCTTAACCACATTCCTATTACTTTCTTCATCTGACCTTCATCTATCACAAAATAGAAAATAATTTATAGCAACACTTTGCTAATAAATTAAAATTAAACTGTTACTGTGACGGCAGGTCCGTTTGTTTTATTGACTACATAAAATTTATGTTTTTTTCCAAATATACCCCATAGTACAGCTATAGTTTCAATAACTAAATTGAAAGGTATAACTACAATTGCTCCTATGATACATAACGTTAACCGTAACAAACCGAATCTATATACTGTGAAAGATTTGATTACACCGAAAATGAACATGTAAATATTAACAGCACCTATAAATGCACAAACGAAATCTATAAAAGGAGGACAAGGTATCGGGAATTTACCGGCGATAACTAAATTGGATACAGATAAAGGTAAAGTAAGCCACGAATAACAAGATAAACCTAAAAGTATTTTGTATCTGATTGGTATAGCTTTGGAATGGACGACTAGAACAATTCCTTGAATCCAACGTTTTCTTTGTTGAATGAAATCCCAGAATGTGAACGGAGACTTTTCCCACATTTCGCCTTCGATGTAATTGAAGCTGTAGCCTTTGCTGAAAGCGCGCATTGCGAAAAAACAGTCTTCTGCTATTGATCCATCTATACCGTTATCAAACGAAACGTCTTTTTCAGCTGCCAGCTAAAAATAAAATAAATTTAATACCTATACAATCATAAATTCGACAAATCAGTAGTTTAAATATTAAATTTATTTCAGAAACTCATCGATCAGTAGTTCCAATTTCAAATTTAAAAATTAAATTAATGTATAGTGGTTGTTCATTGACTAGTTGACAACATTTTAAACTTGCTATAATAAAACAAAACATATCAGAGAAAAAAAGAAAGGCAGAAGAATATCACTGGAAGGTTAACAGCAAAAGAAAAGATTTTGTTAGAACAAAAACGGATGCATTGTTAGTAACAAAGAGGAAACTCTAAATAGGAGGATCAAACTCTGAACTTCTAGGCTTTAATGACACTCAAAGTTACTCGAACCAAATCTGTTGTACATTTTATTGAAAGTTAATACAAAAATATCAGTTTTTGTCATTCACATCTGAAACCGTTTCACCAAATTTACCAATTTTATGTTAAATACTGTAATTTATTCATAGTTATCATCAATTATTTTCACCAAATCACCTTAGAATATAGAATTAAAAGCCAAAATATTTCAACCTGGATATTCGTAACGATGTTAAATGTTTGGGTTCCACACGTCTACTGTATCTGATACCACAGAAGAGTGCAGGAATATTCGAAGAGAGGACACATAACAGAAAAAGATAATTCTGGATGAATTGAACGACTCAGAAACCAGTCAGTATCATGAAAGTTCTACCGGAAGGTTAACAGCATAAGAAAAAATTTTGTGAGAACAAGAACGGATACATTCTTACTAACGAGGAGGAAACTCTAAATAGGAGGATCAAACTCTGAACTTCTAGGCTCTAATGACACTCAAAGTTACTGAACCAAATCTGTTGTACATGCAATTTGATCGGTTGGTTTAATGGATAATGTTTAAACCAGTGATATGGCGTGAATCTATCAACCATATAGCGACTTATTTTTGTTTGTTCAATATCAAAGGCTTTTCGAGGAAAGCGAGGCATACGGTAAAAACAAACAAAAACAGTCCTTCATTCGGATGAAGTTCCTGAGCCTTCTCAAGTTTATGGTGTTGAAGAAAGTTCAAGCAAAACGAAGAAATTGAAATTTGTTGATCTATTGAAAGATTCGGATTTGCCCAAATAAAAAGTTGGAGTGTCAAGGTCAAAACTGAAACTGCTTAAGACGGGAGTTAAAGTTACCGTGTACCGAAAACGTCACAGTTCATATTTTGATTTGTTTTCTAAAGTGAACCACTCAGTGTACTGTAATGACAATGACTTAGGTCAGAGGAATGGGGACTCATCATTGATTCATCGAAGTCACTGCTCCATAACGGAAATAAACTTCCATCACTAATTTTGGCTTACGGAACTGAACAAATGAACCTTCAGTTAACACCGAAAAAATACCCCAATGCACATCATTATTAGGGGTAATCAAAATTGTGGACAAAGATGGAATTGGTTTCAAATGTTCAAAACAAAATGTTCCTTCTTTGAGTAACGCTCAAATAAAGGAAGTTTATTTGTTGGACCTGATCTAAAAAAACTGATTGAAGATGAAATGAATGGCGTTTGTCAAAGTTGTATGGATCTATTGTGTCTCCCTTTCTTGCTGGGATACTGGAGGACCCAGTGTTTACAGCTGATCCATTATCCTTTTAAAAACTGTAGAATGTTGGATGACTTCAATTTTCAATCTCATTTTCTATTTCATATGCTTCCTGGTATAGTGCTCCTCTGTGTAACAAAATCTGCACGTTGCATTATCTGCTAGGTCTAGCGTCTTCAGGTGTTTGTTGAGGCGACAGTTAGTATTCGTAGATCTGGTTATAGTTTTCCAGAAGAATCTTTGCCTGTCTCAGCTCTTGTAGGTTGTCCCAATAATTGGTTTTGCTCCTACCATCTTTTCCAGTGCTTTCTCCATTGTTCTGTGTCTGATGCTACAGAAGGGTTCAGGCTCCGTGAAGAGCTTGTCTGCGAGCTTATCATTTATTTTATTTCTCTTCGCTTCGGTGCATCTCGGAATCTATTGAGGGTTTTGTCAAACGTTATTAATCCTATGGCTCTATTTTCTACAGTCACAGGCCAACAATTACTAAAAAAACTTCTCACTCTAAATTCTTTTCTTGTTAACATGAATGAGCTACAATATTCGAGGCAGTTCTTCAGATCTAGATCATTTTCGTTTATAATGAATAGAAAGTAATCGAAGAATTTAAATAAATTAGTTATGTGATAGTGATAAGTGAGTTATTATAAGTTAGTGTAGTGTATAGTGATTAAATAAATTAAGAACGTAAGAGACAGTGTTTATTAATTAACCCCGCGAATAGAAAACGTGTAAATAAATACGAAAAACATTACAATAATCAAATAACAATTGGAAATCTCCGTACTTGTGATAAGTGTATTAAAAAATATATTCACACTATCACCCTACAATGGATTAATACAGCACCAATCATAAGTGGAAGTGACAATAAACAATTTATTATCAAAAATAAACAATCAAAGAAGATCTTAGATAACAGATGTAATTAAAAAGTAAACAAACAAATTTGATAATATTATATTTTTCGTATCAAGGTTTCTTCCAGTGAAAGGAAATTCAACATCTATTGAATTATTTTTTAAATGATTTATAATCAGGATAAAGCATTTTGTACAACAATATTCAAACAGCACAATTTGGATTTGGAATGGATAGGAAATTATAACATCGCAATGGAAGGAAATGAGAAAGCAGAAAAATGCGGATAAATCTTTTGTGGAATCGACTCCAAGACATAGATAAGGAGGTAGATAGGAAAAAAATCATTTAGTGGAAAAATCTACAGATATTAAGATAGGTGAAGATACTAAGGGAAGCTTATATCTACAGGTTTGTCGGGGCTTTACCTAACCTAACCACCCCAATGGACACTGTAGATGGCAAATGTTCGGGCGTTGTGACTAAGTTAACTGATGGACAAGTTGATCATTTGGTGAAAAAAAGGCGGATCAAATCTTTTTATAGGACCGCAACTTTTGATAGGTTTCCTATAAAGCCATGGTTCATAAAAAAGTGGAAATAAGACCCCAGGAATATTTCTCTCCCATTCCATATGTTGGTCTTAAAAATCCCTTTCATTGAACAAAGACGAACTAAGGAGAGTTACTGGTGTGCTTACTGGACTACCATCTGATAAATATCAGAGAAACAGCAGCCAAAGGAACATAAGTAATCCATAAGTCCAAAGACTACCATACTTGAACTCAAGCTTTTTAAAGCCAGAATAGGTAAGCCGCATAGTCATTAGACAGGTCGTTGCTACCTGACTGGGAAACATTCAAGGATACACAATAGATCAATAGGTCAAAATGTTAGCGGAGTAAATTCACGATTTTATGCCCTAGCTCATCTAATCTAATAGAAACTAAGTTAAAATAGAGAAAATCAGGATATTTTGGGGGATTCGCCTGTATAATTCATCAGGAATCGTTGGTGTCAACACTTGAAATTTTCGAATTCCACTTTTTTCACAGGATCAATAGAGGAGTAGTTTTAGAAAGATTTTTTGCATACGTGATCCTATGTTAGAAAAAGAAATCTGGTGACTGAATGACTGGTGAGTTCATGATACTTTTTGGTAGATATGAGTAAACACTTGACTTGTATTCAAGCCTCAAGTAGAGTCCGTGAGAAAATCAGGTAAGAAATCAAACTTTGAATCATTTGATGATGGAATTCATTCAGTTATGGAATAAAACAAACTGCCACAAAATAAATGAATTGGAATTCTGGAATCTATTCAATTTTGAAAATTCACAGGCACATTTGCAAATGGGGTTGATAGATTTTCAATTGAAGAGGTTAACGCTCTTATGTTTTATATTTTAATAGTTTGGTGGGACCTATTTATGTGAATTCATGTTTTCCAATCAATTTCTCAAATAATTACAACAAATATGATACCTGACATCAATGAGTTTGTCAAAAACAAGAGAAGGTAGGTATCTGAATCTTCGGGCTTAAAATATGATTTTTAACAACTGTATATAAAATACATACAGTGAAACTTGATTAAGAGGTTCTTGGATAAGTGAGAAACCTCCACAACTGGAACTCATGCCGAGGTCTGAACATTTTAGCACTGAATTACCTATGTTAATGTGACGAAGCAAATTTTATATATCTATGATTCGAACAATGGAAAATAAACGTAAGTAAAATAATAGTTTTACCACACAACCAAGTCTCAGAATTACGAGAACCGTAGTTTGTAAGTTTTTAAACAAAATAAGTCTTTTTGGAAATCGTACGTTACAGGATATCTTAAAATATGCGTCGCAATGTCGTCGGCTGACACGAACATTATGCCGGGTACTTAATTAAAATAATAGAGATGAGCGAAAACAGAAAACGAAAACGCGATGAAATCTGTGTCGAATTTTATAGAATAATTCAGAATATCCCGAACATGGACGGTGTTTGCTAGCCTGGGTCAAACAAGCAGCTTCCGGTAAATAGACCGATGATTAAAGAAAAGGTAAACAATTTACCAAGGCTCAGCATTCATAATTTTGGTAGCAGCGATGATTGGTTGAAAGGGTATAAAAACAGCAAAGTTTTCAAAGTAATTTGTGAAGAAAGGAACGTTATTGATTTTAAAAAATATAGCCAATTGATTCAAGACATGAAAATTCTTTTAAGCCGTTGATGATATTTTCAACGTTAAAACTTTTATCTTAATCTGAGACTCGAAGATATTTCAAAGGTGTTAAAACTTTGTACGTGAATTACCAAAATAATAAAAAAGCATAGATGACGTCTACCATTTTTTCCGATTGGTTGAAGGAGTTGAAGCAGGTATTTAAAGCCCGGAAGCGAGATAAGCCAATCAAAATTTTTAACAGAACACAAATTGTTGTTATCAAATCTATAGTGACCACAAATCAATGTTCTTCAGGCAACGAGGTTTTCTAGGAAAGCTTGATTTGTGAGACCAAAACCATTAAAGCATACTGCTTTAAAAAATCTAAATTTGAATCAGAATATCCGTATCTGAGAGCTTACACGAGGACTATGAAGATTTAGAAATTGATACTAAAGATTGGAACCTAGCAACGATAATAATCAACAGCCAACATTCAAAGATTTTATAAAAGTCATCGACGATTAGTTTCAGAAGAACTTGCTGAAAGGGACATTGTTCAAGCCTTGGAAAATGAAGATGACGATGAAATGGAAGCGGAAGTTAATTTAGTGAAAATTTCTAAAACGCGATGCAGTAAAAGCACTAGAAACATTTAAGGGCTGATACTTTTCAAAGACAAACTTTTCGTTTATGCGATCATTTGACAGTAGCGACCTTCCCGTGGAAAATCTAATAATATTTCGTTTTTATCTATGACTACGTTATTATTATTTGTATGCAAAAGTCGAAAACAATTTGGTCTCACATTTTTTTGAATTCTTTAATTTTGTCCCTCGCGTTGAATATGTTGCATAAATTAAAACCAGCAATAAGGGTTTTTCAGGAATATTTAGTTAAAACAAAAGAAATTTTTTCGTTATCCGACGCTCTGAAATTGTTGATGTTGATGTCCGGTATATTTCTCGATATGCGACTAATAATCATCTGCTGCTCATATTTTTGGTCGAAGATCTGCATCTTTAGATAAAATGCACACATCTCGCAAAAACACATCGTCTAAACTGATCCGTATTAAATAATCTCTGCACCAAAGATCCCAAATATTAAAATCACTTTTGCCTGTTCAGACGCTTCAAAAAAACAACAATAGTCTTGGGATATTTTGTGTTAACAGAAATTTCTTTTATAGCTAAACAATTATTTAGCTGAGGACCGACTTCATAACGTGGAAGATTTCATATTCTTGGATTTTTTTACAACATAAATTATAAGAATATCGTCAGTTTTAACTTTTTTGAGATCTCTCCATTTCGCAAAAAGTTGATACTCGTGTTCATAGCTCGATCTAGATTTCTTCTGGTAACAAATCAGCACTGGCTGCTGGATTTTCGCCCTTAGTATCCTAGACTTTTTTGGTATCTAGCCCACACCCTGACGCTTAAAAAAACGATATTTTTGGGATATTTTGCGTTTTTTTAACATTTTTGAGATTTCGCCCTTTTCGCAAAAAGTTGATACTCGTGTTCATATCTCGACCTAGATTTTTTCTGGTAACAAATCAGCACTGGCTGCTGGATTTTCTTCCGAGTACATTTTTTGAAACTAACACGAATTAAACTGACAGATAATAAAACAAAAAACATGTTCTATTAAGATATGATAACTTTGAAAATAAAATGTTTAATTTTTATCGTTTTTTGCGTTGTTTTGACATGATGTATTATAATAAATATTGTTCATTACACGTCCATATATAGATTTTTCCGTGCTTACATGAAATATAGTAATAATTGAAATGAATAACAAAGTGAAACCAACCTGTGTAACAACGTAAGATCCTTTCCAGCTGAATAAAGGCTTGTGAAACATCAAAAATTGCAATTTCAATTTGCCCATATCGTCAGTTACGCGAAAACTGTCAGCTAAAGTTGTTATCCAATTAACAACTTCCTCATTCGCATAAGTTATGAGTCCCTGACCGAAATGATGTTTTCCATCCATGACGAAATTTAGAATACCTATGGGGCATATCAGTAATTCAATAATCGATCTATTTATATGAATTTTATGTATAAACTTTTTCATTATATTCGATCAAAATTCTGGACTATAAATCCTCTAAAATTTTGAGGAAGAAATAAGTAAAATAAAAAAAAATATTATTACGAACTTGTCTGGTAACGTAGATCGTGAAGCCGGTCCTGTTTTATTATGATAATAGAATCTAAAGTTTGGCGGATGCAGAACACATTTTTTATAACTTATATACAGTATGTTACGGCCACTTTTATAGAATCAATTTCTAGGGACGATTTTTTTGTTTGTTTTCTGGGGTGGTCGTTAAAAATAGAATTTTTTTATGACTCTACCCTAAAAAAATATACTGTCCTTCCCCAACAAGCTTTTAATTTTGAGGATATAAGAATGTGTGTTATGATAAAATTTCAGTTTTAATTTTTGAAAAAAAAAATTGAAACCTCCCTTCTTATATCGAAATGTTACTGATGTTTGTTCGAAAATAAAAGTATTAGATTGAAAACTTAAGCAAAAATTGAAAAATCTATGAATTAATAACTATCTATGACTTAATAATTTTATTATGTTATTACATTAAAGTTATATGAACAAAAACATTCTTAAAATTGTATCAAGTGTATAATATTAAAAGTTAACTTTCAAAAAATGAAACCCCTCCCTAACCTAACCTACCCTAACCAATATAAGTTGTCATTTTTTATTATTTCCATATTTTTTTTATAAAACCGCCGTAAAAACGAAGGTTTTAAAAAAAACCATCGAAATCGGATGATTTTTCGATTTTCGAGCCAAAAAACGAGGGGGCGCAAAAGTTTAAAATTATCAGAAACTTTGTTATAGAAAAACTCTTTTTATGTTTTACGAAAATAAGTTATATCACATTTATCATAAAGGAATGCCTCTTACAAAAACAAAAACATTTTTATAGCTAGACGAAAAAACAAAAGAATTTTTTTTAATTCAAAAAAAAACACGTGTCTCTAGACGATTTAAGTTAATTTTTCGGTGTAATCGTCTTTTTTTGGCAATTTTTTAGAAAAAATGAAATTTTTTTCGAAATAAAAAAAAATGTACTCGAATCAATAAAAATAACAATATTTGATCGAAATAACAATAAACAAAAATTCAATATTACTTTATATAAGGCATAGTATGCCTAAAGTCCACCGTTTTGCAATTATTTCACATTTTCGAAATTTTTGGACACATGCAGCTCTCTACTAAAAAAATTTTATTCCTAAGTTTAAGTGAGTCAGGTCTAATATTTTTGGGATTCGGACAAATAACACTAACAACTTTCAAAATCTGTGAAAACCTTGACAAAAATTTATACAGGGTGTTTAGAAAATGGTGCCGAATTTCGCTATCTAAAAACTTCGAAAACTTAATTTTGTCAAAAGACAACCCCCATTTTTCTCTTTACCATTGGATTCTACGCTGTAAATTAAGGGATAGAAAATTTATATATCTCAAATTAACGGTTTTTGTAGAAACTCGAAAAAGTGAAATCTTGATTTTTAATTGTCGGTTGTCTGGAGCGATAAAAAAAACGTTAATTTGAGATATATGAATTTACTAACGATGTCCCCTTAATTTGAAGCGAGGAATCCAAAGGTAAAGAGAAAAATGTGGATTGCCATTTGAAAAAATTAAGTTTTCGAAGTTTTTAGATAGCGAAATTCGGCACCATTTTCTAAACACCCTGTATAAATTTTTGTCAAGGTTTTCACAGATTTTGAAAGTTGTTAGTGTTATTTGTCCGAATCCCAAAAATATTAGATCTGACTCATTTAAACTTAGAAATATATTTTGTTTAGTGGAGGTCTCAAAATTTCGAAAATGTGAAATAATTAAAAAATGGTGGACTTTAAGCATATTATGTATAAAGTAATTGCAATAAATTCTATTTTTTTTTACATTTTCCTATGAGGGCAAAGCTTGTAAGAACCGAGTAAGGTATAAGTTATGAAATTGGGTTTAAATTTTATTTCACAGAAGTAAAAAACAAAAATTTTACTTAAAACATTCCATCTGTGTATTAAGCTTGAAATAAAAATGGAACATAAAATATGCAGTTTTATTCGCCTCCTGTACATTTTTAGTTTTTGAATTTTTTCAACGTGGCTATCGATATTATCTTCATATGACCCTATTATAATAAGAATAATATAATAATTGAACAAAAACTTAATAAAAACACTTCATGTGCAGTAAAAAGTAAATAATATATCAATAAAAAAATTATAAAGACAATAAGAAAAATAAATAGAGGAGGTTTTATGTAATTTTAGAAGGATTTTATGAAATATTTTTATGGAAAATGATTAATTCGGTACAATAAACGATAAAAGGCAAAGTTAGAGTCTCGGTGGGGCTTACTGTGGATTGTTAAAGTAGGTTATGACTTCTAATACCACTGGCAGACAAGATTTTCGTAAAACAGGCGACACCTTTATTATTAAAATAGAAATACCAGTCCGATAATAGAAAAAAATATTTGTTAAGCCTTAACACATAACCACTTTTCAATAGCTTAATTATCCCTGTTTACATTAGCAGGGAAAAATTGCTGGACGATGACAATTTTGCAAAAAAGCTCACCAGACAGGAACTTAGAGCATGGAAGACATTTGTTAGTATAGTGAGGGGATTTTTGGGCTACAATTGGATCCAAGCTACGAACAGTTAGTTGATGAACTTTTAGTCGCCTAAAAACCACTTGGTGCTCGATTGTCATTGAAAATTCAGTCCCATCTGACATTTTTTTCTGAAAATTTGGGAGCTGTCAGTGATTAGAAGGTTGAAAGATTCCACCACAATGAAAATTCGGTATGATGGGTGATTACTGTTAGTTTTTAAAAAGGGAAAGTGCGACCATTCATAGAAGGAAAAAGTAGAGCTAACTAATATTTGTATTATTGCCTATTTCTGTAAAGTAGCTACTTAGTAGAATAATTTGATTTGATTTTATACGAGTACCGCTTTCTTTTCAAACTACTCGAGATAAAACTGAGAAATCTATTTAATTTCACATATTTACGTCAATATCTATACACTTAATTTATCGAAGGACAGATCAAATATGTAAAATAAAAATTTTAAACTTGGGAAAATGTTCAAAATGTCACATAGAACCACTCAGTCAAGTTGCTTTGAAAAAGTCTCAAGAGTTTCGCGATTGACCAAAAGAGGATTAACAATAACGCAAACAGAATGGAGACTGTTTACGATGATTATTAGAAATTTCGTTCCAAGAACTACCTCGAATTCTCAGCGAAATGCAAAATCAGCGATTACTAGAATTTTTTGAGCGATTTTTGAACTTTGTCACGAGGACCAAAAAAATGTCATTCGATTAATTACGCGTGACGAAATTATGGTTTTACTATAAATCGACATCCAAAAGACATTCCATGGAGTAGCATCGGACACGAAAACCCACGCCGAAAAAAGCAAAGGTCACGAAAGGCATCAAAAAAGTGATTACTACAATATTTTAGGATTACAAGGGTATTCTTTTGATTGACTTTCTACCCTGGGGCCGGTCCTGCTTGGATATAGTGGAATTCTGAAATCCGGCAAATATGCCGTCTTTGATGAAACCCGGAATTTGATCTTTGTTTTTATAGCAAGCGGTTTATTTACATTGTTTTATTTTTGAATAATCTCTATTTATTTATTTGTTTTACTACATCTTTTGAGAATTATTTTGGAATATATAAGAAGTTTATGTAGCGCAGTTTAGTTTATAGTAAATAGTCGCAGTGAACAGAACGAATTAGCAAAGTAATCGAAGAATTTAAATAAATTATTAATTGTGATAGTGATAATTGAATTATTATAAGTTAGTGTAGTTTATAGTATTTAAATAAATTAGGAAGGTTAAACGAAGAATGGATTTGTTATCTTCACTGTAAAACACTGCGGAGGCCCGGTGATGTTTTGGGGAAAAGACGACTGAAGACCTGGTGAAATTGAAGGGATTTTGAAGAAGGAAAATGTACAATAAATGATAATTATGATAATTAAATTTAAAATTGGGTCATTAACAAGGTGAAAGTTTGGATATTTTACCTCTGACTGAATTTTCCGTTAATAGAGTTTCTTCGTCTAAATGAACGATCCAATCGGTATCACTGAATATATTCACTTTATCTTCTAAACAGTACTGCAATGCTCTAGCTTTGAACAAAGCACCACTTTTTGTACGATAATCAGGTGGTACAACAACTTCTCTAATTCTTCTATGATGATCCAAACCTATCGATTTATCGGTTACCACTTCGATTAGGAAATTTTCTAGACCTGCATCTAGACATTTGTTCATATTACGACTAACATTGTTTTTTACCTGAAAACATCCAAGCAAGAGCATTAATTAATTGAATTAATGTAGGGCATCACGTGATATGAAATACGACAACTATTAACTAATGTATTATTTCAAAAAAATCCAACTAAACTATTGAACAAAAAGAGTCTCACGCCACTAGTTAAAATGTCTCTAGCAAAAAATCTGTAGCTTTCATTCTATTTGTGATTTTAGCATCTCAAAGCCATAAGTCTTAGATTTTTGATGAACGATCATCTATTGAGCTATTTTTTGTAATGAAAAATGTTCCCTCCCCTGGCCCTAATAACAACTTTCAATCACTGTTTTCAACCGCCATTTTGAGAACCGATTTCGTGGCTGATGCAAAATTTTTAGCCCGAACTTTTCTCTTCAGTTCATCCCATACATGATCGATAGGTTTTAAGTCCGGGCTACGCGCTGACAGTTTCGACATCCTGTAAATACTGCCGTACGGAACTTGCAGTGTGTGGACGGGCATTGTCTTGCAGTAGGATTAAATTATTGCCTATGAAACTGGCTTAGGGAACCATGTGATATCATTAAATTTCTTCCATGTATCGATCTGCCGTTAATCTCTCGACTGCACCGCCGATTTCAGTAAAAACCTACCAGTATTTTGCTACCATTGAAATGCCTGCCCAAACCATCCAGGAATTTCTTCCTGGATGGTATGTCACTCCAATTAACATCAAGGTTAGCTACTTCAAGTCTTCCTCTGACTGTACAACTACTCAAAATCACTCCTTGTGCTTCTGTGAGCTCTTGTTGGACTTGAATACCAGTGAAAAGCCGATTTCAGCGAAGTGCTGATAATTAATCATTCGATTAAGAACAAAGAAAGATCTTTCGACTCCAAAAACAAATGTAAATAGGTCTAAAGTTCGTTCTACCAGACGACTGACTATTCTAAAGCTTGACAAAGAAATCTCGCTTTTTGTCTCGTTCAAAAAGCCTGTTAAAGTTAAACATCAAAGTCATAGTCGTCTTTTGCCTCAATTGAAAGAGAGATTAGTGAGATCAGAGTGGAACAACTGTGAAGAGATGATCCAACGGTTTTTTAAATATGACTACGTCACATGTCACTTCTAATTCGTATTCCTATTTTTACAAACCGCTCTTATTCACGAGATTTAACGCAATGCGACTTTTTTCCGATATTCTGCTGACAAAGGAATATTCTAACACCATTCCTGACACCTTGCTTTATCGCCCTTTGGAAATTTTTCAAGCGCTGCATTTAAGTGTTTCCGAATTTTGTTTTCCTTCCTTCGACTCCGACTTAACTACAGAAAAAGTCACTAAAACTTAATGAAGGTTCATGTGGTGCCTTAAATGTTCAGCATGTATTAATTTACCAAGTTTTTCAATGTTTTTGTCTTTACCGTTTTTACAGATATTCAACTCAATACGGTGCTCCGCCTGACTCCTTTGTATTGTCTAAGAAAGACTATTTTCGCAGTTCGTTAGGAAAAGAATCAGTTTGCTTATTTAATAGTCGCACCTCGTATAATTTTAATGAAGCTGCTTTCCTCACGGAATTTGTCTATTTATTTGTTGGCATTTCAAGCTAACTGGGTTATTTAGATTTTAGGTTAAAATTGATGGTTAAATTAAAATATGAATAAACTTTTGGACATATTTGATGTTCCACTTTTTTAAACCTAAATATTTACGATATTAAACATGAAATGGAAATAATTGACATTGAAATAATGAAGAGAATTTGGAAATCAGTCTAACATGGTCTTAACACGATCCCTACTTGTCATATTACATGTTTATATACACCATAACTTTATATTGAAAAATTTAGGGGAACCAAAAATAATTTTGTATTTAGTAGGACGTAGTTTTTAATGTAATGGCGCGTATTAAACCCACCCCTATAAAATGGCTGGCCCACGTCAAAGAAATGCAAAAAATTATCGTAAATAAGATATGCCAGGTTTTCAAACTCTTGTGCTTATTAAGTGCAACTGATTCTTTTCAAAAAATATTCCTCACTCAACATTTAACTATAAAAAATTTCTTGAATGACTTTTGTTTCGATGACCTCACTAGATCTGGTGGATCTAGATGAGACGGGGACTTGTTCCAATCCAATATTTTAGGTCGATTTCTTTTTTTGGTCCTTAAATAATAATTTGGTTAGGTTAGATTGGTCTGTCAGCTGGTGATATTTCACTGAGCATACTCTTATCTAATGATGTCGATAGTCCCTTCAAACAGATTTCTGTCTTTTAACCATCAAACATTTTTTGAATAATTTTTTTTCGACGATCATACTAGAAGTGATGGATGTTGATTAGACTGATACATGTATCAAAGTCAATTTGATATTGGAACAAGCACCCGTCTCATCAAGATCCACCAGATCTAGTGAGGTCATCGAAACAAAAGTCATTCAAGGAATTTTTGACGGTTAAATGTTGAATATCGAATACTTTTTGAGAAAAATTTGTTGCACTTGATGTGAAACAAAAGGTACAAAATTATTTTTAATTAAATAAGGATCGCTAAGTTTTAAAAATCTGGTGGAACTTTTTGTTATGAATATTTCAAAAACTGTAAATACCCCTAATATTTGATTTGCGCACCTAAAAATCTGCTTATTCACCACAAATTTCGAGTCCATTTTTTTACAAGGGCCAGCCAATTTTATTGAGGATCCCAAGGTCAGTCTAGACCCAAACTATTCCCACGTGAATTATTTTATATTTTTTATGTTTTTTGTGGTGATTTTATTTGTAATATTTCAACTTAGTATTTAACATTCTTAATTTACAATTCATTTTGCATATACTCAATAAACAAGCGTCAAATTTTTTATGTATTTAAAAAATTATAAAAAATACTACATTACGCATGTAGGGATGAAAAGTTCGTCCTTGACGTATTCTAATAAACAAAAGTCGTGAAGGGCTAAACCCCTGCTGGGTCCAGGGCTAAGACCTAGTGGTGTGTGTGTGCAAGCCCCGCCGGGAGTTGGGAGGCGAAACCCCCACTGAATAAATATATTCAGAATATAAATTTGATTTTTTTTCTTTCTACGATATAAATTATTAGGAGTAGATCACTACTAATAGCTATAGTTCTTTTAATATCAATTGGAAAAGACAGTTATATGAGGAACAATCAATATTCCATAAATACGCACTCATACTAAATTAAGAAATGATTTACTCTCCGTATAAAATTCGGTAAAACGTCAGTCCACGTGGACTCATCATCTCCACTGTTAACCAATGAAAACATCGAATCGTAAACATAAACTCATTTATATTGGGCGAACCTATCGGAAGGCGTTTGTACACAATTTCTTTGGAATATTTAACGTTTAGGCTAATGAAAAACCAAGTTATATTAAAAATATTGAAATTGTTGGATCTTAACTATCAGAAAACGTGAAATTTGATGTTATTTTAAGTATTCTGGAAGTCGAGAAATCAAATCCTTATAAAATGCAGTTACAGAGCTCAACGATGATGATCTCGATCGCCGTATGTCATTTTGTGAAAGTTTCCAGGATTTTTTTAAAAGTAAACTACGATCTTGTGCCTAAATGATTCAATCAATCATCAAAATTTCAGATAGTAGAGAAGGGATAAACCGCATTAGATAACTGAAGGTCATATTCAACACCATCAGAAAATCAATGTTTGGGTAGGAATAATTAATGGCACAATTATTGATCCATATTTCTTTTTAAAATCTTATAGGGAAACGTTTTTGACGAACAGAAATTATACAAGTCCTTTACAATATGTTTCCTGCCATCAACAATCCGAACTTAATGGATGATAGTTTAAATCAGTGTTTTCTTGTGAGATCGACTGGTAGACAATGTCATTTAAAGTGGCCTTCAAAATATCAAAATTTTATACCTCTAGATATTATGAAGTTATTTGAAATCGAAGGTTCATGTTCACTACCGGTTAAAAGTTTTGCAAACCCCATAATCCATTCAATAAATTTCAAAATAATACACTTTAACAAACAAATCTTGTCAAGCGAAGGTTGGAATCCTGTCTTACAAACCAAAAATAATAGTGTCCGTTATTTGTCAACATACGAGTGTTTGAATTTGAGGTGATATTATTCTTTATACATATTCGCTAGTAAGTTTTTCTTATATCTTTTTAACTTTCTTTTTCTATAATGCTGACAAAATTCCAGTTAGCTTTGTAAATTCGTATCATCTGTTTATTTGGGGAAAAGAACGAATATAATAGAACAGACTCCTTTTTGGTTATATTTTAAAAAATATATATTCAGTTATTTTTATATGTTAGAGAATAAGTTCCTTTTTAATCAAATATGTTCTACCTACTCGTTCCTTCTTTAATAATATCCATTTGTGTTCCCTTATTTTATTTTTTTCCGCAGCTCCTAAGTTGGGAGGTTAACCACACCCAAAACTCTTAACCGGTACACCACAAACGAACAAATTCAACCGAACTCCAACAACTGGGAATTCAGTTGGGGACCAAGACATTTGTTCGTGAAGTTCGTATACAAAAATTGTTTTCGTTCTCGCAAATGCAGACTTGTAAGTTTTAAAAAGGGTAAAACCAATCGATTGAAACTAGTGCTAGGAGTGCCAGGAGCTAAAGATAAACGTATTGTAATGATCAGTAAACGTGTTTGACGACTCAAGGGCCCAGAGATAGTAGCTCAGATCAATTAATCTAGGGATCTGCGTTTTAGAACTTTTACAGTAAACAAGGGATTGAGGGAGGTCGGCCTTTTTGAAGGGTGGCTTCTCTCAAGACGTCAAAATAAAATGAAAATTGCAGTAGGCCGAAGAAAATGAAAATTGGACGCACGAAATTTGCAAGAAAATTTTATGAAATGATGTGTCAAAATTTGAGGTTTTTGAATCGATGATGGTTTCGGGATGTTTTGGACGAAAAGCGACTGAAGACCTGGTAAAAATTAAGAGAGATTTTGAAAAACGAAGGCTATAAAAAATTGGAGGAAGATAAGAATGTTCTAGCCAGCGACTGATCGACACAAATTTTATCTTACTGCATGACAAAGATCCCAAGCATTCCTCGAACTTATGCAAAGAGTATTTGAAAAAATTGGGAAAGAAGAATGTACTGAAAGTTATAATTTGGCCGCAGTCACTCAACTTAACCCGATTGAGTTGTTGTGGGAGAAATTGGACAGGGAAGTGACAAAGCAGTGTCTTACTTCTTTGGAATATCCTGAAAAACGGATGTAAGAAAATAAACGACGATTATTTGTCGGAAATGTTAGAGAATACCAAAATTGTGCCCTAAAATAATAAAAGCAAAAGGGAGAAATCAAAAATTTAAAATTGCAATAATTAGAACTTCAAGTGTCTAAAGGACATAAGTAATCGCTTAAGTAAGACGTTGAGTTGCAAGATCCAATTAGAAACGTTACAGTTAATAGAGTTTTGTTTTGGAAGTGTTTCAACTATTTTTGAAATAACAAATAGAAATTGAGAATATTTTTGTCTTCGTAACTTTATTTTCGAAACATTTTATTACGAAATGTTCTTTCAATGTCAGACTCAGTATTTCCCTTTGAATGAGATAACTGGAAATGAATGTAGTACTTCGTTTTTCATTTCTATTCTTGGCGTTCTTATGGAGCTAATTTCTCGACAAACAACATTAGGAGTCAATTTCTGGATGTAGATTTAATTTAGTAATATTGATAAATAATTTTATCGCGTGGGTTTATCAGTAGATAAACATATCAAAAGAGTTATAATCATATAAAATACAGAAATCCGTTCTAATAAACGGACATTTTAACTTTGTGACAATTACAAAATGTTAATAAATACAGCAACTCAATTTTATGGTACTGACTATGGCCAGCCGGATAAATTTTCAATTCTTCTACCGTATATTCGAATTTTAATTAATTCAACGTTTGATTTCTACAAATTTACTTGCGAAAGCACCTCCCAGAGGTCTGATCTATTTATTACGCTACTGACCCACTTACAAAGAAATATTAGCAAACATATAAATTCCTTTAATGGTGACTCCAGTTTGCAGGTAAAAATATTATCCGATGGTTGTTTTCCTTTCAAACTCAAATGGGCTGATTAGTTTTTAATATATTCTTCCTTTATTTCTATATAATCTTCAATTTTCTATGCCACTATAAAAATATGATGCATCTTTAGAGTTGAAGTCTTTGTACACCACCCAGAGATAGTAGTTCAGATCGATGGATCTAGGGATATACCTTATAGTACTATAGTGAAAAGGAGATTGAGAGAAGAAACTTCTTTCAGGACGTCAAAATATAATTAAGAAGTTGCAATGAGCTAAGGAAAACAAAAATTAAACGCATGAAGAACGGGAGATAGTTTTATGGAGTGATGAGTCAAAGTTTGAGGTTATTGGGTCTAAGAGAAAAGTGTTTATTCGAAGGTTATTTAAAGGTGAAAATTTGGAGGTTAGGAACAAAAACTTGGAATACTTTTTTGTAGAGAATTTTGTACTCTACAATTTTTGTTACGGTAGTTATTTTCGAATTCCTCATAGTTTTCCAGTTATTCGCGATTCAATATATTTTTGAATGTATAAACCCTTTTTAAGGTATAAATTTTGAGATTAGGAACAAAAACTTGGGACACTTTTTTGTAGAGAATTTTGTACTCTACATTTTTTGTTACGGTAGTTATTTTCAAAATTCCTCATATTTTTCCGGTTATTCGCGCTTCAAAATATTTTGAGTGTATAAGCCCATTTTTTTGAGTTTCAAGTCCCAAAATTTCGAAAATTAGTGTCCATAACTTTGTTAACGAGTTACCAGACTTATTCAGTATCCCAAAACCTATAAGAATCTAGAAAATCAAAACCGCCCAATTTAATTCAAGGTTTTAGCTCAAAATCGCCTATTTTGCTTGTACTGTTTCTTATTTGATTTCACTGAAAACATGCGTCTAAAGTTTCATCCGCGATAATGGAATGATCTAAAATTATACTTAATTTCTTAATATGCAATTAACTTTTAAATACTGTTTAGAAAAATATAATTTTTTTTATTTAATGGTTATTAATCAGTTTTTACTTATGATAAATGTAATATCATTCCATTTTTAATTGGAAGTTGTTTTAATTGTTAGGTAAATACAAATTCCTAGTATAGTGATGAATCATTTTAATCTTAAAATTATAAAATTTATTGCAAATACTAATCTCTGAACTGATTATCTTCATGATCAAGTCAAAGTGAATCTTACAATTTTATTAATAGCTATTGATAGGAATATAATAAATTTAATCAAGTAATTTAATCCACGATAGTACTCCACCACTAAAGGGCGTATTTGAAAATATTTTTCATTTTCTACTTAACCAATTTTTAAAAACTTGATGTTTATTAGGACAAAATGGATGATTTTGATAAAAGGGTTTTATAATCTCTGGATAAAGCAATTTTATAGATATATAGATAGATAGATAGTTTATTCACATCACTAGGATAGATAGAAAACTAAAAAATATTTGGGGTTGCTTAGTAAAAAACATCCGTAAAAAGAATTTTAAAAATTTTATTCATTATTATCTTCTGTTCTGTATCTTCTTGCACGAGAAACCTTGTTTAGACAATAGCAGATTGGAATCGCTTACTTTTTTTTTAATTAATCTTGATTCTGTCTTCCCGGCTCAGATAGATGTGTAAAAGTGTTGCAACCACAAGCTGAGAGATTGCCCAGTGACTTCTATTTGGTGGAAGACCAGTTATGATACAGGGAGGCGTTTTTGACACTCACAGGTAGTTATTCTTTATAGAGAATGGGGCGTTAACTACGCATTGGTGCCTGAGATAGGTTCTAGAAGACCATGTTGCTTCATTCAAGGTTATTTAACCTTTATCCATGATAATTCATGGCCTTACACTAAAGTATAATGAGGAGGTTCACATCACACAATTTGTTTGTTCTGCTCGCAGTCCAGACTTAAATTCCAATGAAAATATTGGAGATTTGCTGGTCCTCAGAAATTCTACAGAGCTTCACGACATACTGGTGCTGAAATGGGATGGTCTTCTGCAGAATTCGATCCAAAGCATGCCTCGTCATTTGCAATGAGTTATCACTGCCAGAGGAGGGAATACTCGCTACTGAAAGTCTTAAAATTTCTTTAGTTCCAATGATAATCATAGTAAAATTGTTCATTTTCATTACTTTCAATAAATTTTCAACAACAGATACTTTTTTTATTCAAGAAAACAATCAGCAAACTATGTTACACTTGGAAAATAATCCATAAAAACCTCTCAAATTACGGGATGATACTAATTTTATGCTCAGCAGTGTACTTGAGGGTATATTGGTATTTTAAATAATATTTGGGACAATATTCTGGGATATTCTTAGAAATAAGTACTTCTATAAAAAATAGATATTTTAATTGCTAAATTTTTCAACTTAATACCTAAAGTTAAGCTTTTAATTGATTTTTCTTTGATTGAATGTATGATGAATAAATCAAAGATATCAGAATAAGTTCATACCAAAATCAGTTTTAAACATTTCATATTATATGAAAACAGCTATAGAGATCACTGTCAGTATTATTTACATTCAGTTTTTATTATAAAAGAATAATAAGAAGCAATAACCCTTATTTATGTGGAAGGAAAATCAGATAGGGAATGAGTTAAGGCGACTTAAAATCTCTAAAATTATTTAACAAATCCTGTAGGATGTGTACAAGAATAACCATTACAAAAAAGGATATTACAAAAGACGGTTCTTTAGGTATTTACGCTTGGAAAATTTGAAATACTGTAAATAATAAAGACCTTGTTGATTTGAAATGTTTCATTGAAAAAGTAGATAATTCGTTAAAACGGAATTCAGATTAATTGTAATAAAACTGTAGTACTTACTAATTGTGGAAAGTCGCCTCTTGTTACAATGCGAATACATATAAAAGGGGCCAAAAGCGGTGATCCCTTTAACACTACTTTTTCCGGAAAAGCGTTATAGAGCGTTAAGCCTACACAATTAAAAAGTACTTGTGGTAGAGGGAGAAACGTTAAGAATCTCAATATATACAGAATAGTCGTTCCTAGAACTCCGTACTGAATCCATGGATTTAACTCTGATGGTGGTATAAACACTCCACTGCTAAAGCTTCTAATGCCTCCAGTAAATATCTCAAAAAATATTATCACACTTAAAAAAAGAAGACAATGTAAATAGTGTTTTGTTTTACTGGAAAGCATCGTAAACTTATTAACTTTTAAAAATACCTAAACCTAACCACATCCCACCTACTAGAAGCGGTGGGCAAATACTAATTCAAATTGTATTACTCCAATGATTAATAGTTAGTGCAAAAAAGAAAACTATGGAAATGAGAGAAATAGAATTAAAAGTAATATGACAATTGACACAACTAAGATATAGGGTGTGTTTCGACCATAGAACTAAAATACTACTCTATGACTACGTTCCAAAAAATGTCAAAATTTGCGCCATCTAATGAACTATATTATAACCTTTCAGGCGAGGATGATACAACACTTAAGATTCCTTAGATTAGCCCTATAGCATTCTTTGTACAATGACCCTAGTTTAAGGTAGACTGATGTGTAAAAAATTTCGATTATTAGTAGATGTCGACTCTGTCGTCACATATCACATGTTTGTGTGTTTGCCCTATGAATAAAAAAAGTAATAAATATTAAGGTTTAACGATCATATATTAATTTAAGCCCACGTTTTCAACATCGCTTTATTTTTTCGTCTTTATCTTATGATAACTATTCTTTTCTTCATATAAATATATTCAAATCCAATGAATAAAGTATTAATGGAAATCTCTAAACTTTAGCTTGCATCAAAATATTTTGATTATAAAAAAAACGAAAATCAAGCACAATGATGTTTCTAGAAGTATTAACATAATACGCTCCTACTGGCTTGAAGCACATAAACTTGAAAATTGTAATATTGGTTGCCTGTATTTCAAAATGTCAAGGTGTTTTTCTTAAACATAGATATTTGCGCTTTAAAATTGAACGTAATTCATCTTCTTCATTGCCTTTATTTGCACAATTAATGAATACTTTTGTAGTTTCTAGCATAAATTTAGATTTTCATTTTTTGGTTAAACTTTAGCTTGTATTGAAAAAAAAGATCAAAAATTAAGTACATATTGTTTCCAAAAGTATCAACTTAATACACTCTAGCCCTTTAAATTATGAAATATAAAATTTAGAAAACTTGCATACTGTAATGTTAGTTGCCTACATTTCAAAATGTTGAAGTGTTTTTGTTTTTAATTGAACATAGGTATTTATGCTTTAGAATAGAAAATAATTTATCTCTTTTATTGCTGAAAGCGTTTATTTTTACAGTTAATCGAATACTTTGTTAGTTTCCGGCATAAATTTAGATTTTAATATACTCGTGGTAGATCATAGATAACCTTCTTATACATAGACAGACAGACATATTGAACACAGCACTTCTGTGACCTTAGTACTGAAACTGGTTATAAAAATCATTGATGGAGATGGAGTAAATTAGTCAAGGGATACATTTTATAATCGAATATGTAATAGTATACATTTTTGGATTATATAATAATACCACATGAGGAAGAAGAGTTACAAATGTCATTAGTATTAAATTCTCTTTGTCTATTTTGATTAACAAATTATTTATACATTACATATTTATTCATTTCACGATATATGAAATAAAATTTCTTTAATTTTCTTAAAGAAAAGTTGAAATGTCAAATTTAGTATTATTATTTAAAAAAACTAATTTTAAAACAGAAGAGACATAAAATCAGTAAAATCAAGAACATTTAGATGCATTAAAATAAAATTATTAGCTCTCAAAAAGTTTTCTTCATACTTCATCTTTAAACTAAAATATATTTTTCTCAATTTGAGTGAAATGGTTAGTTTTTCTTATTTTTGAACGTATGTTGAAAAAGTAGAGTGTATTAATCTAATAAATAGTTTATAATTGATTGAAGAAAAATACCATATTGATTCAGCATTCATAATATAATAAAAGTACGTAGATGTATATAATATTAGCACAGGAGTATTGCAAAGTGGAATATAAATATTTTTTTATTAAAGTGTATAGTTTTACTATGTTATCATTTCAACTAATTTTCAACAAAATAAAGTGTATTGAAATTACCCAAAATTTACAAAAATCAATGTTCGCTCGAAACAAAACATAAATAAATAAAGTTATTTTATAAAATTCTCTCTTAGTTTATACATGTATGTACCCAAAAAGACAACGGTTACGTCACTGTGAATTATTATTCCAGGTATCCAGCTGGTATGGAAGATGTCAGTAAATATCTATTATTATAATATAAACAATTAGTCCAAGGGATTATTTTTCGAACTGTCACATTAATGGAACACGATACAGATTTGACATTCTGTAATCGGATAATGCAGCCCAGCTACTATCTCGATTTTTTTTATCTAGTTACTAACCGATTGCTTAGTTGGTTGACTATTTGTTATTGGTAACAAAGTTACCATGAACTGTACAGAATCAATCTAAATAGGTACAACGCATATGTCGAGTGCTGTTCAGAGCAGTTGATCAAACGGATCTCAGAGATCGGATTGATAGTGTCGTTGTGTCAGTAATTCTTTGGGATTGTGAACTTTTTTATTTGCAAAACAAAATAAATATTTAAATTCTACAACTCTCCGTTAAACTAGTTTAGGTTAATTTAGTGTAAACCGCAACGTTATACTATAAATTGACTGTTGATACAGTGATCAGGTGGATAAGTAGGTAAATAGAAGGTAATTTAATTTTGTGTTAATATTCATTTGTTGGGAGTGTTATTTTATTCCAATTGCTAAAAGTGAGTTTAATGTTTTATTTAAAAGTGCCAGTTTACTAAATTCCGTAACCAAATTTCACAGTAAATTGTATACAGGTTTGTTATAAAGTAGGTAGGTGTCCATATACAGGTAAACTACCTATATAATGCTACGTTTTTATGTACCTGCTCGATTACGCAGTAAAAACTGCTAGGAATTTTAAATGCATATGAATTAAATTTAACTTTATGAAATGTATTTATCAGCAATTAATACAGTTGTAAAATAATTATGTTTTTTTTCGTTAATTACATTGTTCAATTGAAAAAAGATCATTCTTGTTTATAAATTTGATCAAATTGTTGCTAAAAAATGGAGTTTAAAAATTGCTTCAGCTTGCAGTACCTCAAAAACCATTAATTGATTAGAAGTATTTTTAAAAATTATAACTTCACTTTGATCATTGTTAAAACTAAATATTTTTTATATACACCCTATATTCTAATGCATATTTGGAATCGGCTTGATTCTCCTATTACAATAATGTGAAGTTGTGATGTGTTCTATGGAGTATTTAAAAAGTTATAACCAATTTTCCCTAAAAATACGGCCAAAACATTCAAATAGTAGTAAAAATTCTAGAAAATTATTTATTTCGTTAATATTCATTGAATCGGATACAAATGTACATTTGATACATTTTCTAGTTTTTTTTTTAAATGAAACCCTATATTTTATATGAGTATTGAAAAGTACTACCAAAATATTTCTTTTTTTTTCAAGCATTCCCTATACCTAAAAGTATAAGTTCTTGATTTTTTTGTGAAAAATAATGATTATGTACTTAAATCTGATCTTTCAACAATTAATTGTGAGTTGTCTATGATTTATTTGTCAAAAATAGATATTTTATCATTGCTGTTTGGTATATAGAGGTTGAAGTACTAAGAAAAAGTATATTACAAATAAATAACAAGCACAGAACGATGGAAAACAGTATATGATTATTACTCTACTTACTTGCAGCAACAAATTTTAGTTTACTAGTTGACTTGATATTTATTGGTTTATTGAAATTTTATGCTAGCTTTATATGAATTTAGCATAAATGGCGATTTTTAGGGAACAGCTCAAGTAATAAAATCGCGGTTTCAGTAATAAAATAGCAACAAAAAAGCTACAACTTTTGCTTATTTTTTTATTGATTTTTGCCAATTTGACACTGCTACCTTGATAGATCTCTCTTATATGGTGCCGAAGCATTGACTTTGAAAATATCTACCATCAATCTCTTGGAGGCTTTTGAAATGTGGTTATATAGACGCATGTTCAAGATAATGTGGACAGCTATGCAAATAAACCATGCAGTCCTTAACAGAGTAGCATATTTGGGACACATAATTAGTGGTATCTGGATTAATATCCTCCAGGTGATTATGATGGGTAAAGTTGAAGGAATGGGAAGGAAAGAAGCCTCTTAGTCAGAAGAATATTAGAGAATGGACTAGAATAAGAGAAGCAGGACAGTTATTTAGACTAGCTTAAGATAGAGAGAGTTTTACCAACATCAAAGGGACTTGATACGGCACGCTAGGAAAAAGAGGGATCACCTTTTTTTGAAACAAGCTGTATAATAATTATCTATTGTGTACCAAGTTTATCATATTTTCTATTAGCTTAAGATGAATTATTTAGTAAATTGAGATATCAACTTTCTTTCTATGGCAGAAGCCGATATTTTGGATCATTATATTTCATAAAATTTTAATTATTAGACCTATGTAATATATTCATTCCTCACTAAAAGTATTTGTGATTTTTGATGCTTTTCATTCATACTGAGCCTCAAACTGATTTAGTATTATTTATTTGGGAAATGAAAGAGTCTGTGTTTTATCTTCTATTAATTCCCTGATTCAAAATTATGCAATTTCGAAGAAAATTCGTTTCTTATTGAAGTACATCCTGAAATTTTGTCAGTAATTCACATATTTCGTAATAGATATGATAATATTGTGTTTAAATGATGTGGGTGGGTACAAAACTTCTTATCACATATTTCTGTCACATAGATAAAATGTGATTGAGCTTTCAGTTTATAATACATCATATAGTTGTATTATTATTCTATTTATAGTATGACGCCATTTAGTAATAAATAATAATAATAAGAATAATAAATGACACATGCTTTGATATGGAAGTACAGTCAAACTAGGAAATTGAAACACAGTCTTTATGTTAAGACAGAAAGTCCATTGTGACAATTATTATGAAAACTCCTTATTCAAATCACAATTAGAGATCAACCTTGTTTATTTTCTGTTTACTTCATCAATTTTGATGTTGATAACTATTTATATTTTGCTGTATTGTTTATAATCATAACTTGTCTTCATTTTCATTTCTGGCCTCTAATTTTTTGTTTCACAATGTTTTCATTAATACTTTTAAGTCTAAGGGGTTCATTTACGATTTTATATCTGCACTTATACTTCCACCTTGCTTGCGGTTGTCATACAGAGTCAGTTTTATGTATGAACGCTTCAATTATCTCGGAAAGGGTTTATATGATCACCCTGTATATTTTTCGTTATTCGAAATCCTCAAGAAATACTTCTTATCTTTCATCTAATGTTCCCTATACTTAAATGCCATAATTTCGGAGTTACAGCTACATTTGCGAAGTTAAAATGTAATAGATTTTGGTGGCTATGTCTGCAATAACAAATTTGACGTTTTGATAAATTATTATCGTTGGAGTTTATTGAAAGTCAAAATGGATCGTTTATCTGGAAAAGAACGAGCGTAGAAGTCAACAAGAAACGTTTAATATCTTTAATAATGTATATCCTAACCGAAATCCTATAACAAGATTTACTAAATTGGTAGAAAAGTTTAATGAAACTGGTTCAGTAAAAGATTTATCCTAATCAGGGCGTAGAAAAACTGCAACAACTGGAAACAAATCTTTAGATGTCTTGTTAGAGGACTATCCACACTTGACTACTAGACAAATATTCAAGAAACTTGATAAAAATTTTACGTGATAATAAATTCCATCCATACAAAGTAACGTTGGTTCAAGAATTGTCAGATGACTATTTTGATAGACGTGAAGAGTTTGCAGACCTAATAATGGAAAAATGTTACAATCAAAACGATCCAAATTTTTCTAGTAATGTTATGTTTTGCGATGATGCCACTTTATTAAAATCTATTTTTTTATTGATACATCCAGCTGCAATGAACTGGATTCTAATTTTATTTTGAAAAGTTTCAGGAATTCAATCGTGGGTAGTTTCTTGACATTAAATACTTCCAAACATTAGTCAAAAATATATTGTTGTTATTACTACAATAACAGTTTAGTTGTTGTTTACAAAAATAAAATTATTGGCCGGTTTCATGAAGTTTGTAGGTTTTATTGGTTCATTAACTTTTGAACTCCAATACTATGTAGAACAGAGGTGTCAAACTCAATTTTGCAGTGGGCCATATATTAAATTTTTAATTCGTAGATGGGTCAGATTGTGAATAAATGAAATTAAATTATATGAGTATATAATATACGGTTGTTAAAAATCATATCAAAGTTATAAATGATGGTAGGTAATTATGTTGAGCTCGAATCGTAACAATTATGGAACTCGATACAATAATTATGAATATCGCACGCGCACGACACAAATAAATGCTGGGCACAATACCTTCACAATCACTACAATTAAAATCCTTCTTCAACCATATCACTTCGATTATTCGACTCAACTGACTCACGTCGCGCCGACGCACTCGTTTGATATGGTTGTCGTAAAAAATAATAGGATATTTCTGCTTGCTGCTAAGAGATGGCGTTACTGTCTTTCTCTCTCGTTTGTCTAGACACGCGCTGACATTGAAATTACTTAGTACGAGTATTTAAAACATCCGTAGAAGAATCTAATGAAGTCTCAAAGCTCCAAAAAACATACTTCTTCTTTGTGTGACACATTGCGATCGCGGGACTTATTGATACGGCCCAGAGGCCGGAAACGGCCTGCGGGTCGTATCTTTGACATGACTGTCAATCTAAAAAATTTATTTATTGAATACTAATTTTGCGGAAAAATTAATGTTAAAAAAATTAATTAATGAAATATTTATCTTGGAAAGCAAATGAATTTGATAAAACTGATTTGATAATTGATCAAATTAGTAAAATGGTGAAGCTATCCATGGTTTACACCACAGGCGAGTCCTGGAAATCCTGGAAGTCTTGTTAAGTATATTTTTTCGGCAGTTATTAACATTAACATAAAAATAATGGAAGTAAATTTCTTTTCATTATTTATTTACACAGGGTGTTTCACAAAAAGGTGATCCCGTCTCTAGGATAGATAGAAAATATTTGGGGTTTTCTCGGTAAAAAAATTTCGTAACGTCGTATTTCTTCTCATCTGTATTTCTTCTCATCTGTATTTCTTCTTTTATTTTATTGTTGCTGTTCATACTTAAATTCCTCGGTAATTCTGAAGCTGTATCTCATAATGTCCAGCATTGAATGATTGGGCTCTGTAACTCTTCCCACTTTCATATATTCGGTCTTATCTTCATTTACCTCCAATCCTACTTTTCATGCTTCTTCATAGAATACTTGTGCCAGTATTTTCAGGTCACTCTTACTGTTCGATATTTTCTCCTCTTGGAATAGCTTCAGTTGCTATCAAAGCTTTTTCTAGAGCAAGGTTGAGCAGAAGGTGGGACAACCCGTCTCCTTGTCTTACTCCTGTGGTGATATCGAAGGTATCTGTGTATTCTTTTTCTATTCTGACATTTTCTTTTCCTTTTCTTATTATGTCATGCAGTAAGATCATTATAGCAAAACATGATCCTAAATCACCAAGACAATATTTAATACAGAGTATTTCCTCATCGAGCTTGAGTTACTGTATTTATTCTTCTCTGCAGGCTATTGCGTGAAGTTTGAAATCTACACTTTAGGAATTGTATTCAGATTGGATTGTAAAGCTCCTCTTTCGAATTTGGAGTTGCTCTATAGGGTTTATGTCCAGGATGTAGGGCGGCCAATCTAATAGTTGAATATGGATTTAATTCAGATGAATACACTTCATACCCGCGGAATGTAGTGATTATGTCATGAAGTAAGTGGTCATTATGGCAAAACATGATCCAAATCACCAAGATAATATTTAATACAGAGTATTTCCTCCGGGAGCTTGAGTTACTGCATTTATTCTCTTCTGCAGGCTACTGCGAGAAAGTTTTAATCTAAGCTTTAGGAATTGTATTCAGATTGGATTGTATAGCTCCTCTTTTGAATTTGAAATTGCTCTATAGGGTTTATGTCCGGAATATAGGGCGGACAATAAAATAGTTATATCTGGACTTGCTTTAGATAGTTCCTCTCTATATCAGGGGCATGTGGTATTATTTTAAATTAGGAAAAAACAAAAATTTGAAGGATGAGGATTAAAATAAGCTTTAGAGACATTGAATATATGTGATATATATAGGAAGGGGCCGTTCATAAAATACGTCACGCTAAAATCAGTTTATTATGACCCCCTCCCCCCATTGTCACGATTTCTTTGACCCCCCCTATAAATATCGTCACAAACTAACTAACCCCCCCCTGGTAAATTTCAATTGATAGTATACAAATTTTGAAAATTTAAATATTTATTTAGTTTTTATAATAAAATATAATAAATATCTTTCATAACATATAAATAAGTAATATTTTTATTATTCAGAAGTCCAAGGATTCTGTAAATGCGCCGAAATATCTATAATCGGTATTGCAGCATCTTCTTCTTCTTTATTTATTTCAAAACTACTCTCCACTTTATCGTCATCTATCCATTCTGCATTTTCCGTGCCATCTTTTTCATCTTCTAATACGCATAATAGTTCTCGAGTTCGTCGAGCTGCAATGCGAGTTGGTTGTATGTGTCGAACTACTTCATCTTTTCTTTTTCGTTTTGGATGTAAATTTTTGAAATGCTGTAGTAGAGTTTTATTAGATGTGTGATATAGACTACATTATTTGCATGTTCTGCTTGCTAATTTATCGTAAATTGACGGACAAAACCAATCAAGGAATTTGTTGAAAATCTTCAGCTTCAGGCTGCAGTTTCACTGCAAGACGAGTAAATAAATTAAGATATTTACCATCTTCAGAATTCACTTGCGATACCTTTAATCCGTTATGAGTTTGTTGTAATTTAATTGGTGGAGGCAAAAATCCGTTTGGTAAACTTTTCAAACTACTTCTAGTTTGGCCACAGCAGTCTTTGTCTGAGCATTTCAAAATTTGTAATAAGTATTGTGGTTCACAAACATGTTTACAGTACCAATCATTAATTAATATTTGTGCATCATCACTATTATCTTCTTTTGGTGCAATATACTCTGCATCTACATCATAACCATCGACTTTTAATGACTTCCAAACACTAGCTAAAGTTGTCCTTGCATATTCAAAGTTTTTTATCTCCAAATCTTTATCTACAGTTTTACCGTAAGAATCTAAATGCGACCCATAATGCTCGTAAGGTAAAATGAAGCCAGCAAGCTCATGACTTAATGGAACCATTATCCTTCCCACACGATTGTAACAACAAATAAAGCATCTAAATTAAAATCACGAAAATGCTGGATAGCATAGAATATTACTTTTTCATAGCGAGGATTTTCGTCAGGACCCCCATCAGCAGAAATGATTACTACAGGTTTTGGCGATCCAATGTTGTTGTAGGCCAAACTTTTAAATGACTCCAGTTCAAAAATTTTTTTGAAATCATCAGCATGTGTCTTGGCTGTCGAACTAGAATGTTTGCCACTTGGAATAGCTATAAATGTTGGTCCTGAATAAGTTACTTTTGAAGGATTTCCAAAACCATTCGGTTCAATAACAATACCCGCGTATACAGATGGTATCAATTTATGTCCAGCAGCCACTACCCAGTCATGGTCTGGAAGAGAAACCCTATATTGCATATGCATCAATAATGGTGCTTGTTTTGAAGCTGCTGTAAGTCCGATCGGAACTCGGGCTTTATCATCCTGAGAAAAAAAATACTTTATTAGGTCTAAAAAAAGAAGCACTGTCTAATCTAATCTAATTGAAGCTGTGGCAAACTCGGTGTCAATATGTATTTCTTCAAGTCATTTTGAACACGAATTAATTTCACTGGAACCTTAGAGACATGTCTCTTTCCTTCATGAATTTCGTGGTAAAAGTCGTAAGTACGTAGTACTTCTATTCAGTTGAAAACCTAAAGTTTTTAATTGTTCGTGTAACTGATCTAAATTTTTACATCTTCTTACTGTCTCAGTTCTACGTCTTTCGTCAGCAGAGCTACCAAAGATGGCAATTTTCATGATCGTTTGCAATAAAGCTGGTTGATCCTCTTCTAAGCTCGGCCGAACTGGATTGCTTCTTATTTTTAATTTTTCTGCTACATCCGGATGCTCAAGACAAACATCCTTAAGCTTCCTTTTTTTTATTGCACGGGATTTCGATGATCTTTGATCTTTGATCATTTTGAAGTTGAACTCTCATATTAGTGGTTAGTGATAATGTTTTTACGTTATTCCATAAAGGTGATGCCTTCAGGCAAGCATTCAATTCATCTGCAGGCGTTCCACGGGGAATTACTGGCAACGTCTGCCTGAAATCGCCTGCCAACAATATCATCAAGCCGCCAAAGATGTTGTTATTTCTCCGAAGATCCTTCAGTGTGAAGTTAAGTACTTCAAGTGATTTCTTATGTGCCATTGTGCACTAATCCCAAACAATGAGCTTGCATTGCATCAACAATTTTCCCATTGCACTGGATCGGGAAATATTGCATGTTGGAGTATCAATTGTGTTTAAATTGAGTGGCAACTTAAGCACAGAATGTGCAGTACGACCGCCATCTAGTAGAGTCGCCGCAATTCCAGATGATGCTAACGCCAAAGCTATGTCACATCTTGATCGACTTAAAATATTGGTTTGTAGTACTAGCTATGTATCAGAGATGGCGCTGTATATGAAAAAAGATTTTCCCGCTTTTCTGTTGAAATTTTTCCTGAATTTTCTTTGCTATAAACCTCACGGAGCCCGAGACCTTTCCAACGAATGCAAAACCGTAGAAATTGGTTCGTGCGTTCTGGAGTTATAGCGTCAGGAAGGAAAACACGACTTTTTCCTGAATTTTCTTTGCTATAAACCTCACGGAGCCCGAGACCTTTCCAACGAATGCAAAACCGTGGAAATCGGTTCGTGCGTTCTGGAGTTATAGCGTCAGGAAGGAAAAACCGACTTATTTTTATATAGTAGATATATATATATATATATATATATATATATATATATATATATATATATATATATAAATATAAATATTTCGACTATTGAATTAAAGAGTTATAAATTTTGGTAAAGTAGTTCACGTAATAAAAAGTATTAAATTGAGAAATATAAAAAAAGCGTCCGAATTAGTTCATCACTAAGTGACTAATGAAGAAATTATATAATAATAAAACCATGAGAAACAGTATTTTCATATGTTACTACGGTGAGAGCGCAGAGTGCGTGGAAACGTTACTCTTACAAGTATCGGAAAAACAAAGAAACCAATTGTGACCGATCGCAATGCCGCTAGTGCCGAGTCAAAAGGCTAAACCCGCGCCACAGAGCTAGCGCTCATGTAGTAAAATAAGCAAAAATAAATATATTAAGTTACAATTTATAGTAATAAAACTGGATACGTTTGAAAGTCGATATATTTACTATAAAATAGAAAATAAATGACTTTTTGTCATGATGAAAATTTAAAAATAAAAACAGTAAAAAAAAATACTTGAAAATATTGTCATACACTCCCCGTCCCCCCTTATCACACTTTGTCACACTCAGCAAGAGCCCCCCCCTTAAGTGCGAACGTATTTTATGAACGGCCCCGAAGGAACTTCTAGAACAAGTTCAAAGTTATGTATTTCTTGGGGATGGTTATTAAGGACAACGGTGAAGAGGTAGAAAAATTAGAAGCTAATCGATCGAAGTTTTTATGTTGAAATTCCTATTTTTTTTTCAATACGAACTATCTAAATACTGATTAAACTTTGCCTTTATTGGGTTTTCTTACATAACTGAAAAATCGAGTAAATTAAATATCAAATATTGACCTTATTTTACTTTATAAAGTCCACTTAACTAGGAATGAATGTAAATGTTTTATCTTAATCACATACTGTATATAAATATACACGAGTAATTTAGTTGGGTAATTGTTTATTTTAATAAAAATTTGTAAAATTACAGTAGTATGAGTTGATCATAAAATCTATGAAATATAAACGTGTTTTAAACAGTAGATTATTCAGAATCAAAATTTTTTTTGGGTATAGGGTAGAAGTTTTTGGCCTCTTTAGTGAATAGGGTGCGTTCTCAAAAATCTTTATGCGCGATTCATTTCAGTACAATAGATGTCGAACGACCACTAAGTCAATAGTACAGGAAAATTATGCAAGTTTGAGCTAAAACCTTATTATTAAATCGGACGGTTTTGATTTTCTAGATTCCGAGAGGTTCTGGGTTACTGAATAAGTCTAGCAACTCTTAACAAAATTACGGGCACGAAATTTTGGGACATGAAACTCAAATAAATTTTGAAACGCGAATAACTTGAAAACAGCGAGGAATTTGAAAAAAAAGTGCCATAACAAAAAATGTAGAGTACAAAATTCTTTACAAAAAAGTATCCCAGGTATATTTTGTTTCCTAACCTCAAAATACTCGTTTTAAAATGGATTTAAACACTCAAAATATTTTGAATATTTGGAATAATTGCAAAAATAGATGAATTTAAAAAAATGCTGGAGCAAAAAATGTACCGTACAAAATTCTCTACAGATTGGTATTCAAGCATTTTTTTCCTTACTTCAAAATTTTCATAGTAAAATGAGTTCATGTACTCAAAAACATTTTGAATTACGGATAAATCGAAAACTATGAGGGATTCCATACAGACTGCAGGGACAAAAAATGTGGAGCAGAGATTCTGTACAAAAAAAGTTTAAATTTTTCACTATAACCTCAAAATTTCAAATACTCAAAAACATCAATTTGATTTAGCAATTTATAATTGGATAAAAAATATTATATGATGAAAAGGTGTTGAAGTACTGGTAAATAAAAACTCTCTATTAAAATTTTTAAGATTTCACAAATTAGTATGCACTTGCTCACAACTGGATGGTCCTCACGACAACTGTTTTTTTCTCGAAGGGATTGAAGTGGTATTCGAGGTCTGGCTATTAAATAACGAGACTGCGCGCCTAGAGGGTGCCCTAGACGGTTGGGTATCTAGATATCTTGTTTATGCATGTTCTAAAACACGTTTCCGTTACTATTGTAGTATTTATGCAGTGGCGGTTTAAAACGAACTTGTTTTTTCTCACCATGTGTGACGAAAAACGGAGTTAAATTGTAAAAAACTCTGACTGAGTACTATAAATCGTTGCAATAGGCTTATGGGGACAATTCTCTATCTCGTGTGCGGGTTTTTAAGTGGTGTAAGCGCTGTAGTGATGTCATTGAAGATGACCAGCGCCCAGGTCGTCCTGTGATTGTTTCAACTCCGGAAACAGTGACCAAAATCAACCGAATTGTGCGTGCAGATCGTCGAATGAGGCTGCAAACGCCGATGAATAACCGATTAGAAAAATTTTACACGAGTAGTTACATGACAAAACTCTGTGCGAAGTTGGTGCCAAAAAATCTGACTTCTGATCAAAAGCGTCAACGGATCTGCTCAGATTTCCTTAAAAGGTTAGAAAAAGATCTGTTTTGAAAGAGACCCGATTTGAGTCGACGGAAGCGGTAAAGCAAAAAACGGCAGAGCTCCTAAAGGCTCTCACTAAAGAAGACTTCCAGTACTGTTTCGATCAATGGAAAAAACGTATGGAAAGGTGTGTGGCGAGGTACATTCGAATGTAGAATAATTTTTATAATAAAACCTCATATTAGCGAACTTGAGGCAATGCGCAAGAAAGTTTATCTTTTGAAACAATTGTTTGGGTTTAGAAAACACTCTTGGATTGTTATTAAGTTATTAGTTATTTACGTTATAAGTCCGGAGATTAAGTACGATACGAGATAGATGTTTATGGACGAGGCGACGAAGCGGCCGAGTCAAGAGTATCTAATCGAATACCGTGATAATAACTACGGATGTATATCGTAATATGTTTTCTTTCATAATAGTACGATATTGCCGTCAAAAATTCGCTGCAATTTCCTGTAGTCCACGTTCAGATAATGGCTTCCTGTTGTCCAACTTAACCCTGCAACGAACGCTATGTTGCAGATTTTATACAATAATAAAAATGACGTAATTAACAATCCAATAATAAATTTAATATATTATTATGTGACTCGTATATTTTACTCACCATCTAGTTATAATACAACCAGCAGTAACACAAAAATAAAACAACAACAAAAAACAAGAATAATCGGATGAGGTTACATTCACTTGTCCACGTGCATTGTCTTGATGAAACAACACTTTCTTCTTAGCCAAATGCGGCCGTTTTTGTATGATATTTTCGCATAATATTCGTCGTTGATAGTTTTTCCTTTTTCAAGTTAGTCTATGAAAATTATTCCACGCGTATCCTAAAAAAACGACGCCACGACCTTGCCTGCAAATGCAACGGTCTTTACCTTCTTTGTTTCGGGTGTGAAGTGATGGACCCACCCATCCTTGGTTATGAAACATCGCTAAAATTTGACTTTATTTCTTTAAAACGCGTCACCCATCTTGAGCACAACTTTTTCATGTCCAAATTTGCAGTTAATTTCCGATGTATCGCACTTTTTGAAATGCCTACTACGTCTGTTAGCTCGCACACTTTGAATCGACGATTATCCAGTACAGCTTTGTGGTTTTTCTCCAACATTTCTGGAGTCGTCACCTCATTTGGTCCACCACTTCGATGCTGGTCTTCGCAGGTCGTACGGCCTCGTTTAACGATATTTTACTAACCTAACCAATATTTTACTGTTGATTGATGTCTATTGACGTAGATTGAAGTCGAATCACATCAATTGTTATATATTTATGTGAATTGACATCTACTTTTTTCAGATATTGTCGATTATCATCCATTGAAGCCAATTGAGATCTATTGTCGATTTCTGATGTCTATTGACGTCATTAGATCGTAATTCAAAATTTTACTGTTAATAACGAAGGAATAGAATACAGTTCAGCTTTTATAATGGTTGGGCTAATGCCTTTCAAATTAAAGTGTTGTATCACATATCGATGACCAATTTTTCCATGTTTACAAATTTACTGAAAATGTTCGCTATTGATGGCTGTTTGTACTTTTCCATCTCTAGGTCAGGCCTAGTTCGTTTGTATCTTGTTCTCTTGTTCTTTGTAATTAATTTCTTTTTTGGAAAGTTTGAACATTTCTGTATATATATATATATATATATATATATATATATAGTAAACGAATTGTATTATTAGTTTACAATTAGTATGTAAACATTCCTTCAAAATTTGTTGATGTTTTTTTTTTTATTTTAATTTATTAAACCGTCAACGTATTCATAATAAAAATTTCTACTGAACTTGACACCGATTTCGAATGTTTGAAATCTCGACAGGATTTACCGACAATTTATTTATAAACCAATTAAACGACCAAGTGATACATGGGGAATTCGATTACTTCGTATGGGATCATTTGAAATCCTTTTTTATCAACTGGAATGATTTTTTTTCTGTTTTCCATTTTGATTTTGGTAATTATCTTATCATAAACGTTATGAGTGATTACACCCTCTATAATTTTAATTTAGCGGCAAAAATAAGGGTTGAAACAAGTGGTTTACCTGCCTGATTAAATATTATTATCAAGGAATGAATAAATTAGCGTACTAAGTAGATATGTCAATAAACAACAATCAAAGACATTCATTTATTCAAATAAAACCATCAGGAACATTTTTTTCCAAATATTTTATTGAATTGAAACTAATTTTTACAAAAATTTATTGAATTTTCTTATTTATTAAATTTACTAGTTTTTTTAACAAATCAATTCAAATATCTCATGATTAATGAAAATATGATAAGAACATTCCAAGACTTTTTTGTTCTTCATTAATAAATGAACAAATTCAGCTTTGAAACCGAGCTGTAACTTCATTATTTAGAAAATTATAAATAATGTTAAAAAAAATAATGTTATTTTCTTATTCTAAGGATCTAATGAATTGAAACTAATTTTTACAAAAGTTTATTGAGTTTTTTTATTTATTAAATTCACTAATTTTTTCCCATTTCAATTCAAATATCTCATAAACTAATGAAAATATGATAAGAACATTCCAAGACTTTTTTTGTTCTTCATTAATAAACGAACAAATTGAGCTTTGGAAACGAGCTCTAATTTTATTATTTAAAAAATTATAAATAATATTTAAATAAAATTGATGTTATTTTCTCATTCTAAGGATCTAATGAATTAATTATTAGTTTACAAAAAATTATTGATTTTACAGTTATGAACATTCTACAATTATAATTTTTTTAATTTTTATTTTTTTTTTGGAACGTTTCGGTGGTGGTGAGTCATAAGATTCTTCATTGTTTTCTTATTCTTTTTCTTTTGGTTCAACTACATAACTTTCCAACATACTGTAAATTCAATAAATTTTTGTAAACTTTGTAAAAATTACTTTCAATTCATTACAATAACCGGAAAAAATTCCTGTTGGCTTTATTTACATGATTAATTTTTTAATGTCTTTGATTGTTAATAAAAAAGTGAAAAATTCGAAAACAATTTTTGAATTTTTTCAAAGGGGATATTTTAAGATCAACCCCAAAAAATTTAACAAATTCTAGAGTTGTAGTTTTGATATAATCAGATATAAGGTTAAAAACTATGATTATTCACAGTTTTCAACTATTATTTAATTTTATTAGTCACCAATCTTTACATACAAGTATTCTGATAGAAATTTTCCTGCGAAATACACATAAATATATGCTGTCCTGCAATAACTGTACTTTTATAAGTATTCCTGTAAGTATTAGGTTAGTAGGATTAAGGTCAGTTCGATAAAATCGTTACGAAGGGAAATTACAAACGTAATCTAAGTTATTTTGAAAAACAAATTCCTTACAAAACAACGTCATTCCCAGTTACAACTAAGGGTACGAACAGGACAAGTGGGTCGCGGTAGAAGTCGACTGCACATAGCGAGGAAGTCACCAGCGGTGTCAGTCCAGCTCAGACCATTGGAAAGTGATGTCGATTGATACAAGTTCGGATGGTGATGAAATTTCAGTGGGAACTAAGTGGTGGATGATAGAAAATCTACTTAACAAGCGGTTTTCAGTTCACCCAATATATCATGATATGGATGTGGACTGGATAAAAATACTATCTAGTCTGTTATCCTTTTTGGCGTATTAACAATAAGCAAAATAAACCCTGGTCCACTAAAGGTTTAAGTATATCTGCAAAGACTATACCAACTTTATCTTACCTAAGGAAATTCACGGATAGTGTCTTCTTCAAAAATTACGTGAAACTGCCAAAAATATTTCTAAAGAAACATGGTCGGTCCATCGTGAATGATCTAAGAAATGAGGTTTCTTCATTTAGTATAATCTCCACTTCATTTGATAACCTTAATAATTACTTTGTAAATGTAGCCGAAAATTTATCAAATTCTATAACTCCTTCTAATGGTCCGCTTTTATATCTCCCTGATGTTAATGCTAAATTACACAGTTTCTTCCTTATGCCCTTAGTTTTAGCAGAGCTTCGCTGTACAATTGATGACATCAAAATTAAATACAAATCTGGAACTGATAGACTTCTGGAATTCTGCCCGATTGCATATTAAATAACCTTATCGCTTTAATTAACATTTCATTTCAAAATAGTGTTTTTCCCCATTGCCTTAAGGCCTCTGTATAAAGATGAGGATGAAAATCAAGTATCGAATTATCGTCCAATTGCACTCCTATCTAAGATCATAGAAAAATTGGTCAAAAATAGGCTTTTATCATTTCTGTTGAAATATAAAATACTTCCTTCCTCCTGTTTTGCGTTGGGATCAGTTTACAAAGAACTGAACTTATCTACCTTCCTAACAGTTTATTATGCCCTTATTGAGTCACATCTCCCTTCTGGTGTACGTGTGGTGCGACTCAATTTGGACGAATCTTCAAACTAAAAAAGGAACGCGGAACACGACTATTACCTACCTACTCCACGTTCAGAATTAGTTAAAGGCTTAATATTTTACAATGCAAAAAATGCACAATCACATGCCAATTGAAATCAAACCGATATCATCTTTTTTACCTATAATTTTGTTACTCATCGTGGTTCCTTCTGTATATTGAAATTTAATTGTATTTATATCTTTATTTAGTTATTTTATGTTTGTTTTTTTAGTTTTTACAAACTTTACAAGCTATTGAGAAAATACTCGTAGTTAGTCCTTTACGATTATACTAAAATTACAGAATTTCAGAAGTTTCTAATATTACTGAAATTTTAGAAAAAAAAAATGAAAACTCAATTTTGGTCACACCACCTTTTAAGGGTGATATCTCGGACAGAGGGAATTTTATTACAATTTAATTTCATACGAGCAATCACCTCCCGAATTTTGTCGCATGAATTTAAAAACACCGTGTATATATGACACGGCAGGGTGCAGGAATGGGAATCAAGTAGACTTTATAATAATCCACTAATTTGATTATTAAACACGACTATTTTTACAGGGTACATTTACTTGACTGGACTATAAAATATCTTTACCAGCATGAGTCATTCTCTACAATTTTGGTATTATATTATACATGTCATATGCAAAAGGTGGTATGTGGAATTTTATAAATTATGTTTCATTAGATTAGTAATAAAAACACATAATATTTTTAGCTTCTAGATGATTACATAAATATTACATTACAATTGATACGCCATTGTTTGTTTTTTTGAAAATTTCATTTAATCACTTTTGTGGTAGTTACATTTTATTGGAATTTTGACGAATTTTTAGTGCTAAGATGTTAACTATTTTCTAAAAATATTTATTTGTTAAAAAAATTTTACACCAAATGGTTTTCAAAGTACATTCATTTTAAAATAATATTTACAGTGCTTCAATTTTTTTAACTTACAACAAGACATAGTAAAACTTAGAAAATTAGTTTTGTTACAAAAGCTCTGCTACGTGATAAAATCAAAATTATTTGCTCTGGTCAAAAAAGTAAAAACGTATTTGTCTGAAAATGTACACCTGAGAAACTCGTTCTGTATCCAGCCAAACAATTCTTCGTAGAAAAATTGTATGATTCCTGATGAAGAACTAGCACTTTATTAAAAATCATTCCTTTAATACGTGCGACAAGAATTCAGAATACGAGGAGGGTATTGTGAATTGTAAAAGTTTTTTAGAGTTCCATTACCATGTAGTTCCAAGATTATTCTATTTTTTTTTTAAGTTATACTCGCAAATTTTATCCCTTTTTTGATTTAGAGGGCTATACAAAATCTCAGACGTCGACACTTGCAAGAAGATCCGACCCAACGGTCGTATCGCGAAAACTTGAACTCGACAACCTCTCGGTGGAGTTGGCTGCGCTACCTCGGCGACAAGTAGATACGAGCTCGCGCTCTTCGAAGTAATTTATTGATAATCAATTGCTAAAAGATAGCACGAGCTCCAGATCCCGAAATCTACCCCTTAGACTCGAACTGGACAAACCCTCGGCGGTATTAAACACCAAAAGCCTGGGTTTCACTTAATATTTTATTATTATAAGAATAGATTTTTTTAGATAATTTCTCATTCCGGTCATGACAAGAAAATGAGATCTCACAAAACGATTTTTGTTCATTCTGGCGTAAGCAAAGCGTGGCAAAGTCCAAGTGGTTATGTCCATATTAGGTGTACAATTTATATTTTAGAACTTGTAACAAAGAAAATCAAAGCCCTTCAAATTTTAACTACGACACCCTCTTTGGTCTTACAGTCATCCAAAATTCTCGACTCTTTTTTTGCGTAGACCATAGCCAATCATAATTCAAAATTCAATATTCAAATTGACACTAATAGAATTATCAAGCGTAGTGATTTATTGATTGCTATAACTCGGAAATATATTAGAAATAGTATACTTTGGTGTTCCATTTTGCCACAATCCCACTAGGAAAATGCGTATTTATATCAATTAGTAGATCACATGCATCATAAATATAAAAATAAAAATAAAAATAAAGACGATTTAGAAATATATATAAATATTTCAATTAATCAATGTTTCTATTACGTCACTTTTAATATTGAATTTTGAATTATAATAATTGAATAAGTATTCGAAAACTCAGAAAATATATTAAAGTTTGTCCACTTTGGTGTTTCATTGCCACGTTCCCAATAAGATCTACTTTATTAGACCTTTTAGATAAGCTTAAGTTTCTAAATCGTCTTGATTTTAGGTCTCTTCTGTTATAAAATAATTTTTTTTTATAATTTATGAAAGGTGAAAATTTTGACGTTTCGACTATTTTCAGTCTTTATCAACATATTTTCATAAAGACTGAAAGTAGTCGAAACGTCAAAATTTTTATTCGAATTCGATTATCGGATATATATATATATATATATATATATATATATATATATATATATATATATATATATACAGGGTGTCTAGCCATCGGGAAATAGCGGGAAAAAAGCGGGAATTTTTTGGCAGCGGGAAAAGATGGGAAAACAACGGGATTTTTTTTCGAGATCGGGAATTTTCGGAGAAATGCACAGAAAGTTGTAGTTTCAATACATAATTTGCTTCCTGCTAGCAAAATTGATATAGGATTTTCAACTAAGAGCGCATTGAAGAATGCTAAAATCAAGCCCTCTGGTGAATTATTGACTAAATTCATGATTGATTGTAAGAATTGTTTCGTTAAAATTATTTAAAAAATTCAAGAACGATCACCTCTATTGTATAAACTTACAAAGTACATAACTTGTGTGAATCCAAATTTAATCGCACATCAATCCAACGTAGCTCTACAGCGACTTGACTCTTGCTTGGCTGTTCTGGTTGACACGAACAAGTTGATTTCTGGCTCGACGGCTGACAAAATAAAAAAAGAGTATCGAGATATTCTACAATTTTCTAACACCATTCAATCCATGAAGATATATAATCGAAGTGTAAAAAGGCTTGATAAATTTTGGATAGAATTGATAGAAGATTCCGGTTTGACCTGCCCGAACTTGATTAATTTTCTAGAAATAATTTTCATTTTATCTCATGGAAATGCAGCAGTTGAGCGCGGATTTTCCGTAAACAAAGAGGCAATCGTTGTAAATCAGGCGGAAAACAGTCTAGTTGCCTTGCGCATCATTTATGATGCAGTTACTGCGGGAGGGGGCATCAAACACGTATCTATCACATCTAAAATGATGTTGAACGTGCGAATGGCGCATAGTAGATATGTGGAGTTCTGTCAGAATAAAAAAAATGAAGATGCACAAAAACAAAAGGAGTCTAATGAAAGAAAAAGAAAAGCAGAAGAAGTTAAAGAATTGAAAGCAAAACGAAAGAACTTGTTAGAACAAACATCAGCTTTAAATGACCAAATCAAAAATTTAGAAAAGAATAAATAAATGAACCTATTGTGATTCGCTATTGATATAAGTAGTCATTAATTCAATAATATATTTCATTTATATTTTGTTATGAGTAACTAATATGTATCATTCTTTATGAAAAAACAATAAAAAAGCGATAATTATATTTTTTGTATTGAATGCTATTGTTTATTGAATATTACTAAAAATTGGTTTACTAATATCGGGAAAATTAGAAAAAGTTGTCGGGAAAAAGCGGGAAAACTGCGGGAATTGAGATGCACGTCAGGTCTAGACACCCTCTATATATATATATATATATATATATATATATATATATATATATATATATATATATATATATATATATATATATAACTACAGACATCGAAATACCATCATAATCGTGTTCAGGAGGTCTCAAAACATGGGAAAAATGATGTGCTCCCAATTTTTCTTCTAGTCATGCCTACCGTAATAGTCTAATTTTTCCTTGAAAAATTGGACTAAAAACATGTATCCGACAAATCCCGCATTCGCCAAACTTTATACATTTTCATCAAAATCTAACAGTACCGGCTTCACGGTTCATGTCGTGAACGAGTTAGTGAAATTAAATACTTTGGTTTATAAATATGAATCAAAATTCTTATTTTTGATTACTTTCCGTAGTGCTAAGGAAATTCTTACTTTCTTTTGATGTAACTATTTATTTTCAGCTTTATAATGTCACATCACAGTGATGACAACATGCTCATAGCCACAAGTGATTCATTCTGGGAACCCGGCAACTACAAAAAGACTACGAAACGAATTGAAGATGGTTACAAATTGTGTCAAGAACTAATATCATTGGTTAGTGAACGAGCCGATATAGAAAGAAACTATGCGAAAGCGATGAAAGCGTGGTCGAAAAAATGGAATGACGCAATAGAAAAGGGACCGGAATATGGAACTACCGAAGCAGCTTGGAAGGGATCGTTAGTTGAAGCAGACCGGAGATGTGATTTACATTCTAGAATAAGAGATAAATTAGCCAATGATGTTGTTAATAAAATCAAACAATGGCAAAAGGACAATTATCATAAGGTATAAAAAACGTTATTTTTCATTTTTATTTGGTTTATTTAATTCTAATATTACTCCCTCTGCTATGGCGAAGGGCTCTAACCCTGTCAGGCATCGAAGAAATTAAATTCTGGACGTACCCCGCCGCCATAGTATCCCATTCTTCTCGAAGATCTGATTTATTATCCCACAAATGCTCTATGGGATTCAGATCGTGCAAGCCAGTCCAGAACTGTGATTCGTCCGGGCGTGGAAATTAATTCCACCCTAAACTATAACTGATCCCCTTTCAAAAGGCCGTGATTCACGAATGGTACATTGAGTAAATCGCTTCCCTGGTCGTCTTCATACTCTATCTCGATCGTCCGAATGGTATAGACCGAATCGAATAAAACAGTTCACCATTGTTACAGAGTTCAATGAGAATACTGATCGGCAAATAATCTCCTCTCTCTTCGATGCCACTGTACACTAAACTCACTTATAATAATTCACTTATCACTATCTCTTAACTAATTTACATAATTTATTCAAATTCTTCGATTACTTTCTATTTTGGAACACACGTTCGTAACTATATAATTTTTCTTGAAGTTCGTCTACTTCATACTTTATCAATTCCATACTTCGTCTTTTCCTGGTACTTTTCTATACTATATTCCAATAATTTCTATTCCTTTTTTGGTATTTTTTTAAAATTTTTTTGTTTATATTGTGATGTTTTTCCTATATATTCAAACTTCTCATATGACGGGATAAATTCATATAGATAGTGTCCTACTTAATTAATTTATACACTTACACTAGATTCACTAAATTATCCACTAAGACTTACTATTCACCGCTTACTTTTTATTTTACTGACCGACTCACTGACAAACGAGAGCCTATTTATACAAAACTGATTTCTCGATAATTCGGTTCTATAATGTAAATAAATGAAAAGGACTTACTAGAAATTGATGCTATGAAAACAACCATAACATACTGTAAACGGGTTATAAAAAACAATTCAAATCGTTATTGGAAACTTATACCCTGCTACCAAATTTTAGATTCTATCAACATAATTGAACAGAACCGGCTTGACGGTCCATATCGTGGACGAGTTCGTAATATTGTTGATTTCTCTGCTATCCCTTTTTTATTTTTTTATGTAAAAAGTTGTTCAGGAAACACGTGCTTTGGTAACTGATCCATAGACATGTACTGGTCGTCTGCAGGTGGAATTATGCTGAATAGTTCGGAAGAGTGGTAGTGGCAGGAGACTCGGGTCAGCAACTTTTCTTCTATGCTCTAAGCTGTCTAAGTTTCTGGTCCACTCTGGTTCGCTTATAAGTCGAATTGATTTCTTGAGATAGATCTGGGCCTTATAGAGAATTAGAAGATGCTGCGAAGTATATAGCTTTTTGGTCTTGAAGAGGGCTCCAAGTTTTTGTGAAGCTACCGTGGTTAAATGCCAGGACATATTGCTTCCAACCTCAACACCCAACAGTCGAATTTGCGGTGATGGCGATATTTTCTGTCCTGGCAGGAGCAAATCCTGAGCTGCAGTGCCAGTTTTTTTTGTAAAAATAGCAGTCTAGGTCTTTGCTGCATTAAACTCAGATTGTTTTCACTCCGAAATGTTTTCAAGATTTGATGTTGATTTTAATGACAACACCAAATTGCTATAGTCGTCAAAGCTACAGATCGGGTTTGCAGTTTGGTCGAGTAGATCGTTGATGATGTAGAAAGAGAGTGGGAGGACTTCAAACCTTTTTGCGGTGTGTCCGTCGATAGTGACTTGGATGGATCGGTCTTTGCGAAAGCTACTAAACCAGTCGATAAGTGAAGACGACAAACCGTACGATCTTAATCTATTTAGAAGATTGGCATACAAAATTTCGTCAAATCCTTCGAAATGTACAGTGCGTTTCCTCTAGATTTCTTTATAGCTCTATTCCATACGTGACATAGGCCAAGAGTTCCCCGGTTGATCTATGTTCATGGTTGTATTAATGGTTGCTGATGATGATCCATGACCTTGGCAATAGTTGGGACCAAAGCAATCCGACGGTAGTTATTGAGAACCATCTTCTTTCCTTTTTTTTGTATGGATTGAACCCGAGCAATTTTCCAATCTAAGGGGACGAGATCTCTTTCATACGATAGAGGAAAGAGTTTGCTTAGGAGACTTGTTAGTTCAGCTGTGCAATTATTCAATAGGATTGTTGGTATTTCATCTAGGTCAGTTGTTCAATTTGATTTCTCCAGGTATTTCTTGGTCTGCATCTGCCTCTGCCTCTTGTTCATACTAGGTATCCATTGTGTTATCTTCCTAACTTCTTCTGTAGACTTCCTTCTCATGATGTATCCTACCCAATTTAGTCTGATCCGATTATAGTTCTCAGTATTTTTCTCTGGATTATCTTCAGATCTTCTTCATTCTTCTCATTTATCACTGTTGCTTCCATATCGAAGGTGATTCTACCCATATGATGGGAGAATATTCTACACATACCAAGTTTCCGAGTTAGCCCCATCTTGTAGACTGTTAAGAGCGACGAGTCGGTAAAGTAGCCGCCACAGTCGTAAATACGGCGACAACGGAGTCCAAACGGCTAGTTATTCATAAAACAATTCATTTATTTTTAGTCTATGATGAATATAAAAGAAAAGAAAGATATGGAAGATACTTTCAAAAAGGCGCAAAAACCTTGGACCAAACTTTTACAAAAAGTGGAAAAAGCTAAAACTGATTACCATACAGCGTGTAAAACGGAAAAATCGGCTTCTAATCAAGAAAGAAACGCGGCGGGAGACACATCATTTTCTGCTGATCAGGTAAAGTAAAAATATTTATATTTATACTCTTTCTATACGTGGGGTGAATTAATAAATATTGTCTCTCACTATACAATACACTTAACTTACAATAATTTAGTTAAAAATATCACTTGAACAATTTCTGCGATTACTTTCACTAATTTGTTCTTTTCGCTAGTACTATTTCTTTAAAGGCATAATCGATTTCTTGTTTGGGTGTCAATGGTCCATGGTAGGGTAGTGGAAATAGGAAAAGGGCTTGTTTGTGAAAGGTCTGTGCTGTCGAGAAGCTTTATGGGATTATTGGTGGAATGATTGATGGTTGGTATAAAGTTTTAGTGGTGGTTATGAATAGTGGGTTTAAGGGGTTAGATGATACAGAGGCAGCATAAGAAAGAAGTAGTTGCTGTCGTCGGGTCCAAAGTGGAGACTCATTAGCTTAAAAATTATTAGATCGTCTACATGTAAAGCATATTTAATAGGGAAAAGGAGGAGAGCAGAGATATAGATTAAATAGAATGGGGTTTAGAATAGACCCTTGGGGGACACCGTCATTTTGGTTATAAGTCGACGATTAGCATTAACAGAGACTTTAAAAAAATCTAATAGCTAGGAAATTCTGAATAAAGTAGTAATTTAAAGTAGTTAGTAGTTAATATATTTAAAATTAATTGTCTACTTATTGTACCAACAATATCGAATACCGATGCAATGACTTTTTGTTTAGTGACGCAGATATATGGTATTGTAGAACAAATACAGCAATTTCTTTAAGACCTCCTGACTTTAACAGTCTCAGTTGCGCCAATAGAAAGGTCTTTTTCAAAATTAAAAATAATTAAACATTCTCAGATTTTTCTGTTATATCCATTGTGACCACTTTTTCGTCTGTCAAAGCTAGATAAAATGAATTTTAAGATATTGAACTTTGTATTTCATTTTATTTTATAAAATTGTTATTAGAAATTTTTTAATGTAAATATTGAAGGAGCCAACAAGCTAGGAACGGCCATGCTTCCTCACCTCTTATACAAAGAGATAAACTAAAACTTGTAAAATAAAAAATGCGTAGAATTTGTTAAAGAATTCGATTATCGTATATAAAGTACCACTTAATTGGGTATATTTCGAAAAAATTTTCTTTTTTAATTTTTTCAGTTACACCCTCTAGCGGTAGACCTAATTAAGAAGAAGAACATATAGTTGCGATCCTTTCATTATATTCACTTAGGGATAACTAATTTCATTTTTAGTTTTCTACCCTTTTGTGAATTAATATTAATCTATTGCTTGTTATAGGTTAGGAAAATGCAAGACAGGGTACAAAAATCTAAGGAAGAAGTTCAAAAGTGTCGAGAAAAATACGAATTGGCGCTCCAAGAAATAAATCAATATAACCCTAAATATATGGAGGATATGACAGTTGTATTCGATAAATGTCAAGAAATGGAAGCTCAAAGGCTTAATTTTATAAAATCGATTCTATTTGAAATACATAAACACCTCAATTTGTCTCAAGATCCAACGTAAGTGCCTCAATATCACATTTAAAAATGACCTTCTAATCAACAACATTAAAACTGATAAATTAACTAGTTTTGAGTGTTTTGAATTTTTTAATCTACTCGAAGGTTGTTTCGGGGAGTCATTTACAGCACCTATACTTAGAAGATATGTTGTACAAGACTTTACATCTCATTGTTCTTGTGTACCACTTCCCAAGGTGTTAGTACTACTCCTTCAAGGTACTTAAGCCTTTTAGCAAAATAGACCTTCACAGAGTAGATGGCTCTGCTGTTTCCATCACTTGCATCTGTCAGAAGACCTACCACCAGTTTAATGTCGTTTCTGTTCATCACTAGAAGTTCTTCAGAGCTTATATAATTATGGTTATGAATATTTTGGATTGTCTTGGTCATGAAGCTTTTCTCCAGTCAACTGATTCTTTAGCGATCCATTTAATTCGTTATTGATGAGGCATCTCCTTGGTACGGAGTCGTTGCCCCCTTTTTGTCTGCGCCCTCATTGCCTGGTATACCTAGGTGAAAACATAAGAGGTCTCATGTTTTTGTTAGCTAGTGCTTTCAGAGTTTGCGCTCCCACACTAGTTGGATGTGCACTCAATAGACTCTATTTTCTCTATTTTGGATCAATAGACTCTATTTTGGATGTTTGAATGATTTTTTTCATTGTTGAGGTGTCAAATTAGTTTTTTGTACATTTCCGGTGTATCAGCATTAATTTTTAAAGTGTCATATATGTATATCGATGGAGGTTTTCCTTCGTGTTTGTTTTTTTCCTTTTTTTGACTACCCACCATTCATGCGGATTGTCTTGAGTGTCTGTTTCACTGTTACTATTTTCTATCTCCATATCTTATAGTGTAAGGTATGAATTATTCTGGTATATATTTGGTTGTATATGCATTGGCTAGCTGGAGGTTTAGATTACATCTGTGGTGTCTTTGGAATTGCTAGAGTTTGCTGTTTTCGAATGGTTGGTGCACATTGTAGTTGACTAACGATTAGTCCAAATTGACTAATGTATGACTGGTTTAGATGGAATCCATTTTTGTTATAATCGGTAATTACATTTCTTTCAAGTCGATTTTTTCGAAGACCCTGCACCTTTTATTGTAAAAAATTCTTCTTTGCCCAGAGCAATTATTCGCTAATTTTGTTGAGGTATTTAAATCATCAATTTTGGAATTAAGCAAAAACTAAAATATTATGGAAAACAAAAGCTTGTCGAGTAAAGTTGAGACACACTATAACTTTTTAAGGTGTCATTTCTTAAGACAATTTTTATGCCTTATGATTGAGGAGACAGTCCCCTATCGAAATATATATCTGTACATCAGAGGTAAACTATCGTAATTGACATTTTTCTGACTTTACAGGGGAGCTCCACTATTTCAGCCCTTAAATTTATTTGTGACCATTTAAAAATGTACGATACTATTTCACAACCACCACGAGCACCCACTGTTTCATCCCACATGGATTTTTCACTCATTTTGAGAACAATAACTCATTTGTTTTGTTACAAATATAAATAATGGAGTATAATTATTACTATTTGACACTTAAAACACAATAAAACATGTAAACAAGAAAAGTAGTAGCAATACCTCCTATAACTATTACCTTGTGGACACATGTCAGCTTTTGACAGTGTTGCCTTTTTTTATCTAACACACTTGCATCTTCTTCGCATCAGTATTTAATAGGGGTATACAGTTGTAACTCAAGTTACTTGACTTTTCCTCGTATCATATCATGACAGATACATTAAATTCACATTGGCTATGACGCCATTTATTAGCTGGGCAGATACGACAACTATCCAATCAAGAATATACACTTTGATAATGCAGTTACATCAATAACCCCAAAATCGAGAATTATGTAGTTATATCGTCCCTATTTCTAATAACTAATGACAAATAAATTATTATTTATTGTTTATACAGGTTAACTCAAATATATGAAGAATTTTATCATACAATTAACAACGCTGATTACGAAAAAGATTTAAAATGGTGGTCGAACAATCACGGCGTTAACATGGCAATGAATTGGCCCCAATTCGAGGTAAAATTTCAAAATATTCTGTTTAGATACGCATGTGTAGTTTTATTATTATTTTTTTATTTTGTGATTGCGTTTTCGTCTAGGACTACACTGAAGAATTTCGTGACATCCACAAAGGGAAATCCAAAGAGGCTTCTCCATCCGGAATCACTTTGATCCATCAGCGTCAAGTCGGAGAAGATTTGCATGTATGCTTTTTTAATTATTTAATAAGGGTGAATGTTTCAAAAATATCACACGCTAAATGTCATTTATCAATATACACTGCTCAAAATAAAAAAATGCATAATGATTATTTAAAAATGTGGTCAATAGCATGAAAATCGGTCCTGACATCATTTTTGACGATATCAAATCCAAATATGACCTCAACCTAATCACCCTTCGTTTGTGGGGGACTTATTTTTTATATATTTCAATTTCTAGCCCGAAAAAGTTTTTTATACAATTTATAGGAAATTTCGTGCTCTACAAATTCAATTACCACCATTTTAATGATTTTTAATCATAAACGGTTAACTATATATTTAGCAAAAACTATATTATAAAAAGTTTGGAGCGCCATAATTAAAAATCTGTGCGTTATACAAAAAAAATTTTCAAATAAAAAAGATGCCAAAAATTATTATCTATAAAAATGATTTAAGCTATTTTTGTCGTACTATACGCGGTTTGATAGATATTCGATAAAACGTATTTTTCAAGCCCCCCCAAGACGGCCACTAACTAACCTACTTTTTCGACTAGAACCCCATGACTTCTGAAAAAAACACGATTCATATTTTATCTGGACTGGGATTCGCAAAAATCCCACAATTCATTTGGGTTAAAAATCAGTAAAATAAAATTGAGACATATTTTTATACGTCCTTTTATGATTCGAAATAAAAATACAACCAACTTTCAAATGTGATCATTATAAAAAAATTTACAGAAGCTAAAATTAAATTTTAAAAATTTTTAAATTAAGCTAATCTCATTATACACTAGTGAAAATATTAATTATTATTTAATTGAATTTTTTTTTGAAGTGTTCACCTATTTGTCTGTTTTGTAGATTGTATATTAACAATTTTTTATTTGTATTCTTAGAAGATTATATTTTGAGGTATGTATTGTGAGATATGTTCACCTTGAAGATGAGTTTCTTCGAGTTTTTGAATCGATTAATTGTTGAATTGTGAGTTTTTAGAATGACATCGAAATATTTTGGTTTTACTTTAAAGCATTTTTAAATTTTAAAACTTTTAAAAATATTTGGTTTATAACATCAAAATCTTTTTATCTTTTCAACTTTTTATTTTTTGTATCTTTTTATTTTATTTTACTGATTATATATCTTGATTTTAGGTGTCTTTTCATAGAAAATTAGTTTATAATAACAGGTAAAAATCAAGATAAATCATGATTTTCCATGAAAAGATACCTAAAATCAAGATATATAATCACAAAAAAAATAATAATATGAAATTATTATTTTTTCCCAGTTTATTGATTTATTGGTCTATCGATAAAAATAGTAGATGAAACTCATTGGAAAAGGATGAGAATATGATAAAAATAAAAGGAAAAATAATTTACGGATGATCTAAGGTCGGGTAGGGAAAAAGGGTGAGTTTTTAAGGGTAAAAAATAGTTTAACTCGATTTCCGGAAAAACTACAAGTCAAAAACTCGAATAGCAAAGTTGTGGGCAATAAGAAGATCTACAATTTTTGTGTTTACACTTTTTTCATATAACCTCAAAATTCATGTGAAAAATAAAAAAACCAAGTTGCCTTTTTATGTACCATATACACTGTAATTTTTTTGATTTGAAATATTTATTTTTTCACATAATATCGAAAAAGCACCCTAAATTTCACACCTAAATTCTCCCATCACAAAAATCTATTTTTTTAAAAATCGATGATATTTTTGTTCGTTGAAATCTCTAATTCGTGTTGATGTATAAAAATATTACCATCACCACAGTAAATTTTCTCAGAAAAGTCTAAAAATAAGACAAAAAAACTCGCTCTTATTACTAAATTGTATGTAATGAGATTTTTTTATTGCCTTTTCTGAGAAAGTTTTTTGTTAAATAAATTTATACACCATCAAAAAGTAGATATTACAACGAATAAAAATCTGATATATTGACGGGAGAATTTTCGTTCGATTATGTCAAAATTACGTGAAAAAATAAATATTTCAATTCGAATAAATTACAGTAATTTGGGACATAAGAAGATAAGTTTTCATTACATTTCGTGAAAAATGAAATTTGTTCGTAAAAGATAAAAATTGAAAGCGAAAAATCTTGATTTTTTGAATTTTTCATGAATTTTGAGGTTATGTGAAAAAAGTGTAAATACAAAAGTTTTAGATCTTTTCATTACCTTCAAGTTTTTAACCTTAAAAACGCACCCCCTTTCCCTTCTCGATCTCAGATTGCCAGTAAATTATTTTTCCTTTCATTTTTATTATAGTCTCCTCCTTTTCCAAAAGGTTTCATCCTACTATTATTTTTTTCACTCTTTATTATTTTTACTTAACTTTTACCCTGGTTAGGGTTCTCTCTCTACAATTATGGTATACGACTAAAGCATGTCGTGTTTTTAGATAGTGCTTTACATAAAATCATTATTAATTGAATAAATAATGAAATGAAAAAATCCGAAGCAGATTAATTATTAATTTTAATTTATTATTTTTTGAATAAATTATTTATGATATAGGGTGCAACCTCAATATTTTTATTCATGAAATAGTTTCATTTCTTAAATTTTTCCTTCTGATCTGATTAAAAAACGAATCGACTGTTGATTTAAATTAATTTTTTTTCCAATTCACTGTTTCCAGTCCAGTCCAGAGAAGGTTTAAAATGTGAATAAATATATAAATGGTCGGAATTAAATGGAAACAACAATTTTGATTTTTCTTGATGTTTTGTCACAAATTAAATTTCCGAACGCAATAATATACGTGCTCGAGTATTTTTGCAACAAGATGAAACTTCAAATGTGTTTACCAACATTACCAACAGATTACAGGCACATCACAGAGTCAAAAGTTGAGCTTATTCAGCGTGTTTTCCAAGATATAGCGCAATAGCTCAATAATCATAAATGGCGGAAAAAAATAAAGTTGTCGAGGATCTCTAAGCGACCATTCGGAATTTTTTTCCGTAACAGTTAGCTTCGTTCAAATCAGTCGACACCGTTGTTATGAACCGGGATGACTCCCACGAAGTTTTTAAATTCACTGGAATTACCTGGATTACTACCTCACGATTTTCAGTTAAAATAGGAACAGTTGTCATCATGCAGCGTGACATTAATCAACCTCGACTGTGCAATGGAACTAGATGTGAAAAATTTCCGGTACATCTGGCCATTGCAATAACCATAAATAAATCGCAAGGCCAGTCGCTGGAAGTTTGAGGAATCAACTTGTAGTTTTCATGTTTCGTGCATGGACAATTAAACGTCGAAAAACATTTAACTTTGTTTATTTACCCACTACAACAAAAACCAAAAAATATAGTTTATCAGAAAACTTTAAACTGTGTGTTTGTCTATCAGTATGACATTGAAACCTTATATATAGCGAGTAGTTCATGAAAACTTTTTTTATACAAAAGTTCGGGTTTTTTATTTATCGATTGAGGCAGTACAATTCGAATTTTAGGCAACGGGCAACAACAAATTTGTTAATGCAGATTATAGATTGAAATAACCTTAGAAAGAAATTTAATGAGGTTAGATATAGCACTTCATGGACAGAATAATGTTACTTGAAAACCTTTTAACGAATAAAAAATATAATTTGAGTGACTGTGCAATCTTTTGCTTTTTGGTAATTGATTTCCAACATCACTAAATTTTTCAATTTGCTCAACGAATGTCATTTGGTTTTATCCAAACTAAGACTTCATATTATATTTAGAAAAGGAAGCATGTGATAGTTAAGGCACTTTTTACTAAGTTAACAACCTCACCAAATGATTGGCATATGAAGACACTGCAATGCATTACGTTACATAAAATCCCGTGATTTTAAGTTATTTAAATTTATAAAATTAAAGCTACTACTAACGACCCACACTGAATGAATTGATAGTGAGTTTTTATCCACTGTACTGACAAAGTCAAGGAATTTGTTTTGATCGATTAATCAATTGAACGAAAATGGTAAGTAAAAGAATTGTCACTTAACTGAATCCTAATTCTTGAAATTGTAATTTACATTTTCATTTTGGTGAGAGCACAACATTTACAATATTCTACATTAGGACTTTGATTGGTTTAACCAGATGAACAGAATTTTTGCATGGGTTGATCGATCTTAGCGTAACTGTCTTCTGCAATTGATCTTGGGCAGAACTATAACTAAGATTAATTCGTAACTTGAGCTAATTGACCTATACAATGAAAGAAAAAAAATGGGTAGTTGTAGTTGATAAGGTCAGGTATCCTCAAAAATTATCTGATAAAAATCTTGAAAATACCAGTACTAAGTATTTTTTTCCACAATTCCCTCTTTATAATCAGTGTCATTAGCTCGCTTCAAAATAATATTAATAAAGAAAAAGTTACGTTGAATTTTGGATATTACATTTTCAAGAATTGGGATATAATTCAATTCTGGCTTTTGGCTCTCCACACACTTGCTTTTCGTAGATTAGTTTTTCTCTATAATTTTCAAAATAAATTTGTTTCAATTTCAATGCGATGATGATTAATTTTTTATATTTTTTTTGTAGGGCTCCCCGAAAAGCAGGAATAATCAATGCCAAATTAATTATTTACCATGTATATAAATTCTTATATTTTTTTAAAAATATTTTATAATAAAAAAGATTTTATCGATGTTTGTTAATTTTTCTTCCCAAATCAATAATACAAATTTTCTTGGAGAATTTATTTTATAGTTATAAACAATTATATTATTAATTTAATATTAATAATTTAGTATTGTGTGATATCAAAACTGGTTAAAATATAAAAGTTCGTTTGTGTTTCTTACATTTCATTGCCTATTGTTTCCAAGATAGTTTCTTCATTGCTAATTAAATTTTCATCTTATGTCACATCCACTTCTTCTAGTTTCTTGTTCAATTTATGACTAAACTGATCTAAATTTTGAATTATCGTTTCATTATTTTCTCCTTAGTTATTATGTCGTTGCTCTCCCGCTTCTTTTATATATTTCCACACACTATTCTACAGGATCATGGATCCTTTCCCTTTCTGTACTTTCTGTACCGTTTCCTAGAAACTATATCCAACCATATATTGTGGCTATTTTGCTTCTAAGGACTTTATTTTTTTGTAAATTTGTTTATTCCAGATAATATCATTTAAAACTTGCTACCAAACTCGAAATATACAAGGTTGTCCAAAATTATTTCCAATTGTTTATATAGTTTAAAGGATGTCCAAAACTCATAGTTCTTTTTTATGTTTACTGAACCTTATTTTTTCAATGAAATGGTTGTGATTACAAAGATCATGTTTTAATATAAAGAAGATCGAAATTTTGAATTATTCTTTCACCATTTTCTCCTTAGTTATTATGTCGTTGTTCCCTAGTAACTAGATCCCAACCATATAGTTTTGCTATTCTGTTCTAAGGACTTTATTTTTTTGTAATATTGTTTATTCTAGATAATATCATTTAAAACTTGCTACCAAACTCGTAATATACAAGGTTGTCCAAAATTATTTATACAGTTTAAAGGATGTCCAAAACTTAAAGTCCTTTTTTTATGTTTACTGAACCTTATTTTTTCTATGAAATGGTTGTGATTACAAAGATCATGTTTTAATATAAAGAAGATCGAAATTTTGAATTATTCTTTCATCATTTTCTCCTTAGTTATTATGTCGTTGTTTCCTAGTAACTAGATCCCAACCATATAGTTTTGCTATTCTGTTCTAAGGACTTTATTTTTTTGTAATATTGTTTATTCTAAATAATATCATTTAAAACTTGCTACCAAACTCGTAATATACAAGGTTGTCCAAAATTATTTATACAGTTTAAAGGATGTCCAAAACTTAAAGTCCTTTTTTTGTGTTTACTGAACCTTATTTTTTCTATGAAATGGTTGTGATTACAAAGATAATGTTTTAATATAAAGGAGATCGATATTTTCAATTATCCTTCCATCATTTTCTCCTTAGTTATTCTGTCGTTGCTTTCTTTGTTTCGTTTATATATTTCAACACACTATTTAGTTGTTGGTTCCAGAGGATCATTGATCCTTTCCCTTTCTGAACTATTTCAGTTTCCTAGAAACAATATCCAACCATATAGTTTTGCTATTTTTACGTGGGATAGTCTAGCGAAATAAATCATTAAAATTGAGAAAAAAATGTGATGCAATAACTCTAGCTCAACATTCAGACCGGTGTTAATGATAGATACAGTGGGTGGTGACATGAAATTAATTATTCTAGTGCCTTACAAACACTCAAAAAATATTAATGTAATCAAAATTAATTGACATATATTTGGAAAGAAAAAAATTCCGATTCACCATTTTAAAATGTTGTTTCCGGAAAAAAGTCTACATGAACAAGTATCAATTACTTTTGGTTGTGCTAGCAACTCGTATAACTCGATGTACATCATTCTGAATCACCTTGTATATATTAGTAGGTCAGATGTATTACGTAATATAGCAAATTCTTGGATAAAAGGTGAAAGTGCAACCATGTACTTTTGGAATATTTTATATGCTTAAAACAGTTTGGGTTACGTTATCTTTGTTTGTCAAAAATGGGTGTTGTCGGTCCGTGGGCCTCTCTGTAGATGCGAAGTCTTCTAACAGGAAGTCTATAGCTGCCAAATCTTCTGACAGGAATTCTGTAGCTGCGAAGTCTCCTAACAGGCTGTAGGCGAATGCGAAGCTCTCGCATTACACGCTATTGTTACCATTCATGTGTCAGTCGGCGTTGTGCTCCATCCAAGTAAACATGTCCGCCATTATTGATGGTGTTGTGCGTGAATGGTATGCATGATGAAGGGGACCAAAAAAGCAAATCTGTCGTTTTAAATAATCTAGTTCAACGAGCTAACAGAATTGTCAAAGAAAACCAGAATCACGGAATTTCCAGAAGTTTTGCTTTGTACTCTACTCGAATTCATTGGTTGCTACTTTCTAATAAGAGGGTATTGAAAAGCTTGAATTATATGAGATATTAACCAAAAGTTAATATTTTTTTCAATTGTTCTTAAATTTTCGAAAATATTGATCACAACTTGTTAAATTTATTCAACATATAGTGACTATCAAAATAAAGTATATTACGGAGTGATTATCTTTAATTTTCATATTCATCGAAAATTCATTACTTTTTGTATAATTTTTTTTGTACCTAGTACCTAGTTGTACCTAACCTTACCTTTTTTTTTGCCCCAAGGTAGGGTGGAAGCTAATGCCGTCCTCACAGCGGGCGGGTGCAATGCTGTGAGTTTGTGTGGGACTCTCACCCACTAAACCACCCTCCTTGTTTCCGCATTCCTGGGGAGTTGCGTGCGCCGGGAGGACAACAAGTTGTCATTACATCGGCGCACCTCCCCTATAAATCCTCTTCCTTATCTATTTCTATCCCTGAGAGTTTCTGTCCTCTTTTTCCTTTTTGTTCATTACTACGGTCACGTACGTCGTTACCGGGTTCCAGGTTTCTTTATCCTCGACCATTTTCCCTATGATCTCGGTTGTCGTTGCCAAGTCACATCCTAGTTGTTCTTTTAGTCTGGTTCTCTCCTCACCCCATCTCACACATTCGTAGAGGACATGGGCCGGGTCGTCCCTTTGCCCACATGTTTTACATGTGTCATCCTCGGATTTACGGATTCTTTTCGTGAAGGTACCGAACGAACCATGTCCCGTCAGAACCTGCGTGATGTAGTAAGAAGTGGTTCTGTGTTTGCACATGACCTAGCTTCTTATGTCTCTAATCAAGGTTTTTGTCCACTGGGCCTTCGTCTCCAGACTACCCCACCTCTCCTGCCACTTTTTATATGTTCTTTCTCTTGCCATTCGTCTATTACCGGCTAACCTGCCTCCTATTTTATATAGAAAACATCTCTCTGCTATCATGAGATGAATCGGTGGGAAACCTGCTATAACCTGGACTGCCTCGGCCGATAGGGTCCTATAGGCAGCGGCGACCATCAGTAAGCCTTTTCTTTGCGCGGCCATTAATCTTTCCTGTATGATTGTATCTTCATGGCTTCGCGCCAGGCTGGCGCCGCATACAGGAGCACGCTTTGCATTACTTGGCACAGAACTCTGCGCTTGCAATAACCAGGCTCTCCCACATTCGGCATCAGTCTCCGTAATTGTATAATCTTTTTGTCGGCTTTTTCGACCGTATATTTGATATGTTCTAGAAAGTTGAGGTTTTTCGTTATAATCACTCTCAGATATTTTCTTTTCTTTTTGGCCTCGACTCTGTCTTTCCACTACCATTTTGAAGGGGCCATTTGTTTTCCGTGGTCCCTTCACCTTCAGTATCTCCGTTTTTTGGAGCAATTTTTAGTCCGTTTGTTGTTATCCAACGGACCGCTAGAGCTACAGTATCCTCCGCTCTATTCCTGACCTCATTTTCTTTGTCTCCTACGATGTAAAATACGAGGTCATCAGCGTATGCGATAGTGGAAACTTTTGGGCCGTAGTCCAATTCTAGGATACCGTTGTACATAATGTTCCACAGGACTGGTCCAAGGACCGAGCCCTGCGAAACACCCATCGTGCACTTGTATGAAATGATGCCGGAAGTCACTCTCCTGCCACTCAGATAGTTCTTTATGTATTTTGTTAAATATGGGCTTTGGGATTCCGTTATCCTTACAAGCCATGACTATTTTATGCCATTTCGCGGTATTGAAAGCATTTTTTATGTCAACCGCCACAAGTACACCCCATTTGTGGCTGATTTTGCATACCACTTCCTTTAATTCATTAATTGCCGACACCGTTGATCTTTTGGGTCGGAAGCCATGCTGGTGTGGAGATAAGAGGTTCTTATTCTCGATCTCCTCAGCCAATCTATTTGTAATCATACGTTCTAGTAATTTTCCAGAAGAGTTGATCAGGCATATAGGGCGGTAGCTGCCTGCCTCGTTTGGGTCTTTACCCTCTTTCGGAAGTAGAACGACTCTCGCTGTTTTCCAGCAGTCGGGAAACCGTTGTTATTTCAATAGTTCGTTTAAATAGTTTAGGATTTGCAACGGTTTAGTTTTCACCGCGATTTTTAGAGCTTCGTTTGGCAGGCCATCTGGTCCTGGTGCCTTGCCGTTTTTAATATCCTTAATCGCTATATCGAGCTCGTCGCTGGTGAAACTCTTAGGTTCCTCGTGTAGTGCGGGTTCGTCATCGTCGTCGTCGTTGTTTATCATTCTCCCTCTTATTGTCGGGAAGAGGGTGCGGAGGATCTTTTTTCTCCTTTTCGCGCCGAGTTGGCCTTGTGTTCTATTGGCCATCTTACCCGTCACTATCCTGTAACCCTGACCCCATATGTCGTTTTCAAGGGCTTTCATGAGGTCATCCCAACATCTCTTTTTGGCTTGCAGAATTAATCTTTTTAGAAGTTAACCCTTTCATACCGTCTTCCCACTTTTGTCTTAGCTGTGGGAGTTTTTCTCGGGTGTATCTACGTCTTTGTCTATTGTATTCGTTTCTGGCATTTTCAATTTCAGGATTCCACCAGAATGGTTGCATCGAGGTATTATCGTCGTTTTTACTGGTGGCGTCTTTATATGCCTTCAGTATTTCCTCGTATGTTCCATTACTTTTTTTTAGTATTTCTACGTACTTTTCAGTGTCTAAGTAAATCCTTTTCCTGTTGTTAGGGCTTATCTTTTTTATTACTCGTTTCGTTTTTATCTGATATCGAATATGTCCGTGGTGTGTATATGGATTGACATATTCCGTGCACCAGTTGGTGATCTTATTATAATGGCTGGTATGACAGAGCGTAACATCTATGTGTGATTTAGAGTTACCTCTTTCAAAGGTGTGATGGACGTTGTTGATTGCTACCCATCCTGTTTGGACCAACCACTCCTCTACCATTTGTCCTTTTATATCAGATATAGGAGATCCCCATATTGCCCTATACTTACCTAACCTTACCTAACCATTTAACTTTTAATAGTGTACACTTGATTACAATAAGTGATTTTAAGAATGTTTTTGTTCATATCACCTTAATAATTACTTTTTGTATAGTTTTTTTTTCAATTTGTTTGTTTTTTTGTGTTATGAAAAAAAATTATACAACTTCATTTGATTATTTGGAAAAAAGTTATCAACAATTATACACGAATGAGAGAATCTTCATGAACATTTAAAGCCCTGAAACCAATACTAGTTTTTTTATATTCCCATAATTTTTTTCGTAAATCCGCCGTAAAACCGAAGATTTTAAAAATTCCTTGATTTTCTAGAGCCAAAAAAACGAGGGGACCGCGAAAGTATTAAATTACCAAAAGATCACCTACAACATAAATATCAAAATAGAAATTTGTTTTAACCACAATAATTTTTTCTATTTTTTGTTGAGTGTTTATTTCTCAAAAATAAGTTGAAGCTATCGATTGAATTTTTCTAATTGCATTGATATTGACGTTGTAGGTGATCTATTAATCAACATAATTTCGCCAGTCGTCTGACTCTAACTTCATGGGAACGTCCTTTTATAAGATGAGATTTTTGCTAGTATTCACTGATGTCTAACTTTTTTTTTATTTCTATATTATATATAAAATCATTATCCAGATTTTTGTTTTTTAGGATTATTCGTCTCAGAAATCAATCAAGAAAGAAGTGCCAAATAAACCATCAAATATGGTAACACAAGTTACTGAAGTTAAAACAACTGTAGAAACAATCAATAGTCCTTCTAATACGATCACGTGAGTCATTTTTTTTTTCATGTAACTAGTCGATTTGTTTATTATTATAGCAATAATTAGCAAGCGAACATGACGATCGATGGTTCGCCACTAAACATAACTTATGTGTATGTATATAAAGGAAGTTGAACAACGTTGTTGTACTGGAATACTTTATAAGTAAAAGATCTAAATATCCAAATATTTAATCAAAAATCGCAAAAATTTCAAATTTTACTACATAAGAAAACGATTCTCATTGGTTTTCATTTGTGACGTCAAAGGTGAAATTTTCATTATTTTTTCCCGCTGAAAAAATAGGAATCGACATTAGTACGCTAGATCTAGATTAATGCTGTTCATAAAGAAAAAGCATCCTGCAGAAAATGGTGTGTTTTGTCCAATTAGGGCAATTGCTCATTATGCAAATGACAGTGTTTGTTTTATAGAGTGAAGTACAAATAATTAAATTAAAACAAACAATTTGTTCGGACTTTTTGTCCCCCCACTCTTAAATTTCAATATCAAAAAGATATTCAAAATATTATTTTTTAAATTTTGTTTAGACTGTTTCTATATGTTGATATTTGAGTCTTGAATGAATGTGATTAGAGACATTTTTATATCAAAAGTTGGAATTTTTGGAACCGTTGATGAACACACTGTTTACACTACCACTATATCAACACTATAATCATGTTATCATCTTCAGAAACTGAAGGTAAACTCAGTAAGTGGGACAGTGTAATTGTGAGTGTCGTAAATGTAGTGTAAACAGAGTGTTCAATTGGAGTTTATTTAAACTAAGTTGGAATTTTTGGAACCGTTGGTGAACACACTGTTTACGATCACACTGCTTGACTCACGTTTCGATAATCATTTTATCGTCTTCAGAAACTGAAGGTAAACTCAGTAAGTCAGACTGTGTAATTGAGAGTGTTGTAAATGTAGTGTAAACAGAGTGTTTAGTTGGAGTTTTCGTTTTAGTATCCCGAATAATAAGTATCATCCTCAAAATTGACACAGTATAACTATTTGTATGAAAATGTGTATATTCCGTAGGAACGGTTCCACAAATAAAGGAAATGAATCTAACCCTTTCGAAGAAGAAGAATGGGAAGAAAACGATGCTCTCGTTGATAATGGAGAACCGGGAGTACCCGTTAAAGCATTGTACGATTATGATGGCGCAGAAAATGACGAGCTTAGTTTTAAAACCGGTGAGTAGTATGTAGTTTTTTGTGGGATATCAAAAAGTAAAGAAATAGATAAGTTAGAGAGCGTAAATCCGTGAATATAACTCGCTAACAGTTTGACCTATTGATTTATTGTGTACCCCGGATTTTGCAAAAGTCTATATGGGAGCTACTTAGGTTACTTCTTCTGGATACAAAAAGCTTGTATGTAAGTACCGTAGTCTTTGTTTATGGATTAACTGGCACTCACAAAAGGGGGTAGTTGAGGTCTCTTTTGAGTTTTTACAGAAACGATCAAAGCTGTCGGGAGTTGCTCTGATGTTCTTCAGGTGATAGCTCAATAGATTGTGTCCAGCAAGCATACCAGTAACTCTCCTTAGCTCATATTTGCCCAATGAAAGGGATTTTTGAGATCAGTTGGTACAATAATAAAGAAATCGATTATTTTAGACCTTGATTGATCAGACCTTGATCAGATTGTTCATTGTCGTATGTTCTGGTGTGGCCAGGTATCCACATGAGAGTTATTGTTTCATCCCATTGACTTTAATTTCATGCAGTCCCAAACTAGCTTTGACTCAATTTTATTTAAGTCAAGTGATTGTAGGGCCGCTCTTCTGTCTGATACGTTAAATATTTTTGTATTACGACGAGATGCGCACTGGCAGGATCGCCATGAAATATTCTACTTGTTTGGTTCGACTCTGCTTAAATCAAATGCACACGTTGAATTCTAAACTCTCACTTATCCTAATTATTTACCAAAAAATACCACAATCAAACATATATGTTGTTCATTAAACCTAATTTATCCTAATTTATGAAATAATGTTTACGCGTAAACAGCCATCCACTACAACAACTTTTCGTGATCTTTCTAAAGCTTTCGATTGTGTTAATTATAATATTTTAATTAACAAATTGCAGTAATACGGTTACAGTTTAAGTCATACCTCACCAACAAAAGTCAGCTTGTAAGGGTTGATACAACGATGTCTTCTTGCAAGCCGATACAATGTGGAGTGCCCCAAGGTTCTGTACTAGGCCCTATTTTGTTTCTTCTGTTTGTAAACGACATCAGTGTGGTAAAATATGTCTTGGTACAGACGATTACATTTCCTGACAATATTTCTAGCGATAGTAACAATAACCTAATCACATAATTTCTTATTTTGTCGTGTGTCTTTTTTTGTGATTATGATCATTGTATTAATTTTATATACGCGTTTATATTCATACTGTATCTTTTTATTTTTTAGTTGTACAATTTTTATTTATTGTTTCTTCGTCCTCTACAAACATGATCATATCATTAGCATAACATCTTTCTGTTAGTGTAACTTTGTCCATTTTTCAGTGCCCTACTTTATCGTTTTTTAAACATGTTTTTAATTCTTTTATATCCTCATCGACTGTGTAGAGCAGATGCAATTTTTCATGTTGCTATACGATACAGATACTAAAGCTTCTAATTGAGTTTCGGTTTATTTCTCTCTGTTCTAATATCTTCCATAAGTCTTCTCTATTTGATGTATCGAAGGCTTTTTCAAGATCGATTAAACACAGGTGTATATTCCTCTTTTCTCAAAATGAATATCGTGTTTTGTGTCCTCCTATTGGGTCTGAATCCAAACTGAGTTTTTGTAAGGATTGTTTCTAATCTTTTGTCTATGGTTCTTGCAAATATTCTCGGTACGTTATTAAGGAAATGGTTCTGTAGTAACCACAATTTTGAATTTCTCCTTTTGACTGTGTTTTCACATTGTTTTTATTAAATTTAGAAGTGTACTAATAAACATCTTTATTCCAGGAGACGTCTTTGAAAAATTAGAAGATGAAGACGAACAGGGTTGGTGTAAAGGCAGGAAAGACGGTAGAGTTGGTCTTTATCCGGCTAATTATGTAGAAGTGATTTCAAATTAAGAATGTATACTCATTGAAAGTATTATTAAAGAAAACTGTAAAAATGTTATAAATTATTGTTATTTTTTTAGACATAAGTAAATATATATGTACTACAGGTTTATTTAACAAATATGATTTTTATTTGTAAACAACCTAAAAAGGGCTAACTAATGATGGTTCACCATACTCGTTGTATTAAAACATCAAAAATACTTTGAAATAAACTATTTATTAAATAATACAATAAGTAGTTAAACTTGGTTTCAATAATCCGATGACTATACTCGCCAAACGCCAGAATATTAAATAAATAAAAAAGTTGTAATTATCTATAAGTCTGGTTGTTACAGTCACATCTATACAAAATAAAGTAGGTAATTTGATACCTCAAATGTAATCCGCGAGGATATGTTAATGGAGGGTGAAAATAGGGAACATTATTGTATCCTTCAACTAAATGACTAATTACACTTAGAAGATTGCATCTCTGTTTGCGTTACATTCGTGCAATGTTTTTAAATTTAAATAATTTTAAATGGGAAATTATTAGGTCAGTTAGACTTTTTATAATTATTATGTCTGGTGAGAATAATACCAATTTTAACCTTGAGTAAATATAATGGACAATTGAAATAGTTCACAAGGTTTGCTTTATGTTTATGAAAAATTAGGTGTCAATAAATATTTTGCTATAAGTTCAAAGTTTTTCGTGACCAATGAGATGCAGTCAAATCACTCTAATTCAACATCACAACAAATCATCATGAATCTTCAACTAAGTTCCTCTATTTTTAGAAATTTTAGAAACATTAAACAAAATATTTTGTTCATCAATCTCGGTCTTCTTATAATTTTTCGTCAAATTCACCTCTTCTTTTTTCACCCATACGGGGTACTTTTGATCAATAATTCTTCCAACTTATCTAACTCATAAACTCCTCCAGATTCCTTTGATATTGACAGGCCTATTTCAGAGATACCTCGTATCTACATTAAAATCACGTGACTGTATTTACTTGAATTCTATCCAATCTGGCAACTGTGCAACTTGAATCCTAACCAATCAACCTATAGTTTTATCTGGCAACTGCGCAGCTAATATAATTTTGTGAGAACTCGTATCTACGCCAGTTGAGTGTTTATAAATCTGCCTCTTAAGGACTTTCAGCATAAATTCCTAATTTTAAGCCAGTTAGTGTTAAGATATAACAAAGTATTAATCACTTAAGATGGAAAATATTCGTCCCGAACTAGGAAAATATTAGAAAAGCACTGATGTATCAAATAAACAAGATGAATTGCCCTTAAATTCAGAAAAATGACTCCTCTTTAAATACTAGCGACATAATATTAAATAACAAGACTGATGTTACTCAAAATGATTTATTACCATTAGAACCTCAAGCTGAACAACGAATAACAAAATACCCAATTAGCATCGATCTTAATGAGGGGCTTGAGCAGCATAGCCAATCAAGAGAAGATAATCTGGATAAGCATGCACCAGAATTAGAATAACATACACAAATAGCGAAGAAGACAAGGAAAATGAACAAATAGAAGAATGCACGCAAACAATACAGGAACAACTTGACTGAAGTAGAATCTTCGGATTGGGATGCTGTCATTTCAAATAGTAGAAAAAGGAAAGTGTAGGCAACTAAAAAGAACTGGAGTGATATCAACAGCAAAAAATTGAGACAAGAAGGAAAAGCCTACGCCAGCAAGAAGAGGAATAATAAGGGAAGAAAGAAAAATAGGGTCAGGCTGTAGTTAAACCTTGTGTAAGACGTCCAAAACTCGTAAATGTCATATGATCTGGGACCAAGGAAAAAGGTGTACATCTCTTCTCTTGTTCTTAAAATTGAAATAGAAAGATTAAAGGTGTTGGTGAAAAGTCACGACGTTCGAGTAGCTTGAAATACACAAATTACTTGTATGCAAACCATTTTTCCTTTCAACCTTGGCACTAAATGACTGTTTCTAATTGGGTATCTCATTCTCAATCTAGCATATTTCCATCACAAGGATTGTTAACGCTTCTAGAAGACACAGGTTCAGACAGACTAGTTGAACAACACCTGATGGAATTTTTTGATTTATTGCCAAAATTATTCGGAGCGATGGTTGTGGATACCAAAATAAAAATCTAGTGTTTTCTAACACTTTATTAAGTTTAAGTGTCCACCAAAATGGAAGTAGATTCGGATCGAAAGAATGCTTAAAAATAAGTAAATTTATTGTGTCTAGTGACTACTGCAGAATCATTGAAGAAGCCAGATAAAAAGTTAAAAACATTTCTCGTCAAAGAATACTCCCAAAATCAAAAGTATTGCTTCCATTAGGCCTAGCAAGAGAGTCTAGAATGATACTAAAGTCATAAAATGTAGTCCAAAGGGCAGTATTCAAGTTAAACTTGGCTTTGCCGATGAATTTGAGAACCTTACAGGAAGGGAGAAAGATAATAAACCTGTTTTTGATCTTAAAACGTTTCCACGATTAAGAAGCAAGCCATTAAAAATTAAAAAAACAAAAATGGGATCATCTTCAACAATTGAAGGCTGTTTTACCTGAAAACTGTCATTCATTTTATGATAACTTACCCCATTTTGGAATAAAAGAATACCTTTCTTCAATTATTTTATTAAAATTATCGTTTTAATATTTAGATTTTAGTTAGCATTAATAAACGTTGATAAAATTTTTTTGTATAACCACTATGAACCATGACAAGAATTTTGTCTACTGTCAGTAATTTTTATCTAAAAAAGAACGCCTTTACTTTAATTGGAAATTTTTTGTTAACTCGATTATATTAGCTTCACCTGTATGCGAGTTTTTTTGTTTGTGAACTTGTTTGTAACTCTCCTTTATGACTTATTACTGTTAGTATGTCCCACCACTATAATTTCGTTCGTTAGCCAAAGTGTCAACCTCCGGATTCGCCAGTCGAGGGTTCAAATTCCGTTCACGAAATAAAAATTTTTTTTTTTAGAAATTATCACTGCAAATTTCCTCTTAACAACTGTCCTCTGTTGGAGATTTGACAATAAATCCAACTGAAAAGTGGAAAATAAATGAGTGAATAACTGAAATAGTTTATGAGGTTTGCTTTATATTAATGAAGATGTAGATGTTGAATCATTTCTTATTATTGATGTGTATGAGGATAATAAAACTAAGAATTTATGTAACAGTTTTTATAGTATTTCACACAAAAATAAATTATTATTATCAACTATTTTATATGATTTATATTTGTATAAATTTAATATATGAATTCCCTTTTTTTCCTTTTATTTCCATTCATTACCATCGGGACAAACATAGCCATCGTGGCAGGAATAAGTCCTGCTCCCACTCCGGCTAATACAGCTCCACTATCCGTACTTCTAGGAACAGTTTTACTAACAGCATTAAAAGTCTCTATCTTCTTTCTTTTTTTCAAATTGATGGGTCGTCGTCTCCTCTTCTTCTTCAAATTTTGTAATTTTTCCATCTTCTTCTGAGCTTGCTCTACAGATTCCAAACTTGATTCGACTTGTAATAAACCACCGTGAGATGTCGTCATATTTAATTTCGAATCTTCAAGGGGAGGCAGAACCTCAAGTTGAACTTTTTTGTGTTCGTCGAATTGCTGTTGCTGAACTTTTATAGCTCTTTGTTTTTTAGGACGTTTGTATCCTTTACTAGTAGACAAAAGCACCCAGTTCCCATTACCTAAAAAAAAATACAGGTTTTGTTTAGATGTTGGTTACTAAAACTGTATTTAAATTTCAGTTGCCAAAAAAACTATTGTCATAGTGAGATCCAAAACTAGAAGGTGATGAAGAATTGAACCATTGAAGAAGCTTCTAGATTTTAATTCACTCTATATTCTATAGAGTTAGCAATCTAGATTTTCCATAGATGTAGTGATGTAGTGGAAACTTACTATGAAGGTTGCTATTTATATATCTGGCCGACAAGACCGGATTAAGCTAGGGTTTGAAGCGGCTATTATAGTCCCAGGTCCAAGAGGGTCTCTTCATTTGGAAACTATTTTTTTAAGTATTGATATAATTTTTTAAATTTTTTCTGGTTTCCGAATTCCTTAAGGGGGCTCCGTCATTATTTTAGCCCCGGGCCTTATGAATCTTAATCCGGCCTTATTGGGACAAACTTACAAAATGTTTTCCAAACTAACTCCGCAGAAACAGAAGATCATGAAATCAATATTAATCGATATTTGACTTCTTCTTACCTATTAGAACCTAATTAACGAGAACAACAAAACAAAATCAGAAAGTTCCCGTGTCATGACCTGATTTCAACCAAACTTCTACTACAACTTCTTAAAAAGACTGATATGATAACATTCATTTATAATGCAATACTCAGAGCTGGGTTTTATTCCAATTCAGATGAAATTAGCTGGTATAATTTTCATATTGAAAAAGCTACTTCCTATAGACCATATAGACCAATAGAAGCTAACCAAAATAGATACCAATTCTTAATCAAAACCAGGTTATTCTGAAGGATCAATTTGGATTACAAGAGGAATATGATACCATCTAGCAACTACAAAGAATAAAAAATAAAATAAAGTCTGGTACTAGAAACTATTTTACAAAATCATAAAATGCCTTCCTCGTAATTATTTTCTTATTCTTAAATCCAGCCTTGAAGATTGGTATTCCATAGTTAAGTACCAAAACGAATATACAATGAGACATCTAATCAATGCAAGTGTTACCTAAGTAGCGTTTTGGGCCCGCTACTATATCTTCTATATACAGCCAATTTATCCATCTAAATCCATCCAAATAGACGAGAAAACTGTCCCCCCATTACAATAAATTTCACAAAGGGAGGAAGTCAAAATATATTGGCATCCATTTGGATAGGAGCCTTCACTGAAATAAAATAACTTGGGATTGAATTTGAACAAGTAGAATTGGTGGAAAATCATAACCATTTATACTGAAACCTATTTGGACATATGGAATTCAGCTGTAGGGCTCAGCATCTACATCTACGATAGAGAGATTTCAGTTAAAAATTGCTGGTGGAGGATGATAAAAAATGCTCCATGGTATGTGTCCAATAACATGCAAGGGATCTACAAATCTTTTCGGTTATAAAAGAAATGAAAGTAACAGGTGAAGAGTAGGATGAAAACTTCAGTCTCAACTGCTGGCCATGCCATACCTTCAAATTCAATTAACTATTTTCACTAATTTGATTCTATTGGTTTGTATGATGGAAAAAATGAAAGAATCCTATCAGATAAATAGTAGGCAGTTGATATCTGAGTATTTAAAGACTCACCTGTAAATGGATGTGTCTCTGGATACAACTCTGTACCTTGCCTTCTGTTATAATCTATATCAGTGTGTGGAAAATCTGGAAGGAGTCCATCCGTTATAATCATGTTGTCACTAACAACCAAATTAGGTTTCTCTGAACTTTGAAGGTTAGAAGTTAACCTGTTTGAAAAAATGGTGGTTTGGTGTTTGAGTTTTCCCAACTGTTGGTTATTAACTTTATTCGTCTTGTGTTTTGTGTTATAAGTTTCCGTATTTTCGATTGAAGGTCTCTGTAGTGGAGGCCTTTTGTAACGAATTTGCGTGTTATCTAAATTATTTTCATTTGGAGAAATAATTTGATAATCATTTAAACTTGAAGGATATTTATATTTATGATAATTTTGTGATGTATCTGAAACCGTGGAAAGTTCTAAATCACTTTCTAGAGGAATATCTTCTACTGGTGGATCGAATGATAGTTCTGTAGGTTTATGTTTATTACGCCATTTGGAAACTTGCGATATTGACCATGGTATTGGATCTAATGATACCCAACCATTCGGGTCTTCAAATGGATGTTTTTGTCTTTGGGGGCTCATCAAATTCCAACTTTTTTTATCTTTGACTTCTTCTTTTTCTTCCACAATTTCAGTAGCGTTTCTGTATTTTTCATTTCTGATTTTTTCGGCATAATGATCTAGGAATCGTTTTAAAGCTGAAGTCGAAAACTTGCTGTTTTGTTCAGTATCATCGAAACCTGTGAGTTTGTATGGGTCTGCTACAGAAGAAGTTTCAAATTCTCCTTGCGTTTTTTTTCGTCCCCATAAGGAGTCCCCTTCGATAATTGTAATATCCGGTTCTGGGAAATTGGAACTGAAATAATTTGAAATTGATACAGTATAAGAACAAATTTTATTGTTAAGTGGACTAATGATAAAACCGTTAAGAATTCCAATTCACTTAACACCTAAAAACGATGGTTCCAACATGATTTTCAACATGTACTGACTTTGGGACTAAAAAGAAAAGACCAGTTCAAAAAATTTCAATTGTATGTTAGCCTCTTATCTTAATTCTGTGTATTACATTGTTCCCTTCCATCCTTATTTGAAGGGTTGAAAGGTATCAGTACTATCAGATCAAAAAGATCTACAACAACTCTACAACCAACCAAAGACTGAAGAAACTGGATAGAGGCGAGCTAAAATAATGTGCAATAATGACGAGGACTATCGAGGTCATATCAGGATCGAGACTGATGCATCGGATCTCTGTATGGGTGTTACAATTTTCCAATAATTACAAGGAATAACTAGCTTTCTGCCTCACAAGTTTTAGCCCGTTTGTGCTTATGATCGGGAACTGACCGTTCTTTACGTCGTGAGTTCAAAGTTTAAACAGACCATAAACCACTGCCGGGCTTCCATTGCAGTTTGATTTGAACGAACTTGCTGAGCATTGAGCGGCTCAACAAAATTCAGTGGGGTCCTGAGAATGTCGGTGGTCAAACAGGGTGAAACCGGTCATCAAGGATAAAACGAACGCTCAAGGAGGCCCTACACTGTCAAGAGGGTTGATCAAATGTTTGAAGCTCCGATTGATGGGCGCTTCAAGCGTACTTCAAGTGTGGTGGTGACAAATGTAGATTTGGGCTTCCTGGCCTTAACATTGGTTGCTGTGAAGGGGAGAAACCACAAAAAGGTCTAAGGACTGGTATATAATGAGGAACCATCACACTCATCAACATCTCCTTAACTTTCTGAGTGGTTCGGAACCAGATGATTATAGGAACTTTCTACGCATGGACCAAGAAAGTTTCGATAATCTATTCGATTTAGTCCGCCAAAACATCGAGAAGAAGGACACGAAAATGAGTGAGACAATTCCTGCAGGTCAGTATTCTTCCAGGAAATGTTAATCCAGTCCAAGACCAGGCAAGAAGTAGGTTTATTTTTTTTATTGTTTCGTAGAAATACGTACTTTGATTTAGCTTGCTAAAAAAGTAGTTTCTGGACACTTGTGTCACGTTTTGTTGTGCAGAGTCGCAGAAAGTAGAAGGAGTAATCCAAATTATGTAATTTTTTATATAAATTTTTACTAAAGTGAAGTACACAAGGAAGTAGTGAAGCAATTTTCTCACCTTCTACAAAACCCAGAAGATATCCCAACGTTTTTAGCACTGAGTTGCTTTCATAGAGCTCCCAGACGAATAACTCTACTTAGTACAGACCTACAGAATAATCAAAACTTGTATCACTAGAAGCATGTTGAGGAAAATCACATCTTAACGGAGAAACAGAAAGAGATCACTAAGGGTGCAGTGAACAGCTTGCTGTGGACTCTGTGATTCTCCCACAAGCACAAAAAGACCACCGGTATATACACATTGTTTTCTTCAATGTGTTTGATAGTGTACCTCATTCCTAGTCTGTGGACGTCTTGCAAATTACTACTACTGTAAGCTTCCTTTTAACAACTATGATGGCAAACAAACCTATATCTGCAAATTGGTCTAAACTCCACCAGTACAGACGAAATATCCATTCGCAGGGGTTGACTCCACAAGCCTCTAGTAGTTTTGCATTAGAATGTATCATCTATTCACTATGCTCAATGATTTAGGCACGCTTTCAACATCAATTGTACCATATTCTCTACATGGGTGGTATCAAGCTATTCGCAGCAATTACTTACTTGGTATAACACATCAAATCTCCATTGAGATGCATTTGAAATTTGAACTGTCTAAGAGAAAGATTACATATCAAGAAAGGCATTGTCATGAACGGAAATGTGCGGCTATCCAATGGAGACATGGAACAGACAATGGAAAATGGAGAAACCAATAAATACTTAGGATTTCAGCAGGGTAGGTTATTGGACCACAAGCAGGCAAAAGCTAGGAACCGGGATCAATACACAAAAAGAATAAAATCACTTATGAATTCCGCATTAAATGCAGGCAACTTAGTCCAACAAAGTCTAAAATACTTATGATGACGAAGAACAGCAACCACCACTCGAAGTTATCCACTATTAGAACCACAATACCCCGAAAAGACAGTGTGAGAGGTTCATGTTAACATACAGTCTCCATGGACACTAAAATCAAGTAAAGATTCTCACCTCTTAACCTCATCTCGTCAAAATCTGATTTCTTGTATTAGATACCGAGAAGCATTACATAGTATGATATTAACCAACTATATTCTAACAAAGACGTCTTAAACAGATGACTTCGTAGAAGAACTTTGTTTCCAGAGACCGAGGACTTCAGGATGACTATCCAGTGATCATTTATCAACACCAAGAACTACAAGAGTGTTATTAAGGAATTGAACACTCAATCCTACAAATGCAGAAAGTTTCAACACCTGAAACTATTCAACATATAACGTCTGCTTGTAGTGTATTGGCTAATATTAATTATCTATAAGTATCTACCAGAAACTGGCCAACAAGTTGTCAACACCTATAGACACTATAAAGTTTACTACTATAGATCCAATATCACCAACAGACGATTAATAACCTGACATCGTGGTGGTTGATAAAAGAATCAACTCATCTCTTCTCGCTATTAAGATTAAACAGTTATGGTACAGTGAAAATGTGGAAGTTCCTAAGGTCTTGCACTTGCCAAACTGGGATTAGCCAAAAACCCTTTCGCCGACATCCAAAAGGTTTCTTATATGAACTTAGAACAACTGGATAGCCTTTCGTATTTTAATGATACAAAAATTAATTATTTATAAATATTTTACCTCGATTTTGAATGCACACCATTCCTCTTTGTAAATTCAGCGCGAACGCGATTGAAACACGCGATGTTAAATGTTACAATACAGAATATTGAGATGCTTTTGAAGAAATACATTTTTCAAGGACAACTCTTCAACCCTGACTGAAACATTCACGGTTAACATTCGGTATAATAATATTTAAGACAAGTTTACGCCACAATAAATTCAGATCTAGTACATTCCACTTCCATTAATTGTTTTCGAAAATGTCATACTTATAGATTTGCTGCAGGACCGTATTTATTATATTTACTAGTTTTATCATTGAAAGGATCTTTTTATTAAAATATATTTTATTTCTCTTTTTAAATATCTATCATTAGTCATTTGTGAATTTAAGATTATTTCTTAAATAGACATATTTTGATAGTTATACAGGGTGTCCCACGACGAGTTAAAACTATCTGTATATATGGCAAAATACTTATAGTGAAAATATGAAAATGTCGACGTTTGGGTTTTCGGATACGATCTTTTAAAATAAAATATATTCAAAGATGAAGAAGAAGAAGGTTCTACCGGAAGTCGACTGTATCTTTGTTATTTTAAATAGAACACACTATATATTAATATATTTTTAAAATCTTCGTAAAATTTTTGTATTCTTTTGTCTGAAAGTTTTTTCCGAAAAATGCAAACTTTTTGAGTTATTAATTATTTTGTAAAAAATTCGACCGTTACAGACGTATTTGAATCTATGTTTAAAAATTTTTCATTTCATGCAGGGTGTGTATAAAAAGTATTCAAAGTTTAACTTCATAAATATCAAACATCTTTATTTTTTTAATAGAACCACCCGGTTTTTTCCATCTTAATGCATTCAGGGGTGAAAAATAAGGCAATTTCATGTATACTTTCCTACCGTTATCCAGATATTGAATGTTTTCTGTAAATTTTTAGAGATGCAGGTGTGGTCTCAATTTTATTTTGGCCCGTTGATACAAGCACTAAGAAATAAAAAAGTATTTGTCTTTATTGTGTCAAGGTCTGTAAAAAAAAAATAAAATCGAATTGTATTTACTAATCTTATTCCACCTTTTAGTCATTTCCGAGATATTTGAGATTTTAAATTATTATTGTATTTTTGAACAAGTTTTAATTCTTTATGTATACTTTTAGTATGCTTTGTAATAAATGGCACTTTATTAACTGTGTATATGAATTTGCCTTATTTTTTACCCCTGAATGTATTAAAATAGAAAAACCGGGTGGTTCTATTTAAAAAAATTGAGAAATTTGATATTTATGAAGTTAAACTTAGAACACTTTTTATACACACACTGTATAAAATGGAAAATTCTTCAGCATAGATATAAATACGTCTGACCTTGATAAAAGTAAACGAACAGAAACCATTTACATATCTTTAAGGGTATCCTCGAAAAAAAATAATTTATAAGGGTTTGCAACGGTCAAATTTCTTACAAAAAAACTAATTACTCAAAAGTATGCATTTTTCGGAAAAAATTTTAAAACAAAGGTATACTAAAATTTTACGTAGATTTTAAAAATATATTAATATATAGTGTGTTCTATTTAAAATAACAAAGTTACTGTCGACTTCCCTTAGAACCGGAAGTTGGCCATCTTTGAAAATATTTAGTTGAAAAGATCGTATCTGAAAACCCAAACGTAGAAATTTTCATTATTTTACTATAAGTATTTTGCCATATACAGATAGTTTTAACTTGTGGGACACCTTATTTATGATAAATAATGTTTTGAATCTGCCAACAATATTCCAATCATCCTATTCATATCAAGAAAGAGCTCCTCACTTGTAGAAATAAAAAGATAAATCTTAATTTAATGTGGGTCCCATTCCACATCGGAATAGAGACAGAAAAATTCAAAGCATGAATGAAATTTCGTCTAATATAATGTAGAAACTAAATCATACAAATGGGCCAGTCTTGATCTGCTCTGTTGTGAATAGAAAGTTAATCGTAATTGAATGGTACAAAAAAGACTAAAGTCATGCAAATGAAACAATTTCTCTCGGTTCGACCACAAAACGTGATGTTTTCAGGTTCTAATCCTATTAATGACTTACTCTCGACATCATCTTATTGTCAAGATGAAAATTATCATTAAAATATACTTTAGATTGTCTTTTACAAAATTACTCACCTAGTGTATCTGTTTACTACAGTCAATTGTCTTTTTGTACGGAAATGGAAAGTTTCAGATTATTGTCCTTATTATCCTCCAAATACGAGGGGTTAAAGAGTTTTTTGTATATCGGCTGTTTTACGTTTATTTATCGATAGTTTATAATCTATCAACATCAGATCGTTAAATTGTGAACTGTTCGCTGATTGGTTGAACGTGCAGTGTTAAGCGCCGCTAACTTTGGTGGTCATTCTCTAGTCACTGAATGTAAACAAACAGATGTTCTTGTGATTTTCAATAAGTGTTCTATATATGCTTTAAATAGTAGATTGAAAATAGTAGATAGATTTATATGTTTTAAATAGTAGATTCATTGTTTTCATATTTAAAGTAACATTTTTAGTATATAAGAAACTTGTGCTATATTATTATTTGTGATTTGTGAGGCTATATCCAATTACAACAATGTCCGAGCTTGAACCGGTCCTTTCGCAAAACTCACCAGTTATTGTGGATGAAGGTTTGTGGCCTGCTTGTAATTTTGTCCATGGGAGACCTAGATATCTTCTAAGCCAAGGAAGTATAGAACGTTCAAACCAAGATGTAAAAAATATCATTCGAGCTTGGATAACAAATCTACTAATTGGTCTATAGGCTGCTATTTCGTTCAATTCCAGAAAAATTCGTCTTACCATTCAACAATTGCAAGGACTCCATATAAAGCCTTGTTTGGAGAGGATCTAGAACAAGGATTCTAGTTCACGTGTTTGTCTAAAAATATTGTATCCAATTTAGAAACTGAAGAAGGCATGGAGAGAGTTTTTGAGGAGATTAATAACGATAACAAGCGAAATAATTCACAAAAGGACCAAGAGGTGAATGAACAAGAAGAAGTACCTATATTAGGCCAGCAAATAGATGTCCAAGATCAAAACAATATTTCAAATAGTCCTGAAATGCCTCCTTAAGTACGTGTGAAACCTGTGATAATTTTGGATATTATACATAAATCAGATAATGAAGAGGAAGAAATATCTGCAGCTAGTAACATAGATGATATTCCTATAACCATTGAGGAGATCAAGAATATGGTGTGCAATAAAGAAGCTTCTGGACCACATACATGTATGAAATGCAAACAGATGGTTCACACAATATTTGTGTCGGAATAAAATGAGAGTTATGGCTCACAATTGCTATGTAATCTGTGTCTGAATGAACGTAACATAGTGCAAGAAAGAAAACAGTCGCACATAAATTTAAAAAGAGTAGCAGATAAAATGATAGCTACATCATCTAAGAAATTTAAAGAGATCAGTGTTGGTTCGCCAGTACTAGTTGAAGTTAGAACCAAGTTCTAAAAAAGAATATTCAATGTTGACAGATACTTCCGTGCTAGCTCTCTTCTAAAATAAGCTTCGTCAGTTTGTGTTTTCCGCAAAGATTGACTCTACATCATATCGAAGTTCAGTACCATAATTGGCGCAGTCAGTAGTATATTTTAGATATTTAACTTATCGCACGGAAACTTTCCAAACAAGCAACCAATTCTGGGAAAAACTGTTCAATGTTGACAGTGCCTAAACCATTAACACTCATTATACATATTTGGTAGTAAACACCTATAAAACAATTTATGGATGCTCTTTTACATATAATCGTCACATTACCTTATGAAACAAAAAGTATGTGCATACTTTATTATTATCATCTCTAGAATTTTCTTTGTAAAATAATTCCCACATTTCCCTAACGCTCAGATCGGGGGGTAATACTTTTTATTAAGAACATTTCAGTGTTTAGGAGGACATTTGAATGATTTGAAGTGTTCCTATATTTTATTTGTAATAAAACAATATTTTATAATATTCTGGTGTCATCTCTATTTTCTTCTAGAATTGGTTCATTACTGAATTTTTTGTTAGCAACAGAGTTCACTACTATGCGATTAATATTCAAAATTGTTCCGGTACTTTTATCAGTTTTCAACTTTCTATGATTTGAAGTATATTGAACTTCTTAACAAAACTCTTCTTCAACACTGTCAGTTATTTTTCAAACAATTATATATAGATTATATAATAATAAATAAGTGACAGAGACGGTACTTGAAAAATGAGGTTATGTTTGTTTATTCAAATAGGTCACATGATTGTATAAATGTCGTTTATTGGTTGGAACATATTTCTTACTTTCTCTATAGAACACTATTTGGCACAAAATCGATTTCAGCTCTATTATTTTCAAAGGGGTGTAGATAATGGAAATTACGTATATCAGCAGCTGTAGTTGGTTTTATAATTTATCATCATGTAAGCAAAATACACTTCGTTCTTTCCATGACATGCATTCGTACTGGTTTTTCTTAGCAACATTCTTTTTACATTTACTTTTATTTGTTTTCCGCTTTTTTGGATTTGAAGTGAATTGAACTCTTCTTCCTAAACACTGTCCGTCATTTTTGAAATTACGTACAGATATAATAATAAATAAGTGACAGATACGCTACTTGAAGAATGAGGTTATGTTTGTTTATTCAAATAGGTCACATGACTGGATAAATATAGCTAATTGGTCAAAACATATTCGAATGTCGTACATTTTGGCACAAAATTGATTTCAGCTCTATTATTTTCAAAGAACTGTATATAATTTTGATCCCAAATGACGTTTTGATTGTGTAAAGGAAACCTCAGATAGACAACACAAAATACAATGATTGTTATTTTTGGATTTGGTACGTTTTGGAAACGAGCTTCTCACTATTAAAAAACATCAGAAAACAGAATATTCTCAATAAATTTCTGTTCTCTACCAGTTGCTCTAAAATTAGAGAATGTTTCAGAAAAAGTTAATAATATTTATTCGAACAAGGCATAAGAAATCTAACAATCACAAAAACAAATTTTGATAAGGAATTTTTGCTGTAACACCGTTGATAATAGAAACTGCAATTGTGTTTATTGTGGTTTTGATGGTTGGATTTAAGTCTTCAATAAGGGATTTCCATTCCTTATTCAAAAAATCGTTTGTTGTTTTACCTAAAAACATTGCAATCAATAAAATGAATAAAATTTAGATTAGATAAGATAAATATCATGTCCACTTATTTCAAGGATAGATTTTGATTTTTTCCACTGATTCTCTGAATGTTATCAGGATTTCCCAAATTTTGAGTAACACAAAGAAATGATTCCTTACTACTCATATACTGCTGTTCTATTTTTTCTAGCTCAATGTTCCTTTTTTTGCTCTCTAACGACGCAAGTTCTAAACCTCCTTGTAAAAGCGAGTTATATCAACAGTTTTCCAGAGCTCATTATGTTTCAAACATTTGAAGGAATTATTCTCAAAAACAACCAACAACGTTGACCCCACATGAGTGTGGTTGAATGAAGAATGAAAACTCCTTGGTAATTATTTAGTTTAGGTTGCATACGTCCGATTTCCTTGAAATTTTAGTATGTGATACAGTGTTTATTACTGAAAAATAATTCCTTCATATAGTTTTTGAGGTTTAAACATTGGAAACTATATTGAAAGTTGATATTTTGCAAATACTTGATGCTGAAGAGGATTAGGGGCGGGGGAGGGTCTGTTGAACATTTAGACTATCTTTTAGCAACGTTAACTATAATTAATTACGATTAATGTAATGACACAAATCAATTTCTAACAATAATCGTTTATTTACACGTGTAAATTTCTTTCTTGGATGGCTAGAATGAATTCAAAAGAAACTTTTTCAAAATGATCTTTATTTTTATTGTGTTTGCATCTGTTTGACAAGTCTCGGTCAGTGTTACTAACCTAACCGGCTACATCGGGCGTATGCAACCTAAACTAAATAATTACTAACTCCTATGTGTTTAACTGATTTGAGGGAGATCAATTGCCAGTTTAGTCAGCGACTCAATTGAGAATTCTCAAGGTAATTATATATGTTTAAAAAATTGACTTCAAATAAAGGCTCGATTTGCTAACTTCAATTTTATTTCACAGAAACTGAAGAAGCAGATGATGAAATTCACTATCATGATGAAGATGATACTGAAGTATGAACAGAATATAGAGATAGAAATATAAATTTTCCATGTTTTGATAATATTTAGAATCAATTTCTTAAATTTTTTATGATTAATATTTTGTAATTTCATTTTTTAAATTCATATTCGGGTTCAAGAGTTGAGAAATACAGTTTTTTTTTGAGTTTTTCAAAATGTCTGCTATCACTTTAACTGGAATAGCTAGTTCCCATTTCGTGGTTGGTAGGTACCAAGGACTCACTTACGAAATTTTCGGCTCTCCTAATATATGTTTGGTGATGACGATGAATAAATCTATAAAGATTATTGATGACATCGTATGTAGGAATAACCATATGTTATAAATGCTATAACCTAAAAAATCTGGGAGATTCATGACCTTAAGATGAAGAAATAAGAACAATGAAACAGCAGTAAAAAAAATTTCTTCGTGTACAGCAAATATAAGAATACTACAAATGATAACAGAACAACGGATAAAGATAAATTCTCGAAATAGATTACGAGGTAAAAAAAAGACTGGAGAGTTATGTGAAGAAAAATCCAGAACATTCTAAAAAGTAAAACTCATAAAGATTAAATTACGTAAACAACTGTCAGCATTTTATTAGCATGAATATTATAAACATACAAAATAATGAATCTTGCTAATTAAATCGTAACATTAATTAAAATCATTCGCTTGTAAAATTGTCAAATTGTAAATTGTGTTTTTGTAACTATAAATTTTTTTTAAAAAAACATTTTCAAAAGTAAAATCTTCATCATGACAGAATGGTTGATTAACAGATAACCAAAATTATTACATTTAATTCAAATTTTCTTGAGGAGCTAATATCCGTAAAAAATTTGGAACTGGGTAATAATTCAGAGAGATTAATTCAAACTCATGGGAGCTTCAGTACGAGAATTTTATACTGAAAATAATAAATAAAAAATAGAATTTTTGACTTTTTGATAAGTGTTTATTTTGATTTGATGTTTGTTGGTTGACATGTCCCTTCCTTTTGACGCTTTCTTTAAGTTTCAAAAGCATATTGTAGTTTTATTTGCGAGAAGATATTTTGAACAAATTGAAACTTGAGGAACATAATTTAATAACAGGTCTATAAAGAATAGTTTGAAGAGGTAGATAATTATTTTATTCTAACCAGAAATTTTCATCTTTTTTATGGGTTAGATCAAGTAATGGTCCGGTCAAATTAGACCAATAAATAAGATAGAAGCTACATAAATTCCGATCAAGCCGAAAATCAGTAAAATTGTTCAATATACAATTGAAAATAAAATTTGAATGTTCCCCATAATTTCTGTGTATGGAAAAAATTTTATTCAAAGTCAAAGGTCAAAAAAATGAGTTTTTCGCAATTTTCAGCGAAACGGTAAGTTTTATAATAAAAATACTTGCGACAAAAATTGTAGATCATAAAATTACTTACAAAAAACGTATCAATACTTTTTTTCCTACGAGCCACCGTTTCTGAGATATAACGATTAAAAAAGTTGTAAAAGTTTTGTTTCAGATTTATTTAATGGCTATAATAATTGCACGAGAAATATCAAAGCTGAATTTTAGCAACACCTTCGATAATTTATTTGATGAACTTATGGCAGTTCCAACCAGTCAACAGAAATTTCTTACAAATACTCACAACACGTCTTGGCGAAACCATTAAATACAACAACTTTTTGAATCATTATATCTCAGAAACAGTAGTTCGTAGAAAAAAGTATTAATACGTTTTTTGTAGATAATTTCATGATCTACAATTTTTGTCTAAGGTATTTTTATCATCAATCTCACCGTTTCGCTAAAAGTTGCGATAAATTGATGTTGTCGTTGTAGCAGCCTGTCAAAGTTAAGGCATTTTATTGCCTTCAAATGATAGCTATAAAATTTTCGGAGAAGTTTTATCAACCAAAGAAAAACTTCCAAGCAGACCACCGATGAGATGGTACAAAATTTAGACGCTTTTCTAGTAATAAAACTTTAAAATCATATCCTAAAAAAAGAAAAGGACATAATATATTTTTATTCAAATACCCTTTTCATTTCAGACGAATTTTAATTTAACTCTCGCTTATTATTATTCTATTAAAAAATTCTTATTATTTTTGCCGAAAGAAATAAAAGAATCGTTTCCAGTTGAAGCGTGATTAGTATCAACAGGAATAACCAATTAAATTTTCAAATAATAATTGATTCCAAAAAACTACACTTACCAAGCTGTTCATTTCCGTTAAATAAATTTTCGAAATTAATATATAACTTTTGAATATTATAGCTTATGTTTTTGCTATCTTGCATTTGCATGTAATCAAAATCTCCTTTTTTAATCAGTTTGTAGTTGATAGAGAAACTGATATCTGGTTGTTCTGAAATGAAAAAACTTTTCTTAGTCTAGTTTTTATTTGATAACAAGTTTTAATTGAACGAAGCTCAGTAAAATAAAATTTATTACCAAACTGTTTCAAGTTTATAAAAACCACGTTATAGCTAGCGAATTATCTCACCAATACTGTTGGGAGCCATTCATATAGTTAAGTTATACAAAGTGTCCCTTATTTACTTAACTACCAGAATTTATAGTTTTTATTGTATACGATAAGATTTAGTACTTAAGCAAGGCTATACACAGACCAATCCTAATGGGAACCAATAGGATCTGTTAATAAGTGATTCCAAGTGTTCAAGAGACTCTTGAAGTTCCATCAACGTATCAAATTACTTACTTTCATTTTTTTAATTAATTATCTCTGGTACACGAATACTGAGTTCTTGGTAGTTTGACATTCGTCGGGTATGCTAGTTGAATTAGTTACTGTTTTTATATCCTAATAAGAATGCAAGAAAGAACAAAATAGACAATTATACAATTGTCAATCATAAAATATGTAAAACGTGCTGTATAAATCTGCAGACAGCCGCTCCAAAAATAACCGTAGAGTCGTCAGGATTCTTAAAACTTTCTCTTATTTGCATAGATGATACTGTCTCAAAGAAGACTCAAATTTTTGGGTATTCAGTGAGCCTTCTGGTAGTTTCATTGTCAATTTTGAGAAAGTCCGATCAGCTCTTTGAACATCCATCCGAGAAATCCAAATGGTCTCTTTTGAATAAATATTTGCTTTGACAATTTCTGATTCACAGGTAGAATCAGCAACTAATTTTTGATGACGGCTGAACCAAGTGATAGCTGCACCTGAAAATTAACGATCACTCCACTCTTGAAGGCAAAATCGGCATCAATTGGGCTTACAACTGTACACAAACTCAAAGTCGACCGTACCCGCCAGGTAGCGATTAATTCTTTTGATTCTGACCACGTCTGCGTCGGTAGACTTAACGAGTACCTCTAGAACTCCAATTTCTCCATAATTTTAAGTACTGGTTTGCATACCGTCCATATTGAATTAAATAAATTTAGGCCGATTGGTTGATCACAATGTTTCTATTTAATTACAGTAATTTCAACACCAAGAAAGAAAAAAACTTCTTTCGTAATAATCTCAAATCGAGAGCGCAGTTGTCAAATATATGAGTCCAATATTGACTGGCTTACTGCAGTCAACTCATAATCAACATACAGCACAACTACTTTTACTACAGCTGTATAATCAACAATGATCGATTAACTTCCAGCCGAGCAGTTGCATCATATTAAAATTTCAAACTCAATAATGACAAACAAATATATCTTGTATTAGCTGATCCGCCTTCAATCGATAAATAAAGACCTAAAATTTTGTATAAAATAAACTTAAACAAAGAAAATGAACAGAGTTTTCCTAAAATACTGGCTACCTATAAGGTTTCAATTTGATATTGACAGACACACACAGTTATGATACCTGTTAACCAATTTAAAGCTTTCTGTTAAACCATATTTTTTGTCTTATTTTGTGGTGCGTAAATAAACAAAGATGACTGTTTTCCGAATTGTGAACACGCGACGTCCATGCGCGAAACATGGAAACTCCAAGTTGATTCCGCAAACTTCCAACGATTGGCCTTGCGATTTATTTATGGTCATCGCAAAGGCCAGACGTATCCGAAATTGTAAACCTTTAAAATTATGGCTCCTGGGTTGTGATAGAAATCTGTGGGTAATGTGATGCTTTATAAACACATTTGAAGTTTCATCTTGTTGTAAAAATACTCGCGAACGTAGCAGTAATAGTCATTTACAAGGAAGCACTTTCTGTCCGAGGTATCTATCGACATATTGTAAAATGTCAAATACTATGGTTGCGTTTAGAAATTTGATTTGTGACCAAACCTTTTAAACTTTCTCTGAATAACCATCAATTCATATTTCAAACCAATTTAAGGAAAACTGTGGAAAAACCTTACCTAGGGTTATGTTGACATCACCGCTTCCATTCAATGTGAGTAAATTAATTTTACCATCCATTTTATATTTTCCCAAGATTTTAATTTGAGGACAATGGAAGTCGATTCTTACTTCGTTGTTTGTCAAGTCCATTCTGAAAACAAGTGTATTTAATTATACTACATAATGACGAATAATGATGATAATTGATTTTTTTCATCAAATTGCTACGAAATAATCAGGTTAATGTATTGTATGACGTTGATTTAGTAGAAAAAAACATCATGGTTTGATGTATGAGCGTAAAATGATTATTCAATTGAATATGATGATACCACAAAATCATTGACCAAGTGACATAGTGAAGCAGTTTGGAAAAACAAAAAAAACTCACACCCTCCACAAGTTTCAACCCAGCTTTCAATAGTACGTAATGCATTAATCCTCTGTTAATTGAAGTCCGTTACTTCTTTGAGTATAATATGATTCAAGCGATCATATTAGAGGTGCATTCGATTCTTTGTGATTAGGATATTATTCATTCGTGGGAAACGATTTATTAGGTTTGGGCTTGATATAGGAAATACAGAGCTGAAGTTTTGCCTGATGGTATCTTTGGCTGGTGAACCGGTTTACCAGGTAACAAGAAAACCTACAGCACTGACGATCGACGAGATGGTTTGACTTAATGGTGATAGGGGAATGCGAGATGATTTTTGGGAAGGTCTTCGTAGGTTGGAAGGGTATCTTTGGCAAAGGGATTGTTCAATTCGTTGGTACGAATCACATGGCGTGTTTGGAGGTGATTTAGACGGATTTGATTAGAGTTTATGTCTATATTGACGAAAACAGTATCACTGGAGCTGAATTGGCACTTGTATTGGTAGTAGAGATCCTGAGCTCCGAAGCATTCCTTAATTCAAGTAATAATTTGTTTGAGTTTTCATATCTTTCGGAATTAAAGAATTGCAAATAAAAATGAAGTACAGTATTGCTTGGTGATTTATATTTTTTTTTGTGTCAACATTTCAGCATGAAAGTAGACGAAATTAATAAAAATTTGATAAAGACAACGACAAGTTTTGTGGACTTTTTTATTACGAACCGTCACTCTGAGTTATATAACGTCCATTTGGCTATTAATTTATGTGCAACATACTTAAAATCTTTTATATCAGCTTCATCCAATCCCCACAGATCCATATCCTCGATCAAGACTTTCAAAGTTGCAGTATTAATCTCTACTTTTTCAACTTTCAAGGGTTTGAAATTTGGAATACCATATTCCTTATCTCCATTAACTATACTGGGTAAACCTGCTCGTGCCGATGATAAACAACACGCATCAAAATCGGGTGCATCTTTCTTGCAAGGGGTTAAATAAGGCGCTAAAATAAAAATTAAAAGCTATTGAAAGATAATATTTAGTATAATACAAAACTCTGCTTTCAATTTTTGATTAAGTTGATCAAAAACTAAGTGAATTTTCCATATTATTCTATTTCTACGATGATCGAAAGAAACTTTTGTGTTATTAACAATATTCACAATAATGTATACAGTTTATGGACATTCTAATTGTGGAATTGTACCAGAAAAACGAAAAAGAGCACTCTAATGTATAATTCGAACTTTTGAATCCTTATGTATTCATACCTGATTAATTGAGAATTGTTTTGTATAAACTCTTAAATTTATGTGAAATTAAAAGTGAAATTTGTCAAACAGAATGATATATAAAATCAACTCAATTTTTAAGATATTCACATAATAATTTAAGTCATACTATACAAAAAAGATCAGTGATTATTATGATAGATCTATCCATCTATCAGATGAATTTAGATGCGTGAATACTGAAATAGACAAAACTGCATTACAAGAAAATAATTATCCTGAAAAAAGGATAAATAACATTGGAAAATATAATAAATTAAAGAATACAACATCAAAACATAAAACATTTTTTCTTACCATTTGTACAAGGACTTTCCAAACAACTATGGAATTATATTAATGGTTATGATATTAGTATAGGTCATAAGGACATAATACATTATCCACATATTTTATTTAACTTAAATTTGAAGCACCCAAAATCAAAAGAAGTTCTATTAGATATCAAGTACCTCGTATTAATTGTGACGCTGTCTACATAGGACAGACATCGCAGTATTTGGAAAATAGATTCGAAGGTCACATTTGATGTTAAAAAAAATAAAACTGCAATGAAAAATCAATGTGGTTTTAACGAAATTTAATTTACATATTCATGTTTTAGATATTCTATCCAAAAATATAATTATTTATATTGTCAATGTCAATTTATATTCTGAAAAGACCGGAATGGATACACACTTGTTTTAAAAAACAATTTCAATTCGAAAGAGATCTAAAATTAAAATTATTTATCGATAAAAAATAGATTCACTAAATTTTTCGAATGAACCACCTCCAACAGAAAAAACTATTTCGGCGGGCACTTTTATATTCAGTTCCTATATAATTAAAGGTTAAAATTTTCAACTTTTGGTTCTTCTAATAATACCCAACCTATTATTTTAGCGACAAATCAATTTCGGTTTTTAGTATAAAATAAAATAGAATAGTTTTTAATCAAATATATACTTTCCATTTTGCTCAATGAACTTTTGCCATCTTTCTTTCAGCTTCATGATTCCTCGCTCATAAAATTTCTGATTCTTATCAGCAAAAAACTGAACCAGATACGATTGAAAGTCATCGTTATTTGTAAAAGGTTGACCGTTAAGAGAATTCTGCAAACTTCGAAATAAATGGTGATCAGATGGTGCCAGATCAGGGCTGTAAAAGGGATGTGGCATCTCTTTCCAACCAAGCTCCAATAGTTGTCAAATATGTGTGAGGCCTTACATTATCATGGTGGAACACTAAACCTTTCCAATTTTACAATTCTGGACGTTTTTTTCGATTTCTTCATCCAGTAAACATCAGAATTGATCGTCAATTGATGTTTCTCTTCAGGACTCATTTTTCACCAGTGATGACTCTTTTCAAGAAAGGGTGGGTTTCAATTATTTTAAGGTGCATATCGCAAATGTTGATTCTTTGTTTTGAATGAATTTATTTCAATTTGTGACACACATTATTAACTTTTTATTAAGATCAACCAAATAAAGAACTTAAAATTTTCCTCTTTAGTTTCTTAAAGCGCACAAAATTGAATCACCTGGTAAGTGAACACTTATTAATTCCAATGGTCACAGCTCTGTAACAACCTCGTATAAACAAAGATAACTGCGAAGATTGGCTCGTCTCGGCACGCTTTTGTAAGCCCTACTTCAATAATTTCACGAAAGTGACTTTTCTTGTTTTGTTAATATTAATATTGTTTGTAGTTAGTATAAAGTTATTAAAAAAGTGTGCAGCAATTTTTAATGAATTCTTTTACTTATAAAAAACGGTTTCTGCAATCGAATTTTTTGTGAAATATAAATTTAAGTACTAATGGAAACCAGCAAGACGACGTTGATGAGTTTTGTCAAATTGAACAATTTTTTCGTATTAATCTAATTAATTAGAATGTACACAAATTTTTATTTATTATTAATTAATAAACGTTATATTTTGGATATTTAAAAAAAAGATAGTACGTACGTAAATTTTTTGGCTCCGAAGCTGAAACAAGTCCACTGGTCGTTCCAAAAACAAAAATTACGATCAAGGTTGTCCACATTTTATTACAGGCTACAGTTAACGAGAACTTTGAGAAATGAAAAGTATTTCTAACAATTTCCTTTATATATCTCCCTAGTTTCCGCTTCAACAAGGTAATTTACGCTTCTTTATTTTATAAATAATTTTTTTCTCTAAACCCAATGAATTAATTAAATTTATAGAATTTTGATGGTTCGTGATACACTGATTATTTTTATTTAAATTAAAATTATTAGTTTGTACTTATAATACAAGCTATTCATTAAATATTCACTGGAAATATTAATAATAATCTAATTCATCATCATCTTGCTGTTTAATCCCTTGGATTATGGCCAGCGTTTGGGGCCCCTACATATCCCTTTATTTGGGTGGATTACTCCCCCAGTCTATTATTTCTAGTGCTCTGGTATCTTCTTCAATTTGGTTTCTCCAGGTATTTTTTGCCTCTGCCTCTTGTCCATACCGGGTATCCATCGAGGCGTGCGACAAGGATGTGTATTGTCTCCTCTACTGTTTAACCTCTATTATGAGACAGTATTCAGCGAAGCCCTCGATAATACAATTGCAGGCATCAAGATCAATGGAAATATTATAAACAATCTCCGTTACGCAGATGATACCGTGGGATATAACGAGTAATTCGGCCTTTATATGAATACGTTCAAGACAAAACTATTGGTATTCTCAAAAATACAAAGAAACGCCACCATAAGACACCAAGGAGATATCATTGAACAAGTGTCATCTCTAAGATATTTGGGCACGCTCGTCAACCAGCGATGCGACCAAAAACTCTAAATTAGATCAAGATTTGAGCAAGAAGCGGAAAACTCTGAACAACATGAGGACACTTCTAGGAAACCGTAGTCTCAGCCTGGAACTCCGGACCAGAATGTCTAGCTGTTACATCTTTCTACCACAAAGAAGAAAATTGATGCGCTAGAAATGTACGCCTACAGGCGAATACTGTGGATATCTTGGACTTAACATAAGACAAACATAGAGGTCCTACAGCAAATGGGTAAGTTCTTACAACAATCAAGAAGAGAAAGTTGCAGTAGAAGATCCGAGGAAAGCGGTCGGTCGGCCTTAGATGGTTCGGACAGACGTATACAGAAATTTTCAGAGCTGCGATGATAAGGATTACACTAATCGGAGTTGAAGCATATTATGACAACTTTTAAAAGAAATATGTTACTGGAAAAAGCATCCCAGAAAGTTTATTTAATAGAAAGAAACAATATTGTAGTATGGAGAAGAAATTATCTGAGGATTATAAGAGAAATGAGAAAGCAAGGAAGAAATATACAGAGCGAGTTTTATGTATGGAACGCCTCAATTATCTCGGAAACGGCTTGTAGCGGGTTTTCCAAAAAGAGATGTTATTTTGATATTCAAAGAAAAATGCCATTTTTTGAGATAAATGATAGGATGTTTATTTCATTATAAAGAGGAAGGTATGCCGTTAATAATGGAACACAACATCAGCCAAATGGCCGCCACGACTGCGCTTTTCATGAAATTTTCCGTAACCAAATTGCAAAGCGGCTGCCCTATGTCCTCGATAGCCTCACGAATTCCATCTTTGAGGTCTTGAATTAATGCTGGACTGTTGGCGTAGACCTTATCTTTCACGATGCCCTAAAGGAAAAAGTCGCAAGGAGTTAAATCACAAGATCTCGGTGGCCAATTGTGATCACCACTTCGAGAGATAACAGGGTCTGGAAATTTTTCCCGTAAAAGATCGATGGTTTCGTTGCTTCTGAGGCACGTAGCGCCGTCTTGTTGAAAGTAAACGTTGTACAAATCAATACCATTCAATTCCGGCCATAAAAAATCATTAATCATCTCTCGATAGCGCAATCCATTCACCGTAACTGTTGCTCCAGCCTCATTTTCGAAAAAGTAAGGTCCAATGACACCGCCAGACCATAAACCGCACCAAACAGTCACGCGTTGAGGATGGAGAGGATTTTCAACAATAGCTCTTGGGTTTTTCTGAGCCCCAGATTCGACAGTTTTGTTTATTGACGTAACCACCAAGGTGGAAATGCGCCTCATCAGATGATTTTTCGATGAAATTCCGGATCATTTTCATGCATTTTAAGGATAAAATCAGCAAAGACGACGTTGTTGATGATCGGCCGGCTTGAGCTCTTGTGTTAACTGAACTTTATAGGCATTAAGAAGACCCAAGTCTTTGCAAAATACGGTGTAATGACGTTTGTGGAATGGCTAATTCTAAAGAACGACGAGGAATGGACAAACCTGGGTTTGTTTTAGTTTTACGAACCGTCTCTGCCAAACTTTCACCATTTTTATAGTGAATTTTAATAATTTCAATGCGTTGTTGAAGCGTGTATCGTTCCATTTTCATTAATGGCGTAGTTTCTACTTGTCAAATGTCAAAAAATGACAGCTTCAAAAGTGACATTTACCGAAATAGCGGGCTGTTCAAAATAACACCTCTTATTGGAAAACCCTTTACAAGCTTCGAAGATATCGAAATAAATACATCGGTAATTCGATGGGATTTGGCTGAATAAAAGAATATTCCATCGCGGTTATGTGAGAAAAAAAATGTATTCTTGGTGCTTCCCATAGAAATTGAAACAAGATGGAATTTATGAAATTGTAGAAGATCGTGGGTAGATCACCACCATATTATGATGATGAAGTAAGAAGTTTGATAGTCTATATATAATATGATGATTAGTGTATTGGATTTAGAATTTAATTCTGAGAAAGTGAAATTTTCCGTCATTAAAAATTTCATTTGTTGTAAACAAAAAACGAAAACACAAAAGGGGAGTCTGCGTTTTTTAGCTATATTTTCAAAAATATAGAAGATAGATGAAATTTAAAAAAAAGATCATAAAAGAAGAGGAAATTTTAGTAAAAAAAGTCCCATTTTCCGGAGTCGTAGTTCCATTATTTATAATTCTAATTTAACGTTGAAAATTGTGCTCCGCGCGGCCGTTTCGGTGTTCAAGCGTCGCCGCCAGGCAAAGCATGCATTACAAAATAATTTTTTTATAACATTCAATATTAATTTGAATAAATTATAGTGTCATTTAGACATTTGAAGGAATGTAGTCCTCCCAAAAAAAATTTAACCCTATTTTTGTTTAAGTTATTTAATTGTTAATAAATTAATTGTTCGTATTGAGTTGTTGTACTTGAGTTTTCATAAAATCTCTTATAAATATTTAAAAAAATGGGTCAATAGTTTTTTTTCTTTTGTAACCTGTTTTTATATAGATACTGAGCAAGATTCCGTCATAAAAGTTTATAAAAGTTTTTCCATTTGTTTATAATCATTTTTTAAATTTATCAAAAATGGAAAAATCGGCACAATGTTATTAAGGAAAGAATACCCTAATTTTTAATTTTGTTTAGTAACCTGGCTAAAAAATTTTAAAGCTTATTGATTAAAATTTTTTATAAACAAATAGACTATTTTAATATTTTTGAACAATTAAATAACTTAAACAAAAATAGGGTTAATAATTTTTTTTTGGAACTACATTTCTTCAAGTATCTAGATGACACTATAATTTATTCAGATCTTCAAATTAATATTAAATGTTATAAAAAAATTATTTTCTATTGCATGTTTTGACTGGCGGGACTTTTTTCACTGAAATTTCCTCTTCTTCTAGGATCTTTTTTCAAATTTCATCTATCTTCTATATTTTTGCAAATATAGCTAAAAAACGGAGACTCCCTTTTTATGTCTTCGTTTTTTTGTTTATAACAAATGAAATTTTTAATGGCGGAAAATTCCACTTTCTCAGAATTCTTTCAAAATGAGGAATGTTAAACAATTGTTTTTGAAGGCTGTGAATAATTTGAAGCCTGCAATATCGAAAAAAGCAGTTAATCATGCGATTAAAGTAGAAAAGAAAATGTAAAAGCTGGACAATATCACAAATATCACAGATTTGAGTCAAATTCTTTTAGAAGCTAATTCAATTTATTAATTGTTTCAAAAACCATGGTACGTTAACAGATATACAACAAATATATTTAATGTCGCTGATAGCTCAGTGTTAATGCTTAATTCAATTGAGAAGATTGCACATCATTACAATGATATAATATTATTATTTTGGGGCTTAACAAAGAGATAAAATATCCAATAAACACCATGGAGTGTATGAAATCCCCTGTTCAGATTGCCTCTGTTTTTATATGGACCAGACAAATCGACGTATTTCCGTCAGAGTCAAGGAGAATTTTTCATTTCAATAGAACCAAAACCATCACCCAGCTCTCCTCCTTCAAGTCTAGGATTATTAGAGAAGCTTCTAAACTGTCTAAACACAAGGGACGATAACCAGATATTACCGGCAAATTAAAAACATCTTCTTCATTTGCTTCACTCAAATAATATACTACGCACGTGTGCCAAAAAGTCCAGGCTCTCGATGGTAAGCATATTTCCTCGGTAAAAATCCAAGAAGTAGATAGATTGAGGTCTTGGAATCAACCAAGAAAAAGGATGATTCGTTGTGTGTGTAATAGGCGGATTGATACCACGGAATCGGATCACTTCCTAGCAAATTGGGAAATAAGAACTTTTTATTAAACTATAATTCCCAGTTTTCGGAAAGTGTTCTGCCCATCATCAGGGAAACTACATTACAGAATGAAAGTCATGAGTTAGATTCAATTATCGTGATCCAAAACATTTATAAAAAAGAAATAAACGTATGGATTGTAAAATGACTTTCGAAAAATCTTTAGTTATGTGAGAAATTACTTTCATTTTGGTTTTCTAGATGTTGTATTGATATGATTGCTGAAATCACTGTCTAAAATTGAATAACTTTTCTTTAAAAATAATGTGATTGAAATTGAATCATTTGAGGCGTTAACAGCAATCATTTTTTTTCACTCAAATATGTCGAATTTTGTTCCTGAAAAAGTGTTTTTGTGGAAGGTTCTTCTTCATTACTCTAATATAAAAAAATGCTACCGAAAGTCATCGTATTTTGGTGGAAGTTTATGGTGAACATTCTCTAGCTGAGCGAACGTGCCAAAAGTGGTTTGCACGATTTAAAAGTTGTGTTTTTGGCTTGGAAGACGATGAACGTCCTGGGCGACCAAAAAAGTTTGAAGATAAAGAACTGGAAGCATCAATCGATGAAGATTGTTGCCAAACACAAAAAGAGCTCGCAGAATCTTTGGATGTTACTCAAGCAGCCATTCCAAGCAGCTGGATATATTCAAAAGCAAGGAAATTGGGTTCCAATGAACTCAAGCCGAGAGACATCGAAAGGCGGTTTTGCATGTCCGAAATGCTGCTGGAACGTCTCATATGTCATTTTTGCATCGGATTGTTACTGGTGATGAAAAATTGATCCCTTACGGCAATCCCAAGAGCAAAATATCATGTCAAATCCAGCCAACCAGCCAATTCAACAGCGATGCCGAATATCCATAGCGAGAAGATAATGCTCTCTATTTGGTGGGATCAGAAGGGTGTGTTGTATTATGAGCTGCTAAATCCGGGTGAAACCATCTATTGAAAACGCCACCTAACACAATTAATCCATTTGAAGAGAGCAATAGCCAAAAAATGCCCGGAATATGCGATCAGACATGAGGCAATAATTTTCTATCATGACAACTCTCGGCCCCACGTTGTTATTCCGGTTAAGAACTATTTGGAAAACAGTGGATGAGAATTTTCACCTCACCCGCCTTATAGCCCAGACCTTGCCCCTTCTGACTACCATTTGTTTCGGTTGATGCAGAGCGCCCTCACTGGAAAATGGTTTACATCAGAGCAAGATTTTAAAAATTGGCTTGATTCATTTTTGGCTGCCAAGCCGTCGCAATTCTTTTGGGATGGGATACACAAATTACCAGAAAGATGGGAAAAGACATAGCTTCAGATGAGCAATATTTTGAATAATGCTATTGTATATGTTTTTCTTAAATAAACGTTCAAATTTAGAAAAAAAAACCGCACGAATTAAGTTATAGACCACAATAAATAGGACTAATTAGATTGGTTGACAAAAGTCGCTTGGTAAATCTGACAGAAGACTCATTAATCGGAGATTCTTCTTCTCTAACAGCGTAAATGACCCATCGCAACTTATTCAGTGTTTCCAGCATTCAGTTTGTGATAATTTTCAATAAGTGAAAAAAAATTGTTATAAAAGCTCGTTGATCAAATAAATAGTAAGTAATAGTAGTAATAGCTTAAGTAAATTAAGTTTGAGATACAGTAGCTCTGATCTGAATATGTCAAATCGGACATTGCCATCATAAAGTTTGATGTTTTTAATGGTAAAAGTACCAAGAATGTATATGATTGCTATTTAAGTTGTTTTCTATGACTTTCGACGTAGATTAAACCAGCAGTATAACGATCAATGCATGAAGATTGAGGAGAATCGCTGTTTATTCCAATATTCAAAAAAGGTTCGCCCTTGGAGTTCACCAACTACGGAACAGTTTTTCTAATCTCTCACGCTAGTAAGATCTTCCTGCATATCTTACATAACCGTCTAAAACCATTTCTTTTGCCAAAGCATTTAGAGGAGAAAGCAGGTTTTGTGTCAGGAAAAGAAACTAGGGAAAAATATCAAGTATTAGACAACTTATTGAAAAGGCTAGAGAATTTAATATTGCACTCTATCTCTGTTTTGTAGATTATCAAAAAGCGTTAGATAAAGTTAACTTGAGATATATTTGGACCATAATAGAGGAAATGGAAACGTAAAAAATTGTTCAAATGGTGCGCAACTATCAGAAAAACAACGCAAAAGTTAGAATCGACTGTGCTTACTCTGGGACCTTCAGAACGTCCGCATGCTGCTAACCAGAATAAACCGCAATAAGCGCCCAAGAAGCAGATGGGCAGACCAAACAAAACCCTTAATAAATATGAGACTGCATCGTACCGAAAAGATTGTACAAGATAGGCAAGCATGGAAACAACTGCTGAATCAAATATAAAAGGTGTCACTTCATTCTTTGGAGAATATTGGAAAGGCAAACTCCCAAGAGGCATATCTCCAACTAGATGGGTAGACCAAACAAACCCCTTAATAAATATGAGACTGCACCCTGCCGAAAAGATTATAGAGGATAGGCAAGCGTGGAAACAACTACTGAATCAAATATAAAATCATCCTTTGGAGGATGATGGAAAGAGGAGGAGGAGGAGTAACGTCCAACTCGCTTCGACTATTCCGAATTCAATCGTGCTTACACTTCGTCAGAGAAAGAATTTTGCGGAAGTCGTCCAAAATCGGATTTTGTACCAGAAAACATTGATGCAGTGCGTAAACATGTATCATACCAAGAAATTGTTTTGAATGATACAATATAATTTATCTGGAACCATAAAGTTATGTTATAATTGAACGATATAAATATTCAAAAGAAATTTAAGTTTTTCTGTTTAGATGTAATTTTATAATCAAATTTCTACTTTCAATAATTTTTTACTCTCGATGTTAATAAATGATTCAATAAAAAATATTCTATACCATGTAAATCATTTGAACTGGTTCAATTCTTAATTGAAGGAGCCAAAAAAACAGTAATTGGAATTATATGTAGATTGTTATATAATTTTAATATGAATTTTTTATTTTCCTATTAACCTTGGTTAAAGAGGAAATATTTAATTTAAATGATTGGCATCCACATTCTCATTTGAGCATAACATACAATATATAAAGCAAATGTAGATTATGACTCCATTACTTTGAATCAAACTTTACTTATAACTTAGAGAACCCAATTGTACAAAGCGGAACTTTTACATATATTATAAACATAATTTATGACATACTTTGTATAATTGAATAAATTTTGGAAGATGTAGAGCTTTGGAAGGAGTTTTAAGACAAAAATAATTTTATTTTTTGGCTAAAAATCGCTTTTATTCATCAATGTGATTTCCTTCAAGAACAATACAATCATTCCAACGCTTCTCTTTCAGCAGGATTTGTCTTTTGCCTCTAAATAGGCATAAGTTTCAGCAAATGCTTCTTATCGACGAGCATTTGGTATCAGCGAATAGGCAGGCACTGGGGGTCAGATCTGGATTATACGGTGGATGAGGAAGTAATTCGTTTAGTTCATCCATCTCTGCCATAGACTTGTAAATCGATGTATTGTCTTGGTGAAACAGTGGTTTTTCTTCGACAGCCGTTTTTCCTTGATTTTTGCTTAAGAACGTTGCTTTTTAAATTACATCCTGCATTATATCCTGATAAAAGCTTTCACCATATTTATCTGATACGGCTCCAAGATTTTCAGGAAATAGATCTAAATGTGAGTCCAAAAAAATGAATCTTAAGTGACATATTGCATCCTAAACTTTGTAAGCAGAAAGAAGCTCTCGAATGATTTGTTGGTAGTTCCAAGTTTTTGTATTCTCAAGAAAATTATGACAAACTTTGACAAAAGCAACCCAAGCTCTTTTTTTTGTTTTGCTCAACTCCATCTTCTATTAGTTCACGTATCTGCGGATCTACAAAAATTCCTTCCTTCAATTTTGCGTTACTGATTCGAGGAAATTTTCTAAGGTACATTTTCAAGTCCAGGAGTTAAACTATTTCTTATTGGTCAAGTTTTTATTTTGTGATGTTTTTCTATTGCGCGTCTGTCCCACTCACAAAGAAAACATCAAAACTTTGTGTATCCTCCTTGAATCCAGTTAAGTATAGCGACGACTTTCAAATCAGCAAATATTCCATAGGCATTGAGAATATTCAATCTTTTAGAGTAATACCTTGTTTGCATAATTTTCTTTCATGTTAGTAGCATGTACAATGGGCACAGATGGGTATATACTACCATTATGGAGTAGAACGACTTTTATGATTATTTCTGGAGCATCAATGAAAAGTCTCCATTCACTAGAATCTTCTGGAAAATTCAGTTCTTGGAGAAGCCTTGCAGCATCATTATAATGTACCAAATCATCTTTGGAAAAGTAAAATCTTCTTGTATGAAAATATGAAACTCTTTTATCCAATAGATTCCACTGTTATAATCTTGATCCAAATAATTGCGCCTTAGATTTTGAAAGTCTCTAGCAAGATCATTTAAGTGAGTGAGGCTCTTTAGATGGACCAGAAGATCCAGACAAAGTGTATGAAGAATATGTACTGGCAGAAAGAAAACTTGATTTAGATTGTAGACCAGAAATATTTTTATTTTCCCCCATCTCATTAATTGGTGGAACTGCAGATTGAGTGCCTTCACCACGAGGAATTGGTCTCGTTGCAGATGGGATGTTTTTGTTTTCATGATTCTGAATCTCACTCCAAATTATTGGTATTGTAAACGTCAGGGATTTGTGGCTTCTACAAGTCAACCTCTCAAAATTTTTAAGCAGCTGTTGCAACATACTTTTGGAAACCAACTTTTATTTCATAGACAGAAAATCCAAAATATATATTAGAAGGTGTTTTAACAAGATCTGTCATGACATTTCGCCGTGTTTTTACAAGTTCGTGGCATTTTATAACCTAAAATTACATAAAACTACATATAAAAATCTCAAAACCAATTTAGAGAACATGAGCTTTCACTCAACTGTTGTCACATTCACAGTGAATACTGCGCATGTGCGTATTTACTACTAGGGTAAAATGGGGTAATAGTAGTCAGTGGGCAATACCGGCCACCCTTATATTTCCTTGAGAAAGATAGATTTGGCAACAGTGTTTGGTACAAGCGACTGCTTTTGAAACCGCAGCATCGAGTGTTTGACTGATTCAGCTACCAGCAAGCGTTGACATGAAATAGTCGGCCATTTGTTTTTTTGCGTTTGTACTAATTTCGTCATCATTGAAAATAAGTGCTGAGTACTTATATTTATATTTTTTCAAGAATGTGTGTAGTTTGTCAGTTTGTCAGTACATCATCGATCAGTTTTACGTATTGAAACTAGTGATTTATGGAAATATTAGGACGTAAATTATTTTTTAATGTATGATTTCATATGAGGTCAATCGACTGGCATTACCCACATGAACAAAAATGATTTTTCACCTTAGTTTAAGAAAAAATTATGGAAAAATCTAGACGTGATGGAAAAAATCGACCAACGGGAATAGATTCAGAACATTTGAATCGTAGAATTTTTTGTTGTGTGTAAAAAATTTCTCAAGTTGAGAATAAAATGTCCGAAGAATGGATATCAGAGGATTTCACTACTATGCTAATAGGTCTCTTTTCATCTATATGGCTGTCTTGAGTTATATTATGGAGATACGTACGAACAGGTTTGGGAAATGTTAAGAAACGCCCTACTATTGGTACTTAATACACTGTTTACACCACTACTACACCAACACTCCGAATTACACTGTCTAATGCGCTTTTCTATAACCAAGTTAACTGTCAGTTAATCTGTCAACTGTCAGTTTACCTTCACTCTCTGAAGACGATAACTTGGTTGTTGAATCGTGCGTTAGACAGTGTAATTGTGTACGGGTAGTGTAAACAGTGTGTTTTAGTATGAATATCAACAACGGTTCCAGAAATTCCAACTTAACCCTAATATTGGGTTATAAAATTCAACTTCTCACAATCTCTAGCTCATAATTTTTCTATTTATGTATAAGTGCGTTTAAAAGTAGATTTTCATTTGCTTAATATCGATCGTTATGTCGATATATGTTACTATTTAAGATAGCGAAACCAAATACACTGTGTAGTAGAATTTTTTTGTAACTATTTTATCCAGATCCATAAATTATTTACAAAACTGTAGCTATCTGAACAAATCTTTGTTAAATACTCAGTTCAAGAGATAAAATAAAAAATATATTGAAAAAAGTAACTTGTAGCGTTTATTCAGAAAAGAAAAATCTTATTTGACAATCACAAAAACAAATTTTGATAAGGAATTTTTGTTGTAAAACCGTTGATAATAGAGACTGCGATTGTTTTGATCGTAGTTTTTATGGTTGGATTTAAGTCTTCTATAACAGATTTCCACTCCTTATTCAAAAACTCGTTTGTTGTTTTACCTGGAAAAATTGAAAATAATGAATAATACTGACAAATATCGTTTAAACGTTTTTTGCCCACCCTATAGTTTGCGTGATACACAAAAATTAGAAACATATGAAGTGGAAATTTAACCCTACTTTCCTGTACAATTTGTCCCAGAACTCAATTTAGGTCGGGCGACTGTGATGACTTACTACTTTCAGCGCATTCTTCTTTCCCAATTCTTTCAAATACTCTTTACTCTCTCAAAACATAGTTTTTTTACTTTGTAATCCATGATTAATGCACGAGCTCCAATTGATAGTTCTTTGGTCTTACCCATTTTCAATCTGAATTTGTGAGAACGAAAAAACTTCGTATACGAACTTTACAAAAAGTTGTCTTGGATAAGTATGAGTCATAGCACGTTACTGTGTCTCACAGGGCTAAACTTGACGATACCTGCATGTTTTAACTTGTCGCTCTCATTGACAAAATATTAACATTGGATTGTATAAAGTAAAAAAATAACAGACACTATTATTTTTAGTTTATATACAAGAATTTGCAGGAGACGGTTATGCGAGAAACAATCGATATATCATATTGGTACTCATACCAAATTATCCGTATAAAATTCGATAAAACGTCAGTCCACGTGGACTCATCATCTGCACTGTTTACCAATGAAAACATCGAATCGTGAATATAAAGGCATTTCTATTGGTCGAAGCCGTATGTACACAATGTCTTCGAAATGTTCCTGCTTGAAAGTCTGCGATAAGCATTGGCGTAGCTTGGTGAGATTGATTTAATTAATAAATTTCTCTAAACGAAAAGGGTTGCTGTAGATCAATCAGAGAACCGAAAAACATGTAAAAAAACTGAAATCAATTGACAAAGCGATTTTATACGTAACAAAATTTATAGTTTATTTGAGGAAAATATGGTTGCAGCATTAGAAGTAATGCAGCAAAAGGTAGCAGATTATCTAGAATACAATTATACCAGTTTAGAAAAATTGCGTCAAGTTTTGTCAACATGTGGTTTTAATATGCCATCAGAAGCGAGCAAATTTCAATAGATGAACCATAAAAACAAATAATAGCGTTTTTCAGCAATGGCGCGAAGGGATAATACAATATTTGAATTGAAAAAAACCTTTGTTTTTACTATCATGTCGATCTGTGCAAAATTTACAATGAGAAATCAATATATAAACTTACCAAGTTCATTTCCGTTAAACAAATTTCCGAAATTCAAATATAACTGTTGAATATCATAACTTATGTCATTTTCGTCTTCCAATTGTACGTAATCATAATCTCCTTTTTTTATTAGTTTGTAGCTGGTAGAAAAAAAGAAATCTGGTTCTTCTGTAATAAGAGAATGTTTGAGTTAAATAATTTTATCATGATCATACCAGATGAAACCCTAAACAAATAAAAGAAATGCAAAAATATATCATATGAAAAAACAGAAGAAATATGCGGAACAAGGACAATATAAAAACAATACTAGAGGACTAGATGGTGGATAAAAGAAATAGAAGAAGTTATAAACAGGAAAAATATGCATGGAGGAAATCACAGAGAAGAATAAATAAAACAGAGTAAGAAAGTGAAAAAATAAGAAGAGCAAAACGGAAAAGTTTGAGAGGAATTCGGATACAACAAAGAATATGATAATAACAAAATTCAGGCATAGTATAGAAGCATCGGGAGGCAAAAAAGAAGGAGATAATAGGAATTGAGAATATAGGGAGGAAACCTAGACCAAGACCGTGAGAAATATGAAATTTTACTCAAAGGAGTTTAATAAAGAAGCAGACTAAAAAAGAACAAATGTGGGAGGAATTAGTTATCAAGAAGCCGATAAGATAGATACAGACATTAGGAGAAGGCAAGACATGGATATGGGAGATGATGAGCAATACCACAAAATTGGGAGGAGAATCTGCTAGTTTCAATCCACAAGAAAAGACAACAGACAAATTGCGATAACTACAGATCAATCTAATTCACTTAAGTGTTGTAAAATAAGATCAAGCAGCATACATAGAAGAAAGACAAATAATAATCGATGATATTTTCGTACTAAGATCTAATGAAAGAGAGAGAGAACCACGTGACTTAATGTTCATAGACGTGAGAGCAGTATTAGACTAAGTTCAAAGAAACATCGAGTGGAAAATATCAAACAACTTCAGTTTACCATCAGTCTCTGAAGACGATAATTTGGTTATAGAAACGTATGTCAGACATTATGAGTGTTGGTGTAGTGTAAACAGTATGAATATCGCCAACGGCACCAGAAATTCCATTTAAACCCAATTAAGGCTATATGCTACATGAAGAAGGCATTATAATTATTGCAGAGAATCATAGAAAGAAAGGCGGCAACAAAAATTTTGATATAAGATATAGAAAAAAAAACGAGAAAAATGGAAATAAAATCAGACTTATAGCAAAAGAAAAATAGTCACAACTTTTGAATATCTTGGAACAGAAAATGACAAAATTATAAAATTGAAGCGGATGTTACAAACAAGATAAAAAAATATCAAATGTATACTATACATTGAATAAAACAGTATTAGATTAGAAGGAGGTATCAAAGAAAGTGAGATTGAGCATAAAAAATACGATAACAGTGAACGTGGATAACTAACAGTGGAATAGATAGTAAAGAAAACGCAATTGAAAAGTATCTACGAAAAATATGAGGAAAAACCAAGATGGATACACAACTTGCAAAAAGATACAAATAATAATCTGCTTTGGTTAGGTTGAAACAAGATAGTTTAACAAAACGAATATGGAAAGCAAGGATTGGAGGAAAAGGGGCACAACAAGAAAAACAACAAATATCAGATATAAAAAAACAGACGCAACACACAATAATTAGAATGATGACACTGGTATAAGAAGGAAAAAAATGGAGATAAAGGCTAAATAGATAATTAATAAGATTCCGACGTCCTAGAAAGAGATTTATTTTATGAGAAAAAGGAAAATTGAGCCGTTGAAGATACTTAACAGCTTGTCAGGACACAATAATAAATTTGGCGAATAGAGATGAGGACATCATGTTTATACAGCAATAGAAAACTCAGAGAGAAAAAAACAGAAAAGCACAGAAGTTGAGGAGAAAAATAAATAAGGGAATCCAGAATAAAGGATTGGAATGATAAATAATGTGGGAGCTCAGGTTACCGAAGATATAATTTATCATAATTGTAAATTTAAAATCTAAAATTTTATTTTGATACCATAACTCGATATCTTGTGACTTTTCTTTTATTTTTAAAAGTGATTTCAGGAATAACTTGAATTGAATATTTCATCTTTTTCTTTTATGGTAAATAACCATTAATCTCTCATAAAATTTTACTAAGATAACTTTACCTAGGGTTATGTTGACATCACCATTTCCTTTCAATGCAAGTAAATTTAATTTGCCATCCATTTTATATTTTCCTAAGAGTTTAATCAGTGGACAATAGAAGTCGATTTTTACTTTATTGTTTTTAAGGTCCACTCTGAAAACAAACATATTTTAGTACATAATGATAAATGCAAGTATAATTAGTCTATGCATCGATAAATTAGATTTTACACAAATTAAGTGACGTTGATTTTAATGAAAAACTAAAATGGACAAATCCTACATCTGCAAAATATGAAAAATATTAATAAAACGTTAATTTTGGTATTCAGTATTGAGACTAAAGATAGAAGAAGATTCAATATACATCTATCAAGCAAAGCAGTCAAATTTTGATGTTGGATCCACAACAATAAATTGTTACTTATTGGGTGCCTCAAACAAGATTTTCAAAATCCAGAACGAGTTATAAATTTTTATAAAAAATCAAACGTCTACCAAGAAAGCTGTGTACGCAGATTTTTTTATGGTTCAGCACTAACGAAAGCGATTAATTTCGATGTACAGGACATTTATAACAATCTGGTACACTACCAAATGTGTCATTCACAGCAGATAGCTGCATTTTTACGAGAAATCGATGTATAATTCACCTGATTAGACTATTAGCGATTTTCAATTATTCTCTAACCTAAATAGATATTTACGTGGTTGACGCTTCATGACGGAAGATGAGATAGATGAAGCAAATTATAAATTCTTTAAAATGATTCCAAAAAGCGACCAGTTCTGAAATATAACATCCCGCTACTCTTCTGGGTACGCTCTTAATGATTTGATCAATCGCATCTTAAGGGATCATATTTTGAGCTTACTCTATAAGTGACAGACCAGGAAAGGGGTGAAGTAGTAGATGAATACAAGTCTTCTCGAAATTGACTATTCACATAGAAATATTATCAGATTTTAGATAGACAGTACCCCTAACGAATTTACTGTAATAACAACCTCTTACTTAGCCTGACTACGACATGATCTAAAGCACAATAGAAAAATGGAGATAATTTATATTTTTTCCGAGTCGTTTATTCATTACACCATTTCAGACTAAAAGAACGAGCGGTATATTGGGTACATTGTTTTCAACCAAAAGCTACTTCAAGGGGTATGTAACTTCTTCTGGATCGGACAAATTTTATCTTGAGATGTTGATAATGTTGAATTGTTGAATGTCATTAAATGGTACCAGGATGACTCCAAAATAACAGACAGCCCTGGAGGGACTAGAATAAAAACTAGCTTGGGAATTACACCAAGAATTTTTTAGACTAGAAATATATGCAATAGGAATTGTGACCAGATCCATTTTGAACGAACCTTGTTCGGAAGCCATCAGCTATTAGAGCTCTGAGTTAAATTCTAGAAAATTCTAGCTTGTTTAAGATTGCCTGGATCAGTTTGATGGGTTAAAGGAAAAGAATACAGTTACCCTCCAATGGATGAATCCCTTGTACGATTTGAATCCTTCTGCGTGAAAATAAGAAAAGAGGAGGTAGATAGACAAAAACATCAATTACTGTAGGCTGAACGATGCAAAAATACTCTTGAAAGCCTATAACCAAAAAATATGTGATGGATATTACAGGCAAGAACAATCTAAGATAAAGAGTTTTGTTGAAGCATTACATCCTCAATGGATACCTAAAGACATTGAATTTATTATAGAGTTTAACTTGTGGAGGACGAAATTCATATCTAAAAATTTCGATGGCCTAGAGCATTATACTTGGGGGCTTATGGAATAGTAAATAGGTAAAATATCTCCAGCCATCTCATTTCCTAAACTTGTGTTGTGTTTATTGGAAGCTATAGGGAAATATATATAAAAAATGGGCCTAAAATATTTTGGCAAACCCTAATGTAATAGTAAGAATAAGAGTACAAATTGCAAGAGTTAAACCGCCGACTAAACATCCTTATTGTTGACAAGACAGTCAAAAACATAAAAAATGCGAATACTCTGTTTTTGAGAAATAATTCAAATTGTGATAAGTGTGTGATTACCCTGTGATTTTATATGATGAATTGGAAACGCATCAAAAAATCTTTCCTCCAAACTACGACCCTAAATCTCTTGAAGCTCCCCGGATACTTGAAGGTGTTTCAGTATCAATACCTTGTCTGAGTTCTACGGCTTCTACATGTTGTAAATAATTTTCCTTGTCTCAGAATTTTCCACTGGTTTTTTTTTGTAATTGAAATAATTTTAATGATTGTTCGGGTTTTAGATTCTCTGTTCATTATATCACGAGACTACACCTATGTTAAGGCCGTGTACTTACGAATTACAAATTACATAATTTTATTATCAAATTAGATGAAACATACTTGAAGTCTTTTATATCAGCCTCATCCAAACCCCACAGATTAATATCCTCAATCAAGAGGTTCAAAGTTCCAGTTTTGATATCTACTTTTTCGACTTTCAATGGTTTGAAATTTGGAATGTTATATTCCTTATCACCATTAATTATACTGGGTAAACCTGCTCGTGCCGATGATAAACAGCATGCGTCAAAATCGGGAGCATCTTTCTTGCAAGCAGTTAAATACGAGGCTGAAATATGAAATAAAAACGAAAGTTATTGAAAGAAATACGAAGTATAAATATTCTTCCACTAATGAATGAATTTAACAATGAAACCAGCTAAGACAAGACTCGTAAAAACAATGTTTTTTTAAATAGACTTCGGGGAACTGGGGAATGCAACCATTATGTTATTTTAATATGTTTCCCGTTATTTAAAGCTTTTAAACTATCTCTAAATAACCTGAAAACTAATATATGAAAACAAACTTGAAGATGCATTAAAGAATTGAACCATATACTATAAAGTACACACATTACAAAGAAGACAAAAAGTTGCCGACTTGCCACATAGATAGCGCTGTCATTGTCAAATCTATATGACGTTTATGAAGTACCAACTTTCAAATGTAAAAATCCACCATTCTTTTTCCAGAATTGAGGACGTATTATTGATATTGATATTATCATATATATGATAAGTATAAGCCAATTATTTCAATACTTTGAGTTGAATTATTCTCCAATTATGATGTAAAATACATCACTCATAATACTTTTTGATAATTTACCCTTAGATTGGTAGGAAAAACTTTTTAAAGCTGGTTATTTATTCTTTGAATTTATGCATTATCAACAAATAATGAAATTATCCTTATAATATCAGTTTAACTGGTTAGGTTGAACATTCCAGCATCCCTAGCACCACCCTATTCTTTTTTAATATTGTTAAAGAAAAGGGTTGAGGTTAAGAGAGTCTTGCCAAGCTTGTCTCCCATCTCCAGATCGACAAACAAGAAATTCGTTTTTCCTCGTCGTATTAAAGTTCTTCCAATATCAATTACAGATTATAAAAAACCTTGCCGACAATTTTGTTTGATCTACCATAGGCATAGATACCTCATTTTATAAATTTATTATAAATCGAATCATTATAAGGGAGTTTGGTTTAAACAGGGTAGCAGACATGAACTGAGCTCTTTTTGTAATCCATTCGTTTTTTTCCTTGAAAACGAAATTTCAAAGTCAGAATCGTATACACTGTACAATTGAATTATATTTCCAAATTATTATATTTCAAAGAAATTGTATTACGATTCGATGTTTTCATTGGTAAACAGTGAAGATGATGAGTCCAGGTGGACTGACGGTTTATTTACTTATTTTTATACGGGGAGTGAACATTATTTCTCATTTCTTAATTTGGTATGAGTGCCATCTCGCATAACTTCTGCGATTGCTGGAAATTGAAATTAAGGGATTTTTTTTCAGATTCCCAAGGTATGTGATTAAATAGATTTCTATAATTTATTGTTTCCGTGCAAAATTATTCAATTAACTGACGTAGAACAAAAACGACAATAATAAGTTTAATAAAGTTGAATACATTTCTTTCATAAGAAAAAATGTCTTTTTCAAGTCTTGAAAGTACTAATAAGTACAAAAATGATACGTACGTAAATTTTTAGGTTCCGAAGCTGAAACAATTCCACTGGTCAATCCAAAGAAAAAAAACACGATCAAGGCTGTCCACATTGTGTTACAGGTTACGATTAACGAGATCTTCAAACACTGAGAAGCTCTTCTACAAATATCCTTTATATATCAAGATTCTCCCATAAGTTATGTATAATTGACGTTCTTATATTCTAATTAATTTTTTTTTCATTCCGTATAAACTTGTATCAGATCATACATTAATTATTCAAGCAATTTTTTAGGTTCATTGTTCAATTTAGAATTTCCTTTCAATTTTAATTAATAATTTGTACGTGATGACAATAGATAAAAACTGTATATTTACTTTATATTTTGTTTTATGGAATCATTAGGAAATTTTCCTGGTTAATTCTTCACTGGACACCTAGCTTGTCGCCTAGTAATGTTTGATAATAATCAAATCAGAATCGAACCAAAACTTTTGTATCCAATAGATTTGTTCTGGTGGAGCTAAAAATTGGAAATGCTCTTCGATCAATTGCTCTGAAGATTCTTAATTTCGATGGTCTCAAAGCCTTGCAAAGATATTGGTTCCACAATTGTTCATTTACTTTGAAATCTTCCAGCCGTGGATAGTCTGAGTGTTTTCACTTATTGAAGGAAAATAACGCTTTTTTCTCAAAAAATTGTTCAAAATTTGTATACAAGAGCTTGAAAATAACTACAAAATAAGCCCACAAATAGATAAACGACATTCACTAGTTGTTAGGAGAATATCAGCAACAGTTGTTAAAAAATGGTTTATTTAAATGTAATGAATTTTTAGTGAGCTTTAAGAATTTTACTTTCCATCACTAAGACCAAAACTATCGAAATCTTTTCCGGTGTATTTATATGCGTTATACAAACAATAATTTCCTGCATACACAAGACACAAAACTATATTTTACTCGTTCATTAGGCATATACAACTTGAACCAGTACTTTCCTTGCAAACTTACCAGTATCTTATCTACCGAAGCAGGCTGTCCAAGGCAAAATTTATTTTGAAAATGTTGTATCAAAATCTTGGGAAAAAAATTAAATTTTTATAGCTAGATCGTTTTTATATAATATCCTCTATCTTGAGGTCAAAATAACGTTCACTAATTACTGCTTTAAATATTTCTGTTCTAGGTCCATCAGTTGCGAATAATCGATCTATATTTCAATATGATAATCGCAAATACGCCTACCCATCTTGCTCAGACAGGGTGCAGGAGAAGAAAATGAAACGTAGCGCACCCTCTTGGTTCATTAGCACAATTAATACATTTATAGATAGATTAGAAAATAGCATTGATATAATATGGTGGATATTGAACACACTACACCAAAACAAAAAAATACACTATACGACGCACTTTTCGAGAACCAAGTTATCGTCTTCAGAGACTAAAGGTAGAACCTATTATCTTGATTTACCTGTTTTATACTAAATTTTCCCACAGATAAACCTTCTGCCGCGAAAATTAATTCCAGCGGGAAGACCTCCTTGGTGGAAACCATCACATAAGGAATTGGCCTTTGGTTCCTATTTAAGCTAATATTACATTTAGCAATTTTAGTGCTTTTAAATGCTTTCAATGATCTATTGGATGAATTTTTATTTTAAATGAGCTATGTGCTCTTTAAACCGGGTATTAACAGATCTTTTTGTATGCCCAATATACTTTCGTCATAATCACCACAACTAATTTCATATATAAACTCTTTTCCAAATTTGGTATTTCATCCTTAGGATCTATCTGTGTGTGAAACCTCAAGATAATTGATTCATACGTAGAAGAGTTTCTGTGAAAAAAGTACGCAAATGCATTATTTTGACAGAAAATCAATAGATGAAATGAAAATTTAGTAATTTTTGTAAGGTTAGGTTGAGTTAGGTAAGGTTGTGTTAGAGACTAAAATAATGGAAAACAAGAATAATTACCGCACAACACAATGATAATGAATCATCAAGAGAAACAAACTTTTGATAACCGGTTTTTTTTTCTCCAGTTGACATCTATATATGCTGGCAGATTCATCTGGGGCTCTGAACTTTAATTGGAAAATCGACTTAGCCTTGGTCCATCGGTCAGAAACGTCTATAAAATAGACCAACTGACCATTATCTCAAGAAGGCTAACAGCTATCTAACCATGGATAACTTTGATCGATAGATCTCATCTAAATCTATCTGTGTAAGAAAACTCAAGATGATTGACTCATATGCAAGAGTTTCTTCTAAAAAAGTATACAAATCAATAGGTGAAATGGAAATTTAGTAATTTTTGTAAGGTTAGGTTAGGTAAGGTTAGGTAAGGTTAGGTAAGGTTAGGTAACGTTAGGTAAGGTTAGGTAAGGTTAGGTAAGGTTAGGTAAGGTTAGGTAAGGTTAGGTAAGGTTAGGTAAGGTTAGGTAAGGTTAGGTAAGGTTAGGTAAGGTTAGGTAAGGTTAGGTAAGGTTAGGTAAGGTTAGGTAAGGTTAGGTAAGGTTAGGTAAGGTTAGGTAAGGTTAGGTAAGGTTAGGTAAGGTTAGGTAAGGTTAGGTAAGGTTAGGTAAGGTTAGGTAAGGTTAGGTAAGGTTAGGTAAGGTTAGGTAAGGTTAGGTAAGGTTAGGTAAGGTTAGGTAAGGTTAGGTAAGGTTAGGTAAGGTTAGGTAAGGTTAGGTAAGGTTAGGTAAGGTTAGGTAAGGTTAGGTAAGGTTAGGTAAGGTTAGGTAAGGTTAGGTAAGGTTAGGTAAGGTTAGGTAAGGTTAGGTAAGGTTAGGTAAGGTTAGGTAAGGTTAGGTAAGGTTAGGTAAGGTTAGGTAAGGTTAGGTAAGGTTAGGTAAGGTTAGGTAAGGTTAGGTAAGGTTAGGTAAGGTTAGGTAAGGTTAGGTAAGGTTAGGTAAGGTTAGGTAAGGTTAGGTAAGGTTAGGTAAGGTTAGGTAAGGTTAGGTAAGGTTAGGTAAGGTTAGGTAAGGTTAGGTAAGGTTAGGTAAGGTTAGGTAAGGTTAGGTAAGGTTAGGTAAGGTTAGGTAAGGTTAGGTAAGGTTAGGTAAGGTTAGGTAAGGTTAGGTAAGGTTAGGTAAGGTTAGGTAAGGTTAGGTAAGGTTAGGTAAGGTTAGGTAAGGTTAGGTAAGGTTAGGTAAGGTTAGGTAAGGTTAGGTAAGGTTAGGTAAGGTTAGGTAAGGTTAGGTAAGGTTAGGTAAGGTTAGGTAAGGTTAGGTAAGGTTAGGTAAGGTTAGGTAAGGTTAGGTAAGGTTAGGTAAGGTTAGGTAAGGTTAGGTAAGGTTAGGTAAGGTTAGGTAAGGTTAGGTAAGGTTAGGTAAGGTTAGGTAAGGTTAGGTAAGGTTAGGTAAGGTTAGGTAAGGTTAGGTAAGGTTAGGTAAGGTTAGGTAAGGTTAGGTAAGGTTAGGTAAGGTTAGGTAAGGTTAGGTAAGGTTAGGTAAGGTTAGGTAAGGTTAGGTAAGGTTAGGTAAGGTTAGGTAAGGTTAGGTAAGGTTAGGTAAGGTTAGGTAAGGTTAGGTAAGGTTAGGTAAGGTTAGGTTGTGTTAGAGATTAAAATAAAGGTGAACAAAAATAATTTTCTTGAATCAAATATTTTAATTGGACTTAAATCTATAACTTTTACATTTGAAAATCTTTTTTGATTTCTTCTATTATTGATATTTCTATTTCTGGTTAAGATTTACGACATTCTCATCGCCGTGTATATTCTATGATTATGTCCTCCATTTAATAGCTTGGGTATCAGAGCAGCAAATTTCTTCGGCCAAGCGTCTATGTGACCAAATGAAGAGTTTAAAGAAGTTTGTAATTCAAAGTGATTTGTAAAAAACAATGATCATAATCTTACCAACCAAAATATGTTCGTGGAACTTTGGAAAAAATCTTCAGCTCCATAGTTAAATATCCAAAATGTGAGTGTTTTGAGTTATTCAAGATATAGATGTGGATTTAATAGTTGCGAATCTATCTAAACATCCCTTTGAGAAATGAGTGATTTTTTTACATTGACTCTAAATACTTTATCGGAGCAAACAGGTAAAAAAGTGTTGAATTTGACACGTGTGACAAATACTATTATTTTTTTTTTTGAGGAAGTATCATTTCTTTTTCCTTTCTCATTAAAATATAATAATTGTTATTCCAAGGTCTAAGCGAAATTTTGTGTTATAAATATTAATTTTTAACAATAAAAGATTTACTTCTATTTAAAAAAATGCGGTACATCAAATGTTCATGCGTATTTTTAACTGCCTGTTATACAAGGTAACAATAACGATGGTTTACGATCCCTTAGGGTTAAGACATGTATGAACTATCTCTGTGCAAATACAAACACACACTTTTATTTGGTTAAGGCCGTTCGACATGATGCAATACAACGTGCAATGCAATGCAACATGAAATATTTTTTAATAAAAAGCATGCGTAGATGAAGTTCAGCAGATTGTTTCATGCAAGATCTTGCACTTTATCGGTTTGGTGCCACAATTTTAGAGAGAAATAAGTTGATATTACGTATGGAATTTTTTATATCTTTGTTGATACATTCTCAACAAATTTTTCTATGTTTTCTCATCCAATCTCCAGCTAAACTGTCCATCGGTCTCCAAAAATAAAGCTAGCAGCAGATATAATTACTGGCAGTCTTGCAATGACCACTTTTTTCTTGTTTATTACACTTAGTTTGGTTATTTTCATTTTCAAACTGCCCATAAAATTTGTGAGTTTGAGGTTAGGAAATGTTTTAATTCTACTCATGGAATTTTGATTAATGCAACCATGATGCAATTGCAAGCGTCTTGCAATATTCGTCTATGTAATATTTTGATCTTGCATGCAATACCTTGCATGTTGTCCTGCATTATGTTAAGCGCCCTTTAGGAAACGTCTATTATTCACAGAAGAGTTCTTGGAGTACATAGAAAACTTGAATGGAAATGGCATAATTCTATACAGTAAAATTTCAGTTTAGTTTGACACTTAGGCCTGTAATAAAGCGCAACACATCCCAGTGACAACTACGAAAAACTATTCAAAAACAATCGAAAAATAGTCTTGATACCTGGTGGAAAAAAGCTGGTATTAGAAATCCACAAATTACCAACAACATAATCGCAAGTAAAAAACTGAATTCTAAATTTAATATACAATAATATATGAGAAAAAACCTGAAACAGGTCGATTTTTATTCTTAAATTAAGAATTAACACTATGAAAATATTATCCGTCCTCACCACCTCTGAATTATAAGCACCCCATCGAAAATTTTTAATAAGAAATTCGTATTATATATTCGGTCGTATGGCACCTTCTGGGAAAGGGATTTTAGTCCTCTGTTCAGGAATATTAAGTTTTTTGAATTTGGTGCAATCATAACTGACAAAATTGATTTTAAACATGTAAAATTTTGATAATGTCATCTGACAACTCTTGAACCAATGCTAAACATAACATGGATCGTTTTTATTGTAACATTAGGTCTACAAACTCTTCACGTCTATTGAAATTGTCATCTGACAATTCTTGAACCAACGTTACTTTGTATTGGTGGAATTTATTATCACGTAAAATTTTCATTAAGTTTCTTAAATATTTTCTAGTATTTAATCGTCTTCTAGCAGGACACAAACATCTATTGACTTGTACAGCTCCATAGATAAAACTCACACAGCATCTTGCAAATTTAAACTAAACTAAACTGTTAGAAGTACACAATTGGAAAATTATATTTTCGGTGAAATTCGTTGGGAAGAGTTTCTAGGAGTTTATATAAAACAAAATTTCTAAAAATTTCTAACCTTTATTTTCTAAACTATGTAATAATTGCTACACACATCTTTTGGCTTATCCAAATCTTTTCTTGTTTTGATCTGTACAGTTTGTATTATATCAGGTAAATTTGAGAACATTTTGGGAAATATTTGGATTCGTAGTTGGGTTTTATTAAATTCTCGTACACAAAAGTAGACTAAAATTAGTACACTCTCTTTTTGCTAGATACTTTTATAGTTTCAAAATTCAAATAAAAAGTAAAAATAGTGTTGCCCATAAATCTGCTTGAAATTTATTTTGAACAGTTCTAATAACTTAAGGTGAACTCTTATTTCTTTTCGTCTTTTTAGATCTTTATATTTTAAATCAAAAACTTTATCAATTTCATCATAAAAAAGTCCAACTGACTGACATTCGAAGATTTCAGTAACCAATCGAGGTTTATTTCTATGTATCCGTTTGCCCACGAGGTATAGATACGGGGGAGTCCAAACTGTATAAAATTTTTATCATTATTCATGTATGGGTGGTAGAGGAAAAAATTTAGCATGATTGCACCCTCCTCACCAAAATATTCCGGAGTTAAACTAGCCTTCCGTTCGGATCTCCAGGTGGAGGATTGTCTGGAGAATCTATCAGGCAAAGCAAATTTGGATAAAGATTTTTGCAATATTAGAGGTCTTAATACGAAGATAAATGCTGCATCTCAACATTTGCAGTCGAAGAGGCCTCACATTCTGGTTTTAGAAGAATATATAACTTTGGACCCGTCTTCGTTAGGGACGACATATCTTGCCAGCGGAAAGAGTAACTTGAGGCTCCAGAATTCGATCTAATGTGGTTCAAACGACTCGAAGAACAACAAAATTCTTTTAGTTTCTGTACAGACCACCTAGTGATACCCGCTACAGGCAGTATATAAATTGCCAATAAAATCGATTACCTGCAATCAAATCATTCAAACGCAGGTATTGTTATCGCTGGTGATTTTAATATTCATCACGTCACCTGGTTGAATTTTTCCAACAGAAATGACGAAGAAGGACGGAAAGATGAAGATTTTGTCAACAATAACGAACTAACCCAACTTACCAATGAACCAAATGGTGAACCCCGATCGAGATGGTGACTTTGCTAGCATCTTCGACCTGATTTATACAACGTGACCGTACATGAACCACTCGGAAGATCAGATCACAAACTAGTTACAGCAACATGAGAATTGGAAATCCAAACTAAGGATCCACCTATACCACGTAAAGTTTGGTATTATAGATCGACCAAATGGAATCTTGAGGATTTCCTTTCTATGTTTTCTTGGAAAGATGTTTGCTTCAATTCCAATGAACCTCCAGTTGTTCAAACGAGATATCAGAAGTAATCTTGGCAGGTATGGAAGCCTATAGACCTTACTCCTTCAAGGGATTTGCCGACAACAATCCTTGGTTTAATAAAAACTGCACTACATCGGACACCAACACAAAATGCTACTTATCGCAAATGGTGGCGATCAAATCTTAGTGCCAACAATCGTATAACTTTGTAGTCGCGCGAAATACCTGTAAGTAAGCAATAGATGCTTGTAAGGAACGGAGAAACAAACTTCGAAAATGCCCAAATAGATGAAGATCTTTCTTGTCTCTAACAAACGCAGGCAGCCAAAGCTTTTGTCAAAAATGCCACCGTTGACCGGAGAAGATGAGTCAATGGCAGTGGCCCCAAAGGAGAAGACGGACTTGTTGGGTTGCATGTTTGCTTCAAATTTACCTCTTGATTCGCGGGAAAACATACCACCCAGAATTTCAACACCGAGATGTGGCAAAAGTTATCAAAGTTTTGGGGATCAATATAGCGACTGGCCCACCAAACGGATTGAAGAAATGATGAACTAACTGATCCGCGATGCAAACTCTTTTCTCTATCATATGAAAAAGGTCTTTTCCCTGCAGATTGGAAGGTTGCTCGGCTTCAACCCATACCAAAAAAGGAAAAACGAAGGTTTCTTAACAACTACCGTTCGATTGCTCTAGTCCCAGCCATTGCCAAAGTTATGGGGAAAGTCGTTAACCAGCAAATATTGAGATATTTTGAGTCTGCTAACATCAATACGGCTGCCGTAAACATAGATCAACCTTCTGGCCAATTTTCGCAATCTTGATTTTAGGTCTCCTCTGTTTCAAAATTAGTTTTTTTTTGAATAAAATTAGACGTTTCGACTTTTCTTTAAGTCTTTATCAAAATATAACACAGTATCGAGTTTTTTCAAGTTTACCTTTTTGGTGTAAAATTAAATGATGTTTAAGTACACTTGAAATTTTGTTCTACTACTTGGTACGAACCGTGTAACTAGCGCCCTCTATGAGAGTCAGATATCAAAACAAATCCATTGGATATATCAGCTTCCAAAACATATTCGTTATAAATTTTTTTCTTCAACGCCCTTTATATTGAATACGAATGACGTAAAGAAAATTTTTATCTGAACAAAACCCAAATATTTTCAGTTCTTCACCTTACCTTATCTTTTTTTGAAACACCCTGTGTAAGAGTCAAAACGCTACATGAGACTGTTACATTCAGTCTGCCGTTAGAAAGTTTTTGGGGCCAGAGACCTCCTGGAACCGACTTCTATTATGCCAAAAGGCAAAAAGATTCTAAACTTAAGCCTTTATTTTTTGAATTTCAGCCATATACTTTGCTTTTTCATCTACTGTGGGTTTGCCGGTAATTATAACATCAAGATACTAACCAACAGGTCTAAGGAAATTGAGAGGTATAACATCTTCCTGCAAGAATGCCAAATATATTATATTGATCAAAATATTAACGAAAAACAGCCATTGGACCGAAAAAGTATTTTTACTAAAGAGCAAGAGTCAAAATTTGCAACCCGAACAATCAGGCTGACAGAAGTGGGCTACCCTATAACGAAACGAATGCTTCGAAGATCTGTATATAATTATTGTGGACGAATTGGTATTTGTAACCTGTTCTCATAAGAAAAACGTCTTGCTAACCGTCACTGGCTGCAAGCATTTCTAAATAGAAAGCCAGAAATCTCTCCTAGACGAGCTCAAAATATGAACCCTGCTAGAGCACAGAAGTTCAACAAATATATTGTTTCTAATTATTTTGAAAAACTTAAGACAGTGCTTCTAGAACTTGACTTAATGGATAAACCTGGGAGAATATACAATATGGATGAAAAGGGATGTAGGTTAACTCTACATCACCAGCAAACGATTCTAGCTAGAAAGGGTGCGAAAAGGGTCCACTTAGTGGCATCAGAGCACGTCGAAAATGTCAATTTCGTTGCTTGTGGCAACGCTAGTGGAGGAAATATTCTCCCAACAATTTTATTTAAAGGTCAAAGAATGAAACAAGAATGGCGTGACAATTCACCACCGGGAACTATGGTAACCATGACATTCAACGAGTGGATAAAGCACTTTGGGAAATTTATGCTTCTAGGAAAATGCGTTTTTATTTTCGATGGTGTAACTTGCCATTTAGATCCATATATAGTGGAACCTGCAGACTATTTTGTGCCTTCCGAGGAATACGACACATGAGCTGCAGCCAATGGACAAGGCTGTATTTAAGTCATTCGAGCATCACTGGGATGAACAGAGCTATAACTAAACAATGTTTGGGGAACTATTCTCTATCGTTTGGCATAAAGCAGGTTTCTCTTCAACAGGTATCTATCCTTATAATCTTAATGCTATTGTAGATATATCTTTGCGCCTGGCGTTTTAACAGAAATAAATATTGAGGATGAGAATAATATCTTTATACAGCGAGACTTTAAGAGAAACCTTTTCCTCGGAAGACGAAGTAAAACACAAAATCAAAAAGAGAACATTGGATGAAAAGACTAAGATGACGAGCATCAAAGAAAAAAGGGTAAGTAATTCAAATATTGACGCGGAAAACAATCAGAGGAAGCTAAATAGAGGAAATGAAGATAAATACTCAGAAGTCCAACTTGGAATAGAAAACAATAACAGGAAGACAAGTAGTGATAAAGATGAAAGCTTTCTGAACGTTAGCTTTATCGAAATGTTGGACACCCTATTAGTATAACCCAAAACCAATCAGAAAAAAAAGCTATAAAGAGAAAAGCCCTTATTGTAAAGAAAGCAGTAAAAGTCACCAAAATAGAAAAAATCGATCGAAAAAACGAAGATCTGGGAGAAAAAATTACACTCAAAGAATCATGGTACTGTAAAGCTTGCTGAGAAGACGTTAAAAAAGATATACGATTGTGCTCGGTGTGTTCGGTGTACTTTCACGAAGAATGCGTAGGGCTCACCAAGAATGATAAAATAAATTTTATCTGTTCAGATTGCTGCTAATTTTGTCACTGTATAGGTATCTTTTTTGTTTTGTCGTGATACATTTTACTTATTTTTTCAGAGCGTGTTTACGCACGATTGAAAATTTATATTCAGTTCTTCAGAAATATTATTTATTTTAGTTTATTAGTTTGTTGTCATCATAAATTTGTTTTTTGAAATAAATATATTCAATTAACGAAAGATTTATGTTTTTGACCAAATAAATCACTCTTTATATCAAGAACATGCCCTTGGCATATTAGGCACATCCGATGGGCATATTAACGACAGGGCTGGTAATACGCCCTGAATGATCAGTGCTGAAAAAAACGATATAATGAGAAAACAAAGAATAAATAATGGCGTTGATGTCCATAAATTATATCTTCACGAATGAGGGTACGGTTTCTATAAAATATCAATGTACATATTTAGTATAATTTTTATCAAGGTTTCTGCTTAACATGGGCATATTGACTGCATCTACCTTATTGGGCGTGAGCTTCCCTAATCAGCCCAAATTAACAATTTTAACAATAGAAAACAAAATTTTTTGTATTAGAAATATTTCGATCAAGAGATAAATTAAAAAATGTCATGGAAAACTTAACTTATAGCTTTTATTTAAACTGAAAATAAACAATTTCAACATCCATACAACAATCAAGGAAACAAAAATTGATAAGGAATTCTTGTGGCGAAGCCGTTGATAATAGATACTGTAATTGTGTTGATTGTAGTTTTAACAGTTGGACTGAAGTCTTCTACAATAGATTTCCACTCCTTATTTAGAAATTCGTTTGTCGTTTTAGCTGAAAATATCAAAAATAATAAAATAATGACAAATAGAAGCATTTATATATTTCTGATGAATTTTCGTTATTTTCAATTTGGTACTCTACATCTCGTGACGATTTTCATTTCATTGTAACAATGGTGTGTCAACTCGGAACGGAGATATTTCAGGTAAATTAAAAGGTAGTCTGAATACATAATACAACTCGTGATTCATTAAAAGTATTACCTGGAATTTAGTACCTAATCCACTTTGTAAAGTTGAAATATTCAAAAATTGAAACCTAGAATTTCTGAATTCTCTAAGTTAGGTTAGGTTACCTGATCTAAATGACAATTTTATAAATTATAGAGATTGAATATGAATATTTGTTTATACAAGACTGAATCCCTCGAAACGATTAAGAAAATAAAGCGTTGAGAATTGGATATACACGATCAGGCTGTAAGCTCCAATTAACTCTTTGTCAACATTACCAGTGGCAGGAATTTACGAAGAGAAGTGAAAGTGGCAAAAGAAATTAGTATTTTATCTGCAAAATAATCATAATCAGACTTCCTTTGCAAATCAAAGTACGTAAGTCTACAAGAGTATCCATGTCTAGTTCCAATATGTAGCAACCTCTTAATTAGACTGCAAATTTAATACCTCTCCGGCGAAAATTTATTCCAGTGGGAAAACTTCCTTGGAGAGAATCTTCACATTCATTCCTTGACTACTAAACTATAGAGCGATTTGTAACTTGAATATGAACAATGGGTCAATTCCTTATAGTTTGATTTGCTGCTCGTTGATTAGACTCTGGGTTGAAGAATAGAGAAAAAACTGACTTTACAAATCGCCATATCCTCTAGCTACGTCCCTGCTTTCAAGATAGGCTGAATCAATCCGAATATTTCTCCGACAAAAATCGAAGAATAATTTTCAGTTAGAGGGGAAAATTTATAATTATTCCAAATAATTTAAGCCCGTGGAATAATAAAGTTCTACGACAATAACCATTTAGTTTGCCAAATCGATTCTCAAATGAAAGATTTTATAGTTGGTACCTAGCCTAACCTAACCTCACCTAACATAACCAAATGTGATTTGTTTATTTCGATCATTTTGAATGAAAATTATTTGAAGAGAGAAGAAAATATGAAGAAACTTTTGTCAATGCTATTATGTCGGGTGAAATAATGGAAAAGCTTCAACATTTCACACTTACCGAGCTGTTCGTTTCCGTTGAATAAATTATCGAAATGAATGTATAACTTTTGCATACTAAAGTTCACTTCATTGTCATCTTGCACTTGCATGTAATCATAATCTCCTCTTTTCACTACTTTAAAGTTAATAGAGAAACTTATATCAGGTTGTTCTGAAATAATAAAAAATCTTCAAATTTAGCTGAAATTTTTAATTTTGCAAATACTGTTTCAAGATTATATCAATCATCATTTCATAATAGTATAGCTGGATCTCACAGCTATACTATTACTTGCTCAACACTAAAAATCACTTTTGGAAACTCTCAATTGCTGAGTAAAGAACGTTGAAGAAACTATAAGTTAACCCGATCTGAATGTTCGGAAATTAACCTAATTTTTGTTCGGAAACTAATCAAGTAAATCGGGTCATATGTTACTATCCTTTCTAACCTGGAAGACACCGGAAACACTGATTGATTTTATCGAAAAATCGCACAGGGTGAGCTCCGTTTTTATCCCAGAAAAATAATTTAAATATAATTTGTACCCCTCAAAAAATAAGAATAAACTACGCTCTCGGAAAAAGATATTCTTTTGACAAGAAACTGAGAAGCTATTGATCAAATTAATACGATACGATTTTATTGAGTAGTATGAATATAAAAGTATTTGTTTAGTCCCAATAATAAATCACAATCAAGTGGTTAATAATAACATGAGATGAAGTACAAAATTGTAATAAAATGTGAAGGATAATTTCATAAAATTAGATTTCTGACCTAACCTATATGTAAGAATGAAATAAGTTGTACAACTGGTGGTATAACTGTTAACAAAAGTGTTTCAAATACATTGTATGTATATACATTGCAAGATCTCATATTTCCTGAAGACTTCGCTGCAATGTACTCGATTTATTGTATCGTAAATAATACCAAAGCAGTTTTCAGACGAAGGTGAATCTTTGCAAGAGTTGTCCCATAGAGAGATACCATGAAGCAGATGACTGTGGGTCAACAAGAAAAAAGCGCAATGCACCCCCCAATTGATACCGTGTGCTTCCCAACTATTACTCAGATATTTCGTTAGAACTAAATTTGAATCGAACCAAGATTTAGCTAGCTTTAGATTCTCGATGCTGACCTTTTAGTCCGGAATGTAGCATCGTCGGCGAATAAAGTTGATCAGCATTTGATAGACGTCGATTAAATTTTTATATATAGCAGAAACGATAGTGGTCACAGTACTGGATCCTGAGAGACTCCATCGTTTACCAATACCCAATTACATTTATAGCACAGAGCAAGACCAGAATCTATAAAATGTGTGTGAGACCTCAGAAATGAGAGCCGGGACATCAACAACAAAAAGAATAATGAGAACCACAGAGATGAAAATACTGCGAACCATGAAGGGAGTCATCCTTAGGGACCGCATAAGGAGTGATGAGATAAGAGAAGAATTGAGCGTACAGGATGTGGTGAGATAGGTCAGAGCACGAAAAAGATTCTAAAGGGATCACGTAGAAAGAATGTCAGAAGACAGATGGGCTAAAACTCAGAGACCGAACACACGCAGACCTGTAGGCAGACCAGCAAAGAGGTGGTACGAGAGCTGGAGTTCAGCTTCTCAGGAAGATCCAGGAAGAGGGCCAAACGTACAGGATTGAAAAGGACCTGATCCTATTGAAAGAGGAAGAAGAAGATTTATAGCTCCAATAACGTTCAAGATCTCCTTAATAGTTGATTGGTGTTTCTGATACCTAAATTAACAATTAGATATTAAGTTATTTTGGACTTTCAATATTTTCAGTATAGTGCTGTCGTTTATACATTAGTTGTTTAAGATTGTCAATTGTCCACCATCGAATTTTATTCACAGCTGATCTGAATAGTTGGTTTGATTTGCAGTTAGAGCGCTTCTTCATTTGTGATTCTATCTCTCCATGATATTCGTAGAATTCTTCTCAATATCCACATTTCAAAGGCTTAGAATTTTTTCATTATTGCTTTGTTCAAAGTAGCTGTTTCCATTCCGTGCAGAAGGATCGAGTATACTCATCATTTTATCATTTTCTTTTTCAATTCGTTTTTACATCGAAAGAAGTTTTTATAAAATGCACTATAAGCAATTTCAATTTTTACTTTTATATCTTCAGTGCTACCATTTTTGGAATTAATCCCTAGATATGAACTTTTTCAATGTTATTATTTCCAATTTATAACTCTGCATTCTGGTCTTGCGTTTTCTACAAGTGCATGTATTTAGTTTCATCTAAATTCATGTGTAGCCTTGAAGGTCTTCTATAAAAAAGTATTGGTTATAATATGCAACCAAAAGTGTTTCTATTATTTTGAGGTCTCTGTAATCAATTCGTTTTTCTTTCAGTATCTGTATCAAAGTAGGACTCTATCAAAAGCCTTCTCGTAATCAATGAAGCTCGTATGAACTTCTTTGATAACATCAAGGCAACTGAAATGGGCATCCCGAGTACCAAGTCCACAAGTTTTCAATAAATTTGTGTATAACTTTCAAGAAGGTTTTGAGCGTTTGACTCATTAGTCATGTTTTCTTGGGGATGGATGCTAGCTAATCTAATGAGATATTACCTGTTTTATAAATATTATTGAAAATATTTGTTAGTATTTGTGATTGGTCTCCCTCAAACAGCTCAAATATGTCTAAAAACAAAAATATTATCGACATTCTAACCTTATAGGGGCCACTAAACCCAAGTTTCCCCTAGTAGCAGCAAGTATCGAAAGACATAAAATGCAACGTATTCAATGTATAATGAAGAATTCGCATAAATAACCTTACCTAGAGTTAGGTTGGCATCACCGCTTCCTTTCAAAGCAAGTAAGTTTATTTTTCCATCCATTTGATATTTTCCCAAGATTTTAATTTGAGGACAGTGGAAGTCGATTTTCACTTTATTGTTTTTCAAGTCGATCCTGAAAACAAGCTACTACTTAATCAAAAATGATAGCTTCCTTCGTCAAGTTACTATAAATTAATCATTAATACACCTCAAATCTAAAAACATTATTCGACAAAATAAAAAAAAATGTTTCACTTTGTGAAATATAAAAAATATTTGAAGCTTTAAAATTTTGTCCATCAGTTGTGCACATTAAGCTACAGCTCTGAAGATGATTTTAATGGGATAATCAATTGTATTTTGAGGTATTTCAGGTGTTCTTGCCATATAATTAGATCACATAATACCTGTAAGTAGGCCAAATCTAGTGGGTGCCTGATATTATCATAGTAAACTTGAATATACCCCTAAAAATATTAGCAGACTTCTCCTGCAACGAAAACATTCTAAATAATTTGCTACTTTTGTAATGTTACGAATAATTTCGCAAAATTGTTGCCTAGGCCGGCCCTGTTCAACTACCATGGAATTTTAAAAATTCCGAGAATTCGTGCGACTCTTTTCGGGCTGCGTCTTTCACATTTCTTCATAAATATCTAAACTTGTTTGATTTTTATTTGTATATAATTTTTTAGTAGCAGACGGTTTATTTACAGTATTTCTTCTAAATAATGTCTAGGAAAGTCTATTTATTCATCGCTTTCTTTTATTCTAGATCTTTATGGAATCATATTTAGGTATATAAATGATTTGTGTAAACGCAGTAATTATTTATAAGTGAATTATTATAAATGTTGTATAGTATATAAACAAATTAAGAACGTAAGAAACAGTGTTTATTAATCAACTCCACGAATGGAAAGAGTATAAATAAATACGAAACACGTTTCAGTAATAACTACCTACAGTTTTGGTAAGGTCTGATCGGTCTATGGTCACTAGGAGCGAATAGACAATTCAACATCGTCTGAGAAAACAACTTCATTTCTTTCGTTCATTACATTATTAATTTCAATAGTCTCAGACTTCATAATAGTTTTCCTTTCACAAAAATGTAGATACTCATTTTGAAGCTTCCAGTTTATACAAAAACATTCTCAGGATGATGTATCCTTATTCTTAAAATTTTGAAACTTCATGGAAAGTTCAAAATGTCCCATTTTTCCGTAAATATGTCCTTAAATATCCAAGAGTGAGTTTACGTTACACAGAATCGATTGCGTGTCCTGAACATTCGGAAGCTTTCTTCTTGTGAAGACTCTGATTGATCCATTATTTTCCCTCGAATTATTGGAGGGAACATTTTGTACACATAAATATTTTTAAAATCCTTGAGAATATTATCAAATATTTCTTGCTAATAAAGAAAATTTTTATTACCAACCAATAATTCAACATCTTCCTTACATCATATGATACCTTAATATGCAATTAGAAGTTGCTAAATTAATATTTTCGAGAGCTCATTTTACGGTGAAAATTTATAGGCTAGGAAAAAATTTAAACCTCTTTTGTACAGAATTTTGTGCTCTAAATTATTTTGTCCCGGCAGTATTTCTGAAATCCTCGTGGATTTCGAGTAATTCGCGATTCAAAATATTTCTGAGTGTATAAAATCATTTTAAGGTGAGAATTTTATCTTCAGTCAATTTTTGACTCTTTTGGTATAGACATGTATATAACTAGAATAACTAAGACCAGTTCTGGTACTTTAATTCAGGTCTCTACGATCACGAAGTAATGTTAACAAAACTTTCCGTGAAATCCAATACTAAAAATGCTTCTCGCAAATTATGATGTATCTCTTCGAAAAAAAAGTTTTCAAAACTTCAAGCACCGTTGTCAAAGAACTGACTGGAACATGCTTTTTGGTGATGGGAACTACTTTGACACCAGTGGTAAAATATCTCTATTTGCAGACGATACTAATTTCTCTTGGAGTAAACCCTGATCTCACGGCACTTTATGGGATCATATCTAGTGACTTAATCACCTTTAAATCATGTTGCGACTCTAATCTTCCGTGTCCCAACGTTCTTAAAACTAAAATTGACGTGGTACAATATATAAAACTCGTAGGGCTTGAAATGGAAGCTACAGCGTTTTGTCTAAAAAAATTAGTTCTCTTTGTTTTGCGCTGAGATCAGTTTCCAAAGAACTGAACTAAACAGTTTATTATGTCTTTATTGAGTACCATCTCCGATAAGCCCTTCTCTTCTGGGGCGACTCAATTTGAGAGAATCTTCAAACTACAAAAGAGAGCTGTTGGATATTTGCTTGCACTAAACAGCAAGGCTTACTGCAGGGACTTCTTTAGGGGCATGCTGCATATTGGTTTACATTAATTGTTTTTTAGTTTTTACAACCTTTTTACAAATTATAATAAGGAATGAAGCAATAAAAAACTGGTGGCCACTGTACTGGACCATTTTTTCTGATACATTTTTAGTTACCAATTAGAGATTAGAATTAACAGGAGCACCATCATGTAAGACCACATCCTTTGACGTTTACAAAGTAAGACTTCCTCCAATAAAAGAGGTAATTCATTTATTAGATAATCTAAAAAAATCTCAGCATTTAAAAGTTTTTCTAAAAATATAGTCCTACTAAAAATCCTCTTAAAAATACATTGCCACACATCCAACGACCATCTAATTTAAGTGTGTGTTTGGATTAATTGATGAATGATAGTGAAAGTTTTAAGTGTTAACACAAACATTATCATTAAATGTTGCATCATCTCCAAATAGAACGTAGTGGAAAAATGCTGGTAATCTTCAAAAATATTTGTCAAGGATTCTTTCACACCGTAGTAGCTCAGTTTTTTTCCCTGTAAATACTAAGTTTGTGTGTAGATTTGTAGTAACTGCCATCAAAACATCAATTTTAGTTTCTTCTGGCACAAGAGTTTTTAATCACTAATGCTTTTAATAATTACTTGAACCAATTCATCAATTTTTCCAAGCTTGCTTTTGTAGGTTGCTGCCGAAAAAGCCGTATTAGAATTTCAATTTACCCTGTATTAAATTCAATAAATATTAACGAAAAAAATTATTTTCCAGAATATTTATTATTATTCGAATACTTTGGACGTAATAGATCTTCATTCTTGAATTTCTCTGACATTGTACAGGATATTAAACTTTCCAAATACCCTGTACCATCACAAACCTATATTAAAAATATGCAATAAAATATAAGGTGTTTCATTTAGAAAAATTTAACTTTGATAATGCACTCTGGAACGTACCCTGTGTGTATAAATGTATAAAAAAGTTAGATCAACAATCGAAAATCGAATCTTCGATTGAAAATTCAGTCATTCTCATACTATTAATTCCATAATAAGCTAACTAAAGCAAAGACAAAAATTGTGAACAATTAAACATATTAATTGCTCTGTAACCGTATTCACCGATAATTACATATCAATTTTAAGTTAATTTGTACGCAACATACTTAAGTTGTTTTATATCAGCCTGGTCCAATCCCCATAGATCCATGCTCTCGATCAAGAGTTTCAACGTTCCAGAATTGACTTCTACCTTATCAACTTTCAATGGTTTGAAATTTGGAATATTATATTTCTTATCTCCATTTACTAGATTTGGTAAACCTGCTCGTGCCGATGATAAACAGCATGCGTCAAAATCGGGAGCATCTTTCTTGCAAGCAGTTAAATACGACGCTAAAATGAAGACAAAAAATTATTTACAGAAAATATCAATATTTTCACAATAGTAAATGAATTCATTTATGTTTTTTGTTATGTTTAAAAGTTGGTGAAGAAAGATTAAGTTTTAATTGTTCAATTTAGACAACAATCAATCACGCTAAAGAACGACCTCGCTTTATGGCCTAGATATAATAACATCACTCAATAAGTTGTTTGATTGACATAGTTTTCCAATTAGAGCATTAGACCACTCTATTGCTCAAAGTTAATTATCTCAAAAGTACTTCTTTCGCGTGTTTTTTTCTCGAGATTGATCGATGTTTTTCTTATATGTTATCGTTAGTGATATTATTTATTGTTGAAAAAATTTTTAAAACTCTCGTTTTTTGTTAATTCAGACTTTGTTAAAAAAATTAACATAAGTATGGAGGAATGTACAAACTTTGACTATTTTTTCTGACATTAATACGACGAAATTCAGGAGGTGCTTCACGCAGGACTTTTAGACTCATAACATAGCAAGTGATTCCTTTCCACTCTTTTATATTTTTTGCTTTCGTTTTCCAGTCCTAAAGTCCTCTTTCTCATCACCTCTGCAAACCATTTTCTCCTTGGTCTTCCTTTTTTTTGTTCCTCCTTGTTTTATGTTCATCATTTTTTTGTTGCTATAACATCTGGCATCTCTGTAGTGTGTTGAGTTCTGCTTCTCCAAATAGATTCCGTATTCTATCATTCCTTCTCCCTCTCCCACTTTTTTACTGCCTAGTATGCATCTAAGTATTTTTCTTTCCTACATATCTAACTTCTCTTTCTCTGCTTTGCTAATAATCATCACACCACGAGGAGTTTGTCAAACTTGCTCAAACAATTTAACTGTGAGAAGTGAATTCTTCGTATTGTTTGAATATTTATTGTGGAATATTTGAGTAGATTTATGAGCTCTTTACAAAATCAGTGCTGAGTACTACAAATTTTATTCACTTTATGTCTAATTTTCTAATTTCATTTCTGTTAATGTTAATGTTAATATTCGATAATCCTTTTCATTAGTAAGAAAATTTTTAGAATCAGTTTCGTATTTTTTATCTATTACAAACAAAACAAAAAATTGGTAATGTAAAAATTACTTTTTGCTATAGTTAACATTTTCACAAATAAATTTTCTTAAAATAGATGCAATCAATTCTGGAAAATATACATTACAATAAATAATATGAATTTCCATCGTAGGTTTTGTGTAAAAAATCATATATTTTTTTTCGGAAACACTGAAACTATACGAAAAACTTAACCCGTTTCTGTTATTTAATTTAATTTATACTTATTGCGAATGACTAAATTTTGGCAATTGATATGATATTAAGTATAAACACCAAAGAAAAGTATACAAGCAAGGAATTGAAATAATGAGAAGACTTAACTTACATCTGTTTTATTGATGAAAACCATCAAAATAATCATTTTTATCAAGTCAAATAATTTTTTTTAATAAGGATGATTTCCTCGGAAATCGTGTTCCTTATGAAAATTCTATGTAATAGTCCTTGATTAAAAAAAGGACTAACACAAAAGGTATTCCGATTTTTATTAAATAATGTATTTAATTTTTAAAAAATTTAGAGTCAATACGTACGTAAATTTTTAGGTTCCGAAGCTGAAACAATTCCACTGGTCAATCCAAAGACAAAAAACACGATCAAGGCTGTCCACATTTTGTTACAGGTTACGGTTAACGAGATCTTGGAACACTGAAAATTATTTCTACCAATATCCTTTATATATCCTCATTCTTTCGTATGTTACAGGGTAATTCAAGCTCTAATATTTTGATTAATTATTTTTTTATTCTACTTCTACGTTTATTAGATGGCGGTTCATGATATCAGGGCTGTTACTACCTCCATTCCGATTGAGGTACTTCCAAAACATGTGATTTGAACACATCAACCGTTCCTTCAGGTGTAGAAAAACGTTGACCTCACAATTTATTTTTAATCCGAAGAAATTATTGGATATCAAACAAGGACTGTACGGCGGTAATCCAGCAATATTGACTATTCAAAACCGTTTCTGTTTTAACTGATGCGTGAAAACTGGCATTGTCATTTCGAATAACCTTGTCAAAAAATTGCTGATGCACTATTCAGAATTTAGCGTCCATGTTGTTCTAATGGAACGGTGGTGAGATATCCGAAAATACAGTCGAATATTGTTTCGAAGTGCTTCGTGTTGGATTTGGCTCATACAATTGATTGCTGTTTAGTTTCGACATCATATGCATAAATCCATGATTCGTCGCCTTCCACTTTTGAACTACCGCGCTTGAATTTTTTCAGCATTCTTTTGCACCAATCAACACGAGCTTTTTTTCGAGCGCACAGCATTGATTTTTTATGGCACAACAGCTGATTTTGAATGACCCTCACGGAATTCATCCTGCGACCACAAAAAACTACCAAAAGTCGTCGAAGTCATAGAAAGTGTTTGCATTTTCGTTTCATATATCTGTAAACAACTTAAATAGCGCTTGTATGACATCACGTTCCGAGTATATCAAATTTGATGATAGTAGTGTCAAATTTGACATATTTACAACAGTGTTGTCATGTCTCGAATTAAGTAGCATCTCTCGTACACTGGAGATTTTTTTCCATATCTATACATCAAATATCCTCTTACTACGGATTGATTTTTGGAATTAATACTTTACCAAGCAGCAGTAGCTCACTAGCTCCGAAAGAAATAAAAAATAAGTCAAAAACAGTCATGACAAACGATAAACTGTAGGAAAACCAAAAATAAAAAACGAGTAGTGATCCACCACAAAAAAGAATTTTAAAGAGCTAAATACGATATCCATCATCCAAAGGATTGAAAGGCTTGATAATGAGGAAGATTTTTGTTTGTATGTCTTGGAATCCAGTTAAGCTGTGATCTACAGTAACTTTTTTTGTTTTATTCTAAGAGGGTGTCAAATAGTATATTATTGTCAATGAATAAATTTTCGAATCTTTTCTAGTGAGACTATTGATGGAGTCCAAATTTGTTTTACATAAAATAGAAATGGTGGTGGTCTTCCATCACGTGCCTAATACGTCAGCAATAATATTTATATGAATCAAATCAAAATTTCTGTGTATTTAGTAGAAATAATTACGAATTTTACGGTTTTTACAGATTTTTCAAAGTAGTTGAACTCTTTGAAATATATGATATAAATAGAAATAAGACATTGAATCGGATGACCAGGAGGTTGGCCATGAGGGGTTTTCGATATGAAAAAGTTTACAAGGGGTAAAACAAATCTCTAGATGGTTGGCAAGGAATGGCGGTAGCGTCTACGAAGGTTATGCATAAAGTAAATAAGTGTATATGTTTTTACGTGTAGAAGGTATCTGTAGGGGGTTTAAAAGAAGTTTTTTTAGAGGGCTTGCTAGCATAAGGGGTAGTGTCTACGAGGATATGCAGTGTTTGTATGTTGTGGTATGTGAAATAAATTTCTAGAGGGTATATACAAGAAGTAATTAGAAGATCCGCAAAAATAGGATTGTAAAAGTTGAAGGGGTAGTGTTTACGAGAGGGCTATGCAGTTAGCTGATTTTTTTAAAGGATTCTACATTCTGGAATTTTTATATATTATATTTTTATATTTATCATATAATAATCATATTCACTGGAGTAAAATTGAATGAAAAGTAAAATTCGTTTTTGTAAGAACCGATTCCAACAACAAATGCGTGGTCAATTAAGAAATTCGTTAAAAAAACAGTAATAAAGCTCACATACCTCAATTTTCAACTTTTAATTGATCAGTTATTTACTTTATAACATCAATATCGTTGTCTCTTTTAACGATTACGTAAATCCAAAGAAACTATGGATCTTATGGTGTTATTTTTGGATTCTATTGCTAGAAGAAGATGCTGAGTTCGATAAATTGTAGATTGTATCATTTGATGGGAGAGCTTCACAGCTACAGAAATTTCATCAATCAAATTAACGTTCACACGTGTGACTTATTACTACATCTTGTTGGAATAGAGTTCGCCCTTCCTGATGAGGATATGGCACAGTAAACTTTTACTATTGCTGAATGGAGAGATTATTGATAAAGATCATTCCAGTACCTGAAATTTTGTTTGTTCACAAATTCAGAGAAATGAACATGTGCCTCGTCACCCTTCCAGAAGTTGTGAACAGACTTTTTATTTTCTTCAAGCATACCCAAAAACGTTTCGCTGGCTTCTTCTCACGGCAAGCCTCAGGCGTACAACATTTTCAAGAGTTCGAAGGGAACTCGCACTGCCATCTCGTCGGCTCGTTGTTTTATCGTTCTATAGTTTAATTTTTTCACCCACGACTTTATTGAATATATAGTAGGTACTAGTTGATTGATATTAACTTTAAAGTAAGTACGAAAACTCTTCGGTTATTTGAAATATGTTTACTGGAAACTCAGCAAAAATTTTTGATTTTAGGGGTTAAATTTTAATATAATAGATCACATTTACAATCGTTGTTGGCAGATTGTGGAGATTTTTGCTTAACAGTTAGATGTATCCTCTGGAATCTTATGGTTATGGTGAAAGAAGTATCGGTGCATGCTTCAACGTATTTATTCTATTCTATGCTTGTTTTGTTTATATCAAATAAAGCTCGCGCTCTTCTATGGTTTCGTAAAAAATTAGTTTCTCTATTGACAATGTACCACCATTAAAACGGAAATAGACAAGTTTTTAATAAAAAAAACAAGATTCAAGTCAGTTAAAGCCTTAAAAGCAAAAGCGACACGCGTCCTGAAGGAACTGATAGAAAATAGATCAATAGATAATTTCGAATTTACAGTATCTCCACAAGTTACAATCAATATTGTATGAATATTTGAATTTTCTTTAATAATTTATGTGCTAAGACAAATCTCTTAACAAGGTCTAGTGTTAGTAAGTTAGTAAAAAGTTTAACGAAACTCATGCAGTAAAATATTTATCCAAATCATCGGGCAAAAAACCTACAACAACTGAAGACAAATCTTTAGATTTGTGTGTCATGTTACAAGTAGATCCACATTTGTAAAGTAGAAAAGAGATACTCAAAATGTTGTGCATTTACTTTAATACAAACGGTTAATATAAACGATGTTTTTAAGTGAACCCACAGGAAATAGTCTAAAGGATTCATGTCGGGTGATCGCAGGGGCCATTCTTTAAAATCACGCCCTAAAATCCATCTTCTGGGAAAGCATCTTGTTGTGGCAAAATATTGTCGTTTGGGATATTGTTATTATCTGAAAATGATTTTGTTTAAATGTAATCAAAAATACTTACTTGGATTTGGAAATATTCGAGCCAACTCAAAGAAGAAGAGTACATATGACATATAAGTCGAAAATAGCAAGGGATAAATCTCTTTGGCTAAGCCTCAATTGGAACACGGAGTAGAGGTTGATCACCAAAGAGTGAAAATCCAGAGCCAGGAAAGATTCGAAGAAGGAAAAGGCGTTAGACAATTGTCCAACTAAAAAACTGTTAATCAACTTATGATGTTACACATTCATCATGTTTGATATTGAAAAAACTATTGTACAAATTTTAAATGAAAAGTGAGTGTGGCAGAAATCTCTAGAACGTGTTTATTACAAATTAACTAAATCGATTACCATCTGACCTTGAGATTGTGAAAAATTTCCACAGTTTAATAGCTTTCAAGCAAAACCTGAATAGGACAATTTCAATAGTTAATAATAATGATGAATTCAATACTTTTAGTCAGTAAATTACAGGTAAATCATCAAACTGAAAGATTGCGGGGAAGTTGAATAAAATAAAGGCGAGGGCAGCATGCAATGCAGAAAACGCACAAATGAACAAACATTGAATAAAAAGAATACTATCTATTTTAATATTTATATTTAAAAAAATATCAACAGCTAAAAATAAAGCAAAGATAAAACAATAGTTTGTAATTACTACATATTTAAATTTTTTATTCATCGATGTAACCGCCTTTTATTTTTATCATTTCAGTGCCCAATTTTGGCATTTTCTGTAACAATTTCAACAATTAATCGTCGTTTATTTGGTTCTATCCATTTTACAAGATATTCCAAAGAAGTATAACACTGCTTTATGACTTCCCTGTCCACTTTCTCCCACAACAAATCAATAGGGTTGAGATCGGGCGACTTTGAAGACTAGATTATTACTTTCAGTATATTCTCCCTTTCCAATTCCTTTAAATACTTCTTGCGTAGCTTTGTCATGGCGGAAAATAAATTTTATACTGATCAGGCGCTGGCCAGAACGTACTACATTTTCTTTAATATTTTCTATAGCTTTCTCTCTTCAAGAACCCTTCAAAATTCACCAGGTCTCCAGGCACTTTTCCTACAAAGCATTCCCAAATTATCCAGCCTGTTTTATAGTAAGGATAGTATCTGTATCTAGTATCGTTCATCCTTTTACCTGCGTACAAATAATCTTGTCTTATACTTAAAAACCTCAAATTCTCTTCAGACTTCCAGTTTTCATGTTCCTCAACCCACTGCAACCTCTTAACTCACATGCAATAGCTTTTATTATAGGACTATACAGATTTGTCGCAAATTACTCGCAATTGGTAGCTTCTTGGAGTTGCAATAGAAACTTAAAATAATTCAATTATTAAAAATATTTGATGGGTGAAACCTAATGTTATTTGATGTTTATATATTATTATTGATTTTTAATAAGCTGTATTCTATTAAAATATGGATATCACTTCTAGTGATGATGTGATGATTAATAGAATGTACGTTGCCAAATATCATAGAAAAGGCTGAAAGTACTACTTCGAATCGTTTACCGAGTATCAAGTCTTCGTAGAGGAACTTTCTGAGGACATCACAAATAGTTTTTGAACACATTACTCGATGTTACACAGCAATTTTGATATTTATCATATTAGGATATTACAGTATTTGTTGGTATTACAGAGTATTTGAAACTCAAGGCACTACTAAAGCTCGTTATACACCAAAAATATCGAAAATTTCAACAACTGAACTAATTTATTAATTTATTCGTGAAGCTACCGATTATCAACATTTATTAACAAAGGGAGCGCTAATTTCTGTTGTTGCTGGTATTAATATCAAAAAGACAAATGTACGAGACAACCAGTAGGTTGGTGATGTAACCTCCATTTTCAAAATACGGAGTTATGTTAAAACAATAGAAGCATTTGATCAAGCAGACAAAAATAATGAAATATATGATAAAAACTAAGAAATAATTTCCGACAGCCGACAAATAGCTCATTTATTTGATAGATTTTTTTCAAACATATGTAAACAATATTCCAAAAATGTAAGTAAATCAAATCCTCGTAAGAATAATCTTCTTCTTTGGATGCCCTCTTCTAGGTGGGCGAAAACCCCAGCCAAACCATTTTTGTTTCTCGCCCACTGTCAAATATTCTTCAATCATGAAGCCTGTCGTCCGCCAGGACCACGTTTTCTCTCAATTTTCCCTTCGATTAGAAGCTGCAAAAGCCTGTATTTGTCTAAAATACGAGGTTTTTCTAGAGTTTTTATTAATTTTATAAGTTCCCTGCCGGTGCCTATTCCTTGAAGGGAATTCTCAGCATCCTCCGAAAGATCCACATTTCTAAACTTTTTATACACCTTGGTGAGTTCACCTTATAGTTCCAAGCCTCGGTTCCGTATAATAAGGTGCTTTACACATAGCATTTTACCATCCAGTACCGATCAAACAATTGCCTCATTTTTAGAAAAAGATTTCTTGCTTGCTCGATGCGTGATCTTATTTCTATATCTGGATCTATATCTTTTGTTAACCAACACCACAGATATTTAAATTCCTCGATATTTTCGATGATGTTTTGGAGACAATTATGGTTTTGGTCTTTTCGATGTTAATGTTAAGACCATCATTATGAAAATATCTAATGAATCATTTTATCTTGCGGCTGTAACAGATAATGGAGTAATAGTTTTCTATACAAAGTTAAATACACAATTTTTTCTACGTCCGTGAAAAAATGAACCGCTATGGTACTTTTGACCGATTCAGAAATTACATTCTTTATTGATGCAAATGAATGAAAAAAAAACGTGAATATTATAATGGAATTAGAAAAAATCAATTATTAATCCTCAAAAGCCAAATAAATGATTTGATGAGATAAAAGCGAAAATATTGAAAAATGTGACGAATGAAGTTGCCCCATTTTTTACTTTTCTTATAAACAAAATATATAACAAATTACGAATTATCTACCAATATATTTTATTATTGCTTTAACTAAAATTTTCGTTCTACATAAACAACTAACATCCTTCATAGATAGATAAAAATTAATTTCTTCCCAACAATATGGTTTTAGATGTTGACTACCGGAATTTTTAAACTATTAGACAATAATATCAAAGCTCTAGCTGTATTCCTAGATCTCAACAAGGCATGTGATACTGTTAATTATCTCTAGCCATTCAGATATAATAAGTGAAAAAATTGAAATCAAAACAGGAGTTCCACAAGGAACTATTTTAGGACCTTGGTTTTACATAGTAATATAATAAAATAACTCATTCACTATAGAAAAATTGAGTTTTGCTGACCATACTGTCACTTGAATCGTGATAAAATGTGGGCAGATCTGAAGTCAAATCTGAAAAATATATAAATATATGGATAACGTTAAAGATTTTTTATTCCCTTTCCAATATTCTAATTTAAAATGTATTAAAAATATAAACGAAAGATAATAAATCAAATAGAAGCGAGGAAAAGGTTGAAGTAACTGGGTGTAATTTTATATAAAAACTTAAAATATGGGATAAACATATTGATAACGAAAACTCCAATATCCTAGACACAAGTTAACCATTTACTACTCTTGTAGAATCTGCCAATATGGCATCTTAGGTTTGGGTGGAACATACACAAAATATTTTGTTAACCACTACACTACCACTACACTACCACTACACTACCACTACACTACCACTACACTACCACTACACTACCACTACACTACCACTACACTACCACTACACTACCACTACACTACCACTACACTACCACTACACTACCACTACACTACCACTACACTACCACTACACTACCACTACACTACCACTACACTACCACTACACTACCACTACACTACCACTACACTACCACTACACTACCACTACACTACCACTACACTACCACTACACTACCACTACACTACCACTACACTACCACTACACTACCACTACACTACCACTACACTACCACTACACTACCACTACACTACCACTACACTACCACTACACTACCACTACACTACCACTACACTACCACTACACTACCACTACACTACCACTACACTACCACTACACTACCACTACACTACCACTACACTACCACTACACTACCACTACACTACCACTACACTACCACTACACTACCACTACACTACCACTACACTACCACTACACTACCACTACACTACCACTACACTACCACTACACTACCACTACACTACCACTACACTACCACTACACTACCACTACACTACCACTACACTACCACTACACTACCACTACACTACCACAATTACACCGTCTGACGCGCGTAATTGTAAAACAATGTGTTCAGTATAAATATTAACAACGGTTCCAAGAAAAAATCTAACTTAACAGCCATTTTCTGAAAATGTCTTGATATTATTTTACAATTATAATCGGAGATTCACGAATTATAACCACTATTTAACACTAATGGAATAGTAACCAAATCATTGTAATGTTCCCGTCCTACGTCAAATTCAATCATTAGTAAAGTTATTAATTCACGTTATGTCAATTATTTTTCGTCCTTTCTTACAATTGCTACTGTCAATTTGAAGTAACGATTACGTATGTCTTGTAGTTGGTATTATGAAAAAGATAATCGATTTTATTTTGATATCTATTGATAGATGAAGTTTGTAGAAATATGTTAGAAATAAAAAAATAAAAATTTCAATGAATAGACTGATACAACGTTTAGAATTAACATTTTTAGATAAGCAACCTTGAAAGACTTTTTTTGATTTAAAGTTTAATGTATCGAAAAAATAAATTTGCAATGCTAATTTTTCATTAAATACATAATACATAATAAATTGATAGTTTTTTTATATAGAATCGCAAATCTAAGTATTGGAACTTTTATTGAAAAATATTTGAAGAAGGATTATATTTCAATTTATCAGTTAATGAGTGGATTCGTTGCAATCAAATAAATTTCTCAAAAATCTCGACATATTAATTGATATCTAATGACTGATGGAATATAAAAAATTGAAAGGATAATTGGTAAAAAGAATTCAAGTAAATAGTAATAAAAAAATAATATTTTAAGGCAAACCATTGACCATGAGCCGCCCACAAAAATTCATAATATTCCAGTGTATAATTTAGAAAATATTCTAAAATATAAGTTCTGATTTCACAGCTTTAAAAGCCTATAACTCAGAAACGAGGGGTCATATGAAAAAATTATTTCTCTATCATAGCATTATTTTCATCTACTCACCCCTGACTTTTTCGCATCGATTCCCTGAATACTCTGTAGATGTAAATTTCATCATATTTTATGCCTCTGCTCTGTGTAGGTTATAATGCGGAACACTCTGTATATAATACACATAGTAATACCTTTATAACGGGTCTATTGATAGACATTCACCGTTATGCTCATGCGCAGGCACGCGCCATTTATCTCGAACAATGTGACGTCTTGTTGAAATCAAAATATGAAGTATAATGTATGCTGTAAACCTAAGTTTTTTTTTTAATTCCAAAAGTAATATTTGATGTAAAGACACTCAATTAAAGTCTTACTTGGAACTTGGAAAAAAATCATAATTTAAAACGTAAATAGTAAAATGTATCTGCAACTTTGCTGTAAGGAAACAAATAAAAACATGACGATCCATGTAAAATATACATTCTAGAAAAATTGGAGTTAATAAAAGTAATAACATAATGTCCAGTAGTGACAATAATTTCAGAGCCATTCAAAAAACTGAAAGATTCAGACTTGTATGCACTGTGGGATTTCAAAACTAAAACCACGCTTTAGACAAAAGAGATACTGTATTTTATTGAAGAAACGAATACATTGGACAATGATGACACTAAAATTAAACAGTGGAAATCAAAAGATGCTAAAACTGAGTAAAACATCTCCATAACAGTCCATTAAAGTTAAGTAAACTATTATCAAATATTTCTTTTGGTTGATTCCAAGGCCTCAGTCTGCTTATTCCTTGGAATTTCACCGAGGAAATGAAAAGCTGCAACAAAAAATTAAAATGATTAAAATGGAAATAGTGTGTTAGTGTCAACAGTGTCCTCGGTGGTAAGTCATTTCTATGTCCATCAAAATTTTCAATTGAGTCTAAATAGAGAGAGAAATGCTTTATTGTCGAAAAATTGTTACAATTTGTAGACAAAAGCCTGTAAAAACTAAAAAACAAACATAAAAATAGATGAATAAAGAAACAAATAAAATAAAATTTCAATATGCCGGAGAAAACCACAATACTATTAAATATTATTATTAGAAGTCGTTTACAGAGTAGAAGGCATTTTCCAGTAAATATTTTTTCAAATTATTGCGGCATGCGGGAAAATATGATTTCGATTTGATTTAAATTGTCAAGTGATTGTGAATTTTTTTACACTGTAAAATATTGAGCCTTTAACTAATTCTGAACGTAGAGTAGGTAGGCAAAGGTCGTGCTTCGCGTTACTGAGTGTAGAGATCTTTCTGAAATTGGAGAAACAGCTCAAATTAAGTCACTCCACATGTACCCAAGAAGGAAAAGGCATATCGGAGAATAAGGGCATAATACAGTGTGAGGAAATGTTCAGTTCTTTGGAAACTGATCTCAGCGCAAGACAAGGAGGAACTTAATTTTTTGGATAAGGCAGCAAAATGTAACTTCAATTACAAGAAATTGTTCACAACAAGCCCTAAGAGTTTTATAGATTGGACGATGTCAAATAGACTTCTGATGTCTAGATAGGCGATGTCGTTTATGAACAGAAAAAACAAAATAGGGCCTAGTACTGAGCCTTGGAGCACTCCACATTTTATTGGCTTGCTTACAAGCTGATATATGATCTAAGTAATTGATAATTTGTACCTGATGTAGTCATTTTTAAATCTATAATATCTTGACTCGAACTATTTTCGTAAAATTAAAATGTTTTCAAATAATAAACTTATATTTTCTACGCCCAATTCACTCATCAAAATAAATTAACGATTTTAAAGCCCATGCATAACTTCGCTCACGTCTCAAACAATGGAATTTACTTGCAAAAGGCACAAAACTCACCGTTTTTGGAAACACCTACAGTATTTTTCAGTTATGATTGCATAAAAAAAAGAATATTCTAAATGATAGTACTCAAATTTTAACTTTTATCCAGACGTCTGAAATAATCATGTACGTGTAATAGTTTTGGATTGTGATTTTTTAAATTATTAGTTTCGTTATTTCTAAATTAATTTCTTATAATTCTGTGATATTTGTTTATCCCTATTTTGAATATTTTTATATCAATGCAGTTATTCCAATGTGCATCTAAATTCAGAAACTGACAGCCAAACTAATAATTTTATTCAATTTGATGATTAAGTTCGTTTTGTATTCTAATCTATTTTATTGGTTTGTCTGACCTTCATAACTAATTTTCATATTTTAAAGTTAATTGAGACTCGTTCATAGTAAATAATATATTATTGAACTTTTTTGTTTTTTTTTCTGGGTAAATGCCCGGCCAAGTACAAGGAGAGCTTTTTGGGCAAATGTATTTCGCATTTGCTTGTTTATCCAAATGTATCCAAATGTAGATACCATAGATGGTATTTTGTTGTTATGGAAAAACTCTCAGACGCCTCTAACAGCCTTGGTCTGCAGCAGATTGGGAAAATACTAGTAATAATGATCGGTCTATAGATCGATTTGTTACAAAGAACATATTGCGTCAAAGGCACCATACACAATCATTCATTGGTCGATTCATCACTGGAAACTACCTTCATCCTTCGATGGGCCGTGAAGAAGAGACGGGTGATTATACAAAAAAGATTTTATCGTCAAAAGTACGCTTTTTCTTCACATAATCACCTTGACCATTAAGGTATTTGTCATATATGTGAACAAACTTTGTAATATCACCTTCATAAAATGTAACCGCCAATGATTGGAATTGAGCTTTGAAGATTTTTATAAGTTCCAAGTTAGTTTGAAAGCGAGTCCTTCAGTTCACAGAAAATTTTAAAATCACTGCTATTCCAGGACTTTATGGTGAGTTTTCGAAAATGCCCCTTTGAAATTGCTAGTTTCTCAATATGATTGGTGTTTCAGGTTGCTGTCAACACACCTTTTGGTGCCGAAAACATGTACCATATCTTACAGCTGTTGATATCTGTTTAAATTTCGTGGGTCTGATTAAGAATTTCTTTCATCACCTATCACAATGGATTACACCATTTTTTTTTCATTGCAACGGTCAAGAAACTCCAAGCAGCACCCATTTGGTTGTCGCTCAATATAGTTGGGAATCATCGAGTACAAAATCTCCTTTATTGCAACTGTTCAATAACGATACAGGTTTCCTTAACCACGTGGACAACTTGCTGAGCAATGTCCAAGCTAGCGAACATTAGTTCGGTTAGTTTCAAATTCACCGACAACGCCATCATTCATAAAGGTATCTCCATACACTCGACTGATTCTTCGATGAATTTCCATTGCAGTGTTGACTTCTGCCTGCAAGAAATGGATAACAACTCGCAATCCGTACTTAACAGGATGGAATCACCTACTGCATTCCTGGTCATCAAACTTTACTATCGGAGGTTGAAAAAAAAAACAAACTTCATATATAATAGCTCCAAATGCAATAGGTTGTGGCTCTCCACAAATGAATCATAAAGAAGAACTGCGTGGGTAGGTTTACATAAAAAAACATTTCCGAGTATTTGGTGGAGTATATGCAGAGCTGTACATTTTCTACTTCTAAAAACGAATACATTTACCTTGGAAAAGCATTTGGTGAAGTAGACGAAGACGGAGAAATAGAAATAATTTCCCTGAAGTTTGTTCATGATAACGGGAAAACATTTTGATTAGTCGAAAATGATGTATCATCTTATCAACTTATTAAGAATCTTTTTCGAACTTAAAACTTTGTTAGTTTTATGTCCTTAAGTTTGAATATTAGTAGGGTTAGTTTTATTTAGGATGTGGCCATACTTCAAGATTATGATAAGAAAATTGTATATTACTAGGTTTGATACATCCTTTAAAAAAGAAACCTTATTCTTTGAAAATCAAAAGAAAAACAATAAACATTTGCTCCAATGCCTCTCAATTCGATTTATCACAAAAGTTGAGAAAACATCTTTAACACAGTAAGCTTAGAAAGGATTTATAATTGTATTTTCGGGAGGCCAATCTTTGGTGGGAAAATTTCATATCAATTAGTAAGTCCAGTTATTAATTTTTCATTTTCTCTGAAAGTGATCACTTTGTTATTAGCCTAGATACTAGATAATGAAGATCAATAAAATAGCTTTGTTGAGAAAAGAAATAGTAACCGGTTACTAGAGAACTCTTTGACTTATTTCTTGTGGTGAGATTTTGTTTTACGTAAATTTAGTGCATGTCCACCATCCGCGGATTTTGATTTTGTTTATATTATTACTTTTGTCAACTTTCCCATTTGATTTTTGTTCTTTTTCTGGGCCGGTTTCCTAAGTACTTTCATTCTGTATTTTGCATATAAAACAGCACGTGGAACCAAAATAAAAAATCATTTAAAAGAAATACTTTGAAGGGAAGTACACGCGTTCTTTTTCAGATAAGAATTTCCGACAGTAGGCAAAGTTTTGGTCTATTTCAATATTCAATAAATATTTTAATAGATAGAAACGATATTGCAGTAGGTAAAAACATGTTCAGATCCACCAACAGGAAAAAAGCGTAGACTGTTCAGCAGTTCAAATAGTTTTGTTGAAGATAGTTTATAGACTTTTGGATGTACTCGTTTTGCTGGCCACCATTAGTATATGAATGCAGATGTTTTTAAAGAATAGTTATAACAAATGATAGATTTTCTTCCTTAGAACTTAGAACTTAATAATACGAGAAAGACAAATAAAAACAAATATTTATAATTAGATTTGGCTTTATTGTTTTTCAAAATAAGTTTGAACCAATTATCGAGTCGTTTTTTCCATTTTAAATGAGGTACCTCCAAAATATGTGATTTTGATGGATCTACCGCTTCTTCAGGCGTAGGAAAACGTTGAGCTCGCAATTAATATTTGATCTGCAGAAATTAGAAGAAATTATTAGGTGCCAAACAAACGTTTTTGTTTGAGCTGATGCGTGAGAGCTTGCATTGTTGTCACAGAATTGACCTGTTCTAATCGTGGCGACATGTCCTGTTATTTCGAAAAAACCATTTGCTTCGATGTGCTTCATGCGCCAACAACTTTCCTTGGATTTGGTTCATCTCATACAGTCGTTTCTTTTTTAGTTTCGGGATAATATGCATCAGCATTTCTTCGCAACAATGAACACGATCGTTTTTTCAGCGATTATCAAATTACGCGATCAAATATTTTCTAAATCACTACAAGTCGAAGCGAGTTTATTGGTACGATGAATGTTTCAAGTAGGTATCTGTAAAAAACTGATGACAGTATTAATAGCAGCCTCGATAATGCAAATTATCACTTGAGACTATAAAACTAATCGCCCACAACCAAGTGGTTAAAGAAATACTAACAGAATTGGCTAAATTAAAGAAATATCAAGTTTCTTATGGGTCCTGTGAGAAAATACTGTATTCTTTGTGTAGAAAAATTAAATACGAGTTGATGAAATTGCAGAAAATCGTGAAATGACGATGGTCAGATCTCCACCATAACATTGCCAACTAATCCCGATTGATTGGGTACAGATGAAAGGAAAAGTTTCGAGAAAAAATAATTCTCTTGAAATAAGTGATGTTAAACAAATGTTTGAGGAAAGTTATTCCATACGAAAATACTTAAAGTACAACAAAATAATATTTCAACTATCTACTAAAAGAAGTGATTATGCTTCATCGGTTTTTTACTCTCTTATTGATAAAACTCAAAATATTTTATGTCCGCTCACTAAATGAATTGAATAGCAAGTTAAATAACTCAAATAACTTTTGAAAAAAGCAAATTTATGAAGCAAAAAATATAAATAAACTAAGTGGTTTCAATAATCTGACTGCTGTACTCGTTGGATGTCAAAACTATTTAGAACACACTATTCGTGAATATGCTATCTTAAGTACTAATCTTATTCTATACAAAAACTATAATTGATTATATTTATGATCGCTGGAATTTAATTAATATAAAATAAAACTAATCTGAAACGTTAATGGAACTAAGGGACACTTGATTCGCTTCAATATGACTTTGGTTTCCATAAGGCGTGGTCAATGTACAATATATCTTAATGAATAATAAATGGTAGATTTATGATTCTTATCACTTATTATATGATTACCAGATCCTAATGATTCCTATCAAGTATGGTGAGATAATTGGCATCATAAACACCAATTTAGTTGTGTTACTTCAAATTATTTTTAAATACTATCATAATGTACTATTATTATTATGTTGAAGCAATTCCAATTTAGAATTGAGTATTTATTCAACATTTTTCAATTTTATTTTTCGTGTAGCAATAAATAAATCATCCACGAGTTTTTATTTCAACATTGTATTTGATTTTTATCACCACACATTATTGAGTCTTTATTATTTGTTCGGCTGCTTTTATGTAATGTTCTAATCGAATTTTCATTAACTTTTATTAGAACTATTGTTTAAAATTTCGTATAATTTCTCGCTTTTGATGATAATATATGATTATATAAAGAAATTCGCGAATGAATTAATTCTTAAATAAAACAAAATGTTGTAGAACATTTGAATCAAACTCCAAAATTTCACTAATAGCGAGAGATAAAGTATAATGCTTTATTGTTAAAAAATTGTAGAATTTGTTGAAAAAAGCTTGTAAAAACTAAAATACAAATATAAAAATAACTAAATAAAGATGCAAATAAGATAAAATTTCAATATACAGAAGAAAACAACAATGAGTAACAAAATTATAGGTGATAGTAATAGGTAATAATTAGCAAATATTAGATTACAAATCGTTTAAAAAGTAGAAGTTACTCTCTATTAAATATGCTCTCAAATTATTGCGAAATGCGGGAAAATATGATATCGATTGTGCATTTTTTTAGCATTGTAAAATATTGAGCCTAATTCTGAACGTGGAGTAGTGAAGTCTTGAAACCTCTTTCCAGAAGATATGGCATAATTTGCGACAAACATTTTTAGTATTCGATTTTACCGGAAATTTTGCTTCATGATCGGAAGACCTGAATTGAAGACAGTATAGCTAGTGGATTCACGATGACACGACATAGTCTTTAGTACTAGAACTGGTCTCAGTTATTCTAGTTGGTGCTATTATATGCATGATCATACCAAGAAAATCAAAAATTGACTGAAAACATTCTTAACATACTAGAATAATCAATATTGAGATCGCCACATAGAATTAGGGAGGACGCAGCACAAAATGAACGTTTAGAATTTCACCAAAAGATAGCGTTGGCAATTTTAAAGCGGATATTTATTAAGAAATACAAATGATTATAAACATGAATGATATTGATAATGTTGGCTGGTTAGGTCGTCGCCTTGCGGTCAAATCATAGGTTCAAGACTGGCTTTGATATATATAATATTTTATTTGTGATATTCTCTAATTTTGGTAGAAGGAATCATTTATATGACTCTTTAGTGAGGTGTAATTTATGAAAAAATTCTATAAGTATTCATTGATATTTGAACGTTCTTCGGGAATAAATTCGATATCATGTAACATGATATTATAATCTAAAATAAGAATTCTAGGAAATTATAAAATATATAAAAGAAACTAAAAACGATAATGAATATATGAAAATGAGATTAAAAATTATGAACGAGGAGAATGAAACAAAAAGAAATCAATAAATTTGAACAAAATTGGTGAAACGAAAGGTAAATAATGAGGGAGAAATAAACAAAAGGGCAAGAATTTTAGGAAACAATTGAATTATATATCAACAGCTACTTTATTCTCGGTGTTATTTATTGTCATCTAATATTTTCTTGTGTATTCCGAGGATTGCTATCGCCTTGAACAAATGTTTTCTACTTATTAAATCATCTGCTCGCTTGAAATCTATAAAGTGGAGCTTCAGGTTTAATCTTTGGTCATAGCTATTGTTTTTGATTGCCTTCAGTATCAAAAATTTGGTCACTAGTTAACTACCCCTCTTTAAAACCCCCTGATGCACGCTTATTTGTTCGGCCAAGTATATGCCTGATCTATTTCTTATGATTCTGGCTAGGACTTTGAATACGACATCCAAGACATCTCATTGGTTTGGCATCTCTTCTTGTTCCCATATGTTTTTAATATTTGCGTTGTTGTTGTCTTAAGATGCCAATCTAATGTGAGTGAAGAGTCGAAGGCCGAAAAACTGAGAAAATCTCAATCTGGGTCCAATGTTTTCACAAAAAACAATTATCATAATAAAAAAAATTACTTCGGGATAGTATGGGTTAATATTATTGGACAATTACGAGAAAACAACTTATGGGTCAAACCCGGAATTTAATCATTTATATATAGATTTTCACTTTAAACAAGACGTCATAATACTTAACAAAACAATTTTTCGCGTCTTAAATCAAGGATGAATATTTCCAATTGATAATAATTTTTGTTTACATATAAAATTCGTAGTATGCAAATGAATATTCACGTATTTATAAAAAATTGATCAAGTTCGATCAAGGTCAATAAGAAACTCAATGGTATCAAGTTTTTGTTTTCAACAATTAACACGGGTCGTTATTAATAAGACCATTATATTAATTTCTTCAATTATGTTATTTCACCCGACAAAAATAATGAATGAAAAATTAAAATGCGTTTTTCGTTTGAAGCAAAACGTTTCGGCTTCTTTTGAAGTTATTTTCCGGTAGCTTAATAACGATACTTAGTTTTCAGGACTCAATCTGTCCACGTTCTGATTTCAAAAGACTAGTTTCATTAATATTCAAGTTTCACTTTGTAAATTATCTTAAAAGACGTTCCAACTGGTTGTCATGCCTTGCATTTACAGGTTTGCAACTAGGTATTTTAGCTTCTTACTGATAGAGAGCCTAACAGACACTAGGACACCTAGAGACTTACTACATATTTCTGATTTCTCATTGCATTGTATTTCTGACATATTGCAAAAATAATTACAACTCATTGGATCCTCAAAACAACCATTTGAACCACTTTGAAACCATTTTCGTTGTAGTATATTCGAATTTTTTGCCATTCCATATTACGCACAGGCTCCAAGCACTAGACATAGCCTTTATGAAGCCTTTAAGCTGATATTATGAGAAAGAAGTCAAAAAGTAGCTTATAACCAACAAGGCCTTATGGTCACCTCCTGTATTGTTTTGTGATGCATATTTAAGAGCTGTTATGATGTCAATAACAATAAATAGATAGAAAAAACTGGACTGTAGACTGTGTCGCCAACTACTATGAAACAAATTGGATGTAGGTCAAATACCGATCCTGAACCCACGTCCAAAAATGAAAATTGTGCTTCTCTACACATAAAGAAAATTACTCCTACCATTTCCACTTATAAATCCAGAAGCTGATATTGCGTTTCTACAGAATAATCAAAAATTTGAAACGAAATTCAGGACGAAAAGAAAAATGTGCAGTTTCGACGTCCACACTCTATGAAAAGAAGCTAGAGGAGTCTCTTAAAAAAGTAATAAAGACCAAATACACAAAACATGCCTTAAAAAAAGACTGTGGCCGTAGATGGTGAGAAAAAAGTGATGAGAACGTTGCAATCTTGTGTTTACAGTTGATCCATCAAACCTACTCTTTTTAAAAAGTCTAGCTTTGATTGATAGATATCTTCTTCGTCTTCTATTTCAAGCGCCACCAGGTGTAGTGCTCTGTAGTTCCTTAGTTTTTCATACTTTTCGTTTCGTCCTCTGTGTAACAAAATCAGCACGCAGCATTATCTGCTAGGTCCAGGGTCTTCAGTGGTTTGTTAAACCGGTAGAACTCCTGTTTCTAGAAGAATATTTGCCTGTTTCAACCCCTGTAGGTTGTCCCAATAATTGGTTGTGTTCCTATCTATCGTTAGAACGGAATAATTTGCAAATTTTAGCTTTATGTATGTTATGAAGAAGCATTATTTGTATTCTATTACCTTGTTGTAACATGAGGATCTACCCGTTATTTCAGTAGAACCACAACACCAGGGAGCCCCAAATTCCTAAGCGATCTTCAGAATATAGAATTCATTTGTCCATTCTATTAGACGACATCGTATTATAAATAATAACATCTATCATTTTGAATATTTTATGCTTTAAAGTAGTGGAAATGAAAATTCAACTGGTATATTAACAATTTTTTATTAATTATAAAAATAGCATGTTTTAATAGAAACACTTTTAATAATTAAATGACTTCAAAAACTTTGTATGAATTCAAATCTTTATTATCAACTTGTCCGTGTTTTAATTATGAACAGGCATTGACACAGACGTCCTGGATTCAACTTGTCCCTTTCTCCATAAGGACGTTACAGTCTTTGTTTGAGTGTAAAAGTTCAGTCCTTGTTTACCATAGAAATGCAAGTCACCGTGGAAACTTCCTCTCGAACCCGTGAAACTGAACATTGGTAAAGGAACTGGAATGGGAACGTTAACGCCAACCTGTTAATAAAAGTAATGTTTAATTCAATTCAATTAATTTTAAAATAAAACAAATTTCTCTTTCATATTGTTAAGATGACAAAACTAAGAAGTAATATACTACAAGTAGCAGAAGAAGCCCGTGGAAGAAGGACTATAAAAAAAGTGGGAAGAACAAATACAAAACCGTGGTTTAGACAAGAGGTCAAGATCCTAGCCGAAGAGAGAAGAAAATCGTACCTGCAATACAGATCCAATGCAACAACGTATAATGACTACAAAGCTGTAAGAAATAGAGTCAACGAAAATATTCGAAAAATTAAAAGAGATCACTGGGAGAAGCTTTCGAATGATATGGAATATGACTTATATGGGGGACAGAAAAAAATGTGGAATCTTCTGAGGGATAGGAGAAAACCAATAAACAAATACATACAAAACACAAAAATCACGGTAGACGAATGGGAAAGACATTTTGAAAAACTTTATAGTTCAACACAAACTAACGTATCATCACAGGAAAGACCCTGCGAAGATGAAAACATCAATGGAATACAAAATAGGATTTTCTCCCTGCATAAAATACAACAAATGATAGCCAAGATAAAGAACAGAAAAGCCCCAGGCATCGACGAAATAACAAACGAAATGATCAAATATGGACGTGACACTGTATGATGATGAAGGAAAGTATTCTGATACCGATTTTGAAAAAGGGAGAAAAAACCGATCCCCAAAATTATCGAGGCATTAGCCTCATTAGCCTGATGCGTACGGTTCTGAAACAATTCACTAAAATCTTAGCAGAAGAAGTAATGTCTACCGGGATATGTGAAGAACAGCAAGGTTTCAGAAACAATAGATCTGCTATAGATGCTATATTTATAATGCGCCAAATAACTGAAAAAGCCATAGAGTTCAATAAGGCAGCCTTTATGTGCTTCATTGATCTCACCCAAGCGTTTGATAGGATACGCTTAACTGATGTTATAACTCTACTAAAAAAAAGGAACGTTCACCCCAATATAATAAGAGTTATCGAAAAACTTACATACCATTGTGAGAACGGCAAACAAATTAGGCAATAAAATACCTGTGGCAACTGGTATCAGACAAGGGGATAACCTAAGCCCAATCCTGTTCAATATTATAATGGACGAAATCATCAACAAAGTAAAACAAGCCGGGACAGGATACCGAATGGGAGACAAAGAGATAAAAATAATATGCTATGCTGATGACGCAGTAATCATCTCGGAAGACGAAGATAACCTACAGAAGCTCCTATATAAATTCTAACAAATAGCGAACACGCACAACATGCAAATATCCACAAAAAAACCAAAATCTGTCACAATATCTAAAGAACCGAGAAGATGTAAACTAGCGATCTACGATCAGAGTGTAGAACAAGTGATGTTCTTCAAATATCTAGTAACAAACATAACAAGCGATAGAAATCTAAAGAAAGAAGTAAAAGCACAAACAACGAAGGCAGCATTAATATCAGAATACATTAGAGATTTAATTTGGCGAAATAAATACATGAGCACAAAATGTAAAATTAGAATATATAAAACTTGCGTAAGGTCGGTCATGACATATGCAATAGAAACAAGAGCGGAGAACACAACCACTAAACGGCTCCTAGGAACAACAGAGATGCGAGCTCTGAGATCAATAACAGGACATAGGTTACTCGATCGGAAGAGAAATGAAGAAATAAGGGACATGTGCGATATTCAGGATGTAGTAAGATGGGCAAGAAGCCGCAGAAGAGAATGGAGAGACCATGTTGACAGAATGCCAAATGAACGGTTAGCAAAAATTGCAAAGGAAAAGAAACCAGACACAACTCGACCTCCTGGACGACCACCTATAACGTGGTATGAAAGCTGGTCCTCAACTGTTTACTTTATACGAGCTTTTGTTATTCTTTTTGACGTGTGTACTGCCTTTTGTTTTCGTGATATGTTTGTTTTTTTGTTTGTAATTCGGTATTTATGGACGATATTACGAAAAATAGCGAAGAGAAATAGTTGAATACAAAAAACCACCATAAACAAACAGACAGAGGAATAACCTCAACATTACGCTCTAACATTATATGTCAAAATCACGCGACTAACGCAAACGGATGTAATTGGCTTTTTTTATTTCTACGAACGGCAAACGGGAAAAGATAAATTCGTTTAATATTGAAAGTCACCTACGGCAGAACGATCGGCAAACGGTAACTATGAATGGTCTTATGCATTTCAATTTTTTTATGTTGTAACAGCAAACGTCAATGACAACGGCAAACGGAAAGTCAAGTTTATGAATCGACCTTTACAATTAACGGCTGATTTAGTTAGCCCTGTGACAACCAAGATTGTGCTGCGGTTTATACTTTCCGTACCAAGACATTTTTGTGCCAAATTCGTATACGAATTATGGAAAATAACGAAGAGAAAACAGGCAAATCCAAAAACCCACCATAAACAAACAGACAGAGCAATAACCTCAACATGACGCCCTAACATCATACTTCAAAATCACGACAAACACAAACAGATGTAATTGGCGTTTTTATTTCTATTTTTATGGGTTCAAATTCTATCTTTCAACATGAAATGTTAATAAATTTCAAATGGAGATAAAAAAGTTGATATGAATAAAATTAGTTTTGTATAAACATTATAACTTTCTCCTGGTTCTTTTTCCATGAACCTGGCCACTTCTTAGCTTGATTTGCACCTATTATATCAACGAAATTTTCGTCGTTTATACACATTTTAATACGGCAACAAAAAACGGAAGCGGCATCATCGTCAAAACGTCATATAATAAGCGCTACCTGGTGGATTTCAAGATAATCGGTTTTAACAAATGCTGGCGAGTGTAAATGACCAATTTAGCATCACATTCGAGTTTTTTAACTCCCAAAACGCACAGATATGAACGACTTGATATGATTTTTATTTACTAATGTGTGGGAATATTACTAAAGAGCTGAATACAATTAAAACAGTGATTTTCCGAAAATCAGATGACATATTATATTTGAAACTTTCCATTTAACATTCAAAATAGAATGAAACGTGAATATAAGATGGATAATGGAATAAGATCGAAGCTAAAACATGAAATATGAATAATTTCAAGGACTATAATTCGAAGATCTTTATAATTTTTCCTGAGCTTTGTATTTATATATAACATAAGAAAGATTATTTACCTGACCCACATCAGTTTCATGTATAAATTGTCTGGCATAACTTCCGTTCGTGGTCATTATAGCAGTTCCATTTCCGTATGGATTTGCATTAATTATTTGAATAGCCTCATCCAGAGTATTGGCAGAAATAACACATAAAACGGGACCAAATATTTCTTCTTTGTAACAATCTTGATCTGTTTTCACGTTTGTTAAAATTGTCGGTCCGACGAAGTTACCATTTGGATATTTTTCAACTTTAATGTTTCTTCCATCTAATATACATTTGGCTCCCTAAAATCAATTATAACAAAGAAATATTATACTTTTCATTAATATTATTAAATAATACAGTATCTAACATTAAGGCTATAGTTCAGTACTATGGGCATAAAATATTGGAATTTGGAAAAGAGGTCACACTGTATATATAAACTTTCCATTTAGTTGCATTGTGCTACTAGACGCTTTTTAAAAAATTGCTTTTGATTTCGCTTAATTAATTAAAATGTTTATAGCAAATAATCAATTTTCACTACATTGTTAACTTTTTCCAAACAAATGTTTAGAGCAAGTGCTCGTTAAGTTGATGGCGCAACGAGGCCACAACTCACAATTTGTGTCGTTAAAAAAAGAAACAATATTGTTACAAATCAGTTCGTGAAATGGCCCTATCCAGCTACAATGAAATTTTAAAATTCGGCGAATTCATGGGGTGCCTTTCATTTTTTTCATAAATGGCAGACGCGACTTCGATGTTTTCTCTTAGAACTTTTTATTATAACAGGCAGTTTATTCACAGTATTTCTTTTAAATAATTTCTAGGAAAGTTTAACTATTTATTTGTTTCTTTTTGTTCTAGAACTTTGTGGAACTTTATTTAGGTATATAAATGTTTTGGCTGAATCTTTGGTTGCGTGCTGTAGTGCTTTGTATTTGCCAGTTGAATTCTTAAAAATCAATTTTTCATTTAAATAATTCTATTCAATAATCATTTTCATTATTTTTAATCATTGTTTGAATTCATGTTTTCTACTTTTGTTATGAGGTAACTTCGAATGGGATATCCGCTATCACATACTAATAGATGCCTTCTAAAGTGTCTTCTCGAACTGCAATGTATTATCGAATATTGTTAGGTCAGCAGATCAGTTGTAGTATAAAATGAAACAGTTTTTTTATATATTTTATATTTTCCATTTTACTTAATGACCTTTTTCTATCTTTCTTTCAGCTTCATGATACCACGCTCATAAACTTTCAAGTCCTCCTCAGCAATAAACTGAACTAGGTGCGATTGAAGTTCATCGTCATTTGTGAAAGTTTGACCATACAAAGATTTCTGCATATTTCGAAATAAATGCTAATCAGTTGGTGCCAGATCATGGCTGTATGGAGGATGTGGCATCACTTCCCACCCAAGCTCCAATAGTTTTCCACGTGTTGTCAAAGATATGTGAGGCCTTTCATTATGATTGCTTCTTCCGATTTTATCAATTTTTGACAGTAAACATCGGACTTGATCGTTTGGTTCCTTGGAAGTAGCTCAAAAAACACAATACCTTTGGAATCCTACCAAACTGACAGCAATAGTTTTTTTTGTTGTTTTTCAGTTTTGTGTGTGGTTTGTGCTGGTTCATCGTGTTTCCTTCATGATCTTTTTCGAATTATGTTATTGTATAGGACTCATTTTTCATCACCAGTGATGATTCTTTTCAAGAAAATCGAGAGGTACCCCAATATCAAGCTTCTTAACTAGCTTAAGATATTTTATGTGATTTTTAATTGTTGTATGCGATACATGTAGCCTCTTCGCATCCTCTCGAACATATGACGATCCTCTTCAATTACAACTGTGATTTGATCATCATCAACTTCAGTAGGCGGAGTTGCTCATCTTTGAGGGAAAGACACATACGTGTGCTCTGTTAAGCAATCAGCACCATGAACTAGCGCAATCCATCTGTAGAACAATAAAAACAAGAACGTTACAAGGAAAGAATATAAAAAGTTCCAAGTTGAAATATATTTCTAAATATGAGGGAGAGTCTCTAAAAGTTTTGGGAAAACGAAGTATAGAGTTCAAGGAAATGGAAATTTCGACATAATGATTTATTTTGGAAGTGAAGTAACTATAATAGATATTGAAATGTTGGTTAAATTTTATTTTAATATTAGCGCAATCAAAAGCAACAAGTTTTTTAATTATTAATAATTAATAAATATTAATAATAAATAATATTAATAATTTGAAATTGTTTAACATATGAGGAAAATTCGTTAAAGGAAGACAACAAAAAATGATTTTGGTGAACATTTAGCGTAGCAATATACATTAGAGTGGAAAAAAAGTGTTTTTTGGCAGTAAATTTTTCACAAAAAATGATGGTGAAAGTCTTTCTATTTGTTCTATAACTGATGAACAAAATCTTCTAGCATTAAATTTCCTACAAGAGTTGTGAATGGATTTTGAGTATTTGATTTCTTAATTCTGATTCACCTGTTTTATACCAGCCTCAACAAGTCCTAAAATTCTTTCTTTAGCATGTGGGCTTATTACAGGTCCTACATCTGTTCCTGGTTCATGTCCAGCATTAACTTTCAACTTTTTGGCTCTTTCTATCAAATCTGGTATCCATTGTTGAGCCTCACCTACTAAAATTGCAACACTTATAGCCATACATCTCTGCCCAGCTGCTCCAAACGCTGCACCAACTAACTGATCTAACGCTGCGTCTTTATTGGCATCTAAAATTAAATCAATTGGTCTCAAAATAGTAATGAAATAGAATTGAATTAAAACAAGAAAGTTGGATGAGATAGTGTAGATTTTATGATTCTAATTCGTTCCAAAGAAATTAAAAACATACCTGGTAAAATTACAGCGTGATTTTTAGCTCCCATGTTCGACTGTACTCTCTTTCCATTAGCTGTTCCTCGCGAATAAATATATTTACCAGCATTATCAGATCCAACAAAACTTATAGCTTTGATATCTTTGTTATCGCAAATGAAATCTACAGTTTTGTGAGCTCCATGGATAACCTGTAAATTTGGTTAGATTGAAAATTTGGTATATGAAATTTGTTTACAGGATAATGACAAATATTTTAAGGTATAACAACTTTTTGATTCATTTTCCATATATCTTGCTGCTCAACTAGATATACTGCAGTCATCTTAGATCTGTTTTCTTTGAATGCCTTCATTAGAGCATGTATGGAGCACGAAAACCGCCAAACTAACTGGGCATTTAATCAAATAATATTAGTGTATGTTGTACAACTCATTAATCGTTTATTGATTGAAGATAAAGTAAAATCCGCGGAAATTGATCAAACAATTCGGGGATAAGTGCCACTTGACAAACTTGCCAATTGCGCTGCGCCCCAGAACAAGTTGGAGATATGCACTGTATAAAAACTCATTTTGGGATATTTGCGCAGCACTATACGGGATACTGCTGAAGATTTGGGCATCAACGTGAGTAGTATTGAGCAAATAATTGATGAATATCGCAAAATGTCCAACAAGACTTCTGAATTTTGTTCAGAAATTTACAAACTGGGAAGTTTGCAAGGGGGCTCCTGCAGCGGTATGAAGAAGATGAAGCAAATATTCCGGAGAAAAGCACGCGTCTATGGAGTGGAGAAAAGAGAAGATGACGCGCCAGTGACAGTGAAAGTTTCACTGTCAGCGTTGAAGGTGTTATGTACATACATGAAAGAAGTTGTGGCGGCCGAATTTCTCACTGAATACCTCTTTAATTCCGGTTTATACCTGAACCTTTGAGAAGAATACATCTTAAAAAATTTGGATTGAGGGCTGTCCTTTCTTGTAATCCACTCTAACCGGTAGACCATCTGGCAAAAGCTCTTGGACTTCTCTATGATGATAAGGATGTAACTGTTGCTTTCCAAGTATCCTTCAATTACTTGAAGAAGACGTATTTTTTAATAATTCATAAATTTATCATTACTATGTTATACTAAGATCCAAGATCTGAAATAATCAAGATTTTTCTGATCCGAGTAACTGGTTCCAAATCTACCTTTATCAAGTAAAGCTATATGCTGACTACAGAACATCGAAGAAACTCCTAACAGCTCTTGTGATTTTTCGAAACCTCCTCTGTGAGTGCGAGACTATCCATCGATAAAGACTACGGTTCATACATTCAAGCTACTTAAAATTACAAGAGGTAATTTACGCTTTCCGATCAGTTTATAAAATCGTAGATTTAAAAACAATTAGATTCTACTGGACCATATTTTTCTATAATATATAGTGAAGAAAATATATGAAATCCATTACTCACATTAACTACCCCTGGAGGACATCCAACTTCATTCAATAGCTCCATCAACAACATAGTCGCACCAGGATCTCTTTCAGAAGGCTTTATTACCATCGTGTTTCCAGCAATTAAGGCTAATGGAAACATCCATAAAGGAATCATAGCAGGAAAGTTAAAAGGGCAGATACCAGCCGTTACCCCTAGAGGTAACTTATATGAAGTGACGTCCATATCTTTGGAAATACTTTGTAAGGATTCTCCTTGGAGAAGAGTTCCAGCTGAGCAGGCGTGTTCAACAACCTCTGAAATTTCAATTATATATATAAACTAGGTTCAGCTTCATCTGTGGGAATCAAAGTTAAAAACTTAAAGATGATCTGCTTACTTCTCATCTGATGGAATTGTGGAAATTGATAAAGAATACGAAACTTTAGATAACAATTAAGATATTAATAAAGTGTGTGTCAAATTGATCAAGTTTGAACAAGAAGCACGCAAAAATGCTTCTTTTAATGCTACTGAAAATAAATCTAATGTATTTGATAGCGAATCATGGTTTTCTACTCATTAAGTTCGTTGAAATTGGCTAACAAAAAGGGATTTCCAGGGTACTGTTTCAAACAACGAGAGGTTTAAAATGTATGATGTCAAAATAGAATATTTTACAGCGCCGTTTTTGTATACAGTTCCACAACAGTTAGGGTAAGTCCGGGACAGATGGCCCAACGTGTAAGATGACCCATTCCAATATTTCCGCAAATTTTAACTTTACGTTTAGCGTTACTTTAGCCACCTTCTAATATTCATGTCGTGCATACCGTGCTCCATTTTTGAATGAATTTAGTGAGTTTTTGGGTAAGTTATTACAAAAATTTTATTTTGCATGCCTTAAAAATAATTAAGGTCCGTTTTAAGAATAATTGTTAACTCCAACATAGTTTTTTTCGGACTTATTTATGGCAAATCTTAAGTTTAGGATTGTTTGAGGTTATGTTAAGATGATGAAAGTTTCTTTATATCCTAGCACATGCGAGATATAAAGTGGGCCATCACTCCCATGCATTTGGGACAGATGGCCCAATGGACATTCGGGTTAGTTGGCTCACGGGCCATCTATCCCGAAGTGTGTAGGTACTTATTACAGTGCTTATAATTTATTGCAGATTTTAGAATCATGCCAACAAAATATATTAGAAAAGGGCCAGTGCAAAGGGGAAAATGGACTGAAGCCGACCTACTCCGGGTTGCAGAAGCAGTTAAAAACGGTGTGATGGGCTTGAGAGAAACATGCCGCACTTTCAACAACATTCCTCCTCCAACACTTAGAAGGCGACTTAAAAATAATGACTTTATCAAAAGAACTCTTGGACCGCCTTGTATCCTTGGCATCCAGAATGAATTAAAAATTAGGTTTCATATACAAAAGCTACAAAAACACGGATTTGCGCCAACTCGTGAAAATGTCAGAGCAATGGCGTTTCACCTGGCAGATCAGCTTAAAATTAAACACCCTTTTAATAGAGACAGTAAACTTGCTGGTTACATATGTTTTTACAACGACATCCAGACTTGAGTGTTAGAAAAGCTGAGGGTGTATCACTAGCTCGATGCAACGGTATGAATAAAGAAAAGGTCTCGGCGTACTTTAATCTGTTAGAAACAACATTAATGGAGGCCGGTTTAGTAAACAAGCCTGATCATATATTTAATATGGATGAGACGGGTCTCCAACTTAATAATAAGCCAGGTTATGTTATTGCTCAGAAAAGCTCAAAAAGCGTTGCCGCAATAACATCATCAGAAAAGGGAGAAACAATTACAGTAATCTCATGTTGTAATGCAAAAGGCTTTTACATACCACCAGCTTGCATTTTTAAGGGCAAAAATAAAAAAACCGAGTTTGAGGATGGTATGCCTCCGGGTTCTGTGGTTTACATGAACGAAAAATCCGCTTATATTAATACGGATTTGATGTTTACCTGGTTAAAAGAACATTTTGTTCCACGTAAACCAGACGGAAAAATTCTACTTTTACTGGATGGTCATGCCAGTCATTGTAATTCGATAGAAATGCTGGAATATGCCGATGAACATAATGTTATTCTGTTTTGTCTACCTGGTCATACTACTCAGTTCCTTCAACCCTTGGACAGGTGTTTCTTTAAAAGCCTGAAAGCCTTTTGGAATAAAGCTTGCAATACATAGGAAAATTTCTCGTATGCAATTTGGTCAATTGTTGTCGGAGGCGTGGTCAAAAGCAGCAACTGTTGATAACGCTGTGTCGGCTTTTAAATCTACAGGAATCTGCCCATTTAATCCTGGTGCTATACCAGAGTATGCCTATTTGGATTCTGAAGATAAAAAATTAGATCCCAATACTTCTGCAGGTTAGTATAAATTTAGAGACCTCTCTTTAAACTAATTTTTTACCTTTTAGTTTACGCTACTGAATCTAATAATACCACTCAAACAAAAGACGATAAAATGCCCTCTACTTCAGCCTTAGAGTCAGAACCTGAACCGGAGCTGATAAATACGATAAAAACACTCCCGAAACACTTCTTAACAAATTCTTTCCGGTGCCCAGCTCCTCATCAGCTAGCATTCAGAAAGTACGAAAGAAGGCAGAGCAAGTGGCAGCCGTTTTAACATAAGTCACATTGAAAAAAAAAAGATCTGCTTTTAAACAGAAGAAAGAAGAAGATCAGAGAAAAAAATCAAAGAGGAAGGCTCTGCATGAATCAACAGACGATGATACTGATGCATTAGATGGGTTAGTGACTCAGTCTGATGATAGTCCGGACGAAGATGATGCAACAGAATGCCTTGGATGTGGTGAAAAATATAATGTGACCACGAAAGCCGATGATTGGATTCAATGTCTACACTGCCAGAGATGGTTTCACGAAAGTTGTTCGAAATATTTGAACCCATGTGACCTTTGTGGTAAAAACTTATCAAAGAAAAGGAAGTAGAAATACACATTTCTGTTGGGTCAACTCACCCTATATCCTTGTGCCAACTAGCCCATAGTATGTGGGAGAGTTGGCCCAGACAGTATTAAAGAGAAAAAAATTTTTTTTTCATTACCTGTTTGCCTTTTCTTTAAAACTAGTTTATAATCTAATGTTTTATTGGTTCTTATATGTAATACATATTTTGCGTTTAAATATTCGTTTTGATTTTGATTTTATCTCATTTTAAAAAAATCGGAGCCAACTCTCCCGGACTTACCCTATAGTGAATAAGCTTTGCAAGATTTCTTTAAGCTCCACGTCAGTTTGGAAACGCCGCACTCCAAATAACTTCTCTACAAAAAGATGAAAATCACTCTTTGCTAGGTCGGGACTGTATGGTGGGTGTTCGAAAATGTCCCTTTGAAATTGCTGAAGGTTACAAGAGTGCTATGGGAACGAGCATTGTCGTAGTTTGGAACAATTTTGGAAGTTATCCTAGTTCTTCTGTATCAATTGTTGATCTGTGCGAAAACTCTACCAGTAACAAACCTTTTTGGTCACAAAAAACAGTTGCCATAATCTTGCCATTGTTATGATTATCGTCTCGTTTCGAGCGTGTAATGCAGAACTCAGTTCTCATCTTCTGTCCTAATGGATGGGAAAAACACTCCTTCAGTATCGTAGGGGTCAAGAAATTCCAATCGATAATTCACTTATGGTGAGCCTTTTAGTTTTCCTAACCGCTAGGTTAACACTCTAAACAATTGTCTGTAGCGAAACTTGCGTGTTTGACCCCCCTAAACAAATAACAGCTCGCAATTCATACTCGGTGGGAGAGTCCATAGCGACAGCCACGTTTATGTGAATGCATCTCAACGAGAAATGATCTGTTGGAATCGTCAGTCACACAGCGTTTGAGCAGAGGTGGCCACACCAATCACTTGCTGTATCCCACATCATACTGTACGATTGGAGATTGAATAAATAAGAATAACCGCTCAATTGTCTAGTGTAGTTGGTGTGTGTAAAGCAATTTAATATTTTGAATGCCTCAAATACGTAAGTTGTTAATTTTATGATAAATATCAAAACCAATACTCACGCAATCCTCTTATCACGTCTCCTTCAGCGTCTATTAATGTTTTCCCTTGTTCTAATGTTATATTTTGAGCTAATTTCTTAATATCTCTTCTAATTACTGCTTGAAGTTTCAGCATCAGCTGTTGCCTGGTTAATACTGATGTTTGTTTCCAGCTGCCATAAGCGTTTTTAGATGATTCAACTGCTGCTTCCATTTCGCTAGTGGTACTTTTAGGAACTTTAGTAACTAAATTATTAGTGGCAGGATCATGGAGGTCTATCCATTCTGTAGTTTTTGAATCGACGAAGTTACCGTCAATGAATAGTTTCGTAGTAGGAGCTACGTTCGAGTAATTACGACGTAAAATGTTTTTAACTGGTGTTGCCTGAAAACGGAATATTAATTAACTCCCTCTTAAATGAAAAGGCAATAACAATCGTCTGCTATTTGACTGCCATTCACAAGTTTATGATTGATGGGAAGCATAACCCTTTAGTTCCATTGTACAATATCCTTTATCATTTTCCAATACCCACTTGGCGTGAAAGTTTGTTTCTTTAGCAACAGCTTTCAGTCAATTTACTATTATTTATCATCTAAATTCAGCTTTTTAAAATTATGATTCTCCTGTATTAACATGTAAACGTCTGTTTTTAACAAAAACTAAATCAATCCAATTGATATTGACCTAGAAACTTACGTTTTACCATCTGTATCCTGAAGGATACATTTCCAATCAAGTTGTATATAATTTCGTACCTACTCATACCTATACATGGAAATATTGCATCGGGATATTCGGTAATAGAACTTACAAGTGGTCAGGCTTTTCGTCTAATTGAAACCAGTTATCACATGTGCCTCAAAAACAGTCAAAGAATAATAAACAAATCAGCTAGTACTTGCAAGTTTCAACTTGCCGCACTCATTGACAAAATATAACTATGAGCTTGTATAAAGTGAAAAATCCCCAAGCAATTTTGAGACTAATCATCACATATGGGGCAGTGGTTTGGGGTACTAGAACTAGTCTAAATACCACCAAGAATAGAACAATCTGTACAAAGGTACAAAGACTGCTTATGGGTCATGGAATTTAGCCCAACAGCTGCCCAAGAAGTGATTCTGAATCTTCAACCTATTCACACAGTATTGGAAAGCGTGGCAGAGAAAACATCGCGGAATAATCTAAGAAAATCCGTTCCTGAATAATGAACAACCCAAGACATGCCTTAGGATGTTGCATAGAAAAAGTTCACCTTCAAAAGAAATTGTAAAAGCAAGTGGGATCAAAACACCATACAAGAAATGAACAGAAATGCCAAGCAGGAGATAGAACTGGAATAGGAGTGTACGGGCCCAGAACCAAACAGTTTGAAAGTCTGAGCAAGCATTTTTCAGGCAGAAATCTATGCAATTCAAAAATGTGTTCAGTTCAATCGCAAACAGGAGATTATCATCTTGTCCGATAGTCAAGCAGTTATTAGAGCTTTAAGCTTCAATATCATAAAATCCAAACTTGTTTTGGGATTGCGTACAAAAATTAAACGAGCTAGGCAAGAAAAATAAAATGGATCCGAGACACACGAATTTAAATGTATTCACAGAGCGCCTGTACAATATTGGAGGAACTTATGTGCTCGAAGTTTTTTTGGTAGACACGACGGTAGGCGTTAATAACGAAGCAGACTGATAATTTATATAAAAAATGCGCAACTTCATACCTACTAATAAATTAATATTTTAGTTTAGTTAGAAGATGAATTCTGTTCGTATTATGAACAGAATTTCTTTGTTAAATAATTCAGAATCAGATATTTGTCGAAATGTCTAGACATGACATTTTGATTTTTGTTGTGGTAAGAAATAAAGACAAATTAGATGAATTATCTTGATTTTATTTCTCTTTTGATAAGAAATCAGTTCAAAAAATAGGTTTAAATTAATTTAATTAATTAAATTTAACCCAATAAATGACAACTTGGGGCATATAGATTAGCAAGACTAATCGACGAATCCAAATATTAAAAAAAAAACATGGTTTTCGTCTCGAAATCATTCGAATTTATAAAACAGTTTTTAACCTTTGCTTGAACCATATCAGATTAAAATTTTTCTGTTATTAATACAATCGAGTGTTAATATTAATGATATATTTTTTTGAATTGAGAAAAATGTAATCGAATCGTTTTCTATTTAATTATGAAAATCATTTAGTAGCTTATTTTTTGTAAAGACATTTATATAGGAACGAGATAATTATAAATATTTTCCATATGATAGTAATATTTAGAAAACTGCTTGATGATTTAACAAGTAATATATTCATTTGTACATCAAATCATAACATTTTTTGCTCTCAGTAAGTGCATTATTATGTAATTTAACCTCAGATGAATTATTTTATAACCGTGCGGGCATTAAGGTGTCAAAAACGGTGGGGTACGAGGAGCGCACGTGCATCGAGCGTTCAGGCACATTTAGAAAAAATTTCGTGCATCTAGCGCATCAAATCCGAAAGATGAATGAGCAAATGTTCAATATAATATGAAATACTGGACAAAAATTATTTTTTCCCATAAATGAGTGAATTTTTTAAATTTGGTTCAACATAATTAAAATTAATAAAATTAATTTTTCCACTAAAAAGCCTTTTAATTTAAGAATGGTTAGGTTAGGTTAGGTTAGGTTAGGTTAGGTTAGGTTATGAGACTATGACTATAAACGCATTGATTAGAAAGTATAACTCTTTCTTACTTTATTTATACCTACAAACGTGCGCTCGATTCATCTGCGCTCGATGCACGCATTCTCAAAAACAGTTCATGATGAACTTATTTTTAAATAATAAAATGAAAAAATATAAATCATATTTTAACATATTTATATACATTTATAAATTCTTTGGTTGTATGTATTCCGCTGAATTCACTGTAGCAATGGTTGACTCATTATTCCTTGTTCTAGTCCCAGGACGATGCGAAATCCGGATGATTTTTTTAGTTGGTACAACTTTCAAGCTCCAACTTTTAATCACTCTCATAATTTGTGAAAATAACTAATTTCAATATCTCGTTAAAAATAAATCATTAAAGTAAATTAACAGTTCAGTTTCATTACAACGACAATGATAATGTCGATGTAAATATGAAAAATTTGAGTATAAATTTAAATTTATCATTCAAAACGAACTGGTATGACATACAAGTTTGTATACAGCATGAGTCAACATAAATCGTCAGGTGTCTGTCAGTTCACAATAAATCCCCGAACATGAGGCTTTGAAAGACTGTTAGCTGCTATTTGTTATGGGATTCATTCAGTATGTACTGGGTGGGCAACTAAAAACAGGAACGAATTATATTACAGCGTCAGGGGGAAAAATAAACCGAATTGACCTGGAAAAAAACGTGGAAATTATTTTCAGAATTTCAGTTCCACCATTTTCAAAATTTTACGCATTTTTCATTTGATAGAGTTTAGTGTATCTCTTCAAATAAAAAGTAGGGGAGACTGAAAAAATGCCTTAAAATCTGTTTCTGCTTAGCTTTAATAAATTTGATATTTTTTCAAAGAGTTTTTGTCTAGTAATACAAATCCTTAGCAAAAAATTGAAGTAGACTTTTTAAAAGTAAACTAAATCTTTTTTCTGTTTCGACATATCTCAAGAAATGTGTAAATATCAAAATTTTTTTTCAAACGTCTGTTGCCCCATAAAAAAACAGAGATTCTGAAGTGGAAACCTCTTTATCCATGTCAATTCGCATAAAACTACTATCTACTAGAACAGCAGAAATGAAAGTAGGGCAAGACACCATTTCAATCACTGCAAGTAGGGAATGCCCACAAGGGGAAGTCGGGGATGCGACTTATGTGGAGTTTAGTAGTAGACGAACTCCAGGATATCCAGTCGACAGAGTCAACTACACAAAAGGAAGTTTTGAAAATACACTATGTGGCATAGCTCACAGAGAAAACAAAGATACAAAAAGGTGGTGTCGATCGATGGGGTTAAACGTCAATCCGAACCTGCCATTAAATGGTAAACGATGGATCAGACATAACTGGAATAGGAGTGTGCGGGCCCAGAACCAAACACTCTGGGTGTGGTCATCGCACCAAGCATTTCTTAAGCAGAAATCTATGTAATTGAAAATTGTGTCCAGTTCAATCTATCGACAAACTCGTTTAGGTTTGCCTCTTGTCTCTTAGACACTTGAAGTTCCACTTGTCAAATTACTCGCCCTTATTTTTATATTGATATGGTTTTAATAACCATAAATAGTTTTCACAAAGTTGTGAATCAAGTTATTTAACTCACATAACTCATAGGCAAATCTTACCAATGAATAACAAAAAGAATTTGTCAACCTAAGGACGGTGGTGATTGCAAATGTTACTTAACATATTAATTAGATTACAAAATTTTATCAAATTACCTACCAATTAAGATAGTAAGACATTATCAAATTTATTTGAGGATTATGTATTGAATCAAAGGTTATCAGCTAATGTACACATACAGAACAATAAATATATTAACTGAAAGATACAACAGTATCCATTTTTTATCCAAATTATGATACGTATTAGTTAAAATAATGATAAAACAGTTTTTCATAAAACAAATTAATAATTTTTTACCACAAGTAGAGTCCCTACTAAATACTAAAAAGTGTCAACTCCTTTTCTTTATCAATTTACAGGGTGATTTGTGAAATTAACCATGAATTTTAATTGGCTATGGTGTTTACACAGCTCATTTAATTTTTTAAATTTTTACATTATTTAGTACACTAATATCAAGCAGTCCTCAGGTATTAGCTAAAATTCCATGATCGGTTTTTAGTCGCGTCAATGAATACATAAAACAGGCAATCTTCGGAAGTACTCAAGAACAGATCCGATCTTGATTTTTTTTTAATTTTGTTTTTTTATATTCTTTAAAATCAAAAACCTCCCCGAGTGGGGACGGAATTATTTATTTTGTTCATACAATATCTGTGATATTTATGCACAAACAAAATTTCTACTAAACAATATCCATTAAAAACTATATTAATGAATGTTATAAACATTTACCTATTAGTTTGTTCTGTGTGGTAATGACATGGAATTAATTTTTGGACCAAAATATAAATTTTTTATTGACCATAGAAAATTTATTATTCTATATACAAAAAAGTACATTTAATTTTCATTCCCATTTCGCGTTTCGGAGACTGCTTCATCTTTTTAAGTAGTGGGTGGTTACTGCAGTCATTTCCACTATGCAAGCTGGTGAGCAATGAGGACGTTTTCTACAGCAACACGCTCAACCGCATCCTGTTTTGCAAGAGCAAAATATCAATTTTAAAACGTTGTCAGGTGTTGCTGGTTGTGTCATTTTGATTGGTTTTAAAAAATTCTCTTTTCGCCAACCCCATTCTTCAGATGGTATCAATGAATTATTTTTCCATTGCTGAACTTGTAAGTAGACTCTTTTAATATGTTGTTTTGCTGCATCTCTTGTCGGAGGTAAGGAATTAAGTTGTACGGTTTTATTTTTTGAAGCTAATGCGTTTATATCGCAGTTCATTCAAGCATTTGGCAGTTTTAGCACTATACATTATTAGAATACAATCAATACCATCATTAAAAAACACTTCTTCATTTTGTCCTTCAACCATAAAAATTTCAGCTGCTGCATGTAATTTTTGATTATTATGAAAAACCTTTTTTTCCTTTGTTATAGAAAGCGGATGTAGTATCACATCCAGTGAATGCATGAATAAAAAACAGATGTTTTTTTTAATATTTGGATATTTCTCTAATATTGTTTGTTGAGTGAACTTGTTGCAAGATATTATTTTTTAGTGTTTTTTAAAAAAACATTTCTTTATCATCAGGTGCTAAAGCCATCAATAAAACTAACACATCAATATCTTCAGCTACAACAACTACTTGAAGAGAGAAACAATATATAGCAGATTGCACAATTAATCGATCAGCATCACTTTCGGCTTGACTCCACTCAATATTATTTTCGCCTAGTTTTTTGCAGAGAAAATTAATGAACCTATTTCTATTTTTGCTATTACATAAAAGTTACTCTTTCGTCGTGTTTAAAGGCATGTCTTCTTCAAATAAATAATCAATGGAAGTATTACCGATATAACTACGATTTCTATCAGACACTATAGTTCCATCATTACCATATCCATCAAATACAACTTTAACATTAGTGCCATAATTATTACGTAAATATCTAATATACTGTTGACATTTTTATCTATGAAGTAGCATGTCATCATCAATCTCAAACCTTTCATTCTTTCATCAGGTAAGGACTACCTAAACAACAAAAAGGTCCATGTATATTGTACGAATAGTACCTATACCTCACAAAACTTTCTAATGCAACGTTAAATATCATACATTAAGAATGTCTAATCTCTGAATTGTAGATTCTAGACCTCAAAATATGATGATTCTGCTCAACATGCCTTATGCAAATATGGCTAGTTTCCGAGATACGTGGTGTTCAAAGTTCAAATTTAAATTTTGATTTTCGCAATAATTTTTTATGTTTTCACAATTTCTCTTTGAAAATTGGCAATTTTATATTTTTTGGCACGAGGAATCATAATTTGCACTCTAATTTATCATTGTTAATAGAGGGCGCTAGTTACACTTGTTTGTGTTAAAACTTTTTTTGAGCTAAACTTACAACTAAAATAATAAAAAATATTAAAAAGCGTTTATTTCTACAAAAAAAGTTACCCTTCTTTGATTCGTATAACTCAATCGGTTATCGAGTTATTTGCTTCTATAAAGTTCAATAAATTTTATTATTCCTTAAATATGTAACAATAACAAATTTGTAAACAAAAATAAAAAACTTCAAAGCAAATGCTCAAAATGCCCACCATTTACTTCAATACAATTTATGATCCGCTTTCGTAAAGATCTCTTAATATCAAATAATCCTTGTCTATTATTTTTAATTACATCCGCGGCTTCTTCTATGTATTTTCCGTCGCAGTTGCGAAGTAATTTTTCCTTTGTAAACTAATGCCTTCATATGCGACCAAATTGAAAAATCCAAATGATTTAAAACAGGGAAAAATTGCATTCATATCATTACACTCCTGTTCGAAATTTATTACAATAAAATACAAAATTGACTTGTTCGATTGTATCCGAAATATCAGAATAGTACCTCTCAAGCTCATTCTATATTTTGAACAGTTTTTGGAGTTCACTCGGGGCCCGGTATGAGAAAAATGTGAGGTGTAAAATCTATCGATGAATGATATCGTTACGTTTTTGGTGCGGACCCTATGATGCGCAACTTTCTAATTTGTCAGTGTCGACATACTTATATTGCTGTTTTTATTATAAATGTCAATAATTAATATTGTTATCGTGATGTTTTAATTTTTATCATTGTGTTCCGCTAAAGTGAACTGAAAGTATTTTCAAATAACTATGGTAGAAAGAGGTGTAGATGATATTGCAAGGTACGTTATAATTCATGTATTATATGTATGAGCATGTGCAATTTGTATTTATTAAATATTTTAATAATTATCGATGTAGTTCATATAAATATATATTTGAAAGCAACACATAAAATTAGATAATAAAAACCCAATATGAATTATCGAGATTATTGACTATTGTAAAAATATTTCGTCGATTAATTTTAATAAATGTATATGAAATGAATAAATTGAATAAATATATATTTATATATGTATATTATTTTCATTAATTACAAATTTACCCTTTTATACAGTATCAATCTTTTTTAAGTTAAATAAACTCTTTTTGCGTCTGGTTAGACTATCGAACTTAAGGAGTAAACTCCAGTCGTGCGTCGGAGCTGACACACACAATTTTTTTTTAATTCAACCATTTAAATCACCAATAATTTCACATTTGCAAGAAAAATTAAACTAAATTTGATAACCTTGATAACCATAAATTTTGACAGGTTTTATTGTCTCCAAAATGTCAAAATTATACACTTCTCAAGCTCGTTCTATGGTTTTTTATTACATTCTAATCTTTTTCCTTTTCTTAATTCATCCAAAACTTCCAATGTCAAGTTATATGTCAGATTAAAACGTTATGTGACACGTAAAAACGCCAATTGTCATGTCAAAACGTCACATGTCACAAATCATGATTAAACGCAACATTTCCCACTAAAATGACACATGTCATTCCAAAACGTTTCATTTTGCGTTAAAAAGACACGTGTCACAACAAAATGTCACATGACAGTTTAAAATGTAGCATGTTACATATCACGTTTCTTTTATTAGCAAGTTAAAATATTATGACACGTGAAAACGCCAATTGTCACGTCAAACGTCACTCCAAAACGTCCATGAACATTCAAAATGTACAAATTTTCATGTAAAAAAGCACCGTAATTTGTTTATAAGTGTTTTAAGGATATATAAATTAACATCAACAAAATTTTACTAAGTATGTTGATTCAGTAGTTGTCAGATGACGTGAATAGTTTGCAGCCTTAACGATGGAAAAATGTTCGATCAAAACGATCAAAATTTTTTAAATAATGCAAACGTTAATCATCATACTTGTAGATGCTGGTCACGTATCAATCCTCGTTAAATGCGTGAATCTCACACCCAATATCCCGAAAAACTAAAGCCGTATCACAAGATCCTTGTACACAATGATTTATAAAAATCTTACAAGTCGTTTCCGAGATAATTGAGGCTTTCCAAATATAAAACTCACTCTGTATATTATATTATATATTTATCGAAGGCGTATAAGTTATTTATAGTTTATATTTATTAGTTATACTTGAAAATTATGCTTCAATAAATTATTTCGAAATGAAAATATTGGTAAAAGTGTTAACAGCTGATATGGGATTTTTTCCACAACTATGAGTGAATGCAATCATTTTATTAGTATGATCTAAATTAAAATAAACTAAAATGTTTTTCTTCGTCCACAAATACATTCATCAATTGTCTCAAATTACCTGATACTAATTAAAATAATTCTCGCTTTATTTCATTTCAATTTGTGGAGCTGGTATTAATAAAATATAATGAACACGAGTCAGTTGTTTTTCCAAATATCGACCTTGAATATTGAATATACGTTTTTGTAATGTACTTACAGCTGACCTAATCATAGCAAAGCCGGTTGGTTTATCACTCACGAGCTACTGAATGTGAGCGGAGTGGGAAACGATCTGATACAACTTAAATTGAGCTGCGCGGTTCAGTTCGCACCTTATAACCTTCAATAGTATCTCAACTAGTTTTTCATAACTCAATAATACAAAATCTTTTATGAAATAGCTGGCCAACAAGGAATTATTGAAATTGAATTAAAACAATTCAACAATATTACTATGAATGTTGAGGAGGTACATTCAAAATAATAATAGTATAGTCATGAATGTATGTATATGGTATATGCAAATTATTGATATTTTGTGAGAGCGTATTTTGACATAAACAGAATAGAATACACTAAAACTATTTTGTATATATTGGGTCTCAAACTAAATTATTCAACAATCTTTTCGTGGTATATCTCGATTCATTGTTATGTCCCTCAGCAGAGTCTTTATAATGTCTAAGAGTAGTAAAAAAATACTAACAAAAATACGAAGGTACAAAACGAACCTTTTCAAATCAAATTTAGAAAAACGAATCCTCATTTACATCGAACACAGATGAGCTTGACACAACTAGACTTCAAATTCGATGTTCAAATTGGAAGGAATATCGGATGTTCAATACACACGACCTAAACAATCCTATTGACTGCGCCAAATATGTTATACGATAAAAGAGAAATCCTTTTCCAAAATTACTAAATCGAATGATAATATTGAATTAGTTTTGCGCTGTCGAGTTTATCCGATGGAGGGCTGAGGTTATCTTGCAGATTCCTTAGAGTTTCTTAGAATCCAAGAGTTCTCGGTAATAAAATAAATAGTACTACTTTGATAATGCCTCATGTTCTATAACGAACAGCTAGTCCTCGAAAAACTAGGCGATGTGGGTCCTAATTTTCGAATTTGTATGAACTGCAACAGTTCTTCAATAGATTGTTGAACGATTCGATTCGACTAGATTCGATTGTCTCAGTGAATCGTTAAAGTGAATATCGGATGTTTAAGACACACGACCTGAACAATCGTATTGAACTGCGCCAAATATGTTATACGATAAAGGAGAAATCCTTTTCAAAAGTTACAAAATCGAATGATAATATTGAATTAATTTTGCGCTATCTACTTTATTCGATGGAGGGCTGAGGTTATCTTGGCGATTCATTAGAGTTTCTTAGAATCCAAGAGTTCCCGGTAATAAAATAAATAGTACTACTTTGATAATGCCTCATGTACTATAACGAACAGCTAATCCTCGAAAAAACTAGGCGATGTGGGTCCTAGTTCTCGAATTTGTATGAACTGCAACAGTTCTTCAATAGACTGTGAATGATTCGATTCGACTAGATTCGATTTTCTCAGTGAATCGTTAAAACGAATATCGGACGTTCAATACGCACGACCCGAAAAATCCTATTGACTGCACCAAATATGTAATCGATAAAGGATAAATCCTTTTCAAAAATTACAAAATCGAATGATAAAATTGAATTAGTTTTGCGCTGTCGAGTTTATCCGATGGAAGGCTGATGTTTTCTTGGAGATTCCTCAGAGTTTCTTAAAATCCAAGAATTTCCGGTAATAAAATAAATAGTACTACTTTGACCATGCCTCATGTACTATAACGAACAGCTAATCCTCGAAAAAACTAGGCGATGTGGGTCCTAATTCTCGAATTTGTATGAACTGGAACAGTTCATCAATAGATTGTTGAACGATTCCAATAATCTTGAATTTTCATTGTACACAGGCCGATTTTTATAGCTTACTAGATTCGATGGTCTCGGGAAATTGTTAGAACGAATATCGGACGTTCAATACGCACGACCTGAACAATCCTACTGACTGCGCCAAATATGTAATCGATAAGGGAGAAGTCCTTTTAAAAAATTACAACATCGAATAATAATATTGAATTAGTTTTGCGATGCCGAGTTTATCCGATAGAAGGCCGGGGTTATCTTGGAGATTCCTGTATGTAATCGATAAAGGAGAAGTCCTTTCCAAAAATTTCATTCACTGATTCAAACTATCAATTAACTATCCCCACAATGTTTGTTCAGTACTAAAATATTAGCTTCGATTAAAATTAATGCAAAAAATAGTATTTGAAATTATATTAATTCGTACGGGGTAGGGATGACATAATTCACTTTCAACGTGTCAAAATTTATTAAGTGTATGTCCCTTAGTGATCGATCAAAGTTTCACCAAAATGAAATTTATTTCTTCTTTGGTGGATAAATACTTTCGACAGTAATTAGGTATTTCTTTTAAAAGTTTCCATAATGTGCTCCGATTCAGTTAGGGAAATCATTATCATCTTCGATCTTGACAATAACTTTGTCTATTGTCAGAAATTCTTTTCTAAAAAAGAACGCATGTCTTTCTGTTAAATTCTGTTTGAAAATTCTTTAATAACTCTGTAAATCGTAAATTTCCCAACACAAAGCGTATATCACTAAATAATTTCCCTTTGCGATCATACTTTCACATAAATTTTACATAAATGTTTGTAAATGATTTGAAACGATTGAATATCAATGTTTTTCCATGTTTACATCATGCAATAACTCAAGTTGATTCTTCAAGGTAATTAATAATGAACGTTGAAATTTCATATATTCATTATACTCATTTTTATATGTATTTATTGATATAAATTAAAAGATAAGAAACAAAACTTTACTTTTCTAACACAACATTGTTTAAATGACGATCATCACGTTGATGGCACTCCTCAATCCGTTTGCGTACTTTTTGAAGAAGTGTTGAGGAATAATCCTGATCTTGCTCTTAAGATAACCCCACAAGAAAAAATCAGGTGAGGTCAAGTCAGTGCTTCGAGGTGGCCATTCAATATCACCTCTTCATGAAATCACCTTTTCTGTGAACAACTCGTGCAATGCAGAAAAAGAGTTGTTAGTGGTGTGGCCCCATCGTGTTGGAACCATATCAGCCTGTAGAAGTTACAGTTACTGCATGTCGTCTGTTATCATAGAGCCCAATAATACATTTCGCCGACATAGAGACTCACGAGGTGATTTTCGTGCTATGAACTCCCTAAAAAACGACCCCGCTCAGCAATTTGTTTGCTTCTTACTCACTCTTTAAATAGTTGAATCGTTTTGAAACACCCTGTATTTATATAGGTTATATTTAATTGATAATAATAGAGAAAACGGTTTAAATCAGCATTTCGCGAAATCACACTTGATATAAATATATTTAATTGAAATAATATGAGACCACAATTGATGTTTTTTTCTTGGAAGTAGAAAATACAAAATTGGTTCAAAGATAAAAAGACTTTCAATAAATTCTTAATTTTTATAACTAAGATTGTTAAACCGTGATGCAATTAATTCATATCAATTTCTTGATGGTTCTGCGGTCAACTGTCAGTCTCGGAAATAACTCCAAGTTGTCTAAAAAATTAAAAAGTATTCAAAGTATTGAGATGGAATAGAGAAAATGGGATAGTTGAAATATTATTATCAATTCGTAATGGTTAACGAAAATAAAAACCTAGAAACAATTGATCAATTGCTTCCTATTTCAGTTTTTAGTTTTGTTCATTTAAGATTAATAATTGTTTTTTATTTTCGTTGATTTCCTATGACACTATTTGGTTCGCCTAGATCTTTGATGATATTTCATTTCTATTTAATATTAGATATTCTCAATGCCTCAATAATGTCAATTAATGTAAATATGCTAGAACGGTTATTGAGCTAAACTTAGCTGGAGTCTCAATCAATTTAGTGGTTCTAATATGGCTATAAAAATTCATTATGAAGTTACGGAACTGAAATTTTTAGCAGCTTTGCTAGATAGTGTCCACTCCTCTAGAAGCTTTAAGAAGTCTTTTTCGGCTTGTCTCGTAACCATTGTCATTGGTCATTGATCAACAAGAGGCTTTATCATTTCTATTTTGCGGTGCTACCTCACCAACAGAAGTCAGCTTGTAATGGTTGATACAACGATGTCTTCTTGCAAGCCAATATAATGTGTAGTGCCCAAGGATCAGTACTAGGCCCTATTTTGTATCTTCTGTTTATAAACGACATCAGTGGTAAAATAAGTCTATTTGCAGAAGACACTAGCTTCTCTTGGATCAATCTAATCTCACGTCACTTCATAGTACCATATCTAGTGACCTAATCACCCTTAAATCAAGATACGATTCTAATCTTCCTAATCTGTCTCAACGTTTTTAAAACTGAAGTTTCATCATTTATAATACTTTGATGCTTTTTCTATCAAATAATACTATCATTGACGTCGTTGAAGCTGTAAAATTTTTAGGACTTATTGTGGACAATTCCTCTGGTTTTGGACTAAAATCAGTTTCCAAAGAACTGAACTTATCCACCTCCTTAACAGTTTATTATGCCCTTATTGACTCGCATCTCCGATAAGTCCTTCTTTTCTGGGGTACTTGTGGAGTTACTCAATTTGAGCTATTAGATATTTACTCGAACTAAACAGCTGGGTTCACTGCAGGGATTTTTTCAAAAGATTAGAAATTCTGACGTTATCCATCTTTGAATCCGTTTTCCTAATTCGTAAGTACGCTTCTCCAATTTCATAAAAGTTGTTGGCTATGGACTAAGAACGCCTAGCACAATTTTCATCTACCAACTCCACGTTCGGAATTAGTTGAGGACACAATATTTTACAACAAAAAAATGCACAATCATTTGCCAATTTAAATCAAATCGATACAATCTTTTCCCGCATTTCGCAATAATTTGAGGGCAAATTTACTGGAAAGTGCCTGGGCAAGCTGCATATTGGTTTAATTTGCTATGGACGACAAGGAAAGTTCATTAAAATATCAGAACACTTATTTATAATAATTTTTATCGTAATTGGGCAAGAAAATTTGATACTATATGGGTGATATTTGTCATTACGGCCATCCAATACCTCACACAAAAGATTATTTATAAATTATAAAAAAGTGACAACTTGGTGAAAAAAAATATTGAAATGATTTTAGACAAAAACTGATATTTTTCAAGCGCTACCAATAAGATTTGGTTCGAGTAACTTTGAGTATTGCCTAGTGTTATTTAGAAAATGATAAATGACTGATGTTATTTTGGTTTGGTTCGTAATCGGAAGAAAAAATGATCCCAATTGTTAAAAAAACAAATTTTTGTTCCATTTCATTGTTGCACTTGCCCTTTGATCCCCAATTCATTTGATCTGGATACTTTCTGTACTCAAATTTAAAAAAACAAAAAGTGGAAAGAGATTTCAGACAAACGCAAAACTATTTATTTGATTGCCTTGAATAATTTGAAACTTGATGGATTAATTATGTAACATTTAGAATGTTGAAGAATTGAATTTTTTTCGTTACAATTTTGAAAAGTCTTTCATCCGTCAAATCCATGTGTTCATGACCTCAATAGAGTGCGTACTCAAAAATCTTCATGAAAGTGAAGCTCCAAGAGCTTCACACATATTTTCAATTTGCTGGTACGATCCATTTTGTTATAGTAGAGATCTAGCTACCACTCAGTCACATTGTTTTGAAAAATGTCTCAAATTGAGTTTCGCGCTTTTATAAAATTTTTAACTAATGAATTAGCACCAACACAAATCAAAAACAGAATAGATGATGTTCACGAAGAGTTTTTCTAATAATTAAAAAGTGGTCCAGTCGTTTCGTTAGAGACAAGAATTATTAGAATATGACCCAAATGCGGGAGGTTCCTTGACGATAACTACTCCAGAAATCATCAAATTAGCGGAAGAAATTTCAGCAAAAACATGTACATTTAACTATGACAAAAATTAGTGCAAGGTGGGTGATTCTTAGAGCCTCGCCGCGATTAAAAAAGTGTAATCCGATCAATTGTAAAAAGATATGAAACCATTTTTTTACACTGACACGATGTTCAAAAGAGATTCTAGGAAATGACATTGGAAAAGAGAGCTGTCGCCAAAAATATCAAATGGTTACGTAAGGCACCAAAAAACTGTGTGCCATAATATTTTGTGACTGTGAAGCTATATATCCCTGATCTGGTTTCGTCCGAATATTTTTGATTCGTCACGCTAAAGGCCGAGTTGAGTGGTAAAATATTTTACAGTGACGATGAAATTAAACAGGGGGTGAACGAATATTGTGAAGATACATCATGTTTTTATAGTGGCATAGAAGTTATAATCACAATTGTTTTTATCCACGAGTATAAATTAAATAATAATTGTAGAAAACGAGGGCTTAATTTCCTCTTCGCTCTGTACATCCTACACCAGTTTTTATTATGAAATGTTATGTTGTTTTATTTAATAAGCAAATATTAGAAAAAGTAGGTTCAACGACAGGAAACAACAGATACCAAAATGTTTTATGCGCGACTTGATTATTATTCATTATATCTATTAAGTTTATTATTTCTCGGTTAAATTCTAATTATTCAAAATAATAAGGTAGAGGACAATGAAAAGAAAACTTGGTGAGGCTCCAGAAATTCGAAAAATCATGAAAAAAAATATGGAAATAAAAAAAATGAAAACTTATTTTTGTTAGGTTAGATTAGGTTAGATTAGGTTAGGTTAGATTAGGGTAGACTGAAGGGATGTGTACTTAAATCAGAATAATTGTTCACATTTGGTCTGCTCTTCAAATACCCCCTCCACCGCCCGCCCCTCGCGACACTCATAATATTCTTTAACAGTCAGCTTTAGCAAGATATCATTTTTTTAATGGTGATAATTTTCAATTTTTCACAGTTAATTTTTGATATTTCACATTTGATTACTAAAAAGTAATTTTAAGAATGTTTTTGTTCAAATTTAACTTCAATGATTACTTAATAAAAACAGTACAAATTATTATTTGCGAGAAAAGTTCATTTTAAGTGAAATTATTATTATTTTTTATTGTAAAAACATGATAAATAAACATTTTTGTTCGTTTTTTTGTGTAAATTACAAAAAAAGATATAGTAGCTTCATAACGCACATAACCCAACGCTCCCCTTTAGTTCAAAAATTTTCTTTCACAAAACTTGCACCAAGCGTCAACATGTTTGGATGGAAACTCCCGGGAGAAGCTCCAATTCTGATGATGCGGTGGACGCGCTACGCTGCCTTTATCTTCGGTGCTTGAATCGCCTTTTTCGAACTCTAGTCACTTTTTTATAAATTTTTTCCTTTTTTGAATCCTCTTCGTTATTTCCGGCTTGCTTTTTTGATTCCTTGGCATCTTTAGCTTTTTTGAATTCCGTCAATTTAGCTTTATAAGGCGTAGAGGTGATTACTGTAGCACTGCAGGCTTTTATTCCCCTATTGGAGCCCTCTATTTTATTTTCGGAATAGGAGTGATATCAAAGGGGCTTAACGTAGATGATATGAAATCCTGAGAATCTTCCAGCGTAGCTAATGACAGAGGAACATAATGACCTGCCGAAGATGTCGATAGTTGATTCTAAACAAACTGCACTGCAACTTGTCCTTCTACATCTCCGCTCCCTGAAAAGCTCTGATTTTCTGTTGTTGGCGTATTTGACACAGATTCAATTAAAGAGGAATATCGTTTTTTGTTAGCCTCTTCAATGAAATCAGCATCTGAGAACAACTTCTCGTTCAAGGGATATATGCCTGTTATTTTAAATCAATTGATTGCAATTTGACCTGTTTGGCACCTAATATAGGGTTTGCACTGGTAACGCGTTCATTATGTTTTAACCACTGCCTGATTTCTTCGTTGTAATAAACTTTGAGTGGATGCATGAAAGTTTTTGGATGCATGAAAGTTTTTTCTTTTGTGGGATTGACAAACTCGATGAAATGACTAAACCACTGAATGAAGGTGTTGATCTGGATACACTCTGATGGGTGCGCTGCAAATATTGTTCCCGGTGAGGCCCCTTTTTTCAACTGCTCACTCAGATTTTTCCTTGGAAAAATAACCACGAATGGACCACTAGCATTCACGTAAGCAACTATTGTTATAAGAGCCCCATCTGCCTTTTACCTTTTAGTCCAATCACTTTATGAATAGCTACTTTGGATTGTACCACAGTAATGCCACTCTCGTCAAAATTATAAATTCTGTCTAGCGTGAACTTTCTTTTCTCATAAGCGTCTTCCAGAATATGATAAAATTTCTCTGTACTTTCCTTGCTAAACCCAAGAGCCTTGTTATACGAAGTTCCAGATAGTTTTAATTTGTGCCATTTTAGACTAACTCATTTTTGGAGTTTACTTCTAAAGAATCGATTTGCATATATAAGGGGCCCGGTATAAGAAAAATGTGAGGAGTAAAATCTATTTAATATTGTTATTGTGACGTTTTAATTTTTATCATTGTGTTCCGCTAAAGTGAACTGAAAGTATTTTGAAATAACTATAACAGAAAGAGGTGTAGATGATATTGCTGAAACATCTAACAAACACGTGGTTGTAAGGTACGTTATAATTCATGTATTATATGTATGAGCATTTGCAATTTGTATTTATTAAATATTTTAATAACTATCGATGTAGTTTATATAAATATATATTTGAAAACAACAACATAAAATTAGATAATCAACCCAATATGAACCATCGAGCGCATCCACATAAAATAGAAAACTTCTAACCTAACCAAAAATTATTTTTTTTTCGATGTCTATAAATTCTTCCACGTTATTATGATTTATTTTATAAATAATTTTTAAATATTAACAACTGTAGTCAATAATTCGATAATATTATCAGAAAAATCGACAATATTTTTTCATTATAATAATGTTTTTATATAATTTTCTTTCGAAAAGTTATTTTTTAGCTTTAAATAATTTTCATGTACTATTTATTATTGTATGTAAAAGATTTAGTGACATAATTATCTTTTTATAACCATTTTTGTTAATTATTAAGATAATATTATATTTTAAATTAAAAAAAAAATGTTTATAAAAACCTTTTTTTATCAATTTTCTTAAAGTCGGTTAAAATTTTTATAATTATGCATTTATAAATTTTCTAATTTTTTTTTATATTTTTTGACTAGGAAAAAATCTAAACCTCCAAAAACTCCAGCCGAGAGACAGCGAGCTTACAGATTAAAAAAAATTAATGAAGGAAGCCCAAAATATTCTGGCAATCAACCAACCCTCAGGGTCCGTCGCACCCGTGATTGCTGCACAGTTGTCACCATCAAGTCCTGATATAGGACCCAGAATCATAGAGCACGAAGCAGTCATCGAAACTGTACCATCGAGGCCATCAATAAAACGAAAACCTCAAAATAGAGTCAACGTTTCGAGTAAAAAACGGAAGCAACGTTCATCAGAACTTAATTTTGATAAAATCCTCCAACTTCCAAGCCAACCTACACTGTCTTCAGGTCTGCCAAATGACGAAATACAATAAGTATTAAATCAGCCAATAGAAAATGAAGATGTTGATGTGTCAATGCAACCGCAAAATCTTCATGATGCTGATGATAGCGTGTACGCTGAGTCAGTCATTGAAGATGAACAAATTGATAATGAAGATGATTTGAATTTAGAGGATATTGTGCTACCAGAAGAGAATTCAAGCCATTCATATAATAGCTATCGTGCACATCAATCAGCTCATAAACTATTTCACAAGCTGTTTGTGAAAAATTCTTTTGGTCACGTCTGCAATATTTGTGATCGTCTATGGTTTTTAAATGATCTGAAAACTGGTCAATCTGATGATAAAAATCTACTAAAACAAATTACGGTAGGTCAAAATTTTATTTTTTTAAATTCTTTATTTATAATTTATTTAATACCTTATTAATTTTTATCATATATATTTTTGTGTTTAGGCATTTACCGACGTGACTGATGTCAAGATGTGTAAGACTTGCAATGTCAGTATTAAAAAGGGCAAGATTCCGTCGTTAGCAACCTTCAATGGATTTAAATATACAGAGAGACCAGCGAACTTACCTGAATTAGACATCATTGCTGAAAGATTCATATCACCATGGCTCCCTTTTATGCAGATACGTAGATTGCGGCATTTCAACGGTCAGTTCGCAATAACCGGACAAATAATCAATGTACCTGTGTCAGTCAACAATATGATAAACATTTTACCCCGACCACTCGATGGCCAGGAAGAAGATTTTTGTATCAATGTACACATCAAAAGAAAGCTTATTCACCGAACAAATTATCTTCATGGACCAGTTAAAAGATCTGTCATCAAACAATGGTTAACATATTTGGTTCAGACACCTTTATATAGATATTATGATATCAAAATAGATGATTCCTGGTTTACAACTGATGATAATGTGATAATTGATTATACTGAATTTGCAGATGACATAATACCTGTTGACCCAGACTCTCTACAAACCCAAACACATATTGATGACTTAAGTGAACACATTGGAATTGATGGGAGTCTTGTAGCCCAACAGCAAACGCTTATGTTGAATGAAGATAAATTATTTCACATCGCTCCAGGTGAAAATAATATTCCAATGAGTTCCAACTGTTCGATAAACATGCAGAGGAATTGTCGTTTCCAGCTATTTACTTAGGACAATTTCGTGTATACCGGGACGAAATTACAGTGACACCATTTATGATGGCAACCAGTGAATTTCGCCGTTTTGATAGACGGGGAGTGACATCGAATAAACTTCTTTATACTGCGATGAAAATATTGCGACTAAGAGTTTGTGATGGTTTGAAAATTGGGTTCAAGCATATCGGTACGGATACCAATATTTCTAAAGAGCAAGTTATATCTGAAGAATATATAAATACCTGTTTAGAGAGCAACGTAACTTTTATGAAATCAATTCCTAATTCTGCAGCTTATTGGTCTGCACGTAAGCGAGATCTGTTTGCAATGATGCACCAGTTGGGTAAACCAACCATGTTTTTGACGATTAGCGCTAATGAAATAGGATGGCCGCAACTTTTAAAACTTCTGCATAAACTCAAGAATAACGGTGAAATATTAACGGATGAACAGATTGAAACATTAAATTATTTTCAAAAAACAGCCTTGGTCAATGAAGATGCTGTAAGTTGCGCAATTTACTTCAACAAGCTGGTAAATGTCATCATGTTAATTTTACAATCGAAGAAAGTGTGTCCATTTGGAAAATATAGAGTTCTCAATTACTTCAAACGCATTGAGTTTCAACATAGGGGTAGTCCACACGCCCATATATTATTATGGTTGGATAATGCACCTAAGGATGCGTTAGGAGAAAATTATCAAGAAGCACTAGCCTTAATTAATGCTCTTATCTCGGTAAGTTCATCAGAAGCATCTGAACACATAAAACTTCAAACTAATAAGCATACTTTCACGTGCTTTAAAAGTACACGCGCAAATGCTCGTAAATGTCGGTTTGAGGCGCCTTTCTTGCCTATTCGTCAAACAACAATTCTTATACCTTTGGAGAGCGAAAATCCAGAGTTGAAGAATTTAAAATTACAGTACCAAAATATACGGAAAAACTTAGAAAATAATAATTACGACAACTTTGAAGAATTTCGACAAGCTAATGACATATTATCAGATGAGAATTACATGAACATTATTCGAGCTGGAATAAATCGACCGCGAGTATTTATCAAAAGGCAACCTTCTGAAAAATGGCATAATTGTTTCAATCCTTTTATTCTTAATGTGGTTGGGTCCAATATGGATTTTCAATTCATCACTGAAGAATATTCATGCATGCAGTATGTCGTTGGTTACATCAATAAGACGAATAGAGGAATTAGTGACTTACAACAGAAACTCGTTGATATAATGAATGAGTATCCCGACTTTGACATTATTTCTGCAACTAAAAAACTCAACGTCAACATACACAATAGTGTCGAAATGTCAAGTCAAGAAGCTGCGTGGTTTTTCTTACGAGAACCTATGTCCAAACCGTCGGTAGCTGTTGATTATATACCCACTTATTGGCCACAACACCGAGAGCGAATCAGAAAAACTCTAAAGGAACTAGCACAACTTGATGATGATGACACACACATTTGGAAGGAGAATTGGTTTGACAAGTACGAAAAAAGACCCGTTGAACTTGATCACTTCACTTTAGCCCAGTTTGTTTCTCAGTATAATGTTACTGCTAAAGGCATTGTAAAACTCCGGAAGTTTCCAAAAATTATAAGATATCGAAATTATGATACGGGGAAAGAATTATCGGAATATAAAAGAGAAATGATTACTCTACATATTCCGTTTAGGATTGAAGAAACTGATATTCTGGCAGACATGAAATTTTTACGAATTTTTGAAGAAAATCAAGACGTCATAATGGAAAGAAGAAAAGAATTCGAATCTAATTTAGACATTGCTAAAACTATGGAAATTTGCTCTCGGTTATGTCGGGAAGAAATTGAGCTCAAAGATTCAAAGGATCATCGGAATCAAGTTTATGTCAAGGAAGATCCGTACCAACTTCTTCTTCAAGATCCTCATTCAAGGATTAATGATGACGTGGTATCAGCGACGATGAATAAGCTCGGTGCGATATGGAAAAAGAAAATTTGATGGAGACTCGAGACTTTCTTGAATCGATGAGAAAAACAAACGCGAAGCAGTACGAGTTAGCACAACATGTTATATGGTTGTTATCTTCTCCTAATCCCGTCCCGTTACAGCTTTTTTTAACTGGTCCTGCTGGATGTGGAAAACATTCTTAATAAAACTTATCATGGAAATCTGTAATCGGTTCACTGATACGGATGGTTATTGCAATGCTTATCTTGCATGTGCATCTACATGAAAGGCCGCAGTTGCTATAGGAGGCACGACTGCTCACACAGCTTTCAAAATCACTCTTTCGAGTTTTCAAACACCATTATCAAACGAGGTTAAAGGATTATATAGATGTTTATTCAAGTTTGTCAAGATGATACTAATTGATGAAATCAGCATGATCGGGGCTGAAATGTTAGAACGTATTGATCTTAGACTGAAAGAAATAACAGGCAATTTTGAAGCTGCTTTTGGTAGATTACACATAATTTTCATCGGTGATTTGAGACAACTGCCCCCTGTAAGAGCTACTCCTATTTGGAAACAAAAAGTTCAACGAATTGATGGTCGGCAATTATGGAGAGGAATCTCTTTTTATGAATTGAATGAAGTCATGCGACAAGAAAATGCTGAATTCTCATCACTGTTGACGAACATCGATAATGGAGATCAATTAAATACACATCAGGTGGATATGATTGAGTCAAGGTTCTGTTCAGAGGCAGAAGGACGCTGTCCTAGTGGAATCCGGTTATTTAATGAAAACCACTCAGTTGACGCTTATAATTTAAAAATTTTGAGTTCATCTGATGAAATGACCAATTCAATTGCTGATGACGAAATAATTGGATGTTATGGAAATCACGAAAAAGAAAGAGCTGCTAGAAACAGGCTTCATAAGCTTGCTACAATCGACACAGGAGGATTGCCCTACGAAATTATATTCGTTGTAGATGAGCCATATATGATAACAACCAACATCAACGTGGCTGATGGCTTAGCCAATGGAGCGGTTGGTAAACTTTCGATTGTTGAGTTGGATCCTCAAAATCAAGTACTGCGAGTTTGGCTTGTATTTCCAAAAGGTGTTGGTGTTAAAGCTCGCGAGAAAGTGGCTGGTTATGCAAACTCAAAAGGAATCAGTAGAGAATTTGTTCCTATCAACCGTAGATCTGCAACAGTGCCTCTGAACCGAAATAAATCGATTCATGCTAAAAGAAATCATTTCCCACTCAAACCAGCTTGCGCGTTGACCATTCACAAGTCACAAGGAGGAACATTTGATGAAATTGTGTACAAATACCACAAGACACATTCGCAATCTTTGGTCTACGTAGCCTTATCCAGGGTCACGTCTCAAGAAGGCCTTCACATTGTTCCTACTGACAACATTCAACGTTTCTATCATGGTAGACGAAGCAACGCATCAATGGCCCTTTTACGCCAAGAATTTATGAGGCTTTCCACTGCTCAACTCACAACAGTTGATCAGATTATACTTGATAAAATAAATGATGGAAACATGATTCTCTTCTCACTCAATTGCCAAAGTCTCCAAGCACATGCACGTGATCTCCGTGGTAACGTTGTACAAAAAGCAGATATTTTAATATTATCAGAAACATGGCTTCGCAACGAGGAATCCGTTGAAATTGAAAATTTCAGATGTATATCCCAATATCGACGATCTCACATTAATCGAGGAGGCGGGGTCAGCATTTATCAAAATTTTAATGATTCACACCATGTGCTTACTGGCAGTAATGATACTCTCTTAAAAAATAGTATGCACTACAGTCAAACACATTCTTCATTGGGAGACATATGTGCTGCGAGATGTGCTTTGCCTAACGGTAATCACATTGTTATAGTTTCGATTTACATTCCTGTTAATCAAAAGATTAATGATGTAATAGTTTTGATTCATGAGGCATTATTGTCTTATACAGAAGGGGGATCAAAATTACTTAGAAAAGAATACCATTTACTGCCGCTCGTACTGAGTGGCAGTAAATGGTATTTAGATAATGTTTCTGATAGAGCAATGGGGACAACGAGGTATGGTACAACCATTGATGCGGTATTTTCAAGATTCGTGAACCACGTATCTACGAACGTCCATGTGTCTTATTTTAGTTACCATAAAATTAATAATGCAGACAATGTTGATTTAATTAATATTTAAAAAAAATTATAATAGTCTGATAATAATAATTACATAATTTATCAACATTCCTAATGATATATTTATGCACATCTGAAATTGACTATTGTAAAAAGTTTAATGTAAAATATTTCGTCGATTAGTTATAATAAATGTATATGAAATGAATAAATTGAATAAATATATATTTATATATGTATATTATTTTCATTAATTAACAAATTTACCCTTTTATACAGTATCAATCTTTTTTAAGTTAAATTAAATAAACTCTTTTTGCGTCTGGTTAGACCATCGAATTAAGGAGTAAACTCCAGTCGTGCGTCGGAGCTGACACACACAATTTTTTTTTCTCAGCAATATCGTCTTTGAATGGGTGTTCGAGATTATTTCTTTCTACCAACTGTACTGCCATTCTTCATAAGTCACTACGAGTCAAACCAAAAAAAGAAGCTTCCATAGCAAGGCATTAACGAACCAGATCATTGCCCAAAACTGTAGGTTTGCCTGCTTTTGTTTTTGCCGCCTCTTTATGTTGGATAACTTCATGAGTATTGTTTTCGGAACAATTGAATTTTTAGTGGCTTTCTCCCACCCCATCTTTTTTCCGAACTGCTTCAATTGCTTTCGTCTTTTTAGAATTTTCTTTGATCAGTTTTTATCATTATCCTTTTGAAATCTGAAACGAAATTTCAAAAGAATAAGCTTGAGTAGAGATTCAGAAGACTTTGAACGTGAAAAAACAACAAGAGGGGTTCTGTTTAAGCAACTGAAGAATAAACTTAAAACTTGTCATTTAAGAATATACAGTGCTTTTCAGATAAAAGTATCCACCTTTAATAACTTTTGTAATACTGGTATTTAGAAAAAATCCAAAAACAAGTCAATTTATGTTGGAAGGGGCAAGCATTATGGCATATTTAAACTTACTGGAAAAGCCACTCCCTCACCCCCAGCAGCATCCCCTTTATTTTTTTAAATTACTTGTCATATTTTTTATGTAAAATTTGGATACTCCTCTTTGAGCTGATTTCAAAAATGTATAATACTTGTAGGTTAAAGTGGTTAGTTTATGAGATAAACAATTTTTCTTTTAAGAGCACAAATTTTACTTATTATTTACTTTCACCTTATTCGCCTGTACTAAAATGGGTTGTACAACAGTTTAAACTCTTTAATCTTCTTAACTGTGCTATGTATTATGAAGTTACAATAAGTGTTCAAAATGAGTACCATTCACTTCCATACAATGGTATCTATTTTGAAATGCCTCTCTGACATTGCTTAATACGGCTGGATTTAATTGTCGACATTCATTTTCTATCCTCTCTCGTAAATCATCCAGAGATTCTGGTTGGGTAGCATAAACTTTTGTTTTTAAATACCCCCATAAAAAGAAGTCTAGGGGTGTTAAATTCGGTGACCTAGGTGGCCACTCCATCATCTGCCCCCTTCTACCTATCCAACGAGCGGGGAATGTTTCGTTTAAAAATTGTCGGACAGGCATAGCATAGTGTGGGGGAGCTCCGTCTTGTTGAAATACCAGTAAATCTTCGGAAAGGTTATCATGATTTTCTATTATTGTTGTAATACGTGGGTCAACCCCTTCCCTGAGTAACTCAAGATATGATTCACCATTTAAATTTCCGTTGATGAAGAAAGGTCCGACAATGTGGTCACCTAGGATACCACACCAAACGTTTAACTTTTGGGGATGTTGTGTATGGAATTCACGCATAATATGTGGATCACTTTCAGCCCAATATCTACAATTATGCCTACTTACTAAGCCATTTAATGACCATGAGCATTCATCAGAAAAGCAAATATTGTTTAACAATTGTGGATTGTTATTGATAATTTGCGTCATTGATTCGCAAAACTCTAGACGACGATCAAAATCATCTTCATTCAACTCGTGCACCAACTTAACTTTGTATGGGTGGTACTTGAATTTGTGTAGAACTCGGAAAACTGTAGAAGATGAAACACCGATCGCTCTACTTATTGCTGACAACGATTGGGGTTGTTGAGCCTCTAAGCTGACTTGCCCTAAAATTGCCACTTGGATTGCTTCGTTATTTACGAGTCCCTCTCGCTTATGCACTTTATTGCAAACAGACCCTGTTGTGGTAAATTTCTCCATCAGTTGAATTACATACTTATGAGTTGCAAGTCTTCCGTCATGTAATTCGTTAAATATTCTAGCAGCAGCTCTTGCACAATTATTATTTTGGTAGTATAAACTACAATTTCAATTCTTGCAAAGAGTAAACCATTTCAGAGAAACAAAATAAATATTGTATCAAATTACACTATCAATAGTGACTACAAATTCTAGTTGACGATGTCAAACTTTAATAAAAAGTAGAGTTTTTTGTTGTTTGGATTTTTTAAGTAGAATAAATAGCACAGTTAAAAAGATTAAAGAGTTTGAACTGTTGTACAACCCATTTTAGTACAGGCAAATAAGGTGAAAGTAAATAATAAGTAAAATTTGTGGTCTTAAAAGAAAAATTGTTTATCTCATAAACTAACCACTTTAACCTACAAGTATTATACATTTTTGAAATCAGCTCAAAGAGGAGTATCCAAATTTTACATAAAAAATATGACAAGTAATTTAAAAAAATAAAGGGGATGCTGCTAGGGGTGAGGGGGTGGCTTTTCCAGTAAGTTTAAATAAGCCATAATGCTTGCCCCTTCCAACATAAATTGACGTGTTTTTGGATTTTTTCTAAATACCAGTATTACAAAAGTTATTAAAGGTGGATACTTTTACCTGAAAAGCACTGTATATAGATATAAATAACGAAATAACGAAAACTGTAGTACTGCTCAAAAACTTTTTTCACTATTAAACATGTAATGGTTAACTGATAAGCAACAGTTGAAATGAGCGATGTGTGCGCTCCACTACATAGTGGTAGATGTCTAAACTACTGTTTACAGTCGTATAGAACAAAGTTCAGAAGACAATGGGTCCACTTTATGGGGAGGGGTTTGGTTTAGGGTACTCTCCTCTATGTTTATTTAGCGTAAATAATTTAAATCGAATTTAAATTTCACTTATAATAAATAAACATAAACACTTATTCATACATACAAATGTGAACTGAATAAGAAGTTTGTAGAACTAAATTTTTTAAAGCTGGAGGACCTCATTCAGCTTTGTCGCTCCGAGCCTCTGACGAGTTTAGTCCGCCACTGATGAGGGTGATAAATTTAAAACCAAAAAGATAATACAATCTTTGCAACACAGGAAACCAAAAATAACGCTACATATACATTAAATATTCGGAAATATTCTGTAAATAGGTGATGTATTAAACCAGTGCGAATTGTGAATACAACCCGCAATACATCTACGATTAAAAGTTATATATCTATTAAATTGAAGAATATTCAAGGTAAGGTAGTACCGATTTGAGTCATGATTGATGTGATAACGTGTTTTACAATACCATTTCCACATTATATGAATTTCGATGAAAATTGTGGTGATTAATACTTAAATATGACTAACACACACTCGCGATGCGGGTTTTTGACCAATATAATGTTCATTCGTTGTGTTGTTTAAGTTAAACGCACTGCCAACGCTCTTTTACGTTTATTAAGTTCAATTAAAATTAATTTTTAACCATCCTGTTAGTGTTAGGGACGTTCCCTTAATAGTATCGTTATCTATAACGTGCGAGACGGTTTGTTTGTGTACGTATAGTGATTGTGATGTGTGAAGAGTAGGTAAAATGGAACAGCGTTCACAATTTTCGGAATTATTGCGGTAGGTACTCAGAATTTCTATGCTTAAACCGGAAGAGCGCCAAAAATCGAAACAATAGATACGCCGATTTAAATAATTTATGATAACTGCTTTAAGTCTTTGTTTCTAATAATTTTTAGTTTTATTTTGTTCCTTGCGGTATAAAACTCATGGTAATTTACAACAGACGCGATTTCAGCTTCTCAGTTTGAAGAGGATCACAAATTAAAATTAAAAAAATATATAAAATAAAATTGTGATCATAATTTTATATAGGTAAAATCTCAAAACAAGCGGCACGAGTACGATTTCTGTTGTGCCTGGATTTGACTATGCCATTTTGTAAATAGACCCAAAATAAGTCGAAAATAATGAATAAAATTTTTCAATATTTCGCTTTGTATTCGAGATATTGATACTTGAAGTTAGAAAAATTTATTTTTATTTAATATTTGTATATATCAACCTAACCTAACCTAATCTAATCTAAACCTAACTTAACCTAACCTAACCTAATCTAATCTAAACCTAACTTAATCTAACCTAACCTTCTCATTCATCACATAGTGATGAATGTTATCAAAAATGGCTCATTTTGTTATAAAAATCTATTTTTTTCAATATAATTTAGGAGTATCGGGGTGAATAATATAAATTTTAAATAAACAATCTTCTGAATATTGAATTAAAAGATTCATATTGAATTTAAAGTTATAAAATATTCATTTGAAACAAAGTATTGAAAGCCATCTATTCAATAAAGCATATTGTAACTAACGTTTGATTATAACTTTAAGTACCTCGAAAACGAAGCGAGATACCAAAAAATTTCATTCTTCATTCTCGATTTATTTTGGCCTAATTAAGCCAATTCGCGGCGCCACGGAAATCGCACTCTCTCCCTAAACCAGCAAATCCATAAAAAGAAATAAAACAAAATATAAATATTTAATTGTCAAAAAATTGTTACAATTTGTAGACAAAAGCTTGTAAAAACTAAAAAACAAACATAAAAATGACTAAGTAAAGATACAAATGGAATAAAATTTCGATATACAGAATAAAACCACAATGAGTGACAAAACTATAGGTGATAGTAATAGGTAATAACTAGTATATAAGTCCATAACAAAAATTACAGCACAAGTCGTTTAAAGAGTAGAAGGCACTTTCCATTAAATATGCCCTCAAATTATTGTGAAATTTGGGAAAATACGCTATCAATTTGATTCGAATTGATAAGTGATTGTGCATTTTTTTCCATTGTAAAATATTGAGCCTTCAACTTATTCTGAAAGTGGAGTTCTTAAGTGTATGGCCGTACAACGACCTTTCTGAAATTGGATAAACGTGCTTACGAATAGGAAAACGGTTTCAAAGATAAATAAGGAAGGAAGAGTCAGAATTTTTTATCTTTCAAAGAAGTCACTGCAGTAAGCCCTGCGGTTTAATCCGAGTAAATATCCAGCAGCTCAAATTGAGTCACTCCACACGTACCCAAGAAGGGAAAGGCATATCGTAGATGCGACTCAATAAGGGCATAATAAACTGTTAAAGGAAGTGAATAAGTTCAGTTCTTTGGAAACTGATCCCAGCACAAAACAGAAAGAACTTAATATTTTAGATGAGGCGGCAATTGTCTGCAAAAAGCCGTAAAAATTTTACATATTTAACGAAGTGAATTGTGATGTTATTTAATAAAAAAGACTTCAATGTATCCTTATAGGAAAAAAATTTAGTGTGATTTGGTCACTAGATATGGTCCTATGATCCTATGAAGTGTCATGGGATCAGGGTTGCTCCAAGAGAAACTAATGCCATCTGCAAATAGACATATTTCACCATTGATGTCGTTTATAAACAGAAGAAACGAAGTAGTGCCTAGTACCGAGCCTGGGGCACTCCACATTCTATTGGCTTGCTAGAAGACATCGTTATATCAACCCTTACAAGCTGAGTTCTGTTGGTAAGGTATGACTTAAACCACGCGAGAGGTGTTACCCTGAAACCGTAGTACTGCAATTTGTTAATTGAAATATTATGATTAACACAATCGAAAGCCTTAGAAATATCACAAAAATTGTTGTAATGGAGTGATAGCTGAGCAAACATTGTTTGAGAGGGAGAAAATAATATCATTTGTGCATTTGTTATTTGAAAACCCAAATAGTTAGTAAGTATTTTATATTGAATCATAAATGATAAAGCCTCTAATTAACTAATTACCAATGATAAATCATTACGTGACAAGCCAAAAATGGCATCTTACATCTTCGCTAGAAATGAAAAAAGTGTTTAGAGTATAACGGACACTATCTAGCAAACCTGTAAAAAATTTCAACTCTGTATCTCAATAATAAAGTCCTTATAGTCAAAATTCCGGTTTACATTTGAACCACCCTCGTACTAGCCAAATTAATTGAATAGCTACTTTTTGACCAACCTTTCTATGATCCTAGATAAAGTGAGAATTGAGTGATAATTCGATGCTTGATTTTCATCTTCATCTTCATACAGAGATCTTAAGGCAATTGGGAAAAGTACCATTTTGAAATGAAACATTAGGTGAGATGAAATACTTCTATAACACGTCATTTTGAATATTGAATTTCCAATCCGATGAATTTCATGTGCATCGAAATAAAAAAAGCAGAATGAAGATATATTGATGAAACAAAAATTTTTATTATTCTATTCATCTATATATGTTCTTTAAAATATGAATGTCAAAATCGATCGTACTGATTTTATTTGTTGAGTATCATCCAAACTATAGATCGGTAGTATTTAAAAGCTAGGAAATATATTAGAAATGGTACACTTTGGTATTTAATTTTAAAATTTGTATGTGGTTAATTGTTCATATTTTCTGAAAAATCTATGGGCTAATCTTTATACTCACTGATTCCAAGTCCGTTATATTGAAAAATAATCCACTTGGTACACAGACGGTTCTTAGGAGGAATGGCTTGTCCCGTGCAGGTCTCTGCGGGTGACACCCCAAAATAAGCGAATCTTGTTCGCTTGAGGCACACGCTACCGAGATATTCACTGTGATGTAATTCGGACGTGCAACACTTAATCGACGCCACAGGAACGCAGTAATTTAAATCTGCACATACAGCGGAGCTGCCATACAAGCTATAACGACAAAAAAGGTAATCTCTAAGCTAGTGCTGGATTGTAAGAGAGTCTTTTAAAATCTGTAGAGAGAGATCCAGCTCGTTTGGGTCACTCCAACAACTAATTCAACGACGAAGCGGACTCACTCCTCAGAGTGGGTTCGGCGAACCCACCAGAACCCATCCTTGGTGTGGCCAAAGGCGCTCTCAACAGTCTTCTCTCAAAGCGGGCTTGGCAAAGATTAGAAAAGCGAAGGCCCATATAGATGGACTCCGTTCGTTTCTCACCAAGCAACTGCTCCAGCTAAATAGGCGCGAAATCAGATTCTAATTGGATACCGCCATCTAAGACAACACCTTTACACTATGGGTATCACGAATGATTCGGAGTGTCGTTATTGCATGGAAGAAAATGAAACTACAGACCACGTTATCTATGAGTGCCCTGCACTGAGCGCGGTTTAAACACCTGGGCAAACCCCACAACTTGCCTAACGACAACAAAGGATTCAAGCCAAAGCGCCTGATCGGTTTCTCAAAGAACATCGGACTTTGGTAACGTCAAGTAGTCCATGTGATCTACTTATCATTCTGAACCAAATGAGGTAATTGACATTTTTTTAGTAAAAGTATTTCAATATAATATTGATTTGAAATTGTAGACTAGATTGTAGAATCTCCAGTGAGACCTTTTTCGTAGTGTAAAACGGAATTACCTCGTGTTTTCCCACTTAATCTAACACCAAATACAGCTGATATAAGTTTACCGATATAAAATAAACATTCTACGTAATTTGAATATCGGCATCATCTTTTGAACAATTTCCATTACTTCGAACTCAAGTGATAAGCGAAGAAGGTCAAAAGTATAATAAAGAATATAATTTTGGTAATTCATAATAAATTTGATTATTGAAAAGTGTAGATTATACTTATGTAGACTATGTAGCTTCGTTGTCAATAGATTTAGCTATTGTATTATGAATTTTACTCCTACAGTCCATCCAAAACCTTAACTGCAGAGTCAAATTAACGAAAGTTATTTTTCCGAAAATTTCTCACGACAATTATCCGTTTTATCAATTTCAACTTAAAAAAAATAAGAAACAAGACACTTAAAAATAATTGTGAACTAAAAAAACTAGAAATCTCAAAACTCCATATTTTTTATAACAAATCAACAATCTGAATATGCATTTACACTCTTTGAGTTAATTTGCTAGATAATCGAACATCTATAATGTTCTGATGAGGTTTATTCCAATAATGTAACCTCTAATACCTCATACTAGGTCTATTGTCAATTTTCATTTAGTTTTTGCGTTTGTTGGTCTCATAAATTCCTCAAGTAGAGGAGTTTCTATAGTTTTATGATGATCCTCTCTTGAAAAACTTCTTGGACTATGGCTACTTCCAAGTTCACATGAATGGTATGAATTAATGGATTATTTACTATTTGATGACATTTTTTCGATTGTCTTCTCTGGATAATATTTATGTTAGATTTTGAAGTTGTATTCTTTTATTTTGTGATATGATTTTTCCAAGTTTTTGATCCATGTGGATTCCTAAGTAGGTATTCAGGTATCAATGTATTATTTATCTTAACCGGGGGACATTACGTAGCGTCAAAATTACATATGATGGCTTAATCTCATTTAATTTAATCCTCAATTTTTGTAGCCATTCTTATAATTCCTTTAGATAAACCTGAACATTATTCGTGGTTGGTAAAGAGGATGAATACAAAAGTTCCTGTTGTATACTGGTAGATCTGATACATATAGTATGTAAAGTAACCTTTTCCTCTTTAACTTTCGTTTGTAAGGTTCTGCTGGTTAGAAAAGATTTTAGAAGATGATAATAGCATAGGGGAAAAGCTATTTTATTTTAGTATAGCAGTTTTCAATACCATACTCTATCAACAGCTTGTCTGATATCGAAGGAATGAGCTGAGCAGTATTCTTAGTTCTTCAGGTTTATTTTCAACATTGTCCTTCAGCTGGATGATGAATTTGATGCTTTTTTTTGTCCATGGTGGAGTCTGAGAATATTCGCTAGGAAGACATTCATGGAAGAAGGAATTTAATTCGGCTTATGTGAAAACAGATTTGGGAATTTCTATGGAAAGTAGATTTTAATCTAATATTATGAAATGTTTTATTCGTTTTTCCAACATTTTCCATATGATTCCTACTGGATACACTTTTTTGAAATCATTTTGTAATGAAAACGATTAACATTTGTTGTTCTCTTGAATATGAATATGTTAAATTGAATTTACTGTTGGGGATTCGACATCATAGGTCTTCTTTAATTATAATTCTGACTTTTTTAATATTTCCAATAGTAACTGCGGACATACTAGCACGTTCCTCTCCAACGAACGTTATCTGTTTTCTTTTAAATTCGCTATACCTGCGAAAGAGGTGAAGGACGCGTTGCAACCCCTTAAGACTTTTTAATTAATTGAAACAGACCTTCATAGACCATCATAGGGCGCACATGTGATATCAGTGTCTCAACTAATCTTAAATGTGTTCTGTCATTAGATTCTTGCGCAGTTTGGAATTCTGTGTTCGTGGAGCTCAGATAACTAATTCCGAACGTGTTCTGGATACTTCTAATGTCTAATATCTTTAGACCTAGGTGGAGATTTTATTTGGAATATTATACGAGGGTTGCTGTTTAAATTTAAGATGTGAGATTTTTGGTCAAGCAGCAGTGTTTTGCTTGTTTATCGAATTCTATCATAATCTCACTTCATCAAAGGATGAATTTTGTGAAGGTCGTCCAAAATCCTGTTATGCTAGAAAACATCGATGATGCTCTTAAATTGATTTTGCGTGTCATGTGACATACCAAAAGGCACTTGGGCATCAGTTCCACTCTTATACATTCGAAATTGCATGAACATTTGGCTGTCGAAACGATTTGACAATTGCTCAAAAAATAGCTCGTGCCGATTGCTGCATAGAAATGCCGAAAAAATTCAAAAGATATTTATAAGATCGTGACAGGCAACGAATCATGAATCTATACCCAAAATTTAACAACAATCGATTGCATGGGTCTTTAAATCCAACAAAAGATATTCGCGTACATCAATTCAAACAAAAATGTTTTTGAACAGATCGAATTGATTGATCATCCTCTGTACAGTCCTTGTTTAGAACCCAATGATTTTTTCTAATTTCTGCAGATTAAAAATAAATTCCGAGGTCGACGTTTTTCTACACCTGAAGAAGTATTCAAATAACATATTTTATTAATTAATAAAGCCATATCCAATTATAGATATACATAAAATAAGATGTGATGTAGATAAACAAATAAATTGTATAAAATTTATTGAAACATCGTAGACGGTGTTGATTTGCGTAAACAAATTGGTAACATTGCTCGATGAAATTTCATTCTGTTGTGGAGGGGAAACTGGATAGAAAGTGGTTTAATTATTTTGATTATTTATACATAATAAATCAATACCCTGTTTGAATCTTCGAAATCAATTCCCTCCACTTCTAAAGATCGTTTCAAAATACAAATGTCACAAAAAAATTCCACCTGTTCCACTGATAGAGTCACATCGATATATGGATGAAATATTGTTTTTTTTTTAAATTCATACATTATGTTCACAGTCCCAAAACTAAATAGATAATACGTGATAACATAGACGTGACGGAATTTTTTAATGGGGTTTTTCCTAATACGTTTTAAAATGATAATATATTATCGACTTCTGTTACGTTTCATTTTATATGAAAAAAATTCACTCAACAATTTTTCAAATATGTACTAAACTAGATATTATTAACAGAATATTAATTTATATGACGCACACTAAGAAATTCCTGTTGTAAGCTCTCTTATGATAGTTATTGTTAACTCTCGTCAAGAGGTTTCTATATAATTTTAGGAAAAAATCATATAATTCAATAAAAATAATTTTCTCATCCGTTTCCATTAAAAAATTCAGAAAAATCCAACGAAATGTCACTTCTACTGTAGATGTAATAAACTTTATAGAAAATGAAGGAAGCAGTTAAAGTCGATGAAACAGATAAATAGCTTATGGTCTATTTTTGGCTATCAAATCAAAGCAATACCACCTTCAACGATGTAAGATAGTCGTTTTCGAAGGTTTCTTGTTCAAAACTTTATTCTCTATACAAAATCTTCTAGAACTACAGACATTGGATTCGATTCTCGTTGTCACAGAATCTGTACTCATCAGTTTTAGCTACAATCAGATACTTCTATGAAGTCCACGTTCTATTAGGAAGCCAATGAAGAGTTGTAGCTTTTTTTTAATAAATATTTTCTAGGATGTAACAAAGGATAAACGATTAAAAACGTCGTTACTACTTCCCTTATTACGTGTATGTCCAAAAAAATGATCCCTAATCATTCCCTAACAAACTTAGTAGCTATTTAGTTACCCCATAATGTTTAAATATTTATACAGGGCGATTTAGTAAAACTGCAGCTGAAAAATCCGTTATTTCGACTTTATTAAGCACCCTGTATGATAAAACATATATAAAAAGTAGTATTATAGACGTAATTAAACGTGAAACAAACCGAATTTTTATATGGACTGCTTTTAGAGAGTTGTTATAGTTGAGTTGTTGAGAGTTGTTAGTTATACTAAAAGATTGAAGGCTTCTCCCAACGCCCTTTATTGTTATTTCAAGATTATCTTCAACAAATAGTTTTTTAGATAAGATTCAAGTAGTAAATTTTCATTCAACATTCGTTAAATTGGTTAAAAATATCTTATTAAACTGGTGATATTTTTTCACAATAAATCAACATCTGTAAACGATACCCTTCATATCATGGGCGAACTAATTAATTATTTCGTTTATTCCCACAAGATTTTTTTGGCTTAAGTAAATACACCTACATTCCTAAAATA